>NW_024543088.1:9237500-10437500 GCF_018167655.1 Microtus oregoni | reverse complement strand
TCCCCTGGGTTGCACATACTTGTGTCCTTGCTTTGCTGGTAAACGAGTAGGTACCAGTTAACATGCGTAGAGATGTTTCCCGAAGGACTGGGTGGATGTGAGATGGGCCAAGGCTTGTTCCCTCTTCCTCAGGAAATTCTTCACTGAAGAGGTGGATGCCAGGGGCTGTCTAATTAAGAGCAGGCACGGAGAAGACGAACCGAGCTTGGAGCGGGATTAGAGGGGTAGACTTGGCACTGTCAGAGCCGGCGTGCGTGCCAGGATCCAAGGTCCCCTGCTTAGAGAGCCTTAAACCAGGGTGCAACTAAGAATAATATCTGGTGTATGTTGCGTGGTTAAGTCTTCTTGTGGTTTACATTTGCTCGTTTTTTAAGATCTCAGGAAGGGTGGCCAGGGAAAGGAGGTGCTTAGACATGGGTCCCACCCACCACCTCCCCAAGTGTGCCGAACCTGCCAAGAGGAAGGATTTGGCTTAGAAGAATTAGACTAAACCTTGGCTGTGTTGGCCTGTCATCGAGTTCAAAGCTGTCTGCCTGGTGCAGGCTATGGCAGAGGATGAGAAGTCGGTCCGTAAAGAGCCACGTTGGGGTCCTGTGCCGTCCCAAGGGTCTCCCCATTCACTGTGACAATGTCCCCCAGTAGACAGTCTCCCTAATTAAAATGGTTTTCTTTCATGTCGTCATAGGAAAAGAAAGGAAGGGATTGCAGTAGGAATGGGGTACCATGAAATGGCAGGTATTATGTGATTTTTCTTTTTTTTCAGTTTTAATTTTATTTTTACTTATGTGTATATGTGTGTAGGCATCAGGTCCCTTGGGGCTGGAGTTATAGGTGGTTGTGAGCTGCCTGATAGGGGTGCTGGGACCTGAATTCTGATGCCCTGCAAGAACAGTGTGTGTTCTTAACTACTGAGTCGTTTCTCCAGCACCCCTATTTTTTTAAACAGGGTCTTACTACATGATCCTGGATGGGCTGGATTTCACTGTGTAGAGCAGGCTGGTCTTGAAATCAGAGGCCCTGTCTCTGCCTCTCATGTGCTAAGATTAAAGTTGTGTTCTACAATGGCTGTCTTGCAAATGTCTTTTCTTTCTTTCTTTCTTTCTTTCTTTCTTTCTTTTCAAGAGACAGGGTGTTTTTTGTTTGTTTGTTTGTTTGTTTTTTCCTGCACAATCTTGACTGTCCTGGAACTCACTCTGTAGAGCAGGCTGACCTCAAACTCAAGAGATCCACCTGCCTCTGCGTCTTGAGTGCTGGGATTTACACTCCATGCCTGGCTGTGTCTCACAAATTTCTGTTGTGTTGATCCATTAATTCATTTGCTGACACAAGTTTCTGTTAAATATATAGAAAGGTGCCATCTATAAAAACAGAAATCACCAGCAGTGAAGCAAATGTTATTCCCGCTTTTCCCTTATAATTTGGTACCTGTGGTCACTTCTGTAAGATGAGTTGAGCTGGGACCTTCCAAGGGCGGTCCTGGATGGTGATGGAGTTTTTTTTTTGGTGGGGGGAGCAGGGAATCAAGGGCTTAGGCTTTGCTCGGTGTCCTTAGTAGTTGGTCAGTGTTACCCCATTCGTGTGCTGGGAAGTGTTAATCGTGGATTGTTCTGAGAGAAAGCCGGGTTGGTTTGTGGGCTCTCCTTCAGGAGCCTAGAGTTTATAATCATCTTCATCTACGCTGTGCTCACTGGAACCACGCACTCAGTTTTCACCCACCTCCCCAGGCATTTAGGGTTAAGGGCATGTCATGACAGCGAGTCTGCAGCTGTGCCAACAGCCTCCGTGCCTTCCAGAGGTGGGATCGGGGTGGGTCACAGCCAGGGGATGCAATCTGAATGTGTTTGGAGGTTGTCCTAATTTAGTTCCTACTGCTATGATAAAGACCATGACCAAAAGAGCAACTCAGGGAGGCAAAGGTTTCTATCAACCTACAGTTGTCAAGAGAAGCCAGGGGTGCACGGCAGGAACTCGAAGGCAGGAATGGAAGCAGAGACTGCAGAGGAGGAACACTGCTCACTGACCTGCTCAGTTTGCTTCCTCTGACAACCCAGGACCACTGGCTCAGGAGTGGCATCCTCTACCTTCCGTATTCCCCATGAATCAGACTTGGGGCCAATCTGAGGGAGACGTCCTCTCACTTGAGGCTCTCCTTCCCGGAACATGCTAGCTTGTGTCCTATTGACAGAAAATCAGGCGGAACAGAGGTGCAGGAGGATGCTGTGATGGAGGTGCCGTGAGGGTGACGCCGCGAGGTGTGGTGCATGCCACCTGTCATGATGCTGTGCACGCTGAGTGTGAAAAGGCCAATGGGGAACGGGTCTTTTCAAAACGTGGAAATCCTGGGCTCTCAAGTGCTTTGAAACAGCCTCCGAACCTGAAGATCCAGGAAGGTCACCTTTGATATACCCTGCCGGCCACGCAGAAGCAATGCCTGCTGGGTATTCGCCTCACTCTCAGCGGCAGGTGAGGTAGACTCGGTGTGTGTCTACCTAAGACTCGGCTGCCTTTCCCCTGGCCATGGATGGGGCAAGGTGTTCCGGCTCTGGGCCAGAGCCTCTTTTGGGATTTGGAAGGGATTCTTTAGGGGACTGTTTCCATTAGGATTTCCATCCCTGATCAGGAAATCATGACATTTTGAGATTAGGGAGCCACCAAAGAGCACTGGGCAGTGAGGAGACACTGGGAAATTATGTGTCAGACAAAAACAGTGGTGACCATGTGTGGTGGAGAGAGAGACAGGAAGTCTGGGGTTGGGACAGTGACAGAGGTGGCCATCTAGATGCCTTCCCATGCCTGGTTTAGTTCAGAAATGTCCAACAGGTATGGCTATAAGGGAGGAGAATGGGGCCCCGGCTCCCTATTCAGATGATCCGCCAGATCTGTGCTGCTCGAAGGAATATTCCAGAAGAGCTTCTGCCAACAATCCCTTCATCTCAGTTGTGGAAAAGTGAACGAACGGCCTCAGGCCCGGCATTCCACGCCCAACAAAGCACCATTGGACGCTTATCCCTCTATGGCAGGGCCAGGCATTTCCTGGTGTCAGGTCAGTGGCTGCCATGTCCTGTTGTGCTGGATGTCTCTGGGGGAAGGTTGGAATGTCGGGATAGGCCATGAGAAGTCTGGGTCCCCAGCTGTCTCACTGGGGAGGAAGCGTATGGTTATTTTTCAAAAGGTTATTCACTAACCGTACACATCAAATACATACAGCTCCCATCAAAGAGAAACGAATGGATTTTTTATTTATTTATTTTTCCCCATGGAAATGCACCCAGTTTGGGTCTGGGGGGAAGCATTTGGGCAGTAGCCGAGCCTAGCTGATGCTCTAGGGGAGAGGTCTGGGATAGCTGTCTGGAGGAGCAGAGTCTTCAGGTAAACTTCATGGTATTCTCTGCATTTCCCGCTATCCCGCCTTAGCAGACAACACGAACAGCAGCAAGAAGAGTTGACGGCAAGCTCCCGACTGCTACAAGACACTGCATGCAAAGACATGGGCTAGGAGCTGGACAGAATTCCAGAACTTGACAGTAAAGGTCTCTGAATGAGCCAGGGACGGGGCACTGTTCAGCTCTGGCGAGCTCTCGGGGGAACAAAGAACACTTCCCAGTTACATGTGCAGGATGGGAGCCTGCTTGTGGTACCGACTGTTGGCTCTCTGGGTGGGTGCCTTGCAAGAAGAAATCGGTAGTTTCCAGTAGCTCGTTCCCTATGCGTCCCTGCACCTGTTCCTTGCTTTCGCTGGACTCTGGATCAGTTGGGAAGCAGATCAGTGTGGGTACCCAGGAAGCAAAGCATGGCCTTTAACTCCAGTGTTTGCTTACGATCCTTTACATTTGTCTGGGCAGGAGTGATCTGGGCGCCATTATCTAGAGCAGCGGTACCCTTTGGCCCCGAGGTGTGCCCCCCGGTTCACTTGAAGTTCACAGAAGGACAGGGGGTGGCAAGGAGTCAGATGCGCAGAAGTCTGACTTCAGTGCCATCCGTGTTCAATATCTGCTCTCTGGACAGAAATCCGTTAAGGGTTGCATTACAGAAGGGCGAAAGTTGTAGGCTGCAGGCTCCAAAGAAGCCTTTCTCTTCTGTTTGAGGCCGGGAGTGCATGTCAAAGAAGGGAGGCCGAATCAAGGGTTGGAGATGTGATCAGAGATTCAGAGAGTGGTGGCCAGGGTGGTGAGGAAAACCCCAGACTCTCCTAGCAGCTCCAAAAGTCAGTGTTCCTGTCAGACCAGAGAGTGTTTTGGGATAAATAAAAAAGCAAAAAAACTTTGCATGACTGATCACAAGGTAGGGAAAGCGGAAGTGGCCCTGGATATTGGTAGTTCTCTGGTACGCAAAGGACAAGGGATTTTGGAGTTCGTCACAAGTCTTTGGACAATGTTATCATGGGACACGCCTGCTCACAAAGGTTGCTTTGTGAGGCTCTCCCAAAGCAGGACACTTGGCTGGAGTAGACTTCACTTCCCTGCGGTAGTATTTCTAATGTTCTTGGCTCCCCAGACACAGGCTGGGTGGTGGGTGTTGGCAGAGAGGAACAGGGCAAGCTTGGGTCCCAGCTGTTACCTGATGTAGAAATTTCCCCGTGAGGATCCATGCCCTCTCTAGGGTATTTGCTTCTCCCCTGTGCATTCTTCAAGACTGGACAGAGCCGTGCCCTCGGGACATCGCTACGAAGTTAGTGTCGCTGTTCCCCTAGGTGCCCCTAGCAAGGTGCTTTGGTTACTACAATGGAAGCCCTATAGAAATAGTGCCATGACCCTGATGGTGGAAGTAGAGAAGGGTCTGGATTCCAGCCAGGCCACCGGAGGGTGTTGCAGTAAAAAACCAGAGCCAAGTCTGCTGGAGGGAAGGTGACCTGAGCTATCGGACCAGGGACCTTCAGCCCCCCTGGCTAGAACGCACTGTGCACAGTTAGCTGCGTCTTGCCTCTAGAGAGACTTTGATTCGGATTTTACAGTTGACCTCCATTGTCCTCCGGTTGGACACAGTGTCTTATGACCTTTCATACTGATGCTTAAATCTGCGTAATTCAAGGAAAACACAGCAGTGACTTGACGGGCTAACAGGAAGGTGTGAGGTCACCTTTGACTCGGTGCTACCTGGTCAGGAAGGGTGCAGGGGTTCTGGTGTCAGAGAGGGAGGGTTGCAACTTCGGCCACGATGTGAACCGAACGCAGGAATTTGCTTCTTGACCTCATCTAACATCTTTGGGGTCCTGAGGATAGAGGGGGTTTCTTTCAGGCTCTTAGTACAGAGCTGTGTGTATAACAATGATACAGGACATTGCTGGTCTCTTCAGTATTGTTTCTCATGTCCTTCTCAACCCCTCTGTGACAGGGTCTCACTTTGTAGCCCCGGGTAGCCTTGAACTTGGCATTCAGTCTGCCTCTTTCCCAGGTGCACTGTTTCATTTTTTTAAGTATCTTTTTTATTAAAATTCATTTTATGTATGAATGTTTTGTCCACATGTATGTGTGTGCGCCACATGCATGCTTGGTGTCCTCAGAAGTCAGAAGAGAGCCCCAGCTCCTCTGGAACTGGAGTCTCAGATGGTTGTGAACTACCCCATGGACGCCGGGAACTGAACCCGAGTCTTCTGGAGGAGCAGCCGGTGTTTCTGACCGCTGCGCCAGTTCTCCAGCCCCTCTGTTTTTCTTTTCTTTCTTTCTTTTTTTTTTTCATTTTTTTCAAGACAGGATTTCTCTGTGTAATAGCCCTGGCTGTCCTGGAACTCACTCTGTGGACCAGGCTGGCCTCGAACTCACAGAGCTCCACCTGCCTCAGCTTCCCCGAGTGCTGGGATTAAAGGCATGCGCCACCACCAACCTCAATTTCATTTTTAATGGTGCTAGAGATAGTGGTTCAGTTGTTCTGAACAAGTCTGCCAAGTGCTCTCCCTGCCCAGGCTCCTTTGCTCGAGCAGAGGTAGGGCCAGCTATTTAAGCAACAAATGGACCTTCGAGACATCCGCTTCCTTTCTCCTCTGTCTGCAGTTTCAGCTTAGGATCGATTTGCAACCAGTTTTACTAGTGTCAGAGAGAGACAAACGGAAACTCCGTGGCCCTAAGAAGCAGTGACACAGAGCAAATGAGAGCCCCCAATCTCAAAAGCTAGTTAATGCTAGTTGCATTAACTAGTTCCCTGCTGTTAGAAAATGTCTCTTGGGGCTGGAGAGACGGCTCAGAGGTCAAGAGCACTGGCTGCTTCTCTATAGGTCCTGAGTTCAATTCCCAGCAACCACAGATGGCTCACAGCCCTCTGTAATGAGATCTGGTGCCCTCTTATGGTACGTGGGTGTACTTGCAGGCAGAATACTGTATACATAATAAATAAATAAATATTTAACAAAAAAGAAAAGAAAAGAAAAGAAAATGTCTCTTATTTATCCGAGAGGTCTGTGGTCCCTTCCATCTGTAGTAAGTTGTGTCCTACAAATCCAGGCACACTCATGGGAGCATACATAGGCTAAGCTTGAACATCTGGTGAAAATTAATAAAAACTGGCCCCTTTGGCTTTGAAGCATAGATATAAACTCACCTTTTAGCCCAACTCCACCGTCACAGACACCAGCCAGTGGAGGGGACAGACATGGTTGCCCTGCTTCGTGTCAGGACGTGTTTAGTAAGCAGCGTACTTCAGTGCCGAATCTGTGCTCCGTTGTCTCAGGCTCAGTTTGTTCCTAGTGCTGTGAGAGACAGCACAGCTCACAGCAGCAAGCAAACGAAGGCGTCTCTTGTTTTGTTGTTCGAGACTGGGGTCTCTCTATTATGTAGCTCTGGGTCTACCTAGACCAGGCTAGCCTCGAACTCATAGAGATCTTCCTGCCTCTGCCTCCCTGGTGCTGGGAGCCAAGGCTGTCTTTTCTCTTTTTAAACTTAGAGGTGGATATAGTAGAACATGCCTTTAGTCCCAGGATTTGGAAGCAGAGGCAGGTGGATCTCTGTGAGTTCCAGGCCAGCCTGGTCTGCAGAGTGAAGTCCAGGGCTACACCCCGAGACGCTTTCTCAAAAGAAGAGAAAAGCAAAACAACAAATGGACATGGGGCTTAACCACAGACTAAAGCGTTATCTTCATAAAAAAATCCCTTCTCTTCCCTCCTCTCTTTCTGCCTTTCTCTCCTCCCTTTCTCCTTTTTCCTTGTGTCCCAGCCCCTTTCTGCTCATCATTGTCTTGACAAGGCATCTCTGGGAATCCTTCCAGCAAAGATCAAGAGATCTTGGCCGTGGGTTGAATATAAATGTAAGAAAACCGAGGTGTTCTTTGATGTTTACTTGGTTGGCCATGCCCGCTCCCCCCACTTAAGAACAGTTGCAGCCTTTAGATGAAGGGGAAGAGGAACTGTGCCCAGCTCTGCTGCGGGAGGTGGCGGCCAGCTTCTTTCTGTCTTCCTTTGTCTAGGAGGAGGCGCTTACACGGGCTCTGTCAGGTGGGTGGGCAGTTCTATTGATTCTGTCTGGGCTTCACACAGGCGTTGGTGGTCTGGATGGCACACTTAGCAGACTGGGTGACTAGTGAAGAATGCTAATTCTTACAGGAGTCCTGGGGCTTGGTAAGGTTTACTCTCACTTAATCGGCGCCTTTAGTTATAGCAGGTGTCAGATTGCGAGGCCCGTCTTTAAGGAGTACTGCATCTGGTTCTTAGATATTACCGTGGCAGATGGTGGTTAGAATCTGTGATTGTCGCCAGGTGTGGTCCCAGCACTCGGGAGGCAGGGGCAGGTGGATCGCTGTGAGTTTGAGGCCAGCCTGTTCCAAGACAGTCAGGGCTGTTACAAAGAGAAACCTGTCTTGAAACAAAAAACAAACAAGTATCTGTGACTGTCATCTCCACCACCACCAGCTTGACAAGATCTAGAGTCACCTACGAGACACGCCTGGGCATTTCTAGAGAGGTTTAAATGTGGAAGGAAGACTCACACTAGATATGGACTGATCATTCCGTGGTTTGGGGTCCTGACTGGATAATAAGAAAAGGAAGAGGTTAAGAGCACTGGGTTCAATTTCCAGCACCCACACAGCCCCTCACAAGTATCTGTAACTGTTTCTAGGTGATCCAGTGCCCTCTTCTGGCCTCCACTGCACACCACGCATACTACGCACATACATATATGCAGTCAAATCTTACAGAAAATAAAATTTAAGATTCTTTATGGATGGGTTGGAAACTATATAGCTCAATAAAAAAAATCTTTAAAATTTTTTTTAAAGATGGGGAGGGAGCAGGCTGGCATCAGCATTCTCCTCTCTTCACTTCCTGATTGGATTCTGTGGCCCTCTTTCCTCCATTCCTGCCATCATGTCTTCCCCTTCATGATGGACTTTAACCCCCAAATCATGTGCTCTCTATGCTTGTGTGTGTGTGTGGTTTTTTGAGTCAGGGTTTCTCTGTGCGGCCCTGGCTGTCCCGGAACTCTCTCTTAAAGGCGTGTGCCACCACCGCCTGGCAAGGCCTTCATTCTTCAACTGCTCTTGTCAGGTCTTTGTGACAGCAGTGAGAAAAGGTAAGTGATGCAGCATCCCACAGGTGAAGTCCTCCGCTGGCAGGTACCTGTCCCTCACGGCCGTATTTAGTTTTTAGGGGTCTGTGGATACTGTGATATCTCAAACTGTTAGTGTGCGCCCCATTTCCGTAGATGAGCCTGCCTGGCACACTCTTGGCACTGGCTTTCATCCCTTTGAAAACGAAGCTGCTGCTTGGTCGGAGCTCGGCCCAGCTCTGCTCTCTCATCCCCACGCTTTGCCCTCACCCTCCATCGTGGTTCTCAAGTACCTCGTGTGGCTGGTCGTTTCTTTCTTCTACAGTTTCTCTGGGGTAGCTGAAGTAGGCTCCTGCAGGCACCAGATGGGGCCCCTTGTAAAATGAGGAAGTCGTCATCACTGGCTTGGTCTGGGGAAGTGCCTTTGCAGGAGGCAGTTGGCATGCAGGCTTGGAGACTGGGCCTTGCGACGTGGGGTGGGGCCAGAGCTCGCAACAACACACATCAAGTTATAATACTGGACGCCCAGTTAAATTTGCAGTGGGTATGTTTTTGGTATTCCCTCCTTTCTCTGATGCACTTTAGGGCCTTGCCAGCAAAGGTTAAGTTAAGCCTTCTGCCACTCAGTACCTAGGATAACTTTAATAATTTACAAAATGATTTTTTTTTAGCAGTACTTGGAACATAGTGATGATATATTTGGGGCATACTTTCATTAAATAGTTACTTACTGTTCACATGAAATTTATCTCATGTTTGATTTGGCAGCTTTATGCTCGCTGACATCAAGATGGGCTGGGCATGGCCCCAAGCTTACTGAGAAAAATAAGGGCATGGGATTTAAGGAAGATGGAGGGGAAGGACACTAAATCTACCTTTGGACTCTTTAACATGGCTGCAGTCTCCTTCGTTAGTGATGTGCTTCCTTCATTGGCTCCTTAAATGTGGGTCCGTGTCCTTCTCTTGTCAGGGTGCTTGCCTCCGGGAGAGTCCTGCCAGGCAATGCTTGATTCTTGGTAAACCCAAACCCCTAGTTTTCAGCTCAGAACCTCACACCCCAAACTGGGTGCTAGATAATTCCATGTGCCCTCCCTGCCGGACACCCAGTATCGTGATAACGTATTCTGTTTCATTTGACAGTCTCACTCAATAGCCCAGGCTGCCTCAAACTCACTCTCTTCTCTCTCCTGAGTGCTGGGATTATTGGCCTGCCTGCCAGCACGGTTTTGAAGTAAGGATATTTCGACTTGAATTTAGGTCATAATATTTTTTATCAGAAATATGCCATCGTTAGTGAGTTTTTGAGGAAAATATTTTCCCAAGTGAACCTCAGCTGGTCCTCAAATTTTCAGAGCACAGATAAGTCCTTGACAGCCAGCTCACCATAATGAAATGAAATGAAGGCTATTGACAACCAAGCCGATTAAAAGTTTTTTTGTTTGTTTGTTGTTTTTCAAGACTGGGTTTCTCCTGGAGCTCACTCTGTAGAGCAGGCTGCTCTCAAACTCCTAGAGATCTACCTGCCTTTGCCTCAAAAGTATGGGATTAAAGGCGTGTGCCACCACTGCCCAGCTCAATTAAAAGTTTTGAGTCCTTTATTAATGGACAGACCAAGAATGGGTCCACGCCTCTGGCAAGTCTCTTGGTGCTCAAACTCAGGGGTTCCAAACAAAACAAAAATTACATCAGTGCCTGAGCAGGGAGTCGGAATTGGGGTGTTCACATTAATGACGGATTTAGAGTTGCTTGGTGACATCTGCTTTCCTTGCAAGGCTCAGGCATCTTCCAGACACATACTACTTGTGAACCATGGTCAAGGTCATGGGCCATCCTAGACTATTGCCAAGGTGAATGTTATTGTCGGGGGTGAAAGGGTGAGAAATGATCAGGCAGGCACAAAGTAGCCTTGATGCAGGATGCCACTGCCAATATTGTCCTTTGTTTCTCTGTGTTCCTCCTGAGTCCTGTGAAAATACTGACCCAGATGGAGCAGGCCTTTGTCTGTTGTGTCTGTGGCTTTCGCTTGCTGGTCTGGGCATGCTAAGGGCTCATGTTGCTTGTTCTCAGTGGCTTTTATTGTCTTCCAGCGCAGAGTGTCCTGGTGGGAACCCAGATGGCAGAGCCACACATGTCTTACTTCCTTTGCTGGCCTGGAACTTGCAAGGTAGACCAGGCTGGCCTTGAACTCACAGAGATCTGCTTGCCTCTGCCTCCCGAGTGCTGGGACTGAAGGTGTGTGCTAGCACGTGCTGCAAACTTAGTTATTTCTAATTCTAAATTTAGAATTACTATCAGCCATCCGGATTGGAGATTTAAAGGGATTAACCTTTGATTCATCCCTGTTTTCTGTGAGTCACACACAATAATCCATCACAGCTACTCTCTTCCACTCGCGAGGTTCACACCTTGTTAGTCAGGTTTCTCTCTCTGTAGGTGAAGAAAATCTGGGAAGTATGTCTTGGGCAAAGCATCCTGGCTCTTTTTTTTTCTTTTTCTTTTTTTCTTTTTCGCGACAGGGTTTTTCTGTGTGACCTTGGCTGTCCTGAAACTCACTCTGTAGGCCAGGCAGGCCTTGAACTCACAGAGATCTGCCTGTCTCTGCTTCCCAAGTGCTGGGACTAAAGACATGGGCACCACCGCCCGGCCATCCTGGCTCTTCTTGTGGGGATTCCAGGACCTAGCTAAGTGTAATGGGGATGGATCTGGTGCCAGATGGCATAATGTGCCACCAAGAGCCACCCAGCCTACCGGCAACTGCCATGCCTGGTCCATCCATATTGTGCCTGGGTCCTAACATGTCACAGCCTCGGGGCTGAGCACTGGGTGCCTTCCTGGCTGTTGGCTACCTGGCGTCTTTCCCTGTGACATTTCACTTTGACTTTTCCTTTGAAGAGGTTTCTGAAGGGAGATTGTTCCTCGTAAAGGCCAACAAAAAAGAGTGGATGATATGCTGACAGAAATGTAAGCTCAAAGGCAGGAAGTGAGATGGCTTAATACAATTAGATTGGAGAGGATTGGGTTAAAAAAATGGGTCCTTGAAATTATTCTTTAATTCTTTTTCTTTAGCTTCTTAAAGCAGGATGTGGATGTATACACACTTTGGCAAAACAAATAATGGTGCTTTTAAGCATCCAGACCTCCTGGACAGAGGAAGGTGGCTTCCTGGTTGGGCTTTTTTCTCTTTTTCCCCAAGTTTAGACAGGAAGAATGGCTTCGTGGTGGAGCAGTCAGAGCCCAGGCATTCTGTGGTTTTGTCTGCCTGTGAGGTGTGTGTGAGTGTGGGGGCCAGAGGTAAGTGGTGGCTGTCTTCCTCAACTGCTCCCTACTCTTACTTTAGACAGGCTCTCACTATGTAGCTCTGTCGGCCTGAAACTCTCATGTAGACCAGGCTAGCCTCAGACTCCGAGGTCTACCTGCCTCTGGCTTCCCAGGCTGGGGCTAAAGGTGTGCACCACCGTGACCAGCTCTACCAAGGTGTTGAGTGAGACAAGGAATCTTCACTGAACTTGGGGCTCACTAGCGACTGCTTGATCAGTGAGTTCTAGGGACCCTCCCGTCCCTGTCTCCGTCTCCAGCATGAGCTACAGGGACCCTCCTGTCCCTGCCTCTGTCTCTGGCATGAGCTACAGGGACCCTCCTGTCTTTGACCCCATCTCCAGCATTAGCTTTTTATGAGCTGAAGATTGAATTCAGTTCCACATACTTGTGTGACAAGCTGAAATTCACAATGGCCTCACAGATAAAGCTTTTGTTTTACTCTATAGAGACTGGACACCCCAAAGTTTAAATATATGAAAATGAAAATTTGAACTGAACTAGGCTGGCCTTATTCATAGAGGTCCTTCTGTCTCTGTCTACTGAGGGCTGGGGTTAAAGCCATGTGCCACCATGCTTGGTGAAACTTTATTAAAATAAAATAAATTATACATATGGGTTTTTGCCTGCGTGTATGCCTGTGCATCATGTGTGCAGTGCCCCCAGAGGCCAGAAGAGGGCGTTAGAGTCCCTGGAACT
Source organism: Microtus oregoni (assembly GCF_018167655.1). Lineage (NCBI taxonomy): Eukaryota > Metazoa > Chordata > Mammalia > Rodentia > Cricetidae > Microtus > Microtus oregoni. The sequence goes on along the minus strand of NW_024543088.1, from coordinate 10,425,015 downwards.
GGAGTTACAGGGTGGCTGTGAGCCACCATGTGTGTGCTGGGGACTGAACTCAGGTCCTCTGCAAAAGCAGTCAGTTCTCTTAACCACTTGAGCTATTTCTCCAGTTCCAGAACTTTCTTTTTTAAAACTGTGTATTTGTTGTCCCTAGATCTGAGAATGCTTAAATGATAACAAAGGCCAGATTCCTTTAAAGGGCACACTGGCGACTGTGTCCATGGCACATGGGCTGTTTGGGGATGGATTAGCTTGTTTTCTCATCCTTCCAGGCACCATATTTATTTCTTCTGCAGCTTCTTGGGGCCCCTTCTCTCACTCAGGCAGTGCGGAATGTCCGGCCTCCTGTCCCATCTAGAGAGGAGGAGGGTCTCCTGTGTTGCAGGAGCGCTGAGGCGCGTGACTCTGCACTGTAGGTTCACCCCACGTCCTTTCTGTGTGCCTAGGATTTGAAGCAGCCAGCTAGCAATTTAGCCCCAGGAGAACAAATTACTCACGGGCCTATAAAAGCACAGCACTCCCGAGGCCAAGGTTTTCGGCACTTGCCCAATCCCCCACGGTAATTGCAGGACTAGCACAGACAGCCTTCTCAGGGACTTTTTTAACCTGTGGACTCTGGGCTCCATCCCAGACCTATTTATCTTTAGGGGTGGTTCCAGACACATCTGCGGGAAGGAAGAGGTGGCTGCCACCACCTGCACAGAGTCGTTCCCATCAAAACCAGACGTCCCACAGCATCACAGGAAGTCGCCTGGCAGGCGGGTCGCCTGGCGGGTATGCCTTGGCAGCCACGAGGCCATGCCAGTGCGCCGATTGTGAGCCTCCTGCTCACGCTGCTGGGGATGTCTTCCAGCTCGCCTCTGCCTTCCTGAACCGAGCACGCCTTCAAAGCGTTGCTCTTAAACTTTAAAAATAAAAATCTTCTTTTCGATCGGTTTTTAAAGTCATCTCATTTTCTCAGGCCCCGGACCACACACACACACACACACACACACACACACACCCTAAGTAGAAGGGTTCCCACGCTGCCCTCACTTTGGAGCTGAAAGCCTAGAAACCGTGTATGTGGCCTTAGTTAGCAAAATGGTGTAGCCTTCCTTCGTTTTATTCTGTGACCTGGCACTGCTCTATGCAAGCTTCTAGCCGAGATTGGGTTTTCTGTTCCTGCTGGAACGGAACAGCTCTGCACAGGCTGGGTGTGTTCATTAAGCCGGAGTGCGTTTCGTGTTCCTGACGCTCTCAGAGCAGAATGGCCATTCCATGTAATAAAGGACCCCCTGAGGATGGTGGGGAGCATTTGCCGGCTGCAGCTGGGGTCCACCTTTTGGTCTGGAAGGGTGGTGGTAAGAGTTTAGACTGAAAAATGTGGAGGGTAGGCTGCTGGCAAGAGCATCATCCTGTTCCCTGGTGGTGATGGATCACTCTTAGCCATTCTGTCAGATTTTTTTCTCCCATCAGCATCTTAAAATGTCATTTACTTGCTATGATGTTCATTGGTTTGAGCGAAACTTGGTGCTTTTTAGTGACTACAAAGTCTTATCCAGCCATCACTGTGATTCTAGGATTACCACTACTCACGCCTATGTAACCTGCTCATTGGCTCCTCCTTCCCTTCTCCTCCACTCCCCCAGTTCCAGATGAACACTAAGTTCTTTCTGTCAGGATCCCAGACATTTTGTACAAATGATTGGCTTCTTCCACTTGGCATGGTATTGTCCAGGCCTATCCATGTTGTTGCCTGGGTCGGTACTTCATAACTTTCTGTGGATGGATGATAGCCCACAACACGGAACATTTGGGTTGTTTCCACTTGGGGGCTATAATAAATTTGGGGGTGTCTAGTTGTGAGTGGAGTTGCTGAACTTCTGTTTAGCTGTTTCAATCCTTTAGGTATGTGTTGGGGTCCCTTCGAGCCTCACGGCCTACAGGGAAATGATCCACGGGAGGTGAAGAATGGGCCAGCATCACTTTAGCAGGCATTGGGTCAAAAACTTCCGGAGTCTGGCCTCCCGCGTTTATTTTTCTTACACGTTTAAACATAGTAAAACTCCGGGAGAAAGTCTACGCGGGGCAATTATCACAGCAAAGCTGCAGGGGCAGCTGCATTGAAACTCTCTCGCAAAGGAGCAAAGCACCTGTGTGACCTTTACAATAACAAAGAATTTTATTGGCTGATAGCACTCAGGGTAAGGGCCTACGGAGGAAGGGTTTAGAAGAAAGGTAAGGATGGGTTCTGTTGATGGAGATTGAAAAGTACTTGTGACCTCTCTCATAAGGATGGGTTCTAGGCACTGAATAATAATGACTATCATTATCTATTATTGTTTATTAGTATTGGTCTAGTGCTGAACTGCAACCTGGGGCTTTAAACCTGTTTACCAACTGAGGCAAGATGTACCAAGGAGTGGCACAGTGCCCAGCAAGGAATAAGGAGAATGGTATGGCCAGGTGCACTGAGAGGCACAAGAAGGGGCGTGGCAAGGCCTGGGAGGATGCTCTGGGCAAGGTGCTAGGTGCTTCAAGGGCTGGTTTTGGGGAGGGAGATAGCAATTGGTCTGTCTACATCCTGGGGGAAGGCCCACTGAGCGTGTCCCTAGGCCACTGTCCTTCCAAGGCACCACTCCAGGGCACTGTGAGGGAGCCCTGTTTCCAGCTAGTTAGTTTTCTATGATCTACTTTGGGGCCCTGGCAGTTGGCATAAGATCTTGGGGACAAAGGGCTGTAGAAAGTGATTACTGAGGAGCTGCGGGAGAACATGCAGGTGTGGAGGTCAAAGTCTGCCTTGATTTTTAGGGGAAGCTTGAAGACATCCTTATGAATAGCACAGAACCTTCAGCGCAGGGCTCTGCCCTTAGCTCTCTCCTGCCGGAGACACGTGCCCTCCCTAGTCAGGCCTTCTGAGCTGCTTCTGCCTGCTTCCATCTAGGGAGATCCTCCCTGACCTCTCTGGGTTGGCTCTTTGGGTCTGCTGTATCCCCCGCTCCAATATCTTTTTCTTTGCCGATTTGGGCTTTTTTGAGACAGGGTCTTGCACTGTATCCCAGACTGTCCTCAAACTTTCCATCCTCCTGTCTCAGACTCCTGGGTGCTGGGATTATAGCTGTGAGCTACCTTCATTTCTGCACTCACTTTGTTGGTGATCTGTAGTGTGTGTTTTGCATTTGTGTGCCCTGCAGTGTGTGTTTTGTGTTTCTGTATACAAGATGCATCAGGTTAAGAGCACTGGCGACTCTTTCAGAGGACCTTGGTTCTCAGCACCCAATGGCAGCTCACAGACATAACTCCAGGTCCATGGGATTTGGCGCCCTCTCCTGGCTTCTGTGGGCACTGCACACACATGGTGCACATACATGCACACAGGCAAACACCCATATACAGAGAACTTAAAACAAACAAGCAAAACAAAACAAAGAAAAACCCCCAACAGCAGCAACCAAAGAGTAGCTCTCCTCATTTTACCCTCACTTTCTCATGGTTAGGGCTGTATTTTGTAGACTGGCAGACAGGCGCGTTGCATGTCCAAATTCAGGATGGGTGCCATTGTCCCCTTGGGCACCTCGTTAATGAGATAATTCTTTATTTTAAAAGACAAACTGTAATTAAGAGCTAATTATTCACCCATCAAACAATTCTTTACTCAAATCCCTTTGAATAGCCTCCTCCCCTGGCAACATTTATCAGGGCAACTCATCAGCTGCGGGGCAGAGATCTCCTTGCATGCTGAGTGTGAGCACCCAGGGCTGAAGGGCAGAATGAGATGCAGAGAAAGTGTTTGTGGACCCATGACATTTATTCTAAGAAATCCTCCAAGAATGCATTTATTAAATTAAAACAAATACTTAACAGATTTATATGCCATCTCTGTCTATCATCAATCCATCAACCAATCTAAACTGTTATAGAGTCGCACTGTGTAGCTCAGGCTGGCTTCTGCCTATGTCTATTAATCAATCAGTCAGGATTGTGACAGGATCTCACTGTGTAGTGCAGGCTGGCCTTGCTGACATGGGAACCATAGGTGCCCAGCTAGGAACACTACTTGGGAACCACCTGTATGGCTTGCAGGGCAGAGTGGGCACCAGTGATCCTGTCTCTCCAGACCTTGCCCACTGTCTGTCTTTGGCCGGGGCTGTAGACTCATTCCTGGGCTGGCACCTCTATCCACGCTCCTTCTTGTTTCATGTGCTTGCTTCCTGTCTCGTGGTTTGGGGCCATCCAAGTTCCTCAAGGGATGTTGCAATGAGGTTTGGGGTTCTTGGGAATACGTGCTCATTTGCAGATCTTGCTGTGGCTCTTGGGCCGGGGATTTAAGAGTTAGAGTGATCGCCAACCCACTTGATTAGACGTGGAGCACTTTACAGTCCCCAGGTTCAGGCCGGGAGGCGTGGCCTCCCCACCTCCCATTGAGGATAACTCTTAGCTGGAACTGTGCTGTGCATTGTAGGTTACTTTGTAGCATCCTTGGCCTTGATCTGCTGGTTACCTGTTAGCCCTCCATGTGCCAAATGAAGATGTCTCTAGATATCGACAGATGTAGACAGATGTACTGTGGGGGCAATACTCACTTTCCCCACTCCCACTTCTTCCATTTTCAGCCATTGTTTGATTTTTGCTCAGGGGTAAGACTCTCTGTCCTTCACTGGCCTTTTCCAGTGTTCAGCAAAGAAGAGCAATGAAGCCCCTGTCTCAAGGATTTTATCTTGAAGGATGAATCGTCAAATTTGGAGCCAAATGATCTTGGTCCAGAGTGGATTGGGGTAATTTATTGAAGGCCTGAGGCTAGGATGTATATCTTAGCCATTCTCTGTAGACCACGCTTCCTTTTGACTGTCAGTTTTACTGGCTGGTTTCCCTGGCTTCCTCAGCTAGCTCTCTTCCACAGTGCAGGCACCACCCCGCAGAGAGGTAGCCTACTGAGGCTGAAACACGTGAGGAGCCAAACCCTCCTCCATTCACGGCTACACAACAAAAGAAAGAAGGGCCTGTGTCGCACTGTCCCCTTGAAGGAATGCCCTCTGTGGCCTGCCTTCCTCCCACTCGTCCCCACCTCTTAACGGTTCCACCACCTCCCAATAGCCTGTAGACTGAGGAGCAAGCCTTTGCCGTACGGGCCTCTGGGGAACAGTGAAGAGGGAAACGATGACATGATGTTTCCAGACTGAAGGACGGAGGGGATTTCCCTGGATACTGAGACCCAGCAATGGGCACCTCTGGGCAGGAAGACTGTGCGAGTCAGTGGTCAGAGCCGACCAGAGAGAGACATGGCAGGTTGTGTTCACTTAGGAACTTAGAGCAGCTGAGCTGGCTGCACAAGATGGATCTAGTGACAGTCAGCATGGAGGGGGAAGGGAGACTCATGAGCCCTCACCCCTAGCTAAGGAGCTATGGATGTCTTCTGGGGGAGGGACTGCCAGTTTTCATTAAAGGTGTGGCTCCTCCTAGGTCAGCCACACTCTAGTGCGGGAGTTCTTGATTCCTAATGCTGTGGCCTTTTAATACAGTTCCTCATGTCGTGGTGACCCCTAATCATAAAATTATTTTTGTTGCTACTTCATAACTAGTTTTGCTACTGTTGTAAGTCATAATGTAAATATCTGTGTTTTCCGATATACTTAGGGGGCCCCCAAAGTGGTCGAGATCTGTAGGTTGAGAAGCACTGCTCAAGTGGATGGTTCCACACGCAGGAACGTATGGGAAGCGCAAAATGGAACTGATGGGTTATTCAAAAAAAATGGCACAGAGGTCAAGGGTCGGGGGTGGCTCTGGAAGGAGTTAAGAAGAGTTGGAGGTAACTATGATCAAAATACATCGCATGAAATTCTCAAGAAATTTAAAAGAAAAAAAATGGACCCTTAGCATGCCTGTCAGCACGGTCTCGAGACGGCCAGTGGTCACTAGCTTCCCAGCGCATGGGCTACAGGTTCCAGATGCATTCACAGAGTCCTGCCGTGCTAGTGGGGAAGATCTGACTCCTGACTTAGAAGTTGGGCGGGGCGATCTGCTCGCTAATACTTGAGTACCTAGTTCCCCTGGGCGGGCCAGTTTCCACTCTGTGCGTGACCACATGTTCACAGCCTCCTCATTCCCGGGAACCAGTGTCCACTCTCTGTGTGTGTGACCACACGTTCACAGCCTCCTCACCCCCGGAGTCCCCGGGGTATGCAGCTTAAATGCTGCCTGCTTTGTCATAACGTAATTGGTGCTGAATTCTTTGGGTATTAGGTGTATGGTATTTTTTTTTTTTTTTTACTGTTCTGCTTCTAACAAAGGAATTTGCAAGTCTGGAAAATCAGACTGAGTTGGTTGGAACATTTCTTGGATTAGGAAAAGCGGTCCTAATGAATTTATTCACGATGCATTCCAGGCCACTAATCCCAGTAGGTTCACCCTGGATTAATGCAGGGCACGCATTTTCTTTCGCTTTAATTTAGCATTAATTGTTTTATATACTATAGCAGAAAAATGTGACCCAAGCAACCCTCTAAACAGCTATTTAAGCCTTCCCTCCTCTACCCTTTCTCCTTTCTTTTTCAGCCCTGGGGATCAACCTAGGGCTATTTTGCATGCTACACAAGCACCGTCTACACTTGCAGGCCATAGTCACCTTCTTTAGATCAGTGCGTTATGTTTCTTTTGAATATGACACCAAAACTCCATGTGGGTTCTGAAATCATATTGTGAGGGCTTTTAAATCCTGAAACACGTGGGTGTTTGCACTTTGGCTCGATCTCTGATTCGCGTATTTACTTTCTTAACTGATACACACAGATTCTTCCTAATGTTGGCATGTTGCAGTATGCCATTTAAAAAACAAATGAGGCTGGAGAGCTGGCTCATCAGTTACAAGCCCTGACTGCTCTTGCAGAGGACACAGGGTGACCCATGGTCATCCATGATGCCTCCCATGCCTAGCCCACTCGGTGTCCATCTCTGGACTCCTTCAGGCGTGGAGCCCTGCTTACCAGAGCAGAGCTTCCCTGGCAGCCCCAACTGGGAGGCTCTGGTGCCCAAACTGAGCTGTGTGACGATACTTTTTTCATCTGTCTTGCAGAAGCTTGGAACTACCACAGGCTCCACTGTGACCTCTCGTCCCCAGGCTCCAGTTATCCGCAGTGAGAAGGTTCACGAGTCCCGCTCCAGGTACCGTCTGCCCCTTGGTACCCCAGAACACGAACAGTTTTTGCACTAGACTGTATTATTCGTTTCAACCCAACCTAACCAATGACTGTAGCCCCAAGTTGTCTTTGTTTGTGAATTCGGATATGGACCTCGGATCTTGCTTGTGCAGGATAAACACTCTTCCTCTGAACCTTGCATCCAGCCCCATCTTATTTTTAAAATTCCCAACTCTTTTTCAAGCTTGAGAGTTTTGAGTGGAGTTAGGGGTCTGGAGGGTAGAGGTTGAGGAATGAGGGGAAGCAGGGGGAGAAGTGGGGGAGTTGGCCAAGGTTGGCCAGAGAGACTGCCTTTCTTTTCTTTTTAAATAAAAGTAACACACACACACACACCCACAAATGTTTGGGTTCTGCATAGAAAAAGGGTGCCACTGGAAATATACTTTTAAAATCTATTGCTCTAGTCGGGGTGGTGGTGCACGCCTTTAATCCCAGCACTAATGAGGAAGAGGCAGGCGGATCTTTGGCAACATGGTCTACATAACGAGTTCCAGGACAGCCAGGGCTACATAGAGAGGTCCTGCGCTCCCCCAACTAATTAATTAATTAATTAAAATCCAAGTCATTGAGGGAGGGGATCTACTGCTGTGTTTTCTGTTGAATTACAAAGATTCACTGGTGTGGAGATTCCGTTCTTGCTGCGTTATCATCAGAAAACGTTGAAGGGTGGGGCTTTCAGTGTGGATAGCGGGCACACAGGGGTAAGGAGGGGTGTGTGTGTGTGTGTGTGTGTGTGAGCGCGCAGCAAACCTCTCTCACACACTCTTACGGCCATTTCTGGCCATTCGCAGTCCTCATTCTGTGCCTCTGTGAAAAATGCCCACATAATCAGGTTCAGCAGATCCTCCTTAATCAGAAGGCGTTTGTGGGAGACACAGCCTGTGTCACCTGTGAGCCTTGCAGGGAGGATTAAGAAGGGCGGAGGGAGGAGCCGGGGAGCGCGGATCTGTAGGGGAGATTAGGCTACAAGCAATACCTGTGAGTGAAGCTGCTGTCGCCTCATTAATAATGTCTTCCTGGCATTAACTCTGTTAATATTAATTCCATTATAATTAATAATCAGACCTTCCTGTCTTGGCCAGACATGGTTATGCCTCCGTCTTCAGGGGAGGGGTTGTCGTATACAGTAGGTGCTCAATAAATACTTGTTGTGCCTAAACAACCACTTGCTTTCTTCCCACATAGCTAGTGCACTGTGAGGTCAGGGAGGTGTATGGCTCATCTTTTGTAGGTTCTGCAATCCTAGAATGATGATGTCCCAGGGTGGAGACCTTTTTTTTTAGAGACGGGATGGCTCGGAGCTCCAGGCCCCAGACCAGGTTGGTCTCAGACTCAAAGATCCAGTCATCCCTGTCCCTCAAGAGCTAGGATTAAAGGTGTGTGCCACAATGTGCCAGGGACATATTTTTGATGTAACTATATTTTCTTTTTTTTTTTGTCAGTGTCATATGTATTTTATATATTTGCAATGTATTGTGGCCCATTTTCTTATGGTGTCGGACTGACTGGGCAGAGCTGCCGGCGAGGCAGGGTGAGGTAGCTAGCTCAGCTTAGAGATATTTCTGCAGCTTTACATCAAGGGGGCTATCCCAGCGTGGTGGCTTTGTCCACCAAACCAGCATGGAGGGGCTGCAAAGCAGATAGAGCCACGAATAACTGACCCGACTGCGGGAGAGACAGCATCACTGTGGGGTTCTAAGGGTCTCTGAGGTCCAGGGCTGCTTCAGGCTGTCGGAATGGGGATGTGGGAGAGCTCAGCTGGCTGTGCTAGGGTCTCCGGGCCCGTTAGTGTGCTGGCTGGTGGCTCGTTCCAGGATTCGCAGCCTTAGGGGGAACATGGTGGCATCGGCTACTCTTGAGAAATGCCTTAGGTTTTTGGTTGTACGGGAAAACGTGTTCTGGAATCTTAAAGGACTTTCTCATTGCTGTAGCAATCGAGGCGTCCTCAACGTAGGTTGTCTGGTGATGGGGTGGGGGGGGGGGGGGGACGGCGACAGTGGTTCTTGGTTAAGACCTATGTGGAAGTATCTGGATTCTGGTTTTAGGAGTTCTTTAAAGGGCTGGGAGTGTAATGCAGCAGTGTGTCTATCACATTCCATCCCGAGCACCAAACACCACACACACACACACACACACACACACACCACACACACACACACCACACACTCATACAAACACACACCACACGCTCATACACACACACACACCACACACTCATATACACACACACACACCACACACTCATATACACACACACACCACACACTCATACACACACACACACACACACCACACTCATACACACACACACACACCACACACACACCACACACTCATACACACACACACCACACTCATACACACACACACCACACACCACACACACACACACACCACACACACATACCACACACACACACTCATACACATACCACACACCACACACACACACACACACACACACACACACACACACTCATACACAAGCCTCAGATAGACCTATGGCTTTCTTCTCGGAGGTAGAATCGATTGTCAGAAAGAAGGGAGCATTTCACCTAGTTGGGTCTAGAACGTTGTCATTTGAGTGAGGCAGTGGGTCAAGTTCAGGTCCTGGAGTTTGTGCGGTTACCGTGTTACATTAGAACGATGAAAGCAAGCAGCTGACATAGCCACTGACCTATGATAGAAATCGTTCTTGGTGGCCACAACACTCTCCCAGGGGGCAGTTAGTTTCATTCCTTTAGAATTCCTCCAGCATTCTGGGTGCCTTTCTCCACCTCCACCTGGCCTCTGTGCTGGTCTCTGATCGTTTAGATAATAATAAGAATTCCGATCTTTGAAGACCTTTGAGTAACTGGCCCTTTTCTTCCTGTTCTCTGAAGGAATCTTATGCAGACCAAACTTTCTCTATTTGAGGCCTCCCGGGGTGGCCCTGTATGCACACTACACAGGAGGAAGCCTGTGGCAGGGACGCTCTGACTAGGAGATTTTGAAGACTGAGGACAGGCTTGGCCTGAAGGAATATTTCAGAATATAAATTCCGTCCTTTCAGAGTGAGCATCTGAGGTTTTGGCCACCAGTTAAGTGTGGCTTGGAATAAGACAGGAAGACCTACCACAAAAGGTGGCATTTCCTGTGTAGGGGTTATTTGCGTACGACTTCTGCCTAGATAGTACCCATGGCAACCAGGGGTGTGTGTTTTGTGTACCTGAAGACTCTTTGAGGAAACAGGGTCGAGAAAACTGGCAGGTAAGTACGGCAGGCTCTAACATTTGTTTATGCAAAGATGCTTTCACCAATCAGATTAAGATACTGTGCAAGGAGGCGTGGAAACAGGATGCTGTACCCCAGCAACGGGAAGTCCTTGGACTTGTCATGTTGTGTTGTGCGCCCCCCCTCAGTGTTTTTCACGACAAATCTGAATTAATCTTCCCCTAAGTCGAGGTGTGAATCTCAAGGAGTGAGTCCATGGCCAGGCTAGACTCCTCTAGGGATTGGTTCACAACACTCTCCCAGGGGGCAGTTAGTTTCATTCTTTAGAATTCCCTCCCTCCTGCCACTCCCTGGCTTCTAACCAACACAGCAGTTGTCTGCTGCCCCATGTGCCAGCTGCAGGTGTGTGTGTGTGTGTGTGTGTGTGTGTGTGTGTGTGTGCTGTTTCTCCCTAGTACTGGCTGGAGAGTAAAATTCCCTAGGAAATTTCCAGACCTGCACAGAGATGGAGAAAAACATAACAGAATCGCACAGACCTAATTACCAGCATTTCTTATGTAGACATGAGATGGGTTGACCCTGCCAGGGATCTTCTAATCTTCCCTTTTCCCTCCTGTTTGTTGATTTCATTAGAGAGATTTCTCCCTCTAATTCAGAAGCATTGCACACTTGTTATGGGGGAACAGTAAAAATTCAGGAAATAAGAGGCCTATAATCCTCTAGAGAGGCAATAGTCTCAGTCCTCCTGCCATGAAAAATATATATTCTTCTATTTTACAGACATAAAATATTTCAAGTGTGTTTGATCTTTCTGACTCTGACTTATCTGGAGTTCCCTCTACATACATTTTCCAAACCCCGGTGTCTCTATGATTTCTAGAATATTCCTACCATAACCCTGGTTGGTTCATGCAGCTGAAACTACCCACGTTTACCTCCCCCGGAGTCTCCCCCTCTTCACAGCCAGCAGCAGGAGGGCGTGGGTGATACCCTCGAAGTCCTTCTGCTGTGCTTGGAGGGATCAGTTCAGTTCTGCGTTCAGGAACTCGTTTCCCCAATGCCTGTCAGTCATTCTGTGTTTGTAGGTTTCAGATGGGGTGACCCAGTGAGAGCTGTCAGGCAGCAGGAGGCATGTTTGGACAAAGCTATGTCCGGCAAGGCAGGAATGAGAAAAGGTTTCACCTGCTTGTCCTGGCTGCTTGGGATTCTAAAGTAGGTTCAGGGTCAGTCGGGCTACATGGCTGTACTCCGATTGACACAAGACAAGTAGGTGCCTGGTGGTGTGACTAGCGTGCCTGAGGCTCTGGGTTTCATCCCCAGCACCAAAGAATAAACAATAACATCAAACCCAAACCGAGTCAGGTTAGCCCTGGCAGAGAACCCGGCTTTGGAAAGCAGGTGACTTGCGTTCAGGTCCTGGCCCTGCTACGTCTGAGCTATGTGAGTTGAGCAACATAACCATCGCGGCTCCACCCTTCTCTCCTTATAAGAGGACAGACAGCTGAACTTCTGACTTTAAAGACACGCTGCATGGGCCTGGCCTGGCTCCGGTGTCTCGTCTTGCTTCTTCCTACCAGGCCCCGCTCACCAAGTTGTGTTGTTTTGTTTTTTCTTCAGTTCCCTTGATTACTCCTTTTCTGCAGCTTCTTCTCTTTGTCTGCTTTTGAACCATTGGATTTTGTAGGAGTTCCATGGTTTTTTGTTGCTGTTGTTGTTTTGTTTTTCTATGTTGTTTGTGATGGTGGGAAGACTTGAGGAGGAGTGAGTGAAGTTTCTAGAAGTCCAGGAGGTAAGGTGTGTTCCCTGGTTTGCATGTATATTGGGACCAGCCCAGGTTCGTTGAGGTCATGCTGACTGAGTAAATGAATGAGCTGGGAAAGTATTCGCTGGCTAGCCAATCGAAAGTGAAATGGATTTAGGTAAGGTGTGTTCCCCGGTTTGCATGTATATTGGGACCAGCCCAGGTTTGTTAAGGTCGTGCTGACTGAGTAAATGAACAAGCTGGGAAAGTATTCGCTGGCTAGCCAATCAAAAGTGAAATGGATTTTTGCATGGAATCCTCTGCTTTATTATTGTTCCTGGTCCTCTTTCAACATGTTTCTGAAAGGAGCCACAGAAAATTGCTGTCACCATTCAGGATATCTTGAAGGCCCAGGGAAGTAACGGCCCCCATATTCCATCTCAGGGCAAGACGGATGAAGTCCACTTAATGGGCATTCCTGCTCCTCGGACCCAGACCCCAGTTACTCCTGCTCCATTGGGACTGCCCCTGGCAGGCTTGGGAGCCTCCTGTACCCCGTGCACATAGCTTGTCCATGTGTGTCCCTGAGAGGATCTATGTCGCTGTTCTGGTTGGTGTCTTCCATACTCGGGGTGGGTCGTTTCTGATTTGGGCTATCGGCTTTGAGAAGGCCTGTGTGTGGTGAGGCAGATGGAACTAGTGGGGTCTCTGTGACAAAGCAGGTTCAAACCCCACTGCTGTGAAGAAGCCAGAGCCGACCTCATGGCCTGCCTGTCTTGTCATCAAGATTTCAAAGGACAACAGTGACACTGGTGTGATGATAGAGATTCTAAGGTGGCTTTTAAGAAAAGCACAGTTGACTTTTTACATCGTCCCCCCATGCTTTATCCTGCTGGGGCCTCAGAAGACCTGCATTGCTGAGGCAGGGATAGTGATCTCCATGATTTGTGTGTGTGTGTGTGTGTGTGTGTGTGTGTGTGTGTGTGAACCATGTGCATGTGAGTGCCTGCGCAGCCAGAAGAGGGCCTTGGGTCCTTAGGGAGCAGGCTGGGTGCCTCTGTCACAGCCAGAGTTAGTCACACCCAGGCTTATTTGTTTGGGCCTCTGCAAGGTGTATGTGGGCTCTCGATACTGCTCTGCCATCTTGGAGCCATGAGAAAGTCCTTAACTTCTTACATGGCTGAGGCTATGTTAGTGGCTTCTCCCCCCCCCCCTACACACTCCCCTGCCCTCCCACCCCACATCTGTACCTTGGAGAACAGTTTGTTAGCATGGGGGTGCGAAGTGTCTTCAAAAGGCCTGTATATTGGGTGGGTCTCATCATTGAGAGGTTATTGGATCATAAGCCTCTACTTAACCAATGAATCAGCCCCCTGATGTTTCATGATTCAGTGGCATTCTTAGCTGACAGTGGTGTAGGTGGATTTTTCTTTGGGCTGCCAGCTGACAAGAAATGATACGGAGACACATTATTAATTATGAAAGCCTGCCCTTTAGCTTAGGCTTGTCCCACTAGCTCTTATAACTTAATTAACCCATTTATATTAATCTATGTTTTGCCTCGTGGCTTTTTACTTCTCTTCCATCTTGCCCCTCCTGTTTCCTCTCCTCTCTCTGCCCAGAAATCCCGCCTAACTCTCCCTGACTAGCTATTGGCCATTCAGCTCTTTATCAAACCAATCAGCCAGTGCCTTGGCAAAGAGACAGTAGAAAAGGATTTATTCCATAACACAGGACCTGCTTGGGGAAATGCGACGGGGGCATTCTCCTGGCTGTGTCTCGTCCTGGCTGCGTTCTTTGCTCTCTCTCTGGCCCCGAGAGGAGCCCTTTTTGCTGTAGCACATGACTGAGATGCTGTGACGTTCCTCCTCAGGTCTGGAACCAGTGAAGCCAGAGGAAATCTTCCTTCCCTTCTGTTTCTCTTGGGTGTTTGTCCCTGGTGGTTCCCCTATGGTTTTTGAAAGTTGTCCCAAGCCATGTCTGGCCCTCGACCCCAGGCCTCTTTCCTGCAGCTCCCCCGCATGACACGGGTTTAATTTTAGGATGGGAGGTCTGCCTTTGGCCTCTTTTGAATCAGCAAGAAGATAATGAGGCTCTCGGGCTTTCTGATGGTGTAAGAGGAGGTTGAGGTTAAAGTTATCAAGACCTGGACAACTGTCGGGCACTGCTGGCTGTCACAACAGCATTGTGCCTTACTGTGACAGGCTTGAGAGAGCCATTCGGTGTGTCTTGAGGGCCTCAGGAGAGGGTCACGTCTTAGAACCAAGGCTCCTGTGTGAGGTGAAGGGTCTGACTGGACTTGGAGCCTCTGCTGTGGGTGAGATGGCACATTTCTGGTTCTTTAGGAAAGCAGTGTCAGGAGGCACAGCTCAGCCATTTTCTGGATCTGCTCTCCTCTCTCAGGTCCCCTTATGCTATGTGCTATTTTCTGAAGTCATGTAATTTTTAAAGATTCAATATTTATTTAAATGAGTATCTATTTCTGATTACGTGTATGCAGTGCTCGTGAAGGCCCAGAGAGGGCATCAGATCCCCTGGAACTTGAGTTACAGACAGTTGTGAGCCACGATGTGGGTGTTGGGACCAGAACCCCAGTCTTGTGGAAGATGCTTTTATCTACTGAGTCCTATCTCCAGGCCTGTGTGGTTTTATTTGTTGGGGTTTTGTTTTGTTTTGTTTTAGATAAGGTTTCTCTGTGTAACAGTCCTGGTTGTCCTGGAACTTGACTTGTAGAACAGGTTGACCTTAAACTCACAAAGATCTGCCTGCCTCCCAAGTGCTGGGTTTAAAATTGTGTCACCATCGCCTGGCTTGTGTGATTGTTTTTAAAGGCTACATTGTTTTGTCTAATATTTCTGTAAATTCTTCATGGTTCTTATTAGACTGGTGTGTGACGGGGGGACGACACTTTCTCCTGTCTTTTTTACGTAATGACATCCAGAATGAAGTGAAATTTCAGTCAGAATTTGCGACTCTTTCGCGTGTTGATCCATTAGTGCCGTCCACACGTTACAGACGTGGTTTCCGTGAATGAAGGTTCTCCGGGGATGTGTGTTAAATGGCTGAGGTGTATCCTCCTGATACCGCTCCTCCCCAGACTCGCAGCCTCCCCTCAGACTTGCTCTTTTGTGTTTTGTTCCTGTTGAATCCTCTGGGTCAAGAATCCAGTGCCTTGTGAACACATGAATTCACCACAGACCAGAAGTGAATTCCTTTGATCACTTCTTTCATCATCTTGGCCATGGTCATTGTCTTAGTCAGGATTTCTGTTGCTGTGAAGAGACACCATGGCCACAGCAACTCCCTATAAAGGAAAACATTTAATTCGGGCTTGGTTTACAGTTTCAGAGATTTGGTCCATTATTATCATGAAGGAGACATGGCAGCGTGGAGCTGAGAGTCTTACATCTTGATCTGCAGGCAGCAAGAAGAGACTAAGGCACACTCTTTCCAACAAGGCCACACCCACTCCAACAAGGCCACACCCACTCCAACAAGGCCACACCTCCTAGTAGTGCCTAATGGGGCTGTTTTCATCCCAAACCACCATAGTCATGACGACTGTCTTCTTTCCCTTTTCCTTTCTACCTTGAAATCACTTCCTCTCCATAACCTTCTCCTTCATCGTCACCAATGCTCCTCCTCCACAATGGCCAGCATCCTACAACGCTCTTTTTTTTTTTTTTGGACCTGGTAGCAGGTCCCTATATTGTGAGCATCCCGCCCTTCATATGAAAGCTCCAAGCCCCCACACGCCACGGTCCACCAGGTGCAGGGCTTGGCCAGCTCCTGTGTTGTCTCTAGCGACTGTGTGGTGTGGTTTCTTAAACCCTGAACAAATGCAAACTTTCTTCTGTTCCCCGCGGGAATGGTGGGTTAGTGTGTCACACCAGACAGCAGGCGGGAGCTGGCCGTGAGGGCACAGGCCATTCTGAAAACCCAGAAAGACACGGGTGTGTTAAGGTTTTAAAGGATGACATTTGGGGACAGTGTCTAATAGCTTCTTTCTAACCCCTCTCTCCACACACCATCAGACCGGAAGGAATCAGAGATTAAATTTGAGACTAAAAAGGTCATATCACTCTTAACTCTCCGCTTTGAGATTTAAAATATAGAGCTCAAGGAAATCTTTCTGAAGCCCTGGCCTATTGGATCATTTCACTTCTATTGTTGTTGTTGTTGTTATTATTATTATTATTCAAGGTGAGTTTCTTTGAGTAGCCCTAGCTTGTCCTGGAACTTGCTCTGTAGACCAGGCTGGCCTTGAACTCACAGAGATCCACCTGTCTCTACCTCCTGAGTGCTGGGATTAAAGGTGTGTGCCACCACACCTTTTACTTCTGTTTTTACTTCTGTTTTTTGAAAGATTTATTTGTTATTGTTTTTAATTGTGTGTAACACACACTTACACACACATCCACAGGAGGCCAGAGCTATTGGATGCGCTTGAGCACGGAGTCACAGGCATTTGTGATCTGCCTGATGTGAGCAGTGGGAATTGAACTCGGGTCCTCTTGCAAGAGAGGTGCATGTAACCACCGAGCCTGCTCTCCAGCTCTGTTTGACTTTTGTTTGTACTTGGCAATAGCTAGGGTACAGTTTGGAGATAGAGTTTCTATGGGAAAGGAACACATCGCTCCTAAGGCAAGTGTTCTGTAACAATCAGTACGGAATATGACGGGGCAGAGACTTCACGTTGCAAAGACTCCTATCAATACCTGTAATAAACATCAGTCGGGATGCTGTGTGCACATCACCCTCCCGCCCGAAACGGCTAGCCTAGTCTAGATCCTGCTTTCCTCACCTGGCGACTTCCTGTGTGAGTCCCAGCGGCAGGAAGTCGGCCTCCGATTTACTGCTGGGATTGCAAATGAATGGATTTCTCTATACAGAGATACCTCATCTCTTCCGCAACTGCTGGTGGTAAGTCCCGCTGCGGAGGCCTCGCCTTAGTGGAAGAGGTGGACCGATGCATCCAAATCACTGACATCATCTTCCTGAGAGTTTTTAAATATCTCTGAAGAGACACAAAGTGTCTCTGAGTGTAGTGAATTAGTATTGCATCTCCTCTCACCCCACAGGGCGGAAATGGACACCTTGCTGTCTCAGTTAGGGAGACAGTTAGTGTCCTCTTCAGCAGCCCACAGCACCTGGCACAGCCTTGCTCCCAGCTGTGCCCCCTCTCACTTCCCTGTCACCAAGGGATACGCCAATGGCAGAGGGCCTTTTTCTTGCATGTGTTTGGGGGGATGTGAGCGACAGCCCTGTGGTTACACTTTCTTACCCTCCTCACAATGCCTGGAGACCAGGAGGACCTCTCTATCTGGTTAATGATCCTCAGTCTGAAGGCGACTTTGAAGTCCTTGCAGTATCAGTGAGTTGGTTCTTGGAGTGGGTGTTCGCTGGCGTCCTGTCTTTGCTGGTGGAGACCCAGGTAGGTCTGTCCCTAAGTATTTTGCACCCAGGCCTAGCCAAAAGAGCCGTTTTGTCCTGGTCTGAGGTCTCTGAGTTCACTTTCTACGCTAAGGGAACTATGCAGAAATCCATTCCTGGGGTATGGCTCTCAAGAGGCGATGTGGGGAAGTTGTACGTTTTACTTTCTTCAACACGCTGGGGCTGGAGTGAGGGGCAGCATGCATACTGGGCAAGACTTCAAGCGCTGAGTCCCACCCCTAGGGCTGCGACGTTCTTTTCATACCCAAGCACAGGCTTTGTGCAGCAGGGTCGTTTGCCAAAGCTGAACCTTCGCTGTCAATGGCTAACCCAAGCACTTACTTGCCAGTTGATTTTGTCCATGTGTCCCCTGTATGCAGCAGTATCAGGACTCAGTACTTCCTACTTCTCCTGGCACCCAGAGTCTTGGCCTGATGTTCAGGAAGCTTGCTACTTCCCAGGCACGCTGCCCGCTTAGCAGACACCAGCATCCAAAAATAATCCCTTCCTTGTAGACACTGGAAAGCCATCGAACTCTCTTACATGGACTTCACACTCTGGGGTTCTGGGATTTTCCCTCTCTGTGACCTGCCCATCATTTCCTTGAGATTCCACCCCCACTTAGGTGTTGGGGGCCATCACTTCCTTCCCACCTGCAGGGCTGCCTGGATCCCAGAAGAGGATCAGAGCACTGGGACCCCTGTGACCTTGTTTGACCCTAGTTACAAGTTATTTTTCCTCCTCCAACAGGGGGATTCCCAGGTCTAACTAAAACTTTTACGGGTCTCGATGACACAATTTTCTACAGAGCCAGCAGATAAAACACAGGAAGAAACAGCCGCAGCGACTTCGTGGCCTGGAGCTTGCGGTGATGTCAGGAGACAGGCACGCTATCGCTGCCATGGGTGGTTAGGAGTAGACTTTTCCAGACCTGAGACTTCTTTTTATCAGCATCTTACTTCATTGTTGACCCAAGTCAGGTCAACAAAAGACCAACTGATGGTCAAGATGAAAACTGTGAAGGGCAAAAGAAAGAATAACTGTAGTCTTCCGAAGCTGTCCTGGTGGCTCCTCTCTGCACATGCCTGCTGCCGCTGACGTAAACTCTTCCTCCGAAACAGACAGCTTTATGTTTAAAGAAAGACGGTGAAGATAGTTCAGACTTCGCATAAAGCCTGTGCCCGGTTTCTTCTGTTATTTGTTTGTTTGTTTATTCTACGGGTTGATCCCACGGACTAGAGCAGTGATCTCAACCTTGAGAAGGCTGCGACTCTTTAATGCATTTGCTCATCATGGTGTGGTGACCCCCAACCATAAAATTATTCCATTGCTACTTCATTGCTGTAATTCTGCTGCTGTTATGAATCGTGATGTAAATACCTGACGTGCAGAATATCTTGACCCACGGGTGGAGAGCCGCTGAGCTCGGGAGTACTGGCTTGCTCAAGACTTAGGGGTTTTAGTAATTACTGTATAATTTGGTTGCGTTTCGTTATAATACAGTATAAGTCACAGCTGAAGTTGGGAACAGTGTCACTCAGTTAGCTGTCACCTGGACCCATAAGAACTAAAATGAATGTGGAGGCCCCGGCATCTGGGACAGGGCAACTCTGTGTATCTGTGTGTCCTGGAAAACCCCGAGACCGTCCCCATGAAATCTGACGGTTGTTGGTGGAATGCTAAGCTGAAAATGTTGTAGCAGTGATGTTTTTTATAAAGGGCTTCGTCCCTGTGCTCCATCCTGCAGCAATGTGAGGTTGCAGGTGACACATGGCAGTGGCTGAACCAAAGACTGAGTCTTTCTCTTCTCTGCCAGGTTTGCTCAGCACAATGGATTGCAAAAACCTGCTCAGCCTGGGCCAGCAGATGCTGCGTCGGAAGGTGGTGGACTGCAGTCGGGAGGAGAGCCGCCTGTCCCGCTGCCTCAACACCTTTGACCTGGTAGCTCTTGGGGTAGGCAGCACCTTGGGTGCTGGTGTCTATGTCCTGGCTGGCGCAGTGGCCCGTGAGAATGCTGGTCCCGCTATCGTCATCTCCTTCCTGATCGCTGCCCTGGCCTCGGTGCTGGCTGGCCTGTGCTATGGCGAATTTGGTGCCCGCGTCCCCAAGACAGGCTCAGCCTACCTCTACAGCTACGTGACGGTGGGGGAGCTCTGGGCCTTCATCACCGGCTGGAACCTGATCCTCTCCTACATCATTGGTATGTCCTTGGGTCTCCTCTAGCCTGCAGCCTTTGTCCTCTGACCCCTGTTTGTTATGGACGCTCTCCTCTCCCCCAAAGACTGACTGAGTGTCTCTCCAGGGGCTTCCAGCTTGACAGCTGTGTGTGTGCCTCTCGCTTTTAGCAGGGAATAAGGGATCTTTAGGAGTCACTGTTGTGACGTCACTCATCTGCATCTGTCCTGGTTCACTTTCTGTTGCTGTGACAAACAAGACCAAAAGCAACTTGGGGACACAGGGATTTATTTCAGGTTACAGATTGCATTCCATCAGTGAGGGAAGTCAGAGCAGGAAGCTGGAAGCAGGGGCTGGAGCAGAGAACCTGGAGGACATTACTTACTGGCTTGCCTACTTATGCTACCCAGGACCATCAGCCCTGGGGTGGCTGGCACCCGTAGTCAGCTCATTCTCCACATCCATCATTAACCATGAAAAGCCCCGAAGACTTGCCTACGGGCCATTCTGGTGGAAATGCCCTTTAGTTAAGGCTCTCTCTTCCCCATGACTGCGACTTGTGTGAAATAGACAAAAAGCTAACGAGTGCAGCACCCATGAGCGGGGACCAAGCCAGGCCAACTACGACCATCCTTGCTGATCCGTTGGATGCATAGGATAATTCTAACTTTAAAACGTAGTGTTGTTTTTGCTAGGCCCCCCTCCCGTCATTGCAGTAAACATATCACCATAGACGACACTTTGGGAGACAGAAAAGTACAAAGAATAGAAACACCCAACCTGATAACGAGCAGAAACAGTATTTACTGAGTATCACTTTGCTCTGGCCATTTTACTGGAGGTGTGTGATGCTAACAGTTAGGGCCTTCCCATTGTTAACAAGTTAGGGTTGAGGAGAGATGCAGGGGCTCGCATATGCTAGACATATGTCCTTCCACTAAGTTATACTCCCAACTCCTAAGTGTGTATGTGTGTGTGGATTCTCTTTATAAATCAAAATATCTTAAAGGTTTCTCCATGGCAATATTCCATTGACTGCTTCTTCTTGTGTCTATGGGTTTATAAGTACAAGACACCTTACTGCACGACCTTCTGCACTGTTTGGATTATACTTGTTGTTCTCCTAAATAATTACACATGTACTTGTAGACACAGCCAGTTTCTTCCCCTTGAAGCTACTTAAGAAGCAGAAGGTCTAGGTCTAAATTTCTGCCTGTTTTAAACCATTGTTCGCTCTGGTCCTCCATCCCACCCAGCCTTTCTTCCAAACAGGGTTCCTCTGTAGCTTTGGTGCCTGTCCTGGATCTAGCGCCGTAGACTAGACTGGCCATGAACTCACGGAGATCCACCTGCTTCTGCCTTTCAAGTGCTGGGATTAAAGGCCCACCCAGCCTTTCTTATATACGTCACCAAGCGTTAGCATTAAACACAACCGCCTGTGAAATCCCAGTCTACTCCCCTCTCGCAGCGAGCCCTGGCCATGGTCCTGTCGCCGCCTTCAGGGACCTCCTGGTCCTGTCAGGTTGCATGGGGGATGTCATAGCCAGCTCGTTCGGCTATCACTGATGCCCAGGCGGTTCTTCTCTCTCCTAGCAGCTCCAGCGTCTGCGAGCCAGCAGAGCTTGCTCTAGTGGTTCTAATGTAAAATTCATCATTGTTCTTTTCCTGTTCAGCTTTCAGCCTTGCAACCACAGATGCCGCTCACATGGCAACACTTCTCAGTGGGAGCGGAGCTTTTGAAAATAGGCTGTTATGTTTCCAGGAGGTTTACCTGGGCGTAAAACAGCTGTGAACTTGAAGTGTTGGTTGCTGTTAGACCAACAAAATCACAGTCTTTCCCGGAGTCCCAGAGTTCTGAGACTCATGAAAACGAGCTGGGAATCCATACTCGGCTTTGCTATTGAGGGAGGAGAGTTTTTCGATTTTAAAGAATATGACTATGGTTATGCATTTTAAAGTCGTGATTCTGAAATGGGAACAGGGTGGCCTGGGAAGGAAGGCTGGGGTATCCCGCAGTGCAGGGCTTGGAACGTCTCTGCAGCAAGCGGCTTCCTTGAGCAGGCAGGGCAGACAGACCATTTTTCTCCATTAGGCTCATAGCCTTCGTGCACAGAATTACTAATAAGTGGATGAAAAATGAGGTTAAAGTTTTGAGTTGTTGGAAAAACACTTAGCAGGAAAGCAAATAATGAAGTTGAGTCCTTGTGTGGATCCCCCCTGCGTTCTATGGTCAATTCAGACCCTAGTCCTGGGCAGGGCCCCTGGAATGAAAGGAAAAGGCCAGGTGAGAATATTGGCCCTCCAGTGCCCTTTCTTAACAGACAGCACAGCAGAGGCAGTGGGCATCTTCAGAATCAAAGAAAGGGAACGAGAGCAGACAGTACTGCCGGCTGTCGGGGCACAGCCCCCTCGTTCTCTGTAGCTAGGGCACTTGGGTCTGGCTCCTAGAAGTAAGATGAGCCTTCACCGTGGTCTTGCAGTCTGGGGGAAACCATGACCCCTGGGTTCAGGTACAAAGTGGCAGGCTTGGGTGGTATAGGCTTGGCCCAGAGATGATGTCACTTCATCTGTAGACCACCTCTGAGGTGAGTTCTCAGGGCATGGTGCCAAGGGTTCATGGGAGGACTTCCCTAGCAGTGCTTACCAGACTGCATTTGGAAGTCGGTTTCCTGACTTGTCGGTGTTAGTCCTTTGAGTAAATCAAACGAGCAAATGATGTCAGGCTGCGTCAATTGCGGAGGGCAGTTATTTATTTATTTTATTGTGATATACACATGCACATGCACTCACATTCACGCTCATACATGTCATGCTGTGTGTTTTACCTGCACATCCAGATGCTTCCCCGCCCATCAGTGTTACATACTAATATGTAGATCATATAACTAAAGTATCAAAATGAATGTGGTATGCTCTTGGGATTTCAGTACTTGGGAAGCTGAGGCAGTTTGAATCCAGCCTAGGCTGTATGCCAAGACCCTGCCAATCAACGCTCCCCTCGAAAATATAAATATAGTGAAAATACAGGCAGTCCAAGTGCAGACCCTCCACAATGTCCTCACCTAGAAGCAGCGTCTCACTCCTGTCCCTCAAGGGCAGGGCTGACTCTCCAGCATTGCCACAGGCGAAATATTGCTAGACCCTTAAAAGATAAAATTCAGAGAGTGACTTCTACTGAATGCACTTTGCTGTCGCTATATTAATACACAGCTGAAAAATCCGAAGTCTGAATTTATGATCAAGATTTACTCTTGTACATCAGTGTAGCGCGCGCACACACACCCACCCCCCCCCCCCCCCACACACACACACACACGCGCGCGCGCATGCGCGCGCGCGCCTGAAACACAGTATAGATCTTGGCTGAGGACACAATGTACTTCTTTCTGAGCTCCAGCAGCCCCTGGGAGCATCTGGCTTCACCCCCCCGTCCCCCCCCAGGCTGTCGAGCTGCCCCTTCTGTTGTAGCATAGGCTGTGGTTCAGCTTCCACAGCTCCATGGCGACGTGGCAAGAAGACCCTGAATGGGCGCTGTCACGGCAGACCTGAGGAGGGGCCTCCGCTAACCACCACTCCTGTAATTGTCACCGTGTGTTTTGTGGCAGGTACTTCAAGTGTGGCAAGAGCCTGGAGTGCGACGTTCGACGAGCTCATAGGCAAACCCATTGGACAGTTCTCACGTAATCACATGGCCCTGAATGCCCCCGGGGTGCTGGCCGAAAACCCTGACATATTAGCTGTGATTATAATCCTCATCTTAACAGGTAAAGCCCCATTTTGACAGACAGGCTGTGTTGGGGGCAATGGGTAAAACTCCTGTTGTAAGATTACTTTGTTTCTTACACTTATTTGTCCGTTCATGTATTGGTGATACTAGCGGTGGAACCCTCAGCCTCACCAGGCATGACCAGTGCTGTTACCAACCACCAAGCAAGACCCCAGCCTCTCTTGCTTACTTGCTTGGTCTCTTTGGTGCCTCTCCCGACTTTCTATGGTTTCTTTTGTAATGTATGTAGATAGTTTGGTTTTCTCCCCATCCCCATGGTTGCTTACAGATTATCCCAGGGTTTGCCTGTGTAACAACTGCTGAGGTCTGTGGTGCAGTCTCCGGTGAGGTCTTGTTAGCACTGAAGGCTGTCCCTCCTTTTGACTCAGTGGGTGACCATTTGAATAGTAGTTCCTCTGCCAGGAAAACGTGGGGCAGCGAGCGCCCTCTGGAAGAGGAATGTACGTCTGGGCTCTAAGGCATTTGGGGCGGTTTTACTGACACTTTGGCAACCATGAAAACATCCTGTCACTGTGTAAGTCGTGCTTGCAGAATTTGAAAGTTCCAGGTGCTGCAGGACACCGCCAATGACAGTTGCTCGCTGGTGACAGTGGTCTGTGTCCCTGATGCTCTCCACAGAGCATTTGCTAGACCCACACGGAACATAGTTCTCATCAGACGTTAGAAGTTATGAAGTCCTGGATAAATCTTGAAATTTTCCTTCCACACTGCTCAGCCGAAGTCACCTCACGCAGGCCAGCCTTGGCAGTATTCTCGGTCCAGCTGGCAGAAGCAAATATCAGAAAATATGTTTGCACTACTCTAGTTAGGTTTTTGTTTTCATGAACACGAGAGGGAGGGACACTGAAGAAAACAACACACAGGAGCATAGTGGCATGTTCCCCTCTGATTATTGACTCCTTCAGTATTTCTGAATTCATCTGATGGGTTTTTAATAAATGTGTAGAGGTTACCAATGGGAAGGGCATGATCTCAGATCATACTGGTTGGTTCCTGGGTGACATTGGCCCCCTTCTCAGTGTAGTAATAAGAGCGGCGGGGCTGCATCCCCGGCACCCGGCCACCCCCACGGCTAGCTTTACCCAAAATAATTACACGGACACTGTATTCTTTTAAACACTGCTTGGCCCTTTAGCTCTAGCACTTACAGGCTAATTCTCACATCCCGATCAACCCATCTCTAATAATCTGTGAGAACCAGTCTTACCCGGAAGATTCTAGCCTAGTCCATCCTGGGTCGGAGCTTCATGGCGTGTGTCTGCCCTGGAGCAGGGCATGGTGTCTCTCTCAGGCGTCTGCTCCCGAGAGAAGAGCTGTGGAGTCTGAGCTCACTTCCTCTTCCTGCCAGTGTTCTGTTCTGTTTACTCCTCCCACCTATCTTCTAACCAATAAAATGGGCCAAGGCAGTTCCTTTATTAGCCAATGACCTTCCTCCATCATCTCAGGTCTCTCACAAGTTAGCCATGTGATAACTGTCTTTCTATCACTGTAGTTCGCGTCGTCTCAAGAAATAAGGTTTATTTAGGCTCACAGTGTTTGAGGCTTCAGTTTGGTCAGCTTGCCCCATTATTTCAGGTCTGCAGTGTGGAGGAATATTGTCATGGGACCATGAGACTGAGCCAAACTGTTCATTCCTGACTGGACAGAGAAAGAAAGGAAGGGGCCCCATCCTGCCCTACATTCTACAATTCCCTTCAAGGGCAGCCTCCATAACTGAGATCTCCCAGTATACCCTACCTTTTGAAAGTGCTCTGACTCCCAACAGCACCACCTAGTGGAATATACTTTAACTACATGAGCGCTGTGTGTGTGTGTGTGTGTGTGTGCGCGCGCGTGTGCACGCATACACATGTGTAAGAGAGGCACTTAAAATTCCAAACTGTGGGAGTCCCAAGGCTGTGAGGATGTTTTGGGATCACTTGATTATTCTGTTTTGTTTTTTTAATGTGAGTTTATGAGCTAGAGCTGGTTAAACTTAGACATTATTTTATGTATACTAAGTATGAGGAGGGACCATATATGCTACCAGTTCCTAGAACACGAAAAATGGTCACTGCCATCATGACTGGTATCACCAAGTAAATCTGCGTCATTCCTCATCGATTAACCCCTCATCCCACCAAGAAATTGAACCAAATGACATTTCCTCAGAGAGATTAAATTCCCTTTAACTTCCTTGTATTCTCTTTCCCCTGCTTGATGTAAGGATCAAGAGTTTGCCCATCCTCCACCAAGGGCTTGCTCGTTGTGGAAGGCTGACTGCCATAGTCCAGACTTCTGCAGACCTTGAGGGCAGCACAATGCCCTCCTCCAATCCCTAAGGATCCGGAACGTGAGCATCTCACTATCTGTGGTTGTTTCGATTTCTGCTCCTAGAGCAACACACAGTTCAGCCGTGTTCCCTGAGACTCAGAGATCTTTGGAGGTCCCGTGCCCATTGTCTTCCTCCTCCCCTGTCTTTTTGTCCCCTGTCCCCGAATGATCAGAACTCGTATGTGGTACGTGGCCAACACTTCCACACGGCTTTCTGTTTGTGCCTTTTCTTAGGCTTGTTAACTCTTGGTGTCAAAGAGTCAGCCATGGTCAACAAAGTGTTCACCTGCATTAATGTCTTGGTTCTGTGCTTCATCATGGTGTCGGGATTCGTCAAAGGGTCCGTTAAAAACTGGCAGCTCAAGGAGGAGGACTTCTGGAATAGATCCAGCCCTCTCTGTGGGAACAAGTGAGTTTGTTTTATGTGTTCCTTTGGCATGCGACAGTTCTCTGTATTTGGTATTTTGAGTCACATACAGGTGATGCAGTTTGTAGGATAACACATACCTTTAAATATTACGTGATTTTTAACTTATCTTGTAAAAGTGCTTTGCTTTGTTTTCCTTTTCCAGTGAAATAGCTGGAGTTTTATTTTTAAAAGATAATTGATTAATGTATTTATTTACTGTGTAAACCTAGCCGGCCTCCATCTCCTGGAGATCCACCTGCTTTTGCTTCCCATGTGCTGGGACCAAAGGTGTTCAGCTACCGTGTTTTCTGCAAGTCCCAGACGTTGAGGAAACAAAGCCCAATAGTTACAGTGTCATTTTAATCTTGGTCAAATTTTCAGCTGCATCTTTGTGTCTCATGACACACAAGGGGAAGTTGTCTGTGGTTCTGTTTTTATTAAGGCTAGTGCTGAAATTGCCATGATGAGGGGACTTTTGTGAGACACCGTGGCTTTCTCTGAGAGCGGCTGGCCACCTCGGAAGCCCAGATGTCTTCATTTGCTCTGTCCTGTGTGGTGGCGACTCTTGGCGTCCATCACTCCTTAGTGCTGGACAGGGTGTGCGAACATACCCTAGATTTTTCCAGAAGGGAAACTAGAATAAGATACAGACAGGGTATGCCTACAGTTTCTGAAGGTGAGCCTGGCACACCTCTTCCACATCCCCTCCCCAGCCCATCCACATGCTTCTACCCGCTACCCCCGTCTTTATTCTCTCCACCAGAATCCAGTGATTAGCCACATGTAGCTACAGAGGAGGCTGGAAGGTGCCGCCAGCGCTAGAGATCTGAGCCGTTGTGAACACCACGTTGGGCACTGGCTACAACCTTTATTACGATTGCAATGGAACTAGGAAGGTGTTGCATTAGATACACAAAACTCCCAGTGCTACTATCCTCTAATGATCAGTTCAAATAAAAGTATTTTTTTTCCTTTTACAAATTCTGCTGTGGAGAAATGTGGACTTTTACTGCCTCATTCCCAAACATCCTGGAGTCAGTTATATTTACGCCACATTTATTGGTCCGCTTGAATTGAGGGTGGAGTGAAGCCAACTCAAAATATGCTTTGAAGCGCCACGGTAGACTTTGGAAACTCCGGAGGTCACATTTCATTGGCTGCTATTTACAGGCGGGAGTGAGACAGCGAGGGCTTTTCTTGTTTCCTGGTGGCGAGTGAGGGCTCACGTTTTTAATTGCAGCTCGCATGGGCTAGCAGCAGTAATTGCGTTTCCCAGTCGTCCCGTCACTGGCCACCGCAGGGATGGTTTACACAGCACCAATGGACCTCCCAGACAGGGTGACATTTGTTGCCTGGGTGGGACTGCTGGGTCACAGGGGACTGCTGCTTTAGGAGCAGCTTTCTACAGGCCAGGCGCCCAGCTCTTCCATTTTCGTAGTCTATAAATGGTCATAGCTAATTCATTTATTCTTTTCCCCCTTTCCAGCTATAGATTTGCATTTTTTCACAATAGCCCTGTGTAGTCACATATGAAGTTGCTTGTCCCTCAGTGACAGCCCCACATCTTCCTCCCAGACTCCCTCACGTGGAGGACCCTCCAGCCTTCTTTGTGAGAGCAAACACCCACACTTTATCTGCAGTAATTTCCCCCATTTACACGGGAGTTCAAGGAATGGGGCGGTTGACTGAAAATCAGTTGCCTGTGTAAAACCTTATTTTGTTTAGAAAGGTCTGGTTTTAGACTTAAGCTCCTGGTGCACACGGGGCCTGGGTCAGAGTAGTGTTCCCAGCCGATGGTTTCCTGGGGAGAAGACTAGGAAGAGCTCATACACAGCGTCGAAATTCTCCCGTGTCCCATCAGACTTCTGCCTCTCCCTATCAAAATCTTTATGTAGAAAGTGTTTCTGGAAAAGTTAATAGTGTGTGCCATTGGGGCCCTGGGCCCTGGGGAGGAGAGGCCTGCTATCCTCTGAGCGCCCTCATTGGGGGACTGGGACTGGAAGATTAAGCACTGTGGTTTTTTTGGTTTTTTTTTTTTTTTCAGAGCAGTGCTGTCCCCCAAATGAAACTGTGCAGCAGGTGTTCTAATCTTTGCTTTTTTTTTTTCTCTTTCTTTTCCCCATAGTGACACAAACTTGAAACATGGAGAGGGAGGGTTCATGCCCTTTGGGTTCTCTGGCGTCCTGTCAGGGGCAGCGACATGCTTCTATGCCTTCGTGGGCTTCGACTGCATCGCCACCACAGGTATGTGGACTCCCCTCCCATGGGGCCCTTCTCCTTTGCAGCCACCGCTAGTAATTCCTTTCCTGTTGGCACACTCCACTCGCTGCTCTGGTCCCACAGGAGTAACTGTGTAGGTCTGTCGTTTCCTGCTGATCTCTTCTTACTCTCTCTGCTGCCTTCTGACCTCCCCTAGGAGCAGGGCCCGACAGGAAATTACATCATTGACGTCAGCAGGGCTGTGTCGTTAGCATGGGACAATGACAGTGCGGCTGCAGCCTGATTTCATATCTACACTCCCAGGCCATTGTAATAACGACGTCCTGGCAGACGGACGAGGTCAGGCTCCCTCGAGCCTCTCAGCTTCTCTCAGCCAAAGGAAACGAGCCTCTCCCTTAGCTGACCTGTGATAGAGAGGTCAGGAACACCCTCTCGGGCTGTAGTTGTGTGGCGGGCGTTACCCAGGGCCCTGCTCTGTCACAGGAAGGGCAGGCTGAGCCCTGTGGGGCATGCGCTTTAGTATGATCATGTAGAGGCTGTGACACCTCTTGCTCTGGTTCCCTCACCAACTGACATCTGCTGCTTCCAGGCGAAGAAGTCAAGAACCCCCAGAAGGCCATTCCCGTGGGCATCGTGGCATCGCTCCTCATTTGCTTCGTAGCTTACTTCGGGGTGTCCGCAGCCCTCACGCTCATGATGCCTTACTGCTGTCTCGACACCGACAGCCCACTGCCTGGTGCCTTCAAGTACAGTGGCTGGGAAGGGGCTAAGTATGCAGTGGCCGTCGGCTCCCTTTGCGCACTGTCTGCCAGGTGAGAGCAGCTTCCTGAGTGCTGCCAATCCCAGCACAACCAGTGGTGTGGCTTGTGTATACGAACCCCAGCATCCCAATGCCAGTGGTGTGGCTTGTGTGTACGAACCCAGCACCCCAATGCCAGTGGTGTGGCTTGTGTATACGAACCCCAGCATCCCAATGCCAGTGGTGTGGCTTGTGTGTACGAACCCAGCACCCCAATGCCAGTGGTGTGGCTTGTGTGTACGAACCCCAGCATCCCAATGCCAGTGGTGTGGCTTGTGTATACGAACCCCAGCATCCCAATGCCAGTGGTGTGGCTTGTGTGTACGAACCCAGCACCCCAATGCCAGTGGTGTGGCTTGTGTGTACGAACCCCAGCATCCCAATGCCAGTGGTGTGGCTTGTGTATACGAACCCCAGCATCCCAATGCCAGTGGTGTGGCTTGTGTGTATGAACCCAGCACCCCAATGCCAGTGGTGTGGCTTGTGTGTACGAACCCAGCACCCCAACGCCAATGGTGTGGTTTGTGTGTATGAACTCCAGCACCCCAACGCCAGTGGTGTGGCTTGTGTGTACAAACCCCAGCACCCCAACGCCAATGGTACGGCTCATTGCGTATCAGTCCCAGTACTCCAATGCCAATGGTATGGCTTGTGCATTTTGTTCCTATAAGTTACTTGTGTTATTAATACAGGTATTCTCCTTTATACACGGGGAGCTACACTCTGAGATCTCTAATGGATTCCTGAAACAATGGATCATTCCAAACCCTACATAAATTTGGCACAGTGAGATTGACATCCGTAGCTAAGGGTATAATAAAAGCATTATTTTGTAGTGACCTTTAAAAAAGGTAAAACTATCAATTGCATATTTCTGGAATTTTCCATCTAATATTCATACTGTCGTTGACTACAGAAAGTGAAACTCAGTAAAGGGAGGCCACCATACTTTTGCGAAGAACTGGGGCCAACTTGGCATGAAGCTTGGCAAGGAAATGGCTTCCTGCTCCTGACTTTGACCTCTGAACCAGGCCCCCTCTTTGATCGCTGCATTTTTGGCTTCTAGTTTGGCTGTAAGGCAGAAGCTCCTTTAAGTAAAGAGTGGGTGCCTTTCAATGAGGCACATAACCCCCAACCGCAACACGCAGCAAGCAAGGCTCACACGCTTGCAGTGCTTCCCCGCCAGCTTGTGTAAACGGGAACTGTTTGCTAATAATGAGTGGCCTCAGCCAGGAATGATTGAAGGTGTCAGTGCAAGCGCTCCCTCTTGGATGTTGCTCCTGGATTGCCCACTCCCTTATGTTATGTGCTCCCGTTCTTTTCATTGCTCTTACACCTACAGTGTGAGTTATGTGAGGTGCTGAGTCCCAGAGCCTTGGGTGAGAGGCGTTATGAAGGGAGTGGATCTTGGTGCAGGCAGATACCTCTCCTTGGTGGTGGTCATGCCTGGGTCTTCCGAGGCCTTTTTGGCCAGTGCCGTATTTTTACTCGCGTGTTTTGCCTTTTTCTCACCCAGTCTCCTAGGCTCCATGTTTCCCATGCCCCGAGTTATCTACGCTATGGCTGAGGATGGATTACTGTTTAAATATTTGGCCAGAGTCAATGAGAGGACCAAGACACCAGTGATTGCTACGCTGACTTCGGGCGCCATTGCTGGTAAACACTGGGACACATTTCCCATTCTGCTGTTTGAGCAGCTAAGTCAGCATTCTTAGGGTGACACCTAGAAGTCTACTCGTCCGCGTGAACTGTGAAAACTGCAACTCATCCATTAGCGCTTTCGAAACTACAGCTTTTTATACTCAGAACGGGGCTCACTAAAAGATAACTGCCTTTCAAAGAAATTTTTTTTTAGTGTGTGACTGGTGCCCATGGAAGCCAGAGGGGACATCACATCCCCCAGAACTGGAGCTCCAGATGGTTGTGAGCCCCCTGCCAACATGTGTTTGCTGGGAACTGAGCTCAGGTCCTCTACAAGAGCAGCCAATGCTTTTAACTGCTGATCTAGCTCTGTAGCCCTAGATAACCATACGTTTGATACAAGACAAAGAAGGCAGGTCTCCAGAGAATGGGATGGAATTATTCTTAGAGTTCAACTTTTGCTGTGATCTCTGTAGGCAGAGCTCACACACGTACGACTATCCTTTCAAAGACACCCGTCTTCCTGCCTCCTGAGTGTTTCCTTGTGTAGCATTTGGTAGGCTGGCCTTTTGCAGGACTCATGGGTAAGCTCCAGCAAGTCTAGTGTCCATGCATCTTAGCTTATAGATTCACTGGAGCATGAATGCCCTGAACAGTCCTTTTTTTTTAAGCTTGTACTATCTTTTTCCCAGGGAGCATATGTAGGGTTTTGCTGTTTGCCCTCAAATAACGATAGAGCCAGAGCAGAGGACGTTTTCTTTGCAATCGTGTTCATCCTCGGGAGTATAGCTGTGATAGATGAACTCTGTAAACTAAAGAACCTTTGGGCAATATTGGGGGACCTGAAGGAAGCCCGCGTGCACACTGGCGTGCATCCGGCAGTCTGTTATTTCTTCCTTTCACGACTGAGGTTAGAACCCACTGTTCAGCTCGAGAAGTGGTGAGCCAGGGTCACACCCAGGAAGGCAGAGCTGCTCCTGATTCCTGTTTGTATACATGCCAGAAGAAGTTTCTTACAGAACCCTCACGGTACTAAACAAGTTGTATCTTGGTGTCATGTCAAATGGCAACTAGTAAGACCATTGACTGTCTCCATCTGTCATCTGTGGATTTTCAGGACAGGGTTTCTCTGTGTAGCCTTGGCTGTCCTGGAGCTCACTTTATTGAGCAGGTTGGCCTCGAACTCACAGAGAACCTCCTGTTTCTGCCTCTTGAGCAC
Organism: Microtus oregoni; assembly: GCF_018167655.1. Lineage (NCBI taxonomy): Eukaryota > Metazoa > Chordata > Mammalia > Rodentia > Cricetidae > Microtus > Microtus oregoni. Next base: position 10,392,896 of record NW_024543088.1, on the reverse strand, counting down.
TGGGATTAAAGGCATGTGACACCACCACCTGACTGACAATTGATTAAATTGTCATCTCAAATGAACAAATGATTTACTAGTTTTATTAGTATGTATACCTTAGTAAAGCATTTTAGTTTTGTGACTATTATTATATTAAAAAAAAGAAAACAAAATCATTTACCAATATTTCTGCATGTAATTATAGCAGTCAGGTTCTGGGCACCAGGTCACAACATGACCTGCAGACTCAAGTAACTGAGTCATTTGTTCAGTTCCCACAGAATTTGATACGGTTTCCTTGCTGTCCTCATAAAAGGACGTCCACTATGACCTTTCAGGTGACTTTAAAGTGCACACACTTGTCAAGCCGAGTATTTGTCCATTTCCCCACCTTTGGTGGGATTAATATTTGGTATTCTAAAACCACCTCACACGGTAGCAGTTTGGGCTTCTCTGTGACCGAGAATGGAGGCGGGTGCGGCATGCGTGGGCGGAAGGTGATCTGATTGTGTGGATGGCCTCCACTACTCTCTGATCTTAGTATTCATCGTCAACTTAAATTTGTTTGTCTTGCATTGATCTGGTGGGACTTCATAAACAGAGATGTTTATGGGAAATTGATAGTGTCGTGGTCTGCTTTAATTTGTATTGATTTGCGTGTGACTTGAAAATATCCCAAAGTAGATCCTGCCAACTTATTGTTTAAATGGGAACATTGGCATTATTCATTGACATTAATAGACACACAGGGAACTTTGAAACAAACACATGTTTATCATACCACTGGAGACTGAGCTGGCATTTACTAGGCTAGTGCTGTACCATGGACCCAGACTTCTCAGCATGTATGTTCAGTTCTTCTAAAGGCCAACGTTGGGTGGCAGGATGGCAAGGTTGGTTTGGTGTCAGGGATAGTACCATTTAGGGAACTTGTCACATGTGAGGATGACTGTTTTCCCTCCTTACTTACCTGCCTAGGGTAGGAGCTTCTGGGACGTCCCATCCCCATTATCTCCTGATACATGTGTCTTTAGGTGATACGCTAGCAGGCCAGACACCGTGGTCTGCCCTCTTCAAGGCTGGGTACCTAGAACTCTTCAGCAGTGCTGGCTGGCTGGGTGAATGGTGGATGGAGGAGGCATGGGTGGTTGATGGCTATGGTAGGAGGGATGGAGCAAGGATGGATAGTTGCATGTGGGAATAGAGTGTGGGTGGATGGAGGAAGGAAAGATGAGTGGGTAGAAGAATGATGGAGGTAGATGCCCAGATGGAAGAGAGACATATAAGCAGATGGAGGATGGACAGAGAGACGGATGGGTGGATGGAGGAAGGCTGGATGGATGAATACAGATAAATATGGATAGACGGGGAAGATGAATGGGTAGGTGATAGATATATAGATGGACACATGGATGTGGCTGTCCATGAGTCACCAACATGTGGCAGAAGTCACAGTGGGGTCAGAGTTGCAAGAATCTGATAAAAACTGGGCGGTGGTGGCATGCATGGGAGGCAAACGCGGGTGGATCTCAGTGAGTTCAAGGCCAGCCTGGTCTACAGAGCTAGTTCCAGGACAGCCAGTTCTTTTAACACAGAGAAACCCTGTCTCGAAAAAGAGAGAGAGAGAGAGAGAGAGAGAGAGAGAGAGAGAGAAGAAAGAACAATAAGAATCTGGTGCAGATTCTGGGTCTCCCATCCACTAGCTATAAACTCTTAGCTGAACTTGCTAACATACAGTATTCATCTGTAGTTGGGTTTTCCTTGGAAGATTATCCAGAAGGAGGAGGTGGAGTAGGGGGAGGAAGAAGAAAGTACTCTATACAAATGTCAATGCTAATAATTTCTATTTCTTGAGAACTTTTTCAACTTGAGCCTGTCTTCAACTGAGCAATGTTTCTCTCATGGTCAGGCTGAGTGAGGGTGGGGCTGGGTGTACCCCAGATTACAGGTGAAGGGTAGCCTAACTATAATGTGGGCCGAGGGCCACTCGCAACCCTGATGTCTGTCTTCTCCCCAGCTGTGATGGCCTTCCTCTTTGAATTGAAGGACCTGGTAGACCTCATGTCCATTGGCACACTCCTGGCCTATTCTCTGGTGGCAGCCTGTGTATTGGTCTTAAGGTAGGTGTGGCTCTCCTGGTTTCCATGACAAATCTTAGCCCCATTATGGTTGTTTTAACATTTCTGACAAATGGTGCATGAGTTCATAAGGTGTAATATTCAGGCTATATTAGCTTAATTGGAAGCTGCTGAGTAGAAAGTGCAACGTGGTCAGCCCCTCCCCCCATGTGTCTCATTGTCATCTCATCTGTGTGCCCCGCCCCCTTCCCACACATAAGCCGGTCCCTCCTATCACATCCTCTATTTCTGTGGCTAAATGCTAGAAGGTTAAAGACAAATCCGCAGCGCCAGCATTGGTCTGAGTCTGGGGTCCAAAATTTAGAAGGCTTAGGGCAATGACTTCGGTTGGCCCAATTGCTGGCATAGATGATCCTGGGAGCTTAGCCCCAGATTACATCAGCAGAATCTAAGGCCTATGAAACCGGGTCAGTATGATGCTTCTGTCCCGTAACGTGTAACTTTCAGGGAAGGACACTGGATTCTAATTGGTCATCTTTTGAGGGGAGTAGCATTAAATTGGCTTTAGAGCTACAAGAGCTTGGATCCACGGTGTCTCCCCCACCCACAGCTTCCCAGAGCATGGGCCTCCGCTCCATCTTTGCTTGGATGTGGAGGAACAGGAATCTGCTCTAAGGACAGCCAGAAGTGGCCTGTCATGAGAACATGTATTCACAAATATTATCACTCAGCCAGAGCTCCCTTCTCTTAAGGAGTTTCTCCTTGGAAGGCAAATGGCTTCATTTTCTTCCAGCACCCAATTTCCATAAAACTTAAGCTGGTCCCTACTAGTGACTTGGCAGGCTCAGCTCAGACAAGTTCATGCACCCCTAATTCAGTTCTAGGGGCTCCACACGAATGTGTTCCCTGAGCTCCACCCACTTTCTTAATTGGCCAAATCACCAGGCATAGCTGAATCTATGGGAAGAACGGTTAGCGGCCTTGCTGCACGCTCTTCTGGTACTTGGAACTGATTACCCACAAAGCAGTTCACAAGGTACCCTGCTTCGAAAAGCTGGCGAGAGCCTGTCTGGTTGAGGCAAGGACCCGCCCTCGTGTAAACACGTCTCATCCCCAGGTAGCTCGTTCATGTCTTGGAAGTCATGCCTCCGTCTTAGTTCTTCACTGGCTCTGCAGTTACTCTAGGATTTAGAATAGCTTCGTCAGGTTAGGTCGTGCAGACAGGGCTTGTCCATCCACCAGCCTGTGGTCAGCGATTCTCCAGTTTCCTGTAGCAAGTGGAATCCCCGCGTTACCGCTTCTTATCTTTGTCCTCACTTTGAGCTCTGGACAATGGTTTGGCGAGAAGGGCCCTAACGTTGTCACATCCAAGGGCCACTGCTACTTCCTTGATCAAGAGAACCTTCTGGGACATTTCACTGGACTGCTGTTCAGTGGTCTCCCCATCGTTACCCAGAGTGGAACACCAAGGTTGAGTATTGACCCAAAGTGGAAGGACTTGATCTGTCCTTTGTTCTTGTGTTGCAAGAGACTGCACTGTTCTCTACCCATTTATAGCCCATGCCTCATGCCCTTATCTTTGAAGGCTCATTGAGAACTTAAACTGACGTGTGTGTATCCTTTCGTTTTTTTTTTTTTGAGGGGGGGCGGAGGGATGGGCAGGGTTTCTCTGTGTAATAGCCTTGGCAGCCTGGAACGCACTCTGTAGACCAGGCTGGCCTCAAACTCACAGAGATCCACCTGCCTCTGCCTCCTGAGTACTGGGATTAAAAGCCTGCGCCACCACACCGGGCATGTGTGTCTTTTCTTTTCCATTTTGGCTTTTTAAAACAGGGTTTCTCTGTTGTAGTCCTGGCTGTCCTGGAACTGGCTCTGTAGACCAGGCTGGCCTTAAACTCACAGAGTTCTACCTGCAATTTTATTTAGATTTAGTTTTACTATTTTATGTGTATGAGTATTTTGCCTGCGTACATCTGTTCACTCCATATGTGCTGGTGCTTGAGGAGGTGCTGAGCCTCTATGTGGGGCTGGGAATGGAAACAAAAGCAGGTTATGTCTTTACAGGTACCAACCAGAGCAACCTAACCTGGTATACCAGATGGCCAGAACCACCGACGAGTTAGAGCAAGTAGACCAGAATGAGGTCAGTGCCAGTGACTCGCAGACGGGCTTTTTACCAGTAGCCGAGAAGTTTTCTCTGAAAACCGTCCTGTCACCCAAGAATATGGAACCATCCAAATTCTCTGGGCTAATTGTGAATGTTTCAGCCAGTCTCCTAGGTAAGAGCTCCCCTTTCCCTGGGAACGAGTTTGAGGTCTGTCTTGGTGTCATGTGGCTTCTGGTCCACAGGGATGAGAACAGGGTTGGTTGGGATGGGGAAGAAGGTGGAAAAGATGAGTGACACCAACTTTTCATTCTCATTTAACTCATGACCCGGATGCAGTCTCCTTTTGAAAGACTTGGGGAGATCTATGGTTTATATGGGGGTTCTTCCCCACTCTTCTTTATCTCTCTCAGCCGTCCTTATCGTCATCGTGTGCATTGTGGCCGTGCTTGCGAGAGAGGCCCTGGCTGAAGGGACGCTGTGGGCAGTCTTTGTGATGACAGGGTCAGTCCTCCTCTGCATGCTCGTGACAGGCATCATCTGGAGACAGCCTGAGAGCAAAACCAAGCTCTCATTTAAGGTGAGCAGGCCTGTAGGGGATGTACTGATGGGTCACAGGCATTTTCTGCCGGAAAGCTGGGCCCTTGTGACTGGCCAGTCCTGGGAATTTAAGCTTGGGGACCCTCGGAGCACAAAATGCCTTGCTAAGTCAGGGCATGTCTCTAGAAATAGGAGCCCCTCTGTGTCCCGGTCCTCAGTTAGTGGGGCACACACCTCGTCTCCAAGGGCATTTATTAAACATCATGATGTCATGGCATTCCTTGGCGCTGGAGGTGACTAAGGCAGCTACAATTTACAGATAACAATAACAACCTAACCTTGGGGATAAAATGGATGTCCCTCTGCTAGGCTGTTACGAGGAATGCGTGGGGCGATTCTGTTTGGTGCACGCTGTTGAGTTTGCCCCCTCTCATCTGATACTGCCTCGTGTCTCTGCAGGTACCCTTTGTCCCCATACTTCCCGTCTTGAGCATCTTTGTGAATGTCTATCTCATGATGCAGCTGGATCAGGGCACCTGGGTCCGGTTCGCAGTGTGGATGCTGCTAGGTACGCCAGGTCGTGGGTTTTGCTGGGCGACACACATTCAGTATCCCAGCTTCTCTTGGAGTCCACTGTGTAGGCTTGCTCGCTTTCCCTCCTGCTTCTTAGCTGGAGAGTTCGTGTTCCAGAACCTGCCTCCTTTCTCCTTGGCCAACATAAAGACACATAGGTAGTCAGTGGCCTGGCTCTAAAACAACATTGAACTCCTGGTATGTTTGTGGGGCCACCTTTCCCTTTCAGATACTTTTAATAGGCTATTTCCCAAGAAAGTAATCTCACCAGGCTTGATCTTGAAGTTTAAAAAGCATGAGGTATGAGGGCTAGTTACTCCTAAAGCCCCAGTTATCCCAGACAGAAAGTCTAGGTTGCACCTCTTGGTCTGTACGGACTCTAGGCTCGTATAGTCCCTCTCTATGAGTACCTCGTACAGAGTACCTCTGCGAGGGGCTGGAGAGATGGCTCAGAGGTTAAGAGCACTGGCTGCTCTTCCAGAGGTCCTGAGTTCAATTCCCAGCAACCACATGGTGGCTCACAACCATCTGTACTGAGATCTGGCGCCCTCCTCTGGCATGCGGGCATACTTCGAGGCAGAATGTTGTATACATAATAAATAAATTAAAAAAAAAAAGTACATCTGCGAGCAGGGCAGTGTGTGGTGGGGCCTGTTGTCAGGCGGGAGCCTCCTGATAGGATGACAGATATCTTGTTTGGGGTTGGTTGCCTTCGCTAGGGCTGATGGTGTGTGGCCCCGCCCCCATTCCTCCACCCCAGGCATCTAACCTTAGGGCTGGCTGTAGGTACTGGTTTCAGTCCTTTTCATTCAGTGTGTCTGGGTTGTGCTGATGGTGGGGGTTAGGATGGGGGTAGAGGGGGAGGACACGACAACGACGGACACAGGACTAGCCTTGATGTGTGTCCTGGGACCCTGAAAGCTCATGAGTAGTACTTGCACCTTTTCTTTGTATGGACCTGGAAAAGGGACCTCGTTTGCTACCCATTTCTTGGTGGTGGAGTGTCTGGGTTGTAGAGTGTGATGTCCTTTCCTGGACTCCAGGCAGCTGAGCCCTTCGGGACGGCATTCCTATGTCGATTGCACAGGTGGCCCTGAGCCATGTGCTCACAGTCCCCTGTGGGTCGTTCACAGTCGCCACTGCCGATGTGGGGAGCCCTGGGGGCTGGGTCAGTGCATCCTGTGCTCGCTGCATTTCTCCAGTCTTGGAAAAAACAGAGCCCATGGGCCAGTCTAGGCAGAGTACCTGCTAGAAGTCCCATCCTGGAAAGGAACAGTGTCTCTCTGGTACTCTGAGGCCACCTAGTGGCAGACAACAGCCCAACATCCTGCTACTCAGGAAGGCCAATGTGTAACCACCTACCTAGTTTTGCCACTGTGCAAGCAGGACACTGTGACTGTGACTGACCTCACTCCTGGGGCCCTGTGTTGTCTCTATGGGTCTACTTGGGCAGCCCCCTGTGGCTCCTATGCCAGGGTGGGTCTGAAAGCCCTGCCTCCTTTCTTCTCACCTCTGCTCCCCTCTCTACCCGTAGGCTTCAGCATCTACTTCGGTTATGGGCTGTGGCACAGCGAGGAGGCGAACCTGGCTGCTGGCCCAGCAAGGACTCCTGACAGGAACTTGAACCAGGGCAAATGACGCGAAGCCCCACTCCCCCAAGGTGGCAGCGGTTGAGGGGTGCCCTTAGAGGCCTGGGACTTCACACTCCCTCCACCCATGCCGTAGGATCCGTCCACATCCCCGGTGTCACCAAAGGTGCTGTGAGCTGGACTGCAGCTTCAGCCACAGCTGACATAACCCGGCCAGACAGCCCTGCAGCCAGCTCCTGAGGTCCTGGTCACTTCCAGACAGCTCCTTGGTCTCATATCCCCATGAACAAAGAAAGCAGCCTTCTTCCCTGCCCGCTGGGCACTCTTTGCTGCTGCAGCCCCCAGCAGAAGCAAGGCCCCCTTCTCCTCTTCTTTGGAAAGCAGGCCTCCCTCCCCGGGACCATGCTGGTATTGTTCATGTGCACACTCCCGATCCTTAGAGCGTCTCTCTGTCCGCCCAGTCAGGACAGCCTACCCACCACAAGATCCAAGACTAACCCTATGAGATGGCAAGTCCCCAGCAACGCTGCCCAACGGCCAATCAACTGCCGAGTACCTAAAGAGAAGGAACTGATTCTCATTTGAACTGCTTCCAGGCTGGAGTGATAGGTCGGAACCTCAGTCCACACATCTTTTCCTGGCCTCTGACATGGTGACAGACCCCAGCATGGTAAAGGCCATTCATCTTAAGCACAGAAGGCGGAAGACCCCTAGAGGGATCAGTGGTGTCAAGGTGGGAAGGCCGGCTCTGCCTGCGAGGACTAGCGGACGTTCTCTAGTTCAATTCCTGGCTGGCTCTTGGCATCCGTCCTCACTGTCCTGAGTTATTGGAACATGAGGTCTTAGCAGGATTGAGTCAGGCTCTCAGGTTGCCTGAGGTTCTTCAGACAGGTGGTAGCTCAATGTGGGGTTGTGACGCTTTTTCTGGCCACTGACGCAATCTGTGTGGCCTCTTACATCTAAGGAGGGCTGTGACTCACCCCGCCAGATTAAGTTGGGGCTTAATGTTAACTTGGAAAACAGCCAGATAATTGCCAAGTGCCATCAGCTTGTGGCTCAAGGCATGTGGTCTTCACATGACATTGCTATTCTTCTTGTATTCTCTGTCTTTCAAGTGCTATGGTAGCTTTGCCTGCTGGCGGTGAGATTTCCACCCCGGCCTGGACCTTATGCTTCCTGTGTATGCCTGCATTTCCCCTCCCCCACACCCTCAGCTCTCTGGGTAGGGCATCAGGGACTCTGTGTAGACAAACCAAGGATGGTGAAAATGCCGGTGGATTCTCATTTCAGAGCCATTCAGAGCCAATCCCCCACCCCATGTTGAAGTGGGGAAGGCCACTGTCTCATACTAATGTAAATGATGTTTTTGAAGCCTACCTATCTGGCCTTTGAAACGAGTTTGGTGGAAATGGACTGGGTACACTGATGTCTTCCCATTGCTCTAGAAGGTTCTTGGAAACACAGGATAGCGTGTAGTCCACTTGCTGCGGGCCATAGGTATAGCCACTTGCCTGGCATATGCAGGGCCTCAGCTTCTGTCCCCAGGACTCCAGAAAAGTAGGGAGGGCAGCTGGGCAGCCAATCCAGGCCCTGGCCACCTTCCGGGTGCTTTGCCTCACAGGCTGTCTGAGAATATTTCAAAGGGAGTATTGTAAGACCCTAAAGGTTGAGTTTCCAAAGATAGGTATTTAAATTTATGTAGATTGGTGCTGTAAAATATTTTTGATAAATATTAACTTATTTTGTTCAGGTCTTGATTATCTGTTGTCTTCTTAGGGCCCGTTTAGTATCTGTCTGATTTTTTTTTTTCCCCTTGTTATTTTTCTACATAGACAAAGATGAAGAGAGTGCCCAGTGAGGTATCAGGAGAAAGTTTTTTAACCTTAGTTTCTTTCTTTTAGTTTCCTTTTTGGGATAAGGTTTCACTCTGTAGCTGGCCTAGACCTAAGTATTGTAGCCCAGGCTAGCCTCTGCCTCAGCCTCCTGATGCTAAGGTTAGAGGTGTAAGCCACCACTCCTGCTTACCTGTCACTGCTTTCTGAGTGAAACCTTCCTGTCTAAAGCAGCGTAACCACGTGTTTACAATGACATTTCAGCCTGCAGCCTGTCACCTACCAAACAGGAAGGTGTGGTGAGGGATGCAATCCGCTGCCATCTCTCTGGAGGACCTTACTAACGGTGGCAGATCTGCCCTCCATGTCTCACTGTGTGACACAGGAGCCCACACTGGCCCCAGTTGTGGGCAGCATCCTGTACCCACTTCTTCGTCAGAAAAAGATGCTCAAGGGTGGCTTGCATAGTAAGTTGATTGGCCAGTGTGCTTTTCCTAAGAGTGGGTGGTTGCCAGGGGAGCTGTTTTGGGAGGGAGGCTCAGGAGCCTCGGCACACAGAGCGGTCCCTGGAGGGCACCTCCCCTACACTTCTTGTCACACTACAGTTCCTTTCTCGAAAGAAAAATGCGCAAGCCAAAAACCAAAAACAAAACACGCTGACGACAATCCCTCAAAACCAGGTGGTGTCCGTCTCTTAGCCCCCTACCCACAGAAAGGTCCCCATTCTGTTGCCCGGCTTGGCCAGTATTTCCTACCTAGTTGGGACTTAAACATTCTAGAAACATATCCCCATGCCTCGTTTATCCCCACCTAGAGTATTCACATTGGAAAGACCTGTTTTTCCATAAGTTTGTGCCCCTCCTGTCTCTGGGTCTAAGCTCATGAAGAAGCCGGTACCCAAGGAACTCTGCTTAGAAGTGGGGTACAAGATGTCTCCACCTTCCAGAAGGTGACTCTGATGGAGGAGGAGGATGTTTTTTATGGAGACATAGGGCCCTCTGTATATGTGTGGACGTATGCGTATGCACCCATGCCCATACCCCATCCCTGCCTGCACCCTACAGCCAGGCCGTTGTGGGTTTACTTTGCAAACAAAGAAAAAGTCGAGTCCTGTCCAGGACACTTCTCTGGAAGATTGCTGGGCTTATACTGTTCTCGGTTGCTCACAGTTGGGTTTTACAGTGGCATCATCTCATACCTCCACCCAACAGCCATCCAGTCCCCTGAGCTGATGAGCTGGTTTGGACACCATGTCTTAGTGGCCAGAAGTGACTACTGGGCTGTGGGGGACATTGGGCTTCTCCACCTGTCCTTAGTGGTCAAGGGTTGGATACACTCCCTCCTGCACATTTGGCTCAGCCGGTGTGAGCTCACCAAGGGAATATGTAATCCACTCCGCCCTGTCTACTGCCTGCTGCTTTTCATGCATAGTGTTGGGAAATTCATGAGTACGTTTGTACCTACCCCTTCCCCCAGGCAGACCTGAATTGGCTAGCGTTTACAGTCCCCTCTAACGAGGAACTCGTTCCTCGTCTAACACAGGATGAAGCTTGGAAACAGCAGTGTGAAAAACTGGGTTCCTGGGATAAGTGCAGGCATGCCCCACAGGCCCACCCATACCTGTCGGCAAAGTCACGGGCACTGCTGGTCTGTGTACCTACCTACAATGCAAATATTCATGCCTGGCTCTCACCAGGACCCATCCTTTCCGACTTGAATGTCTTATGTCCCCACAGATACTTAAATCTTTTTACTCAGAGCCAACTGTTCGGTTAGCATCCAAGCACTAAGGAATCTTAGTGGGGATCGAAGTGCCAGGGTGCCCATCCCTTGGGGTGTTGGTGGTGGGAGAAGGAAGTTTGAGTCCACATCTGGCTGAGCTCCTAGCGAAGGGAGTCGCTGGCCAGAGAATACATGACACATGGGAACTGTTACAGAATTCAAATTCGGAGTTGAATGTATGTTATGTACACTTATTTTACGTAGTTTGAACCTTATGTTTGCTATCGTAATGAGAAGATTGTACATAAGGCTCCTTGGAGGAGAGCAAGCTGTCCAACTCGCCACACTCCTGAGGCCAACTTGGTTGTGATGGATTTTTATTTTTTTAAAGGCAAAAAAAAATTTTTACCAATTGGGTTTTACCTCCCTCACTCGAATCTAGTCTTTCTGTACCCACTGCTCCATTTGAGCTGGGGAATACGGTGTGGCCAATGGTTTGGGGACACAGTGACCAAGGGGGGCTCTCCTGGACCATTCTGTTACATGTCTGAATGGCTGGCTAAAACGCCCGGGGGAGATGGAAGATCATATCCAGACATATTCTCAGGGTGCTGGCATGCCCAGCGGGGCCAGGAAGCAAGGTTTAGGAAGACATATATGAACTAATTTATTGACAAGGGTTACTTTTGTGTTCCTTGCCAAGCTTTTTGAGTTTGGGACTTATTTTCCCATTTGAGAAGTTATAATATATATATATATGTATGTATTTAAGATATTTCCTGCTTCGTTTGTGCCTTGCAGCTTTGAAGGGTAAAGGATCACAAAGGGTCATGATACCGATGAGGGTTGGTTTATTATCAAACCTGAATAGTTGTGGTTTCTCCAGGACAATTTTTTTTCCTTCTACTGAACATGGAGCCATTATTAAAAGTTATGTGTGGTTTTTCATTATGTAAATTGTATATATTTTTTGGCTTGTTTGAGGTTCTATTTTTCTAATAGTCTTCTTGCAGTTTCTTATAACGGTAATGTTAGATTAAGACTGATGCTAACTGTAAATCAAGCTGGTCTCTGCTGGATTCCCGTGCTTTAATTCTCTTTTATTTTAAGGCCAAGTGCAGGTGTCATCCATGACCTTTTTTAAGAATGTGAAACTTGTGTTTCCCCTCGTTGCTGAAGACATTGTACACTGGCCCCCCCCCCCCTCCCGCAAGTCCGTGTTGTAAAATCAAAGCTACTGTGTGGTACCTTCTCAAGCTTTTGCAGATGCTAATAAATCCTGTCTGGCTTCCACGCACACCGTGTGATCTCGGGTGTCCTAGCAGCTCTTGGCTGGTTCCTGAGCCTGTTCCAGTCTGAAGAGTCAAGGGCCTGCTCGGCACCTTCAGTATCTTCTGCCTTGCGCACAGCCAGTGGCTATGCTATTGTGGCCTCGATTTTTCTAGAAGCCATTTGGGGAAGACTTTAGGCCTGACCTTCTAGATTCTTGCTGTCTCTCCATTTAACCCCTCCAGACTCACCTGGACTTAGGGTTCATCAGCCATCAATCTTAAACTAGAGGACTTTGGTCTCAGCAAAATCCCCCCAGCCCACAGACACCAGAGACTTGCCCTGGCTGCCACGCACACCGTCTTGGAGGAAACAGTTTTGTGCAGAACACAGGCTGGGCCTAAGACTGTAACGCATCTAAGGATGATGGATATCTGACTCCCTGGTGCTCTAGGGAAGGGCACACTTAGCATCTGTTCATTCATTTATAGCACAGGAGGCAAGTCCCGCCAGTTGGACTTCAGGCCCTACTTGGAGAACAGTGATTCATAGGCTGGAAGCTGAGCTTTATCCTTGGTGCTTTCCGAGTTGACGGTGGTGGCAGACACCCAGGGGTGTATTTCTGGCACCAGGCACCAAGTCTAAGTGTCAGGCATCTATCCAGAAGGGAAGGGTGCACATCACACCCCTAGCTCCCCTTGACTGAACGTTAGTGTTGACTCAGCACCCCCGAGACCAAGTTCTCAACACAAAGGAGATTCATTTGCTCCAGAAGGGAAAGATTAGAGAAGAGAAAGCCGTGGCTCATAGGCACATGCTGGTTTATAAAGGTAAAAAGGGAAACCTCGTGTTAGCATGAGGCATTTAATTTTAGTTGGGCATGTTAATTAGGTGAGCCAGAGGGGCTTTTGACTGTTGGATGTCAATACTTAACAAAGTAGTATAATAGCTGGACCTTGGTAGTCAGTCTCAGGAGAAGGAAGTAGCCAAATAAGGGAATAGACCTTGGTGGCTAGCTTTAGGAGTGTAGTCTAAAGGCTTTTAGCAAGGCAGAGGGAATGGGGGGAAAGGGCAAGGCCTGCCAAAGCCATGCTCGAGTGGGCTACTGCCCCTTCATTGCTGACCTGGGAAAGCAGCTCCCTGAGCTCAGGCAGTGTTGGGGGGGTACAGGGTGCCTCCACTGTGGTGCAGTTACTGTTGGATACAGCTTATGGGGTGCAAGAATCAACCCAGTCCCATCTCACAACAGTCACCCAGAGAACGCCCCATGCATCCTGGAACCGAAAGGCACAGGTGTCTTGATCCTGAAGTTCAGTCAGAAGGAAGCTGTCAACTAGGCATGGCGGCACACGCCTTTATTCCCAGCACTTGGGAAGCACAGGCAGGTGCATCTCTGTGAGTTCAAGGCCAGCCAGGACCATACAGAGAAAGCCTGTCTCCAACTCCTCCCTATCCCCTGCCCCCAAAAGGCTACCACTCTGGTCAGTTTGAATTGAGCGAAATGCAGCGTGGGTCCTGGCTCCTGCAGCTCCCCAGTGCCATCTAGTGGGTGACACTGGGTACTGTGCTCATAGACTTTAAAGGCATGCAAAGGCATCAGCAGTTTCCAGAAAACCCTTTCCAATGTGGGGTCCGGATAGGACGTCCTGTGTGAGCAAACGTTCCTTCACACCATTTGGTTATGAAACACTTCTGGTGAGTCATATCTGTCCCCTCTGGCTCAGTATTCTATGAACTGGAAGAATCTGTATGGCCCCATAGCCCAGAGAGTTGCCTTGTCTGCCAACTACACAGACCTGGGCAGAACATAAGGCTGCAGTGGGCGGGATCGGAAATGGCTGTTGTAGCCTGTCAGCCCTTGCTCAAAGGGATCAGCCCTTTCAGTTCACTGAGTTAAGCTTGCCCACCAAGCTAGAACTATTGTCTAAAGAGGCATGTGCACACATGTGCACAGCTGACGCAGACCCCAGAGTGGGCAGGCTCCAGACCCCATCACCATGCACGAGAGCCCGGGGAGTCAGAAGACCACGGTTGTCCATTGGTACCATCCACTAATGCGGCACCTCCTTTGAGAGCAACCTCTGGTGCTAACCATAGGGAGGGTGCCATCTGACGGGGTCCTACTTGACGTGATACAGGTCTCCCACACAGGTGATCTGGGATTGTCAAGGCTCTTTGATTCAGAAAAGGCGACGAGGGGTTCGAGTCCCAAGTTCCCTCTGCCTGCAGAGAATCAGCCATGGGCGGGAACACGGTTTCCCACAGCTGGCGTCGATCTCATTTCCTGAACATGCCAGGGGCTGGGTCACCACCCAAACCCCCAATAAACACAGGTGGTGGTGTCACACAGGGCGTGGATGAGAACAATGGACAGTGGCTACTAAAATGTGGAGGGCATGTTATATCCCTGGAGAAACTAAGAGTTCAGGACCTGGTGACACGTCGGGCGTCAATCATTAGGCTTCTATCAATAATTCGGGAAGCTTGACTGGCATTCAAGAGACCCTGGGGGATTCATCATAGGTCCAGGAAGTGCCACGAACACAGGGACCCCTAGTTATGGTCTCTCTGCCGTTCCTACACATTCCACCAAAATGAATACGGGAAACTGGAAAATTTGGGTCTCCCCCATGACTCCCCCCAGGCAATGCCAGCACCTGTGGGACACTGTGGGGTCAGGCTAGGTTGGATAAATGGCCATAATCCACAGTGGACGGCTGGTGAGAAGGGAAGAGTGGCTGATTTCGGGCGGAAATGAACAAATGTGCGCCTGACGAATAAGCCCATACGATCATAGGCTTGGCTCCCAGTTGGTGGGCTGTGGGGAAAGTACAAGCTTTGGACTTGCTGAGTCTGGGAGCAGAGGAGCCGCTAGACTTTTCTTGGTGGCCATCAACTCTGGCACACCCAGAAAGGGGTATAAAAATACCTTTGCTTCATTTCCCGGCAACTTGAGCCTGAATGGGACATGTCTCCAGTTACACACACCACACGGATATCATGGAAAATTCCTCAGATCCGTTTTAATAAGCTTTAAAGTTCAACACAAATATGGAACACAGAAACTGGAGGGGCAGGAAAAAGAACATTGTGCCCCTTCAACTAATCCCAGAGTATCAGACCCCCAAGCCCCAGACCCATCCTGACATCACCAGAACCTGGTCCCAGCCCATGGAGAGGGAGTGGAAGCAGGTCAGCAGGACCTCCTGGCTCCATCAAGAGCCTAGCACTGTTTGGTAGGTCTGTCTGTGGCAGGAGGGGAGGACGCTGTGTCCCAGCCTGGGGATGAGGCCAGACACCGATTCCCACGCTTGAGAGGTCTAGATCACAGCAGCATGGAGACAGAAGGATGGTGGAAGAGGCACAGCAGCTCGGGCCGCCTGAATCTCAGGACTCAGTTCAAGTGTGGCACCATACGTGAGAGGTGTCTGTGATGGAGAAACAAAGCCAGGGCCATGGGGAAATTGGTTCAAGTGCCCAAGGTCAAGGCTGATTAGGGCAAAGCTCTAGTCCACCTAGTGAGGGTATATAGCTCTAACATTGCTACCACTTTGACCACAACAGTCTAACATACTGTACCACATTCTATACTCACATCAAAGTCTGTATTGCTGAGGACCCGCCATCCGCAGGTGCGGCTGTGGAGGCAGGTCCTGATTCGGAGAGCTAAGCAGCCACCAAACTTATATCTGCAGGTTGGGCCTCCTAAAAGAATAAAGAACTGTGTGTTGAATTGACATGGCATGAGCTACTCTTATGGGATGCCCAACTCAGTATCCCAGTATCATGCAGAGCCAACGGCAAAGGACCTGTGTCTTCAGTGTGTCTCTACTGTAGATGTCTCCAGAATGGGCAAGGCCCATGGAGGTTGACTACAGTCACATGAACGAGCCGCAGGAGGGATGTAGACCACATCTGCCTCTGTGTTGGCTATGTGTGTCCTTGGACAAGCTGACACCGTCCCCAGGCTCTTTCTTCCTGGCTCAGTGGCTCTTCTCATCTTGGACATGCTCAAAGACAGGCCCATGCTTAGGAAGTGAAGGGTCTTTGTCACATACAGGAAACAAAGGTATCATTATCACCACTGTGCTGACTGATAAACTACGTCTCTTCTGTGGGTCATGCTTCTAATCGTCCATAGCACTACATGAATACCTTTCATGTTCTAATTCTACCATCTTAGAGACAAAGACCAGTCCAGCGGCTGCTGGCCACTGGCCGCTGGCTGGCTGTGACACCGGCCTCCCTTATTTGGGAGAGCCTTCCGGGGCTAAGATGGGACCACAGCCAGGGGCAGCCCTGGTGATCCTCCATCAGAAAGAACATGATCTAGCACCTTTAGAACCGGGCCCCTCCCCCCCACCCCCAGACAGAAAGGTTGGTTTCTGGAAGCCCTGACTAGAACCCCTGAGCCATCTTGATGTGTGGTGGTGATGGGGTTGAGTCAAAGAACCAAACTGAAAATGGAGGTGGGAGGGGGAGTGCTGCCTATGAAAGCCAATGACAGGAGCCCGCGTCCTTATTCCGCGCCTGGTCGAATGTGGTCCCTATCAGCATTCTTCCTTCATGAGGATGGACCATGCAGGGTATTGCTTTCCTCCAAGTTCATGCTCACCCTTATTACAAAGGTCACACTCCTCCGTATCTTCCTGAGGATTCAGTAATAGCTTAATGATGGACTCGGAGATGCTATTTAGGTGGGGGGTGGAGAGGAAGCTAAACTGGTGTTTCCAAAACTATCATGAATCACTAATGGGAAAAACATCGGCCAAACCCCTTGGTGTCCCCACCCGCCCCGCTACTTTTGTTTTATCCTCTCAGGGTGGGCGGAGTCACAACTAAATCCTGCAATGGGGTAGCAGGGACCCCACCTTAATAGACTAAGAAGCTAATTGCTCCAAAGGTAGTTACCATCTACAAATCGCTGGTGTTTGTGTTAAGCAGGGTACCACTCGGTGGCAGACAGAAATGCTTCTATTTCTTTTTTTTTTCTTTTTTTCTCCTTCTATTTTGGGTAGAAATATTTCCAGGAAACTACATAGAAATGCATTTTCATTTCCCAATAATTCTTAGGCACAACTTAGAAAACTGCTGACCGTCACTAAAATATGTCAGCCCATCATGTTATAAAAAACGCAATTCAGAATCTCCACGTGTGTATACCCACGTGTCTGAATATACCCACGCGGTCGTACGAGGAGGGTTTGTGCATTCCAAACGGAGCTGTTTGTAACTGACCTAAACGTCCGCTGTGAAAGCTCATCGGTCAAGAACAATTGGAGTTGTTTCTCTTTTGCCTCTAACTACACTAATACATTTTGGGACACCAGACTCTGCTGCTTACACCTTTCTAAGCCTCAATACCAGGACGGTCTCACACGGGGGTCAGAGAGGACGCTGCCTAAGACGCACATGCAGCTACTGAGCATGCGCACAGGATGGCCGCCAGCACCTGGCCAGCACTCCCTCAGACGGACAGAAGCCTGAGCTCCTGGAGGTGGCAGAACGATGTCATCTAGGTGTGGTGCCAACTCTGGCTGGAGAGGACGGTCCAGAGGAGGAGCCTCTATACACTGGGGACGTCGGGGACAATTTAATTGGGCTGGTGGGGTCCCCAGTTTGGAGCTTCCAAAGTAGTTCTTCATTGGTTCGGCTCAGTCTCTTCTTTTCCTGGGTCTCTTTCTCCACATATTCCTGGAGGTTAGCATTCTCCTCCGACAGTTGTCTGCATGGGGGAGAATGATGGTCAGGTAGCAGGCCTACCAAGGACACTCAAAGCCGGCTGGTGGGCAGAGGGCCAGCGCTCACAGGACTTTGCTGAGTAAGGGGAGGTGGAGCTTGTACGCAGAGCAAAGGCTAGAGGCTGGAGCAGAAAAGAGAGAGGTGGGTGGGCAGTGTGGGCAGGCTGCTAGAGGGGCACAGGAGAGGCTGCCTTCTCGAGGTAGAGATGGAGATTGTCCATGGCAACGGTCAGGGTACTGACTGACAGCTGTCAATCAGCCAGGAATAGCTCGCCACTACCTTATGCCCTGGGTCAATGCCTCTGTGACCAAAGTCATTAGCTCTGCTGTACAGCCACCTGTCTGCTGGACCACAAGCCCTAGGAAGCAGGATCGAGGCTCTGTTATGTTCTGGACTGGCATTCAGCATGGCACCCAGAAAAAAGATGCCTACTTACTGTTTGCTGATAAAGGTGGAAGAAAAGTCAATTTGTGTGTGTGTGTGTGTGTGTGTGTCATGATGCTTAAGTTGTTGACTTTGTTGCATGTTTTTAATGATTTTTTTTTTACTTTATATGTGTTTAGCCTGCATGCATGTCTGAGAGCCACTTGTGTGCAGTGCCTGTGGAGGCCAGAAGAGGGCGCTGGATCCCCTGGAACTAGAGGGTTGTGAGCTGCTATGAGGGTGCCAGGAATTAAACTTGGGTCCTCCTGAAGAGCAACCAGTGATCTTAGCCACTGAATCACCTGTCTAGCCCATTTTGTATTTTTAAAAATGACAGCCTCTTCAAGGAATTAACAGGAAACACAGACACATCTTCCAACTGGATGGGCTAGAGTCCAGGAGCACTACTCTGGACTAATGCCTGTACTTGCTGTCTGAGGAAGGCGGCTGGGTATGTGTGGGCATGTGGACGAGTGGAGTGTAAGTGAGTGTATAAGCACGCAAGTGTGAGTGTCAGTATATGAGTATAGGTGTGAGCATGTGTGTGCCTGTGTCCGCAGGAGTGTGTGCACATGAGTGTATGTATATACGCAGGATCATACATCATGGCTGCACAGAGGAGAATGGTCCAGCTGAGTGAGAAAGGACTCGGGCCTGGGTCTCACTAGTGTTGTAGGATAATCTTTTTGTACACTGTGAACACGTGTCTTTATCAAGTTGATTGGTTTAATAAAGAGATGAATGGCCAATAGCTAGGCAGGAAGGGGTTAGGTGGGATTTCCGGGAGAGAGAGAGGAAGAGGAGCTGAACTAGGCATAGGAGAGATGCCAGAGGACATGGAGAGGAAACAGGAGGTGCGAGGTGGAAGATAGGTAAAAAGCCACGAGGCAAAAATGTAGATTAATATAAATGGATTAATTTAAGTTATAAGAGCTAGTGGGACAAGCCTAAGCTATAGGCCGAGCTTTCTTAATTAATAATAAGTTTTCATGTCATTTTGTTGGGAGCTGGGTAGCGGGACAGAAAGAGACTCATGACACACTAGCCTTGCTGATCAGAACAGCCTACAGCTGGCCTCCAAGCCCTGCTTTCACCCCACTCTGACCTGGGGTCAAGGGTGATTCCCAATCCTTCCTTGGAAGTAAGGCTGCTGAGAGAGGATCCTGTAGGGACAAACTGACCTGAGCTTCTGGAATCTTGGGTTTGTCACCTAGCCGTGGTTCTTTTTAGCCTTGCCAATTAGCCCTCTCCTAATCTCCAGGAAGTAATCACAGCACTTGTTGTGGCTGTGGTCTATACTCTCTTGTCCTAGGGAATGGGGAGTGATGTGACCCACAGCCAGGATGTGTTCTAAGGGGCCACAGCCATGTGCTTTCCTTCTGATCCTTTGAGAGGCGCTGGATTATTCAGGCTGGACACAGGGACATGCAGATGTTCAAGGAAAGCCATCTGAGCAGGACATGTCATCAGAAGCCAGGTGCGCTCACTCACCTGGTAACAACCGTGTTCTGGTCAATCCTTGCTTTGAGATCCTCGTTCTGCTGCTGAAGAACTTGGATCTTTTCCTCCAGGATGATGTTCTTCTCCACCTAGGAGAGAAACACTACTGAAGGACTCCCATAGGCCAGCAGTGGCACTGGATTCAACACTATGGGGGGTTGCCAGGAACAGTTCTTCACTAACCGTTCTCCACAGTGGCCTTGTGGGCAGAAGAAAGTCAGGTGAGATGGATAAGGGACCAGCGTTTCGTGTTTCAGAGAAACAGAACAGAAAATACCCGAGTGCAATGTAGGTAGAGAAAAGCAGTGTGCAGTACACAGGTGTGTGTGAGAGAGAGAGAGAGAGAGAGGGGGGGGGGGGGAGAGCGCTAGTTATGAGTTCCAGTTAAATAACTTGTTTTTTTCTGTTGTTGTTGTTTTTATTTTTACAGTAAATGTTCCAGGTCACTGTCATAGTCAGAAACAAGCTGTGGATACCACCAGAGCCTTGTTTGACCAGTGGGTCCTGTGTCATCTGTAGTGAATCACTGTCTCTTGCCAAGTGCACACACTGCCCTACACAAGAGCTTCTGAATTAACAGGGCTGGAGAGCCAAGTATTGTGGGCACACTTTTTCCTTTCCAGACAGAAACACAAAGCAAAGAAGCCTAGAAGCCTTAGGGCTCTTATTTGTCATGAAAGATACAGAAGCAGAGGTCAATTTTAAAAACGGAGGAAGTCTTGGCACCCTATTGGGGAAGCCTATGGTGGCTGCTGTTCTCCACTTCTTGATGTCTGTCTGTCGCTGGGGGATCTGCTTTCATTCTACGTTTAGATTTTTCTTTCTTTTCTTTTTTTGAAGTATGGTTCACTTTGTAGCCCATGTTGGCTGGAACTTGTCATGTGACTAAGGCCGCCCTGGAAAACATGGCAACCTTCCTGCTTTAGCCTCCTAGCTGCTACAATGACTGGGGTGAGCCCCTGGGCCTGGATTGCCTTGTGGAAAGGGGAGCACACTGATGGTTCACATAGCTAATCTTTAAAGACAACTGCCACTTGCCTATGACTAGGCCTTGGGATCCATGCCAAGGCTTGGGGCAAGGCACCCGATCTCGCCTTCATCTTTATTCCCAGGGAGCAGAAAGTAGATTCCTGGGACAGGAAGACATGTAGGCCTCCTGCAAAGCCAGATCATGGCTGAACATAGCCAGATCAGCCCAGGGGCTTGCGGGTGAGCTTATGTAGACAGTCCAGGCACCAAGAGGAAGATGGATGGCTGTTTGAGGGTCACCCTGGCCAGGATACAAGGCAAGATCAGGTCAGTGCATCCCCTGAGGTTCGTGGTAGGCACGGGGTTGCTGGAATGAGCCATGTGGCCTCCACCGCCCAAGACCATGGTAACGTCCCATGGTCTAGCATGCACCTACACAACAAGAGATACCTGCAGACAGAGAGCAATGCATGGACTAAATGCAGCAGCTGCTGCTGGGCCAGCTCCTGTTTTGGGTAAACCAGTTGCAAAGAATGTTCCAGAAACGAATCAGGATGAGGTGTCCAGGAACTAAATCTTCGAAGGCGAATGTGTGACACACACCTGTAATCTCAGTACTCAGGTGGTGGAGGCAGGAGGATAACAAGTTTCAGACCAGCATGGACTACACAGCAAGTCCGTAGCTGGAAAAACAAAACAAAACAAAACAACAACAACAACAACAACAACAAAATCCTGTTCATTGGAAGTGGGCTATAAAACATTGTACAAGGCAAAATATGGGGTGTGTGTGTGTGTGTGCGCGGGTGTGTGCGCGTGTGTGTGCATGGATGTATGATGGGGTATCAAGATACACCTCTGAAGCTGGGCAGTGATGGCACACGCCTTTAATCCCAGCACTCGGGAGGCAGAGACAGGTGGATCTCTGTGAGTTCAAGACCAGCCTGGTCTACAAGAGCTAGCTCCAGGACAGGCTCCAAAACCACAGAGAAACCCTGTCTCGAAAAACCAAAAAAAAAAAAAAAAAAAATACACCTCTGAAAAGTGTTAGTGTAGAAGGAACATGATTTTTTTTTTTTTTTGTCAGGGAGGGGTTTGATTTTTCTGTGTAACCCTGGCTGTTCTGGAACTCACTCTGTAGACCAGGCTGGCCTTGAACTCACAGAGATCCACCTGCCTCTGCCTCAGAGTGCTGAGATTAAAGGTGGGTCACTGCCTGGCTGGAATATGATATTTTAATTTTCTTGTTTTTGTTTACCTTACTTTATAATTTCCTATAATGTATATATTCTCTCTTCCTTTTTATAGTAGCAAATAATTTTTTAAAAATAATAAACAGGGCTAGGGCTGGGGAGATGGCTCAGCCATTAAAAACAAGTATGACTTTTGTGGGCCTGAATTTGTTTCCCAGCTCACATGACCATCTGTAACTCCAGCTCCAAGGGAATCTGATGCCCTCTTCTGGCCTCAGTAGGTACTACACTCACAAGCACATACCCATCCATACACAGTCATGCACATCAATACATAATTTAAAAATAAACATGAAAAAATAATAAAAAAATTAATAAACCATTTATGGCTTTGGGCCAATTTCCTATTGAAGACTGACTCTTGCAGAGGTCAGTATCTCTACACTGTGAATTCCTTTCAGGAACACTAGCCCTTCCCTGGGTCTCGGGCCTCTAGGAGAGGGCAAGACATGGCCCTGTTTCCCTAGGGGTTTCCCTGAGTTCCCAGGGACCAAGCTGAGGACTGAGGTACAGAGACTTTGTTATGAACTGGATGCTCCTGTCCTCCCAAGACAGCTATGCTGATGCCCACTCCCTGAGGTGACAGTACCAGGAGGCGACTGACTCCTGAAGGTGAACCCCCATGACTGCTCTCTCTGCTCCTTCTGCCACGTGAGGATGTGGGAATATTCCACCAGGGTTGCCACGTGGCCTCAGCCACTCACAGGCTGGGTGCAACTGTCCCTTTCTGAGGCTTCTCTTCTGGGCTCATGGCAGCACCTACTGCCCAGGTGAGCTACTGGAAAGGAAGGCCAGAGCTTTTCCCAGCCTGGGACACAGCAGTGCTGGACAGTTCCTGCTGAGGCCTTGGTGGTGGAAGGCCATGGCAAAGACTGGCGAAGTGACAAAGGAGGCTCCTGGGACTGCTCGTCAGAAGCCCTGGCTGTGTGAGAAGGGCTTCCAGGCTCAGCTGTGAGCTTCCTGTTCACCCGTGGGTGACAGGCAGGGAGGGGATGCCCCACTGAGCACTGTCATCGGCGGGGACACTGAAAGTCACAGCCGTTAGTCTCCGGAGCAAGCAGAGCGACTCACCAGCTTCTCCAACTCTATAATTTTCTTCTCCTGCAGGTGGATTTGCTGGTTCTTCATCTCCAACACCTGCTTCAGGCTCTGCATGTCTTCTTCCAGGTGCTGATAGGGAGCCAATGCAATCTACAAGGGCAGAGAGGGTGCGCGTTAGGACAGCTGCCCGGAACAGCCCTCTGGGACCAAGGCTATGCATGTGTGCCCACGGTATCTGGGAGGGAGCAGGTGCCAGCGCTTCCGACGGGGAATTCCTGGGTTAGCACAGGCTCTGAACAGCCTTCCAGGGGACTTGATTCACAGGGCTCTGGGGCCTCACATGTCTCACCTGTGCCCGTGAGTAGTCCCATAAGTTCCTGCCTACAAGATAAGCCAAGTAAAGCAGTGTGGATGGGGGAGATCTCACCTGGCCCCATCCCTAGATGAAGAGCTATGGGCAACCAATGGCTACTGAAGGAGGGAGAATCAGTCTTCTCCAGGGACATGCCCCCTGACAGGTCATCCAATCCCAATCACATGTGCTTGTGAGCAACACTAGATGGACTCCGCAGGTTCTGTCTGTCTGTCTGGTCTGTCTGTCTGTCTGTGTGTTTGTCGCAATAGTAATCAAAGAAGAGGTCATGAAGTTGAGGGGAGCATGGAGGAGTTGGAGGGGAAAGAGTGTGGATTTAATGATGTAAATACAGTATTCAGGTATGAAGTCTAGCAATAATAAATGTTGAAGGACATTGAACATGCTCATTGTACTAAAGATACTCTCCTCTGTTTTAAAAGCCATTTATGAGAAAGACATGTTAGGATCAGTGGATGCAAGCAGCAAAAAGGCAGGACATTGGTTGGAATTGGAATTTCAGGTAGAAAACCTTGAAAAAAAATTCAAGCCGGCTGTGGCCGTTTAGGCTTGTAATCCTAGGCCCTCAAAGAGGCAGAGGCAGAGGGGTGGGTGGAAAGTTCAAAGCCAACCTAGGCAATTTCATGAGACTCTGTCTCTAAATGGGAAAGAGCAGGAGGGGGGCTAGGGATTTGGCTCAGTGGAAGAGCACTTGTCTAGCCCACGTGAAGCCCTAGCTTCAATCTATGACATCACAGGATAAAAAACAGTACAGTATTTCAGCAGAAGATGCTCATCCTCAACCTTCGCCTCTCTCAAACACTGCATCAGATGGTAGGAGGTTTGCTAGTTATTCTTGAAAAAAGTTAACCTTTGACCTCATAACTCACATCTTAGTTGGTCCTGTCCTGCACCAGCTTAAAACACAGTTGGAGAAGCACGGTGTGGGCTGTCTCCAGGCAGAGAGGAGTTTACACCATAGGCACCCAGGGACCCTGCCTGACGAGTGCTGTGGGTTTTGGCAGAAAGGGCAGGTTGCTGGAGAAACCTATGGTTATGGTCTGTCTCAGAGAGAAGTGCTGGCAGGCACTGCATACACATCTTAATGCAGCTGGGACCAGCGCCCTCTGCAGCAGCAGCTTCAGTGTGGAGGCCTCGTCCCTAGGCAAGACTGCAGGGGAAGCCAGTTCATGTCCCCACCCACTAGGAGGCCCAGGTAGTGATGACTACCTCCAGCTGCTCTTCTGTGGTTTTCCGTAGGGCTTCCTCAAAGCGCTGGGCTCTGTCCCGCAGAGACTGGCTCTGAAAAGTCAGCATGTCCACCTGGTCCTGCAAGTGACAAGAGATGTTCCCCCGGGGCCACATGGATGGACACTAGGGGTTGGGCAGGTCAGTTTTTATCACCCTGATACAAGTTCGGAAGAGAGAACTTCAAATTAATTGCCTCCATTGAATCGCATGGTATTCTCTATTGATGATGAACATGGATGGGCCCCGCCCACTGTGGACAGAGCCATCCCTAGGCGGATGGTTCTGGGCTGTATAAGGAAGGCAGTACTACTTCACAGTCTCTGCATCAGTTCCTGCCTCCAGCTTTCTGCCTTGAGCTCCTGCCTCAGCATCCCTCAATGATGGGCTGTAACCTGTCAGCCAAAGAAAACTTTTCCTCCGCAAGATGCTTTGGGTCAGTGTTTTCTCACAGCAACAGAAAGCCGACTAGAACGTGGAAGGGAGGAGCGGCTGCCTTGCCCAGGATCCTCTCATTCCAGGCTTACTGCTGACCCTCAACGCATCTTTCTGACTTCAGAGCTGGGCTGTTCTATGAGGGGAGCCACCCATTCTCCTCCAGTTTAGTTCTCTCCCCACTAGACCAGCAAGCAGCCCCGCCTTGTGACCGCAGTCTGTGTGTGCAGAAGGAATGAAGGCATACATGCCTATGGTACACTGGGCTCCTGGTGAGCTTCTGAGCAAATGTGGCTAAGGAGATCCTCTCGGTCACGGTGACAGTGAAGTCACCACAGCACAAGAAGGGTGCTTGCTGGTGGCTCTGAACTCTCCGTGACTAAACAGCACCTCTTCCCACAAGTCCCCCTAATGGCTCCATTTCTGCTGGGTTAAAACACAGGGGCCAAGGGCTGTCATGAACTCTTCTGCAAGAGACACGACTCAGCTAGTGATCAGAAAGAGCCGGGACTTGCAAATGAGGTGACTTTGCTCGACAGCCCCATGCGTGTGCCAGCCCACAGGGCTACTTCCTTCCTTCACCATGGCAGAGAGCCTCCGTTTCCCCACTTCCCTGGGCAGGTTCCTTTTCCTCTCTTTTCTTTCTTCCAGTTACTTGCCTTTCATTTTTAAGAAGCAAAAGTCCCCATATTGCCATTAAAAGCACGTGGGGATCATACGGATGCCAGTGGGAGTTTGCATTCATATGAGCCAAGGAGTCAAAACCTCAGTTTTGAAGAAGCTCCCGTGGGTCAGCAATGGGCTACGTCACCACCGCCTTCACCTTCCAGAATGGACTACAAAATGTCTGGTGCTATCTGACTCCCTTGCCATACTTCTTAGGAGTTACCTAAAGACATTTCTTCTCTCTCTCTCTCTCTCTCTCTCTCTCTCTCTCTCTCTCTCTCTGGTTTTTCGAGACAGGGTTTCCCTGTGTAATACTCCTGGCTGTCCTGGAACTCACTCTGTAGACCAGACTGGCCTCGAACTCACATAGATCTGCCTGCCTCTGCCTCCTGAGTGCCACTGCCACCTGGCAGGAAGTATCTCTTGTAAGCCTCTTTCCCACCATTAAAAATCAAAACAACACAAAAGTCTAAACAACAACTACCCAGATGGATCTAAGCCATCCAACCGACATCTTCCTGCCTTGTTCACTCTTCCAAACAGACCAGCAGGGATGGAAGGATCCTGCCGCAGTCAAGACAGGAAGAAACGATTCTTAACCCATGTGGACTACTTTAGATCCTTCGAGTGGTCTGACCCAGCACAGGCCTCTCGAAAATCAACAAATGGCATGCTAATAATAAACGCCACACTGCTGGAACAGCTCGTGGTAGCTGTTTCTTCTTGGTTCTCACGCAAAACCATCTAGGGTTGTTCAGCCTCTGAGCTTGATCTCCTTCATCTGCTCACATTTGGAGAAAAAGCTACTGTTAGCCCCATTTCACGGGCAGGTACCTGAGGTGGACAGAGGTGCATCACCATCCCAGCTCCAGAGCTAGAAAGATCTGATAGAGTGCAGAATGGATCTCTAACTGCTCAAGCAAGCAGTTGCTCCAGGTGTGGAGTAGTGCTAAGCAGTGGGCTTCAGTAACTCTCTGCTCCACACACCAACGTTCAGCTCAAAAAGTTTGCGCCGGATGGAGAGGTACAGAACTCTACAGCCTCAGGGGGCAGGAGGGGAAGGGACTTGGTGACAGGCTAGACAAGTACTCAGTTGTTGTACCTCAGTCTCTACGTTTTCTGCAACGTTCTCTCTGTGACCTTGGATTCTTTCCTTGTGGGGCGGGCTCATTGTGACAGAGACATCACCAAAGAAGCAAGATTCTCGCACACACGTTCTGGGAACAGTGTTCCCAATTTCCACACATGAGTGACCATGACATTTGAAAAGCCATGTTCTTTAGTCAGAACCTCCCCAGCTGGGATCAGGGTTTATCTGTCCCATCCCTGAAGTTTCCCAGGCAGCTCACTCTAGCCCTGGGGCTGCTGCTGGCCTTTTGAAGGCAGCTGGCTGGTCTCCTGAAGGCAGGGGGGTGATGAATGTGCCTGAGGGACTCCACACCCTCCCCCTGAAGACCAGGAGGAAGTCAGGCAACTCATTTGACATGAGACCAACACCCTCCTCTGAGCAACAATGAGAGGCAGAATGGGGGATTTCCATCCTGCCCATCTCCAGGTAACCTAAGTCCATCTTAAAACTGCCAGGATGTGGTCTAACCTTTGCAATTCTGACCTCTGCAACATTATTAGCGTCTAGAAGTTTCTCTTCCCACCCCCACCCCACTTTTCAGGTACCCCCGACACAGCAAATGCTTCATTAACTTCATTAGCATTCTCTGCATTATTCATGAGGCTCAAGTGGCTTCTTGGTGCTTTTCTATTTTTTCCACAGCTCTGTAAGGGGAGAATCAGATTCTAAAGGATGGGGGATATGTTTCCATATTTGAGTACACAGTGGGCATCAGATAAATGCTAGCCAGTGGGCACAGTGCTGAGACCTCTTCACCAGTCAAGGGAACAAAGGAGCCACGAACCTGTAATGACAGACGCAGTTTTTCAAAGTTTTCTTCCAGTTCCTTCTTCTCAAATTCATGGGCAGATATCAGTTCTGGAAAGAAGGAAGAAGAAATCACATCGTTATGAAATGGACCTTTCTTCTGAGAAGCACAGAACAAGGCTGTTTGGGCGGATGAGGACACGTGACTTTGGGTACACAGATGATGGACAGCTACAGCAGATTCAAGGTTTCTTCTGCTCGTCGGAAGTCGGCTGTGGTGATCGGAATGTGGTTTGTGAGAAAGAAAGAAGTGACCGGAAGAAAGAGGGCTGAGAGAAAGCACATGCGTGTTCACCAGTACGTGTGCCCACGTACTTGGGTATGCTGCATATGAGGCCATGTGAGAACCTCTGCCAGCAGCACCAGCTGAATGTCCCACCTTTCCTAACAGTGAAACAGTTGTTTTCCTCTGTCCCCAGGATTTGCTTTCCCGGCTTCAAAGCATCCATGTCAGGCTGAGGAAGGAGCTTTTCACTCAGCAATTGGAGATGACATCTTGCCAACCATGCCAGCTTCACAGTGTGCTTGAGGGATCAGTGCTGAGTCAACAAAGACATCTTAGTGGCCTCTGGGTCATACTCTGCGGACTAGGGATCCCCAGAATTTGCTTGAACAAAGACTGGTTATAAGACATTCGACCTGAAGGAAAGGTTGACTGCTCTGTCTCTCTCAGGAGTTTTGGGATAACTCTGTTCTGTGTAAAGTCACATCCAGGAAATAACTTATACATTATGCAGATGAAGGTGATGATGTAGGTGATATAGGTTATAATGTAGGTGATATAGGTTGTGATGTTGGTGGTGTAGGTGATGATGTAGGTGATATAGGTGATGATGTAGGTTATGATGTAGGTGATATAGGTTATGATGTAGGTGATGGAGATGATATAGGTTATGATGTAGGTGATGATGTAGGTAATATAGGCTATGATGTAGGTGATGTAGGTAATGATGTAGGTTATGTAGGTGATGATGTAGGTGATATGGGTTATGATGTAGATGATGTAGGTGATGATGTAGGTGATAATGTAGGTGATGGTGTAGGTGATGATGTAGGTGATGTAAGTGATGATGTAGGTGATGATGTAGGTGATGATGTAGGTGATGATGTAGGTGAAGTAGGTGATTGATGTAAGTGATGATGTAGGTGATGATGTAGGTGATAATGTAGGTGATGTAGGTGATGGTGTAGGTGATATAGATGATTGATGTAGCTGATGATGTAGGTGATTATGTAGGTGATGATGTAGGTGATGATGTAGGTGATGTAAGTGATGATATAGGTGATGATGTAGGTGATGATGTAGGTGATGTAGGTAATGATATAGGTGATGTAGGTGATTGACGTAGGTGATGATGTAGGTGATGTAGGTGATGATGTAGGTGATGATGTAGGTGATGTAGGTGATGATGTAGGTGATGTAAGTGATGATGTAGGTGATGATGTAGGTGATGTAGGTGATGATGTAGGTGAAGTAGGTGATGATGTAGGTGATGATGTAGGTGATATAGGTGATGATGTAGGTGAAGTAGATGATGTAGGTAATGATATAGGTGATGTAGGTGATTGACGTAGGTGATGATGTAGGTGATGTAGGTATTAAGAAAATGCATTCCGACCCCTCTAGACAGGAAGAGTCTTATTATCTGGGTAAAGCCATCTCATCCTGGGTAGACCAGCAATTTGTTTTTGTGGTATGACTAGAAGGGTGATGGTCTCCTTTATCAGCCTGTATCCTGTTTTTGGAACAAGAGAGTCCTGGGGATACCAACAATTACCATTTGGGTCACTAGGAGTTGTAACTGAGAAATCCATGTAGTTTCAATGAGCACAGATCTTTATGGTGATGAGGGCTGTTAAGAATCTAGTTTCCACAGCCAAAGTTTTCATCTCTGGAAAAATAAAATTTGTGTTTATTTTATTGACTTTATTTTTTTAAGTTTGTTGTATTTTGTGCATGAGCGTTTGCTTACATGTATGTATGTTGTGTACCATGTGCATGCCTGGGGCCCAGGAAGGCCAAAAGAACTAGAGTTACAGATAGTTGTGAACTATCTTGTGGGTGCCGGCAACTGAACCTGGCTCCTCTGCAAAAACTGCCAGTGCTCTTAACCACCAAACCATCTGTTCAGCCCCCAGTTTTACTGACTATATGAATTGGCCTTCTGGTCTATATGCCTCTGTGTACTATTAGTTTTATTGGCCACTGAGACCATCACCCTACATATCACAATGAATTTTAAGCTCCTATTATATAGATTCATACCATCACAACTTCATACATAACAATTCAAAGGCCTTGGATGGGGTGTCTAAAGCAAGACTTCATTGGTCAGAAAAAAAATCGACCAGGCTTATTCGTGTGAAAATACAAGGGGAAAAGAGAGCAGGTACATCACAATTTACAGAATCCATACATCCAAAGCCCCTCCCCTGAGGGACTGTGTCTGTAGCTTGGGAATGAGCACTGCTGGGGGGGGGGGTTCCCAACACCCCAAGGGAATGGAGAACAAATATTATTGCTTACTATACAATATTGGCTTCCCACAATGCATTTCTTTATTACAAAGTCATGATACTCCGTCCCTGCTCTTTAAGGTGATTCTTCTCGACTCCCGCTGCATAGTAGAGTTTTGGAAAGTCTGGAATTTTGGAGGCAGGGTCTACATGCCATTCCCTTTTAAAGTCTCCAGGTCATTTCAGAGTGTAGCCGAGGGAATGGATGTGTAATTCAAAATACGGGTATACTGGACCAGTTCTTGGGGCCCTTTTCTCTCTTGTCTCCCGTTTGGCTTATGGCAAAGGTGCTTGAGGGAGGAGACAGGTGAACATCAAGTACCTTACAGCCAGTTTGTTGTTAGAAAGACTATTTTAAAACAAGAAAAAATTGGGGGCTGGAGAGATGGCTCAGAGGTTAAGAGCATTGCCTGCTCTTCCAAAGGTCCTGAGTTGGATTCCCAGCAACCACATGGTGGCTCACAACCATCTGTAATGGGGTCTGGTGCCCTCTTCTGGCCTGCAGGCATACACACAGAGAGAATATTGTATACATAATAAATAAATAAATAAAACCAATAAAAAATTCCAAAGTAAATTCTCATATTGAAAATACATTGATTCAATGCTAACTTTTATTGCTTTTAATAGATAGTTGAACAACCAGCTGACTGGGAAAAATAAGCAAAAGGAGGAATTCAGGGTGGTAAGAATCTCATGGGGATTTTTAATATTCCCTCAAGGTTTACAGAACTCCTCTAGAGGAGAGAAGTAAGCGCGAGGATTCATAAAGCTTTAGACATGGGCCTGGCGATGGAACCCTGGGCCTCCTATGTGCTAGCCAAGCTCCCCCAGCCCTGCCTGAAGCCTCGCTTTCTAGTTCTTCTCCTCATAGGAATGAACACAAAAGCTTCAGTAGAAAGGGGAAAAAAAAGGACAGAAAAGAAGGAAAGGAGGGATCCTTTGCTCTGCCGCCAGAGGGGCTCAGCATGGCCACTCTGGCCTGCAGCTCATGGCTTGTAGATACCTTGAACTTTGTGGTCATGGTCATCCTGCAGGATCGTGATGGCAACCGTGTGGTTGTTTTCCATCTCCAGCAGAGCAGCCTCGTGGCTGGCAGTGATGTCTTCCACCTGAAGGAAAGGCATGGTTACTGGTTATCCAGAGAGCTGGGGTGGCTGTTGAAATCATCTTTGCTGCTGGGAAAACATAGGTGCAGCTCAGTAAGATGACAAAGCTAGCAGTCCTGCCAAAGACAAGTTACTCCGCGGGGATGATTGGCACCCCCAGTCTAGTACCAAAGTGCCACAACCTAACTCAATGAAAAGAGAGAGAAGCTCAACTCAGCCAGGCAGTGGTGGTGTGCACCTTTAATCCCAGCACTTGGGAGGCAGAGACAGATGGGTCTCTGTGAGTTCAAGGCCAACCTTAAGAGGGTATTAGAGCCGGGCGGTGGTGGAGCACGCCTTTAATCCCAGCACTCGGGAGAGGCAGGCAGATCTCTGCGAATTCGAGGCCAGCCTGGTCTACAAGAGCTAGTTCCAGGACAGGAACCAAAAGCTACGGAAAAACCCTGTCTCGAAAAATCAAAAAAAAAAAAAAAAAAGAAACAAGAGGGTATTAGATCCCCCAAGGACTAGGTCTACTAAGCTAGCTTCAGGATAGCAAGGGCTACACAGAGAAACCCTGTCTCAAAAAACAAAAAGCAATCAAACAAACAAATAAGCCCCACCCCGGAAGGACTGTCCCAGGCACCTCTGCAGAGTCCTGGACCACTCCATCATGTTCTTCCTTCACCCTGTCAGGAAGTGATGGGGCAGGAAGAGTTCTCCATGCCTCCTCTCAAAGTACCCCAGTGTCAGGTGAGTGGGAACTACTCTTTCCTAAGCTCTCAGTGAGCATCTACCCCTTCCACCCTTAGGAGGTAGGCATTTCTATGCCCATTTTGCAGATGAGGAAACAAAGGCGTAGGTTTGACATGTGTGGGGGGTGGGGTGGGCATGTGTGCAGTATGAGGCCATAGAGGGTATTTAGATTCCCCCAAGAACAAGGGGTTGTGAGCAGCTCCACATAGGTGCTGAGACTGGGCACGGCTCCTCTGGAAAATTAGTCAGGGCTCCTTCTTTTTTTTTTTTTTAAATAGATTTGTTTATTTAATGTACACTGGGCTTTTGCCTGTATATATGTCTGTATGAGGGTGTCAGATCTCCTGGAACTGGAGTTTGCAGACAGTTGTGCACTGCCTTGTAAGTTCTGGGAACCGAAGCCAGGTTCTCTGGAAGAGTAGCCAGTGTTCTTAACCACTGGGCCATCTCTTCAGTCCCAAATTATTTTATTTTTATTAGTGTGTGCGTGCATGTGTCTGTATGTGGGTATATGCAGAAGGCACCAGATTCCCTAGAGCTGGAGTTACAGGTGTCGTGGGCTGCCTGATGCGGGTGCTGGCGATGGGACTCTGGTCCTCTGCAAGAGCAGCCAGAGCTCTTGAGCCCTGAGGGCTCTTGGCCCTTCCATCACTTCTCAAAATAGCTGCATCGGCTGCAGTCAGGAGTTTGACACGAGAGGAACTGGGGACATTTCACATTCCAACAATAATGACAATGAACGAATTTCCATTTGGAATAATCTATCATCTCCCCCTACAACCTTTCTCTGTCTCCGTGTCTGTCTCTGGTGTCAGGGAACAAATCATCTTTATTTATGCTAGGCAAATACTCTTCCACAGTGGTTCCCAACCCCCCCCCCCCCATACTTCAACTTTTCAATACAGTTCCTCAGACCAGGCCATAAAATTATTTCATTGCTACTTCATAACTGTAAGCTGCTACTGTATGAATCATAATGTAAACATCTGATATGCAGGGTACCTGATATGAGACTACCCAAAGGGGTTGAGAACAGCTTTTCTAAGCTTTTCTACCAACAAGCAACCTTCCTAGGATAGTCTCTTCTCTCTCTCTCTCTCTCTCTCTCTCTCTCCCCCCCCCCACCCCCGTCACAAATTATTATTTCTTAAAACAGGAAAATCACTGGTCAGAGCCAACAAGGAGCTTACAACATCTCAGTGATAATGTGGACCTAGAAGCATCATGTCACTACAATGACTGGGCATTATTGATTAAAGTGACCTGAGCCTCAAATCACTTGTGGCTCTGCGCTCTGAATCACTCAGAAGCGGGGATGACTAGAACAGGATTTAATCACCCAGTTGTTGGCAGCAGGTTCTAATGGGATTTCTGTCTAAAACCTCTCAGTGTGAGGCAAAATAAAATAAGCAATTGGTTGAAACAAAGGGGACCGGAGAGATGGCTCAGATGTTTTGAGCACTTCTTGTTCTAACAGAGGACTTTGGTTCGTTGTCCAGCACCCATAGCAGGCAGCTCACAACTGTCTATAATGTCAGTTCTAGGGGGGACCAGAGCCCTCTTCTAGTCTCTGTGGGTATCTGTATGCACAATAGTGCACATAAACACACATAGGCAATAGACTCGTCCCTTTCTGCTCCACTAAAATTGTCACAGCACTCTCTTTTTTTTAAGATTTATTTATTTATTATGTATACAACATTCCTGCAATGTATGTTTGTATGCCAGAAGAGGGCACCAGATCTCATTATAGATGGTTGTGAGCCACCATGTGGTTGCTGGGAATTGAACTCAGGACCTCTGGAAGAGCAATCAGTGCTCTTAACCTCTGAGCCATCTCTCCAGCCCCCTCACAGCACTCTCTGTAAAAAATAAACACCACATATTGTCTAGGGGCACGGTTCTTACACACCCAGGTGTAAAGGACCTTTCCTCGGTCCTTGGTGGGACTCTACACTACTGATCTCTTACACAAATTTCTACGAGGAGCTTCAGAAAAGAAAGGTAGATACAAAGATAAACTTCCAGAAGGATCGATGTCCCTGTCGTAAATACGGCTCAGCTGGTAACAGTCCATTATGTCGGCAGCCAAGGTGTATGCCTTGGCCTGTTAGATGGCACATCTGTGATTTAGTGCTGAGGGATTACTACCATCAACACAGTAAGGATGATGTCCTTTTCAGCCTCTGGGAGGTGCTTTTATGAATGAAATGTTGACTTTCTAATTCCAATGAGCCATATGGAATTAAAGGAATGGCCGGAATATCCAGAAAGGTATCAATGGAATCTTGTGAGCTACTATTTCAACAAATGCTTGCTCTTCAGTAATTTCGGTCTCACGTCTCTTTGATTTTAAAGACCCCCCCTCCCCCTTAGGCAGGAAATGGTTCTGTCTACTGTGGGACTCCTCTCTCCTGTCAGCTATTAATATCTATGGCTTCTCTTCCTATGGTACCAGTTTCTGCAGAGCAGGAGCTCACAGACAGGAAGTAGGAAAGCTCAGCCTGAGATGTCAAAACCCTCAGAAGATATTTGCTCGAATTTAGACCGGTTTTCCCAAAGGGCACAAAAGATGGGTTAATGTATTGTAATTGACAAAATCAGAGAAAGGTTATCCTACACTGTCAGCCAGGGGCAAGCAGAGCGGTTTCAAAGAGAAACGACTCCCATAGGCTCCCATACTTGAATGCTGAGTCCTGGGTTCGAGGTAGCGTTTGGGGATGTTTAGGTGGTGAATGAAGCCTTGCTGGAGGAGGTCGGTCACCAGGGGTGGGTTTTAGAGTTTACAGCCTCACGTCATTTCCAGATCACCCTCTGCTTCCTGTTTACAAGTGAGGATGTGAACTCTCAGCTCCCTTCTCCTGCCATCTTGCCTGCCCTGCTGGTTGTTGCCTTGACTTTCCTGCGATAGAATCTTACCCACTGGAACTGAAAGCCAAAATAAGCTGTTTTCCATAAACTGGTTTCTTGGCATGGCGTTT
This sequence comes from Microtus oregoni, assembly GCF_018167655.1. Taxonomy (NCBI): domain Eukaryota; kingdom Metazoa; phylum Chordata; class Mammalia; order Rodentia; family Cricetidae; genus Microtus; species Microtus oregoni. The sequence continues at coordinate 10,358,300 of NW_024543088.1, read as the reverse complement.
CATCATGGCAACAGAAAGATAACCAATGCAGAAAGCTTCTATTGCCTGAAGAGCTTTCTTTTTTGTCTAGAACCTTGGGTAGAGAGAGCCCCGTGAGACCACTGCTGTCTACCGTCTGCCCCCTTCACAGAGACGGGATTCGGGGCTCTTCCATGGAGGAGGCTGCCAGGTCACCCACCAAATGGAACCAGCAATTTGGAGAAAGAGCTATTCCCTGTAGCAGGACTCCGTTCTGGAGTCAGCTTGCTACTCAGCGGGGCTGGGTACAGAGACACCAGGGGAGGAAAGCTGCTGCCTAAGGCGAGCAAGGAAGGAGTCGTGGGCTTTACTTTTAGCCACATGCCAGAGGCAATTAACTGGGGATTTGGCGAGTCACTTCCAGAAGATGTATTCTGAATGGAGCATCACGTGCGCTCATTTTCTCATTAACCTCAAACCAGATTAAACTACCATTTGCCCCTATCCCAGCTGCGCATCCTCATCAGAGGAGCAAGAGAAAGCCAGCCCGTGTTTACTCCCTCCTGCACCCGCCCACCAACCAGGAGCCCAGCCCCCTGCTTCACCCCAGTCTCCTAGACACTGGCCCAGAGCACGTGGTGGCAGGCCGAGCTGGAGCTTCCACACTGAATCCATCGGGTTCCCACTGTAGCCTCCTCTTCAGCCTAAAGGGCAGTGAACCCGAGACCCACGTCTCCCCTGTACCGCCTCTTCTCAGCACAAGGTCTCCTGTGCCAGACATGCCCTGGGGGCTCATTCTGTTTGTGTAGAGTGTATTCTCCTGCCGGGCAAATAGAGCTGGCTGGGTGGGCGGGTTAAGGAGACATAACAGAAGGTGATAGGCTTAGTGGTCTCTGCCTGTTCAAACTCCTCATGGGGCGCTGTTCCTGCCACTCACCTTTCATTCTCGAGGATGACTTTTTAAAGAAAATGGAGGATTTTTAGGATGAGTTTTGTGGGATAAGCTGATGAGCAGTGCGGTCTTCAAAGAAGATGAGTACCCTCTGCTCACACTCCATGCGACAGAATTCTGGTGTCTTACTTAACCCTGGGACTCTGTCTTCTTACCTGTAAAATGGGGATAGAACCGGCATCTGGCAGGGTGATGGAGTCCGCGTACATCAAGTTTAGTGGCTGGTGCAGAACCTGGTCTATGCACAGGTTTGCTTAACACCCCTTTGCCCACAGAGAATATGCAAAGAACAGATGACCAATAAGGATCACGTGTAAAACTGCAATCTCAGGTAAGTTCTCACAGAGAACTAATTTTAGACCTAGAAGGAGGAGAGGGTGCCATGGCGTCTGCAGAAACAGCATTCTAGGCACCGGGTGCAGAGAGAGCCAGAATGAGGCTGGAGAGTGAACTTGACCCATTTTCTCAAGTGCCTCAGGCTCTTCTCCCATCACCTGTGCCGAACTGCCAGCCAACTCACCTGCTCTTGGTGCTGGCAGCGCATGCGCAGCAGCTGGTCCTGATGTTCCGCCCGCAGGCGTGCGCTCTCGGCCTGGAACTGCTGCTGAAGCCGCTCCCGAAGCTCCTGCACCTCGGCCTGCTGCTGCCAGCCCAGCCTTCTCAGCTCCTCCTCGAACCGCCTCTCCAGCGCCTCCTTCTCCTTCTGCAGCTTCTCACACTTGGCGGTGTTGAAGGCTGCAGGGAGCAGACACTGCGATGACCCACTGCGAGCCCACCTGAGGCTTTCAAAAATAAAACTGAAACAGGAATCGCTGGGTGGGGAGTGTAACTCAGCGGTAGAGTGCTTGGCTTGGCACGCACGAGGCCCAGAATTCCACTCCCAGCATCAAAAACTGATTAAAGAAATAAACAAATAAAAACTACGCCGTAGCCAGGGGTGGGGGCACATCTTTTTAACCCCAGCATCCTGGAGGCAGAGGCAGGGGATCTCTGTGAGTTCGAGGTCTAGTCCAGGTCATCAAGGGCTGGCTACACAGTGAAGCTCTGTCTCAAAAATAAGCAACTAGAGAAACCACAAACACCTCAAAAGCTAATTTAGCATAATATATTATCACAAAAGACTCTCTCCCCGTGAACAATTTGAGAATGAGATGCCTATTGGCTGTCCCTTTATGCCCCAGTTCCCTAGTGTGTAGACCCTACTTACCCACAAGGCCAGCACACTCAGGAGATCTGGGACACAATGGTGCCACCCGGTGCTCAGAACTGTTGACACTGATCCAGTCAAGGTCCAATGTTTTTCTACTGATACAGCTTGTGTCCCTATTGTTAGACATTTGTTTCCAAGACTTGCTGGTATAGATAATATTACAGATAATAGAGCAAACATATTCACCCATGTGCAGGGTCCGTTTTCATTAAAATGAGCTCTCGGGAGTGGAAGTTACAAGGTTTTAAAGACCACGATGTCATCATTCAGTGGTTGGTGCTTTCTTTAAAATTCCATAGTTAGCCAATAATAAATCTGTGACCACCAGGGGGCGGTATGGCACCTGAAAAGTGCCCTCGGGGGACACACTGCCCCGAACGACTTACTTTTCTTCCTAAATTCTTCTTTCTGGCGAAGATATTAAGAGGAGACCATAAAAGGAGTGACGAAAAATGAGGTCTGAGGTGTTTACAGAGGGAGAATAAGTCGGAGTGCCACCAGCCCACCTGTTGTGTTTGGAGACACACTCTGCTCCTAGGGCATGGTGGCTGCGTCAGAGCTGGCTCAGAGTAAACAGGAGCTGGCATCTGTATTCTTGCCTTACCTAGACAGGGACTGATGTTCCCAACAGCCCTGCTAGGTGTCTAGTAGGCAGTCCACACCCCACTGTAAAGAGCAGGGAGTGGACCTAACTAGTTCAAGGTGAAGGCAAGGTCTGCGGCAGAATCAGGAGCATGGACAACCTCCATGATGCACCAGTATTATAATGTCTCCGAGGTGAGACCTGGCATTGGCATACCTTCCTTAAACCTCCAGTGTCTGGAACTGTCACCCTTTGCCCGTCTCTTTCCCTACAGGCGGGCAAGGCCAGTGCCCTTTGTATTCTGTGCTCAGATAGGCAGGGAACCTTTGGATGGATATTGAGCTGTGGGTGTAGCTAAGTGGTAGAGTAGGTGCAAGGTGTTGGGGTCCATCCCCAGCACCCAAAAGATATCTAGTCATTGAAGGAGTACCTGCTGAGTGCCAAGCATAGTTTTAGGCACAGGGGCAGGAAGGCAGGCTGTCACTGGAGCAGTGGCTTGAAGGAGAAATGTCCCTACTCTCAGACCTTTAATCATTTGGTCCCCAGTCGGTGACTGTTTGGGGAGCTTTAGGAGGTTTAGGAAGTATGTCACCGTGGGCAGGCTTTAAGCTTAAAAGAGAGAGGAGGAGCCGATGTGGGATGTCCTTCTGTATACATGTTGCTTTTATTGACTAATGAATAAAGTTGCTTTGGAATATATATATATATATATATATATATATATATAGAGAGAGAGAGAGAGAGAGAGAGAGAGAGAAAGAGTAGGCAGAGTCAAAGAGATGCTACGTAGCTGCCGAAGGAGAAAGATGCCTACCGGTAGGCCACAGCCTTGTGGTGATACACAGATTGATAGAAATCAGTTAATTTAAGATATAAGAGCTATCTAGAAATATGCCCGAGACATCGGACACACAGTATTGTAATAAATACGGTTTCTGTGTGATTATTTGGGCCCATGCAGCCAGGAAACAAATAAGCAGTCTCCGTTTACAAATGGCACCCAACATGGCTTCTTGAGGATGGAGTTCAGGAAGACAGCGATGCAAGTCAGTCCTCACATGGACATTCATTAATCCACGATCCAGTGACGCTGATGATTTCTGTGAACAGTGCTTGGCCCTAGCTGGGCTCCCTCCCTTCCACCTCAACTTGCAAAGGCCCTGGGTAGGCACAGTTCTGGTCCAACTAAGGAACAGAAAGGCCACTGATGGGGCACCAGCATCCTTAGAGGAGGGAGGTCAAGTTCCAGGGGCAGGTGGAGGCACATCATGAAGGCCTGTGGTTACACTATGGCTTTATGGGTATGTTCCTGCAACAGCTCCCAGAGTCTCAGAAGGGAAGAAATAATGATTTCCACTCTGGGTAGCTGCATAGAAAATGAAATGTATGAGACAAGGAGAAGAGGTCAGGGGAGGTCTGGAGTTCAGGCACTGCGCTCAGTGACATCAGGTGACTTGGATGATCAGATGAGGGATGAAGAAGGGGGAAGGACGGGTAGATGATTGGTTGGATGATGGATAAGGGATGAAGAGGGGGGATGGGGAGATGAATGGTTGGATGATCGGATGAGAGATGAATAGGGGGATGGGGAGATGAATGGTTGGATGATCAGATGAGAGATGAAGAAGGGGGATGGGGAGATGAGTGGTTGGATGATCGGATGAGAGATGAAGAAGGGGGGATGGGGAGATGAATGGTTGGATGATGGATAAGGGATGAAGAGGGGGATGGGGAGATGAATGGTTGGATGATGGAATGAGAGATGAAGAGGGGGGATGGGGAGATGAATGGTTGAATGATCAGATGAGAGATGAAGAGGGGGGATGGGGCGATGAATGGTTGGATGATTGAATGAGAAGTGTCCGTCATAGAGTGGAGAGCACTCTCTAGCTCCCAGGAGTCCTTGCAATACCGTGACTCTGGAGGGCAAACTCTGTAGATAGCAGATGAGAATGGAGCCGGGAGAGAAAGCACAGAAGGGCAGTGGCCAGAAGCCTCAGGACACTGACCCAGCTGGCCTGGGGGGCTAGATGTGACCAACACTATCTGTTGGGCTTCTCAAAGTCAACTGCCCCCCTGAGCTTAACATTAAAGAAGGACATTGGTTGCACTGCACACTCGGACCTTGCTATGGTTTGCATCTGAAACATCTCCCATGGACTCAGGTTTTGCATTCTATTCTTGGTCTAGTGATATCTTGGGAGGGAGGTTAGAGTCCTTAGGAGGTGACAAAGGTTGGTCACCAGGTGTCTTTGAAGGGTACATCTGACCTCCACTCCTTGCCCTACTCTCTGCCTCCTGTTTCAGCATCATGTGCCTACCATAATGAGCTGTGTCACCCCAGAGGGTTGTGTGATACTCACTGAAAAGACAGGCGTGTGTGTGTGCCACTTTCCTTTGTTTATTCTTTTCCATTTTAAAACATTTCTGGGTATGGGTGTTTTGCCTGCATGTGTGTCTTTGTGCCTGGTGCCTGCAGAAGCCAGAAGAGGCATCAGATCTCCTAGAGATGGAGTGACAGATGGTTGTGAGCTGCCATGTGGGTGCTGGGAATGGAACCTAGGTCCTCTGCAAGAGCAGTTAGTGCTCTTACCTGCTGAACTACCTTTCCTGCCCTGGGTATTTAAATTTCCTACAAAACATACCCCCAAAGGAGGAACGCTTCGATCACAGAGAGAAATGTGCTTTTACACAGAATTACTCGCTTCTTGGAGATGCAGGAAATGAGCACTAACAGCAGCGCTTGACATCCGTGTGCTTCATGGATTATGCAGCAGTTTTGATGGGGATGTCCCCCTTAGGCTCCGGCATCTGCGCTCTTGATCCCCAGCTGGTGGCACTGTCTGGGGAAGTGTTACGGGCCCTTTAGGAGGTGCAGTAACGCTGGAGGAAGCAGGTCCCTGGAGGAAGGCTTCACTTCCAGTTTTCTCTCTTGATAATCTGTGGCCGAAGGTGTGCTCTCTCAGCTCCCTGCTCCAGCTGCCATGCCTCCCTACCAAGATGGATGCTTACCCTGGCATCTTAGTTGGTGCTGGATTCTACTCATGTGACCTGTTTCTCAGAGATACCCTAGAGAGCAGTAACAACCCTGTTAGTCTTGTATTTCAGAAGAAGAGCTAGGAGAAGGAGCAGACATAAAAATAAAAACCCCAATGGATTTGAAGTCTGTCAGGAGTCAGAGCGGCTTTGTGTCACTTAGTGCATTCTTTAAGATGCGCAAGTCAGCGAGGGGATGGTGACTGGTCCCGTGTGGAACCCTAACTGCAGAGTGTCTAAGTTACGTCTCAGAGAGAGGGGAGGGTTACAGGCATGGTTTACAAGCAAAGGAAGAAAGAGGAAATTGATTAGAGATGGTTTAAAGCTTTCAAAAAGAGAAACCATGCTGTCCAGATGAGAACTGGTCACACACCACGCACAAACAGAATGGCATTCTATAGATGTCTCCACGTGGAGCCTGCTCCTTTGTTTTGTCCATTTAATTTGGGTATCCAGACTTTTAAAGGCATCTCTATGGCATCAGCTTACACAACTCACCATGTCAATACCTTGGGCTTTCTGTGGCCACACTCTGCAAGGGAAGCTAATGGTTTTGCGTGGCCAAAGTGCTTGGTTATTTATTACTTCATTCCCCCACCCCCACCCCGTGTAAAGGCATCAGAAGGTGAACCTTTTCATCTGACCTCAAAGATCTGACCCATAAGTGACCCAGGTTATACTTATCTCCATTGTGAACATGCCTTTTAGAAAGAGATTTTGAGGCTGGGAGGTGGTGGCGCACGCCTTTAATCCCAGCACTCAGGAGGCAGAGGTAGGCGGATCTCTGTGAGTTCGAGGCCAGCCTGGTCTCCAAGAGCTAGTTCCAGGACAGGCTCCAAAGATAAGGAGAAACACTGTCTTGAAGAAAGAAAGAAAGAAAGAAAGAAAGAAAGAAAGAAAGAAAGAAGCTAGGAAGGAAGAGCTTTTGATGAAGGACTGAAAACTTTAAACACTGGTGAACATGTACTTTGGACCCCTTTCACCAGGGAGAAAGGATCCCCCCTGAGTTCTAGAAAATGCCTCCCTGGACCCAACCATTTTCAAAGCCTCCAGGTTTCAGAGGCCCTACTCCACAGAACATCACCAATTTAGTCTTCTATCCCATGGCTCATGTGGCCGCATTCCCGGTTTATAATAGGCTGGTGAGGAGGCCAAGTGCCGCTAGAGAGGAAACTATTGTGTTGAAGGTGACAGGTTCCCCCTTTTCCTTCTGCTTCTCAGGCTGTTCAGTCAGTGTATGCCCTGAGGCTTGGGAAACTCGTCTCTGATGCGAGGTTTGCTCAGACATATGACGTGTGTGTGTGTGTGCATTGTGCAAGTGTGTGTGTGCATTGTGCAAGTGTGTGTGCATTGTGCAAGTGTGTGTGTGCATTGTGTAGGTGTGTGTGCGTTGTGCAAGTGTGTGCATTGTGTGTGTGCATGTGTGTGTGCATTGTGCAAGTGTGTGTGTTTGCATTGTGCAAGTGTGTGTGTGTGCGTTGTGCAAGTGTGTGTGTGCATGTGTGTGTGCATTGTGTGTGTGCATGTGTGTGTGTGCATTGTGCAAGTGTGTGTGTGTGTTGTGCAAGTGTGTGTGCATTGTGCAGGTGTGTGTGTGCATGTGTGTGTGTGCATTGTGCAAGTGTGTGCATGTGTGTGTGTGTTTACTATCTTAAATTTCACATGGAACGATGGATTAACATTTTAAAATCTTCAAAGCTTAGTATCATCTGAGAGGCATGAATTTCCCATCAGCTCGGCACAGTGTCCCCATCTCTTCAAACACCTCAAGGGACAAAGCGGGCCACATAGAACTGTTCCTACTGACTAACATTACACATACACACAGAGCAAGCAAGGTATTCAGGCAATGCCAGCAGCCCGAGTATGCCTGTGTGCATACATGTATGTTATGTAGGTAGAGATAATTGATTCCTCATATGTATGTATACGATTTAATACATATTATTGATTTTTAGAGATTTATTGTTATTTCTGATCATGTACATGTGCAAGTGTGTGCATGTGTGTGTGTGTTTACTATCTTAAATATGACCATGTGTGAGCATGGTCATGTGAGTGTGTCAGATCCCCTTAGAGCTGGAGTTACAGCTGGTTGTGAGGCACCCTGTGGGTGCCAGGGAGCTGCAAGAACAGCCTGTGTTCTAACCCCGAGTCACCTCTCCAGCCCTGAGTGTGTATATTGTCTAAGAACCAACAGTCCAACCCGTGCTCCCATTTACCATCCTAACAGAATCGTCCATTCAATGCCCTGTTTGGACGCTGGCTGGGCTGCCAGTAACCCTCACACAGAACAATGCCACAGTGACTTTAAACAAAGCCAGGACACCCCTTCCTGCAGAGTGCTAGGTGAGCTGCCTAAGGAAACAGGTTTCTCCTCCTGGGTAGTCTGAGGCAAATCACCTGCAGCTGGTGATCGGTCCAGCCAATGGGCTCAAGTCCACACTGCAAGGGAGCATCCCACTGAATAGAACAGTCCCGCCTGCTTTCGTCATTATGGGGGTTTCTCTAGGAGCCTCACCTTCCCGCCAACATGCGGATGGCTCTACCTTCCAGTCACCATGACAGAGAGGACACTAAGAAGTAAGTGTCAACTGTCAAATGAAGGTTACATCTCACAGAGATGAGGCCAGGTTTTAATTGTGTGCTCTTTTTTTTTTTTTCAACTTGACAGAAACTGGTTTAGTCTGGGAAGAGGGAATCTCAGCTAAAGAACTGCCCCCATCAAATTAGCCTGTAGGAAAGTCTTTGGGGGCGTTTTCTTGATTCATGGTTGATAGGGGAGGACCCAGCCCACTGTGGGTGGTGCCACCCCTGGAAAGGTGGGCCTGAGCTGAATGGCAAAGCAAACTGAGGCAGCCATGGGGACCACGCAGATCCTTCTTCCAGGTTCCTACTTGAGTCCCTGCCCGGATGTTCCTGAACAACGAACTGTGATCTCCTCCCCAAACTGTTTTAGGTCAGTGTTTAATCACACCAACAGAAAAGTAACCCAGACAAATGTATTCATGTCCCCAAAGCATGTAGCATGGAGTCTGGCTGGATCAAAGCCACACCTCACGGGGTCACTGATGGCCAAGTGCAAGGTGCCACTAAAGAGCTGTAGAGTGTGAGGCTAGGAGGAGGGTGTCTTAGTCAGTGTTCCGTGACTGTGAAGAGATATTGCGACCATGGAAACGCCTGGAAGGAAAACATTTAATTGGGGTGGCTTATCATTTCAGAGGTCTAGTCCATTATCATCATAGGGAGAAGCATGGCAGCCAGCAGGCAGAATGGTGCTGGAGAAGGAGCTGAGAGTTCTATATCCTGATCCACAGGCAGCAGAAGGAGACTACCAGCCACACTGAGCATAGCTTGAGCACAGGAGACCTCAAAGCCACCCCCCACAGTGACACACTTGCTCCATCAAGGCCACACCTCCTAACAGTGCCACCCCCAGGGACCAAGCAGGCAAATACCTGAGTCTGGGGGCCATCCTTAGTCAAACCACCACAAATGACAACTAAGGAGAAAATCCAGACCTCAGGGAGACCAGGTGGTGAATCGTAGTGAACCCCTTTCACGCAATCCTGAACAGGGCCAGAGTAATAACAGAAGGCAAAAAAAAAAAAAAATTGTAGGCTTCTGTGATCCCCAGGTGACACCTTGAGATAGATACAACATTTCTTCATGGTGGCACTGAAGAAGGGGACGGGCTGTGTAACAGCGTGGGCTGACAACTGTTGGGGCATCTTCCCATGTTGGGGATTAACCCCTCCAAGTCTCATTCCCTCAATGGAAAGATGAGATTTACACCACCCTCCTAGGCTAGTGCGAGGCTCAAACAGAAGAACTCAGTCATGACTTGGTACCATGCTGGACTCCATAGATCGCACAATGTCTGGGGTAATGCCCGTGGGTGAGATCGTGGCAAACAAGTATTAAATGCCCACTGTATGCTGGGTGCTGTACCGAGTGCTCACTGTATGCTGGGTGCCATCCTAGGTACTTGGGGGAATAGGTCACCGAGCTCACAGCTCTGGCAAGATGGCATAACTCTGACTTCACGCTCCTGTTTTCTAGATGAGCCCGAGAAGACCTTTATGATCTGAGTGTGAAGTGCCCCCCCCCCCCAAGACTCTTGGATACTAAAGCCTTGGACGCCATGGCTGGGCTTTGGGGAAGTCGTTGGATCCCAAGGGCTCTGGTTTCACCCATAATTCCATGATGGCATTCCTGGGAGATGCTGAAAATGTAGGCTGTGAGGCCAGCTACAGGTTCCTTCTCTGCTCTCTCTATCCTGGTTGCCACGGGATGAGCAACAGTGTTCTGCCAAGTCCCGTCTGTCACCGTGACCTTTTTGCACACCGCATGTCCCATAGCTACGCAGCCAGACGATCGTGGGCCAAAATCCCCGAGATCATGAACCAAAGTAAAGCTCGCCTCTGACCCCATTTTCTTGGGTATCCTGTATGTGATTACAGGCTGACCACACAGTCCACACCAATCTGCATGTATCTCAAACCCTGGCTTGTTATCACTACACTGTTCTGTCTTGAGGCAGGGATTTTCACAACTTGAGCACAAGTCAGAACCACGGGAGGATGGGCAAGAGGGGGGCATTAAAACAGACCGGCTGTTCCCACATTCAGTAGCGTGGTTGGTTTACGATTCAGCAGGTTTGAGGCAAGACCTAAGAGTCTACATTTCTAGCAATTTCCACGTGCTGCAGCTGCATGGTGCAGAACAGAAACATGCACTGTGAAGTCCACCCTGAACTCGCCTCATTTCATAAGCTAAGCAGAGCCGCACCTGGTTGGTACTTGGGTGGGCGATTTATCGTCATATGCAAGACACTAAAACAACCGCTCAGTGGACCTTAGGAAGTGCAGACATCAGTTAATTAGGTTTGTGGATTAGCTGGGGTGGGCCATGAGATTCTTCATGTCAGACAAGCCTTTGGGTGAGGCTGCTACCACACTGAGAAAGTAGTAGGTCACCAGGATCACTCAGCTGGAAGACCCAGAGAATCCTTCTTCCTGTGGCCATGTGTCAGGAAGGCCGCTTAAACAGTGGAGAACTGGCTGGGTTCCGCTACGGCTGGGAGATGGTCTGCGTGTGTCTCTGACTCTCATGAACTAGCAGGTTGTTCCTGAGTTTGGCCATGTCAAGCTGGTAAAGCCTTTCGAAGTGGGATTACCTAGTAGGATCAGTGTGGGCATCACCTTCAGAAAGGGTTTGTGCTGGTGTCAAAGAGTGGATTTGTTTTCTCAGGGACGGGTTTGTGTGTGCATGTGTGTTTTCATGGAGATCAGAGGACATAGTACCTTCAGGTCCTCGCCACCTTTTTCTTGAGACATTTGCTTGGATCTTGTCAAGCAGGCTAGGCTGGCCGGCCACTGAGCCTCAGGGATCTGACTGTTTCAGCCACTGCTGGGGTCATAGTTATACCACCATACTCAGCTTACATTTTTTTTTAATCTTAGTTTTGAGGCTCAAGCTCCAGTCTTCCTACTTGTAGGGCAAACATTTCACTGACTAAGCTGTCTCCCCATGCCCCAGAATGGATTGTCATAAAGCAAAAGGCTAAAATTTCCAATCACTTTGTCAGGCAAAGAAGCTCCAGGTTAGATGCTCCTTCAGCGCTTACTTTGGTGGCAGCGCCCCCTGCAGGCCTCTCTGCCCACGTGCAGCCTACCCTTTTAAGAAATGGAGCTCTGGCTCACGGCATGCCTTCCCAGGACCTGCCCCACCCTTTCTAAGCACTTCCATCACCATGAACTCTTAACATCTGCTTCCTCAGCCCAGTGAGACAGTGGCCACTGACCACAGTCCCTATGAGTGACCAAGTCTGAAGAACGGCACTCGGCAGAGAGGTGGGACTCACTATGCATCTTTTCTTCCGGATTCTTGGAAATCACTGCCCCCTATATTTTGTGTATTTCATAACTGTGTGCCACGGGCCTCACAGTAGCAGCTACCGTATCATGGCTGGAAGTTTCCAAGGCACGGGCAGTCTGTGGAAGCGTCCGGGTGATTCTAACATGCTTGCACCTGGCCTCGCCAGGGTTCCTGGCTAAGAACTGAGGGTCTACAAACAAGAAGTCAGGCAGACGGCTGCCCGAGGACCTCTCAGCTCGGTGCCATTCATGTTTACAAGGCAATAATTCACCTAATCCATGCTCAGCCTCTGAAGATCGATTCAGCTTTCTAGGAAGACCTGCCTATAAAGAGATGTCTTTCTCATCCCAAGATAATAAACTGGCCACGTGACTTTATACCAGGCTCCAGCCAATGTAGTTTAGGTGTTTCCCTGGAAGCCAGAGGCACTCTTAGTGTGTACTAAAATGCAGATTTCAAAATCTAGAGCACAGTGAATTTGCTAATCAATGCCCACATTTATCTCTCAGCCTGGTCTCTCAGGATGATGCTTTACTGGAACCATCATTCTGATTAGTTAAGCTCTGACCACTGTCATCAGCAGAAGCCTTTCAAATGTATTGTTGTTATTATTATTATTACTTTTAGTTATGTGTATATATGTGTCTGTGTGTAGGTATGTGCATGTGAGTGCAGTTGCCTAAGGAGGCCAGAAGAGGGCGCCATATCCTCTGGAGCTGGAGTTAGAGGTGGTTGTGAGCCACCAAAGGTGGGAGCTGGGAACTGAATCAGGAAGAGCAGTGTGTGCTCTTAAACACTGAACCATCTCTCCAGCCCCAGCAGGATACTTTTAAAGAGAGAATTATGTGAAAGAGACTTGAGGATTTTCTTCCTTCCTTCCTTCCTTCCTTCCCTTTTTGTTTGCATACCGGGGGTGACCCCAGCAATTGTGTTATACAGTGCTCTATGACTGAGCCACATCTACAACCCAAGGAATTCTGAGGCTTTAGCTAGATTACTGAAGGAGCAAGTTAAGTTTTCATGGTTATGTGTGATGCAAAAATCGGTCCAGCTATCATTGTTTTCTACAGAAATGGCTTTCCCCAAAGCACATATCCTGGCTGGGCAAACAGTTTTCATTTAAAAAAGGGTGCCCTGAAGAATGGATAGGCATGCACTGTAATTTAGATTATTTTGTTCCACTTCTGCCACACCATGCGAGTAAAGTAAGCAACGGTACCCTGGAACATATAAACGTGGTCCTGGTGGAGGAACAAGGAAAATCACAAGGGCATTAGATATGAGGAGAAAAAACAACAGCACTGAAGAATCTGCCTGGAGAAAAAAAAATATTTATGTCTTAGATCCAAACACAAGCCTTGCCCTTCATGCAAGAAATTAAGCGGTTACCACGAGCACATACTCATGCTTCTTGCTTAAGGCAAGAATACGTGGACAAAACACAACTGTCTTCATTATCTTGCCAGTACAGAGGTTGAGCCAATGACATCTTTGCGGCACCTTTGTAAAAGATCAAGTGTACGGAAGAACTGTTTGTCAGGGACTCCTCGACTTTCTCTAGGCTCAGCTGGTTAGCGCTTACAGATTTCTCTGGCCTCTGGCCTCCGTTACATACTCTCTAAAACTCTAAGACCCCTCCTGCCTCACTTCCTGGGGTTCTAGGTGCTGCTGTCCTTTGGTATTAACAGAGATGTCCCAGGACACCCGCTGCCAGCAACAGCCAAATCCAAAGATGCCCAAGTCCCTTTGATGGACTGATGGAATATACACAGAACCTGTGCACTTTATGTTAGACTACATTGTTTAGGGCAGCATGACAAGGAAAAAAATCTACATGTTCAGAACATAAGGGAATTGTATACACTACTTTTGATCTGCGTCTGTGGAATCTGTGGATGTGAAACCCATGACTACAGAGAGACGACTGAACTTGCTGGCCTGTGACTCTGCGCATAAGCAGGCGTTTCTGGGGTCAGAGCCTTTGTCAGACTCTTATTTTACTGTTCATGCTTTGGCAAAGGGTTTGTCCCCTGCATCCAGTTAAGCTTATGAACTGAATGCAACAGCGACGGGGGAATGTGTATTGTGCTCAGCCCGGGGCCAGGGGCTTCTGATACACAGGATAATATTTGGTGCCCAGTAGGATGTTTGTGTATGAGAGAATCAAGGCAGGAAGAGATTATATACACAGAATTCGTATGTGACCACAATTTACACTGTATATATTTTGCGAAATGTCTCAGCACATTACAGGATATATATTATATGTATGTAATTTCCTTGCTTTTTATTACGTTCCCTCAAGTACCATTTGGACCTTCCAGCATGACGGCAGTCTGGTGTGGCCACGGAAGGGAGGGATGACAAGTCTTTACGGAGCTGTGATTTGGTATCTCTAACCACAGTTTCTTTACCTTATTCAGGTGGTCATGTCATCATCTACCTTACCTGTCTCCTATGGTTGTCATCAGGTTAGAATGAAGTAATTTACATGGAAAGCCTTTGTAAATTATATACTGTTGTTTATATACTAAATGCATAGGGTCTCAAATCCGTGACAGGATTGGACTCCACAATGCGCGAGGGTGCCCATTCCCAAGGGAGTTTAGGGGCCGTTCTTTACCAGAGCGACAGTCAATTCAAGTTCATTAAGATTTTAATTTTGTGTGGATGTGTTGCTGAGGCTTGAGCCTGGGCATGGTGGTGTGAACGAGAATGACCCCTATAGGCTTATCAGCTTGGTCCCCAGTTAGCAGAACTGTTTGGGAAGCTTTAGGAGGCACTTCCTGGTTTGAGGAGGTGTGCCACTAGGGGTGGGGTTTCAAAAGCCCATGCCAGTCTCTGCCTCAGTCCCTCCCCTCCCTTCCCCTCCTCTCCTCTCTCTGCCTGTAGCCTGAGGATCAGCGTACCAAGCTCTTGGGCACTGCTCCATTGCCACGCCCTGCTTGGCACCATTTTTGCCACCATGGTGATCACGGACTAACTCTGAAACTGTAAGCAAGCCCCCAGCTAAGGAGCTTTCTTGTCATGGTGTCTCTTCACAGCAACAAAACAGTGACTAAGACGCCAGGTTTTCATGCACACCCTATCCTTAACCCTGCGCACGTCATTACCATATATGGGGAGGCAAAACTAGCCTTAACAGACTCAGTATTAATGAAATCTTAACACAAACAACTCCATAGAAAAGGATTAGAATGTGCTAAGCATATAGCTACAACAGGGCTTTATAAATATCAAAAAAGTATGTGTCGGCCACATAGAATAAATCAGTGATTTTTTTTTTAAAAAAAAAGTATAGCAGTGTGTGTGTGTGTGTGTGTGTGTGTGTGTGTGTGTGTGTGTAGTTGTAGCTGTAATGTATTTTCCATGGCAACCAACCCAGTCTCTGGGAATTGGCAGGTTCAATATCACCGTGCATGGGTAAGCACCTGTTTGGGAGAGAAACCCAAATGACTTTGGAAAATGACATTTACTAGAATAAAATTTAATCAGAGTGGCTGAGGTCATTGATTTGAATTTTTCCCATCTCATTTTCCTGCAAGAAGGGCAGGATTCCCAGACCTTGTCATGCTGGGTGGTACAGCCTGCATGGAAATTAGTCTTTCTGAAACTCTATCAACAAACTCAAATTGCTGACAGCAGACGAGACCTCCGGGAGCAAAAATTTCTGTTTTCAAATAATACTCGCTCTTCACCATCTGATCACCTATGGAGTGGTTAGTGTATTTTGGGTGTCTTCCCAAATTTTGTGCACAGATTGAATGGGAGGATTCAACTATGCTGACCAGAGAATTTTTGCAGCACAACTTTTGGTGTGTTCTATTTAATTTTTGTATATATTCATAATTGCTTTTTCATTCCCTTGTTGACCGTTGTGTTCTCCAGCAGATGCTGTTCGGTAGCTGGTGAGGTGGCTTACAAAGGCCATGAGTTCAGCTCCCAGCATCTGTGTTGGGTGACTCACACTTGCCCGTAACTCCAGCCCCGGGGGAACTGGATCGGATGCCTATGGCATCCATGGGCATCGTTACTCACGGGCATACACCCTCACCCAGCCACACTTCTTGAGATTCTTTATGTGAGTGGGGGGCCCTAAGTGAGGAAGCTCCTCGGGCTACAGTGGGGAGGACCCACCTACATCTCCCCTGCTGCCTCTAACATTCCCCTACCCGGTTTGGATTCACACCAAACCCCACTTTTTCAGAATGTGCACTGATTGTAAAAGTTCTTATTAAACATATAGGAGATTAAACATCATGTTGGCAAATATTATTGTAAGGTGTGTGGCTTTTGTTCATGCTGCATTTGTTTAACTCTGTGAAGCTGTGATTCTTTGCCTGTCTAAAACACCCGATGGTCCTAATACAGAGATGACTGGCCAATAGCAAGGGAGGGACAAGGATAGGCGGGACTGGCAGGCAGAGAGGATCAATAGGAGGAGGAAGGAGGAAGAGGGGTGAGCAAGGACAGAACAAGAAGAGGAAGACTTCAGGGGTGAGCATCCAGTCACCCAACCACACATCCAGAAACAGAGTAAGAAGGAAAGAAAAAAGAAATAGAGAAAGATAAAAGCCCCGAGGTCAAAGATAGATGGAATAATTTAAGAAAAGCTGGCAAGAAACAAGTCAAGCTAAGGCCAGGCATTCATAATTAAGAATAAGCCCCTGTGAGTGGTTAAGCACCCTGTGAGTGAGCTGGGTGGTGCCCCCCCAAAAGACTAAGAAGTCAAAAGAGTAAAACATCACATAATAAAACCCACCCACGACTTGCTGTCTAGTATCTTGTTTCTGCTGCTCCAGATGATCCTGACAGGAGCCAGAATAGAGAACCACCTATAAGCACTGGTTCTGACTATACCGTAGGCACCATGGTTGCATTTATTCAAGCCCAAAGTGGGGAGGATGGATGGAAGCTTATCAACAGCTGTTGGTAGAACTTGGGGCAGTAGTTTTATGAGTTAGGAAGCAGCAACCATTAGACTGGAGATGGGCAACTCTACCCTAACATATTAACATTGGAGCTATTCCTACTTTTGGCAACTTCTTCTTTTCTGCCCTATCTGAACTCACAGCTTTCTGGAAATTCCGTCTCTTCAGCCTTCTCCTTTGCTATGGGTCCCTGCCTCCTGTGACTCCTGTGAGAATCAACTGTTCAGAGTGTCAAGGACTGGTACTGTGGGGGGGGGGGGGGGTCTTCCTCTCTGCACCCGTCAGAAGTCAATGCTGAAGGCTTTGCTTTCTTCTTTAAGGGAAGCAGGAGCAGACCACAGTTCTACAGTTAATGGGCCGACAGTGGATCCCCACATGCCCTTCTGCCTCTGTTCTGTCACAAATGCAGTCTCCACAGTGGAGTGAGAGTTAGTTCAAGAGCAGAGCGTCCCCTGGGATGAATGGACCAGCCACAGTGCCACCAGGGACTTCTACTTTGTCTCTACTAGGGTTTCTTTTTTTTTTTTTTCTAATGGGCAGATGAATTCTGCTTCTATTCTTAGCACTAATGCAGAAATCAAATGACTTAAACTCAAACCCAGTACAAATCCGGCTGCACTTAGAAGTTTCCGGAGATGGCTAAAGGTTGTGCCATTGGGCTTGGCACGTCCAACCCAAGTGCATCAGACCCTCATCCTCTGTCCAAAGCCTGCTCATGGTGGGGCAGACATCTCTCCAGGGAGAAACTCAACCTGTAGAGGAGAACTCTGTTTTCTACCTTTGTACGCTAGCCGCTGTGCTTTGGCCAAGTCCTTCCTCAGCAGCTTCTTCTGGAATTGGCTTTCATCGTATGAAGAGGAACCCGAGGGTCTAAGAGGTCAAGCCAACTCACCCTAAGGGTCTTTGGAGCACCCAAGCCTGGAGTCAGCTGCAAACACACTCCTACTCAGGAGAAACACATTCAGAGGCCGACTTCAGCATCTCAGGGTACTGGCTCGCTGTCTTGCGCATGAAAACTCCAGAGACTAAGTCCCTCAGTGTTTTCCTGACACCCATCACAGATAACACAGGTGTTCGGGTCCTAACAGCTTGCCGACTAGGCCGGCTGGTTTTTTTTCATAAATTTGATATGAGCTGGCGTCATCTGGGAAGAAGAAGCCTTGACTGAGAAAATGCCTCCATCAGACTGGCCTGTGGACATTTTCCTGATTGACGATTGATGTAGGAAGGCTCTGCCCACTGTGGGTGGAACCACCCCTAGGCAGGTGGGCCTAAGCCTATTAAGAAGGGTACTGAGTATGGACCTGGACGGATGCAGTAAGCACCATTCTGCCTTCATCTCTAAGGACACTCTGAGGCACCTGCACACTGGTCAGGTTCACCCTGCATGAAGAAGGGCTTATGAGCAACTTTACTTCCTAGGCCCTCAAGCACCCACTTGTCTTTACACTCCCACCTCTTGGCCAGCAAGGGAAGTGTCACTAAGTCCAACAGCGTGTTACTGCAGCCAACACACGCGGCCCTGCAGGACATCTGAACACCCCCAAGGTCAATGCTCTGCTGGGACTCTGAGGTCCTTGACATTCGGCCCGTACCAGTCACACTGCGTTCCTTTTTAGGATACCAAATCTTGGGAAGCTGTGCTGCTGCTGTTGCACTGATAAAAAGCACAGAGGGGCACACCCTGTGAAACACGACCTCAGGGTGGCATTATCCAACCTAATCCTAAGGCTTGAGAGCCGGGCCAGCCAACAGCCCAAACATCACTCTAGCAAGTAGCCATGGCTGCTTAAAAGGGACAAAACACTGCTTCATCTCCAATTTCAGCTATATTTTTTTAGTGGCCACTGGGCTGTTAGGACACACAAACAGTTTATGTCATATATGCATACAAAGTGTCACTGTGAAGCATTTATTTGACCATGCGGTGGCTGTCACTCTGAACCAGGACTTTTGGGGATCTCTCTTTACCCCTGTGCCTCTGAGTTGCCTCCACAGTCCTATCAGGGGTCCTCTTGGGAGACTGGGTTGCAACTGAAGCAGGGACAAGACCCAGGGTTCACAGCTATGCTCAGTGGCCGTCACCTGGGAACTTGCCTGCAGGACAATGCCTGTCACACTCACTGTTTTGTAGCCTTATCTGGAAAGAGACCGGCTCAGTCCTATCCCTCGGGGCACAGGGGCTGAGCTGGAGGCGGGGGGGGGGGGGGGGGGGGGGGGGGGGGGGGGGGGGGAATCTTTGCAGCTAGAGTTGGAGAAGAAGAAACGTCTCGCTGAGAAGGCAGACTCCGTGGAAGAACCTTCTTTTCGTGACTCCCATGAGGAGACACCTGTGTGTGTGTGTGTGTGGGGGGGTTGTCGGATATATCATGTAACAGCACATCATCTGGGGACCCCAGGGCTCCTCCAGTGAATGGATGGCAAGACCTCCCCAAAGGGGTACGAAAACAACACTTGACCCCAGCAAGGGTGCCCTCAGCCGCTCATGCAGGACCCGCGGATGGTCTCTGTGGTAAGACCCCATAGTAGCAAACTAGAAGAGATGGTGACTTCAAGAGACTCAATCTCCATGGAAATGGCAACAACAAAATGAGAGGGTGACACTTTTCCAGCAGGGAGGCTGTCACTTTTCCCTCTCCGGTGGTTGCTTCTGCAACAGCTTCAGCACTGATCTCGTGAGCCTCGGGTTCCTGAGAGTGTCCCTCCCAAGCTCCACCATGGCTTGCCTAGCTGGCCTTTCTCAGCTAAACCTACACCTGGGTTAGTCCTCCAACTCTTTGGGGCAGGGGGCAGGGGTGGGGACCCTGTTGCTGTGGATCCCATGCAGGCAGGACAGGCACACAATACTGCTATTGGTTGTGTTCTCACAGGGCTGGCTATCTGTGGGGAGGAGAAACAACCACTTCTGAGCCATTTCCATGAGAAAGGAAGCCACAAAGCTCACAGAGGAGGAACACTAAAATAAAAAGGAGAATCGGGAAAGCTACAGTTGAAGGCTACCATCTTGTTGGCCCACCGCTCAGCTGAGAACCCGTGGCCACTAGAAAAAGCCAGACAGCTGACAACCTGCCAAGGGTGGCCTGCATGGGTCAAGCTCCTTTACTTGATGAAAGAGCTCACACCTGCATAGGTAGGCTGCTCCTGAAGTCACAATAGGTAGAGGGTAAAGGCATACTAGTGACTAGAACAGCGGGCCAATGGAAAACGCTATGGTTTGCGAATTGATTCCTGGGGACACAGAGCAGTGGGTAGACAAGAGAGAAAATGGCATGAAGAAGGCAGGGCCTCGGGACATAGGCCTATAAAACCAGCTGTTCAAAAGTCTAAGGTTAAAGAATCACACATTTTAGGCCAGACTAGGCTGCAGAGTGAGTTCAAGGTCATCCTGGGTAACTTAATGAGATTCTGTTTCAAGTAAAATATTTTTACAATGTCTGCAGCTCAGTGGTCTAGTGAATGCTTAGCATAAACAAAGCCCTGGGTTTAATCCCCAGTCCTGGGGGGAAAGGCAGAAAGAGGAACGAAGTGGGGTGGGGTGGGGTGGGGTGGGGGGTTGGGGCATAGCAAACACCTTTGCCAGCCTCTCATCTGGAGAGAGGAAGCCTGTCTCCTGTCAGGCTTCTAGGGGGTCTGGAGATTATCCTTATTTTGACAAAGTCTCTGAATATACCAGACCATCTCTTAAGATTACACATTTCGAGATGACCCCTCAGAATTCGGTTTCAGCCAGAAAGGTGTTTTTTAACCCTTTTTGAGACAACAGAGCTTTCATGGCAAGGCAAGGTGCACACAGATGCCGGAAGCCACACAACACACATTTCACACAACCCAGGATGGCTTCGGAGGTGCCTAGAGGGAGGAACGCTTGTCACAACCCGTGATAGAGACTGATGGGCGTGCTGGGATCTGTGAAGAACAGCCAAGGCCTGCTTAGCCCCACGGCCAGGTGTGAGAGACTGTCTCTCTCGTGCTAGACCTGTAAGAATTACGGCTCTCTGTGAGGCTCTAGCAGATGCCTCACTGGTCTAGACAGGTCTGATTTGGCTTATTACAGGAGACACCCAGACACGAATTGCACTAGGTGTGTGCTTTGTGCTCCTCCCAGGTGTAGGGGGTAGAAGTGTGGTCACTTTGGATAACTGATTACAAGGGGCCATAGTTAGTTACTTGTTTATATGTCTCTATGGAAAAGTGTGGCTTGTTTTTGTTTGTTTTTGTGTTTTTTTGGCCACAGGTAGCTTGTCTTTGTGACTGAACACAGCTTGAACTCCACTCAGGTGACCCTTCTTAACCCTCGGGGTATAAACTGTCTAATGGTCTGAGTAATGCCGGCTATCGCATGAGGCCACCCCAAATTTGGGCTCCCTTCTCCCGGGTCCCACCGCCTCTAGAGTGGTAAACAGTCTTCACATTAGATGCCTGACTTACCGACTTCATCCCTGATGCTCGCAAGCTCAACTGTCAGCTCCTTTTCCTTCGCAAGCACACTTTCGCTCTGAAAACAACAAAAGGGATGCTGAGAGGTAGAAGTATAGTCACGTGTTTAACAAATAAAGCATAGTAAACAAGCAGGGCTAGCCCTGAAGCTGAGAAACGCCCTCCTTACGCAAACCCAACAGAGCCAGGCCAGGCTCACTCGCTCGCGGTATTAATATACAGTAACACCCACAGCCATCCTTTCTCTGTGTCACATGGTTCCATCGGCCTGGAATAGTTCTAAGAACATCTCTTATCCACACAGTAATATACTAGCATCTTTACTGTGTTCTATAAATTCTTGTTCAAGTTCTTAATGATAGTAGCTGATTCTTAACCATGAAAAAGCCCCCCCCACATACTTTTTTTTTAAAAAAAATTATTCCCTTAAGTTTTATTCTTCTGTCTAAAGAATAATGAAAATCAGAGCAGCAGCCCTGACATGCAACGTTTCGCTCCTAAGACCTGACGACAGCAAGGTTTCTATGAGTTTTGATCCACTCTGGACATTACTCTAAGGCACAGGAGGTACTGCACATCTGAAGTATTATTCAGGGCAAAAAGGCCATTTGTGACTCACTGGTCACTTGTTTTCACATCAGTTACATTCCGTGACATTAAACACTTAAGCACCCGAAGACACACTACATATTTAGTCTGTGTTTATGAGCCACCGCAAAGGGGTCCTTAAGATTTTACTGCAAATGATAAGGAAATACTTCTCAGAAGCCAGAGACACCAGCTATTCAGAGAAAGTCCCTGTCAGTCAACAGAAGGTACTCCTAATGAAAACTGGCATCCAGAGGGACTTCCTTTGGCTAAACTGTGGACCAAACACATAACTTGGGTATCTTCAAGGCCTTGCGATTGTTATTTACAGTCTGCATGTTCAGTGTCTCCCCAAAAGGTCTGTGTTAGAGGCTTCATCCCCAGGGGTATGACCAGGAGGTGCTATGAATCTTTAAGGGGTGGGGTCTAACGGGAGTTAAGTCACTGGGACTTTACCCTTTAGGAAGATTGCAGGACACTGCCCTCTTTCTCTTCCTAGCCACGACGTATCAGCTTCTTCTGCCCCAGGCTCCCAACTGGTTCCACCCGGAGGTTCTATGCCCTCCAGAGGCCCAAAGCAATGGTTCATCTGATCAAAGGTTAGGACATCTGAAACTGCGCACTAACTACCCCTTTCTGTTTATAATTATGCCAGGCATCTTATTATAGCGTTGGAAGGCTAATTAGCCCAATGCTCCTTAATGACTGGCCACCCTTGCCTTTCGTGACCGTGCTTGTCAGTTTTCTGTCAACTTGACACAGAGTCGCCCAGGAAGGGGACCCGCAACAGAGGAATTACCTCCATCAGATTGGTTTGTGGGCATGTCTACAGGGCATTTTCTTGATTAATGATGATGCGGAAGGGCCCAGCCCAAGATGAGAGGTGCCACCCTGTGCACATGGTACTGCATTGTCTGCAAAGCACACTGAGCAAGCCATGGGGAGCCCCGCTGTAGAGTCGTGTTCCTGCATAGTTCCTGCCTTAACTTTGCTCGAGGATGAACTGTAATTGGGATATGTAAGTCAATTAAACCCTCTCCTCCCCAAGCTGCTTTCGGTCATGGTTTTTCTCACAACAGCAGAAAGCCAACTAGGAGAGCGGCTACTTGAAACGCTGGTAGAATGGAAAGAGAAATCAGCCCATGAGGGATAACAATGCACACAGGTCACGGTGGCTCATTCTTCAAATGAAGAAGGGCTTATGAGCAATCTCAGTCCATGGGCCCCCAAAGATCTACTCATCTTCGTGCTCAATGATGGGCCATGATGATGACATGCCAGTCAAATTAAACTTATTCCTCGCCAAGTTGGTTTTGGTCAGTGTTCACCACAGCAGTCGAAAGCCAAACCAGGAGCGGTCACCACAACATGGAGAACTGTATTAAAGGGTCACAGGATTAGGAAGGTTGAGAGCCACTGATTTAGACTAAGGTAGTTTACTGTGGGCTCCTGGTGAACCTCAGGTCAATCAAAAGGCCTTTGCTAAGCAATGGCATGCTATTCATAGTGCTGGAAGGAACTCTGTTGACCTGATGGTTACCTGGAGACACCTGGAGAACTAGCTCCATGGTCCAGCTGCTATTTAGCATGAACAAGCTCATGGGAGAGCTATCAGCGGTTGTTGACTAACAAGTCTCTGAAGAACGTCCACCGAAAGATCTGACTGTGAAGAGCAGCGGCCCCTGCGTGGTCGGAGTGTCTGGGACTGACTCATATCCATATGTGGAAACTCCCCAGCTGACTTGGCTAGATGAGGGGCTCTGAGAGCTGATCCGGTCGTGGGGGTGGAGCTCCCATGAGTGGGATTAGCACTCTCGTGAAAGAAGCACCAGGAGCAGTTTACCTCTTTCCCAATACAAGCAAAACAACCGAGAAGGGGCCATCTTGGAGTGTGTGGGCCCTCGTCAGAGACTGGGCCAGCATTGGCGTTGGATTTCCCACCCTCACAGCTCTAAGACATAAACTTCTGTGGCTCACGCAGCAAAGGTGGAGACATTTTGCTGCATCAGCACTAATCAGCTCTGTTCCTTCAACCTGAGGCAGTTCTGCTTTCCCTGAGTTCAGGCAGTGATTAGGCCACAGAACGCTGTCTTCCCAACTCTCAGAAGATGCCACTTCCAATGTCATGACTGTTACATGGGGTGATAATGGGATTGAATAAACATGCAGATGTAATACAACCACAATAGCGCCTGTGTGTGAGGTGGCGTCATAGATGCATGGTTTCCTTTGACTTTATTTGTAGCTAGACAATGTCCATAGTAGGAGGCATGTCTCTGTGTTAGTCACCTATGTTCAGATGGCTCTGGTTCTCTCTCTCTCTCTCTCTCTCTCTCTCTCTCTCTTTCTTTCTCTCTCTCTCTCTCTCTCTCTCTATATATATATATATATATTGTTTATCATCTATATCATGTATCTACCTAACATCTATACATCATCTACCGATTATCTATCTGTTGTTGTGGGATATTTTGATCACACTCTGACACTCCCAAGACTTTCAATAAAATTAAATCTTGAATCAGAGGGCGGAGTCAACCTTCAGCTGGCCAGAATTAACCATATTTTTTGGCAGAGCCAGATCAGGATAGAGAGACACAGGAAGGAAAAGGGAGAGGCTAAAAAAGATTCACTTTTCTTTTTGGATCTGGAAAGGTTGAGAGGCAGGGTCAGATGATCATTTCTCTATTGCCCTAGGATCTATCAGGTTTTTACCTCAATATCTGACTCCTGAGTTTTATTTAATAATAGAATAGTATAAGTAACCTGTCATCTACCCATCTATCTATCTATCTATCTATCTATCTATCTATCTATCTATGTATCCTACCTATTTATTTATTTTTGCAGCACAGAGACAAAACCCAGTGTGGTACACATGCAAGAAGAGACAAGCATCAAGCTATATCCCTAACCCTGTGCTCTGATTTGTTTAGTACTTCTTGAGGCTCTGCACTGACTATATATAGAGTCTGCATGCATGTGCATGAATGTGTGAATATGTGTGCATGTGTGTGCGTGAAGGTGTGTGTGCATGAATGTGTGCGTGTGTGTGAAAGTGTATGTGTGAATATGTGTGCATGTGTCTGCACACGAATGTGTGTGTGCATGAATGTGTGCGTGTGTGTGAAAGTGTATGTGTGAATATGTGTGCATGTGTGTGTGTGAATGTGTGTGTGCATGAATGTGTGTGTGTGAATATGTGTGTGTGAATGTGTGAATATGTGTGCATGTGTATGTGCCTGCATGTGCGTGTATGTGAATGTGTGTGTGCATGAATGTGTGCGTGTGTGTGAATGTGTATGTGTGAATATGTGTGCATGTGTGTGCACACGAATGTGTGTGTGCATGAATGTGTGCGTGTGTGTAAATGTGTATGTGTGAATATGTGTGCATGTGTGTGTGAATGTTTGTGTGAATATGTGTGTGTGAATGTGTATGTGTGAATATGTGTGCATGTGTATGTGCCTGCATGTGTGTGTATGTGAATGTGTGTGTGTGAATATGTGTGCATGTGTGTGTGTTTGTGAATGTGTGTGTTTCTTGGGATCAAACCTGGGGCTTCACCCATGCCAGGCCTGTGTCCTATGATTGAGCCACATCCCCAGCCAATTTGACACAGTTAAAAGAATGTAGAGGAACGGAATGCCAGAACATGGAAAGTATTCTTTATCTAATTGACCCGAGGACTTTCACACTTGTTCTATTGGTAGCCTCCGATGGCTACCTGACAGCCATCCTGTACTAATTTAGTGCTTTGGGGAAGGGTCATTCCAGGATTTGCACTGCAGTAAACTAGGAAGAAAACTAACTTACTTCTACATCGAAAACAATTTGGAAAAGTCACATCCTCTGCTTCGCAAACACAGGCAGAGAGCTAAACTCTTTTTTTTTATTTATTTTTTAAATTTATTTATTTATTAAGGATTTCTGCCTCGTCCCCACAACCGCTTCCCATTTCCCTCCCCCTCCCCCGATCAAGTCCCCCCCCCCTCATCTGCTCGAAGAGCAATCAGGGTTCCCTGACCTGTGGGAAGCCCAAGGACTGCCCACCTCTATCCAGGTCTCGTAAGGTGAGCATTCAAACTGCCTAGGCTCCCACAAAGCCAGTACGTGCAGTAGGATCAAAAACCCACTGCAATTGTTCTTGAATTCTCAGTATTCCTCATTGTCCGCTATGTTCAGCTAGTCCGGATTTATCCCATGCTTTTTTAAGCATATTAATCAAAGAATAGCATAAGAAAGGCGCCTGTCAGAGTCACAAAGATTCAGACAGTATCTGGCAGTGAACTGTCAAATCCTAACAAAAACAGTAAACTCACCCCAACTTCAAACCCAAAGCAAATGCCTCCTTCAGTTCCCCACTGTAGCCAGCATCTGACGATGGGAACAGCACCCAGTGTAGCCAGTGTCTGACGACGGGAACAGCACCCAGTGTAGCCATTGTCTGACGATGGGAACAGCACCCAGTGTAGCCAGTGTCTGACGATGGGAACAGCACCCAGTGTAGCCAGTGTCTGACGACGGGAACAGCACCCTGTGTAGCCAGTGTCTGACGACGGGAACAGCACCCACTGTAGCCAGTGTCTGACGATGGGAACAGCACCATCCCACTGTAGTCAGTGTCTGACCATGGGTACAGCACCCACTGTAGCCAGCATCTGATGATGGGTACAGCACCATCCCACTGTAGTCAGTGTTGATCATGGGTACAGCACCCACTGTAGCCAGTGTCTGACCATGGGTACAGCACCATCCCACTATAGCCAGCATCTCACGAGGACAGCACCATCACTAGGTGTGATCCCCCACATCACAGCAAACACCTCTGAATCTTCCAGGTGAGTAGCAGGTAGGAAATGAACCCCAAAAGGAAAGTGACCAAGCTCTAGAACATTCTGGGTAGACATTATTTACTATTTAATAAAGGCTACTAAGGCTAAGTTCTACCAAACACGTTCTTTAGCCATGCTTAGAATAATTGGCTCCTCTCCCCACTTCTTCAAATTCAGCCATTGCTTGGTGTCCATAGAGGATGCTTTCAAAACTCCTCCTTACCAAGGTACCTAAATCCACATATGCTCAAGCTCTTTACATCAAATAGTGCCATGTGTACAGAGAACCCGTTCCTATTCCCCTAGTGCAGTGGTTCTCAACTGTCCTAATGCTGTGACCCTTTAATACAGTTCCTCATGTGGTGACCCCCAACCATGCCTTTTCATTGCTACTTCATAACTGTAATTTTGATATTGTTATGAATTATAATGCAAATATCTGTTTTCTGATGGTCTTAGGTGACCCCTGCATAAAGGTCGTTTTACTCCCAAAAGGGGTTTCTACCTACATGTTGAGATAGAAACCACCTGGAGAGTTCAAACCACCTCCCTTGGCTTACAATACTGAAGATGGTGTGAATTCCTTGTGAGCAGTTGCTTCTCTGTAGTATTTAGGGAACAACTGCGACCGAAAAGCCAAAATGCCTGTGCTCTTTCAGTACCAATGCATTCTTCCTGGATATTCTGGATCCACGGTCAATAAGGATGGCTGCAGAAAGCACAGATCCAGAGGATGGCTAATACTGTCGATGAGCCCTGGGCTTTCTTCCCATTGATGGGGAGGTAACAGAACTGTGTGGTGAAGGAACCAGCTGGCTTGGAAACAAACACTGCAGGAGTTTCAACCCGAGCCCCCAGTTAGCATTGAACACTAGGCACACCAAGATTCTCCCCTCCCCTCCTCACCTCTGCAGAGAGATGGAGTAAGGGCTGAACTGGACACGGACAGGATCTAGCCCTCCTGGTCCCACAGCTTGTCACGTCTGACTGCAGGAGAGGCAGTCAGCTGCCACCCATCTGACTCCGGAAACTTCTCTAGCTGTATCCCCGACCCTCCTGACCACCCAGCTCCCAACCCACCCTTGTCTCCACCCCGAGAGCTCACCCTACCCGTGTGTATCCTTGATACTGATTTGTGGCTCGTAGGTGGAGACATGTCCAGTGTTTGCTGCCTCTTCCACACAGTCTTCTGAGGTTGTAACTTCAGATAGGGTGGCTGTTTGGTTCTCCCTGTCAGTTCTAGATGAATCTTTCTGACGTCCCTGGACACATTCCTGCTAAAGAGGCTGGCTCAGGTCTGCCTTAGCTTGCCAAAGCCAGCCTGCCTGTTCTGGCGAGAAACTTTCTTCCGTCATGTTGGCTTTTTGAAATGATATCAACCCTTCTAATTTATGCATCAAGTAAGTTGTGTTTTCTGAAAGCCAAGCCAGAATGACGTCATGACCCTGCAATGGCATCCACAGCTAAGACTGTAGGAGCAGCATTTTCTAGGCGAACACCAAGGACTCTTCCCATTTGTTCTGTCCTTGCTGCACCTGCCCCATCCCCATCATGGAACCACAGAACCCAGCAGAAGCCTTGATCTCCAGAGGCCCTTAGGCTCTGGGGACATTTGAGACGCCTTCTACAAGGACTTCAAGCCACTCTTCTCACTGTTCCCTGGGTGATGACAAGATAGGGGGGACTGGGATGGGAGCAAGTCATCCTCTGACGTGGGGGTCGGATCAGCTCTTCCCTAAATGGGGAATGTGTGGAAAATTCCTAACTGGTGCCAAACACGTGAACTCCTGTGTTCACTCAAGAAGGCTAAATATAGACACCAGCATCAGCCATCCACATTGTCCTGGTGACAAAGTCCAGGCCTTGCAGAGTCCAGGGAAGCCATTCGTGACTGGGGACTGTTTAGTCTAAGACAGGCTTAACTTCAGATGGGTACCTGGGGAACACTCATGGCCTCCCCAAGTCAGCAGCTGCAGCTCTTAAGCCACACCTCCATTTGAGCGTGGGCCTCTCCTTCACAGTACTGTCTCTCCATTTGTTTTAGCATGGCAGGGAAATCTTAGATGTGGAAGCCAGGGATGACCAGGGACCGGGGAACAACGAGTTCACCCTCCTTCTCCAGACCTGAACGTAGGCACCACAGCAGGCCTGCTCTCCCGGAGCCTACCCACCTTTGAAGACTTGGCTCTCTGTGCCACAGTCTTCCACAGACCCCTGCGAATTCTGCTGTCTCTCTTTCCTAGCCGGACCCACCTGGCAGAGTCGAGAACCCGCTCATTCCTGTGTCACCAAGCAACTGGACGTGTGGCCAAGCCCCGAGTCAGTCTGCCACACTCTGTTACCTTAACCTGCTTAGTTACCGAGAGTTACCCGTTTAGATGGCTGACACCACCTCGTGGGACTAGTGGTAACAGGAAGTGAAACTGTCTCTCCTAGTTAACATCACCTGTGTGACCACACTTGGGCATCAGCCAGCCATGCACCTCCTTGAATGGGCAGCCAATCAATAAAACTAAGACTGCACTCCTGTATCCCTGGATGGCTTCTCCTCCGTGACTCCAGAAACAGAAAGCGTATATGCCACCACACACTTGACTCAGTGCCGACTGCATGCCAGGCAAAAGGCATTTTGGCCTCCAAGAAGCCAGTGTCTCAGAGCGAGCCAATATACAAGCAATTACAGAATAGTGCGAGATAGCCCAGGAGCCTAGGGCTGTCTTGGAGATTTAGACTGAGGTCAGAGGAGGAACAACAGGGTCAGGGAAGGGAGCTTCCAAACCGCACCAGGGGCTTCTGGGAACCTTTGTCACCCCAGCAGACGGGCCCAGAATCTTCATCTTTGTAACTTCTGACCCTGGTCTGGGATATTCACTGAAGAACTGTTGTTTGTCTACAAGAGATACTGAGGGCCACTTATGAAATTCACTGTAGACCGACCAAGCGTGCTCCTAAGAAATGTTTCCCTTGCCTGGTGTGTGTGTGTGTATGTATACCAGGAACTCTTAACAGTCTTTGCTATATTTTTTAAATGACATATCATATATTGTACTTATTTAAGTGCACATGTGTGCATGTGACTGCCAGCGCCTGTGGAGGCCGTGTGTGTCAGACCACCTGGAGCTGGCATCACAAGCGGTTGTGAGCCACCTGAGGTGGATGCTGGGAAGCCAACCTAGGACTCCTGCAAGAACGGCCAGTGCTTTTAACTGCTGAGCCATCTCTTCAGCCCCCTTCCCAGAGTTTTTAGCTCTGTGTAAGTGCTAATCACAAGGCACTAACCATGCAATGTGGGCCATGCTGTTCCCAAGCTAAGCAAAATAAGACCACACAGATAAGAAGTGGGAGGACTCGGGTGCACCGGCACATACCTGTAATCCCAGAACCTGGGAGGGAGAGACAGATGATTGCAGGTTCCAGGCCAGCTTAGGCTGAACATTAAGACCGTGCCTCAGAGAAGAAAGGAGGGTAGGGCTCTCTCTGGTATTGGAGTGAATAACTGGGTCCTTTCTATTGTGAATTAAGAAGCACACTTCCACACTAAGCTTGATGAAGTTAGGAGTTTTCCTCTCTTCTCTGAGATAGCATTGCCTCTTACCCATGAACGTGGGTTAATTCAACTTGGGAAAAATGTGTCAAGCTGGGAAAGTATTTTCTTTGGTCCCTTCAGATGAGCCAGTCACACAACACACACATCTCCATGGTAATTTCCATGCACAGATTATTCATTTTCAGTGTGGGTATTAAAACATGTGACCAGATTTATAACAGAGTTCTGGTGGGAAAGCCCTTGAGATGTGAGGTGACCTTTTATTCTGCCCTGGATTTAAGATAGTGCTGACGCAAGGTTTGAGTTAATCAATAAGTATTATTTTTTTCCCAAATAATTAACACGAAGCTCTTGTATTTGTACAATGACCCACTTTTCAACTCAGAAATGAAATTTAATACAAATCCATTCAACACAAAGTACCGCTCATATTTAATCTTCTTCCATACACTCCCGTGTCTCATTGTGCAAACAGTACGCTCAAATCCTATGTTAAAAGAAACCAGAGTGACTGAACTTAAAAGGTCGCTCCAGCTTTTGCCCCTGTGCCTGCTGGGAGAATCACTTGTTAAAAGAAAACATCTTGTTTACCCCGGAGACAGTGGCTAATGAGGGAGCATCATCCAGGCAGGAAGGTAACGAGGGTATCCACATCTGGATGCCTAACGAGCAACTGGAAAGGACAGAGACTGATGGGGTTAAGGAGAAGGAAATCGAACATGCAAGGCAGGGGCCTCCTAGAGGGAAAGCAGGGGAACGGGAAGCGAGCCAGCATGGAGAGCTTTAACCCATTTATGCTGCACTTAGGAAATCTTCTGACTTTGTGTGGACCCAGTCACCTTCCCCAAAGCATGGCCGTCAAGCAGCCTTACAACCAGGTTACATCTCTGCTAAAAACAAAACAAAACAACAACTCAGACAGATCTGCACTTTCCCATTAATACAAGTTAAGAAATGCAAGTCTGGCTTCTTGGCTGGAAAATTTTCTGCATTTTTTATGCATTGCATTTTCTTCTGTGTTTATCCTGAAAACTACCCTCTTGTGATTCTTCATGTTGAGCAAAGGCACTTTTCTCTTGTACTCTTTGCTTGTAGTTACAACCCCACTCCTTGTCAATTTAACAAAACTCTACCCCATTTACCCAAGTACAATTCAAAAATTCCACTCCATCTCCAAGAACCTTGTCTGGGATTCTCCCGCAACTTGTTTCAGAGTTGGGGAGTGGTGAGAACCTTCATTTAATTATCCTCTAGTCTGTAACTAGTGTTTAATTGCTCAGTGTGTGTCACTGTTGTCTATACAACCTGCAATTTCCCTGGAAAATCTGAGAGCACAAGGGAATTGGTAACTGATAAGAGGCTGTTCATGTTTCTAAATAATTCTTTGATAGTCTCTGCAGCACCGACACATGGAGGAAAGCAAGAATAAACATGGCTAATTGGATAGCTTTGGGAAAGTGGGAAGACAAGAGGCATGGATGGTTTTTAAAGACTTATTTATTTTATGTGTATAGGTGGTTTGCCTGCACATATTTATGTGCGGCACCTGCATGCAGTACCCAAGGAGGCCAGAAGAGGGCACTGGATTCCCCTGGAACTGGAGTTATAGATGGTTGTGAGGTACCACATGGGTGTTATAAATTGAACCCAGGTCCTCTGCAAGACCAGCTCTCCAGCCCCAACACAGATCATTTTAAAGAAAATTTTTTTTTCTCACTTGGCAGTTTTGTTTTTATTTTGTTCTTTAGGAAGAGTGCACAGTTTCTCCTGGTGCACCAGGTTAAAGAGCCATCCCCAGGCACTGCTCTCTTAGCCCCGTCTCTGAAATGACTTTAAACGTTACTTTCACATCTATCATTGTTAAAAACAACACCTTAGCTCCAGTGTCGTCAAACTGCAAAAGAACATATTGTTATCTCTTAAAATCAAATGTTCTCTCTCAGGGTTATGGGACACAGTGGAAAAGGTTTGGTTTCGGAGGGAGAACAAGCTGGGCTAGAGCAGTCAGGAGAACTTCCTAGTGACCTCTGCCACACATGAACACTTTTCAAACTACATAGATGCTCAGCTGTCGGGACTGACAGAGGGCGGGGCTTACCCAGATCTACAGCTTGACACGCCCAAAGGCAGAGGGAATCCTGTCTCCTGGCACAGCGCCTGGGTGACAGGTAGCTGTGGAGTGAAAGAAGGATCCAGGCATACTTCCTGTGAGGTTATCCTGAAAAGCAAGCAGCAACACAAAAACGCTTGCTTTGGTTTTAAAAGAGGAAGTCGCCAACTCCTTCCCAGAGCACCTATAAATATAGGGATTTTACACTGATGTGGGAACACTCTGCTGAGACATGACGAAGAAAAAAATCAAGAAATATGGCGTGAGCATAATGAAAAGGGTCAATAATGCAATTCAACGTTTTGTTTTTAATCACAGAGAATTTAAGTACTGAACTTAGGGTTTCAAAGCCAAAACAAACGATAGCTACTTAATTATCACACTTCTAAAGAGATGAGTAATACCGAATTATTTTCCAAAATCCTTAAATGCAAGAATGACATAAGAAATATTATTTTTAGCAATTTGATTTAAGAGAAAACAGGGGCAAGTTCACTTCAGGATATATTCTTATTCTCTCTCTCTCTCTCTCTCTCTCTCTCTCTCTCTCCAGCCCAGGCTGACCTGGAACTGGATATGCAGACCAGGATAACCTTAAAACCATAGAGATCCATCCCCCTGCCTCTGCCTCCCGAGCGCTGGGATTAAAGGTGTGTCCCACCCCTGGACAATCTTTATTCCAAAGGTAAAACTTTTTTTTTTTGAGATAGGGACTTATTATGCTGCCCTTGGTGGCCAGACTTCACAGTCTACCAACCTTACCCACCTCAGCCCAGCAGCTGAGATTACAGACAACATCTCCGTGTCTGGCTTTATTTCTGGAACTTTTCGACCTGAGTTCAAGAGCACAAACTTTATGATAAGGTTGGGCATCTGGCTTCTCTTTCCCTTCAGCAAAGTATTGTTAAAAAGCTCCCTTGAAGGCCTTTCTGCAGCCACATCTCCTGAAAAAGAGCGGCTACAGTGGTGGTTTTTATAGCCACTTCCTGTATGTCTATTTCTTAACAACACACACATACACAGTGTAAGCTTTGACTCTGGCCAACAGATGCCAAACTCGCTGGCACGTCAGTACCCGAACCGGAGTCCTGGGTGAGTTTGAAGGGACAGCTTAGTTTTCCGAGATGGCGTGTGAGTGGTAGGTCAGCATTCATGAGCAGAGCTGACAGAAGAGGATCCCCACTGACGGCCCTGTAATGAGTTTTAAATTAAGCCATATATTTCCCCGTCACCTGGTCACACACTATATCCCAAGCTATCTACGAGTTGACGCCACATGGGTAGAAAAGAGGCAATTTCAGGCTTCTCGTCCCTCGTGAGATTCCATTTCATGCATCTTTGATGAAATATATAGAACATGAAGAGTTCTTGCTGGTAGTTATCTAGAGAGAGAATTAAAAACGCCCACGCCCCTCTGTAAGTGCCCAGACCAGGCAAACATCAAAAGCAAAGCCGGTCTTTGTGTTGAATCACTGTGCAGTGCTTGTTCTGACTCGATTTCACTTCTTCAGCTGTGGATTTTTTTTTTTTTTGGTGAACCCCCAGCCTCCCTGGCTCACCAAGGCTTGGCCCCATGCTACCTACCACTTTGTGACAGGAGAGTCCCATCGCCAACTCTATAGACCCTGTGCCTACTTCTCTGACATGGACAATCAAACCCAATAGGAAATACTCTTTACATCCAGAGTGATAAACTTTCCAAGTTCCAGTGTGGCTTAGGGAAAACATTGGTGCCTAGCTGACCCGCATCCCCCCCCCACACCAGAACATCTTAGGTTTCCCAGGTGCATAAAATGCACGAAGAACCTTCCCAGGATTCCCCTGGCAGTTTGGATTTCAAGACCTTCCCAGTATGTCTGCAAAATGCAACAGTTTTATCTGAGCCTGCAGGAATATAACATTATGTAAGGCCCCCGCAGAGCTCCGGCGAGCAAACGCTTTTCCGTGAGCACCACTCACGATCCAGCACCCTGGAAGGAGAACCCGGAGCTTCCTGCTCACCAACAAAGCACATAGGCATGCGAGGGAAGGGGAAGGGTGGGGGCAGAGGTGGATGCTCGCACCTTCTCTGCTCGGACCAAGGAGGAGGGGAAGAGAGGAGAGGGAAGGCCAAGTACCTTCTGGTCCAGGCACTGAAGGCAGTTATAAAGCTTGCAGCAGCGGTGGCCCATCCCGGCGGGCTGGCTCCACAGCACCTGCATTCAACGTCTCAGCCGTGGTCCCTAAGCCGAGGTGCTGGCTCCTAAAGGGACGCTCCGTGGAACTGTCACAACTTCCATGTGGTCTCCCGGCTACCTTATTTCTCCTGATAACTTCAGCGATTGCGGAGAGGAGGACCCGGGAGGAGAGGGCGGGGCAGCTGGCAAATCCTCCTGCGAGGGAGGGGCAGAAGCCTGGCTGCCGGCGCAGCAGCGGCAGCAGCAGAAGCAGCAACAACAGCAGTGAGGGCCACCTCGGTCTCTGGGAATCCTCAGAGCTGGGCGGTTGAACTGTCGCCTGACAACCCAGCCTTTGACAGTGGCATCTCCCTGAGCAGACAGTCGGCTGCTCTGGGTGCGGCACTGTCTCTGTACCGCGCAGACACGCCTAGAGAGGAAGCAGGGCACACACAAAAGGAGACCCACGGGGACCCGGGGTGGGGGGTGGAGGTAGACCAAAGCGAGCTAGCCTCTCTCCCAGTCCTAGCTGCCTGTCTGGCTAAGAAGTAAACATATATTTAAACGTGATGGATGGCAAGGTCTCTCTGTCCAGGGACTCCACTGTCCACAGGGAGGGCTCATGAGCAAATCTTCATGCCCCAAACAATTGCTTGGGTCTCATTTGTTGACATCTTTACACGTAAAATGTTTTTTACAAAACCTTAAGATCGCTGCCCTACACAAACTATACAAGAATCTTAAGGACTTAAGATTAAATTGGGATAGGAAGCAGCTGTTTCCCTTAAGCAAATGGCCTACCAGTCTTTTATGGGATTTGAACTTTCCAATCAGCTTGTAATTTCTCAAAATGAAGGAGAGAAGCGGCAAGAGGCAAAAGTTTTCTTCAAAAGAAAAACAAGAGACCTTGTGTTTTAACCTGTATTTATGCAACCCGGGAAGGAAAATATGCAAATATTTATAAAATTAGCTTTTCAGCAGAAAAATCCCAAAACTTATCATCAACAAAAATATAAAATTACAGAGTTAGAGATATGGTTCGATGATTAAGAGCACTCGATGCTCTTTCATAGGAGCTGGATTCTGTTCCCAGTACCCTTACGGGGCAGCTCACAACCTTACGGGGCAGGTCCAGGGAATCAAACGTCTCTTCCGACATTTGACATAAACTCTTCCCGGGTCTTCCTCTCCACAACTGCTGAGGTTATCAAGAGAAATCAGGTAGCCAGGAGGCCTCATGGAAATTGTAACAGCTCCCAGGGGGGTCCCTTTGGGAGCCAGCACCTCTGCTTAGGAATGCCACGGACACACTGAAGGAAGGGGCTGCAGAGTCAGCCTGCTGGGACGCGACCACCACTGCTGCAAGCTTTGTAACTGCCTGCAGCGTCGGGATGAGAAGGTACCCTGGACCCACAAAGCATTACACACACACACACACACACACACACACGCACACGCGCGCGCATGGCTAAAATAAATCTAAAACAATACACACTTTTTTTTTAAAGGAAATTTGCCTAAGGCTATAAACAGACAATGCATGCTGAAGCTAGGTGAACTTATTAACCTAGCAGATTTTCTCACAGATTTGAGTTAAGTAGTAGAAGCCGTGTGGATTTAGAGAGGACTATTTGGTGATCAAATAAGAATAAACTGGAATGTTTGCTCCAGTGTTGAAATCAGAAGCACACGCCTTTCTTGACTCCTACCAGATACATCAGGAGAATCTTTAGGACAGCAAATTGACTAGAACTAACAAATCATAATAAAATAGCCAAGCTCTTTGGCCCAACACTTCCCCTTCTACCCCACAGCAGGGCTCAAAGCAACAAGCAAGGATACGAGCATGGGGTGTTCAATACAGCATCACTTGTAAACACGGAATAGCACTCCTGCCCCATGTTGTCAAGGCATCCTACTATACAGAAAGGGAATAAGCTCATACACACACATGCATGCATGCATAAATGTGCGCACACACACACACACACACACACCCCACATGATTCACACACCACACACACCACACACACCACACACACACCACACACACATACACACACACACCACGTAAGCATACACACACACTTGGGTAGTTTTGAAATGATGTTTTAGAGATACTCCCTAACAACCAACCAACATAGAGTGGGAGGCAGGAGGATGAGATAATTTCCACTCGAGTCTCTTCCTCTGTCTTTATTATTAGGAACATGTTTTGGTTTGCTTTCAAGTGAAATGTATAGGGGAAAGGCAGGGACCTTCCACCATCCAGGCTCTGGGGAGTGGGGAGGCAGGTGTGGTGATCTGAACGAGAATGACCCACACCGCCTCACACATTTGAATGCTTGGTCTCCACTTGGTGGAACTGTTTGGGAAGGATCAGCAGATACAGCCTTGCTGGAGGAGGTGCGTCACTGGGAGGGGGCTTTAAGGTTTCAAAAGTCCATGCCAGGCCTAGTGCCATTCTCTTTCCATCTCCTGCTCGTGGGTCAGATGTTCAGCTACTGCTCCTCCAGCACCATGCCTGCCACCTGCCTGTCACCACAGTAACAGCCATGACAGCCATGGGCTCACCCTCTGAAACCATCAGCAAAATCTCAATTCAATGCTTTCTTATAAGTTGCCTCGGTGACGGTGAGTCTTCACAGCAATAGAAGAGGAACCAAGGCGCGAGGCTTTTGCTTTGTGGAGACGAGATCAGACCATTCCCTAGGACGGAAGACGCTCTTGCACTTTGACCTTAAACCCGGGCTGAAACTTCTACAGAAAAGTCATTGTGTACAAAGTGGCGATTTTACACACTATATTCAGAGCAGTATGAACAGTAGTCAAAAGGCAAACGCAGTCCGAGTGTCCATGGGCAGCTGAAGGTTAAAGGAATATATATGCAATGGAATAATTGCTTGGCTTAATTAAAAGAAGAAAAAAATTGTTGACAGATCCCCTGTTGTTGGCATTCTACCACCGAGTCACACCGCCAACCTCAAATGGGAGACTGCACGCAGACCACAATATGGTTGAACTTTGAGGACATGATACCATGAATAAACAGACTGTAAAAGAAGCCAGAGCCATGTGAAAGGTTATCCTGTGTTAGCTGTCTCATTATTGAGTCACAATGTTGCAGATCCAAGGTCAAGGAGCTATTTTTAGCCACCCACTGTCCATCTCTGTGGCTGACCTAACAACCTTGTAACTATCATGTGAAACTTTCTGAAACGTCCTAACCAACTCCTAGCTTCCATCAACACAAAAGCTAAGGATGTTACCGGGTCCCATCTGAGACCTCTAGAAGTGATTTCCCTGCTTAGCTGTGAACCCTGTGGAAAACACTTTGAGTTATTACTTTCTTTTGCTCTGTAACTCTTAAGACTTTCTTGGAACATATTATTTGGGTTCACCAGAGCTCTCCTGGGGGATTCTGTGTCTTGGAGATCTTGCAGGAATCTTTCTACAGGACCAGTGCCTTCAGGAGCCCCAGCAGGACCTAGATGGGGTAGATGCTAGGATGGGTCAACCCAAGGCCCAGTTGTGGCCCTGGGTTTTAGCCAGTCAGATCAGATCAAACCACTTGGGCCACCTACCTGCCTTGGGTCCTGCAGTGGCTCCCCGATATGCATGCCTTCAGGGTGGGTTTGTCCTCACCTGTGGTGAAGGGTGGGGGCCCTCTCTCCCGAATGCAGGGGCTAGCTCTCTTGCAGTAGTGGGCTCTCTAGCAAGAGGTAAGGCCAGCTTTCCCAGGGCAGTGAAGAGCAGGACGGGCTCAGTACAGCCCTTGGATTTCATCTCGCATCATTCCTGAGGCCTCCCGAGGTGCCACTGGCCACAGATATCAACACAGACCCTGGCTGCAGTTGGACCATGAACCCAGACATGGCCTTTCGCAGCAGCTTAGGTTCAGGCAACATCCTGACTTTGGGTGGAGGGAATGGCCACTCAGGTGGGAATGGTTCCAGCAGCCTTGGACATCACTAAGGCCTCAGGTTGCAACTGCAACCCTGGGCCTCTATGTGACCTTGAATGACAGTGTAGGACCCAGACTTCAGGTCAGACTCCCAGCGGTGGTAGTAGGACCATGGACCACAACATGGTCCTAAGCAGTAGCTGGGTCTGTATGTCCCCACTGCCCCCAGCAGCAGTATGGCCCTGAGACACCAACCTGATCCTTGATCTCGGGTGTCTGTACAGCCTTTAATGGCAACAGGAACATCGGACATCAGCACAGACCCTGGCTGCAGGAGGGTCACGGACCCTAACATGGTCCTCAGCTGCAGCTCAGTCCCAGACATCACCATGTCATTGAGTCACAGTGCAGGCCCCTCAGATGGATGCTTCCTAGTTCTTGGTCACCAACCTGGACTCAGGTTGCTGGTTTGACCCTGGGTTTCTTCATGGTGCTCGGTGGTAAGCTGAGCCGTGATGTCTATCTGGACCCTGGTCACTAGAAGGTTTCCAGACATGGCCCTCTGCGGTAGCCTGGTCCCAGATGGTAGCACAGGCCACCCATATCTGTATGGCTCCTACTGTGGCATGACCCCCTGACTCCATCCAAGTTGCAGGCTCCGACCCAGATCTCCGGCCTCTGTATGGGCCCCCTGGTAATCTGTGCCACAGAGTTCAACGCAGACCCGAGCTGTAGCTGGGCCTTGGATGCAGACATGGCTCAGGCAGCAGCTTGGCCTGGTCGACATCCTTGTTCTTAGTGGTAGCCCTGGCCACCCAGATCAGGATGGCTCTGACTGCGCTTGGCTGCTGGACACCAACAAAGCCATATAGGATGCAGCCCAGACCTCAGGCTTCATGTGGCCTTTGGCGACACCATGGGGACATAGGTATTAATCTAGACCTCAATTGTGGTAGGACCACAGGCATAGACACGGTCCTCGGCAGCAGTCTAGGCCTGGATTTCACCATGGCCCCAGGTGATGGCAAAAGTCACCCAGACCAGTAAGGTCCCAGTGGCAGAATCACTCGTGAACCCGATCTTGGTCCAGGAGGCAGCGCAGCACTGAAGTCAGCATGGCACTCAATGGCAAGAGATGCCAAGGATATAAACCCAGACCCTGGCGACTATAGGACCAGAGACCCACATCCGGCCTTTTGTAGCCACCTGATCCAGACACCACCATGGACCCAGAGGGCAAGCTGACCTCCACCATCAGCCCAATCCTCTACATCCACCTTTCTTCCTTTATGTGCCTTTCCATGAAGTATGACCCATTCTGCTTCTCTAACTCTCCCGATTCTCTGTCCCTTGTTTATTTCAGCCTGGGCCCAGGGACCTAGGCTGGCTTTTTTTCTGCCTGTTGGGAAGGTCTCAGATAGGACCCTTCTGCACAAAATCTTGTTCTGTAACTCTTAAGACTTTAATGGAACCGTTTCCATATTAGGACACATTATTTGGGGCAAGCTAAATCTGTGTTCCCAGGCTGGGGAGAAGCAGGTAGCGAAGAAGGTAGAGAGCTAGGCCCAGGAGAACCCATGGTTAGCATATGGGAGTGAGAAGCCCACGGAGAGGAAGCTGGAAGTGTCCTTGCAAGGCTGAGGCCACCACGTGTACAGCAGAAGCCACCAGAGTGTCCTTCGCTTGTTACAAAACTAAAGCCCACACCCTGGGGTAAAGACTTAAGACATTAACGTGACATGGGGAGTTGTATGCAGAACTATATGTAAGAGCATGTGCCAAGAAAGCCCACACCATGCAAATGAGTCCCCAAAGATACAGAAAGTGACAGAATCATCCCAATTCTGTGAGTGGGACTGTTTGAGTGTTGGAGGTACCCCGGGTCAGCAAATGCCCTAGTGGGAGTGGGAGGGGAAAGGGGGGTCAGCAGGCACAGAACTTCAGTGTTTCCCAAGACATTGCAGGCGCTGGACAGACCACTGGCCGTAAAATGCTTGCTGTATAAGCCTGAGCTCCGATCTCCAGTGCCCACGTTAAAAAAATAAAAAGTAAAAAGAAATAAAGAAAGAAAAGCTGGTGGGACTGAGAGAGGAGGAACCTTGGGGCTTCCTGGCCAGACAGTCCAGATTCAGGGACAAACTCTCTCCACAAATAAGGCGGAGAGGGACTGAACTCTGGCCTCCTCAGGCACATCTGCACGCACGCACACACACACACGCACGCACACACACATGCATGCACGCACACACACACACATAGATACTGCAAAATAACACAAATGTACTTAACGATACTGAAGTATGTACTTCAAAATAGCTAATGCAGTTAAAGCCAAGAATGGTGGCACACACTTGTAACCCTAGCTCTCAGAAAGCTGAGGCAGGAGGACTGCCGTGAGTTTCCTGCCAATTTAAGCTACTTAGTGAATTCTAGGTCAGACTGGGCTACACTGTGAGACTTTGTCTCAAAATAACCAGTGCCCCCCAAGGACATTTACAATAGCAAAATTTTATGTATGTTTTTAAAAGTACAATAAAAAAAATGGCAGCTTGTATTTTCTTGGATACAAATAGGCCCTGGGCCACAAGCTTGGATGCAGTCAAGCTTGAGGGAGTAGGAGGGCAACAGGAGACTCCTCGGGCCAAAACTTTTCTGTGGGGATGTTTACTCAAGCAAAACTATCTTCCTGAAGGAAAAAGTTTCTTTCTAAGCCAGGATACTCTGCCTTATTAGAAAGCTGCTATTCACTCATAGATAATATGCCACAAACCTCGCAAATGCCCTGTCCATGGAAGAGAGAAAGAGAGAGAGAGAGAGAGAGAGAGAGAGAGAGACAGACAGACAAGGGGCAGGGCTAGGCTTCCTACGTGGCTGAGGGTGTGGATTGAATCACACATGGTTCCGACATCCCACCTGTGATATGATTGCCCGGGCTTCAGCAACCTACTGCTCTAGAATAGCTTCCTTCTCCTCAGTCAACATTAGAGACACACTCAAAACGAGCAATAAAAACACCATTGGAAGCCACTTCTAGTCTCAACAGTTCACAAAACTTTGGCACCTTTGTTTCATCCATTTTTTTCTATTTTGGTTTTTCAAAACAGGGTTTCTCTGTGTAGCTCTGGCTGCCCTGGAACTCACTCTGTAGACTATGCTGGCCTCAAACTCACAGAGATCTGCCAGCCTCTGCCTCTTGAGTGCTGGGATTAAAGGTGTGTGCTACGACCGCCTGGCTTGGTTCATTATTTTCATCACCCAGGTTTAGTAATCATCAGGACTTTGATTGGGATGACTCCAGGTGCTTAGGAGGCTGAGGCAGGGGGATAAAGTTCAAGACTGGCTTGGCTAACAGAGCAGATTGAAATACAGCCTGGCCAATTTAGCAAGAACCCTTTTAAAAATGAACATGGCATGCTTTAATCCCAGCACTCGGGAGGCCGAGGCAGACAGATCTCTGTGAGTTAGAGGCCAGCGTGGTCTACAGAGTGAGTTCCAGGACAGCTAGGGCTACACAGAGAAACCCTGTCTCTAAAAGAACCAAACCACACTAAATGAAAAATGGAAAAGGTGAAGTAGCTTGGGGTAGGGTTAGCCTGGCTCCTACACAGCCCTCCTTCAACTTTCAGAAGCTAAAAAGTCAACAGATTTTTTCTTTAAAACTTTCTTTTTTCCTCTCCTTTTCATAAGTGTTCTACAGCAAAGTCCTACTTACTTCAGCATATAGTGATAAAAATCACTGACATTTTCTTATCTATGATGAGACCAAACATCTAATAAAATGAACACTGTATCTTTGGCCTCTCTTATCCAACTTATGACAAAATTTTGCTGATCTCCACTTTTTCCTTCTTTGTTCATGGATTCCATCAGGTCTGGGTCTGCTGGACCCCTTCTCTCTCCCTCAGGTCACAAGCTTATTCGGACTTTGCCAGTCGCCCCATGGAATGCTCCACAGCTCACCTGCCTCCTTCCTTCTCTCTAATCCCAATTCATTTGTTCTCCAGGCTGGGTTGGACTCAAGTTCAGTTCTAGGAGGTAACAGTGGGACTGTGGGCATGCCGGGAAACACACGATGGCTGGGTAGTCCTTCTACAGTTATTAGCTGAGATCTATATATAAATTATTCTCTCCAACTGAGCATTCAGCAGTTACTTGCCTAGCAATCCCAACAGTCTGGGTTTGAGCCTCAGCTAGTGTGGTAATAACTTCCTTCATTATTTTAATCACTTACAATATACTGTGCCCAGCAAAGACAATCTGGAAGCTAATTCCTTTGCTTTGGAGTGCTTGTGAGGGCCCAACAGACGGGAGCCTGTTCCACCTTGACTGGAGGTCAGAGGGTTTGAGCTTATTTTTGCTCTTTAAAGTTGTTGACAATAGATGAGGCTACACAAAAGAGATCCTGACCTAGGGTGTGGTTAATTAGTATTTTGGGTATAGAGGTGGATCCACTCCACCTGGACCAAGGGTTGGAGAGTTCAAGTCTATTCCTTATATCCTGTTAAGGCAGTCTATTGCCTCCCCCCTCCCCTTCTGGAGCGAAGTATATAAATAAGCATGTGGAAAATAAAGGCGGATGGATTCAGAATTCGGTATGCACTGAACTTCCTTCCTGATGCTGTTCTGTGTTTCTGTCACTTATTTTTCTCAGATCTGGGTTCCTTTTGGTTAACAATTCTAATCCTCTCCTACCCTGGAACGTATGTGTTTTGTCAAGGCTGGTCTTTCCACGAGTGCTGAATTTGAATAAACGGTACTGGAGGAGAACCCAAGGAGGCGGCTGCTGGTGGTGGCACTCGCTTTCTTGAATTTCTTTCCGAGCATTCTTATAAATTATGAACTGGTGTTTGTCTTAACATGCACCCACGCTTTGGTTAATTGCATTTAACCTTTTCAGATACTCAGCGTACTGAAGATTTACCCTATGGAGAAATTTCTTGGTGGCCCCTCTGCCCTTTGACACAGCTCATCTGTCTTCCTTGCTATCTGGCCGAAGAGATCAGCGACTCTCGGGTATGTTTCCTGCCACAGACCTGGAATCATTCCACCTTGCCAGGTAGGAGCAAGACTTCCTTCTGGGTAGGGATGGCAGTTGGACTGCACATGCTTGAGCGTCATCATCAGCACCTGAGGACCACTGGGAGGAAGGAGGTGTCCCTTAAAGGAGGTGATCCTTCCCATTGAAAAATATCCTTTGAAAAAGAAATCCAGATGTGGGGGCAGGGACGCTGATAAGGAGGAGACAATTCCTCCTTTGGGGACCTTTGAAGCTGGGGCTTGACTCTGGGTGGAGGATCAATGGCAGTGAAACTTAGAGGAAAAGAAATTGGTCCTTTCCAATGGTGGTGAAGAGGGAATGGGATGGGGTGAGGGCAGGAGGGGAGGGGGCAGGGGAGCATGAAAGGTTCTACACTCTGAATAAGAGTTCCCCAGGGCTAGGAATCTAGCTCAGCACTAGAACATGAGCTTAGCTTATGTGAGACCCAAATTCAATTCCCCCCCAACTACACAAACAAAATAACCAAAACTCCAGGGACCCCCAACGTGCTCCCCTATCTGCAGACGCTTAGCCTCTCAAAGCCAAACAGAAAAGGGTTTAGCCTTCTGGCATTTGGCACACTTGGAACTGGGACGTCATGGGCTCCTGATGCAGTGTGGTGGCTTTTAATTCTTTAAAGAGCTTGAGATGTTGGAGCTGGAGAGATGGCTCAGTGGTTAAGAGCACCAGCTGCTCTCCTGTAAAGGATTGACCTGGTGAGACAGGGTATCACTACGTAGCCCTGGCTGGTCTGGAACTCTCTCGGGACCAAGCTGGCTTTATAACTCCAGACTGGAATTAAAAGAGATGTGAGCTGCACACAGGGGGCAGCTGGGAACCCAACCTGGGTCCTTTGGGAGAACAGCAAGTGTCTTAACCACTGAACCATCTCTCTGGCTCCATAATGGACCTCATCCCTCTGGAAATAGGAGCCAAAATACTCTTTCAAGTCACCT
The DNA here is from genome assembly GCF_018167655.1 of Microtus oregoni. Classification (NCBI taxonomy): domain Eukaryota; kingdom Metazoa; phylum Chordata; class Mammalia; order Rodentia; family Cricetidae; genus Microtus; species Microtus oregoni. The sequence goes on along the minus strand of NW_024543088.1, from coordinate 10,314,179 downwards.
TGGTCCTGGTATCTTAACACAGCAACAGAAGAATCAAGAGAACATCTAAACGACTTCTCTCACAGCAGCTGACCACAGCCACAGAAATCCACAAGGTTTTCTGGTCTGCACACAGCTCCAACTTGTTTCCTGATACTTGCATAGCAAGATCCTGAACTATGTCAGAACAGGGGCACAGACTGGGCTATTTATTTCATTTTAAATCTGACAGCATGAGATGTCAACAAAGATGTTTTCGCTCCCCTTTCTGATGTATTAATGATAAATTTTGCAAGGTACCGAAAGGTACCGATTTTTCGAAGATCAGAAAGTCATTGTACTTTGCAAACATGACATGACAACGCCCCTTCCCACACAATGAATATATTGATACATTCTGTCAAAAAGAGTTATGTTCCTGCTTTCTTAAAATAGCCATTTAAGCAAAACAGGCTGGGGGATCCCCAAAGAGGCTGTTGAGCTGCTGCACAGAATAGCTGGTTGCCTCATTAAAGACAGGGATTTCAGGCAACCTGGTTAATAAGTCTGGCCTCGCGATGAAAAACACCATTGGTTTGTTTAATACGCTAAAGCTTGTCTGTAGCTCGGACTGTACCCTCAGTGGAGGGTGGGCCCCGTTTCTCAGCCAGCACCTGTCTTGGTTTTCTTCATTCTAAGTCATTGGGCCTCCGCTCACTCACCATGAACCAACAGCCAAGGAAGTAGCCTCCCCCTTGTATCTTTCCTTTCACTAGCTCCCCAAGTATGGCCTAACAACTGTACCCTGATTTTCAATGCTTCTGCTTACAGTATTTGACTTTCTAAACGACAAGAAAGCGATGCACACTTAGTAAACACTGGACCACAAAATTTGAATTTGGATCTTTCTTGGGTAGGCAATATGGAGCTCGGTCCTCTAGCTTATGCTAACTTGAGGCAGTGACTCCATCTCCCAGTTAGCCCTGTGGCCTCGAGGGGGAGTCACATGTAAGTTATGACCTGCTGGCAAGCTACAATGGCCAGTTAGGCACACTGTTGATTTATAATATTCTTTAACATCATGTTTATAGGGCTGGGTTTGAACCCAGAGCCTCAGGTGTAACAAACATTCTACCTCCAATATTTTCAGCCTCCACTGTGTTTATCAGGCATAATCCCCCCTCCCCCCCGTAAGTATCTGTCATAGTTAGCTGCAATGTGTCAATCTGAAATAAACCCAGAGTCTCCTGGGAAGAAGGAATCGCAGCTGAAGAACCACCCTGAAGAACCGCCCTTGAGCAACTGTGTTTACATCTCAGCATCTTCTTAATTGCTAATGGATGTAGGAGGGCTCAGCCCACTGTGGGCGGTGCCATCCCTAGGCAGGTGGGCCTGGGCTATAAAAGGGAAGTAGCTGCTCAAGTCAGAGAAAGCAGCCAGTACACAGCATCCCTCCACGGTTGGTCTCTGCCTTGGCTTTATGATGGACTGGAACTCATCAGCCAAACACACCTTTCCTGCGCACGCAGCTTTCTGTCAGGGTTTTCCCACAGCAACAGCAAAGCCGACCACACTCCCTTCACGGTCGCCTTGTCTTGTCATGCCAACAGCCGCCAACCGGACCTCTCACTCCCCTGGACCTCTCCTACAATCCCATTCTTCACCCAGTTGCAGGGGTGACCTTCTAAACATGGAAAGCAAGCGCCATGCGAGCATCATTAAATGGCATTTAGGGTAGCTAGCCATCATCCCATGAATGGTGAGAACAGATCTTCAGTTTTCCTTCCTTCTGTCCCCCTTATGCATGGAGGTGCAGGGCCAATGCCTTCATGCCCCCTCCCATTCCTTCCCCATCTCCCCAGCTCATCTTCTTCCTTCCCCCGCTTTCCCTTCAGCTTGGATATCATGCATACAAGGGTGTGATAGGGACACACAAAGAACCACACAAATGCCTTCATGGATCTGGAGAAAGTCCAGGGTCTGAAAATCACACAACCATGCTTGATTTGTCCTTTTGAGTTCGACTTGTTGTGCTCAATACAATGATCTCCAGTGTTATCTATTCTTCTATGCAATGACAATAATTTATTCTTTGGGGGGGAATGGAAGGGTTTGAGACAGAGTCTTATGGTGTAGTCTTAGCCATCCTGGAACTCCCTATGTAGACTGTAGATCAAGCTGGCCTTGAACTCACAGATATCTGCCTGCCTCTGCCTCCTGAGTGCTGAGATTAAAGGTGTGTGCCACTACACCTGGTTAATTTCGTTCTTCTTTATGGCTGAATAAAACTTCATTGTGAGACCAGCAAGATGGCTCCGTGGATATTTTGAAACATCTTGCACTCTGGAATGAGGCTCACTTGGTGGTGGTGGTGAATGGTTTTGATGGGAGTTGAACTGCACTTGCAAGCATTTTATTGACAATTTTTGTATCTTTGTACATCACAAAGATTGGCCTGTAATTTTCTTTTCCATCTTCCCTCTTTTTTTATTGTGACATTATCTGATTTTTAAAACCTTTTTATTGATTCCTTGTGGATTTCACATCATGCACCCAGATCCTATTCAGCTCCCCTTCCCTTTGCCTTCTCCCTCTGCCCCTGCAACCCACCCCCCCAAAATCGAAATACAATAAAATTAAAAAGAAAAGAAAAAAAAATCTCCTCATGAAAGCCGCAGCATGGCACAGTAAGCCATACAGTGTGCCCCTCAGTCCACACGTCTTTCCTTGCAAGTGTTCACTCCAATGAGTCATTTAGTTTGCTTCTGCTGGGCCCTCGCTGGGACTCCTCTTGGACATCTTGCTGTTGCCCTATGGCATGGAGATCCTGCTACTTTGGAACTGCAGAACCTGGCTCTTTACATGCTCCAGCAGATCACAGATGCGGTGGACATGGGAGTGGGCCAACTCATAGCCCTGGTTTTGAGCCTGGGTGGTAGCTGATGTGGTCAGCCCACCAGCTCTCCCTCATCCTGATCACCAGCGGGCGCTCTCTGGCCCCGCCCCAGTGAGCTTGTCCGCTGCTGCAAGCAAAAAATGAAGCCGGTTCTCCTGCTCTGGCCGGTTCACCTGCATCAGGCCAACGGGGTCAGCTCTACTGTGTGCTGCCCGGGGGGGTGGGGGAGTGGGGGGTGGGGGGGTGGGGGGGTGTAGAAACTACTCTCCCTAGTGCTATATTTTATGAGGCACAAGACCAGCTCTCCCACTTTCATGACCTTGTTTGTGGCCAGCTTTGCCATATCTCCCTTGCCCAAGCCACCCTATGGCAGATGAGGGGCTGGATCTGTCTCTGCCACTGACTCAGATCCTTGGAGCCAGCTCACTTGCACCCCTGTCAACGGTGTCAGCTCTATTGTGCTGCCCAGGAGAGGTGCAGGGCCTGAACCCCCGCCTGAGGGCTGCAGTTAGTGAGGGGCAGGATCAGCTCTCTCCTGCCTGACACAGGAAGTGAGGGGCAAGGAGCAGAGGCATTATCTGGTTTTAATATCAGGGAAATACCAGCCTCATAAAACTAATTCAAAAGCATTCCTTTTTATTTTATTCTTTTATTTTGTGAATCAGTTGGAGGAACACTGGTGCCAGCTGTTTAAACATCTGGTAGAATTCAGCTGTAAGTTCATCTGGAATACGGCTTTTTCTTTTTTGGAAGACTTTATTACTGCCGTAGTCTCAACTGCACATTATCAATCTGCTTAAACTGTTTACAACGCCTTAGTTTAGTCTGGGTAGGTCTAGAAACTTATCCATTCTTTCTCTCTCTCTCTCTTTTTTTCCAGCTTACTGGAACAGGTTTCCAAAGCACATGTTAGCGATTGCCTGAGTGTCCTTGTTGTCTGTCATAATGCCTCCTTTTCCATCAGACCCTTAGTAATTTGAATCTCTTCTTTCTTTTGGTTCAGATAAAGATATATCGATCTCATTTCTCTTACCAAAGAACCAACTCTTAGCTTTGCTGGTTTTGTTTTTGCATTGCTCTTTTTACTTCCGTTTCATTAATCTCTGCCTTCATCTCTGTTATTGATTTTCATTTACTGGCTGTGGGTTTGGCTTGTTCTTAATTTTGAAGGGCTGGAGAAACGTCAAGTTTTTATTTGAGATTTCTGTGTTTTAAAAAATAGCTATTTCTTTATTTTTATGTGGGTTTACTTTTATGTATGTCTGTGCATCCCACATGTGTAGTACCTGAGGAGCCCAGAGGGGGCATTAGAGCCCCTGAAACTATGACTGGGAGCCACACACAGGTGCTGAGAATTGACCGCGGGTCCTCTGCAAGAGCAGCCAGCGCTCTCAGCCAGGAAGCCCTCTTTCCAACCCTATTTTCTTCTATTTGTTTAAGACTTGGCTTTTGTTTTCCAATGTCTTACTTCAGGGAAAGTGCCACAGGCTGCTGGGAAGATGCATGTTCTCCAGTGGCTGTGTCAAGTACTCACTCTGCAGATGTCTGCTAAGTCCATCTTAATTACAATGTCACTTAACTCTGGCTTTTTGAGGCTGTTTTTTTTTGGGGGGGGGAGGGGGTCTTGGTTGATCTGTCTACTGGCAAGAGTGTGGCATTTAAGTCACTACATTATTAGTATGTAGAGATTAATTTATAATATAATGCATGAAAGTCCTTGTCTAGTCATGTTTGGTATTAAAAATATCTCTCGCATCACCACCTTCTTTCCTAGATTTAGAGACCTTTCTGCTATGATTTTATTGAATAATTTTCTATGGTTCTAGTTTGAATTTCATCATTTATGCTCGTGAATCATACATTTGGTTTTTAAATGAAGTTCCAATGACCTTATAAGTTCTGTTCATACTTTATCTTATTTTTGTCATTGTCTGAATGTTCTAACATTTCTTTTGTCTTACATCTCTAATATTGTCTTCCCCTTGATCCATTCTATTGGTGAAACTGTCCCCTGAATATAATGATGTACTGAGCCTTTTCCTACAAATTTCAATTTAATATTTTCAATATTTCTCTTTTATTGCTGTATCCTGTACAACTTTCAGGGGCTTGGACCTGACTGGGGCCCACAAGGGAATAAAGGAAAGACAGACACACATAGTTGAAAGAGAGAGAGAGAGAGAGAGAGAGAGAGCCAGAGAGGAGAGAGTGAGGGAAAGAGGGCAGAGAGAAGAAAAAAGAGAGAGAGGGAGAGACAGAGACGAAGAGAAAGGGAGAGAGGAGAAGAGAGAGTGAGAGGGAGGGGGAAGAGAGAGAGAGGAAAAGACAGGGATCAGGTGGGGTTGGTCTGGGGTCTCTGCTGGAGAAACTGCAGCACCCTGGAAGTTCATCATGTTTATTTTAGAGTTGAACAGGGAGGTGGGGTTATTATATACAGCTAGACAAGGAAGAGGGGTTATGGCATATGGATAAATAGGCAGGTGGGTTATTGTATACAAGGGCAGGTTTAGCCAATTGGGTAGGGGCCATCTCTGTATGGGAGCTGTCTTCAGGCCATCAACACTGGGCAGGGGCGGTGGTGGCTACAGTGGACATTTTTACACACACCCTGTCAATACTCTCACACGGACCAGAGGAAAACTTGGCCATTTCCCCATGGGCCTGAGGCTTTGGGGTTCCTTGATATGTCAGTAACAATCTCAACAACCCACATTCTCTCAGCACGGCACTCATTCAGGGCATCCTCTGCTCCCTACACTTTATTAGACCCCCTTACGTATCCCGTATTGTCACCCTTATTTCACCCAGAGACTCAGATCCCTTAATCTGTGACAAGTGTACCTTGGTACCGACTGAACCAAACTCTAACTGGGTTTCTAGGAGTCCTCTTTTTGTCTGGGCCTAATGTACGGGTCTTGCCTTTGGCTAAGAGCTACAGCAAGGTCCCCTCATATCTTTTCACTGCCTTCTGTAGGAGTCCCAGGAGTTCCTTTAGGAACCCCATTACCTTCCTGGTGACTTCCTCCCCTCTGCCCCATCCCTGCTCATTGGCTATTAATCCCTAGCTGTGTGTTGTCATGGAGGCAACTAATCTTTCTCCTATTGCCAAGGTCCTGATGCTTATCATAGCAGTCCTGAATAGCCTACCTTATCACGGAAGTGTCAGAATGATTTTTCTTCAACAGGACAGATTGTACCTGGCAGAAGCCCAACAACCTCAGCATGTATTTTTTTTTCTGCTTTGTTCATTTTTCCTCACATGATTCAAATTGAATTTTAAATTTGCTCAATCAATTCATATCGTCAAAGCAGTCTCAGTATATAATTCCTTTATCGTCCCTGTATTTACCAAGGGCTTCTGTGATATGCTAGGCATCATGAGATTGCTTCTGCACTGAGACGGGTTCACTGTTTGAGGCAGAGGACGGTATTTACCCTGCTTGATGGGCCAGGGTACTAGGAAGGGCTGGGCGAGAGAGCTCGGAGATCATTTCTCTTCCCAGGAGGCTAAGGATCTTTCTAAACTACAAGGTGAATTTCTGATCCTGATGCTTCTGTGTGCATTCACCTGGCACACCCTAGCCCTGCACTAAAGCACACTTGATCCAAGGCCCCAGGAGGACAACGGCCATCAGTGGCAGGATGCTCCAGCAACATCCATAGGCAGCCTGCACTATGATCTCAGTGATGGGGATATATGGGGATTACTGCCATGTGGGGACAATGTAGGACTGGGGAAAGGCTAAAAGAATTCTCTAGCTCGGCCTTCTTCTGAAGGATAGAAAAAGACAGGCCTTCTTCTGAAGGATAGAAAAAGACAATGAGAAAATGCCAAAGAAGAAAGCAATAAGGGGACTCTCTTAGTTGTTCCTGCTGGGTCTGCTTTCTGAGCACCTCCTCTGTCTAGGCAGTTGGCCTGGATCCTTAGGCACCCGCGATTACCTGTAGCATCACTGCTCAGGAAGCAGGAACTGCCCTCTAAGAATGCTCTAGAGCTACAGAAGCAGGCGAGACGTAGTCTTCTGTGTGGGCGCCAGAGGAACATGTATTGAATGAGAGAACAGGTTCTGGTGGCATAACCTGGTGTGTTTCACACTGCCCGGCACATCTGCAACCTGTCCTAGGATGCACCTGAGGCTGTCTCTCACAGTAGCAAGGAGTCTATGTTGACCTTGTTCCCTGCTGGACCCTGGAGCCCAGAGAAGCATCCCCGCCACCAGAAATCCCAGAAGAAAACTAAGAATTAAATGACTGTAACTGGGAAGAGAGGTTTAAAGGGATCTTAACAGTAGTGTTACAGCCCGACGGTGCGGTTCACAACTGTATTGTTAAGCTAGATATTTTTAGGTCACCGCCATTACCAGAGCGAGAGATGTGTGTCTTTCGTCAGTTAGAAGTGACTGTTCTAGGTGAGCGGCTTAAATGAAGACAACCCAAGTAAATGCCTGGGGCCGGAGGCTGAGAGCTGCCCCATTCAATCTCCTGGCTGCTGATAAGGCTGTATCTCTTGGAAGCCCTGGCTGTCGGCAAGATGCCCCCGGCAAGATGCCAGCACCTTTTTAGGGTTCCCATGTCCTCAAATGTCAGGGCTGAAGATAAGAGGGACAAACCACAGAGAACACAGCTCTTGGGAGAAATGAGGTATGGGGGAGGGTTTTATTTAATTCTCAAGTTTCTGTGGGACCCAGACAGTTTTTAAGAGGTTTGAGATATCATATGTGACCCCTTCTTACCCACGTTAGATTTGTGGTATGTTCTAAAACAGCATCCATCAGAACCCAAAGCAGGTTGGATTCTGGGTCACAGAACGCGGGTGTATTTTAACCGACTGGGAGGCATACATGATGGTTTATGAGACGTTCAGGCAATGTGGGCCATGTTGCTTCATTTGGTTAGGAAACCCCTTTTTTCCCCATTGGACGAAAAGATCTCTCTTCTCCCAGAACATCCTCTCACAGAATATACCCACACAAAGGAACCACTTTGTATGCCCGCCCAGTAGTTTTGCTACCCTGACTTTGGGGATTTTCCATTATGTAATGAGAAAATCAAAATACCATTAAATAAATAAAAAATAAAAACATCCCCTAACCAAAAACACTAACAGAAATGCTCATTGTCTTAAAAGCATTTTTTTTTATATTCTATCCCCTTTCCAGGCTTAATTATATATAATGTAGGTCATTTTGCTTGACTTCAAGCCAAGCTTGAATGACTGTCCTTGAACCACTGATGTGTTTTTCATGGGTAAGATGCCCCACTGTAAGGATGCTAAGGATGACCGTTTCCTCTCTAAGTGGGCCACGTGGTTCTGCAGAACAGTAACAAGCTGAGAGGACTGGAAACTTCTGAGCGGTCCCCAGGAGACTGTGGCTCCTTTCCTTCCTGCCTGTTGAGAAAGTGGAGCCCCTTCATCAGCACAACCCGTGCAGGGTGCTGCACGGAGGGCATGCGAGCACCCCTCTGCTCTGGGGCAAGCACCTTCCACTCGACCTGAAACACTGAGCGTGAGCAGTTTCTCTCACTGAAAGAAGGAAGGAAGACACTGGAGGTGATGTGGTAGGGATACAAAGTGAAAGACGAGGATTGAAACCTCTCTCCAGATATACAGTATGAACACGGGTGCCCCAAAGGCCCTCCTTCCATGTGTTGAAGGCTTCCCCTCCCTCTAGCCCAGGGTGTTTGTCCTAATTTGGCTTCTGTTGTTGTCCTAAAACACTTTGTGGGGTGGACTTTTCTCTCATCTTCCAGTTCATTAAGAGGGAAGACAAGACAGGAACTCGAGGTAAGCACCAATGCAGAGGCCATGAAGGACTTGCTCTCCCTGGCTTGCTCAGCCTGCCTTCTTAGACAAACCCAGGGCCACCTTGCTGAGGGGTGGAGTCACCCACAGTGAGCTTGACCCTCCCAAATCAGTCATCAGACGCCCCATGGTCATGCCCACAGGTCCCTTTGATGGAGGCAAGTCTTCAGTTAAGATTCCGTCTTCTCTGTGTTCCCCTGGCACAAACCAGGAGCATGCTACTGGAGAGGTGGCAGAAAACTCAAGGTATAGAGCCAGCCTTGGTGAGAGGCCTTCCAGATCCTGGGGTCTAGCCTCCTGTCTCTGTTCTGCTCTCTGGCTTTCATGAGTTGAGGCACTAACTTCATGGAGCATTCTCTACCATGATGCGCTCCCTCACTACAGGCCCCATAGCAACGCACAGGGCCTGAGACTTCTACAGCTGTCAATCAAAACAAACCTTCCCTGTTTTCAGTCGAGTGTCTCAGTGTTTTGTTACAGTAATGGAAAGCTGACGCCGAGATGTAGTAATTATTGAAACTGATAGGAAGATTCTCATGCATCATTTATTCATTTTTTCCATATGTAACACCCTACTCCCCATCTTGTCTAAGGGAAGCCACCCATTCTCTCCTGTAGCAGAGCATCCAAAAGGGCTTATAGGGCTACTCTGGCATCTCAGATTATAAAAAAGCATACTCTGGTTTGAATGTGACTCCCCAAATTCAAATATTGCAAACTTAATCTACGACTCAGCAGTACTGGGAGGTGGGGCCTAGTGCGCAGTGTTTCGGTTACAGCGGCTAATGCTGTTATAAAAGATTTTCCAAGGTTTTCTCTTGGCCTCCTATGTTCTACAATAAAAATGCCCGGATGATAAACCAGCACCACCACCTTGACTTCCCAGCCTTCAAAACTGTAAGGAAGGTTTGTTTTCATTATATGTTATTCAGGCTCAAGGATTTTGTTGCAGCATCACCAAACAGATTGAATCAAATTAGACACCGCATTTTCTCCTTTCCGTTTAGGTTTTCTCATCTACTTAACAACACTGCTTCGGCTGGAAAGTTCTCCATGGGGTGGGGAGGAGATAAACGCATGCAATTTTCATGCCACTTGAACATATGATTGTCATCTGCCAATTGATGTGGGAGAGTCTTCTGTTTTGTGTTAATTTCATTGGTTAAATAAAGAAACTGCCTTGGCCCTTTAATAGGACAAAAAATTAGGTAGGCGGAGTAGACTGAACAGAATTCTGGGAGAAAGAAAACCGAATCAGGCAGTCGCCATGATTCTCCCACTCCAGACAGACGCAGGTTAAGATCTTTCCTGGTAAGCCAGCTCGTGGTGCTACACAGAATATTAGAAATGGGTTAGATCAATATGTAAGAGCTAGCCAATAAGAGGTTAAAACTAATGGTCCAAGCAGTGTTTAAAAGAATACAGTTTCCATGTAATTATTTCGGGGCATAAGCTAGCAATGCAGGCGGCCGGGTGCCGGGGATGCAGCCCGCCGCTCCTATTACAACAGCCAATGGAATAGGAAGTCAACAAGTCAAAGACATATAAAGTCTTCTTTATTTTTAGATTGACTTTCTTTTACATGCATGAGTGTTCTGCATGTTTGTGTGTATGTATGTATGTTTGTCTATGCATCATGCCTGCTGCCCATTGAGGTCAGAAGCGGCGTTCGATTTCCCAGAACTGGAGTTATAGGAGTCATAAACCACCATGTGGGTACTGAGGCCTGGACCCAGCTCCTCTGTAAGAGCAGTATGTTCTCTTAATTGCTGAGCCATCTTTCCAGCTCAAGAACAAACGTCCGCATTAGCGGCTGGACCTGGAGAGCAAATACTGTCCATATGTATGCTACAGCAAGCAGCCTGCGCCCCCACTGCCTCCCAGAGCAGCAGCATGGCTGACAGTTTACTGCTCAGGATAGAGGGTGAAACGTGCTGGCTGGTGCCTCTACGGGTACCGGCACTGTCCACATGACTTCATGTCTCCACCGGCATCACAGAGCACTCTAGGAGCCCAGATGGCCATGCTCCAGGATCCTCATCTTCCACTGTTTCCACTTCAGCAGTGGCGTGTCTCTGACGGCGGTCCCCAAGCAGAGACAAAACCTCCTGCCAGCACATCTCCACTCCTACCCAGCTTATTTCCCAAACACCTACCTCTCCACCCACCCACCCATGCTCCCATCTCCGTGTCCCTACTGGGGTCTACAGCCTGTCTTCTGCTGCATGCAGTCTGCTCCTGGGGGTCTCTTCTGGGCTCTGTGCCCATCTGCTGTCCAGATGCATGTGTGCTTGGGTCACCCTCCACTCAGAGGCTTCTCTCTGCTCTGAGTGACCCGAGTCCCTATCATAGCTCAGGTTCCACGGAACTTGCTCTCCGGCCCACTTCCCCAACCCAGGGCTTTTCCTCATCTCCTTAGCTCTTTCCCACTCCATGGAGCTGCCACGATCTTCCTGCTGTGTGCTTTTCACACGCAGACCGACACCTTCGACCTTCTACAAGGTTTCTTCAGGAACACTTTCTTCTGTCTCTGCACATGTGCCATGTCCTAAAGCAAGCCACACTCCCTGATATCGCTTTTCATATTGGCACCCGAAACATGGTCAATCCCCTCACCAGATGGCACGAAGTGTGGCCTGCTGGCCCTGTGTTCAATCCCCAACCCTGAATAGTTTGATCCCAGGGCAGGAAACTGGATGGTGTTTGGGTAAACAGTCACCTACATGGAGTGCTGGGATTTCAAGTCACTTCCTTGTGGGTGATCTCAAGTTTCCCTCCTAAAGGACTCAGGCGATAGACAAGGGCATTGAAACAGAAGAACTCTGCTTGGTGGCCAGGGCCGGGCTGAACGTCTGCCCTTCAATGCCGAGCTTTCTCTACTGTGTCTCCTCTTCCTTTCCCAGGCTAAGTTTCAGTCCGGGCGCCGTTCACCAGGCGGCTGCAGAATGTCACGGAGAACACAGGCTACAGTGTTAGCGCCCCTGCCTCAGATCCCAGCCCTGCTCTGGTTTACTTTTCTAAAGGAACTCATTTGTCTGAGCCAAGACAGTGCTCAGTGCAGAGTTAACATAAAGCTGTGTGTGGTTAGCACCTACCTGATGGCTGGGGCGGACACTGCAGGCATGCATGAGAAAATGGCTAACTAGAAAGAATAATGACAAATGAACGATTCCAGCACCTGCCTGCTTTCCTGAACGGGTTATTCACGCCACTGAGCCTTGGTATGTGCTGCAAGCATCGCAGCTTGTATGCACACGGTGTCAAATCCATCGCCTTCACCGAGTCACGTATCAGCTCTCTGCGTCCTTTCTTGTCACAACCACAGACTTCACTCTCACCGTGCCCAGGCGCCTTTGCCTGCCTCATTTCTTCCTGCTCTCTGCCCCTTGGCACTGGCTCCCCCTGAATCTGGATAAAATCCCCAATGTCTGTTTTCTTAGGACTGACTTCAGCTGCTTGCTCCTGACTGCGGAAAGGATTCTATCAGGCCACAGAGGATAACTTGGGTTATTTCCTTCCCTTCTTTCCTTCACTAATTCTCTCTAAATCAAGGTCAATGTTTTGGAGGAGCTGCAGACAGAGAGAGTCACCGTGTGGGAAGCTATTTGGTAACATGTTAAACTCCACTTGTTTCTCCCTTGCTGGTGAAGGGTGCGCACCCAAGAACTAACCTCCCTGCATGTATTCTTTCTAGAAGAATAAGTAACCTGTTTGAAACAGAAGTTAATGGGGAAATCACTCTATCACAACTCACTGGACATGTCAGAGCACCCCCAGAGGAATGAATGTGGGTGCAAGAGTCCCCTTCTTTCTGGGAAATCTGCACTTGAAACTGCTCTCTACAAAGATGAAGCAAGTGTAACACACGTCACGTCAGATAACAAGATAAACTCATGACAGCTCACACCTCCAAAACCATTCTCTAGTGCCAACTGAGAGTCCCAAGTGTCCAGTGTCAGGGTGATGTTTGTCATTCCGACGCTAACATGCCAGCCAGAGACTGTCCCTCTAAAGGGGTGTCATGAGAGAGGCTGACAGACTGTTGCTACTCCTCCTTATGTGGATGGGTGCTGGAGAGATGGCTCATAGGTTAAGAGCACTGGTTACTCTTGCAGAGGACCCAAGTTCAATTCCCAGCAACGACATGGCTCCTCACAATGAGACCTGTAGCTTCGGTTCCAGGGAATCTGATGCCCTCTTCTGGCCTTCTCAAGCACTACACACACACAGTACATGTAAATACATGTAGGCAAAGACTTTTAAACATAAATAAATAGCGGGCAGAGTGAACAAGCAGAGGATAGTTGGATGCCTTCAAGTCTTAGGGCTGCCACTTCCAACTGTGCACCCACAGTTTCGCCAGACTCTCTTGAGTGCTGTTTTCTCTCTGGCATCTGAAAGACCCTCTCATGAACTTAGCTGCTTTTACAGCTCTGAGGCCTCATGTGCTAGAACCCAGTCAGTCAGCACTCTGCATCCAGTTCTGCAGGTCCAATGCAACAGACATTACACCGAATGCAGAGATGTGGCTTATTAAAAATATGTCTGACATGTAGTGACAAAAAATGTCCTATCAGCATCCGGAGTCAACCACTGTTTGTAGCAAAATTAAATCAGTGGCTCCCAACCTTCCTAATGCCGCGACCCTTTAATAATATCTCTTGCTGTGGTGACCTCTAAACTATAAAATTATTTTCATTGCTACTCCATATCTGTAATTTTCTGTTATGAATTGTAATGTAAATATCTGATACACAGGATATCTGATATGTGATCCCTGTGAAAGGGTCATTTGCCCCTCAAAGAGTTTGTGACTCACAGGTTGAGAAACACTTGGTTAGATCATGATTCTACTTGGTTGAACCTCACACCATACCATACTCAGAAATAAGCCACAACAAATGCCCTAGCCAAACCAGGTGGGCTGAAAAAAACACTGTCTCTTGTCCTCTTTTCAAGATTTTCTCTATCAGAAGGTAAATCTTCGGACTTCCAATCAAGCATGGGACAGTCTCTCCTTTCTTTTCCAAGAAGTCATCTTTTCTTGCCCATCATTCACAATGGACTTGGGCTTCCTCACCATTCTGGTGTCTGTGAGACTGGAAACATCCCATGGAGTTCACATGATGCGACTGTCTGTTTGCAGAGGGCAAGCTGCAGTTCCTGACCCTCCTCTGCTAACACTGCTTACTCCTCCAAACACTAGCCTGTCTAGTGAGCACTGCCATGGCCATCCGTGTTGGCACCAACAATGAAAATCTCATTTTCCAAAACCACTCATTGAACCTTCTCATTCATCTGCTCCAAGAATCCCGAGTCTCTGGATGCTTTGCTCTTTAGTTTGGAGAAATTTTAATTTTTTTTCCCTGTCTAATTTTTTTTTTGTTGTTGTTTGTTTTTGTTTCGAGGACTTGAATCTTCACTAAGTCCCATTTTCACTTTCAAATTCATACGTTCTTCAGCAGCTGTGTGTGTGTGCATGTCTGTGTGTGTAAGCATGTGTGTGTGCAATGCCCACGGTGGCCAGAAGAGGGTGTCAGATTCCTCTGAATTAGAGGAGCTGTGAGCTGGGAACTGAGCTCAGGTTTGGTGCATAAGTAGTAAATGCTCTTATTACCTGAGTCATCTTCCCAGCCCTAAGCATCTCTCTTGCTTAGCACAGAAAATGCAGTCTCTTCAGCTCCTCCCATCTCCCTTCGTTCTGGTTTCCACTCCACAAGCCAAAATGCTATCACAGGTCAGACTGCTGGTGTGTGTGCAGGGGGCCTGTCTACCTCCAAATCCATGAATCAGACTGTGGAGGCCCAAAAATGTGAGCCTATTTCCACCTTGTCTGATGGTCAGAGAGTTGAGAGGTTGCCCAAAACGGTTGACAAGTGTAGCTACACAGCCTGACTCAGGATGTGATTACTTGGTTCTTTGCTATTAAGATGGCTCATACAAATAGATCCATTCCATCCTGACATGGTCAGGATGCACAACTGTATTTCTGTTCCTTCTTTTATAATATGAGGTTACCTGGGGAATGGCTGCCTTCAGTGTCTAGGGTGGCTTCACTGCCTAAATATCAGAATGCTAATGCCTTGATGCCTCAAAGTGTTAACAACTAACTCCTCGAGTTTCCTTTGTGTCATGTTAAAGAAGTCATTTGTTGCCTTCTTCCCCCTTTTGTATTGAGGTATAAAAGCTATGGAAAACTGAACACGGATGACTTCAGTATTCACTGGCATGCCCTCCTGATACTATTCTATGTTTTCTGTTTTATTATTTTTCATGTATCTCTGAATTCTTTACTAATATTTCTAAATCTCCATGTCCTTATCCTGGGAAGAGGTGTTCTTGTATAGGCTGATGTCTGACATCTGACTACCAGTGTGCATGCAGGGAGTCCATCACCCTGCAAATCCTTGAGTACTCTCTGATTATTTCCAGGAAGTTCACTGTTCTCACACCAAGTCACCTGCCTCGATTGCAGGGTCCAGTGTTCACAAGCATGCTAGTAGCTTCCTCACATGGCTCACACCAATCCTTCACATCCAGAACTGTGCCAGGGTAAGGAAGCTGCATTGATGGTGTCCTCACCCTCTCAAAGGAGACTCAAAGTCCCCAGAGCAACTACAACCTGCCAGAGTAGGTACATGAAATCCATGTTCCTAACAAATTGATTAGCCAATGCATAAGGCTTGAAGCTACATCTGCCCTCAGCATACGGCTGACGAGATTGCGTTTCTAAGACTCAGTTACTCAGGCCAAAGTTGATTCCTTGTATATGAATAGTGTTTGGCAAATGTAGTAAAGACAGATTAATTTTTTCTAAGTATTTAAAACCCTACCTCTACTTTCTTTGGTTCTTTGAGCCAGAGCCTCACAATGTACCTAGGCTGGCCTAGAATTCACTATGTAGGCCAGACTGGCCTGAATGTGAGACAAACTTCTTGCTCCAGGCTTCTGAGAGCTGGGATGAAAGGCTTGAACCACCACGCCTGGCCTCCATCTCTTGATAACTCTCCTGGGAATAGAAAACATCAGAAGCTTGCACTAGGAAAGATAAGTTGCATATTCATAACCTATGTTGATGCTTCAGATACATTGGCCACCTGACTTGGAACAATATTTGCGTCTACCATGGTAGCTCTGCTGGGTAAATTTGACTGTTGTCAGAAAAAGATGTCTAAGGCAATGATTTTTATGTTCGTCTCCCATTGAGTGATAATACTGGGCCAAAAGGGTCCCGAGAAAGTGCTTACATTGCAGTGTGTTTAGTGCCATTAGCAGCTCCTCCCCCAAATGTGGGTGGAGAGATGGCTCAGGCCTTCAAAGCACTGGCTGGTCCCCAGCACTCGCCCACAGCCATCTGCACTTTCAGTTGAGAGGGATCCAGCGCTCTCTGCTGCCCTCTGGAGGCACTGTCTTACAGATGTACGTGCAGATAAGATGTGCATACACATTAAATAACTAACCTCCTCCAACCTGACCTCTGTGGAGCTCAAGGCTGCTCCTCAGTGGCCATCTGGAGCACGCTCCCACAGCTGATGGGGATGCAGCCTGCTGGGTGGGATTGCTGCCTCAGCTTATACACTCCTGCTTTCTTCGGTGTTACTCCTTTTAAAAAGAACTATTCCTCTTTTATTTATTCCTTATTTTTTTCTATTAAGCCTCAAGTTTTCAGGTTTTGGTCTAAGGATTATAATATGAGAACTTAGACTTTCTACATGTCATTAGAATCAGTACATGCCCACTGTGAGTGGGGTGTAGAAACATACAGCCACTCTCCCCTGTTCTTATTTTCTTGGACAGATTTCCATAATTATTTCATCTTCTGTATTTATCAGTTTGATTATGCCATGTCTTGGCATAGATCTCTGTTAAGCTATCTGAGGCTCAGAGAACTTGAATCTGTAGGTTTTTTTAAAAAAAGAAAAAAAAAAGATTCATTTTTATTTATGTGAATGTGTGTATGCCACTTAGGTGCAGGTTCACTCAGAGGCCAGAGAGGGTGGACCCCCTGGGTGCTGGAGTTAGAGGTGGCTGGGAGCCTCCTGACACAGATGCTGGAAACCAAACTCTAGATAAGAACAGCAAGCATTCTTGGTCACCTCTTGAGACATCTCTCCAACTCCATCTGAGAAGTTTTCAATCGTTCTTTCTTTTCTGCTTGTTTGTTTAGAGACAGGGTCTCACTATGTAGCTGTGTCTGTCTTACAACTCACTATGTAAACCAGGCTGACTTTGAACTCACAGAGATCCGCCTATCTTTGTCTCCCACTTGCTGGATTAAATACATGTGCCCCTAGTCTGACCCAATCATCATTAAAAAAAATATTTTTAGGGTCCTATTATTTTCCATGAAGCCCAGGTGAGAAGTGGAGATTTGTAATCAATAACGCACATGTTACACTGACAGCAAATCTCCCCTGTTTGCCATTTTGACCACTAGCCAAGCTCCACGTGACCCACCAGTCAATAAAATACCAGTCAGAATAGCAGAAGGCTCAGACCATAGCTGGAGGCAGGAGCTTTGCACGGTATCTCCCCCCTCCCAGCTTTATTATTAGGGACAAATAAAAACTGTGTACTAACATGTGCAATCGCACATGTTGGTATGCGCACACGTGGTGAAGCTACTACCACCCAGCTAATTGAGACGGTCATCACTTCACGTGGCTCCCTTTGGGTGTGTGCTTGGTGAGACACTTATCATTGCTCTTGGCAAGTGTAAACTATGCGATTCAGAGCTGCTGACTATACCCACCATTACAGCAGGTCTCCAGAATTTATTCCCAGTCTTGAGTTTACTTTACTCCAGCCCTCTGTCTAGCTGTCACCCGGCCACACCTGTCGCTACCTGCCTACCTTCTGGCAATACTGGGAAGCTCAGGTGAGGAGCTTGGTAAGTGTTGCATGGGGATGGGCCTGGGACTTTCTTGAAAGAGATCCTGTGTGATTTCCATTTGATTATTCTGAAAACTAGCTAGCATTTGACAAATCCATGATGACTAAAATATTACACAAGACAGGATTTGATTAAAAGGCACCCAAGTTATCCACAAAACAGGGGTTGAAATACCTTCATCATGAAGGTTAAATGAAATTATGTTCGTAAACATCCAGAGGCAGAGTTGTGCCCATTATACTTTGGGGCTTATGATTACATTCCCCCTAAACTGTAGATGCTTTTTTAAAAAGTGGTTTCTATTTTGAAGCGATGGGGCTCTTGGGTCTGTACTAACTGGACATTATGGCCGTGCCTATGTCGCTGGGCTCAGAAGAGCCAGCCTGTTATACCAGCAGCTGGTTTCACTGCTCTGGACTTTTGTGAACTCCCTGCAGTACTGCGTGTCCTACTGACAATCTTCCTGATTTTAGGGCAATCTTCTAGTTAGTTTCTGAACTGGCACAGAGATGGAAAGGGTTTATCTGGCTGACACTCCCACACCACACTCCATCGTCAGCGAAAGCCAAGACAGGGAGTGAAGCTCAACCGCGGCTCACTGGCTCGTTCTCTCTCGCTTGCCTCAGCTACCTTCCTTATACAGCCCAGGCCAGGCAGCCTAGGGACGGCAGCACCCACAGTGGACTGCGCCCTCTCGCACCAATCAGCAATAGTGGAAATGCCCCACAGGTCATACTCGCAGGCCAATCTAATGAAGGCAGCTCCTCAGTTGAGATTCTCGCCTCCCAGGTGTGCCTAGACTGTCCCAAGTTGGCCAAAACTAGGGCATCAGTTTAGTGGGAAATTAGTAGAGCCATCTTATAGAATCAAATGCCAATGTACAGAATTCTCAAAGGATTAATAAGATATTAAATTATATAACCATTCTGCCTCTCTTTTTGATAATGTCAGCATAGCGTATCTTTCTCACTGTTTTATTTTAAATTTTATTTTTATATTTAAATGGAGATCCTTGTAGACAGCATGTAGTTGGGTTCATTAAATAACTTCAGACCGCCTGTCTTTTAGTGGGTTTAATTAAGTCACTCACATTCCGAGTGGTTGTTCATATAGTTGAGCTAACCGCTCTCGACTGTTTTCCATGGCTTGTCCTTATTCTCTTCAGGGGCTAGATCACGGGTGTGGGTCTGACTGTGTGTTTATGCCATCCAGAATTGCATTCATGACGTGCTTTCTGGGCACACAGCCTGCGGCATCACGCACACCTCTTCTCATTGTCTTCACGATCTGATGGTTGGGAAGGGGCGTAAGATGAAGGAAGCTGTGTGCTTTCAGTTTCAAATGGGCTAATCTGTGTTCCATCGAGGTAACATGGAGGAGGAGACATTCACTCTCTTGGACAATCCCCCCAAGAATGGAAGGTAGAGTTGGTGTGATTTTTCTGAGCACAGATTCGCAGCCTTTTATTTCTAGACGGCGACCTCTAGGTGGCACCACCGCCGCTTCTCTCAGGCAGGTTCTGCCACCTGACCACAGTGAGCCAGGGACACTTAGTAACTCTTTTACTAACGAACTCTTGATTCACACTTCCCTCAGATACCAAATTCTAGGCACTTGCTACTTCTGTATCTTTTTATGCACCATCAGGGACCTGGCCTGGAACTGCTCTCTCATTTGATGACCAAAGCCTGGGGTTTGCCTGCTTCCTCAATCTTTGCCACATCTCCTGTCTCCTTGGGGCCTCCCTCACACGCCCTGGCTCCACGCTGGTACTTGCAGGGGGAGCAGGATGGCTCTTAAGACACGGGTCCTGCCTTCTCCCGGGTCTTCTGTGAACACTCTGCTGTCAATGTCCTCCCTTATTTCCTCATTTCCAGGTAAGCGCAGCCACTGGCTGGTGTTTGCATTGTTAGTGACTCCTGTTTAGTGACACCCAGGCCAGGTGAACGGGGACACCTTCTGTGTGCCATCCGAGACAGGTTCTCACTTACAGCTCACTACGTAACCCAGTCCGGCCGGAAACTCTGGCCATCCTCTGCCTTAGCCTCCCAGGTACTAGGATTTCAGACCGGTCCTCAGAGAAATATCATTTGTGGCATTTAAGGATAAGACAGTCTTAGAGTTTGACAAGCTCAACGAATTCTCAGAACACTCACTCTAGGTGTCCCTGGAAATAACACAGTTGGCCATTTCTCTTTATTAAAAAAACAAAATTGCAATTAGGCCATTAGCAAGCTCATTTCCAGAAAAATCAAATCTAGAAAAGACAATGAGTCTGGTCCTGGTAGAACAGACTCTTCCGGACTGAGACAGTAAGTGCTAAGTTTATTAAAAACTTCTCTTATTTAGTTTGTTTTCCTTTGGTGGACTTTACAACATTTAAGTGATCTAAAAAGAAATTTCCAGGGCTGCCAAGATGGCTCAGTGATTAAGAGCGCTGGCCGCTCTTGCAGAGGACCTAGGGTTGACTCCCAGCACCCACACGGTGTGGCTCCCAGGAACTCCAGGTCCAGGAGATCTGACACCCTCTTCTGACTTCTGAGGACACAGGCAAACTCAGGGTGCATTTACATACACCCAAGTGAGCATTCATATGCAGGAAATAAAAATAAATTAGTTCTAAAAACAAAGAAGAAATTTCTAGTAGAGATTCTGTGGTTGCACAAGGCAAGAATGCACAAAGGTTGGGAGGAGTGTCCCCGGGCCTGTCCGCCCTGCCACGCTCTGACTGGTAAAGAGTACTCAGTACTTCATCCCGGATGAGTCAACAGGCGCACACTTCACTCTGACCAGCTACTTGCTGCTCACGCAGGCCAGGTTCCTAAGGCATTCAAGGAAAGCCTTTTTCTCCCTACACAGTGCCCATCCATGACAAAATGATGTTCTTTCATTGGAAGGATGAGCAGATGAACAAATGAACAAAATGGGGTGACTTCACGCACAAAGCGCGAGAGGTGAAGGGATGGGGGCAATGGCTCTACCTCAGTCAGGTATTGGGTTTTACTCTCCTGCACCTGACTATCAAGTTTACACTGTCATCAACAAAGTTGGGGTGCCTCGGGCCTTGCACTGAGGATCTTCGTAAGCAGGAGAAGACTTGGCTCTCTCGACTTATTTTCTAGTTGTTCTATGAACAGCCCAGGACAGGGGTCTTTGGGGAGGACTTTTACCTCCTGATTTGGGGAACATTTAGTATCTGTAGATTATGCTGTGACACGTCTCAGAGGAAAAGTGGGCGCCTCACTGCAGGGGCGGGTGGCTACTTCCATGTCACACAGCCTTCCTGTATTGCTGCATCAGGGAGTGAGTACCACTCCGCTAACATTCGTACCGCGCTCTTTGCTGACTGACTGTCAGGCAGCCCAACTCCTAACAGTTTCTCTAAGGCTTTAGCTTTTCAGACAAAGTAAAGGAAGAGAAGGTGATGGCAGGGCACTGTTTACGGGGAAGGCGCACAGCGCTATGGTGATAGGTCAAGGACCGAGGGGGCTACTCCGAATATCAAACTGCTTCTGCTTCCGGTCAAGCGTACTCACTGATCATGAACATACTTGGGGGCGGGGTAGGGGAGCAGGAGGAAGAGACGCCTGGAATGGGAAGTCCTTCAGCTGGTGGAATATGGCTTCTCTCTTGCTTTCAGGGCAGGTATTCATCCGACGAAGCCTCAATTTAAAATCTGACTGCTTTCAATGGTGAGAGCAAGCCAACTGTTGCTTAGGAAGGATTCTCCCTCCATCCTCGCTCTTCTGCATCATCAGGCACCCTGCTTGACTCAGGACTGGAGCAGGTGCTGTGGGGCCTTAATGAAGACACTGGGGAAACTCCGCCATGAGGAGCCTGCCATCCTCACAGAGGAACGTGGGCCTCTCAAACAGAGCCTCGGGCCTAAAACGATATTCAGACTTTCGCAATGGTTCATTAAGAGCTTAGAGAGAGGGAGCGGACTTGCCCACCAGGGAGGCAGACACACAGGCTCTGCTCTGGCGGCTCTCCCCTCTAGTTCACACCCCCTCATTCCCAACGACTGCTCCTCCGCGGAACTCTTTCTTCTCACTTGGTTCGTTGTAAGGGCAGCAGGCCAGAGATGGCTCCCGTGTCTCCTAAGAGCAGCATGCATAGCTACCCAGCTTTGAGTTATGTTTTACCATGTGTGATGCTCTTCCCCCTTCTCACACGGAGCAGAAGCAGCATAGAGGCTGGGGCCGGGATGGAGGCGGCATTGATGTACGGCGCAAAGATACGGCTGTTGGTTCCATTGTGTTCTGTAATTGTCATCAGAGACCTGCAGGTCTCCCCCAGTGTCCCCAGACATCATACGAAGGTGACAGCTATAGCAGCTGGAAGAATTCAGTGAGGGTTAGAGTAATGTCTCCAGAACCTCAGGTAGTCTGTCACCTGGGGCTGGGCAGTTATTTGGGAACCCCGGACCACTTTCAAGTTTATTGAGGCTTCCACAAGCCCTTCCACATGGCAGAGGCAGTCGATCAAGAAAGAGCTCCTGCTATTGCAGATAGAACCTTTTAAAAATACACACCTCTAAGTATTAACACACACCCACAAAGCCAGAAGAATAGAACGCTAAAAATCTTAAGTCTAATGCTGGGAATTTGGGTTTGTGCATTTCTTTCTGCTCTTTCGTATTAAGAGCTTGTTTCCAAACTAAAACAGTAAGTCCAATGAGATGACTGTAAGTACGTTTTTCACTAAGTTTAGAAAACACATGCTATAGTTTGGCCCATATGTTCAGCTGAAGATAAAGTTTTCCTGTCCAACTACCTACTCCCAAATAACCAACATGGAGGCTTAATATTACTTATAAATGCTCAGGGTTGTTACTAGCTAACTCTTACACTTAAATTAACCCACATTTCTTATCTATGTTTTACTGTATGCTCATGGATTATACCTCATTTTCTACACATCTGTCTCCTTAGTGACTGGCTGGCATCACCCCAAACTCAGCCCCTCTTCCTCCCAGCATCCTTAGTTTGATTGTCCCACCTAACTTATCTTGCTTTGCTATAAGCCAATCAGCTTCTTTATTAACCAACAACAATAACACAAATTCACAGTGTACAAAAGGATTACTCAGCAGCACAAGGCTTTGCTGCAGTGATACTGTGGGAAGGTGGAGGATCCATCATGATGGAGAAGGCCTAGAGGTACTGAGGTCACATCTCTGAGTGGGGAATGTGGAACTTCAAATCCCTCTTCTTTCTTCTTCTGCCCCCTGGCTTGTGACATGAGTAGTCTTTTCTCTGGAATGTATCTCAGCATTGCCTCAGGTTTTCAGAAATAGTATTGGAAATCTAAGACATACAGAGACTTTTCACATCGACTCCCATGCCTTTTCTGCCTAATCTATAATACCTAAAAAGCAGAAGACACGATCTACTTTCACAATCAGTGTGAATTATGTAAACAAAATTCAGCATTAAATTATTGGATAGATATAATAAGTCATATTAAAATAAAAAAGAAATAAATACACCTCCCCCCCCACACACATAAATACTCAATGAAAAACACTGTTGGTTGTACAGGACCACTGTCTGGTCCTATTTCATAGATCACCACTAGGGGGTGCTACAGGGTCGCATTTGGAGAAACAACAAACCGAAGAGGAAGATTGCAGCTTGTCAGCGGGACCCTGGAGTGAGCCCAGGAGGGTCATGCTCATTACCACATCCCTGGAGGTTTGGGACCATGTTTTTCGGCAGGTCTGCTTGGCCTGCCGAGGGGCAGAGCTGTTAAGAGCAGGCAGGTGTGAGGCTATGCTGGCACCTACGTGTGGCATCTCAGAATCCCTGGGCACTGGGTGAAGCTGTCAGAGCTGACCGCCTCCACAGTCACTCTGCTAGGATGGGGAGTCCAGCTGGGCTTCCATGCTGTTACCAGAGACTAGATGAATTTTCAGTGCGTCCTTCAAGACACATTCAGCACTTTCAGGACAAATTTACCATAGCAACTGAGCTGGATAGACCAGCCAGACTACTGTTTATGGATAAAGAGCCAGTAGCCCTTATAGGAAGTGCTTAGGGACAGAAATGCTTCTGATTTTTTTTTTCTTCTTCAGAATTCAGGATGTTCTTACAGTGTACATACCGAGTTATCTCGGGGATGGGATCTAAGTCCGTATACGGAGTTCAAATAAGTTTGGTATGCACCCTTGAAGCACAGGATAGAGGTAGTTTTATTCAGTATTTTAAGAGTGCCACCAGTCTTAGGAGCTCCAGTGTGGAATGTCGAGCTTGTGCCCTGTGAGTCTTCAAAAGGTTTCGGGTGTTGGACCATCTCAGATTTCACACCAGGGATGCACTACCTGTATAATGACATCTAAGCGGCCAGGCTCGGCGTCCACTCCACACATTGTGCCCGCCTAATCTCCTCCTGAGAGCAGAACCATCAGGTGGGTTCTGGAGATTTCCTTGCCCTCGCAAAAGATCGCTCTCAAGGATTTCCGCCAAGTGCCTCTCCTCATTAACCCTCTACATCCTCAAATGACGACGACCTCAATTGACCTCAAATGACAAAGAAGTAGCCTCCGTCAGTCAGAAGCGGAGACAGCCAAGACTCAGGACAGGGGACAGAAGCATGCAGGCGGGGAGGACACACACGGACGAGGCTGCTGTTGCCATCAGGGACTATGGAGACACGTGGAGAGCAGGGAGGGACCTGTTTGGGTCTCCAGAGGCACAGGTGGTATTTCCGCTGGCCAGCACGGTGTCTCTCCAGTCCACCACATTCTGCCACTCAATCCACCATGGCAGCGGTTCTCAACCTGTGGGTCGAGACCCCCCAAACAGGGGTTGCACAGCAGATCTCCTGCACCGCGGATCTTTACATCGTGATCCCTAACAACAGCAAGACCACAGTTGTGGGGTAGCAATGAAACACTTCTGTGGTTGGGGAGGGGTCACCGCAGCATGAGGACCTGTATTAAAGGGGTGCAGCATTAGGAAGGGTGAGAACCCCTGCACTATGGACCGCAAGAGGTGTGTGCTCTGGGGAACTTACAAGTGAATACACAAAAAGAGACTCCGTTTGAGGCTGGCTGCAGAGACCATGTTTTCTTGTGGCTGGTTCCCTCCCATCTGGGGACATTTTTTTCCCCCACACAGGGACAGTGTATCTAACCTCCCACAGGGGTGACATGGGTGCTGCTGCTCCGTAGTCCTTGAACCTCCAGAGAGTCCCACTATTCGAGGCTTCACCCCATGTCTGACCTCTGGGCTCCATCTGCTAATGGCAGACCACGTACAACCCCCAATGGACTGTGGAAGCCAACGATGACACCAGTTACAGATTCTGCCTGTTTGCTCCCTGACCATGCCACCACAGCCCCTTTCTCCTGGGGTTTATCTAGAGGAAGAGGAATGATCACACACATGGTATGGATGCTGAAATCCTACGGACTGTTTTAGAGGCCTGTCTGGAGCTGCAATTTTACTGAAAGCAATGGAAATCATTTCTACCATCCCTCTTGCTGACGAACAGGCCTGGGCAGCCCCCCCCCCCCCCCAGTGGTAGGGTCTGTTTGTTTTTGTTTTTTTTTTTTTTTGATTTTTCGAGACAGGGTTTCTCCGTAGCCTTTGGTTCCTGTCCTGGAACTAGCTCTTGTAGACCAGGCTGGCCTCGAACTCACAGAGATCCGCCTGTCTCTGCCTCCCGAGTGCTGGGATTAAAGGCGTGCGCCACCACCGCCCGGCTCAGTGGTAGGGTCTGATGGAGAAGCCTACACGTCGCCTGCTAGCTCTCCCGGGCTTCTAACTGAAGAGTCTTGTACGTGCCATGGAGAAATACAACTTGTGGTCAGCAAGAGGTTTCCTGGGTCAGAGAACTACAACACTATGTGAGTGGATCCTTAATTCTGGCCCAAAAGCTTCTTACTTGCTATGGTGTGATGTGGGAGTGATTTCTTTCTAATCTGTTGCTTTCATTGGTTAATTAATAAAGAAACTGCCTAGGCCCATTTGATAGGCCAACCCTTAGGTGGGTGGAGTAAACAGAACAGAATGCTGGGAGAAAGAAGCCGAGTCAGGAGTCGCCATGATTCTCCCTCTCCAGACAGAAGCAGGTTAAGATCTTTCCTGGTAAGCCAGCTCGTGGTGCTACACAGAATATTAGAAATGGGTTAGATCAATATGTAAGAGCTAGCCAATAAGAGGCTGGAACTAATGGGCCAGGCAGTGTTTAAAAGAATACAGTTTCCGTGTAATTATTTTGGGTATAAAGCTAGCTGTGCGGGCGGCCGGGTGCCAGGAACGTATCCCGCCGCTCCTTATTATTTTGGGGGTTAGCTAGCCGGATGGCGGGACGCAGCCCTGCCGTTCCTGGTTCAACAATGGTGCCATAAGGTTTAACTTGTAAAGCACAACACACATTTTCAAAGACTCTTTCTGTGCCCTGGGACGTGTTTACTTGGATGAAAAAGTCATGAAGGCTTTGCGTGACTCTGGGAAGGCCAAGCGGAAGGAGCAATCATAGCGGGCAGTGTCACAATGTAAGTGTGCTCAGTTAGCTCAGCAAACACACGACTTCCTTTCCTACCGAAGACTTGACAGCCTAGGGAAAATCTGCACCTTACTCTAGACAAACTGCCCGCTTCTGCATACCTACCATGGTGAGGCTCGCCTCCCTGCCACATAAACATGCATTTGTAACGTATAATTCATGCAGGGGTAGACTGTAGATACCCATCACTCTTCATGGACACTAATATGACCAGTCCAGAAAGATGGGCAATGTAAATTTGTTACTGGGGTGAATTTTTCTGGTTGTGGAGGAGGCTGGGACTATTGGTAAACATGAATCTTTACCGTTAGCCATGCACCAATGCTGCCCCTCCAAAGAGCAGCTCGGTAAGGGACTCTGTGCCAAAAGCTTAAGAACAGAGGAAAATCAAGGCAGAGGGAAGAAAGGGCAGGTTGTTTTGATCCACTAGAGGGCAGGGAGGGAGGGGACAAAAGGGCAAAGAGCTGCCCTCCACCCTCCAATGCCACTCCGGTGATTAAGGAAGAAGTCTGTGGCCACCATGCAGCTTAAGGTCTTATTGTTTTGTGTTTAAAGTAGCTCAAGTTCTAGACACTCCACTCTCTTATCTGGGAGGCATTGATACCATACTGTTAACACTTCCTATTTATGCACGCCAGAGGACCCTGGTGTGGAGCTCAGAATGTTCACCCTTTTATAGGACTTGGGTGTGTTTCAGCCTCCAAAACCTCCTACTGAAAAAGGGGGCCTTGAGAAAGAATTCATATCTGTCTCCTGGGAACAGACTAGCTCCTGGGAGAACCGTTGGCATAAGACGGTTCCGTGCTTGTCCTGCCGCTCCCTTCCACATGCTCACTTGCCCTGTGTGGTAGTTTGAATGTCACTGGTCCCCATCATCTCATAGGGAGTGATGGTATTAGGAGGTGTGGCTTTGTTGGAGTGAGTATGGCCTTGTTGGAGGAAGTGAGTCACTGTGGGGGTGGGATTTGAGGTTTCCTATGCTCAGGATATTGCTCGGTGTCTCAGTGAACTTCCTGTTGCCTACAAGCTGAGATGCTGCCATGCTCCCCGTCATGATGACAAGGGACTGAACTTCTGAAACTGTAAGTGAGCCACCACAACTACATGTTTCCTTTATAAGAGTTACCATGGTCATGGTGTCTCTCCACAGCAATAGAAACCCTAACTAAGACACCCTGCTTCCTCTCTCCCACACGCCTGCTTGCCCTTCTGCTCCACACCATGATGTAAAGCAGTCTGAGGCCCTCACCAGGAGCCTAGCAGGTGCTAGAGCCATGCTCTCAGGTTTTCAGCCTCTAGAACTCTGAGGCAAAATGAACTTTCTTTTTCTAAACAAACTAACCATTCTTAGAGATTCTTTTTTTCTAAATGAACTACCCATTTTATCAACAGCAACTCTGAAAATGAGCATTGTATTTGGATCTCTAAAATAAAATTAATTTTCACTGTCAAGCACACGTTGGCATCCAGATGACCCCAAACGTCCGCAGACAAGAACCCAGCATTCTGTATTTCTAGAGAATCAGTGCTCAGCGAAGACCCTTCTCTAGCCCATGCTGTTGGGCTCAGAGGAGCACACCCCTCAGGCCCGCCCCATACATGTCCCACCAGAAGCCAAGGGAGATGACGCTGAGGTTCTGTCTCCTTGTGTCCGCAGTCAAAACACCAGAATGAGCCCATCTCGTTTTGAAAATGCAAAGAAGCACACACTGTCTTGTTCAAACGTTTCCTCTTTGAGCTCTTCATATGTTTCTTTCTTGCCCACTTTTTTTCTTCTGCAATCAAGGTCATTTATTCTTCCTTTTAGACTAGTTTCTTTGACTTGTTTGGGGTTCCTGGAATATTCTAGAATGCTGCAGGAGATTCACTATCCCCAAACTCTATCCCCCAAACGCTAACCATTGCATACATTTTCCATGAACATCGCTATCAGCTCCAGGGCCCAAGTGGCTGAAAAGACCTTTAGCAATGACAGCCATGGCCTTACCTTTCTGAAGAAGTGTTGCGTGGAGACAGCCAGGGCGTCGAAGCCACGGATGGCCCTCTTCAGCTCCCCGCGAGCCAGGCCCAGCTGCCTGGCCTGCCACTCACACCTGTCCCTCAGTCGCTGGGCCAGCTGCCGCTCTGCCTCTCGGGCCTGCAGGTCAGGCTTGGGTGCAAACCCATTCCGAGGAGCAGTGGTCCTCTGCTTTGGGTGCCCTGTGAAGAGAGAGAGTGGTCACTTGTGGTATTCTGTTCAACTGCAGCCTTTAACAGGAGCTTCCCAGACCCATAATAGTTTTAACAAGACCTCAGAGACTGAGGTGGGACCTCACAGGTGGCACGCCTTAATCTCTGGGACTTAGGCAGAATTGCTCCTCAAAAATTGCCTTCATGTGATGAAAATATGTTCTATTCCAGGAAACACACTGAAAGGTTTTAGGCATCTCAATCCTGAACTGTGCACTGCCATGACATGTTCAGTACTGAGAAACAAGCGGGCGGCTTCTGAGGCAATCTCAGCAGAAGCAAGGGGAGGTTTCCTGTTGGGCCCACGGGAAGACAGGGTCAGAGGCTCTGTGGAGAAGCCTCTCTCCCATGGCTGCTGTTTTTCATCTTTCCGTGGCAAGAAGGCTGGTGATTTTATAAAACTCTCCTGCACATTAGTCACCGTGCCGAGGCACTGAGTGTCTGGCGCCTTTATGATAGGAGACGTTTCCTCCAGAAATTCAAGAAAACCACAGTGAACTAAGGCTGACCGTCAGCACAGTCCACGGGGTCAGCTCTGAGCTGTGCTGCTTCCCCTGCCCACACTGCCGTGTGTGTGTGTGTGTGTTTATAGATTTATAAAGTTATTTCACTTTTATTTCTCTCTCTGTGTGTGTACATACATGAACATGTATGTGAGCACACTACAGGTCAGAAAAGAGTCTAGGAACTGGAGTTAAAAGCAGGTGTGAGCCACCCGACATGGGTGCTCAGGACTAAACTCAGGTCCTCTGCAAGAGAAGTGTGTCTCCATTTCTATTGTTTCAATTGTTTCTATTGTTGTGATGAACACCATGACCCAAAACCAAGTTGGGGAGGAAAGGGTTTATTTGGCTTACACTTCCACATCACTGTTCATCACTGAAGCAGTCAGGACAGGAACTCAGACACAGCAGGAACCTAGAGGCAGGAACTGGTGAAGAGGTGCTGCTTACTGGCTTGCTCATCATTACTTGCACAGCCTGCTTTCTTATAGAACCTAGGGCCACTATCCCAGGGATGGCACCACCCACTATGGACTGCACCCTCCCCCATCAATCACTAATTATGAAAATGTCTTACAACTGGATGTTCCCTCTCTGCTGACTCTAGCTTCTGTCAAGTTGACCTAAAACTAGCCAGCATGGTTATCATTAGGTTAAGGAAATGAATACTCCCATTGAAATTTCCTTTTTAAGCTGGCATTACTATTATTACTATTACCATTACTATTACATTGCTGTCATTCATGTACTCAAAGTTCCGGTATTCAGTCAAATGCAAGCAGGCAGCTCACATTTCTCCTCTCGGGGTCACCCAGCAACTGACATCTTGGCCAAGTCAGCGGCTCCCCTAAGAACACTCACTTTTGGAGCCAACACAACAAACTTAGCTACACTGTGACATTAAGTGACTCAAAGAAACAGTCCTTGTTTAGGGCTCCTCGTTGGCTGTACCGTAATTCTCAATCACTGTCAAGGGCTGGCCAAAGCCCAGGCCCCAGAGCTTCCCCACCAGGAAGGAAGCGCTGAGAAATTAGGTTGGCCATGGACTTCACTTTTGCTTCGTTGAGAAGGGTTTGTGATGGTGAATCTTAATCTTCACTGTGGCCGCACAAATTTACCATTTTACCAATATCGTGCCAAGGTCCTTACCTCTAAATTAGCAATGATCAAAGAACTAGATGAGCACTCACTCGCTATGCCCAACAGACAGCTGATTTGATATGCTTCTTGCTAGGATTTTAGATGCTTCATGTCAAGACTTTTAAGGTCCCACATACTTAATTCTTGCTATCGAATGTTATCTTTATGTCTGGTGTCCTGCTAGGTTCAGTGGATGAGCAAGGAATGAGGTTCATCTTGGCCTCTGGCCAACAACTGTCCAAGAGGGACCAACCCAGATCCCTGGCTCCTCTCTGCCCAGGGTGCTTCCCATTTCCTCATTTGTGGGGCTACTCTATGTCTCCAGCACACCCCATAGGGTTAGGAGCTTGCCCTAAGTCTAGACTGCATTTCCACTGCCCAAGTCCTGCCCCCGGTCACAGTTTCTTTCAAACCACAAATCAGGGTAGGGCCGATGGAATGTATGCTGACCACAATGACATGTGACAGCTTAGTCCCAGCGGGGAGGCCAGTAACTGGACATCAGCACAAAGGCAAATGTCAACAGTTGTTTGCGTGCAAAGTCTGAGCTCTCGACAGTTTGCGTGCCAAGGTGAAGCACTGGGGAGGCCACGGTGTTTGAAAATGGAAAGCAACTATTAAAAATTCATTTGCAGCATCCAGTCACTACCTGAGGAGAGCCAGAGATGGACAGGGTGATTTAATCCAATCTGCAGAGCTTATCAGATACAGTAACACAGCCGAGCTGGTGCCTGCGAGCTGATAATACGATGGAAGGCCATGACCTTCACACTTGTAAACAAGGTGGAAGCAAGGACCAGACACAGCTTTGATGGCTTCTCGGTTGGAGGGAAAGTCCTCTGTGGACCGTGCTCAACGTCCTAGCAGAGGCAGATCCCAAGGGCACATGAGGGGAGTTCCTTGTGGACTTGAAGATAGCTTTGTTTTTATGACCGTAAGCACGGTTAGAAGGATTTCTGAGACAGAATTCTTTTCCCACTCAGTACTAAACAGGACTACTGTTTGCCAAGGGTTGTCCAGTGTGCTGCTTGGTTTCTGTCATCTTGACACAAACTAGAGTAACGCAGGGACTGCCTCCATCTGACTGGCCTATGGTCAAGTCTGTGGGCTATTTTACTGCCATTTTACTTGAATGCAATTAACCACCCTTGACCTCTGAGGAGGAGGGAAGGGCTGGGGTTGAGTGAATAAGCAATTCTAACTATGTGCCGAAGTGTCTAGGTGTCCCTAAAACATGGGGTCTGGAGTTGCTGGCCTGGCTAGACACATCTAGAGAGCACTCTCTAAAGCCACAGGGATGGATGCTGTCAGCAGGGGACCTTTCTGGTTCCCATCCTAAGGACACTTCACCCCGATGCTCATCTGTGCCTACTTATGACTTTCAGGGAAGCCACTACTTCCACTTACTGGTGAGTTACACAGATGAGCATCGGGGTGAAGTATCCTTAGGCATTGGCAAGGAGGTGGGGGGACTGAAAGCTTTAGGCACTACTGCTGGAACCGCAAACGACAGATCACTTTAGGAAAGAATTTGGTGCAATTTAAAGAAGTTGAGTGTAGTTGTATTTTTCTTTAAGCTACCAACTCACAAAAATGACATGAGACTTATTAATTAAAAAAAGCTCAGCCTTAGCTAAGGCTAATTCATAACTGTTCTTACAGCTTGAATTAACCCCTATCTTTTAATCTATGTTCTTTTACACGGTTTGGTTACCTTTACTCTGCTTCCTCTCTGACTGGCTGGCAACTCCACCTTCCTCTTTCCAGCATTCTTTCTCTGCCCAGAGGTCCTGCCTAGCTCGCTATTGGCCATTCAGCTTCCTATTACACCAATCACAGCAATTCATCTCCACAGTGTACAAATATCCCCCAACAGGTAAGCATATCATTACTACATGAACCATACATCCGGGGTCTTAGTTAGGGCTGTATTGCTGTGAAGAGACTCCATGATCATAGCAACTCTTAGAAAGAAAAGCATTTAATTGGGTGGCTTTTAGTTTCAGAGGCTTAGTCCATTATCATGGTGGAACATTGCTGCGTGCAGGAGAAGTGTCTACATCTTGCTCTGCGGGGAGCAGAAGTGAAGACTGTCACACTGGGCATGGCTTGAGCCCGCCCCACAGCGACACACCTCTTCCAACATGACCACACCACCTAATAGTTCTATTCCCTATAGATCCATATATTTGAACACTTGGTCTGTTGCTACTGCTTGGGTAGGCTTAGGAGGTATGGCCTTGCTGGAGGAAGTCATCACTGGGGGCTGGCTTTGGGGTTGTAAAGCCCCCCCATCATCTCTAGTGACTGTTCTTTAAGCTTCCTGTTTACAGTATGGGGTGTAAGCTCCTGGCTTTCTGTTCAAGCCACCATGCTGGCTGCCTGCTGCCCTCAGTGACAGCTCTTACACCTCTGGAACCTTAAGCCCTAATAAACTACTTTTATTAGTTGGCTTGATCTCCACCAAGTCCTTGCACAACTTCTAGGAACCTTTCATTTGGATCTGACTGGGGTGGCGAGGAAATAAAGTACAGACAGACAGATGAACACATGGACAAAAATTTGGGATTGGGTGGTCTGGGCTATTGACTGGAGAAACCAAAGTACCCTGAGGCTCTCTGTGTTTAATATATAGAGAGGTGAGATTATGACATCCGCTGAACAAGGAGGCAGGGTTATGACATTAGCTGAACAAGGAGGTGGGGTTACGACATCCGCTGAACAAGGAAGTAAGTTTAGCTAATCATCTCAGCAGGTACAGTCTCGGTAGAGGAACAGGTCTTCAGGCTGTGAGCATCTAGTGGGAGAAAGCAATGGTGGCTGTATTTTGTACACACGGTCTCCCTCTGAGTCTGAGGCACTGGGTTCCAGACATGCTGTGTCCATGTCAACAGCATGCATTCACTTGGGACTTCTGTGTGGGTCACGCAGTTTCGCTGCAGCAGCAAAGTAACTAACACACTGGAGAAAGGGGTTACTAAAGACGACAGCAAAACAGAAGTGTATTACACGATTCCGCATCCGTGAGATCTTAGGAAATACAAACTAGACAGACTAGACCAGAGCTGGCTGGGATTGGGGTGTGGTGGGCTGTGCACATGGGCCTGGCATGACCATCAGGACATTCTGGAAGAAGATGGATGTATATTTTCTCCTCATTAAAAGCTGTTAGCTTCACAGGTAAGAGCACATGTCAAAACTGACCAAGATGTACACTTTACATATAGGTGATTTAACCCGTATTGATTTTTAACTGTTTGGCATTTTACTGATATAAATATTTCCATATTTCAACTTTTAAAACATTCTTCTATTTTAGGCATAGACTAGAAACAGTCCAAAGCTAGATATTATTACACACAGCCTCTGTTTCTCTTCCTTTTATGAAATACTACTTGAGCTGAGACCTTCAAAGTGTGATTTGTTTCCCAACTGAATTATTTTCACATGTTCTCATAAGAGCTCATAGCCTTTTGCAAAGAAAGTCTCCCACATTTATGTGGCATAAACTCTTGTTTTTATAGATAAAACTCATGTCCTCGGGTACAGAATGAGGAAACCCCAGCCCCTGTGCCAGGCCAGCATGCACACATCACGGCCACTTGAATGAACTCAGTGCCAAACTAGGGCCTCACAAAACAGCACCGCCCACGCGTGTAAGTACCTGGTGAGTGAACCTTGCTGGAAGATGACGCTGTTCTCTTGGGAGACGACACGGCAGGTTTGTTAGCTTCTGTTTCTTTCTGTGATTCTTTCTTCGTTCCTACATAGGGTTTGTAAAGAGGAAAGAAAGAGAAAGGGGTGGTTATGGGAGGCACTGCGTAATCAAAGGCAAACAAAACAACAAGGAAATCGCTGGATACTTTGTTATAGTCAACGCCCCGGTCCCTTTGCCTGGGAAGTTGACACATTTATAACAAAGGGAATTTAGTTCCCAGTGCCACCTAAAATAGGCCCACTTGTCTCTAGTTTGACCACAACACCACTTACGCTGGTAGGCTCAGTACCCAATGACCTCACAAAACACCTAGGGATTAAAATGTCATTGTACTTAGGCACCAACTTGGTCTACTGAGGACAGGGAGGGATGGGATAGGTAGAAATACCTGCCGAGCCACTGGGGACCTCATTGGGCTCTAATTCATTTCCAGAGGTGACCTAGAGATCACCACCCCCCTCGGTTGTAGATGAGCCTTCCTGGATATTCCAGCTGGTGGGGCTGGAGGGATAACCTGGGCATGGGGGACCTAGCGGCATGTGTAGATGCCCTCAGGAGATGACCGGGGCTGCAGAGTGCCTTCCCTCCAAAAGCTGAAGTCTGCTCACTGTTGCTAGGTAAACTGCCATTGTCAACAACATGTCCAGTCGTTCGTGTTCTCATGAGACCATGCGAGGAACTCTCTCCAGGCCCGTGCCCTGTTGACACTGACAAGCCAGGCATGTAATTTGACAGACCCCAAAGGTTTCTGTACAGCAATCATATGTTTGGCTTCGTTTAACAGAGGCCTAATTGCCAGCATGTGAATGGGTAGATACTGTGCCCATTTTTCTCCCTGATAGGGATTGTTCTTTTAGTTTGCAGAACAGCCCTTCCCCTGATATTGAAATTATGTTTGGCCAAGTCTCCCTCTTCAAACATTTTAAGACCGTCCTTCACTGCCAGTAGTTTTAGGTTTTAACATGTCTGAATGCACACAATCCCCTACCCATTTCCAGCTCTGAAGTCCTGAGAGCAGTATTAAAGGTTTATATGCCCACACACATTGACGGTCTATGTGTGGGGCTATGTGACGGTCTATGTGACGGTCTATGCAGGGGGCTGGGATCTGGAGGCCTTGAGAGCCCGCCCACCATCTCCTCTTCTAAATTTATCTGGTTATTTGCCTCGTTTTACTTGGTAATTTAACTTTGAAATGGGCTCAAGAGCATAAGAAAAGGAATTAGTTTGGGGTCCATGTTTTCCCTCTCCAGGGGAAGAGTCCCTTCATGGCCAGCGCAGAGTGATTAAGGACGCCCGTGGTGATCTACTGAGACGCCTCTGCAATGGCTGCCTAGCTCCTGCCCTCCAAAACATCCCCCATGTTTCCCAGCCATAAGTGTGTAGCCATTGTCAACCTGACACACCTGGAGAGAAGGACCCTCAACTGAGGAACCGCCTCCATCAGATGGGCTCTTGGACTTGTCTGTGGGAAGTTTTTGTGACTCCTAACTGATGGATGAGCGCCCAACCCTACCATGGGTGGTGCCCATCCCGAGGCGGGAGAGTCTGGGATACATCAGAAAAGTAGCTGAGCAAGTCACGGACAGCAATCTGCATTTTTCATTGTCCTCTGCTTTAGTTCCTGCCTTCACGTTCCTGCCTTGAGTTCCTGGCTTGATATCGAGTCTTCGATGATGGGTTGTGACCTGTCAACCGACTAAACCGTTTTGCCCCCAAGTTGGTTTTGGTCATGGTGTTTATCACAGCAACAGAGAAGCAGACTAAGGCAGTGTGGGGAATTCAGACGTGTGTACCAGAGTTATATACCCACCTATCCAAAGCAGACACGTGTACCAGAGAAACGTACACACCTCCCCAAAGCAGATGTGTGTACCAGGGAAATGTACACACCTATCCAAAGCATACGTACACAGCTATCCAAAGTAGACATGTGTATCAGAGAAACGTACATACATCCAAAGCAGATGTGTGTACCAGAGAAATGTACATAACTCCCCAAAGCACATGTGTGTACCAGAGATACGTTGAGACAGAGTTTCTCACTGGGACTTGGGACTGGCCAATGAGGCTAGGGCAGATGGCTAGCGACAGTCAGGGAACTGCCTGTCTCTGCCTCCTTAGTGCTGGGATTTCAAGCATGCACCACCATGCCTGGATTTCTCGTGTTCTGAAGATCAAACCAAGATCCTCACAAGGCAGGCATTTCAGTCTCCAAGCTATCTCCTCAGTCCTATTTCTGATACATTTTTAGAACCTGCCTTCTGCCCGCCCCTTGCGGATTTGTACATTGAAACACAATCTCCAGTATGATGGCATTATGAGAGGCGGGGCTTGGGGAAACCTTACTGCCAATCTCCAGTAGGATGGCATTATGAGAGGCGGGGCTTGGGGAAACCTTACCACCAATCTCTAGTATAAAGGCATTATGAGAGGCGGGGTTTGGGGAATCTTACTGCCTGCTGTTTATAATGCACTCACCTTGCATTTTTAAACAGCAGGCTGAATGGGATTAACACAGAACTTGTAGGTGCTGAGCTAGCCTGGGGTACTCAATCACATCTAATGGGGCTGGTGCCAGTCCTTTCCGTCTAATGCGAGGGTATGAATGTTCCAGAGCCAAGGTCACAGAGCTATTATTGGTAACCACTATGGGAATCTGGTTCCAATTTTAAGTGCACCCCCACCTAACCCCCACCATGCAAATTCTACATGGTAGAAACAAGCAACTCACCAATGCTCACCCATAATTCTGTTCCACTTTTTCCAACAGTCACGTGGAAACAGATTATTGTTCTAAGTGGTCTTTTCAAAAGCCAAAAGGTGTGTGCAATTAAAAAGAAAGAAGGTGTCCAGACAAGTTTCCTGCTGGCGAGTAACTTCTCGTGTGTGACACAGGCCACTGATGTCACATCCACCCTGTGCCAGCTCCAAGTACAGGGCTCTGGGCACAGTGTGAGCTTTGCACTTAAATGCATAGGTTTCATCCAAGCTTGCAGTCTTCTGTTTTTGTAACTTTGGGCAACTACCAGGTTTCTCCAACCAACTTATCAAGGGGGCTGCAATGTCAGTTTGATCCATTAATGCTGATGCTGCCCTGTTACTTAATAGTGCATCTATGGGCTAGCTAGACAGTTCACCCTCATACGTTGACAGCTCAACGTTCAGAATCACTCTGAGAAAGGAAGACGATGTATTTCAGGCTCCTATTTTCTGTGCCCCTATGCTGACTGTTGCTTCTCAGTACGATTCCTCAACAGTCATGATGAAGCTGGAGAACCAATCTTTACAGGACACGAGAATAATTAAGTCATACTCTTCTTGAGTGGCATCTGCACGCCCCATTTCACAAAATTCAGCAAATTATAACTGAGCTCATGAAGATACATATTAATGTCCTATTTGGGAACCTTAAGTCAGAGTCGTTGTCCTTTACAACCAGCCAGTCTTTTAATAGATAAATAAAAGTAGTATATTAGAAAGAGAAGCAGCTTTGGGGAAAGACAGACCTCACCCCAAGTCCTGATCAGCTGCCTAGATACTCTGACACTGGGAAAGCCAGCTAGCTCCCCATCTATAAGCAGAGGAAAAGTGGAGTTTTATCATATCACTTGGTGTTTAGGAAGAGAGACAAGAGCCCTTGGGTGAAGACTGGCATGAGAGTATGTTTATGTTGGTGGTGGTGGTCATCAAGATGGCTAAGTGCCTGCGTCGTCATTGCTGCGGGGCCAATAAGTGGGTTTGAGGCGCGAACATCGGGCGGGTAGCGATGTTGCAGTAGTGACTGGGAATCAGACCCTAAAAGGAAAGGATGAGGGATGGAGTGAACAGTGGGAGAGAAATCACAGAGGCACAGCACGGCTCGGCTTAGCACTGTAGTTGGAGGTACAAGAAGGTGGCTTGGCAGGGAGGAGGTAGCACGGCAGGGAGGAGGTAGCACGGCAGGGAGGAGGTGGCACGGCAGGGGAGAAATTGTACAGCAGGGAAGGAGGTGGGTGGCTGCGAAAAAGATGGCATGGCAGGGGAGAAGGTAGCATAGAAGGGGAAAAGGCAGCATGGCAGGGAGAAGGTGGGTGGCAGGGAGAAGGTGGGTGGCAGGGAGAAGGTGGGTGGCAGGGAGAAGGTGGGTGGCAGGGAGAAGGTGGGTGGCAGGGAGAAGGTGGGTGGCTGGGGTTCTGACTATGGGCCTTGGATCCACAGGCAGCTGGGACTGCTAAGGGTCCTAAGCCAGGGAGTAGCAGGACCAGACGTGATGGAGAAAGGTACTTTCTTAAACTTAGGATTTTCTCTGCACCCCATAAAGACTACGCCTCTACTCCCAAAGGCACTGTTAGTGTTTGAGATCGCATCAACGCAATGCACCGGATCATACAAGCCTGGACAGGAACTCAGCGATGTACAATTCAAAGTTCCCCACTCCCCAAATAAAGAGGTGGGGCAGCACCATGGTATCCACTAGCATAGCGATGCACACATGGCACCATGGGCAGATTTCTGCAAGGCACAACTGTCGAAATCCACCACGGAAGCCATAAGACCATTTGCATGAATTCCTGCTGGACTCACTCCCACACTTCCTTAGGGTTGACAGGCAGAGTGGGCGACAGGTATGTAACCTTTAGATACAATCCCCCTACAAGCTCTGACATAAGAGTTGAGGTGTTACTATCCCACTTTTGAAGAACTCCTACAAAAACAAGGCTCGTTTTACACCAGCCTGCTGGTGGCTTGGGGTCAAGGTGCGTCAGGGTTGTGTGCAGCCTGGCACTGTGCAAGTGCCCTAGAAAGCTTCTCAAATTATCAAATACTATTCCTGCAGAGGGTTCAAGGGAAGGATTAGAGGGGACAGCAGAGGAAAGAGACGATTTCTTCCCACTTCTCATGTCACCCTGGGGCCAGACAAATCCCTAGCCCGCTAACTGTCGAAGGGGTTGCTGGTCTTTCGGTCATTTTATAGCTTCCAAGTTCCTTTGTCAGGGGAAGGAAGAAGGAGAGAGAGAGAGAGGGAGAGAGAGAGAGGGAGAGAGAGAGAGAGAGAGAGAGAGAGAGAGAGCATGTGTGCGTGTGTGTATACATGTGTGTGTGTATACATACATACATACACACACATATTCAAATAAGCAAGGCATCAAATTGCTAGCAACTCCATGACTGAGATTTTTAAGGGGAGACATGTTTATTCCTCCATACCAGCAATGGCTGGAAACTTCTCTCAAAAGTCAGGTTTCTTCTACCTGGCGTTATCTCCACACTCAGCCTCAGCCCTTTACACCACACACTTTCCTGTGCATTCATTTCCCCTTCACAGCCCTTATGACAACTGTAATAAAACAATTACGTGGTAATTATGTGACACCTTGTGCCCCGTGGGGACAAGGGTTGTCTTATCGCATCTATCAAGCGCTCCCCAGGTAACCAGTGCAATGCTTAACTCAGAGAAGGCTCTCGGTGCCTGTGTGTGGATGGAGTGGATGCCCACAAACATATCCAACAGTCTCTGCTTCTGGGACACCTTAGAGAATGGCATGCTTCTGACCTTTCTTTTGGCTGGATAGCACAGCACACGGGTCATTCTGGAACAACCCTCACGTGGCTCTCTTGATGACGTGGGGAGCTCCCCTCAGCAGATACAGCATACATCATCCAAACCCCATCTTCTGGGCTCAGTGACCTCACGCCACACAAAGGGCTTCCATATTTATTGCTTTCATTTTTCTTCTGGAAACATTCTGAATTCTTCTGCTCTCCTCCAGCCTGCTCTGTTCCCCCACACGACCGCTGGTCCTCCCATTGACTTCACCATGACAAATCAGCTCAGCCTGTGATAGCAATTCAAACTTGGCCCTGGGGAGGCTGCTCAACACCAAGTAATAAGAGGAGCATCTACGCTGAACTGCGGATGCTGCTTCTAACTGAACTCTGTCTCGTTGCCTCCCGGTTCTCCTTCTGGGATGTTGGTGAACATCCCTGAGCCAACAGGAGTAACCACGCTGTGAGCACTATGATTTTCTTATCGCTATCCAAGGTGAGCTTGGGAGTTAAGCACAAGAAGTCATGGGAACCAGGCATGGCTTTAAAGAACAGCCCCTCCCCTCAATTGTCTTCAACAAACATCCCAGCAACACACAGGCAATGGTCCACTGCTTGCCTTCTCTCTTTTTTTTTTCTTCTAATGTTCAGTCTTTCTTTCCAGCTCTTTCCCAATGTCTTTAATATGTAGTCAGGAAGGGCGGGCAGTGTGTGAGCAGCAAGGATGAAGCAGGGAGAGCCGGCGGCAGCATCTTCCTGGTCCCCGAGCATCAACCTTTCCCGTGAACACACGCAAAATGACTTTGATCAGCGACTCACATTTTGAAAATTACAGTGTGCCCAGAGATCCCTCCATGTGTGATGCTTAATTCAACATTTCTCTAAAGAGGCAAAAGTCATTTTTATGACACATGGGGTTTATAGTCTGTAGACTGACAGCCTTGCGAGTCTTAGGGAATATTTTTATTGGGTAGAAAGAAACTTAAATGATAAGTTGTTTTCTACATAACCAGAAGAAATCTTTTCCCAGCTTAGCGTGGAAAGAGATGAATTTTATATGCTCCATCATATGCGCCTGACAGAATCAGAGGCACGTTGACCACGAAGTAATCTATATTCTGATCAATAGTTTCAACTGAAAACACTTTCCTATTTATCAGACTGGTGCGGCCCTGTTACCAAGTCAATGCGTGAAGCCTGGCTATTTCTGTAAAATTATATGGTTCAATGCACCGGAAAGGGATTTTGTATTTGACATGTGAACAACACAAAAGCTTTTCATGAGGATCTTGAAATAAAGGGCTCTCCAAGGTCCAAGGCCAAGGTCCTGAAATACTTGGGGACTCTCCACTTACAGCCTGAGCAACAGAACATATGTGGTGTGGGCTCTCTCCTTCCACCACATGGCTTCTGGGGATCGAGCCCTGGTTGCCAGGCATGGCAGCAAGCACCTTTATCCGCTGAGCCATCTTCCCGGCTCCACAGAGTATCATGAGAAGAAGCTTCAGAGTGTGTTTCCATTTGTAAAACCTCACCAGTCCTCGCTGCAGTTGTCAATTCTCAGCCCTATGACTTCAACTTTTGTGACAGGGAGAAAGATGAGTGACAGCCTGCTTCTCAGTTTGCTTTTGACTTTGCTTTGGGGGTCAAGAAGCACTAAGTATGGTGTTTGCGTTTTTCTCTTTTTGCTCCTTGGATGTTTAGACTTGCCAATTCCTCACACACCCTTGCCAAGGCCTGTGTCACATTGCCTTGCCTGAACACCCTGCACTGTTTCAGGGCTTGGAAAGTAGGCAAATGGTAAACACTTAGCGACTAAACAAGCACCATACAGAAATTATTAGATAAGTCACCAATAAAGAGCAAGCCATTTTGCCTTACCTCCACCTCACGATGGCTTTCTGGCTTGTCAGAATTAACTAGACTTCAGATAGAAGATTATGAACCTCTTGCTTCCACCCTAATTATTAAGTTATAAATCCATTTTCCTTACTGTGAGTTCCTAAGGGAACAGCTGTTCTAATTATCCTTGCATCTAAATCATGGATACAGCACGTGCTTAGACTCTTGTTGAGGAATGAACCAGGAAAAAAAGCATCCCCCACAAAAACTTCCCATTAGAAATCCAGGTTAGAGGACACAACTGAACATCCGAAGGTCTGTCCGGTGGCTGGCACAGGCCATCTTCAACAGTAGATGGGAATCATTAAGCAGGTGGTACAGAGGCATGAAAGCCCAGCCACCATTAGCTTCATATTGATTGGCAAGTTCAGAAATGCTGCCAGAGCTAGGATGTGGCTCAGTGGGGAGAGCATGAAAAGGCTCAGAGTTTGATGGC
Source organism: Microtus oregoni (assembly GCF_018167655.1). NCBI lineage: Eukaryota > Metazoa > Chordata > Mammalia > Rodentia > Cricetidae > Microtus > Microtus oregoni. Next base: position 10,272,658 of record NW_024543088.1, on the reverse strand, counting down.
CTGTGTTGTGCAAAGCAAAGAAAAAAGAAAGACAAGGAAGAGGAGGCAACGGGAGAAAGAGGAGGAGAGGAGGAAGGGAAAAGGAAGAGGAGGAAAAGGAAGAGTAAGAGAAGAGAAGAAGGAAAGGGAAGAGGAGGAGGAGGGGGAAAGGGAGAAGGAGGAAGAGAAGGAGTCGTTTCCCATGTAGGGTTATAACAGTAAGGATGCATGCTAAGAACTCATTCCCAGCCTCACAGCCCAAGCCATGCAATTGTTCAGTATGTGACCAATCTGCAGCCCTGCCCTCTGTGGGTCAATTATTGTGACAACATACACCAGCAGAAAACTTGATTTTAATTCACTTAGAAATGCAGAGCCATGCAGTAAGTGCCAAGTGAGAAATTCCGTATTACAATTTAACTACTATTGACAGTCACTGTGAAATTTGCAAAGGTCTACCAGGCGTGGAAAGGAAAGTTATGCAGTATATTTAAAACACACTTTGGCTTTTTGGCTAACCCACCTCTTGTTTTGATGGCTTGGTTGCAATGCTTATGATCTCCTCCTAATCCCAGCTGGGTGTATACATAAACAAAGCCACTGTGTATACCTCTTAACCTCTTGGTAGTGGAGATAGGACAGCAAGCAGTTTGCCCCAGCCTGGCTCAAGCTGCTATCTCACCCAGTCAGTGAAACTGGCAGGGTGGAGGCCAATGGCTAGGATCAACTGTGCATTCCATTTCGTGGCTAGAAATGTGGGCAGCAGGCAATGTCAGGCTCCCAAAGGGCACATTCAGGGGTCCATACCTTGAGTGGTGTGAGATCCTCAACTTATTTTTTATAACAGAAGGGAATGGGTAATATTTAAAGAGTTCCTCTCTTGAGTCAATGGTGGGAGAATGCCTAAATGCACTTTATATTTTTGCTTGTTTTGAATTTTAAGACAGGGTCTCCCTATGTAGTTCAGACTGGACTAGAATCTAAGATCCTTCTGCTTGGTCTCTGGTGTGCATATCGGAGTCTAAAAACTCTTATGTCTCAGGACTAGAGAGATGGCTCAGGAGTTAAGAGCATTTGTTGCTCTTACAGAGAATCCAGGCTCAGTTCCCATCATCCACATGGCAGCTCAGAATCACCTGTAACTACATATAGTTCCAGAGGACCCAGTACTTGCTTTTGGCCCCTGTGGGTCTTGCAAGAACACAGATATATATGCTGGCAAAACACCCTATATTAAAACAAAAATCTCTAAAAAAAAAAAACTCTATCTATCTATCTATCTATCTATCATCTATCTCTTGAAAATCAAATGCAGAGCTTCCCAGCTCCATTCAAGGATAGTTCTGAGTAGATATGGTCAATACTTAACAAATTGATGTGGGAGTGTCATCTATCTATCTGTTGCTTTCATTGGTTAATCAATAAAAAAACTGCTTGGCCTTTGATAGGCCAGCCATTAGGTGGGTGGAGTAGACAGAACAGAATTCTAGGAGAAAGAAAGCCGAGTCAGGCAGTCGCCATGATTCTCCGACCCCAGATGGATGTAGGCTAGAATCCTTCCTGGTAAGACACCACCTCGTGTCTTAATAACACAGATTACTAAATATGGGTTAAGCAAGATGTGAGAATTAGCCAATAAGAGGCTATAGATAATGGGCCAGGCAGTATTTAAAAGAATACAATTTGTGTGTTGTTATTTCCGGGGCTAAGCTAGCCATGTGGGAGCTGGGCGGCAGGAACAGAGCCCGTCGCTCCCAGTACAACAACAAATTGCACTCGGAATTCGCTAAGTGTTTTACAGCTGGGGCTGTGATTTGCTGCAGACCCTGGAGGAGGACACAGAACTCACAGAGCAAGACTGAAATAGTTGCCAGCCGTGGAGAAGACACTGCAGAGGGAGAGCTGGAGGCGCCTGTCCGCTATGTCTGCCACGTGGGCCTCTGGTTGGGCTTTGTTTCTGTGGGTTCATAAGAAGCACACTTCCTCATGCTTCGGCACTAAAGCGCTGGAGCAGCAAGGCTCCTGTTGACTGTGGACCAGCGGAAAGGGCGGGAGATGCCTCTAGCTTACTCTTGGGAGCTGGTACACCTCGCTGAACACCCACAGAAAGTCTCAAGTAATTTCTAGTTCTCATTGTCTCCTTGCCCCAGAGTCATCAGTGGAGAGAACCAGCAGGGAGTGGGGCCTCTCCCTCTTTCAATGGGTATCTGCTAGTAGCCTGGGGATATTTTGGGTTCCCTGTTGGTGGCAAAGGATTTGGGATAAAGGAAAAAAGGCGTGTGTGCCTACCTTTAGCTCCAGCACTTGAAAGGCCAAATCGGAGTGTTCAAGTCTAGCCTGATTCACATAGCCAGCCCCAGGCCAGCTAGCGAAATCAGGGTCAGAGAGATGGCAGACACAGGAATCCTTAGATAATAACCTGGGCGAGAAGAGCTATCAACAGCAAAGTCCCTGAGGAGGCCACACTACGTGATGACCTGAAGGAAAGACATGTTGGCTCAGAGAAGGAAGTATTTCTAAATAAAATGTGGAAGAAACGGTACGTCAGACAACCTAAGTAGCAGAAGTAACAAAATGGTTTTTAAAACCCGTTTTCTCTTTATTTTCAACACTTAAAATATCCCACTTTCATTTAACTTTGCCTCCACTAAAGCACTCTGCCAGTCAATGTGTTTACCCATGAGCTTATCCTACTGCATTTTCCTGGGGTCTAAAATTCCCCATTTTAAGCATGGAACCATATACTTATTCAGTGTGTGTGTGTGTGTGTGTGTGTGTGTGTGTGTGCGCGCGCGCGCGCGCACATGCACATGCACACGTGCATATGGAGACCAGAGGTCAACTCCAGGTATCTTTCTTTAGGATACAATTCGCCTTCTCTTTTGAGATAGCAGTGTCTCACCTTGGCCTGGAACTCACACATCGGGTTGGCTGGCCACCAAAGCCCCTGCGATCTACTCATCTCCCCCTTGGTCCTGGAATTGTGAGCATGTACCACCATGCCCAGATGTTTTACATGGACTCCAGGGATCAAACTCAGGTTCTTATGCATGCATGGCAAGTAACTTACCAATTGAGCTGCCTAGCTCACCCCTGCCTACTTTAAATGGTAAATACATTTTGATACAACTTTAGCTCATTACTCTTGCTTTAATTACTTACAACTTTTCAGTGGACAGAGCTGAGATCTCTTCTTAAAGATCAACTGTGGATGAGTTCACGTGTCACCCATATGAAGTATGATTAATAAAAACTCAGAGAGAGAAATTGGGGTTCAACCTGATGATCTGAAAAGCAAAGCAGCCAGCCACTGGCTCTTACCTAGGCCTCAGTCCAAAATGGCGATCCTGCCTCTAGGAATCTCAGAATGAGACTGAGCCTGAGAGCTGTCTCCTCCCTTTTTATAATCTTCTCTAGTTCTGAGATTAAAAGCATGACCTGCTACTGCCTGGTTTCTATGGCAGCTAGTGTGGCTACTGGGATTAAAGGTGTGTGTTACTGTTGCCTGGTCTATAAGACTGGCCAGTGGGGGCTGTTTTACTTTTCTGATCCTCAGGCAAGTTTTATCTAGTAAAATACAAGTGAAATGCCCTTATGTCATCTTGTCGCGTGTCTCACAAACTTAGACTATCAGAACACGCAGTGTCACGAGGCGGTAGCACCACCAACAGGATAGGTTACTGACAACCCTCTCCGGCATCCCTGTTGGAGTCTTCCTGAGTCTAGGGAATATCCCAGCAGGGAGCTATGCCATATCACTGGGCTAAATTAAGTCACCTAATTTCCATGCTTCTGCCGCAACAGGCTTCACTATTCATTTATTAACTCATGTACTCAGTTATTCATCTGTTAATTGAGATAGGGCCCTGCTATTTTGCCCTGGCTGGACTGGAACTTGCTATGTAGACCACGCTGGCTTCAGATCCACAGAGCTCCATCTGCCTCTTGACTGATGGGATAACATCTGTATAGCATCCTGCCCAGCTTCTGCAGGACAGCTCAGATCTGCTCTTCTAGAACTTAGCGTCAGTATTCAATTGCACTCAATATTGAGACGATTTTTAAGTCAGGCCAAAAAAACAAGTGTCCAAATCCTGTCATTGACTCCAATCTCTAGTCTTCCTCCTAAATCTCTCTTTTTCCCCTATGCATAATCTTTTTAAAATTCATAGTTTATTTTTTCTATTTCTTTTCTTAGTATAAGCACATAAATGGTATCACATGTCCCTATTTAGAGAAAACCGTTCCCCATCTAAGGGCAGCCATACTGCCTTGCATCCCGGAAGTGCTTCTGTCCAGTCCCTAGGAACAGCCAGGTGAGGGGCTTTCAGTTCTCTTCAACTCTAGACACCGATGCACTGGACTTTTGTTCATCTGTTTTGGGGGAAGATTCCTAGAGCCCACCTCGAACAACACATGCGTTTGTGATTCTGCAGCCTGCCGACTAAGTCCTCTTTAGGGCAGTGGAATATTTTTTATTCCTGACAGGAATGCCCCAGGAAGGCTGTCATGGGTATATATAACATCTGTCACACTTGGGGATTTTTGAAGCTGTGCTTCTCTGTCTGTCTAAAACACCTGATTGGTCTAATAGAGAACTGAACATCCAATAGCTAGGCAGGAGAGGGACAGACAGGTGGGGCTGCTGGGTAGAGTGAATAAATAGAAAGGAAAAAGAGAAGAGAGAGGAGTGAGGAAAGGAGAAGAGGGTGCTGGGGGCCAGCCACACTGCCAAAGACATGGAATAAGCAGGGAAGAAGAGAAATACAGAAATAGAGAAAGGTAAAAATTCAGAGGCAAAAGGTATTTGGGATAATTTAAGAAAATCTGGCTAGAAATAAGCCAAGCTAAGACCAGGCAATTATAGTAAGGAATAAGTCTCCATGTGATTATTTGGGAGCTGGGTGGCAGGCCCCCCAAAGAGCAAAGATAAAACAACAACCACAGCTGCACAAGGGCTTGTTACATCTTTCAGCCCACAGTTCATCACGAAGAGAAGTCGGCGGCCACTGACGCAGAGGCCACAGAAGAATGCTGCTTCCTAGCTTGCTCCCCAGGGCTTGATAAGCCGGCTTTGTTACACAGTCTGGGAGCGTAAGCCAAGGACTGCGCCACGTCCAAGGTGGGCCGGACCCTCTCACATCAATCTTTAACCACGAACATGCCCCAAGGCTTGCCTATAGGCACTCTGGTGAGGGCATTTTCTCAGCTGACATTCTCCTTCCCAGATGACTCTAGCTTGAGCCAAGTGGACAGAAGAAGAACAACAACAACAAAACCTAACCACACCTGGCAGCTCGCAATGCCATCCAGTTCTTATGCATGCACAGTGGTAGACAGCTGGCTATAATCACAGGAGGAAAATAGGGAGGAAAAAACCACCGATCTGAACGTGCCCTCTACAGTGGATCCGGGCTCAGCCTCCCATCTGTCTTCACAATGCCGAACTTTACAGTGGAGAACTAGGAACCATACCCACAGGCACCGCTAAGGGGGACAGGTTCCTTGTGTGAGATATGGAGGAGGAAAACAAGACGGAGCCAAACATGGGCCACCTGGGCAGTGTCTGGCCACAGTGGCCTTCTCTGGAATCCCTGCACACGCGTGGGGCATGGAGAGGCAGGTTGTCTGCACTACTTAAATGGAGCTAGTCACAGACACAACCATGGCTCTGGAGCCATTGCTGGGACACAAACTATCCAATCTGCTGGGGTCTGTCCAGTTTTGCCGGTTTAAGTTCACAGCCAGCAGAGGGCAGCAGTTCCCTTTGCGTTCTGAGGCCCTGGCTGAGCTTGCCCTAAAGCCTTTCAAATGGTTTCAAGAGCCAAGGTTTGCCCCTAGCCAAGGGCCTGTCTTCTTAAAAACAGCTTGGCTCTTGCTTCCTCAAACCAAAATGGTGTCATTGAGAGGGTTAGCAGACAGGCAGAGGAGATACAGAGGAGGCACAAGAATATGTTGTAGTATTTATTAAGTTTAAATGCCTCTTAAGACTCTTCCGTCATCTCTTCTAAGCAGCGGTTGGACATAGGGACTTTCAAAGACTCCACTGTGGAGCTCCTGAAAGGCAGAAGGTCTTACCAGCAGGCGTGGAGGTGGATTTTGGTGCCGGAAGTAAACTTCTGCGTGGTGTTGTTGCATTGGAGGTAGATGCAGGGGCTGCCCGGCTGGCTCCCTTGGGTGTGTCCTTAGAAGGCAGAGTTGGCTTCAGAGGTGGCTGCTCTTCAGTCCCAAAGGTGGAGCCTGTGGGAGGCAGAGAGCAGGTTCATTACAACTTCATGAAAGGTGGATGGACCCACCTGCCATTCAAGCTTGGCCAGCCAATCCTAAGGCCGCCATCTGCTCAGGAACACACCTTTCAGTGAGTGGCCTTGAAAAGCAATGGAAGTGGCTGTGGGAAAGAGCTCTCTTTAGTCAGGACGTAGTATCTGTGATTCTGACCCTCTGCAATTGGCTAATTCACAGATGTAGAACCTACAGGTATCCAGTGATGGGGGTTACATATATGTTAATTCACAGATGCAGAACCTACAGATATCCAGTGATGGGGGTTACATATATGTCTCCCTGGCCAAGGACATTTGTTTCCAGAATCTGGGGAATCCAGAAGAGGAGGCCTGGGGTGGGGGCGGAGGTAGGGGTGTAGGGTGGATATGAGGATATAGGGTGGGGGTGGGGATTTAGGGTAGAGGTGGGGTGGGGATATAGGGTAGGGGTGAGGGCAGAGGGTGGGGGTGGGGGTATAGGGTGGAGGTATAGGGTGGAGTGGGAGTAGGGTCAGAGATGGGGAAACCTTCCAGATGCATGGGGTTGCATTGCTGCTTTATTTACTTATTTTTACTGAAAACTTTAAAATTTTATTTTAGGGGTGTTTTGCTCACTTGTACCTATGCAAGACACATGTGTGTGGTACCCATAGAGACCAGAAAAGGGCATCAGATCCCCTGAGACTGGAATGGTATAGTTGTGTGAGTTACCCTGTGGGTGCTGGGAATCGAACCCAGGTCCTCCAGAAGAGCAGCCAGGGCTCTTAAACACTGAGCCATCTGCCCTGCCCCAGCTTTACTTATTCAGAAGGCAGAAGGAATGGATGGGTAGCTGCAGTTTGCTACCCAGAGAGAAGCAGTCTCTGTCTGGAGGACCGTTTGTCACAAACAACTGCTCTGATACTCTAAGGATCCAGGACCCAGGAAGAACAGCTTGGGTCTGAGTCCAGTAGAAACAGTGTGGCCTGAACTATTCTTCTGCATCTTCTGAAACTTTGTATGTGACCCTTAAAGACAATGATAGTGGCCTTAAGAGAAAAGGCTTCCAAACGCCCCTCTGGTAGAAGGAGGTCTGGGATCTCTTCTGCTAACTGCGAGAGGCTGATCAGGGCTCATTGGGAACAAACCTGCCCATTTGTGAAAAGCAGGTGATGATAACTGGAAGATAGACAAGGCACTGGAGAGAGACTAAATGTCTTTTCATCTCTTTGAAAGGAGGGTCACCATATTTCACTTATATTGGCCTGCATAAAAATGAAGGCATTGAAATCAGGAGCAGAAGGAGAGCGAGCACGAGCAAGGAACTCAGGACCTCGAGGGGTGCACCCACACACTGAGACAATGGGGATGTTCTATTGGGAACTCACCAAGGCCAGCAGGACTGGGTCTGAAAAAGCATGGGATAAAACCGGACTCGCTGAACATAGCGGACAATGAGGACTGCTGAGAAATCAAGAACAATGGCACTGGGTTTTGATCCTACTGCATGTACTGGCTTTGTGGGAGCCTAGGCAGTTTGGATGCTCACCTTACTAGACCTGGAAGGAAGTGGGAGGTCCTTGGACTCCCCACAGGGCAGGGAACCCTGACTGCTCTTCGAGCTGACAAGAGAGGGGAAGTTGATTAGGGGAGGGGGAGGGAAATGGGAGGTGGTGGCGGGGAGGAGACAGAAATCTTTAATAAATAAAAAAAAAATGATGGCATTGTTAAAATGGCCTCAACATTCATGATATTTGGAGATTTCATTCCATTATTTGGAGTCTGAGATCACTGCTTTTCTCCCCAGAAAGACCTGAGGGTCTTCTTAAAATTGGTGAGACCAGCGTTGTTCTGGGAGAAAAGCCGCTTTAAGAACAAATAAGAACTGGCTACTGCTTGGAGCAGCTGGCATGACACAGTTCCCTTCGGTCACTGTAGAAGCATCTAAACAGTTCTAAACTCGGCTAAGAGAATGTGCGGGACCTCCACAAGCCCACAAGAAGCACCAAAAGTCCACAGAACAGGGTCTGCGGAGCCGGTATCAGATAAAGAAGCCTGCTAGGAGCCTGTGAAAACCCAGCGCGGGGTCAGGGGTGGGCGGGGACATGCATCCCAGGAGTAAAAGACTGAGTGGGCCCAGAATTAAACAGCGATCGCGCAATCAGTCAGCGCCTGAATTCAGAGACGTTCTAAGCGCTTGTGGGGGTGTTTCAGAGGTAAGTGGGGCTCAGTTGCTGGAGGTAATTCACGGGGAATCAGCTGACGTGCACCCCGCTGCCGCCACCATAATCTATTCAACGAAACACGCGGTGGAAACGAAATAGAGTGCTCAAGTCCTCACACTGTCTTTTATTTAACAATTTATCAAACATGTCTTAAGACCAGACTGTTTTTCTTTTGGTAACATTCGCAGAGTTCAAAAACCCTGTTATCAAATCGTCTCCCATCTGGCGTCACGTTGTTACATGCAATTTATCCAGTGAACATGTCAATTTAGAGACTTGGCTGTCTTCCAGGGTGGCAAGGACTTGCTCCCTGCATCAGGAAGCTATGCACTTCCCTCTGAGGCCAGACCTCTACCACCTTGAAAAGAAGAAAAGTATAAAAAACGTAATTCCACCCACCACTGGTATAATACGGCTGGTAACAAACAGGCCCACTCTGAAAACTGGCTCCCGTTGGCCAGTCATCAAAGATGTCTGTTCAGGAGGACAAAAGCATCCTGAATCTGGAAATGGCCCCTGACATCTAGGGATGTCCACGTACTTGACCCCATGGGGACAGAATCAAGCTCTTGCTTGGGAAGAGTTTTTTTTTTTTTTTTTTTAAAAAAAAGACTAGCAACATGGTACATTATCTAGGTGACTAGCAGTGACAGATCCCACTTAGCCACCTCGTTCCTGTGAACCTCCACTGCTCTGGCCTGAACGAGGCAGGCAATGTATCCACCTCTTCACCTCACCACAGGAGAGCAAGAACACCAGCCAGGCGCAGACATGGGAACCATCCAAGGCAAAGATACTGTCCCTCACACTGGCTACATCCTTGTGTCGGTCTCTTCATTCATGGGGGTGGGGGTGAGAAAATTGGCATTATAGACTGCCATGAGAATTGAAGGCTAATGCAAGGGGACTTTTAAGTTGATGCAGGGGTCTGGAAAGATGGTTCAGCAGTTAAGAGCTCTTGCCAGAGGACCAGGGTCCAGTTTCCAGCACCCATATGATCACTCTCGACTGACTGTAACCCTAGTTCCAGGAGAACAGGCACCTTCTTCTGGCCTGTTTGGGTACTAGGTACATACATGGTATATGCACACACATGTAGGCAAACCCTCACACATAAAATAAGAAAATGAAAAGTTAAAAAAAAGTTCTTGCAGGAGTTAGTGCAAGACAGCACATTCCTGCCTGGTACCCCGGATGCTCTTATGTCTTAGTTATTAACTTGCATGCTGGCTTTAATTTCTACGGTCAGTCATTTTAATAAATCCATTTATCCAAGGGGCCTTTTGAAGATGAACATCAGATGGCCTGCAGTACATAGAAAGAGAAAAAGGGGGAACGGCGGGGAAAATCCAATCATCCCATCAGGATAAAAGGCTAAAGAAAAGATGGAATACAATTGCTTTAATAAAATATGATGAGCCATTTCACACAGAAAATGGTAGGAATAATAGCAAAATGGATTGCCAATCCCAAGGAAGACAAGACAGTACCCATCTTGTTACTAGTAAACTGATTGGACAGGAGGAAATGTGTTCAGCTGCCCTAAGCCTCCACCCACGCGTTCCAGATTGCTTGTAGGGATTCACCTGCAGACAGCCAAGCGAACGCGGGTGACATCAGCTCTTCCACACTGCAGTCCATTGGCTGGGTTACTAAATTTGATCTGAAGTCTCCACCAGGCTGTAGAGTTGAGATGCTTTCTTCTCAGCTAGTTACCGATACTCAAGTTTTCCTTCTCTTCCCTAAGATGCCCATCCATGGCATCTACCGGGCTTTATACCGAGTTTATTCTAGTTCTTTGTATACGGCAGATGGCAATCTTTGGTTGGCTGTATATTTTCAATATTAAGTGGTTTTTCACTAACACATGACCTGTTTTTTTATAGCGCTTCTTGAGCAGAGACTAGAATCTCTGTGATAAAAATAATGGGCCAAGCCTAGGCAAGACAACATTTTTAAAGGTCTTGTTTATTCTTCCTTTTGTTGTGAACTAGTTTTTTTTGCCTGCTTTTTGCCTGCAAGTACGCGCATGCAGTGCTCTTGGAGGCCAGGAGGGGGCGTTGGATCCCCTGGAACTGAGCTTGCAGATGCCTGTGAGTCCTCAGGTGCATGCTAGGAACCCAACCATATCCTCTGCAAGAGCAGCCAGTGCTCATAATTGCTGAACTCTCTCCAGTTAAACCAAGACAAATTTCCAAGTAAGACTACGAAAGATGGGAGACTCATCTGGTGTTTCACTCTGGAGTGAACACACTTGGAATGGTATTGGCTTCAAGAAAAGAAATCAATGAAGTAGAACAGCTCAGAGGCGAAGCTTCGGATGACAGAGAGGAGTCAGGCCTGGTCAGGCCTTTTCCTTTAGTCCTGGATGTAAAGTGAACTACGTTCCCCATCCTCCCTGATGACGCCTGTGATCAAGTTCAAGCAAATGGGCCGAGGCCATAAATGATGACCCTCTGTCGCAGGCATGGTCCATATATTCCTCCCACGACAAGTTACTATACCCCATTCACCAAACGAATGTCTCTTGAGCACATGCGTGCATGCGCATACACATGCACATACACACACACACACACACACACACACGAAGAGTTATAATAAAATGTATAGACAGATGTTGTTGTTGGATTGTAAAACAAAGTTTTGGGAAATAGGTTGGCATCTTCTCAAAATGTTATTGGTACAGTTACCAAATGACCAACAGTTCTGCTTGAGGTATATGCCCAAAAGCCATGAAATCACATATACAGCCTAAAATCTGTGCATAAACATTGATAGAGACATAATTTATGATTGAGTGGAAAAACCCAAATGCTCATTAAACAATGAATGGAGGAAAATGGCACATCTAGACAACAGAGTATCAGCCAGCTGCCACAGGAAGGAAAGAAAGACTTACGTGTGCTAGTTACTACAGTGAGCTTTGAAAACACCGTGCTAAGTGAAAGAAGCCATATAGAAAGGGCGAGAAGCTATATGGTTCCATTTATTTGAAATGTCCAGAATAGGTCATGTTAGGAGGTAGGGAGTGGGAAACGGGGAGTGGTCACCTGACAGGCATGGAGTTTCTTTGGGGAAAATGAATTAGAGCTTTTGGGTTTTTTGGGGGTTTTTTTGGATTTTTCGAGACAGGGTTTCTCTGTAGCTTTTTGGTTCCTGTCTTGGAACTAGCTCTTGTAGACCAGGCTGGCCTCTAACTCACAGAGATCCGCCTGCCTCTGCCTCCCGAGTGCTGGGATTAAAGGTGTGCGCCACCACCGCCCGGCTAGAGCTTTTGTTTTATGTCCCTGTGAATACACTACACCCATTGGTTGTGCATTTTGAAGGGTAAAATTTATGGGCTTTGAATTATATCTCAAAAAAAATACCTTATTCTGTGGTTCCCTCATATAGGCTTTAATCTAGTTCTATGCGCCATACCTTGCATGGAAGCTACAAGGGATCCCAACCAATTTGCTTTGGGTTCTTCTGTCTTCTGGTACAGAACAAAAAAGAAGAAAGCTCCTTAAAAACACTGCACATTCCCTCATCCCTGGTAAGGAGGGTGATAATTTCATTCCTGGATCCTGTCCCCCTCCTCAGACACCCCTACCAAAGAGCATGATTATGAGCCAGTCTGACCTACCATGACGGCCACTGTCTGGATGTGCTCTTCCTAATTCAGGAGCTGCCTATGGAAAGAGGCCTTTGCGATGACTGAGCACGAGGCCTCTCTACCTTTATGACTGGGGTGAAAACATTAAACAACAGGTTTCATGCTGCCTTGGCTTGTTACCCCTCCATGGCCAGCAGTGTGAGGGCGTAGTGGTATCCCCACTGTGGCAGATGAGTCAAGACAGCCCAAGCGCTGGCTACTGAATACTGACCTTCCTGGGACCCAGCATTTCTGGTCTTTAAAATCTTCAGTTTCTGAGTTATAGCAGCACAGAACACGCTATTCAGACTCAAATCAGGAGAGTCTACCCCAAAGAAAGACTCCTGCAGAATTCTGGGCACTGGGAAGAGTAGGGGAAGACTTCACTATCACCCTGAAGAGTACAGAGTGATGCCACATCACCTGATGCCAACCTGGGCCTTCAGGACCTCCCATCCACACTCAATGTTCTTCTCCAGTCTTCACCTACCGGGAAGGCCAATCACCAAGACTAAATTTTAAAAAGAAGAACTAATTATTCAGGAGGGGGCAGAAAGATCGCAAGAGCCTGAGGACCAGGAAGTCCGACCTGAGACTGTGACTCCTAGGAATGGAAGGGAAGCTGGAGCCATGATACCTCAACAATACGCTGCCTCAGCGAGATCTGAGCAATGGCAGCTCCAACAGACAAGCTAACATGGAGGGGTGCAAGTCTCATAGGGTCCCACCCGAGGACAAAGAGCTACGGATAACTGCTGACATCTGATAGAGAGAGAGAGAGAATTAGCCTCTCCCAGGGATGAGACCCCTAACTTGACCACCAAGTGACTCAGCGCGTTGTATTTGTATATTGATATGTGTGTGTGTTTAACAATAATGATTTAAAAAAAAGGCCATGAATTTGAGAGGGAGTAGGGCAGGCATGGGAAGAGCTGGAGGGAGGAGAGAAATGATATAATTATATTTTAATTTTTAAAAATTCAACAAAAGAAGAATTAACAGCAAAGAGGGTCAGAACGAGCCAGAACAAAACGAGCTTCTCACAGAAAGGGGAAGTTGTAAAAAAGGCAGAAAGCTAATAATAATGTAGGCATACTATTGCAAACTCTAAGACACATATTTTATTGATTTTGAATACTTATCCCAAGTAGGATGATTAAGCTACTCTCTTGACTGCTTCTTTCAGGACTATTCCCAAGCAATCAGGCTGCATAATGTTCTGTGTGCATGATTAACCAACTGATGCATATTTCATTCATTTAATGGCATTTATAACTTGGTGACAAAATTCAGCTGAATTGTTAAAGTACTAACTGAATGTTTCATATCCTGTCTTTTGCATATTTTAACTTCTGTGCTGGGGCTGGCTGGCATGCGGAATTTCCCTCACAGGATCATATGCTAGCGCCTAGGTCACCAGCTGGTGGCACTCTTGGGAGAGGTTCGAAAACTTTGGGAGGTGGGACTTAGCCATAGGAAGGTTGTGTGTGTGTGTGTGTGTGTGTGTGTGTGTGTGTGTGTATCCTGGTATGCTATTCTTAGTCTCTTCTTATTACACTGTCTGCTTCCTGTGGAAGGAGCTCCTCTGCCATATACTCCCACCACCAATATGTTCTTTCAAAGGACACTGGGACAAGTAACTGTGGAATAAAACCCTCTGAAACCATTAGCCAAAATCAAACCTGCCCTAAGTTATGTCAGACAGACAACTAACACACTGGGTACATATGTATGTATGTATATATGCATATATATGTTATGTATGTTTCTATCTCATACTAAAGGGTGAACTGGACATCTCAGTAACAAACTCCAACAGCTGCTATTATTAGTATTACATGACCATGTGGATGAGCTACCTTTCCTGTGGCTGTGACAGAATAGCTGTCTGAAGCAACCTAAGGAAGGAGATATATTCTCATGGTCGGGAAGGCATGGAGGCTGAAGTGGCTAAGTCCATGGTGTGAGAACTCATGGCTTATTCCTGTCTTTGTGGACTGGACTCAGAGTACCCAAGCCAAGACCAGAAGCAGCTATTACATTCATGACCTACCCCCAGAAGCTTACATCTGCTAGCTAGGTCACAGTTCCAAAGATGCCCAGACAGTTCCTCGAGCTGGGAACTAAGGTTCAAGTTCATGAGGTGCTGATGGGTATTTCACAATCACCCTGTAGCATTCCACTGTTGACCTTCATAAGTTCATACCTATCTTGTCACGCAAGATGCACTCCATCCAACTTCAGTGGTTCCCATAACTTGGTTTTTAAAGATTTGTTTATTTTTACTTAATGTGTTTTGGTGCTTTCACCTGCTTATAAGTATGTGCCTCCACCATGTATGTACAGTATCCAGGAGGATCAGAAGAGAGCATTGGGTCCCTTGGAACTGGAGTTACCATTCATTGGGAGGCACTATGTGGGTTCTGGGAATCAAATTCAGGTCCTTTGCAAGTGCCATATGTGCTCTAAACCTCATGGTCACACAGATGGCCCTGGTTGATTGCTGGATTACAAAATGAAAGAAATCATGTGAAATATATATATATTTCACTGGGCTCAACAGTCTCAGAAGCTAAGTGTTAACATCGCCTCAGCCTCATCCCCTACATGTTCAAGTTAAAGTGTTTCATTAAGAGGATCACACACCAAGACCAGGCTGGATGCATCCAATGAAGATGACACCGGAGAGAACACAGCACAGGAGCCATCTTGACAGAAGCAGAAAAGGCCTAGAACAAAGGTCAGTTAAGTGTCCCGAAAGACAGGATAGAGGGAATTACCTCATCATAATTCAGCATGTCTATGACAGGCATTATACAAAACGAGCAAAACAAGCAAAACATTCCATTTACAATCTAAAACAAGACAAGCACGTTCACTTGCTCTACTTTATTCTACATAGTGTTCAAAATCTTAGAGGAGAAAAACAAGAGGAAGAAGTTAAAAACAGAAAAGAAAGAAGGCAAAATATCCCCATTTGCAGGTATCTTGACTATACTTACTAGACCCTGAAGACCCTACCAGAAGATTCCAGAACTGATAAGCACTTTCAGCAAAATAGGATAGAAATAAATGTAGACACACAGCAACTTTTCCATATTCCAACAACAAACTTGCTAAAAAGAAACCAGGATGAAAACTCCATTAGCAACAGTGTCGAAAAATGAAGCTATCTAAGGGAGTGGAAAACTTCACAATGAAAACTTTAAGATACAGAAGAAAGAAACTGAAGAAGGCATTGAAAGATGGAGAGCCTGCTTGTGCTAAGGGATCAGTAAAGTTTATACGGTGAAAATGTTACCAAAAATGGTATAGACATTCATTGCCATTCCTTCCAAAATTCCAATGAAATTTTCCACAGAAATAAGCAACAATAACAAACAATCTAAAACAAAACCCCAAACGGAAAAAACACCAATTCTACAATTCATATGAAGTCTTAGCAGAAAGGATAACGCCGAAGGCCTTCAACACCTGGTCTCAAATTATACTACAGAGCTATAGCCACAAAGCCAGAACGGTACCGGGACAAGACAGACACATGGGACAGTGGGAACGTAACCAAAGACCCAGATAGAGCCCCACATAGTTAAAGTTGCCTATTTGTTTATAAAGATGTCAAAGTTACACCTCTAAGAAAAGAAAGGCACATTAACACGTGGTGCTTGGAAAACTGGATGTCTATACATAGAGGAATGAAGCTAGCATTTGTGTTCTCTCCCCCCATCCTGAAGAAAACGACTCAAAATGGATCAAAGACGTTAATGTATGGCCTGAACTCTTCTGAAACTCTGAGAGGAAAACACGGGTAAAACATGTCAAGACAGAGGCACAGCCAGGCAATAATCTCCCCCAAACTGACAACATTACATTAAAACGAAAAACTTCTTCACAGCAAGAAGAACCACCATACCTAAGAGAAAACCATGGAACAATAGAAAATCTTTCATGTCCCCACATCTTTCAGGGGATAAGGGCACAGGATCTTGAAAGAACTCTAAAGTTCCAACACCAGTTAAAGGATTCAATCAATCAATGGGCAAATGAACCTGACAGACAGTTGTAAAAAGAAGAAATTCAAGAGCAACAATAGTGTCCAATATTCTTAGCCACTAGAGAAATGCAAATTCAAACTGCAACAAGTTCCTATCTTAGCCTAATAGGTATCACCAAGAAGACAAACCAGCAAAGGGTGATGTTGGGGAAGGCAAATCAGCATGCTGGTGAGGATATAAATGTGTGTGCTTCTGCTGCAGAAATCAGTATGGAGGTTCCTCATGAAACTAAAAGCAGACTCTTATCATATGGCCCGGGGATACCACTCCTTGGTATGCACCTGACGAATTCCAAGTCAGCACCACACAGAGACACAGCCATACTTACTGCACCATCTGAGAGGGTCGAGATACAGAACCAGTTATCCATCAACAACAGGCTAGTGGATGAAGAGAATGCAGCATGTAAACACAGAGAGTGTTATTCAGCCATATATATATATATATATATATATATATATATATGTACATATATGAAATTGGTCAGAGCTGGAGAATAGACGGGAGGAGACATCACTACGTTAAGTGAAATAAGCCAAGCTCAGAAAGCAAATATGCTTTTTTTCATATTCTGAATCTAGACTTAAGCCCATACCTGTATGTGACATAGAACAACCTGGCTATCCCATGAAGATGGGATTCCCTTTTATGAAGATTTATTATTTTGTATGTCTATCTGTGTTCTGGCATGACTTATATGCAACACATGTATGCAGTGCCTGAAGAAGCTAAAATGGGGTGTCAGATCAGAGTTGGCAGATGGTTGTGAGCCACCATGTGGGTACTGGGAATGGAACCTGGGTCCTCTGTAAAAGCAGCTGGTGCTCTTAACTGCTTAGCCATCTCTCCAGCCCCAAGGTGGGATTTCTTATAGTTGTAAGAAGAAGTATATTTGGCAGCCTTTTGGAACAACAAGAAGACGAAGACGGACTAGTCGGAATACAGGAGGTGACCAGCGATGGTGGCCGAAGGAGCTGGTGGAAGGGTGGATACAAGGTACATGTGTATGCTGATGTCATATGGAAACCTACTATTCTATATACTAACAGAAAATTTAATTACAGGAAAATACGACAAAGGCGCTCAGTGCACTTCCTGGTACACCAGCATCCGGGGAAGTGGCACTTCCTGGTACACCAGCATTGGGGAAGTGGCGGCATGGGCTTTGATACACCCAGGAACCCAGCATGGCGCCTTGTGCAGAGTCCATCAGTCCAGCTGTTCTGCCTGCTGTCTTTCATCTGCTAGATCTCCCTGGCCTCCCTATCTTCCCAAGAAACCCGAAGTGGTCCCGCGCAGGAGGCTGGCTGTAAAGAGGAAGCACTGGGAACTGTTCCCTCTCGGCCCATCTTTCCCCCAGTAACCAGCATCCTAACAAACGAAAGAGCATCCATGGCAGCTCAGTTCTCCTTCACTCAACACAAACTTGAATTTCTTACTGGGCTAAGAAGTAGCCTCGGAGCCTTCATCCACACAGAATTCTGGGTATGCGGGAAATTACATTCACCCAAAGATCGGAGACTATTAGCCCACCCATCCAAGGCTCATTTAAGGTATAAGGAATACCTACACCATCAGGTGCCCGTTAGGGGGAAAAAAAATCCTTCTATGTCCACAAGAATATGCTAGATTCCTTCTGTAGAGCCCAGACTCCCAAAGGTTCCTGGATACATGGTGACAGCAAGGCCTTTAATGGTCAGATCCCAGAGTGCCAGGCAGTGCC
The DNA here is from genome assembly GCF_018167655.1 of Microtus oregoni. Classification (NCBI taxonomy): domain Eukaryota; kingdom Metazoa; phylum Chordata; class Mammalia; order Rodentia; family Cricetidae; genus Microtus; species Microtus oregoni. Next base: position 10,254,797 of record NW_024543088.1, on the reverse strand, counting down.
ACTGCAAACCCCACACTATTTCAAGGCAAAGCCAGAAAGCAGAGGCTTTTAACAAGTGCTCTTCCATAAGGTTAATCAGAGAACTAAAGGAAAGGCAGTGCACGTTGAGGGGGACCTGGTACTCAATGAACGCTGCCTGTCAAGCTGATTCCGCGTTGCATGCTGTGCGTGTCTGCTCAGTTCCTCTGTGTGGTGAATATGGTGCTCACTCACCAAAACTCACAGTGAGGCTCATTTCTGCACCACAACAGTGTTGGGGGTGGGGCTGGTAGATGTGTCTGGCTTACAGGGGTAGAGCCCTCATGAAGGGATCACTGGTTTTCTATCAGAATGGCCTATCTGCTCCTGGAGTTTGGCCCCTTTTCTCTGTCTTTGTTCTGTGAGTCCGTTGGCTTTTCTGCCACACACACAATAGCACCAAGCCCTCACTACAAGGTCCCAGGTATCAGACATGCCAAGATGCCCGTGGCTTTCCAGAGCATGAGCCTGGACAAACCTCTTTCCTATAGAAGTCACTCAGTCCCAGGCACTCTGTCATAGCAGTAGTGGGAAGATTAACAAAGCTCCTTTGTGGGTTCTCAAAACTATTCAAATAAAGATGGCTGGTTACTAAAGGATGCCATGATGAGGGGATGTCTATATGGACTCTCTCTGCCATAGAAGCACTCCCAAAGGGTCAATGCCAGCATCACCAAACCCAGGACTTCTGAACTCTTGGCTCTCCTCTGCTCTGGTAAATTCTATTTAGTGTTTGTCAGGACCGCTTTGAAAAAACCAGTAACATAGTCAAACACTGAGGGAGGCTAGTTACTTAAGAGACCGAGGGCTCCTAAGATACACCAAGAGATCTTTGTGGAATTAAAAGCAACTGTGTGCCATTCCTCTATCAGTTAGACTCCCTGTAGCAAATCCTTCTCCCTATCTTAAAGCCTAAGTCATCATTATCCACGAACACCCCTCCTTTGGTTCTTCCTCGTTGACTCCTTTAGTATTTACTGTCTTAGGGAGACAGTGAAAGTGTAGCATTTTAATTATGTGCTTGATATGGGAGTTCTGAAAAGATAAGATCATATGATTTGAACTCAATTTAAATTCCGTGGAAGGTATTAGCACGGTGTAAGGAATTACAGAAATGATCAAGGGCTTTTATACAGCAGCACTTACTAAAAGAATTCTGAGAAAGTTGGGCATTTGATTTCTGATCTAAATTTTTTTTGGTCACAGATCTATTTAATTAGCCATTTTGAGACATCTGAGGTATTCTTGAATTTATTCCATGCCAGACACTTTTATTGAGTCCTAATTTGGCAGTAAACTCCATTGGGATCTTGAGAAATCAATTAAGTATTAAAAAGTGAGTCACTGTAACTAAACCCCAAGCTCTTTTCCATGTATGTACAGATACCTCAACTGCCAGGAGCCTGGTTATTCCATCAAGGTGAGATTTATCTGTATTAGTCACCTACTATTTTTATGTGTATATGTGTGCCTATGTGAGTTTATATGCACTTGTGCATGCAGTGCCTGCAGAGACCAGAAGAGGGCATCAGATCCCCTATAAGAGTTACAGATAGTTATGGGCCACCAGGTGGGTGCTGGGAACCAAATGTAGGTCCTTTATAAGAGCAGTAATCACTCTTAACTGCTGAGCCTCTTCTCAATCCCCGAGATGGAGTTCTCATAAAAAGAGTGGCCTGCTTAGAAGCCTCTAGAAAATGTGAAACCTTAAAGAGGGGAGGGAATTTTAACAGCCTCCCAGGAAATGAATACCATGTTGGTTTTGTGTAGGTGTGGCAGATGGAAAATCAAAATAGCACTTCTCCCTTGAACTCTAAGCAATATCATCTCGCCCTCCTGGGTTCCAGAGCATTCAATCTCTTCCCTTGGGGTCTCCAGGGATGATCACTTTCCGTCCTCTTTCAGCACACTGGCTGCATTTCTCTGCACAGTTGCAGGACTCCTACTTATGCCCCGCATCTCTCAACGCTAGCTGCATCTCAGACCAACCAGTGTGTGTTGTTCTGTGCATTCCTGGGTATTTATCTGCAGCCCTGGTCTCTGCTTAACTAAGAGCCACTGGTTAAATGAAGGGTTGTACTTGTATTAGTACAAAATGAGGGCTGGAGAGATGGCTCAGAGGTTAAGAGCACTGCTCTTCCTGAAGTCCTGAGTTCAATTCCCAGCAATCATATGGTGGCTCACAACCATCTTTAATGAGATCTGGTGCCCTCTCTGGCGAATGGGCATACACGCAGACAGAACACTGTATACATAATAAATAAAAATCTTAAAAAAAAAAAGAGTACTACAAAATGAGCCCAGTAGCATAGAAAATTCTTCAGGGTTGGCTTTCCAGCTAGAAGCACCCTCCCACTTCTTAGGCTAATTCTCTGGACCAAGAGGAAGTGGATAAACACACCTTTGGCTGGACTATGCTCCAATAAAAGGTATCTCACTGACAGGAATAACGTCTGCTAGGGAATATTATTTTAAGGTGTGTTACTTGTGTTTATGATGTGGAACATTTGTTTAATGATGTAAAGCTGTGTTGCTTTGTTTACGCTGCATTTGTTTATCTCTGTGAAACTGTGATTCTTTGCCTGTCTAAAACACCCGATGGGCCCAATTAAGAGCTGAACGGCCAATAGCAAGGCAGGAGTGAGGACAGGTGGGGCTGGCAGGCAGAGAGAATAAACAGAAGGAGAAATAAGAAAAAGAATGAGTAATGAGAAAAGAAGGGGAGGAGGACATCAGCCAGCCATGGAGTAAGAGTAAAAGTAAGATATACAGAAGTAAGGAAAAGAAAAAGCCTCCCTCTGTGTTTACTTGGGATCTGCATGGTGGGTCCCCAAAAGAGCAAAGAGCAAAAGAGCTAAAAGTAAAACATCACACAATGAAGAACTGTATAGGGGTCGAACAGGAGTGGGAGGGTGGTGGGGCTACAGAAGAAATTTACTTTGCAGACTAGAGGAGACTCACCCCTTCACCACAGAGTCCTCATGCTATGCAGAGAGTCAGTTTTGTTTTAAATACAATGTTTCCCATGTTCCAGGAGGGCTTAAAACCATCTATAGCTGAAGAGTCCCTGAACAACTGATTCTCCTGCCTCTATCTCTCAAGTGCTGGGACTGAAGGGGGAGACATCATCTGGTTTTATGTATGTATATATGTGTATGTATGTATGTGTGTATGTATATATGTATGTATGTGTGTGTATGTATGTATGTATGTATTTTGATTTTTCAAGATAGGGCTTCTCTATTAACAGCCCTGACTGTCCTAGAACTTGCTCTGTAGATCAGGCTGGCCTCAAACTCACAGAGATCTGCCTGACTTTTCCTCCCATGTGCTGGGATTAAAGGCATGCATCACCACCATCTGGCTACATCTGGTTTTAATAAACATTTTTTAAAAATAAAATTCACATTATTAAATGAACTCACATTAAAAAAAAAAACACCAGGCAGCTAGATCCAGGTAGCCATTTGAACTGTGAGATGTTCATTGAGAATTGTAGAATTTGAGATTGGGCAAGTATTTGTTTGAATGGCTACCTTAACCTACTTATTCTGGTGCCTTAGTTATGGTTTCTATTGCTGTGAAGAGACCATGACTACAACAACTCTTATAAAGAAAAATATTCCATCGTAAGGGCTCACTTATATAGTTCAGAGGTTTAGTCCATTATCATCATGGCTCAAAGCAAGGCAGCATACAGACAGACATGGTGCTGGAGAAGGAGCTGAGAGGTCTTACCTCTTGACTCACAGGCAACAGAGAGTGGTCTGTCTCACTGGGTGTGCAGCTTGAGCATATATGAGACCCTAAAGCCTGCCTCCACAGTGGCAGCCTTCCTCCAATAAGATCACACAACAAGGTCATGCTTCCTAATAGTGCCACTCCCTTTGGGGGCCATTTTCTTTTAAACCACCACATCTAGTAAATAGTTTTTAAGACATGAAGATTACTAGATTCATATATTTTTTTTTAAAAAAAAGTGAATTCTGCCTTTCTCTGCTCCAGCTGGGTCTCCCCTCTAATTAGAGGGCCTGTGGTGCAGGAAAATTGTCTGTATTCTGTCAATCATGTTTTAAATAAATGCTGATTGGCCAGGCAGGAAGATAGGCGGGAAAACCAAACAGGAAGTAGAAATGATGCAATGAGAACAGGAGAATTCTGAGAAAGAGAAAGTTGATTCCTCCCACTCCTGCCCAGACCACCGAAGCAGCAGGATGTGATCTGCCCCACTGAAAAAGGTACTGAGCTACATGGCTAACATAAATTAGAAAAAATGGGTTAATCAAGATGTGAGAGTTAGCCAGTGAGAGGCTAGAGCTAATGGGCCAATCAGCTTATAATTTATGGAGACCTATGTGTGATTTTCTTTGGGGCTAAATAGCTGGGGGTACCAGGCAGGACAGAAACCCCCAACAAGCAGGGCCCCAATCATGTTACAGGCCTGTGATCACTGAGCTGTATGGTCACTAAGCCCCATGGGAGATGTACCACAGCACTGAGGACAGACATGTTAATGACAACCATTAACTCCTCCTCATCTGCAAGCTCTTTGGTAACCCCAAAGAGCAATGTCAGGACTTAGAAACGAACTTACCTTGGATTCCAGGAACAAGAGAGCTTCATTCTCCATCCCACCCCCCTACACACACACACAAAGGAAAGTCATTATCTGTGACGGTGATGGATGATGATATGTATGGAACAGAGGTGACTGTTATGGGAACCAGATTGCTCCTCTAGAGTGCCAACAGAGTTGACAACCTCGTGGGGCCACCTGGAATGGAGACAGTGATCAACTGGGCATAGGCTGACCTGGACTATTTAATTATGCATCTTCTGTCCTCTGCCCCAACAGCTCCTGTGCTTAAACCTAAAATTTTCATCAGTATCCAAAAGGCAGACTTGGGCGTCATGAGGACCCCTTCATCCACTCTTCAGCTCAACGTGCCACATCGACTACATTTTCTTTCTTTGTCTTTCACACAAAAAGAAGAAGAATCATGTACCTGTTATCTGATCTATGGTAAATACTAAAGGAATGGCAGACCCTTCAGCAAGCCACAGACTTCACAGCTTTGGCTTACGGATGCAATTGCTCTTTTGAGAGACTCAGTCCCAAAAGCTGAAAGGCCTCTTCCACTCGAGCCAATCAGTGACGCTAGGGCTGGGGTCTGGATTGAAAGCATCATCTGTTCCCAATCACAGGAGTTTGGTCTATCACATGGAATCAAGCAGTATTTATACCGTCTTTTTTTGCCAATTATCATAAAGTCTAATGAGCTTCATAACCCACATGCAACCTTTCAATTTTATGAGAAATAAGCAAAAGCTCGGGTTTATCACTTTCTATAAGGTAATCCCCCAAGGAAGGAGCCAGCTCTCTCAGCAGGAACCTTCGGTTGCAGGCAGTCAGGTCCCTCGGGCTGCTCAGATTTATGGCTGACATGGAAGGGACCAGAGGCCTTCACATCCTAGGTCATCTTCTTCCCCTTCAGCTGCTTTCCTCCTGGGATCCTCCAACAAGATCAAAGTGCTTTGCCCGCTGAGGCCTTGCCCCACGGGGAAGCTCTGGGACAGAACCCACATCAGGGCTTCCTTTCCACTACCAACCCCAGCTAATGATTTTTCTTCCACCTCCTTTTGGTTACTGCTAAAGAATTATCTGAACAATGCAGACATGTTCATCAATGGGAAATACCTAGCAGTCAAAGCACTTAAAACTTATAGATGAGAGTTTAGCCACTACAGCGTTTTAATTAGTGCCCTTAGTCTGAATGCAGGGCCGGAGGTGACACAAAAGCTTGCCTTGACTAAGGGACAGTTGCTCTGGGCCGGGTAGGTGGGGAGAGGTAATTGCTGTGTCCCAGCTGGACAGTAAGTCACAACAGCAGAGTGTACAAGAATGACCAGCCTGCGGGCTTAAGCAGAAATGGAATAAATTGTTCTCTAAAATATTTATGAAATGCAACGTCTGCCGGGGCCTGCTTCCCTGTGGAGACTTCTGGTGCTGTGAGGCGGCTGAGAGGAATGAAAACCTAGCCTGCTCCAAGGAAGGAGATGTTTATTTGAAATAATGGCAAATTGTGCTCATCCATGTGGGCCTACACTAGCGCCCCCTGGTGGATATACCTCACAACACCCCAAACTGTGACTATGATGGATTTTATTCCTGAGTTAATGTTCTTTGGCCCAGGTGACATAAGAAAGGAGAATATTCCATAATCATATAATCCTTTTAAGGACAGACGGGGATGTCGAAAAGTCGAAGCCTAAGAGTAATTCAGCTAGCTTGAAGGTTAAGAGGTAAGGGTGGCTAGTCTCTAACTACAGAGAGCTCTCCCTGGACTCCCAGTAAGCAACCCCAGGCAGTAAATTCTGACAACGAAGAGTTCATAAGTGAATTCTGCCCCAGATGCTGGAGCTGAGACATCAGCCCAGTCAGGGCTTTCAGACCCGGGCAGAGAAATGACCTCTGCTACACGTAAGCTAATACGTAGGTGACTTAGGTCCTGAGGTGTGTGGGGACCGAATGAGGGAAAACAGGACCTCCTAAAGACTACACGTACACCAACCATCACCAGTGTTGGTCTGGCATGGTGTGGGGCGAACTGGGTCTCCAGGGACAGAGAGCTGCCCAGCAGGAAGGATACTCTGAGCCTTCAACTCACTGTGCTCCAGACGGGATGGGCTTATGCGCCCACCCTGATGCCCTGAAACCACGTATTCCCACTGTACAGGCTTGTGCACCCGCCCTAATGCCCTGAAACCACGTGTTCCAGCTGTACAGGCTTGTGCACCCACCCTGATGCCCTGAAACCACGTGTTTCAACTGTAAGGGCTTGTGCACCTGCCCTGATGCCCTGAAACCACGTGTTTCAACTGTAAGGGCTTGTGTGCCTGCTCTGATGCCCTGAAATCACATGCTCCAATTGTACGGGCTTGGCACCTTCCCTGATGCCCTGAAACCACGTGCTCCAACTGTATGGGCTTGTGCACCCGCCCTGATGCCCTGAGACCACGTGTTTCAACTGTAAGGGCTTGTGCACCTGCTCTGATGCCCTGAAACCACATGCTCCAAGTGTACAGGGTTGTGTGCTCGCCCTGATGCCCTGAAACCACGTGCTCCAAGTGTACAGGGTTGTGTGCTCGCCCTGATGCCCTGAAACCACGTGCTCCAACTTTATGGGCTTGTGCACCCGCCCTGATGCCCTGAAACCATCTCCTTTAGTAAATTCACCATATTTCGGTAAGACAGTCTCAGAGAAACGTCATAATCTTTCTGAACAGAAATTTCCAAATCTTTAAAAATGGGTTCTGGTTAAAAATCGGGCGAAATAAACATGTATCAGAGGCTTTGACACAGAATAGATATTTAATAAATACCACTGTAGCGGATTTGTATTACTATGACAAATACCTGGGGGCAAATCAACTTTAAAAAGAGCAAGTTTGTTTTTAATTCATCATACGAAAAGTTTCAGGCCATGAACAGACTGCTTTGAGACCATGGCAGCAAAGTATGTGGCAAAAACTGGTTTATCTCTGGGTCGGGTGCAAAACGAGAAAGAGAAAGAGGGGCTTCAGAACAAAGACCCACTGATCCTTTTGAGGGCATGTGCACACACACCCCCCACATCCATCTCCGATGACCCAGGAACTTTCACTAGTCACCATCTCTTATAGCTCCCTCCAAACAGAAGGGCTTTTGCTACTTGCTTGCCTCCAAACCTTGGAGCAACCTGTTCAATTCAGAGAAGCAGAACTGTGGCTGAGTGAGTGTGGTGGGTCTGATAGATTACAAAGGCAGTGACGTAGGGTGGGAATTGAAATCTGAGTCTGTCTGATTGTAGGTGAGGATGTTCCACAGTCGGCAGAGTTGCTGGAGAGATGGCACAGGGGCTAAGGGAGCTTACTGCTCTCTCTAACAGAGGACTCAGGGTCAGTCCCGAGTACTCATATCGGGAGATGCACAAACAGCCTTGACTCCAGTTCCAGGGCATTAACACCCTCTGCTGGCTCCCACGAGCACCTGTCCGCAAGTGATGCACATAAAGTCACGCAGACACACACACACACACACACACACACACACACACACACACACCAAGTTACTAGAGCTGCCCCCAGAACCTTGATGGCGTTTCCTGCATCTGAATAGCCCAGAATTTGGTTTTAGTTACTAGATTCCCCTTCTAAAGAGGGCTGTCACCTCAACATCACCACCATATCTGCCCCACTGACAGCAGCAGGAGCCCACAAACCACAGGGAAGTGCTCCATCTCCTTCCTATTATCTTCAACGCAGTATGAACAAGATAATTGTACATTTAATTTGCAAAGAGAAAGTTTTAGGATTTTTAGTGCAGTCCTTGGAGAGGCACGAATCTAGTTGTTTTTCTAGGATTACTTTTATTTTGTAACTGTTTTCCAGACAAACGCAACTCTAGCATCAATGGTGGTACTAAGGAGCCAAAGGAAATTCAAGTGCTCATATTTTTTCTTTTCCAACTTTCTCTCGGTTTTCTTCTATAGATTCCATCAGCTCCCCCATTTAGCTGCTCCCGGGTTTACCAGATGTCTCCAATGAGTGAAGCACAATCTTGTCTCCCCAAACTTGATAGCTGGTAAGAAAGTGACTACAGTTTTACATGGAGCTAGTCAGAATTTTAATTCCGGGGTAAGTGTATGACAGGTGGGGCCCCACTAACAGAAACTCGCCGGGCTGCAGGGCCAGTCCTTACTTCATCCTGTCTGAAATGGAAAAGTTCCAGATAAATGCCAACAACAAGGGTCAAGGCTCATCAAGTCCCTTCCTTACCATTTCCCTGCCGGGATCCTTCTGCCTCCACCTACTCAAAACCCACCTTGGCTGGTCCTGCTTCCACTTGCTGTCAGCCTTGTGAGGTGTGATTACAGAGGCTGCATTGGGAACTGCACCTGTATGCTCCACAGGGGAAGATCATTTTGTTGGTGTGTAGGAAGCACTCAGAATACAATTCCCAGGGTGCCTTGCATCCAAATGAACAATTTGGGAATCTGTTCTTTAAGAAGCCATGGTGTGGCGTTGTAACTTCAAAAGCAAGAAGGCTTGGAGGAAATGAGGAGGAAAGCGAGGACTCAGGCCATCCGTGCCAGGGAGCCGTACTGCTGGCTCCACGCCAGATGCCAGGCATTTCTGGATCAGGCACACAGAAAGCTGGGAACCTGAAGGATGAGATGAGGTGGAGGTAATGTGAGCTGGCAGTGTTTTCCTGTTTCTGTGAAGTGGCCCTTTATTTTCTTGTCCTGGGCAGGAATCACTGATGCAAACAGAAAGCTAAGTGGCTCACAGGCTTGGGAGATAAGAGGCACTTTCTTCCACGCTGAGACAGGACCAGGGAAATCTTCCCCCTGTGTGCTGATAGATGCTTTTCAGGAAGAAAGTCCCACCACTATGTAAATGAAACACAGGGCGTGATCAAGCAGATTCCTCTTGCCTGGCTTCCCTAGAGCAGCAGCTGGTACCCACTTTCCAAGTCCAAAAGCTTGATGCCAGTAGGCCTGGCTTCTGAGGACACTGTGCTATGTCAAGACAACTCGACGGTCAAATGCCTGCAGCCAGCTCCGTGTAGAAGCATGTCTACACTTGATCTTAGTCAAAATGCCAAAGTGAGGGCACAAAGCTTCCCTGAAGCCCATTCTCCTCTTCCAGTTTAGAGTTTGGGTGCAGCTTCCATCTTCATGTTGACTTATTATTATTACTATTCTTATTGTTGTTGTTGTGAGACAGAATTCTCACTATGTAGCCCTGGCTGACCTGGAATTCACTCCATAAACCTGGCTGTTCTCGAACTCACAGAGATCCGCCTGCCTCTGCCTCCCCAGTGTTGGTAGCAAAGGCACTCACCACCATTCCTAGCTATGTTGGCTTAGTTTTTCAGTCATTTCTATGTGCTCACTCCTCCATGGATCCTAGCCAATCAAATATGCTCTGTGTCAAAGGGAGCCCACAGAATGGAAGTACTCCGGAACTTAAACATTTAAGAGGGAAGATATAATGTATATTGGTATACAATCATTCAGTCAGCTCCAATCACCCCCAACGTCCTCACCCGCAACACTGCCCAACGTGCCTACTATGCTTGCTCTTTCTAGTCACCCAATATACTATGTAGTGTTTGGAATTTCTATTTTAATTCATTCATTAGCTCTTCTCCAGTTAGAACATCAGCTCGAAGGGGATTTGCTTATTTTATTCACAGATAAGTCTCAAGCACCTGGGATTATCCTCCATTCACTGGAGACATCTGGTAAACCTTGGAGCAGATGAATGATCAGGTGTGCCAATCAAATCTACAGAAGAAAACCAGGAGAAAGTTGGAGGAGAAGAAAAAGTATGGGCTCTCTAACTGAATCTTCAGGCAGAAGGGACGAGAGAGACCCCACAGAAGTCACATGGGAGCCCTGCGGGTGGGAGGGACATACTCAGTAGATGAAATGAGCACTAATTGCTGACTGATCAGATGTGGTGGGCGCAGAGGTTCCTGTTGATAGAAGCCAGGGTTTTTGTTTTGTTTTGTTTTATCTCAAACAACTGGGGCAATGAGACGGCTACTAAGAGTGATCTGGAACAGAGCCAGGAGACAATGAAGGAGCCCGGGCCATGATGAGCTCACACTGAGTTTGACGGGGCACAAAGGGAAGTACTGGATGTCCTCTTGAATGCCTCTCCTAAAGAGAATCCTCCTGGACAAGTCTACCAACAGTGTGCCCAACCACACCACGAAGGAATAGAGAAGAGAGGTCAGGAGAGAAACTGGGTTAGAGGTGGAGACGTGGGAGTGAATAGTAAATAGACAAAGAATAGAAAGCCTGGGCAAAGAGGACCCAGGATGAAGCCCTTTGCATGCATACACACACACACACACACACACACACACACACACACACACACACACCTTATAGTCATTGCGATTTCCACCATCTGTCTCTTAACTTCAAATGACAAATCTCCATGAGTCTCTTCCTTCTGTATCCACACTTAGAACTACCAGTGATGGCCAGCGGGCACCCTATGCCATTCAAATGGACCAGTGACTGAGCATCTGAGGACCACTAGAGCCCAGGTGACACCCCTTCTGGGGGTCCTGGCCAAATTAGACAGCCCTGGTGAGCACTGGGGGTGACTTCTTTCCATAAGTGGGTATTAGATGGAAAAATTAAGACAATAAACTAAATGAAAATCTCTCAAACAATTAAGAAATCCTCCAACATACTTGAAAATTGTGAAGCAGTTTCTGTTAAGATAGGAGAGATGGATACGCTCGTTGATATTTACAGCACTGAAAAGACATTTAAAATAGGATGTCTGAAAGATGAAAATTAAAATTACTGATTCAGGGAAAGCCAGAGAGGAGGAAAGAGAGGGAGGAAGAAGAGGAAGGAGAAGGGGGAAAGAGACAGGAAAGGAAAGGAAAGGAAAGGAAAGAAGAAGGAAGGGGATTTTACTTTCGTTATGATTCTTAGTAGCTTGCAGGCAGAGGAGTTCACAGAAAGTGCTCTAAGACCATCTAGAAGAGAAATTCATCTACAGAAGGGGACATGGAATTTTCAAAGGCAGATAAAAACAATAAGGAGTGGGCTGGAGACAAGACTGCTCTTAAGAGCATGGGCTGCTCTTTCAGAGGACCAGGTTCAGTTCTCAGCACCCACATGGTGGCTCACAACAATCTATAACGCCAGCTCCAGGGGATCTAATGCCTTCTTCTGGCCATCACAGAAACTGCATACACATGGTGCACATACAGAGAACAGGCAAACACTCATATCCATAAAATAAAAATTTAGGAAACAGCAGGTCTTCACTTTTCCAGCGAGCATATTCACTATTCACTTCCAGGTTGTGAATGCTACACCTAACCACCATCCTTGAGATTGTGACTGTCAGTGAAATGTTCCACAGATAGAGGTGATCTGGAAAGTCTGGGGCCAGCACTATGGAGTTGTAACACATGGTTCTGACACTGTCATCTCCTTGGTCATTGCTTGAGCATGGGCCGCCTGTTTTTCTCAATCCACTTTTACCAAGGCCCCTTGCATTACCTCTGCTTGATTTCACTGCTTAAACCACAAACCCCCGCAGAGCGCACGTGGAAGTTTGTCCACTAAAGCAAGAGCCCAGAGGAATGAAGCCCAACGGTGAATGGAGCCACGATGAAGCGATGCTCAGGTTTGGCTGGGGACATCGGTGTCTCTTGTCATCATTTGAGAAAACAACAGGTCAGTGGCTTCCTCGAGGTCACAAATAAAGTGATCAGGCCCGGAGCTGGGAACAACCCTGAGATGCGCTGAAGCTAGGACTGGTGCTCTCTCTGTTCTCCTGAAGGATTTTTCCATTTCATCATTTCATATTTAAGGTAACCTGTGTTTGAAGCATATTAGCCGAAAAACATCCTTTAACTCTCTCTTCTCTCCTATGACAACAATGAACAAAACCAAGGAGGAAGGAGCTCAGTAAGGACACTGGGATGAGGCTGGAAGATGCCCGAGTAGCATCCTTGCGGTACAAGTGTAAGGACCTGAGTTCAGATCCCAGCCCTCAGGCAGAAGGCCAGGAGAGGCTGTGCTGCCCTCTAACAGTGCTGTGGGGGACAGATGCAATGTGAGGATGGTTGGGTTTGCTGGCTGCCAGCCTGCTGCTCTAGGTTCAGAGAGATACCTTGTCTGAGGGGTTCTTCATCTACACATAAAGGCACGGGCACCTCATAGACATGTGTGTACAACATCTCTCTAGATAACCAATCATTTATATCCATATGTATATATATATATATATATATATATATATATATATATATATAATGCATGAAGTGAAAAATGGCTGAGCAGGGAGGGAGGAACAGTTTTGTTATTTAAAATGGTTATGTTCTTGGGGACAGACTTAGCACTTAAGAGCACATACACCAGAAGTCAGGTGGCTCACAACTGTAACTCCAGTTCAGGGGACCTGCTGCCCTCTTCTGGTCTCTGAAAACATAGCACTCCCTACACACACACACACACACACACACACACACCACACAATTGTTTGTTTTTCAAGACAAAGGTTCTCTGTGCAGTCTATGCAGTTCTCTGTGTACCACATGCACACCTGGTGTCCATGGAGACCAGAAGAGGGCATTAGATCCCCTGGAACTGGAGTTACAGATGGTTGTGAGCTGTCAAGCGAGCACTGGGAACCCAACTTGGGTCCTCTGGAAGAGCAGCCAGTGCTCTTAACCATGGAGCCATCTCTCCAGCACCTGACTTGGGGATTTGAATCAGACCAGATGGCCCAAAACTAAATCATCCCAGATGATGATGTACTGAAATTTTGATGGTCTTCAGAGATTCCAATTCAAGAAAAAAATAATAATAATAGGTTTTGACTTTATATCAGCAAAAAACTGTTTTCAGATTCCCATAGTGTGGAGGCATGAAAAACACCATAAGTAAGTAAGTAAATAAATAAATAATAAAGGGTAGGGAGCACACTCGACTTTATAAACAAAGGCCAGAGCAGGATTCTTGGCTTTGCTCTCACAGCCTCATTAAACTTGCAGAAGTTTCCCACAGTCTCACATCTGGTACCCGCAGCCGGTGTCCTGGGATTCTCTTCCAGCTATAGGATGGCTAAAGGAGCCAGACCTGTTTCCACACAAGGGGCTGAGTTTCCAAATGCCACCACAGCTTGTCAGCAACCATGCTGTGAACAGTGTTGACCAATAGTGGCAGTGGTACGCTTTAGACAGAGCGTGGGATGCTCAGACACAGCCCTCTGGAGCAATGGTCACTTAACTGACCCTGTTGGTGCCCGTGGATCTGTTTACTGACTCCACCAGCTACACACCCTATAGTAATAGAGGAAAATAAAAACATAAAATAATGACCCATAAGGGCTATTCCAACCCAAATTTTCAAGGAAGTCTAGGAGAAACTACTCGAAGCTTGAGAACAGGCAGGATGACACACCTGGTTTTACCTTCCAGAACCAATGACCAAACTGACCTGTGGCTTCGGACACACATGTCAGCAGAAAACTGTTCTATTCTTTTGGGCAAAGGAGGCATGAAACAGGAGACTCGCGAGTAGAAAGGAGGCAATGTCAAAGGGCAGAAGCAGAAAATGCATCCTGCACTATGGCCCTGGTTTGCGTCTCTGTCACCATGACCAAGAGTGTCACGGGGAGAAAAGGCTTTAGTTAATCATCCAGTCCACCTTGGAGGGAGGCCAAGTCTGGAACCCGGAGGAATGCTGCTTGCTCCTCACGGCTTGCTCAGCCTGCTTTCTTATACACCCAGGGCCACGTGCCCAGGGATGGCACCTCCCACCGTGGGCTAGATCCTCCCACATCAATCATGAACCATGAAAATACGCCACAGACTTTACCACAGGCCAATCTGATAGAGGCAATACCTTAACCAGCGTCCCATCTTCCCAGGTGAGTGGTTTGCATCAGGTTGATAAATACTACCCAATGAGGGCTTCTCTTTCCTGTATAATAGTTTTCATAAATGCCCCTGCTGTGTGCACATGCGCACTTACAGTTATCATAAATGCCCCTGCCATGCTCACATGCACGCTTCTGCCCCCACAGTCTGTTCCGTCCCTCTTCCAGGCCGTGGATTGTCAGTAGTCAAGGCAAAATCTCTCATAGCACCCAATACATCATGGCCCTGAAATAAGATTTTTTTTTTTTTGTGAAAAATCTGGATGAAACTAACTTCATTTGGCTTTCTACATTTGTATGCTCTGCATGTGCTGAGTTATAATTGACAAGACTGAGTATAGTGAAGGCAGACAGCTCGGGTTTGATACACATGAACCTAGTTAGCTGCCGTAATACCCTACCCATTACCTTACTGTCTCACGTGTGTGTGTCTGTGTGTGTGTGTCTGTGTGTGTGTGCTGATGGCACTTAAAATCCTCTGTCTTAGGGGACTAGAGAGATGGCTCAGGTCAAGATGCGTGTATTGCTCTTCTAGAAGACCTGGGTTCAATTCTTAGTAGAATTGGGTAGCTTACAACCCTCAGTAACTCCAGGTCTAGAGACCCAGCGCCCTCTCCTGGCCTCTGCTCACAATGCGCTCATAAGCTGCACTCGTGGGCATTTGTGCATGCACACACACATACACGCATGCACGCACATACACTTAAAATTATAAAACAAGTCTTTTAAAAACTGATTGCTCTAGCAAATTTTCAATACACACTACAGCCACATTGCACCAGCTCTCCAGAACTTTCTTCGACCTGCCTAGACGAATCCTTGGATCTGTTGACCAACACCTCCCTATTTCCCTTCTTCCATTCCTGAGCAGCAGCCTTGTTACTGCCCGACTCTTCAGGTTCAACGCTGAGATGATTTCCATGTAAGCGGGATCTACAACATTTTCTCTGTGTGCCTGGCTTGCTTTATTTAGCATAATGTCTTCTAGTTTCATTTCCAGTGTTGGAAATAGCAGGATATCCTTCAAGGCTACATAATATTTCATGTCGTGTACAACGTTTTCCTTGTCTATATACCTGCCAATGAACAGTTATCTCCATATCTTTTCTGTTGTAAATAAGACTGTGGTGAACACTGCAGAGACCTCTGTCACATGGTGACTAATTCCTTTAGCTATGTGCCCAGATTGCTGGACTGTAGCCAATGCTCTCTATAGGAACGGAATTAATAGATTGAGTGTTTCTGTAAATACATATGGAGCTTTTTAGACTCCTCCCAGCTTGCATTCTGAGCCATCTAACCATAGCTGTCTCACTCTTGAGACGCCAAGAATCCAGTAGTTTCTCAGCTCATGAGGTCGATGTCTCAGCAGCCTCAGCCTGGGACTGGAGCCCCGGGGTTGCCGGAGAGCTGCTAGGCTCCAGTCTGCCCCAAGAAGCTGGTTCTAATACCAGCAAAGGAACACCTCAGCACCGGGTAGGAGAACTTGCCCAGAAGAGTGAGGGCGGTAGGCAAAAGGCACCAGGTCTGTCTCCCAAGTCCTTCTGTGTGGGCCAACACCAATCTTGCAGATTCAAATAGTCGATCCAGGAAATCCCCCACAGGGGTACCCAGGGCTGTTGTAGTTGATTCCAGATGTAGTCACATTGACAGTCAAGATTAGCCATCGAAACAGGATCCTTCAATTTCTAACTGTTGATGGATTTGCATACTATTTTGCATAATAAACAAGTTAATTTACACGATCACAAACACTGCACTAGGGTTCCTCTCTCCACATCCTTGCCAACCTGCTTCTTGTGCTTTGTGTGTGTGTCTGTGTGTGTGTCTGTGTGCATTCCCAATAAAGCCCTAAATAAGTTAAAAGTATTCACAAATGCTACAATTACTTTAGATCCTAAGTAAAATAAGAAAATAAGTAGAAAATTTTAATTTTAGAAATGACAGAAAATGATTCCTCGTAAATAATATACCTAAAAACCAAAACCCATTCCATGAACATATTGTAGATAACAGCCATTCAATTAAATATTGCTAAGATATAAATAACCATCTAACCAGCTTATAAATGAACACAAATTACCTCTTTATGTTGAAAAACTAATTATTTAACTAACAATATATGAGACCCATTTTCAGAAGTGCAAACTCCTGTTTTGTGGGGAAGTGACCTTGAAAAACTTCTTTTCAAAGACTGTCTTGCAGAATAAATCCTGGGCTGGTAGGGGGTATGAAGAAGAGAAGAAGAGGCGCTGGGAGGTCAGAGCACCGGAGAACAAACACCGTGATATTACAGAGTGGGACAAAGACAAATCCCCCGAGTGCAGAGGTCAGAGGAGGTCCCAGCAGGCGGCACAGGAAGAAGCTGAAGAAAGGAACTATCTCCTCAGAGTCCATGGGATTGGCTACCCATGTGACTACCAACTGAATCTCACCCTACTGTGCAGCTGTCCACCCAAATCAATGCCAGGGAGACCGACCACATATCTATTTTTTTTTAAAGGTTACAGGAAAAGACAGGCATAGAAAAGCCAGGTCCAGAATAAAAGCAAACAATCAGCAATATTTAAATAACCACACAGGAGGCTGGAGAGATGGCTGAGCAGTTAAAAGCACTTGTTGCTCTTGCAGAGGATCTGGGCTTGGGTCCCAGCTCCCAGATGGCCCTGCAGGATCGTCTATAACTCCAGCTCTAGGGGACCTGGCGCCCCCTTCTGACCTCTGTGGGCATATGTGCACACAGGAAAAACACATTTATACATAAAATAAGAATAAACAAATCTTTGAGAACCAAATAGGTAAAAGGAGATAAAACATGCATACTAAAAACATACTAAGAAAATACAGTCTACACAAAGACTTACTAACTCTAGACAAATTTTCCTGGAAATGAATAAGAAAACAATGACTGCTTCAACACAGAAACAGGTGATACTGAAAGACCTGGATAAATCCAGACCTCCCCAGCAGGAAGAAAAGAGCCAAAAATCCAAGCAGGAAGAGAAGAATCAAAAATCTAGGATTAGCTGGTTCAATGACTGTGTTTCAGGAACTAGCTGAAGACAAAGTTAGATTGTAATCTTGAGAATAATCTTCAGAAACAGGGAGTTTCCCCCTTGTGATTTTAGGAACTAGCTGATTATGACCTTGAGTGATCTTGAGAGGCAGGGAGTTGTCCCCTTGTGACTTTCTGTGACACCCTCCCTGCCCCTATTATTGGGCTGTGGTTTCTTTCTATAAAAACCCCTTCTCCTGGTCACTCGGGGTGGAACTCTTCCCCTGCGTGGGTTATGAGTCTCGGCCCCAGTGCACCGTTCCCGTCTCATCTCATCAATTAAAGCCTCGTGTGATTGCAGCAAGGACGGTCTCCGGTGAGTTACTGGGGGGGGGGGTCGTGTTATTCCGAGACTTGAGTGAGAGTCTCCCCGCACCAGGGGTCTTTCAAAACACACAGGTAATGTGTAAAAGAAATACAAAGAGACAGTAAAAGTGAGCTCTCAAAGAGAGCCGAACCATGGTCCATTTGAAAACACACACTACAGAGCAGGAGAAATCTGCAGAACATTCAAGCACAGGGGAATAATATACAGAATATATAAAGAGCACCAAAAATCAAATAGCAAAAAAAAATCAAATAGTACAGTCAACACATGGACCATGGAACAAAGTTTTCAAATGAAAAAGAATAAACAGATCAATAACTATGTGGAAAAGTGTTCAACATACTTAGGCCCTGGAGAAAAACCAAGTGAAAATCACGTCACCCCGCCCTCGTCAGAATGGGTTTGTCAAGAAAACAAATAACACGGGGAGGTGAGGTAGGAAGGGACATTTAATCATTGCTAATGGTGACGCCAATCAATCTAGTCCCTGCGGAAATCCAGATAGAGCTTCCTCACGAAGCAAAATCTGTAATACCACTTTCAAGTATATAGGCAACAGAGGTCAAAATCAACTAACTATAGAGATCTGTGTACACGCATGTCCAGGGCAGCATTATTCACAACGGCCAAGATATGGAATCGGTCCACATTCCCACTAACAGAGGGCTGGACGAAGACAGCGGTGTACACACACAGGCAGAAGCACTGAGTCATGAAGAGAAAGACATTATGCATTTACAGGAGGTGAGCATGCTAAGGAAAACAGCATCCAGAAAGAAAAGTGTGATGTGTCTGCGCTTGTACGTAGAGCCAGGACAAAGAATAAAAAAGGAAAACGTAGGGCGTGGAACTAAATGGGCAAATGCTATGGGAAGTAGGGGAACTGGAGAGGGAAGAAGTGGGAATGCCGGAGTGTGACGGAGGGGCGAGTCAGGGCATGCTGCATCACGCACACACACAGGGATGCCATGTGGAAGCCTGGACTTATTACAAGTAACACTTTAAAAAAAAAAAAACAACCTTTCCTCATTTTACATACCAATCCTGTTTCTTCTCCCTCCCCTCCTCCCCTCCCCACACCTTCCATCCACCTCACCCTCCATCCACTCCTCAGAGAGGATCAGGCTTCCCATGGGGAGTCAACAAAGTCTGGCATATCACGCTGAAGCAGGATCAAGGCCCTCCCCACTCTATCTAGGCTGAGTAAGGTATCCCTCCAAAAAAATCAGTTCAAGCACTGGGGATAAATCCTGGTTCCACGGCCAGTGGCCCCACAGTCTGCCTCAGCCACAGAGTTGTCATTCAGAGGGCCTAGCTTGGTCCTATGCAGGTTCCCCTACTGTCAGTCCAGAGTCAGTGAGCTCCCACAAGCTCAGGTCAACTGTTTTCTGTGGGTATCCATCTTGACCCCTTTGCTCATATTACTGCTCCTCCCCCTCTTTGGCTGGACTCTGGGAGCTCGGACCAGTGATTTGCTATGGATCTCTGCCTCTGCTTCCGTTAGTAGCTGGATGAAGGTTCCGTGATGACAATTCAGGTAGTTATCAATCTGATTATGGGGAAGGCCACTTCAGACACCCTCTCTACTATTGCTTAGGGTCTTAGCTGGGGTCATCCTTGTGGATTCCTAGAAATTTCCCTAGTGTCAGGTTTCTTGCTAGTACCATAATGGCTCCCTCAATCAAGATATCTCTTTCCTTGCTCTCCCTCTCTATCCTTCCCCCACCTTGGTCATCATGTTCCCTCATGTTCTCCTCCCCACTTCCCTTCTCCCCTTCCACCTTTCCTTCTTGTCCCCCTCCACACTCCTTTTTATCAGGAGATCTTATCTATTTCCCCTTCCCAGGGGGACCCATGTATGCTTTCTTAGGATTCTCCTTGTTACCTAGTTTTTCTAGGGTTATGAACTATAGGCTGGTTGTCCTTTGCTTTACATCGAATATCCACTTATGCGTGGGTACATACCATGCTTGTCTTTCTATGCTTGGGTTACCTCACTACGGATGTTTTTCACTAGTTCTGTCCATTTGCCTGCAAATTTCAAGATGTCCTTGTTTTTGACCACCGAGGAGCATCCGCTAACACTTTTAAAATATGCAGGAGGCTGGCAGATGCCACGTTACCCTAATGGTGATAACAGCACAAAACCAACCTTAAACAGAAACGCCTTCCGGACCAGCTTCCAGGGACTGAGAAGCTGCCCAGCCCAACTGCACAGTCAGAAGACGCCAGGACCAACTTAAAGCTGCCGACCCTTCCTGCTGCTTCAGAAAACTGGGGTCGTTGAGCACAGCCCGACTCTACGAACTTGAGAGAAAGAGGAGGCCTCGGAGAACTGCGGTTTATGGCGCAGAACCCTTGCACAGAAACCAGCTCAGAGGCAGGGAAGCTCGGTTAAACATGAATAACAAAATCCTGGGCCGCAGAGGGATGCATTCACACTAACTTCAGGAGGTCTCCGTTTGGGGACCCCTGTGTTTTGTGACTCCACCTCTGGAGTGCGACCAGAGATGTTCTCACACTGCAAGAGAGTGCCAGCCTGCTTCTAGGCACTAGAGGGATGCCACCAAGGACTGCCAGCTGCTGAAATGTGAACATCCAGAGTATACCAGTTACATTTGTGCCACTGGGATCAACATACCCAACAGAAATGGCGTAAGGGTAGGATTTGCTTTGCGCGTGACTTTAGAAGGTTGGTTCATGGCTATCTGACCCATTGGGATTGTGCAGAGAATGTCACAGAGGTGGGAGTAGGTGGCAGCAGGGTCTTTTCTTCTTAGGAGGCAGGAAGTAGAGAATAAAGGGGGAATACAGGAAGAATCCAGGGCAACACAGAAGCACTTTCCCCCAAAAGTCCACCTCTTATTTCAGTGTCTTCCAATGAACCCCTCAAGGGATTAATTTTCTCAGTAAGTCAGATGTGCGTTGCACTAACTCCCAGTCCATTCCTTAATCCAGTCAAATTTACAAGCAAAATTAGCCAGAGTCTCTACAGATGGAGACAGGTTGAATCCCTGAAGGTTTATGGGTCAGAGAGCCTGGCATGCATAAAAACACCAGAGGCCTCTTGACATGATGGGAGGTGATGATGGACACCTAGTGTGACCTCTTATCCCCCATCTGTGCGCTGGCAAACTCACACCTGCACACATGCACAATCCCATGAACACATACACACACACATCATAAACACCATAAAACAATAAAAAACCACCTTAAAAATTCCCCCAAAATGTTGAATAATTGCAAAAACATTTCAAATGTCTTCCAC
Organism: Microtus oregoni; assembly: GCF_018167655.1. Taxonomy (NCBI): domain Eukaryota; kingdom Metazoa; phylum Chordata; class Mammalia; order Rodentia; family Cricetidae; genus Microtus; species Microtus oregoni. Next base: position 10,233,659 of record NW_024543088.1, on the reverse strand, counting down.
GAAGAAGCTGTTTTGCTTAAACAATGCAGAAGTTATACAGCTGAATATGTGTCGTCACTGAGACTAGCAGGAGTGCCTCCATTCATTAGCTAATGTCACGTCCTGGTCAGGTCTGATACACTGTAAATCGGCTTCGGTAACCTGAGGCTGTCTAGATGCACACACCAATGGAAGTAATTCCTCAAAGCACTTTCCAGGGAGTGAGGGATCAAGGGCGATGAGAGGGGCTCAGAGTCATTCATAATGGATACTGATGAATCCCACCACCAGGCCTGCACACAGTAGGTGTTTAATAGCCACTGAAGGAAAGAACTGAAAACAATTCTTTTGCCTGTTTCTGTACTGTTTGATTTAAAAACAAAACAAAACATGAAAATAGATTATCATTCCCGGCAGAGAAGTCAATCTACATACGTCACAGCAAATATCACAATCGGCCCTTTCCACTGTTTGAAATTCATTGAATGACCACTCGGCTCTCTATTTCCCCTCAGGAAGGTTTACTCAGTCCTGCGTGGGTTTCTTTAGAGAGACACCTACAAAAATAATTGCCTGTTACTTCTGTTCGCCATGTGAGGTGCTGGGTGGCAACATTCCATTTCAATCCTTCAAATGCCTGTCTCAGATGACAATAACCTTCTGAAATGGGGGGACGACGAAAACGGCTTTTTTTCCAACAGAGAGCATTTGAAAGGCTCGTCTCTTCTTTTCCAGTCACCCTCACTGTGTCCTGGTGACAGCAGACAAGCTTCCCTAGAAATAGCCGCTTTCAAGACAGAATTAAAACACCGAGAGGCATCACGGCAAACTCAGAACACCCATGCGTGAGTGCCAGGGCAGAGTCAGGATCCTCTCTGCTCCAGGCCCTGAAGCAAAGCCCGTCACCAGCTTTTCCAGCAGCGGGGACACAATCACTTTGTAGCTTTGTGCTTCACACGATCAGACTTGCAGGAAAAGAAATCCATAATGGCATCTGTCTGGATTATCATTCTACCAGTTTTACTTCCGAGGAGGGGGAGGGAATTTTACCCTGGGTACATCCGATGATTCAGTCCTAAGAAGTCTGGAAGGGCGGGGGGGATATGGGGAGTCACACAGCTTTGCAGGATGTCCATCTCACTTCCATCAATCTCAAGGCTGCCTGAACAGAATTGAGTTTCTAGTCACGCGTCCCCTCTATGCCAGATGCCGCAACACATTTTAAAACAGCACACCAAAACAAGATGGCACCAGGCAATAACTAAATTCTGTTGCCACTGGAAGAATAAATTAGAAAAAAAATGTGAAATTTTGTTAAGAAAATTTCTCTGAAAAGGACCCAGCAAGCTCAAACATCTGACCAAGCATTCAGGTCACGTGGCATTTATTGACTCTGCTCTGAAAGGCTTCCAGATAATCTTAGCATCTTTATCTTAACAGGCCGGCCCACAACCTCATTGCCTGGTCAGGGTGGGAGGGTGAGCTCCAAGAAACACTCTGACAAATCCCTCCCAAGTCAGCTAAAGAAAAAAAAAATCAATTCTCAGTTCAAACACTGTAGCCCTTATAGTAATGCTTTCAGCATACAGCTACATCTAAAAAAATGTATTACAGGTTTCTTATACTTTTTATTAGATTTGTTCTTTGGCAATTTTAAACATATGTAGAATATGAGCAGTTTTATGCACCCCCACAAACATCCCTTCCAACCTGTCAACCGCCCCCTTCCTCGTGGACTCAATTCTTTTTGTATTATTTTGTGATTCACTGAGTTTAACCAGGAATGGCACTGTGACCACAGGCTTCAAACCATCCACTGAAGCCTGCAGGGCTCACCAGCATCTCCTCACAATGTTTCACAGACATTTCCCCCAAGGAGGGTGAGCAGCTGATGTGGAAACAAAATGATCTACCTGTCTGAAGAAAGCAGAAAGCATTCGGCAATAAACGCTGCAGCACAGGGAATGGGAGAAAATCTGGATGGTACCAGTGCCTAGGCCCAATGTGCAGTCAGACCTACTGTGCAGGTCAGACCTACTGTGCGGTCAGACCTACTGTGCTCAGAACTACTGTGCAGTCAGACCTCCTATGCAGTCAGACCTACGGTGCTCAGACCTACTGTGCGGCCAGACCTACTGTGCTCAGACCTACTGTGCAGTCAGACCTACTGTGCGGTCAGACCTACTGTGCTCAGACCTACTGTGCAGTCAGACCTACTGTGCGGTCAGACCTACTGTGCTCAGACCTACTGTGCGGTCAGACCTACTGTGCTCAGACCTACTGTGCAGGTCAGACCTACTGTGCGGTCAGACCTACTGTGCTCAGACCTACTGTGCAGGTCAGACCTACTGTGCTCAGACCTACTGTGCAGGTCAGACCTACTGTGCGGTCAGACCTACTGTGCTCAGACCTACTGTGCGGTCAGACCTACTGTGCTCAGACCTACTGTGCAGTCAGACCTTCTGTGCTCAGACCTACTGTGCAGTCAGACCTACTGTGCGGTCAGACCTACTGTGCTCAGACCTACTGTGCAGGTCAGACCTACTGTGCTCAGACCTACTGTGCGGTCAGACCCACTGTGCAGTCAGACCTACTGTGCAGGTCAGACCTCCTGTGCAGTCAGATTTAGTGTACAGTCAGACCTACTGTGCAGTCAGACCTACTGTGCTCAGATCTACTGTACGGTCAGACCTCCTGTGCGGTCAGATTTAGTGTACAGTCAGACCTACTGTGCAGTCAGTCAGACCTCCTGTGCGGTCAGACCTCCTGTGCGGTCAGACTTAGTGTACACTCAGACCTACTGTGCAATCAGACCTACTGAGAGTGTACAGAATGGCTCAAGTACATCAAGTGAAAACCCATCACTGTTATTGCTTAGCCTCCTTCCACTTTCGATGTCCTGTTAGAGCAGGGCTTGGTGTCAACTGCACAGAACTTTTTCCCAAGAAAGGCCAAAACTTGTCATGTCCTGACCTGGGGGTCAGGAGTGAGGAACTGGTCTCGAACCTGCTTCCCAGTACCTACTTTTTTTTTATTTGAGAGAGAGAGTGAGTGACGGTTTCTCTGTAGCTTTGGAGCCCATCCTGGAACTAGCTCTTGTAGACCAGGCTGGGCTCGAACTCACAAAGATCCGCCTACCTCTGCCTCCCGAGTGCTGGGATTAAAGGCGTGTGCCACTGCCACCCAACTCCAGCGCCTTCTTTTTAAGGAATCCCAAAGTTCCCTCAAGCTCTAGCTCTCTCAGAAATTACGACCGTAAACCCCATCTAACCAGGGTTCTAAGAGACCTGCAAGCCCTGCAACAAGTGTGCTCTCCTGAGGCCACACCCTCTCGGGAAATTAGCCAATCATCGGGCGAAGGAGCTAAACAGGTAGGTTTTCAAAATAAGAAATACAAATGGCCAATACATACATACATACACACTACTCTTTAATATCCTTAGCCATCTGAGAATGACAAATTAAAATCTGATTGAATTTCCACCTCACCATAGTCAGAATGGTTATCCCAACAACAACAGCAACAAAACCTAAAAAAAACCAGGGGGTGGGGGTGCTGGGAAGATGGCACAGCTGGCCAAGGTGCTTGTTGTCCATTCTGATGACCTGAGTTTGACCCCTCCCCCAAGACCCACAGTGGAAGGAGAGAACAGACTCCCACAAACTGTCTTCACATGTTTCCATGGCATGCATGTGCCCCCCACATATAAATAAATACATGTGTTTTTAAAATAACACGTATGCGTGCAGGGATCTTGGGGAAAGAGACCTTTGTATCCTGCTGGAAATAATGTAAGTTTGTGTTCCCACCATGAAAGCAAGCATGGAGGCCCTTGTCAAGTTCTCCATTCTACCACTCCTGGGAACATACCTCATGGAATTGAAGTCAACCCAGCACAGGGATGCTCGCATATCTAGGGTGACTGCAGCACTGTGCACCAGAGCCAAGAGAGGGAAAAATCTAGATGCCCCTCAGTGGAAGAGCAGATGAGAAAGGGTGGCACACATGCCCAACAAGGTTTTATTCCACTGTGAAGGATGAAACTACGTCACTTACGGGGACAGATAGGGAAGGGAGACTGTGGTAATATAAACCAAACAAATAGTCCCATTTTCCTCTTGTTTGAAGAATACAGCTTAAAATTATGATTTGAAAGCAGAGGGGTATGTGAGGGGAAGAAGAGGTCTGTTTTCCAGAGGACCTAAGGTCTGTCCCCAGCACCCACTTCCAGTGGCTCAAAACCGTCAGTAACGTCAATGCCAGGGGATCAGATGCCCTCTGCTGTCTTCTGCACACCCCTGTACACATGGCGGATATTCCACAGATGTGTGCATGCATACACATAAAGAGAAATACATCTTTTTTAAGAGCATGTTTATATTATATAACATTTTAGGGTGATCACTTAAGTCTATTCATTGACTCCTTTGCCAAGAGAGGCTCTGTCAAGGCAAATCTAGTAACAGGATGAATTAAATAGACTCCCTAGTCATGATAGTTCAAGTTACACACATAACATGCGTTTAGCTACACTATGCAAAACCAAGTTATATTACTAGACTGTTTTTGGAAGAAATTAAAAAGAACATTTATTAAAAAGAATATTTGTTTTCAGCATAGAGGGAAATTCTGTGGTTAATAACTGGACCAAGGACTTGGGTCTTGACTGCTGCAATCTGTCTATATACTATAGCTAATCTGCTAGATGCCCATGTAGTCCCCAAATGTAGGAAACTATTGGTAAGGCCTTCAGCAAAATCTGCTCAGCAACCCTTCCTATTCTGAAGTCATCCTGCTGGCTAGGTTGCATAGCATTGGAAGGAGTTGCATATGCTGCTGGAGGAGAAAAATCCTTATTTTTATTTTTGTGCACACATTTTTTTTTTTGTCTGCACACATGGTGTGCATGCAGTACTCACAGATGTAAAAAGAGGGCATCAGATTCTCTGGGATTGAAGCTGCAGGTGGTTGTGAGCCATCATGTGGATGATGGGAACTGAATCCGGGTCCTCTGCAAGAAAGCTAGTGTTCCTGACCGCTAATCCACCTCTTCTACCCCAAGAAGATTTGATATCCATTGCCAAGGTACCAAAGTTGAGTAAGTCTTACTCTCAATTGCAGGCTGTATCACTCAGAAGTCCCTCCAGTTCCATCCCTACCATGCAGACCTATGGAACTTCCCTGAGGACACATGCCCTCAACAGCTAGAGGCAGGTGGCAGCTTGCCCTGGCATACCTTGGCACTGTGGGGATCTTCTTCGTGTTTCTCAAGCCAAAATGCTTTTGTTCCAGGGCAGTGTTGTCAGGGGTCAGGGAGACTGCAAAGCCACATAGCAAGAGCCTGTGCACTTTCAAAGCTGAGGCTGGGAGGTCATTTGTTTGTTTGAAATATGTATTTCAGCAGCTGGGGAGATGACTCGGTGCTTAAGAACACCCGTTGCTCTTACAGAAGACCCAAGTTTGGTTCCCATCACTGATATCAGCTCACAACTCATTGTAATTCCACCTCCCAAAGATCTGATGCTCTGTTCTCGCCTCTCTTTGACAGTGCTATCCATGTGATGCAGAGACCTACATGCATGCAAATGCACACACACACATTATATAAACACACATGTATCCTTTAAAATTTATACTGCACACATCATGCATACATGATTAATTATATGAACATTACATTTTCTTTTATTTTCTTTCCCCTTCACCCTTCTATCACCATTGCCTTCTTTCTCCTCCCCCTTCTTCATCCTCTCTCCCATCATCTCAGATTATCAGAATCACTTTTCCTGGGTTCAGATACCTAGCACCCTTGTAAGAACTGAGCATGGTGGCCCTGGAGAGGCAGAGACAGGGGTTGCCTACAGTTCACTATCCAGCCAGCCTGGACAAATCCAGATCCTACTAGAAATCTTGTTTCAAAAATATAAGGTGGAGAGCAACTGAGGAAGAAAGCCAACACCAACCTCCAGGTTCCATGTGCATCTAACACATGTGTACAAAGCACACACACACACACACACACACACACACACACACGGATTTTTATGTGTTTACTTACATTTTGCTTTAATCACAGAAATTCCTTCAAGTCACTGGCTCTAATTCATTCTCCTTAATGGCTGAACAACACTACACGATGACATTCTGCGGCTGGATAACCACACTCTGTCTCTTCAGACTCTGTTCTTGAATGCCATTCATGTTGTTACCAAGACACCACAGCATGAGGTCCTAGACTTCATATCTACACACTAATGTTTTTATTTCTGAGAGACTCCCCAGTATAAGATTCTAGACAAAAAACTGTGTGTCAAATTGACAATGACAAGTGGTTTGCCAAAGAGCCAGCACTAATTCTCAAATGTAAGTGAAAACAGTATGGGGGGAATGTAAAATCTGCATGATTATCTGGAGAAAGATAGAAACTTCCTCTCTGTCAAGTCTGGGAAGCCCCAGACTGAACCGGTTCACAGTCTGGCAGAATATCATAAAGACCTTGTTTTATGTATGCTGTTTTGTCCAGGGTAGAGTAAATAATGCTTGGTCTCACATTGGGAGAGATCGGTCTATCATTTTACTCTCTTGTTTTTTCACAGAAGGAAAAATACCAACTTAGATTTTACAGGGGAGCCCTCCAAATTTTCTCAATTGGTAAATCAAAAGCTGTCTTACAGGGAATTTCGATAGTCATGATCAAATTTTTGTCTTGGTCCCTGGCTGAAGGAGAAACCAAGCCTTTGTAGGTCCACACAGTAAGGACCTGAAAAGACCTGCCCTAGACACATAGGCACATCAAGCTGGTGGACCCCTTTCAAGGGGTAATGACCCGATGCCTTTCCAGGTTGGATGGAGCCCTCTCTCTGCAAGTTAGAGCCCTGGATACCTCAGATTAGTGAGAGAGAGCCTGAACTGCCAGTGTTGTCTGTACCGATTATTGTAATTTATTCAAATTACTCTACTGGCTAGTGAAAGACACAGGGACATCTCTTATTCCCCAAGCAAAGATCTTAATAGTTAAGAAGCTTCAAATATAAATAAAAGTAATTCAAGTTTTAAAGAATTTATTTTGGCCTTCTGAGAACTCTGATAAAGCCTTCTATAGTCTTCAAAGCTTTTGAAAAAAAATTTAATGTTTATCTCATGTTTAAAATGTAAAGACATCAAAGGAAAGGATCTTGATTCTCTTCCGGGAATTCGAATGGGTTTCCTTGAAGTGTCAAGCGATGCGGGGGGGGGGGGGGGGGGGGGTTCAGAGGGACAGCATGGCTCTCCCAATCCTTCTTCTTCTAAAGAGCTTTGATATTTTAATATTGCAAATAAAACACTGCAGCCTCTTTTGTCAATCTTAAAAATTAAATATGAAAAGCCACTTCTAAGTTTAGCACCTAAGTTTCACCACACTGGTGAAAGCCCAGTGACTATCTCCTAGAGATAGGAGCCGGCTATTTTGCGTCTTTAAATACTTTTCTATGCTGGAGATCAAACCCAGAGCCTTGTGTACACTGGGCAAGGACTTTACCCACCTTGCCACACTCCCAGCCATGATGAACATTCTCCTTGACTTTAAGCTAAACGCGAATGTAAATGTGGAAGACCTAAGGAAGACAACACTCATGGGCACACTTGAGGTCAGATGACATGGTGACAATGAGACACAGGCTGATCCGACCTCAGTGGAACAGACTCCAGCCAACATGAATGAACATTTAACGTGGCATGTTCGTAGACACGTACCGAATTCTAAAGGACATATCATTTCCGGGTTGGGTGATTGCTATGCTCCATCCAAAGCACAGAAGAATGAACACATGGCATTACTGCAGCGAAGCTGTGGCTTCTTGGACTGTTCCATGAGGATGGGTCATTACCAGGCATGTAATCCCATGACTTCACCCTTGCTCTTAGCAGAAGAGCTTCTTTCAGTTGGCACAGGAACCCAGGAATAATTCGTGAGTGGCAAAGCAGTCAAACATCCTCCGGCCCTACCTAAGCTGGCAAAAGCTTGCCGATGTTGATTCTGTGGGACAAGGAAACTATAGAGAATTCATTCCCGCTGCACGAATGCAAACATGGCTGTTCATGCCCTACGGCTCATATAATCTATTCCGATGTCTCTTTCTAACCATCTTTTCTGAACTAATCTTCAGAGGGCAGAGTGTGACACCATCCACCAGAAGACTCATCCCCATTCTGTCACAGGAAAGGCAGACGGGGACAGAGGTGAAAGGACACAGAAGGGCACCATGGGATAGGTCAATACTAGGGTAACACCACCTAACCTGGAAAACTACTGCCTTTAATCATGTCTGGGAACCAATCTGCATGACAAAATATGGTCCTGCTTGCTGGACAGCCTTGGCTCTGAACACGTGCCCATAACAGTTTAAAAATATAAATACAGGTCACAAGAGCCATCTTCCAAGCGAAGACAGAATTGAGGACCAGAACTGGAACATGGAGTTGGACCTTTTCATTGGGACCACTGCCTCCCCAGTAATGACGCAGAGATTTATTATTAATTATAAAAGCTTGACCACAGCTTAGGCTTGTTCCTACTTAACTCTTACAACTCAAGTCATTTCTGTTGATCTCCATATGGCCATGTAACTCATGGATTTCTGTGTCCTCCAGCAGGCCGTGCCCTTTTTGCACCTCCCAGAAACCCCATCTTCCCTCTTTCCAGTTCCTCTGTGTCTGGCTGCCCCGCCTATACCTCCCGCCTAGCTACGAGCCATTTAGCTTTTTATTAAACCAAGCTGAGTGACACAGATTCAGAGTGTACAAAGAGATTATTCTACAACAGACCTTCAGATGAGGCAAGACTTGATTTCAGAACTCTCTCTCTCTCTCTCTCTCTGTGTGTGTGTGTGTGTGTGTGTGTGTGTGTGTGTGTGTGCGTGTGTGTGTGTGTAGGGTGGGGATAAAGGGGTGCAGACTCTCTGCACTCTGTTGTTCAGGGCAGACAGTGAGCCCCAAGAAGCCCTTCTCTCCCACCTGGACTCCGACCTCCTGAGTGAGGTAGACTCAGCTGACCAGGAACCATGGCTTCTATGTTCTCCCATGCTACTACATTCTGGTGCTGTGACTGAACAAGTGGCAGGATTTGATGGGACAGGAGCTGAAGCCACCTGCGAGACTTGAGTTCTGGGTGGAAGGAGCTGGGAAAGAGCCAGGAAGTCAGAAAAAAACACAACTTCCTGTTCAAAGTGGTTGTAAAAGAGCTGCGGGGCCTGGAGAGATGGCTCAGAGGTTAAGAGCATTGCCTGCTCTTCCAGAGGTCCTGAGTCCAATTCCCAGCAACCACATGGTGGCTCACAACCATCTGTAATGAGGTCTGGTGCCCTCTTCTGGCCTGCAGGCATACACACAGACAGACTATTGTATACATAATAAATAAATATTTTTTTTAAAAAAATAACATTATGACTGAACTTAAAAAAAAAAGATCTGCAGTGAGTGAGGGGGGAGCACACGTTCTGAGCACATCAGGTGGGGGAAAAAGGCCACACACAAGAGCTGGAGGAGCAGGACAAAGACAGTAGGCCCCAGACCCTGCGGGCCAGTCTTGTCTTGAATAGTGGCTCCTGTCCACGGGAGCATATGTCCTTTGACTCAATATCTTTCCCACTGCGTCTTTCCTTGTGGCTCGTTGAATTCTTTTGAATGGTGTGAGACCCGAGAGACCCTGTAACAGGACCAAGAGACCCCAAACTATCTCGATGCTGTGATCTGGACTCTAACGGCAATACTGTTGCTCACGCTCACGAGCAGACATCCATCCGAAAACCTCCATGAACGAAATTTCTTTGCCGTTTCTCCTCGCTCTCTAGCCCATTCTCTCCCCACATTCCTTGCCTCTTTCAGAGTCCCTCTGGCCTCTAATGGTGCAGCAGAACTCTCACATGGGTCAACAACCCAACAAAAGCCTGGTGGTAGTGGCGCACGCCTTTAATCCCAGCACTCAGGAGGCAGAGGTAGGTGGCTCTCTGCGAGTTCGAGGCCAGCCTGGTCTACAGAGTGAGACAAACAAGCAAACAAACAAACCAAAACCCAAAACCAAATACCAGAACAGATATTGTCTGGCATTCACTCATCCCTGCAATTCCATCTTCTATGGAACCTTAGTTTCCTGGTGCTTTTCTGCAGCTGCCCTAGGAGGACAGCCCACACCACTGTCACTTCAGGTGTCCCCTCTATTCCATGCTCCATCTCTGCCCTCCCGCACTCCTCTGTATGAAGGTCACCGGCCTCTGCTTTCCCACCCATTCAGTCTCTGAGACTGGTTACTTCCTGCTGAAATTTTGACTCTTTAAAGTGCTGCTTCTGCCATGAGTATTTGAGGCAAAAATTTAGAATATTTCCTCCTTCAGAACTTACGGTTGGGGTGGGTGTGTCAGCAGTATGAGGGACAGAGGTGAGGGGGCACAGCTCTATTCACTCCTAGCAACAACCCGAGGAGTTAAATGATTAGAAACCCTTCATCTTTAAGGGGTCTCAACTCCGGCCAAACTTTGGTTTGTGACTTCAAAGCAAGAATGTCAGTACTAGCCAGTGTGGAGGGTTATCTCCATCAGGAGATATTTTAATATAGACTTAAGAGATAAGTCTAAGAGAAAGAGAAGAGTTCAGAAGGATACGTCTCAGAGCGTGGGTACGGGCTTCTCAAAGGGTCACTCTGGAAGTCAGTACACGCTGAAGGCTATGCTAAACAAATACGCCAGCCAGAGATAAACACCATACAATTCCATTTTACTGGCATTTCAAAAGCACTCAGAATTATAAAGATAGAATGGAAGCCACTGAGGCCTGTGAGGGAGGAAAGTTATTATTTAATGAATGCAGTTTCATGTTTGCAGACTAAAATCGTTCTGGAGATGGACAGCGGAGTTATACATATATGCTTCAGTGTGGGCACGCATGTATCGTGGTACCCGTGTGGAATTGGAGGACACCCTTACCATCCTTGGTTTGGACAAAGTCTCTTTGTTGCTGGCTGCTGTGCAGACACCATGAGCTTCCCCCCTTCTATCTCAGCACAGGGCACTAGAATTACAGGTGAGGATTACTGCGCACAGCAAGCATTCACCCGCTGAGCCATCTCCCCAGCTCTGATATATATGATAAAAAAAATTGAAATAAACCAACACACACCTAAAAATAAAATCTCAAGAATCCGGGAAAGGTTGACTCTACAGATTTTTTTCCTGGATCTATTAAATTTGCAGTGGGTTAACCTATGTGCCTTACTTTGATTTTTCCAACAGCGTCTGTAATTCTGAGCTTGTACCTTGACGATCCTTCCTCTCCCATTGCCAGGGAGAGCTCTTTAGAAAATTAATCTGATGCATCTACCACCTTTCAAAGTCCCTGGCTTCAGGCTCCGTAGCAAGCCCTCAACACCACCTTTTTACAGGTTGCCTACAAACCGATTTCCAGCCTCACCTTGTAGCTCCCCCGTCATCTGATGCTCTTAAAATACCAGCCTCCTTTAGTCCCTTCAACACATCACAATGTGTTTGCACTTGGTGGGGTTTTTTTTTTTCTCTCCAGATGCTGTCTTCTGACGGTGACTCTGGCATCCCTGGGATTTGATTCTGAAGGGGATAAATCAGTAACTGATAGCTTCACTGAGTTTGACTGAAGTTTGTCTCAACCTCAAAACACTCCTCCACTCCAAATCTGTCTCTTCAGTCATTGCCCACAAGGCTCTGCGAAGATGTAGGAATGTGCAGGCACAGACTTGAAGCCCAGCTTCACCTCAACACCATGGAAAGGGCTGTACACCAGAGAGATGGCCCAGTGTTTCTCTGTGTGACTAGGACAGAGCCCGGGAGAGTGACATCTTGGGGTATTCACATTAGAAGTGTTTTGTATTTTTATTACACTTCAATAGATTGGCCAGGACTAGGCTAAGAGCCTATACAGAATTGTCCCTAACTTTCTTCCTCTGTGGTACCTGTGGTACCTAATACAAAGGACTTGATGTGATGGACTCAGTTGCCAAAGCTTCTCTAAACGAGAAGACCAGTCCAGAAACGCTGCGCTCAACCAAACCGTGTGCTCGGTGTTCACCACTGCTCTCTGCTTCCTAGAGTCCCTATCACCACCTAACCTCTGCAGTTGGAGGGTGACAAGATGCTTCCGTCTTTGATCTTTGTCCTACCATGTAAAGTTATGTCATTATCTTGGCCTTTACATACCGTCAATCCTTGGTGAAAGAGGAAGGAAAGAGGAGGGAGGGAGGGAGGGAGGGAGGGAGGGAGGGAGGGAGGACGGGCAGGGTGGAGAGGTGGCTCAGTGATTAAGAGCGACTGGGGCTCTTGCAGATGTCCAGGGCTTGGTTCCCAGCACCTACTTGGAGGTTCACAACTGTCTAATTCCAGATCCAGAGGATTGCACACCCTCTTTTGGCCTCTGCAGGCATTAGGGACACATGTGGACCACATATATACATGCAAACAAAACACTTGTGTACACATACACACACATAATTTTTTCTTTAATGAAATGTAATGTTTAGAATTCTCTTCCCACCCATAGAGATCAACCGTCTTCTCTCAAACCACAGCATCTCCATCCTGCTCCTCAACCAAGCTGGGCCTAAATACACATGCACATCAGCGCCGTCTGCAAGTGTCCTATACACAGCCCAACCATGGCCTCGGAGATAATGTAACCATTGGGCTTTAAAATAAACAACTGGGCATTTCCAGGAGCATACTGGAATGCCACATGGTTAGCATTTTTAACAAAGAGGTTTCGGGTCCTGAAGAGAGTGGCGGCCCTATTGTTTTGTATCTTTAACTAACGCAGACCCTCTATCCAATCATGCCCTCATTAAATTCCAGGCACAATAGCCTCATAAAACTTGATCAAAAACAGTTAAGACCTAGATGAACTTTATGAGCACACATTCGCATGTGCAGAAATTACTTAATTTGAGTGATTTACTACCCAATGAATTTTCCCCGAGTACCATCAAGACTGCAATAAAATATCTCGGCACAAAGCATATTTCGAGATTTATGACATCCTTATGGACTGCCATGCTGCTAACGTCTCTCCCGCGCTTTATTTACCACTTGGGAAATCTTTGTTGCCTTATATTCACCACGTCAAAAATCCCAATATGCACGCGATTGGAACCCACACTAGAGAGTAGAGAAATTAGTGAGTATAAAACGCCACAGTCATTACCAGCTACTGCGCAGCCATACCCACTGCAACCTGACACACACGGAGCTGACTTTTCTCCCTGAACCTCATACGAAGCTTGCTGTGTGCCAGGGAAGAACAGACAAACTGCTAGGCGCCCCAGGGCAGCCAGGGGCTAGAACTTGGTGAGAGGACCAGGGATTCAAGTCCGGCTCCAATCTAACTCCGGATAGTCTTTTGTTCTCAGGAGCTCATCACCCCAGTTTTCCAGCCTGTCATTGTTGCTATAGGCTTCCTTCCTGCACAAACCCTGCAGAAGAGCTTCCTGGGTAACGGGGAGCTTGGGCGCCCACTGTAACTGCCACAGTGTAGATGCCAGAGCATCCCTGTCACCTGGATTTCAAGGAGACAAGCTTTAGATTTCAGGTTGGTCTAAACTGCTTCTCAACGTTGTTGTTGATTTTTTTCTATACTTCTGAGTCAGGGTGCCAGTGAGCCTCTAGTTTAAAAAAATCCCTAAGAATCCAATTGCCAATGACGGGATGTTGAAGCCACCAAGCATGGACATTCTTTCAGACATTTTTCTGTCACTTTGTGCTGTCTGCTGTCATCCAAAAAGACACCCACTCAAACTCAACGTGGGTATCTCGAGATAACCAATGGCGCTAAAGATGGAGACACTTCAGACAAATCAGTAATATGAGATTCTGACCAACAGACCTGGACAGTCTGCCTGAGAATGCTGTGCCCCAAACTTCCCCATGAAACAGTCGTCAGGTGACAAGCCTCTTGAGTGGCTCCATACACCGCCATGTGGCAGGCAGCAGGTGCCATGGCTGCTTGTCTGAGCAGAATTTCCCATGGCTCTCCTAGGGTGGGAGCCTACAACAGTTGGTGTCTTCTCCAGGGGAAGTGTTTGAGTGGGATTGTTCCACATTACAATGGAAGCTCACACTATGGCCAAAATCCACTACGATGATATTGCGGGTCACAGAAAATGGGGGTCTGGCCCTATTTGGATTACCAGAAATATCTACAAAGCAGCCCTTTGCTGACAGAGTGCCAGAATGCTGGCACTGGGTGACCTCCAGGGTGTGGAAAAGCCAGCACACTGTGGCACACACAGGGAAAACTCAGACTTGAGATTCACAAACTGTGCCCTAGAACACACTGCCTGCCCAGTTCAGCCAACACACGGCCACAAGCTAGCACACTGTTGCTCAGATGGGTACCCTCCTGAATTTGATGGAGGAGTCACTGCCGAGGCCACAGAAAGGCCACATGACTTCTGAGACTGTCTTCCAAGCCAGCTTCCCAGCACAGGGCTCAGCAGATCCAACAGGATATGTGGTCCTCAGATTCCGACCAGCTTGAGTTCGAATCCAGCTCTACAGAGAGCTTGTGTAGAGATGGAAGGAGTATGCTTAAACCCTTCCTGCCTCAGTTTTCCTATCTGGGTAGTAGGCTGAAATAGGGCTCATAGGTGAGAGCTGAGTCAATATGCTACACACCCTGAGTATTAAAAGTCCATCAGAGTTTACCTGTTGGCTGTGTGGACTTTGTTATTAGCATCTGTGAGTTCCTACCTAGGACAGCGCTAGCTGCTACACACTCATCGCTCAGAGCGGAAGCTGAAAGCCCAAGACTGAGGTGCTGACAGTCAGGTCCTACAGATGCCAGCCTTGCTGGCATGTAGGTGGTCCAGACATCTCTTTGTACCCCACATGATTCAGTGGGGCCAGAGCTCTGGCATCTTTCTTTTTCTAAGGATACTAACTCCATCATGGGGGTACCTCTCTTGACATCACTGAACACAATAGCCTCCCAAAGGCCTCACCTCCAAATGCCATCACACTATGGGGTAGGACTCCAACACACACATTTCGGAGCAGTGCACCCATCCAGCTCATCCTAAAAGAAGACAAACACTTTCAGACGGTTCCACGCCAAAGAAACTTTTCTGTCTAGAGCAGGGGCTCTCACCCTGTGATTCGGGACCCCTTTATACACATAAATTATGTATATACATACACACATACATACATTTATGTGTATGCAAAGTATATATATACACACATATATTAAAACATGCACACACATCTGTTACTTTCTTTTCTAACTTGGAGAGGAAACCTAGGGCCTCTTGCATGTATGGTAAATACCACTGAGTCACACATTCCACACACAACACATTTCACTACAACGGAAACCAGGGAAAGCAAAGAAAAAGATACACGATGGAGCCACATAGAAGAGCAAGAGGTCCGCCAAGTCAGTCACCAGACAAGAACGAGTCAGCAATGAAGGTTTCCCTTTGGGGTTCCTCGCCTCCGAGGATATCACTAAAGAGGTTCTCAATACCGATTCCTGCCCTTAATGTTTGGGAGCCGTGCGTGTGAAAGCCAATCACAGGCAGCATTTATCCCACCTACTTTGGTGGCCTCGGCTAAGTGCAGGCATAATGGAGCTAACAGTCACCCATTACAGCTGTGTCCAGCTGTGTCTCTCCCCCTCCACTTTTCCTATCTGACTTCAAGGCTCTTCCTCCCTCTACGCAAATGCAGTTTTCCATCTGCTCCCTTTTTACTGTTACTGTGTATCTTGGGGCCACTCATCATCCCATCCTGCTGTATCGTTGTAACAGCCCTACTAAGTGTCTATACTCAACCCCACAGTCAGATGCCTCTACCAACAGGCTACTTAAGTCATAATTTTCTCCCTCATAGTCTCTGCTCAAAATTTTCTACTGGCTTCACAGCTCACTTAGCGTAAAGGCCAAAGCGAGAGCCATGGCTCCCAAGTTCTAGGCTGTATTCCCCACAGCTCATCTCTGGCCACTGTCACTGTGCTCAATCCCACAGCCACATTGACCCGAGTGCCATAATCCCACAATGCCTTGAGCTGTCTCCATGCACTAACTGCCTTAACATCTCCCCGTGTTTGCTCTCCAGAAATGAGCTCCCTTATCACTTCCAAATCGTTGCTAAATCTAACCTTCCACCCAATTTAAATTACCAAATTAGTCTGGTGTTTCTGACTTCTTACCTTTCTTTCTTCGTATTTAGCACCATCTCCATGTATTTTCTTATATTTGCTTCTGTCTTCTTCTAGAAGCATGCTCTGGAAAGTCAGAACATTTTTCTTTCTGCCTTTTTACATCTCAAGAGTCTAAACATAAACCTTTCAGAGTATGAACCCATGAAGCCTTCGCTGGACTTCAGCGTGCCAGGTGCTGATTCTAAGTCTATACAGATGAGAAGCGACACACAGTGCCAAGAAACGATGTTCAAACAGGGCTGCTGTGGCCCACACATGTTGCTGTGGCTTCCTGTGCTCCAAGTTTATCAGCCCCCTCCGCCCCAGAAGTGAGACGCTTAAAGTGGTCTAGATTTTCGAAATGGTGGGAAAAAAAATTGTTCCATCGATCACAGGAAAGGTAAGGGGTTTTCAAGGATGTACTGAGCCGTGTGCACATAAACCAAGTGGGCATGGATGAAGTAGTCCTCAATTACATTCTGAAGTTCTAGGGTGGATGTTCATATAGTAACTAGAACACCGATGTCCACAGCTGCCTGTTAAAACCAGGAAAACTGCAGGTTCTACTTTCCCAAATGGAATAACATAAACCTCTTAAGATTGGCTAGCATGGGGCCGCGACTTATTTCCTTTGACTGAAACACAACTTCCCTCTGTCCCCTTTGGTCCCTCTATGAGGGACATTTGTTTAGTTTTGTTCCTACAGTACTTGTGTTGAGAACAAAACCCAAGACTGGGCATGCGTCTGTGTCCGTGATTCCCCTCGGGTGCAGAAAGGCGCTAAGCTCGTGTGGCTTGCTGGGCTTCAGGCTGCATGCGGCTCCTGGACTGTGCAGAGTAAATCAGTTACCCGTGTGACACAGCTGTGGAGAGTCAGCTTTTGAGGGATCCATTCCCTTTGCCACACTAAGGATAGCCCAGTCATCCACCCCGCCCAGAGAGGGTTTACAGAGAAATAATTTCAAAAAAACCATTAAAAACAAATAAACAACAACCACCTATCTTTTTAAGAAATATTTTGTTGGTTTTTTTTTTTTCAAAGAAAATCCATCTCTTGGAAACCAAAGAGAAAACTGATGAGCTGATTTAACAGCAAACAGGGTCTTTCTTTACTGAACACACTTTATTTTCTACATCTGAGCTAATCTCATCCATTCTAACTGCCCGCTCCAGTATCAGTGACTTAGAATACAGCAACTGTTACAAGTTTTCCAGAGAGTTTATCTATAACCCATCCGTAAAACTTCTAAGTCCGGGGAAATTTCCTATAGCCACTTTAAAATGAAATGGTTTGCTTTGTTTAATGGTAAGAGGGGAAAAAAAATCTGAAAACTATGAAAATCTGCAATAAGTTGGTAAAAACCAGTATGGAGCAATGCTGCAAAGCAAATATATGTCCAGATGTTTTGTGTACATGTATGTACATATATGTGTGTGCGTGCCCTAAACATCCCTTTGTAACAAAATGCAGGCCAATGTGCTGATTTTGTATTGTTACAAGTTACTACACAACTTGTGCTCGTGGATTTGGTTGAAGGATGGACTTCTTGTTTTTGGGGGGGGGTTTGATAGTGTACTAGTCTATGCTGTATCACTGGAACAAGATATCTGATGCTGGGTACTTTGAAGAGTAAATGCGTTATTGGACCCATGATTTTGGTGGCTGAAAAGATCTGACTAGCATGGTGCCAGTGTCCTAGCAAGGGTTCCCTGGAGGCATCCCAGCATGGTGGAAAAATATAAATGGAACTGGCTGTGTAGAAGCACAAGGTAGCCTCGCTGGAACAGCCTGGAGATTAGGGTCAGTTCTTTCTGAGCGCCAACCCCTCACTCATCACCTAACCCCTGGCACAATGCCCGGGTCTTATCACGGCAGTGGCGGCGGACATTGCTGTGCCTGCAGGAACATGACAGCCAGGGAGGAGGAAGAAATACTATTTGTCCACACACTGTCGCCTTTGTACTCATTTCAGGGCCCGTCCACCCACGTCTTTCCTCGTCGCTTGATTTCCGCAGAAACGCCCTTATAGATGCCGAAAGGTTCCTCCCCAGACTGATCTAAACCCCATGAAGTTGACAAAGTTTACCACACAGTGCTCTGGTGCTTCTGTCTCCAGAGAGAAGTATTACACGGAGTCCTAACCAGACCCCAAATCTCTGGCACCTCGACTGTAAATACCCCAGGCTGTCCATGTTGTTTCTCCACTGCTGCCATAAAACACTAGCCAAAAACAACTGGACAGTAAGGGACTTATTTGACTCACGTGTCCCAGTGGTCATCACAGTCCGTCATCAAGGGATGCCGAAGCAGGAAGCTGGAGGCAGGAGCTGAAGCAGAGGCCATGGACCACTTGCTCCTTGGGGCCTCCTCAACCTGCTTTCTTTTTTTTTTTTTTTTTTTGGTTTTTCGAGACAGGGTTTCTCTGTGGTTTTGGAGCCTGTCCTGGAACTAGCTCTTGTAGACCAGGCTGGTCTCGAACTCACAGAGATCCGCCTGCCTCTGCCTCCCGAGTGCTGGGATTAAAGGCGTGCGCCACCACCGCCCGGCTTTTTTCAACCTGCTTTCTTATACAGCCCAGGACCAGCAGTCAACCTGCCCAGAGGTGGCACCCTCCACAGGGGGCCGGGTTCCCCCACATCAATCATTAGTCAAGGAAACATCCCGCCTGCCAATCTGTCAGAAGCAAGTCCTCAGCTGAGGTTCCTCCTTCCTAGGTGACTCTGCAGAACTGCAAGAAGAGTCAGTGCAAGCGGACTTGTAAGGAAGGCATTTCTTTCATTTATAAGTTAATTAGCTTAAGGTATTTCGTTATGGAAGCTCCGATGGACCAAGACACTGAGTCAAGCCTTGGGAGTAGCATCAGGAGCCACCTGCCAGGAGAACAGAACTGAGTCCTCCACAAGAGGGACGCGGAGATGACAAAGGCTGACATCCTACCAAGCAGCAGGAGGGAGGACCCCCATTCCCATCACTACACCCAACACAGGCCTCTCTGAAGTCAAGTGCTGGAGGGGGAGGGGCCAGAAGGAAGGGGGGAGAGAGAAGCCTCTCCGCAGGGTGACAGTCAGAGGCTTTGAAATCTGCACTGAATGGGAACATTTCAAAGTCACCGAGTAACTCCCCAAAGAAAATGCTGTCCACTCTGCAACCACAGAGCTTCCCGGAAGGGATAATGTGTCATTCTCCGTTGTCAACAGAAACGGTCACCACTGAGGGAGGTGAGTCCAGCTAGAGAACTCGGCTGTTCTTTACGCTCATGCTGGACCTGTCCTTTCCAGTCCACTCAATATCCCCAACACAAAAGCCTGTGTTTCCAGGCAGCGGCCATCGGCCACGCACTCAGGAGGCAAAGGCCCATATGTATCAGCGGGAGCTATTGTTTCACACACAGCAGTCACTAGTGAGCTCACTCTAGCTAACAACCCAACAAAACACCAGGACCCCTGGAGCCTTCTAATACCAGGCTCAGCTTTGCACAGAACACCAGCGAGCCCTCCGTTACCGTCCTAAAGCAAGGTTTTCACCCCACATACCAAGCGGGGAGCACATGTCATCCAATGGCTACTACCATGAAGGAAGCCCATTTTCCTCTCTAGTTGTGCTTACAATGGCTTCAAATGGCAAACAACTGTAATTATGGATGGAGGGGGCGATTCTAGCTCCCCTGGGGGCAAAGGAAAGCAAACCCTTTCTTTATAATCACCCATAAATATTTATGCTTCTCTGCCCATTAGTCCCACACTCCCAAAATGAAAAACATCCCCCCCACCCTCCCACCCTGGTATAGCTTTCATTATTTAAAGAATGATACAGATCCAAGGTTTTCCATATAAAATAAAATGAACTTTAAGTTTGTAATATATAGATAATGTTGGATTTGGGTTTTAAGTTGTTTTCAGGTAGCAATTTTCTACAACAAGGTGAAATAGTGATACACTGAGAGCTGCAAAAATATATTTTTCAGACCTGGCTTTTAGATATAAAACTAAAAGACTTATATTCAAGCTATCTGTTTGATTAATGAATGTGGTACTGGCCAATACTGCAACTGAGGCGTGAAGAGGCTGAATGGTTGTCAGCAAGGACCGGGGTGGGAGTGGGGGGAGGGGATCAGGTGGGGGTTGGAGAAGGAGCTTCAACTCAGGGACTGGAGGAGACCTGCTAGGAAGACAATGGCATTTTGTACGGAACAGCAAAGAGTTAATTCTTGCAGAACATAAATCTCTGGGAATTTAATTTGCACGAAATCCTGGCCCATAAATAATTACCATTTGCCTCACTGGGACAAAGGGACCAGCCATTCAATTTATACCAGTCAAGTTCCATAATACTATGTAGGGGAAATCCTTGCCTCACGTCAGATTATGTGGGTATTGGGTAAAAAGTCTAAGCCACGCTGAAAGGCAAATTAAAGTCTCTAATCAATAGAGAGCAACGGATTCATTAAGCAAATTGAGGGCAATTCTAGAATGCCAAGCAGAACGCAGTTTGGCTAGTCTTTTACGGGTATATCATTTGTTTCTGCAACGCGGACTCAACCACATTTGCATCCCATAAAATTCCTTCAAATTTTATAATTCAGTATGAACAACCGTGACAAACACTCCTGAAAAGAGCACGCAAGCTGGTTCTGAGGACTCGCTAGATTTTTTTCTTCTTCTTCTTTTAATGTTGAGGTTTAAACAGTGTGAAGAATTTCTCAAGGGTAGAAGAGTAAATAGAGATGTCCAAATGGCAACGGGACCACCGCCTTTTGTTTTCAGTAAATTGGTTTCTTTGATCATCTTGGTGGTAAAGAGAATACATTAAAAGCGTGCCCAAATATCCAATACGCCATATAGCGTAGAATAAATGTTGGAGCATATTGTCCTTTTTCTGGGTGGCACAAATAACAGCTGGGACAAATGAACCTCTATAGCCACCAAGAGCTAATAGTGTGTGTGTGGGGGGGTAACTGTTACCTTATAGGCATGTTGTTTCCTAACTGATGTGAAATCGAATTTCTTTCTGTGAGCGTAGCCTCCAGTGTGCCTTCTATGGCATGTGCTATGTCTACACTTCCTGCATCCAAGAGCCAGACTCATCTAGACAGCAAACTAGGCATGGGAATAAGGAAAAAAAAACCATGCCAATTAAAGCCTGAATTTGGGGTTAAGGTTTCTCAGAAGAAGCTGGGCAGGTTCAAGCGTCATGTGTTTGTGATTTTTTTATCTCAGGAAATAGGGAAAAGGGACATTGGCTTCTTAACTTCACAAGATCCAGGGAGGTGCAAATTTAATTTCTCTGGATGTAGGCGTGACCCATTGCTCATCTCAGAGTGCTTGGATTGTTCCCCATTGTTCACCTTTGGGAAAGAATCAATATGGCACTTTCATCCTAACCGTTCAATAATCCCCAGCTATGATTCCCTCTAAGGAAGTGAAAGTCAACCAACAGCACAGAACAGCTCTAATCCTTTGGCTCCTAAGCCACCCCACCCACGCACACAGGATATTACAGATGATCAGGGGATAGTAGGTCAAAGATCGGAGCTTCATACATAATCAAAGTGGAGGTGAACCGATTGAGCATCATAAAGACTTTTGAATTTTATTACCACTTAGGCCTAGAGAGAACACCGCCTGAGCTTTAGAACTGAAGGAGGAGAGTGGAGACTTCCGACCCCCAGGCACTTTGGATTCTGTGATTTAAACATCCTAGGGTATGGATTTGTTAAACAATGTCCTTTCCCAGTCTGTACTCACAACCATAAACAAACCCTCACAGCAGAATTCCTGATACCAGGAAATACTGGGGATCCAGACAGATGTTCACTTAAACACATGCAAAATGTCAAAAAGAAAAAAGTCACCAAAGAAAAATTTTTATAAGGAACAAAGAAAAGGATTCTCCTTCCACTCACAGAAGCAAGTCACAGATATAAGAAAACGAATGCCTACAAGGGAGCCTGGAACATGGAAAGGACACGGTAGCTACACACGGGAAGGAAGAATGAATTCACAGTGATAAAAATCTCGAAAAACATGATTGATTTGCTCTTACACTGCTGCACAGTGTTCAGGGTCAGCAGAGAAAAAGATGCAGGATGCCTTGCTCAACATTATTAACAATCTTTAGAGGGTGACAGCAATGCTGAGTTAAGCACAAGGCACCCCTGCATGGGGTTTTCACCAGAGCTGCACAGGGCATCCGCCAGGCAGCTGTCACCGTGAGCTCTCCAAGGCTTCTCTCTATATTTTCATTTCTATTTTATGTGTATGAATTTGTCCACTCGTGCACCTGTGCACTCCATTCATGTCGTGTCCCTGGAAGCCAGAAGAGGGCGTCAGATCCCACGGAACTGGGGTTACAGGAGGCTGTGAGTCACCATGCGGGTGTGGATGCCGAGCCCAGGTCCTCTGCAAGAGCAGCCAGTGCTCTTGACTCCTGTGCTATCTCTCCAGCCTTGCACTCAGATCCTCATGAAGATAAATAACAATTTGGTCTGGAGCTCTCTTTGTAGTTTCCTCACAGGTGGTGTTCAAGCTTGAGTGTGAATTTGCATATTTTTATAATAAATCAGAAGATTAATTTCACCCAGAGTAGAGACTCCTGAAGAAGACACGGGGCAGGTCCAATATTTAACTCCCCATGAACTATAAGGTCTGATGAATCTGCTAATTCATGGCGTTGTTTTATTTACTTTATGAAGTGCTTCAATCTTCTGAGCATGCTTTCTACTCAAAGGTCAAAGTGCATTCATACAGACAAAGCAAACCCTTGATTGACTCATCCCCAAACAGTTAAACCCATGGGTGGGTCTTGTGTCGACAGTGTCTTTTAGGACAGAAGACATAGCATGTACCCACGCTTTAAGAGCAGAGCCTGGCAAAGTGAGGTGACCTGCCTACCATTACAAGAGAGGCCCCTGAGGATCACAAAGGGATTTCTACTGGTAGGTGCTGGTTCTCGAGGCCACCACCCTGTCCTATGTCTCCAGGACAAAGACTATAGGTTGGTTCTGTACATACATCCGCCTCCTCATCTTAACATATCAACCCCTTTATTTGAATGGGGACCACGTGGTTAGGGTGTGATTCAGGAGGTGTCAGCAGATTGGCAGTGGCCTCTTGAGAAAGCTGTTTTATTACATTTGTTTGTGGTGTGGCATGTGTGTGCCATGCTTGTTAGAGGTCAGAGGACATGTGAGACTTAATTTTCTTTTCTGTGGGACCAGGGATCACAGTTAGGTCACCAGGCTTGGCAGCAGGTGCCTTCGCCCTTCAACTGCTGAGCCATCTGAGTGGAGTGGTTTTAAAAAAAAAATGAGCCCCAAAGGGGGTGGCACTATTAGGAGGTGTGACTTTGTTGAAGTGTGTGTGGCCTTGTTGAAGGAAGTGTGTCACGGTGGAGGTGAGTTTTGCGGTCTCATATATGCTCAAGCTATGCCCAATGTCTCAGTTCACTTCCTGTTGTTGCCTGCAGGTCAAAATGTAGACTCTCGGCTCCTTCTCCAGCACCATGTCTGCCTGCACGCCACTATGCTGCACCATGAGGACAATGGACTAAACCTCTGAAAATGTAAACCACCCCAATGAAATGGTTTTCTTTGTGGGAGTTGGAGGGGTCATGGTGTCTCTTCACAGCAACAGAAACTCTGACTAAGACACCAAAGAAGCTGTTTATAAATGGAAGAGACTGAAAAGATGGTTCCATGGATGGGGACACTAGACATGCCTGAGGACTTGGGGTCAATTTCTGGAACCCACATGGTAGAGGAAGAGAGCCAACACATTTGACCTCTACACATGCACTGTGCGCCCTTCCACTGATGCCACCTCATAAACGAATGGGGAAAGAAAATGACTCCTTATTTGGCTCCCATTTCTTCATAAGGCCTGGAACACTGGTCCAATGGCTTGACTTCGAGCAGTCGTTGGGACCGAGAAGTCAATGAAATATTTCTGGCACTGAAGCATTGAAATGAAGTTGGGAGAGAAGCAGCAGGAGTCTGGGTCTAGACCACCATGCAAGTTTCAACTTCCTGTGTCCGTCAATCTCAACTTGAGCGCTTGCCTTCTGTCCATCTGCAGAGAAGCGCGTGTGTGCACATGTGCAGGTGGAAGCCTGAGGTTGACGCGAGGAATCCTAGCTTTTTCACCTCATTCACCGAGGCAAGGTCTCTAAATCAAACCCAGAGCTCAGAGAACTGCCTAGTCCTACTAGCCATCCTGCTCTGGGATCTCCTGGTTCTGCCTTGGGGCTGGGATTAGAGGTGGGTGGTCCTCCTGCTTGCTTCCTACCCTCTGCCTTCTCCTCAGCCTCCAACTTCACTGCGCCAATATTAGGTCTCTTTCCACTGTCCCCTGACTGAGAACAGCTCCGTGCTTTTCCCACCGCACAAGTTTCAGCACAGCTCACTCAGGACACTATGTCAGCCCATCATCTGAGCTTCCCCAGGGACAGGCCTTCCAGCCTGCCAGCAAACAGAACACGCAGCAGCAAGTCAGGCCAGACACCTGGTCACCAGGTCAAGATTTGATTGCGCTCAGTGTTCTGTCCTTAGATAGGAAACACAGTATAATGAAATACAAAAGGCTTTTCTTTAGCCCCTGCACAACCCCCCCCCCCCACCAGAATGGTTTTCTTTAGGTCGACTTGAACCGGTCCCTCCCTGGCCACTCTCTCACACTTAGTCTCAATGCTCTTGCTAAGTTGAGGGATAATCTTTTTGTACACTGAGAATATGTGTCTCTTGCTTAAGGAACCTTCTGAGTGGTTTAATAAAGAGCTAAATGGCCAATAGCTAGGCAGGAGAGAAATAGGTGGGACTTCTGGGGAGACAGAGGAACTCTGGGAAGAAGAGAGGTGGTTCAAGTGGAGCAAACCCATGTACAGTATGGAGGAAAGGTGACGAGCCACGTGGCAGAATGACAATTGATATGAATGAGTTAACTTCAGTGACAAGAGCTAGTTGTGAACAAGCCGAAGCTAAGGCCAAGTATTCATAATTAATAAGTCTCCGTGTCCTTCTTTGAGAGCTGGAAGGCCAAAAAAAGACCCTGACTACATTGTTCCATGTGGGGAAGCGAAACTGCAGGCCAGCGTGCATCCTATATCCTGACCCTCACCACAGAAAACAAAATGACAGCAATGACAACAGCAGGGCAGAAGAGGAAGCAAAGGAAAAAGAAGCCTTCTGAGACAGGGAGCCACAGGTCCTCCTGACTCAAGCCTAGGACGGCCGCCATGGCTAAGAGAGATACTTCCGTCAGTCGACACAGAACGCTGCCGTGAAGAACTGTTTTACTGACCGACAACAGCCAGAGACAAACACTGATTGGAAAGAAAGTACCCAGCACCCTCTGGGGCTGGAAGAAAATCCCTGGTCTCGTGCACACCTTTAGCTCAGACTGAGTGTGAACCTCACCAGGCTTACCCAGACCTGGGAGCTCCTGCCCTGTTCAGTATGGGAGACTCTGGCTGGGGGTGGTCAAGGGACCCCAGGTGGCAGGGCTTGTTAGAAAGGGCCAGAGATCTTAGCACTGTGTGAGGTTTGCGGTGCACACAGCGTTCTCATCAGATCCTCATCAAATGATTAAAATTTCCAACTCTAGAGCTTCCTCCACCTCATAGGACTTTCAGAAGCTGGTACCTGTAGGTATCACCCTGTTACCCAAATATGGGGTTTATCAGAACCCAGGGCTGCTGTGGCCCTCAGCAGGCACTAAGTGGCCGCTCATTCAGCCGTATCTCTAGTCTAAGGAGACCGCCCTCAACAAAGTTGGTAAACTGAAACCACACTTCCTCAACTACAAATCCTCTTCTAAAAGGCTTTTTCATTTCCCTCCGTCTTTTTTCTCTTCTCCGATTCATTCATTGCCTCGTTGTGTGCCTTCTGTAGCCATGACTCTCACGCTGAGCTTCCTCATCCTTGGCACTGGTCTTCTTTCCAGGCAGCTCACACACAACCTTTGCTGCTTTCCCACCAGCCACTCCTGCAGCTCCCTGCTGAGCCTTTCCCAAAGCATCCACGTGCTCCTGTGGCCAAACGTCCAGGGGACCCGCGGCAGACAATACTCTAAGTAGACTTGGGCCACAGGTCAGCCAATGGCAGAAGCAGGCGCCTGCGGCTTTGCATTCTGTCCTTTAAGCACCTCTGCAATGTCCCCAGAACAGCACTTCTTCCCTCAGGGTGTGACGCTGTGACAGTGTAGCCCCCTGTGACCGAGAGAGCCATCCCAAATTGTAACACTGAATCACTAGCTGGAAATGACCTCATCTACTTGTCAGACTACAACAGGAGAGCCAGAACGGAAGTCCCGGGTCACAGGCAGGCTGTGAAGATGAGGAATATCTGTAAAGGGAGACGGGGAGATGCAGCTTTCATTTGCGAGTGCACACTGCGTACCACTGTGGGCAGCAGTCTTCCTGGCAGCTGACGCAGGCTCCTGCACACAATGCGAGCATTCTGCTAACGCTCCCAACACAAATGCACTCTGCCCTTATGTGACAATACCAGAGAACAGACCTTACACTCAAACCTTCCCCTCTTCTAGATGATGGTCGTTATTGCACTTAGAATGATGAGGCAGTTTGGCTTCTATGAAAGCCGATAGATGGAGACTTCACTAAGGACCACAGGAGGACTCCACCCTTGGTTACTGAACTCGAAATTAAGTCCCACTTTGGCAAAATGTCAAGTATAAATTTGGTCTCTTCAGCACCTATGCAGTCTGTGAATCAGTGAGGCCTCTTTTGGACAGCATTTAACCCAGTGAGCCACAAGCACTGGGATTAAGGTCACTGCTGTCACATGAAAAAGTCTTTGGGTGGGTCACACTAAAAAAAACAACTCCTCATTTGTGGGTGATCAAATCACCAGATTCTATTGATTCTTGGGGCGGGGAGGGCCCATGATACCCTAGGCATTCTAACAGCACTGTACACTCTTCTCTCTCTCTCTCTCTCTCTCTCTCTCTCACACACACACACACACAGACACACACACACACACACTTATACCCCTAGAAACACAACACACACATATACACACATACTCATACCATTACATACAAACACAGATATACACAAAGCCCTAGACACATAAACACGCACACACATATTCATACCCCTATATACACACAAAGATATACAGAGAGACACACACACAAATATACACATACACATTCACACACACACACGACTGGTCAAGCTAGAGATGCCAACACCAAGCATGCAGACATGGGCACGCTATCCTAGGGGGATTCCCAGCTCCTGCTTTGAACTCTCATGATGTGATCCCACAATAACGGTACTGATGACTTGAAGAGGTCCTTCACAGGACTGGAAATAAAATGTTTGCCGTCCCCAGTGCCATCTTGCTCCACAAGAAAGGCCTTTTTATCTCTTCTGGAAATGACACAGAACAAGTTAAGCAGCAGAACCTTGGGCAGGTACGTCTGGATTTTGACCCTGCTCATGGGCTGGGAGGTTAATGAATGGAAACATGAAACAAATAGCAGCTACCTGCCTACCGCGAGTGTTGAAGGAGCACACAACAGAATGCTTGCCTATGTGGGCGGGGCAGAGCTCCGGGGAGGAGTATAGCCCACACTCACTCCTGTTCATCTGTTCATCAAGGGCCTAGGAAGTCAGAGCTTCTCTACGCTAGGCTGAAAGGGAA
Source organism: Microtus oregoni (assembly GCF_018167655.1). NCBI lineage: Eukaryota > Metazoa > Chordata > Mammalia > Rodentia > Cricetidae > Microtus > Microtus oregoni. The sequence continues at coordinate 10,205,822 of NW_024543088.1, read as the reverse complement.
ACACCATTAATATTCTAAACAAGCATGGGCTAGAACCAGAGAGCCAGCCCAGAAGTTCAAAGTGAAATTCTGACTTAATGGCCAAAAGTGAAGGGCCAGGTTTTGCGTCACACAAAAATATTCAGGAAAAATTTCCTCCCTATAGTTCCCTGTAACAAATAAACCCACTGTGCAACAATTCCCTTGTACCTTGTAAAGATTTGTCACTCAGATTGGTTTAATGAAATGCTGATTGACCTGTAGCCAGGCAGGAAGTATAGGCAGGGTGACCAGACCAGGAGAATTCTGGGAAGAGGAAAGGTTCAGTCTGCAGTCGCCACCCAGATGCAATGCAGAGGAAGAAAGATGAAAATGCTGCACTGGGAAAAGGTACCAAGCCACGTGGTTAAACAGAGGTAAGAATTCTGGGTTAATTTAAGTTGTAAGAACTTGTTAATAACAAGCCTGAGCTAATAGGCCAAACACTTCATAATTAATATAAGCCTCTGTGTGTTTCTTTGGGACTGAACAACTGTGGGACCAGGCAGGACAGAAACTTCCATCTACAAAAGCCGCTGGACCTGTTTGAAAACTTTTCATTGACATAAACATTAAATAAGCATCACAATAAACAAATTTATCCTAAAAAAAAAGCACTAGATGTAAGATGGTACAATTTAAAAAGATTGGGTCAATAAAGCTGTACCCATCACCCCTTGCTTAGGGAGAACGGACACAGAAGCAATGACCTCCCTCTCCACTTGTCTCTGTCCTCAGCCCGGAAGGAAAGACTCCAGCATCATATGCATATAGAGTTTAGAGGTCAATCCTAATATTACTTTACTTATCCCTAAAATATTTTTTCAGATCTTAACTTTCCTAGATAAATATGATGCTACCTTTTAAAAATCTAATTTTTTTTCTTAGTGGTCAGATTTAGAAGTCATGAGGCTGGCATTACTTTTCAATATTGAGAGGGGATGATTTCCAGGTCTATTTACATGAAGCTCTAAGTGGGTATGGTTTAGACATTTCTTTCTGAAAGAAAAAGAAAACAAATGGTTACATTGTTAGAATTGCTTTGCTTTTAAAAGGCTTACTTGTAACTGTTTCTACAATGCTGGGAAATGAAATCTTTAGAACCCCGGGAGCCATTGTGATACTAAGTGTCAAAATACAGGCTTTGATTGACAGATGCTTTCGCTTCCATTCTTCCATGGAACTACCAACAAATAGCACAAGGTTAAGGGCCCGAATTACACACAAGAATGAGTGAAGATAACCAATGTCCATAAATGTATTCAAAACCAATAGTTAAACTGGGTTTTATTTTAAGACAAAATTAATCTTTTTAAGGTCAATAAAATCTGACTTCAGGAATGCACATTTTATAGTTAAAATGATAGGCTTCTGCCATGGTTTGGATAAGTGTGTCCCAAGGGCCTGTGTGTAATAGCTTTGTCTGTAGCTCATGACGCAGCGGGGAGGTGGAAGAAGCTTTAAGAGATGCCATTTCAAAAAGGTAATATACATCGAATCATACAGATGGAATCCTTGGAGCTTTCGTTTTATTTTGTGTGCATGGTGTTTTGCTTATAGGTATGTCTGTGCACCACTTGTGTGCCTGGTGCCACTGTAGGTCAGAGGAGGGCATTAGATCCCTGGAACTAGAGTTACAGAGGGTTATGAGCTACCATGTGGGTGAGAGGAATCGAAGCCAGGATCTGTACAAGAGTCACAAATGCTCTTCACTGCTGAGCCCTCTTTCCAGCCCCTGAAGTTGGTGTTTTTAGTGAATACAATCTCTGGCGATGCATCAGGTGTGTAAGTGGTACGTTGTTCTTCTTTATTACAAAGTGGTATTCTAGAGTATAGCGGTACCACAGGTGTTTAGTCATGTGCCAGCCAAAGGCCTCCTGGATGGCTTCTAGTTTTGGTCTCCTGCCAATGAATCTGCTGTAAACATACCGTATGCATAAACACCCAGGAATAGAATTGCTGGGTTGCATGGTTATTAAATACTTGGATTTACATGAAAAAGGCAAAGGTCTTTTAGAATGATTGTACCATTTTATGTTATCCAATTTTCCCACATTACTGCCTGTATTTGGTATGTTGTTATTTTTAATTCTAATATGTGTGCAAAGCGTTATCACATTGAGGGGTTTTTTTTGTTTGTTTGTTTGTTTGTTTTTTGTTTTGAGGCTGGATTTCTGTATAGCCCTGGCTGTCCTGGAACTTGCTCTGTAGACCAGACTGGCCTTGAACTCAGAGATTTGGCCCCTCTCCACACCTGTCTGTCTGTCTGTCTTTGTGTGTTTCTGTCTCTATAAGTGTCTATCTCTCTGTGTCTGTCTCTGTTCCCTCCACTCCTCCCTCCCTCTTATACAACCTTTCTTTCCTGGTTTAGCTCCCCTTATCAGCTCTGTCCACCATCCTGACCTTTCTGAGGTCTGGAGAGAAGGCACCCAGCCCCAGCTTCCCAGACTGGCCTGGGAGAGGTCCGGGGCAACCAACTCCTAATTTGAGTCAGCAAAAATGGGGACCAGCCAATCTGGTAGAATCACTGTGAAGTGCAAATGAGAAAATAGGCCAGAGTCACCCCACGTTGCCACTTGGTGGTTTCTTCCCAGCTGGCAATTTTTAGAATGTTTTTTATGTGTATGCATGTTCATATGCATGTTCATGTGTGTGCAGGTGCACAGACATGTGAGAGTCCAGAGGGCAGCCTCTGCCAACATTCCCCACATGCCACTCACCTTGCCCCCAGAGCCCCAGGCACCCCTGTCCCCGTGTGATGCTACTTCCCAGTGCTGGGATTGTAAACACCTGCCAACACATAAGCTTTTGTATGATATGGGAGTATCATATATCAATCTGTTGATTTCATTGGTTAAGCAATAAAGAAACTGCTTGGCCCTGATAGGTTAAAACATAGGTGGGAGGAGTAAACAGAACAGAATGCTGGGAGGAAGAGGAAGTGAGCTCAGAGAGACGCCATGCTCCCCTCTCTGAGGCACACGCGATGAAGCTCTGACCCAGGATGGACGTAGGCTAGAATCTTCCTGGTAAGCTCACCTTGGGATGCTACACACCTTATTAGAAATGGGCTAGTCCAGGTGTGAGAGTTAGCCAAGAAGAGGCTAGATATAATGGGCCAAGCAGTGTTTAAAAGAATACAATTTGTGTGTTGTTATTTCGGGGCATAAGCTAGCCAGTGGCCGGGGTGCTGGGGACGCAGCCCCGCCATTCCTATTACTATATTTTTACCTGAGTTTGAGGCTCATAGCCAGGTCCCCATGCATGCGCTACAAGCACTTGGGGTCATCTCCCTAGCCCAGCAATTTCTGTAACCTCTACTTCAGACCATTTCTTCCCTTAGTCCATGTGCTCGACATGCCCTTGAGGGGCCCTATGTTTGCACCAGCACTTACAGCTGGGGCTGCTAAATCTACTGCAAGGGGGCACCCGTGCCACCAGCCACAGGCAAGATTTTAGAAGACACAACGATAGGTTTTGTGTTTCTTTAAAGTTTCTATCTTTTTATTTTACCTCTTGAACCCTCTTGCAAGAGTTTTGAATTCTTGTTGACTAATGTTATACCCAACATGGATCTTTTTGACTTCACTCTGAGACTGATAATTTACTAAAATGTTAATCTACCCATGGAAATCCATCCAAGAACAAGGCAGGACGGTGATTCTGCCTTAGTGAGCATGCAGGCTCACACGCATTCCTCCGAGGATTCTGGGAGGCAGTTCTCTCTGGGACAGAGGGAGCTGTGGGAAGCCTGCAATGGCCACAGTGAGCCCTGAGGACGAGGTTTCTGCAGCCCTCTGGGCATTCCCTATTATTCCATGGTAGACAAAGAATTTGATTGGCATTAAATAGGTCACTGTTGAAAGAAAAAGCATTGCCATTTGCTAAATCAAACCGAATTCTAATACTTCTTTGTGAACCTGGTTTTTGAGCTTCAAAAACCAGGTTCACAAAGAAGTAGTGGAACTAGCTCTTGTAGACCAGGCTGGTCTCGAACTCACAGAGATCCGCCTGCCTCTGCCTCCCGAGTGCTGGGATAAAAGGCGTGCGCCACCACCGCCCGGCTTGAGCTTCAGAGATTATTAACGTTAAAAACCACCATGTGCTCAGTGTACAGATGAGCTCTTACATCCCAGGGGAGGGCGTGGTGCACACAACTGTGATTACCCTCAGGGCATTTTGGTGTCTGTGGGCAGAGAAGCAAAGTAATGGTTCTTGCCATCCCAAGAGTGATTTGGACGAGATTCCCCCACATACACTATGTCCTCCCATGACCAGGGAAGCCACAGAAAGAAAATGCTCACAGAGGCTGACAATTTGCCGAGAATGCACAGCCAACAAAGCTTGGAGTCAGACCCAGAGTCCCCTTTCCTAGGCGTTTTCACTTGCGAAAGTCAACACTTTTCATTGAATGACCCTAAGGTTTTTTTTTTTTTTTGCTTTTTGTTTTTGTTTATTTGCTTGTTTTTGTCAAAGACAGGGAAGACCGTTATTCGTCAGATCAGAAAATGGATGTAGAAAACACTATTTTTATAACTGACATATTTAAGGTCATGCAAACGAGCTGCGTGGGAACGAAACTGACACCTATGAACTCTGGTTTCATCTGTGATTTATTCCTGTGAGTGCCTACTCACCTTCCAGCTATCAGAACTAGAACAAGCATTCATGAAGATAATTCAGTTAGTGCAGATACCCTTTAATGTGCAACTTGGACTGAGAATAAAGCAAGGTTTTGTGGTCAATGCAGACACTAACTTTATCTGAGCAGGCTCTGAAGCAGTGGGTGGACATAATTAGGATCAATACATCAGCCAGAGTGTGTGGGTCTGTGGATGCCACCCATCTTCTGGGTCAGCATCTGTGTTATACTACTTAAATATTTTTAATATTAGCCCCTCCATGATGTCACACTAAATAGGAAGAAGCAAAAAGCAAATCACATTGCGTTATGATTATACTCACAGGTAGGTGCTTACGTGTAGGTATGTAATCATGTCTAGATATGTACATAAATAAAAATATACTTGCGAGTACATTTACAACCATATAGATATATTTATATGTATCTCTGATTATAGTCATGGTTTAATATCTGACTTCTGCTTTAATAAGAGCAGATTTGTTTGTTTTGAATCATGGATATGAGTGTATGCTTGCATGTATGTATGTGGCCACATGCATGCAGTACCCACAGAGGCCATAAGAGGGCAGAGGATTCCCTGAAACTGGAGTTGCAGGCGATTGATGGCATTTGTGTAGGTTTTGGGAATTGAACATGGGCTCTCTGCATGAGCAACAATTGCTCTTAACCACTGAGCCATCTTTACAGCCCCTGACTTCTGGTGCTGATATATGTATTTTTTTTTCCTGGGCATCTTATCTTAAAGTACACCCACCCTGTCTCAGCACTTTATGATCCCATCCATGCCCCTGCCGTCTCCAGCGGTGCTGTGGTGAAGTGTGATGTATGGCTGAAAGAGGAAACTCAATAGCTCCACTCTGTCTCGGGTGATAAGATCAGAAGCGCTGGAGTTTCTGTTTTGCTAAGGGCACCACAAATTATACAGTGATAGAGAAAGAGCCACGCTATCAGCTCCTTTTAATGAAATTCTGATCCCGGTAAATCCCCCAGTTCACTCAAATCTTCTTTCCCTATGGGGGTGGTACAGAAATCCACACATTTCAAGGCTGAAAAAGCACGCTTAATGCTATCAGAGAGGGCCAGTCTCGTCAAATATAGGTAAACCTTTCAGATCTTTTAAAGCTTTGCGATGGCGTTATATTTTATCTTTATCAACTTTCCCAAGCATGAGGACTCATCCTTACAATCCAGAAGAATGAAATTGGACCATTAAAAGCAGGAGCAATATTCTGTTATAGACTCATAATGCTCAGGTCATGCCCCTTCCATCGGCAGCAGGCGGCATCTGCCCCAAGCGAATGTCTTCTCTCCCCCTTCCGCTACCACAAGGGGGGCCATTTTTTTGTGACTTACATCTCTGTTAGCGCTACCTTTTCCCCTTTTTGAAGTGCCTACTTTAACAAATTGTAGACTCGAAATAGAAGTGAGAGCCACGGGTGATAGACTGAGAAACAGGGTCACTATGGGCCGTGTCATTATGCCACAGCGAATGTGTGAAGCCAACCCAGTCCTTTTAAATAATTTTGAGTTTTAAAATTCGTCCAGAACACTAATGAGAAACACGCCCGTGGTAGCTGCGACAGGCAAGTTTGAATTCTCGTCTTCCAAGTGATGTCCCCAACATCCTAGGTTTTGGTCCGGTAACCTGATGAGAAGGAGCCAATCCATTTTGTGCTATGATAATAAAACTATATTATTTATGAAATTGACTCTTGACACAGTGTGTTTTGAGAAGGATAATGGCTAATTGGTTTGGTGGCTTTTAGCGGGTGATAGGACTTTCTGTGTTTAATAATGAATGAGATCATAACCTTTTAATTTGTTGCCATTTCCATGAAGACAATACACTCATAATAATCTAGGAAAAAATGGAAAGCGGTTCTATGGATTCATTTGTGTTGCTTTAAAAAAAAGACCTGGAAAATATCTGCAAATCAAAGAGGAATCAGATAAAGTGTTTGATACTTCGCAGCGAGATAGTTAAAGATAGGAGTCTAGAGCTCTAGAAGCATTTTCCACGAGTCATACATATTCTCAATTAGGACTCCATTTTCCATCCATCAATCTATGGAATGTAATAAAATGTTTTCTCTTATGTTTTCAGTAGCCCCCAAGCAATGAGCAACATGCTAGACAGCCAGGGCTGGAACATCAGAACAGTTATCAGATCTACATCCTAAGATCTGAGCACACCTCTTCTTGCCATTTCTGAATGAAGGAAATTCTTTTAAATATTTATTTTACTTTTATGTGTATGAATGTTTGCTGGTATTTATGCCATGTACCACCTGCATGCAGTACCCAGAGTGGCCAGTAGAGGGCATCTGATTCCCTTGGACCTGGACTTAGGAGCATCACAGCTGCCAAGTGGGTGCTGGGGAACTATCCTCTGCAAGAGCAGCCAGTGCTCTAACCATCGAGCCATCTTTCCAGCCCTGAAAAGAGGTTCTGAAAAAGGTCATGACCTTTTGAACTTCAAAGTTCCTTGACTGAGCAATGGAGCACACACACGGTGTCTTAAAATTTACACATTTCCCTTCCATCTCCCACCACATAAAACCGGAAGACTTCAAAATGATGAAGACTAGTGTGTGCTCCTCCTCCAGCCTGGATGGAGTGGTTGATGATATGCCACACCCTGCTTTGATTCTCACACAGTCAGATCAAAAGCTCCACAGTACCTCAGACAGGAACCACTGCAGTATACTAGATACAAACTCAGGGCCATGAAATGGCTCATCTGGTAAGTGCACTTGCTGCCAAGCCTGACAACCCAAGTTCAGACCCAGCAACCTACATGGTTCAAGGTCAGAGCTGCTTCCTGACCTCCACATCACACATGCACACACCACACACACACAAACACCACACACACACACATACCACACTCAGACATATCACACACAGCACACACAGACTACATGTAACTTAAAAACCAAGAATGAAATTTCTCATGTTCTAGAGACACGGAGTGGGTCAGAGTGTACAAAACTCATACTGTACCTCAACATTCCACCCTGGGCAAAGAATAAAAAATCTATTACAGAGATGTTGGTACTTTTGGTAGGAGGGTGAAGGTTCGCTGGACACTTTATTTGGAGATAAAGTTTTAGGAAGTTAAACGCCATTACCATCACCAAGGAAGTTTCAGAATACTATTGGGAGCAAATCTCACACTCCTCCAAGAGGCCCAGCAAGCACGAGTGTCCACAGACTGTCCCGGGCTGCCCCTTAGGAGGCTACTTTGGCTCCATCTTTTCCCATGTGAAGGCGCATTTTCTGTGTTACCATGACTGAGTTGAGCTTGCTTCCAAAACCCTGAATGATAGAGATCTTGCTATTACAACTGGGTTACTTAGGGCATCTGGTAGGCTGAAAAACAGACAGAGATTTCTTTGAAGAAGAGGCTGAGTGGTTTGGGTTGAGGAGCACGGTCAAGTTGTGTAAACACAGTTTCAGGAAGTGTTTGTATAAAAGGCTGTGGAGAGGCAGAGGCACACAGTGCGGACTGACAGTTCTCCCAGGTGGAGCACTTCAGAGATGTCTTCCCATGCTCTTTAGTTGACTGACTACGGCACCTAGACATTACCCATGACCTTGGCCATAGGGTGTCTATGCAATCATAATTATAAATTTTAAGCTAAAATAAAACATTTAAGATACACATAAATGCTCCTTTGTCTCACTTTTCTGATAACTAAAATAGCGTTTGTTCTTGGAGCTATTACATGCAATCTGTGATAAAGGTTAATCAATGTGTGATCTGGGTAGGAAAACTCGATACACCCGCCTTAACTAATGACACACAAAGTGACGCAGGAGGTGGATGCCAACCCTTCAAACTGATTTGTCTTTGATGCGTTCTTTTCTAACAGGCGCCTGGAAGCGACTGAGGCAGACAGATTCTGAGGTGTGACTCACCCCGGTGACACCAACCTGCAGTTGTTCACGGTCTGTGTGATCCTTTCCCTCTGAGCGTGGGAGAACATGAGGCTGCTTATAAGCTGCAGAAGATGGCAGAGGTGAGGGTGTGTCCCTTCTGGGATGGTGCATACAAGTCTCCATATTAGGCTAGAGAGATCTGAGAATGTGAGGGGTCTCGCTGAATGAGCCCAAAGTTCGAGGAACCATGGGTGACCTCTTGAACTGCAGTACTTGGAGCTGACAGTCGTACATACTCTCAGACAGTGGTATATAGAACCAGACACCCTCGCTCATACGGCCACAAGCAAATTGTTTTCTCCATCAATGCAAGGGAGGAGAGAAATGATTCTTTGCCAGGAGAGCCACCAGGCAAAGGCACAGTGCTTTCAGGCAATGGGCAGACTCTGCTAGGTGAGCCCTGCTAGGTATTTCTGGCCTGGTAGCAGAAGGAGAAGGACTGTGGTTCAGAATTTGTGTCACCTGTTTCACAGCTACCAGAAGCCGATACAGTTGCTTAATCACTTGGTGTTCCTGTCTACTCTGTGGCCTGCCCGCTGGATGAGTTGCTAAGGACTGAGCAGGGGCTGATTCTCAGCACAGTTGTGTGACAGTGTGTTCTGAATGAGGAGTCTGAGGGACGAGGACATGAAGAGGTACTTAATTCTTCCAGTGACATTTTGCCTAGCTCTTTTATGTCTCCCGGTTAACCAACATGCCGACACAACTGGAAATACTTCTCTTCTTAAGTGACCCATTTGTCTTCATTAAAACAGAGCCATTGCCCCATTTTCTGGTCAGACCGTTAGATTAACTCCTTCTGAAATATTCTGTAGCATTCTCTGTGGTGTTTATTAACTTAAATAATTTCGTGACATCAGCTATTTCCATGAGCTGGCTACGTCTCTCCAACTAATTATTTCACAGGTGAGACGGCAATTCCTAAGGTGCCCCATTAGCGTCTATGAAGGGGTTTGTACAAATTTCCTTTCTCCAAAGCAGCTCGAATCCACAGGAGAACGTCGTTTCTCAATCTATCGTCAGGAATAATCATCACGCTCAGACTTCCGCATAATCAGTGCTTCACGTCAGTTACCTTGGTTAGCTAAGTAATACCCAGAGATAGGCTTCCTATAAAATTTCCATTTGGGGTTAAGAAGGAAGAGACAGAAAAACATTTTCCAAGTAGTCCTATATGTTTACTTTAATATACATCATTGGAGAGATATCGAATGCAGTATTTAGAAAAGGCAGGTAGAACCCTCATCAGCCTTGGCAACCTGTACATTTCCTGTAGTTTCATATGCCTTCCATTTGCTTGTGTCTATGCCACACAATAGCTGGGCACAAGCCCTCATCAATTCTTCTTCAGGAATAGCCCTGAGCTGGAGGCTTAATCTCACCATTGACGAGCTGACACAAGGGTTGGAGAACGTCATACCGAGGCTATAGAGATGGCTCATTGGTTAAGAACTGGGGTTCAGATCCCAGCATCCTTGGAACAAGTTGCCTGTCCCTGCCTGTCTGGGCACTTTCCACACAGCGTTCAGAAAACTTACGTGAACCTTCTCTGTCACCCCATCAAAGGGAGACACTTTCTTGTGTGTTTCTGGGGTGCCTTCTACTTAGCCTGATCCTGCTTAGCCACCCTGAGTTATGAACACATTTCCTTCTGTCTGTCTGCTCAGCCACACAAAATGCACGTTAGTTTTAAGCTTCTCACTGCGACGTCCAGTCTCTGTCATAATGTGATGCTTAACCTCTGCAGGCTGGAAATACAGGTGGGCAGAGTTTGCAATGAGGTCTAATCAAGTTTTCTCTGCTTCTGTTGCTTCAACCAAACATGAATACAGTGTATGCCCAACCATCAGCTTAGTTCTGAATATAACGTCACTCATCTCTGCTGGCTGAAGGGGCCAGGGAACTCCTGAGGAGTCTCTATACGTACCCTGGTCTGTACTACCCACCCACATCAATTCTCCTGAGCAAAGATAATGTTAGACTTGATTCAAGGGTCATCATTTGGATTTGAAATGTCCCCCAAAGGCCATATCCCATGTGTATCCACTGAGGGTATTGGGGGGGGGGTGCTGTCTACAAGATCTCTTATGATTCAAAGACACAAAGAGGCTGCAAAGTGAAAAACAAAACGGAGATGTTCTCTGCAAACAGTGAGGTGAGGAGGAGAGGTCGTGTGAGTGATGTGAACGGTGATTATTGCAATCGTGAACGCACAGGCTGTGGCTGAGTCCGTGGGACTAAGAAAGAGGTGGAGAGGGAGGGAGAGGGGACCAACCGGGAAGAAGGGTTGCAGGACTTGGAGGTGGATGAGGGAACTGTGGAGTGACAGGATCACAGTGCACTGCACACAAGTGTGATGCCATCAAGATTGTAAAAGGGACCCTGACAGCAGTCCGGGTCTATAAAAACAAAAACCCCAGTTAAGGAACTTAAATACGAAGAGTACTCTTTAGGTAGAAAAAAAACACTCCCAGAATCCACGGAGTTATTGCATGCAAATCCCAGCTCCAAGGGTGGGCTACCTTTCTACAAGTTCTTGGCGTAGGTAACCCCAAGGCCCCCCAAAACATCAGAGTGTTAGCACTGGTGCATGCTATAACTAGATAATAAGGTGTTACTGGTGAAATAGTACACGATTTAACTGTAAGATGCGGGGAGACCAGGCTGGGCACTTCCTCCGGGCTGGCTAGCATTCACAGTACTAGAAGGCAATCACAAGCTCCTCGGGTTTACTCATCACAAGCAGTCCTGCTCGGTCATGGACCCTGTACGCTACACCTCCACCATGCCAGGCAAAGCATGCTCGCTGGTGCAATAATGGCATGCTCGCTATGGGGATAACCATCTGTTCTCCAGTTGGATTTAAGGTCTACACCACAGAAGGAAATCCATATGCTGCACCAAAAACCAAAACAAAAACCTAAGGCCCTGGTGGGGAAGGTACCACTGTTGTTCTGAATTGTTTCCTAAACATTTGTGTGCACATATTATTGCTGCTCTTTGTCTTCTTCAGGAAATCTTTTCCTGCAGTGGGCTCTGGTTACTATGGAGACACCCCCTCCCCAAGCCAGTCAAAGTGCTAAGAATGAGTGAACATTTCTGTAACTTAGGGGTTCCACTGCTCAGCCCAAAATGGTAGAAAATAATATTACCCCTGCAGCCTCTCCTGCAAGGCGCAGGGAACACCGCAGAAGAGAAGGCAGACACAAAGCAAGAGCCGGAGGAAGGAACCGAAAGCTGTGAAACTCTGTCCTCTGGGTAAGATATGAGCTTGCCCTCTTGAGATTTGAGAAACTGTGGTTTTCCACATGGACTCTCACGAGACCGGGCCTGTTAACGTTCCCTTGTGGAAGCAGAGCTCACCAGATTCATGAGGGAGACCACCATGCAGAGAGGTTCACAGGACTCATGAGGCAGAACACAGGCTCCTCTCTTTTCCGAGAATAAGGAAATGGTTAACAATGGCTGAGGCGAGGACTCTTCCTCAGTGATGCGATGCCAAGTCACAACAGTGATCAGCTGACCAAGTTCCTGTGGTCCAGCACCCCATCCCATGCTTCCATAAGTAACCCTAGTTAAATCAATTACTTCTCCAAGCTGAACTGAGTGGACATAGTTGTGTGTGAGTGTGTGTATCTGCTGTGGGCACACTATTGGGTAAGTGGATTAAGTCATGTCTCCCCAGAAAAATGACATTTAAGTTAAAATGATAAAATTTGCTGTGTATCATAGCCCAGTTCTAAAACAAGTAGGGGGGACTTAATTAGGAACTTAAATATGGTATTAGGGAGCTCACAAAAGATTCTGGGTAAAACAGACATCTTAGTGATATTGAAATTGCTCATCCAGGATCAGATTATAATTGTCAAGGTTATTTTGTTCATTCAGTAAAGTTTATAGTTATATATAAAGAATATACAAAAAATTATAATTAAAGTATGCAGTTATACATAACATGCACACACACACACACACACGGATGAAATCTCAGAGTTCTAGAACAAAGGGACAGGATTAAATCTCTTAGCACAGAGAGAACTGGATGATACTTGACACATACAGAATGAGGAAGTTCCAGGTCTAGATTGCTATGTGTAATAAACAGAGGAAGGGTAAGCGCGCCAGAGGATAAAGAGGCAGAGAGCTATAGGCATTGGGTAGAAGGGCAGCTGACATTGATATGGGGCAGCACAGAAGGCCACATGGGCAGATGAAATATGAGCAGAAGCTGGCCCATTACTGCCGATCTGGGGATCAGCACCGAGGGCCTCAGGGAGCAGAGAGCCTGGAACAGAATGAAGGGCAGAGTCACTCGGCAGAGTGGACAAGGGAGAGAGAGGAGACAGAGACAGCGACCATACAACCCTGAGGGTCAGGCAAATAAAAAGCCAAGGTTCAGACTTCAGTGGAAGGAGGAGTTGGGAGAATTGGAGCGAAGGCCTTTTGATGCCATTCAAACACAACCACTTGCCAGGGATCTTGAGACCAAACTGTTACTGAAAAGGAAAACTGTAGCCCCGCCTTCCAAAAAGAGATGCATCAGCTGTCTGTCAACCACAGTAATGCTGTGACAGACTGTTGGAAACCCACAAGTTCCTCAAAATCCACAGTCCAGAGTCTTCAGTGAAGGGCACTGAGAGAACAGCCAAATCCTGACTTTTCTTGGACTCCGTCCATCCTGTCCTCTGCATTTCAGGACAACACAACCCGGCTAACCTGGCTCTTCAATTCACACTACAGAAAGCTCAAGGCAAGGCTCTCTGAAACACAGTCGGCACCACTTCCCTGTGGCAGTGAGCAGCAGCAGACAGGGCTTCAGGCAGTCTACGCATAAAAACCAAACAGCTAGCACTCAGGGGGCAGAGGCAGGCAGAAGGATCTCTGAGAGTTCGAGGCCAGCCTGGTATACAGAGCTAGTTCCAGGACAGCTAGGGCCAGTATACAGAAACCTTCTGTCTCGAAAAACAAAAACAAACAAACAAAACAACAACAACAAAAATCAAAAAGGCTTTTTTTTTTTCTGTCCGTAGTAGGCCATAACACTCTGCTCCTCTCCCACTGACCACAACACCTGGCTCCTTCTGAGGAGAGCAATTTTCTGTTTCACTATGTCAAGTGAAGCAAAGCGTAGGGGGAGGGAGTTCTCTCTGGAGCTCTAGAGTCTAGGCGCTGACACGCCCATCGCCCACCGTCAGTCATGGACACGCCTATAGTCAGCCATGGGCACGCCCATCATCAGCCATGTGCACGCCCATCATCAGCCATGGACACGCCCATCATCAGCCATGGACACGCCCATCGTCAGCCATGGGTACTCGCACTGTCAACCAAGCTCCTCCCATAACGGCCACATTGCACCAGCTAATACAATAACTTAACAATGCTGTGTGCAAGACACGGCAGATTTCCTGGAGATGAGTCCAAGGGGAAGATGGCTCCCCAGGCTCTTTCCAGGGGAACCTGCCATGCGGAGCCCCAGTTGGCTGCTTTGTAACTCCAGTTGTAAGAGAAAACTGAAAATTATTCCCATGAAACCCACGCCCTGGCCCAATGACAGAAATACAAAATAATAGTTCTCCCAAATAACACGGCTAAATGACTGTCAGCCCTTTCTGAATCTTAGTGTCTCCAGATGAAAAAATAAAACAAAGACAACAACAACAACAACAACAAAAAAGGACTGCCAAGGAAAAATAGTTCCACAGCGATCTCTGGATTTATGAGTAATCTTGGCACTAAATATTTATAAGCCATTGAGAGTGCACAGCGTCCATAATTCTGTGAAATTGTGCTTGCCATGCTTAGAAAAACCCAAAGAAACGTTTTACCAGGATCCACATTTTAGGGCAGTTTTCTCAAAGCAATTTCTTTGCTTTATTTTTTGCTATTTTCTTTTAGAAGAGCACCATTTTTTGATAGAGAATACAAGAGTGCCAAAGATAAGGGGTCCCTTTTCCTTTTGTTTCTCATTTAATAACTGGATGTGTTTAACAGTTGCTGAATTTTACATACAAGCAAAGCACCAAGGCCTTGGAACAATAGCACCTTAAGGAGAGGTTAGTGCATGTAGCAGAAGGTAGTATATTTATAATATACCCACCTGTGAGCATTATGTGGCTGAATCAAAAATGTGCATAGTAGTGAGAAGAAAAGGAACAAAATAAAGTAAAATCCCCAAGTGCCATCATTCAGAGACCTTCACTGCTGAGTTTGGAGATGCCAGTTTCTGATACTGTAATAAAATACGCGAGATAATCAACTTACAGAGAAAAAAACAAAAGAAGGTTGATTTGCACATCTGGGAAGTTTCAGTTCATGAGTGATCAGCCACAGAGTTTTGGGCCTGTGGTGGCACAGCACATCACTGTGAAAGGGTAAGGCTAAGCAAGCAGCCACTAGACAGAGAAAGAAGAGACCGAAGAGAGGAGGAGGGAAGAAGGGGGAAGCAGGAAGAGGGATCAGAGGACAGAAGGCGGAGGAAGAGGAGGAGAAAGAGTCCAGTGTCCTATGACCAGCCCTCTCACACCTATTAAGGATTCTAGAACCTGGAGTGACACACAACCAGCCTTTTGGAGATGCCCTAACTATCCCCTAGTGCGGAAATGTTTATCTGCACTCAGATAGATATTAACAGTTCTTTCCTTTTCATTGAGATGTAATTCACTTACCACTGGGACACTGAGCGTTTTGAGATCACTTTGCTGAGCTTCAGTGTATATGAAATGGTATGCCTTTATATCCTTACACTTTCTAGTACTCCACCAGTACAAAGTGAGACATCTCTAAGGCTCTCCTATAGACGTGCTTTCTTCTCCATCCTCCTATTGCCTAGTGACTGGCCTGTCACCTGTCCCCAGGGCTATTCTGACCTGGTCTCTGTTTCTCTAGCCTCACCTAACTCTGACCCTCTTCTACACTGCCTCTGGCAAAGTTTTTCACCTACAAATATGACATATCCCTTGCTGGCTCTTGGTGCACCGTCTCGCCTGGCATCCATCCTTCATTGCCCAGGTCCACCTGCCTGCCATGGCAGTGTGTCCCTTGAACCTAGTAGCCATCCTGCTGCTCGGTGTGCCATGCCCGCTTGATTTCACATTGCTCTCCATGCCATCTGCAACCTCTAAGTGTTCCTTTCGGGTTCGTTTTCCTCTATCACCTCTGCTCTCCCAAGCCACCTTTCCAGGGCTCCCACTCACTCTGGACCCAGGCATCTCCAACCACCGCATCCTATAAACAACGGATTAATACTGACCTCCCCGCCAGGCTGAAGTTCCTGAAAACTATGGGTCCCCTGATCAGTACTGATGAGTTTCGTCAGCTCAACACAAAGTGGTGTCACCTGGGAAGAGAGGACCTCCACTGAGGAACCAACTCCTTCAGACTGGCTTCTAAGCAACTCTATGGGGTAGTTTCTTGATGAATGATTGACGTGGGAAGGTCCAGCTCACTATGGGTAGTTCCACCCCTGGGCAGGTGGTCCTGAGTTATATACAAAAGTGAACCCTGAGAAAGCCATGGAGAGCAAGCTGGTGAGCAGCGTTCCTGCATGGTTCCTGCCCTGACTTCTCTCAATGATGATCTATGATGACAGAGACATGTAAACCAAATGAACCCTTTCCTCCTCAAGCTGCTTTTGGTCATGGTGTTTATCACGGTGGTAGAAATGGGGCTAACACAGTTTGTCCAGGTCAGCATTTACAGCCCCGTTACACGCTACGTGGCATACAGGATGTATTCAATAAACACTTGTTAAAGGCAATTCTCAAAATCTCCACCCATGGCAGAGAGGATGGGATTTTTGTTCCCATTTCACACATGGACAAACTAAAGCTTGGATAACAAGAACCCTCTACTGGCAGCAGAGATTTATCCCCACGCTGTCTGTGTCAATACTGTCTCCCCCACAAGATCAGAGCCAGCCTATACTGCAGTCAGAATGACATAAATTTTGTGCCTAGATTTCTTACAAACTTCGTTTGGCTTTTGAATAAATCAGTCAGTCTTTTGTCAGATGAAAAGTTCTGAGAGGGGAACCGCCTTGGCACTTCATCCCCTTGCATGGTGCGAGTCACTCAGGCAGGAATGGTCACATTCTGGGAGGGAACAACACTGCTGAGCCTTCCACTCAGTGATGTGAGTTCAAGATTCAGTCACACACACACCCGTCTGGAGTCTCTCATTCCCTCTGCACCCCAGCTCCAGTCCACCTGCTCCTTGTTGACTGCGGCACTGTGGACATCCCCACAATATCTAACAATCTCATGAAGCTCTCGGCCCTCTAAATCCCTCTTGGCACTATGCTCCTCTCTCTTGGGGCCGGGGAGGCGCAGAGGGGCTGAACAAGATCCTCTAGGGATTCACCGACTCTACAGTCTGAGCACCCAGTGGCTCTCCTGGGACTTAAACCAGAGCCACGAAGAATGAGAGCCTTGGAATAGGAGAAGGGTCCCACTCCGGGGTTTCCTCCCAACCCAGAAGCCATATTTAGTTCCTACAAATGTCTCCAGATCCAAACAATACAAGGAACATCTGAATTGATAAGTTCAACGTGTCCCAAATTTGACAAAACTATCATAGGGAAAGCGAATCAGCCAGTTTTCAGACTCACAATGTCCCGTCTAAAAATAGGGTCTTTCTTGATGTTACCCGTGTCTGGAAAGGGTTCTGGACCATGGGAGCCAGGCATGGCAGAAAAAAAAGCAGAGGTCAGGCTCTGGACTCTGTTAAGCAGCTAGATCAACAGAGAGGCAGTAGAAACATGGTCAAAGCAGTGCAGCTTCCAAAGGGGAATCAGAAATGCTGCCTGCTAGCACGAGGTAACAATCTGGGCCTCAGAGGAGAGGCATCACTAATCTTCCCCCAGCATCTCTGGGAGCAGATCTGGCCTCTGCTGGGTTTCAAAACAAACCTCGTGCCAGAATTCTCAAAGAATCCTATTATAGAAAAAGAAAAATCCCAGCGAAGCATGAGGTCAGGGGGAAAAAATCTCCCAGCTCTCGGCAGCTGTTTATAAGTTGCTCTCATCCAAAATGAGTCACACGCGGGCAAACCACCGAGCCCAAACCCCAAACGGGCTGCAGAGAATTGCAAAGGACAAATCATGACCTCAATCAGGAACCTGCAGCTCTGATCTAAAATGCCTGGGACCAGAAGGAGAGCCACACATTTCAAAGTCTTTCAGGGTCTGGAATGCCTGTGCATGAATAATAATATCTTACGTTCTGTTGTCAACTTAACGCGTCTGGGAATAGGGAGCCTCAACTGAGGAACTGCCTCCATCAGATGGGCCCGTGGGGCATGTTCTTGGTTGCTAACTGATACAGGAGGACCCAGCCCACTGTGGGCAGCACCGTTCCTAGGCAGGTGGGCCTGGGCTGTGTAAGAAAGGTAGCCGAGCAAGCCAGAAGAAGCAAGCCAGTAAACAGCATTCCTCCATGTTTTCTGCCTCCAGGTTCCTTCTGGAGATCTCCAGACAAGGGACTGCAACCTGTAAGATGAAATAAGCCCTTTCTTCTAACTGGGTCTTGGTCGTGCTCTTTACTGAAGCAATAGAAAGAAAAAAAAAAGGGATAAAGTGAGGTACTCTGGGGACACAATTCAAGTCTGAGGCACAAGTTGAGTGGTTTTCACCTCTGTCACGGTTCTTTCCGTGCCACTGCACAACGCAGCCTGTCACAGGAGGTTAGCTGTCAAATTTTTCCCATAGTGACTGCATGTTGATACTCAACACTTAAGATTCTGGACTTGGGGTTTTTACATTAGAGCTGACTGATCTGTAATTGATCCACCGTGCTGGCTGGTTTTATGGAGTCATCTGAAAGGAGGGAGAGGATCTCAGTGGAGAAAATGCCCCCATAAGGTCTATTTCCTTAATCAGTGATAGATGGAGGAGGTCCCAGCCCATTGTGGGTGGTGCCATCTCTGGGCTGGTGGCACTGGGTTCTATAAGAAAGCAGGCTGAGCAAGCCATGGGGAGCAAGCCAGTAAGCAGCACCCCTCCATGGCCTCTGCATCAGCTCCTGCCTGCAGGTTCCCGCCCTGTGTGAGTTCCTGCCCTCACTGCTGCTGATGAACTGGGAGCAAAATAAACCCTCTCCTCCCCAGTCTGCTTTTGGTCGTGGTGTTCATCACAGCAACAGCAACGCTGACTAAAACATCCACTCATTCTCTGAGGACCGTGAGCGAAGGACACAGGGAAGGCAGTGGTCACCTTTCATGAAGAGACCAAGAGGCCACGAACAAGACAATGAGCAGAGGGGCTTCCGTTTGCAGGGGAGGGGAGCAACAGCTTGTCTTTTAGGAGGTATTTGGCATGAAAAGTTACTTATAAAGGATAATTTCTTCAGGGAAGACTTGCTTTGGAGTTTGATGGATGCTAAGATGGCTGGACAAAGCCCATCCAGAGTCTGAGACTCAATGGATTTGGTCCTAACCACACATTCAGAGGACCCCCCTAGCACTTGAGTGAAAAATTATACCTGGATTGGCGACTCAAGAGTAACTAACTGGGTACTAGGTCAGTACTGGACTGAGCATCAGCAGCCTAGTCTGGCCATGTTGTCATACACAGAGAAGTCCAGCAAGCATGGGAAGACAGGATGCTTATTCTAAGGAGGAGACTGAAATCAGGTATGGTTTCTCAGAAGAAGCACCAGTAAGGGCTGAGACCAAGCCAAGTGTGGGTAGGAGGAAGCAGGAGAGTACCAGATGCAGGAAACCCAGGGCAGCTTCAGAGGCTGGGCCGTGAAGATGCCACTGCTGGGGGTTATGGCTCTGCACCCTGGCTAAACGTGGCGACCAGGAGGAATCACTGTGGTGTTCAGGACCCACACGATGCCTTTTCCTCCCATTGCCCTGGGACACAGGAACCAGTGACTGCACAGGCCGATGGAGAACTGCCACACAGAGGCCAACTGAGCCCCAAGGCCATAGAGCTCCAAAGCAGAGAGGCAAGACTCCTCCCTGGGGTCTTCTAACCGACTGTTTTAAGGGGCAGAGAGTCACAGCCCTGCTGAAGAGAGTCGTTTAGGACTTGACAGAGACAGGAAAGGAGGAGCTAATGGCGGGCACAGAGAGGTGGAGAGCAGTCCGGTAAGAACTGGAGGGACAGGTGGTATAGACACAGAACACAGGTTGAGAGAGGAGGCTGCAGGGCTAGTCACGAATCAGCAAGGAGAAGGAGCAGTTGGAGGTGGCAAGGGCCCCATGTGTGGCTACTGGTGTGAACTGTTAGGTGGGACTGAAATTTCTGGAATCCCAGAGGCAAGGAACTGAGATAGACCCAGCGTGGGGCAGGCATGTATCCCCGTACGTTCTTAGGGGAAGGCACGGGGAGCCTATGTGCTTTCTCGTCTTCACAGCTCACTGAACAACAGACCCTTTGTCAGGAATAAGCTGTGCGTTACATGCAGTCATACAGTGGCCCGCCGTAAATGTGTAATCCTTCCGGAACAATTAAAAGTAATATTAAAAGAATGAGATGAACTGATGGCTCATGGTCTATAGAGTCAGTAACAAAGGTTTCACCATGACGACTCAAGTCTCCTTAAGGAGAATGTCCTTTCTCCCAGTGTGCTCTGCCTCATTGACACTCATATTGAAGCTTAGTCCTCAGTAAGACACAGGAAGAGGCGGGATCAGGTAGGACCTTTAAATGGTGACCAAATCTCCATCCTCATTAACCCACTACCGTGGTCTGTGGATCCTGGGCTACCCGATTATCTTGTGGGTGGGTCACTCATCGTTGGCTTGGTAAGTCCACGTGATTACTTTTGCTTCCCATCCCTGGCCATGTGTCTCTCTTGCTTGCCTCAAGATTCAGCCAGCCAGAAGGCCTGCAGCAGAGGTAGCCTCCTGACCTTGGACCAGAGCTGTGGACCCCTACAACTGGCCAAGTTTATGGTCTGTGCTATCAGTACTAAAAAACAGATGGGCGCATAGTTGATTCCTTTGAATTTGGAATACTGCCCACTGGTTCTTTTCCGAAGGATCACAAACTTTAAGGACCACTTCAAACAAAAAGCAAGACCAATATCTAGGAAGCAGGGCCAGAGGCAGGCAGATCTCTGGGAACTTGAGACCAACATGGTCTACATAGCACATTCCAGGCCAGTCATTCACATTTGTGAAGCCTCACAAAAAGAAAAAAAAATCACAATAGCTGGCCCTTGCAGGAAATACAATGTATAATCTCTCTGTTTTCTAAGGGTTCGCAAGAAGCCCTCAGGGCATTCTTCAAAGTCACTGGCAAGCAGTGTTTCCATTTATTAGGTTTTGTCACTGAGTCAGCTCAGGACTCCATGTGGGATGCTGTTAGTTGCAGTGGGGCTCCAGTTAGCAGGTGCACGTGGTGCCCCTGAGGTCTTGAGAGACGCGATGTGCTTTGACAAAGAAAACCCAACCTGAGTCTGCACAGGAAAGCTGCCTGTCCTTGTGGAAACAGCATGGTGTTCTTGACAAAGGGTTTGTGTGATTCACCGCAAGGTGCAAAATGAAAACACCAGGAATCAATTTTTCCTCTCTGGTTTTAGGAGGCACAAAGTTGATGTCAGACTCGCTCCTGTTGACCGCAGTCACACCTTGCTTGGCAGCCCTGTGTGTTTGACTTGAGTTGCAAACTACGCAAGAAGTTAGCTACTGGTTTTAAGCCAATGGAGCTACTCAAGAGGTTGAATTTGATGCGTCTTGCTTAGGCAAACCTCACGTTTCCATGGGACATGTGTTGGTGTGATGCTCAGTGGGCACGGAGCCAGGCACTAGACAGTTAATACTTGGGTATTTTCTATATGCTCTAACTTTGATTTTCCTTTCTCAGCTCCTATGATATCTCAGTTAATGTACTAACTGGTGCTAGAAAGAAACATGGCCTTCTGCATGCTGGCCAGGTGCTCTATGACTGAATGACACCTGCTACTTTTTAAAAATACTTTTAAAAAGGCTTATTTTTAATTACATGTACACATGTGTGTCTGTGCATGGGTCTAGGCACCTGTGAATGCAGTTGCCCGTGGAGTCCAGTAGAGAGCACTGGGTTCCCTACACCTGCAGCTAGAGGTGGTTGTGAGCCACTAACCATGTGGATTCTGAGACTTGCAAACTCAGGTCCTCTAGAAGAGCACCAAATGCTCTTAACTACTGAGCCATCTCTCTACTCCCAGACTTGCTATTTTTCTTGAAATCCATTCCTGCACGATAAAGTCCTTTTGCAGAGTTTAAGAGGAGAAGACAAAGGTCACCAGGGCAGGGGCGCGAGTGTGTTTCAGGGAAGGGACATTTTTGTTTCCCCCATTTCCGGCCATCAGGTGGGTGGAAACTTCAACTCTGACACCAGGCTCTGAGAGATAACCAAACAGTTCTGTTTGGGACCCTGTTTCTAACCCAGTCACCCCTCTTCCTTTGGGGAATAGGGCGGTAACTCATGCAGCCAATTCCAGGCAACTCTGCTCCATCAGATGCCACAGAAGGGAGGGCGAAGGCCCGTCAGCTCTTCCCAGATGGCCTGATGAGCATTAATAACAGGCTATTCTCTTCCTGTCACCACACAGAACTATGCATTTGGCTGGTGAGAAGGCCATAGGGATTAGGATGGTAAAGACAAATTCCCTTATTAATGTCTAATCCCCAAGAGGAGGGACTTCCATGAGCTCCATCAGCCCACAGCCTCTATTTTCTACTACTCAGGGGCTGAGGTCCCCTTCCCGTTCCACACTGTGACAGCAGCTCACCTCCAATTCCCAGCTCTCACTCAGAGGCATGGACTCCATGCAAGGGCTGCTTTGGGCACCGACCGTGACAATTCTTACTTAGGATCTAGAGATTCGACACACACTAATATTTGTGCTGTGTTTTATATCTTCCAGCCTACAAAAGGGACTCAATGACAGGCCTTTGTTCTCAAAACACAGTGGGGTATGGAAAAAATCATTAAGAGAGAATAAGCAAGCGGGCTTCAGAATCGAGACCTGAAGTCGTGCCCTAAGCCCTGTGGTCCTTCCACACCCAGCGCTTAACTAACATAGACTTGTACAGTATTAACTTCATTACTGTATTTCTTTTAATGTTTTAAATATGTATCAACATGGCATTACTTGCCCCAAACGGATCAATAGTTGATCCTTGGTGTCCACAGAGATTGCTAAGACCCCTGAAGACGCCAGACCCATGCTTGCTTGACCAAGCCTTCCACACAGAACCTATGCATCCCATCCACGGACCTGAAACGGTCTCTCGATGACGTACAAGCCTAAGGCAGTGTAAGCACTCTGTCAATGATTTCTGTAGGGAATTACATCTGGGACGATGCCGAGAAGGGAAGGGTGTCTGGATTCAGGACACACACTGTTTTCTCAAGCATCGTCGATATGCGGATGACCGAATCCGTGGTTGTAGAATTTATGACGCAGAGAGCTGGCTGTATACATAGCTCTTTATATAAATGAATTTTATACAGTAAAGTCTTTTGTAGTTATTGCTAGTGTGTATGTGTGTCTATGCATGTTCATCCATGTGTGGGCATACATGCATGTGTGTGCCCATGGGTGTAGAGGCTCCAGGCTGAAATCTTCCTCTATCGCTCTCCACCTTACATATAAAGGTAGCATTTCTCACTGAATCCAGAGTTCACTAGCCTGGCTAAATGGGCAGCTCACTCCAGGGTACCATCTTCACCTCCCACATTGAGATTACAGCCGAGCCTTGAAGCCCACTTGACTTTTTCATGGTTCTGAGGATCTGAATTCTGGTCCTCAAGTGTTTTACCTGCTGAGGCATCTCTCCAACCCCAGAAAGTCACTTTTAACCAAATAAGTACAATCTCTTCACTGCTGGACTCCTGCCTTCTGTATTCATCTCTATCTTGACACTCAAGCATCCAGCATAGATAAAAACTAGTCAGACCTCCACATGGTTGGGCAGGTTTTCTTTCTTTTTTTAATGTGAGAGGTATTAACGACACTTTCAGAAATCCATGCCTGACAACGCCTATCAAATCTCTACTAGGTAAGTTTCCTTACGGATAAGTCAATTGTTTCTTACGGATGTCATATAAAACACCTGCATTATAGCTTAAAATGAATACAAATTATGAGGCATTTTATGATCCCTGAAATAACAGCCTCAAGAAATATGGTAAAATTTGGAATGTGGTTGTTTGTAGCTTTCTGATTCAGGCTGTTATTGGAGTGGACTGAGGAAGCAAATATGAGCAAGGACCTCGGGGAAGAAGCCCAGGATGTTCCAGCCACCTGACAGGAAATTCATGCTGGATTGAACATCCCTAATGATTCAAAACTGGAAAAATATGGATTTGCTTTTGCGTTAATTTTGAAAATGCAAAATTAAGAAACTGTTACAGGCTGGGTGGTGGTGGCGCATGCCTTTAATCCCAGTACTCCGGAGGCAGAGGCAGGTGGATCTCTGTGAGTTCAAGGCCAGCATGGTCTGCAAGAGCGAGTTCCAGGACAGGCTCCAAAGCTACAGAGAAACCTTGTCTCGGGAGAAAAAAAAAGAAAAACAGAAAAGAAAAAACCTGTTACAATTGGCAACTGTCTTTTGTTCCATCCTCACAGTTCCACCCCAAAGCCACCCTAGTACCACTTGCTAATGGGGACTTGCAGAGATAAACTAGGCACATGCTAATAACGCAGACCAGCTTCCTTGGTGTCTGTCTTTACATAAGTAATAATAAGCACAAGTGGAACTTGCTTTTGAAAGTACGTTTTACATCCACTTGCAATGAGCTCCTCAATTTATTATTATTATTATTATTATTATTATTATTATTATTGCTTAATCATACTTTAGCGAGTCCTGCAGGTGGTTTGGGATATCCCACTAGCCTGCAGTGAGCATCTCTGAGCCACTGTGAGTGGTGTGTGGCCGTGAGTTATAGGCACAGAGGAAATATCTCAGAGGAAAACGCTCGTGCCTTTTGAGTTGTGTTCAATTTTGCCACCATCCCATGATAAAAATCATATTAGTTCATTTTCTATGCCTGTCAGAAAAAATCTTGGAAGAAGTGCTCCGACGTCTTGGCTGTGTGCTGTCAATCTCCTGCAGCATGGCTTACAGAGGTGGCTTCTGTCGCAGGCCCCTCTGAACACGTGCGTTCTTGCTCCAGCAATGGTTTTATACAGGCTTCGCTCATTTTTAAATTTATGTCGGGATGCTGTTGAGATCATTTCTGCCTCACTTTGATCTCGTCTGCAGAATGATTCGATTTCGAGGATAGAGAAACTGTGATGTACACTAGGCCCCCGGGGGATCAAGGCGGCCTCATCTCATAGGGAGGCTGAACCCTGCTTGGGTCCCTGGGAACTGTGGGTTAATTAGCTTTGCTTGTCCCTCTTCCTTTTGATTTTTTGCTTTTCTGGAAAGAGGTGATATTATAGTTTCAGTTTTCAATTTCCAACTTCAGTTTCTATGATTCAAAAAGACAAATGAACTTTTTTTTTTTTTTTTTTTTTTTTTTTTGGAGACAGGGTTTCTTTGCGTATCCCTCGCTCTCATGGACTTCCCTTTGTAGACCGGGTAGACCAGACTGACCTCAAACTCACTGAGATCCACCTGGCTCTGCCTCCCAAGTGCTGGGATTAAAGGCTACCACCTGACCAAGTGAACATATTTTTGAAGACTCTCATAAATACATTAACAGTAAATAAATAAAAAGTGGTATAACAATATACACACTTATATAGACCAAATATTTTGAAAGAAAATGAAATTATGCCCTGGCAATGCTAAAGCATGTATGGGCAGCCCGTATATGGCGGTTCTGTTGAACTTGTCTGTACTAGGTTTCATGGTCTAAGTGGATGAGGACAACTGACCAGGTCTCTGCCTCAAGAGGGCACCAAATCTCATTACAGACGGTTGTGAGCCACCGTGTGGTTGCTAGGAATTGAACTCAGGACCTTTAGAAAGAGCAGGCAGTGCTCTTAACCACTGAGCCATCTCTCCAGCCCAAGCTGGCCGCAAACTCAGAGATGGGATTAAAGATGTGAGCTGCTGTGCCCGTCTCTCCATTTAAATAAACACAGATACTAATGAAGAACGTGCACGGACAGAGTATGTTCAGGGGTGTGACAGTGTGCCAGACACTCCACAATGGCCATCCTCTTCAGTTCCAGTTCGTTTAGGAACAGAGGAGAGTATGTTTTAGCTTGTCAATGATGGCAGTAGAAATATTCTAAGTCTGCTGGGATGGCCTTCACTGTGGCTACCAAGGCCCATGTGTTTCCTTTGCCCACTTTTGTCTACTGAGTGTGTTTTATGTAGTTGGTGTGTGCATGTCCACACGCATGTGTGGAACAAAGGTGAACTCCAGATGAACTCACTTAGAAAGCCCTGTTGCTCTTTGAGGCAGGGTCTCCCACTGGTCTGGAGCCCATGGGGTAGACTTATTCAGAGTGGCCAGCAAGTCCTGGGATTTGTCTATCTGTACAAGGAGACCACATACCCAGCTTTTAATTATGCGTGTTTTGTTGATTTTTAAGAGCTCTCTACTTGAGAGATATGATTGATTTTTATCAACTTAACTGGCCCAGAAGATGCCCAAATCTTTCTGGGAAGGAACATTTAGAGGTGATAAATATTAGGATCTCTGGATGGGGAACCTGTCCTCCCCATGTGGATGGACATCATCCAGTCCTCTGAAGGCCTGGGGAAGAGAGGGAGGTTGAATTGGTTCTCAACTGATTGATGACTTGAGCAAGGACCTTAGCGTCTTCTGATGTCAGCCATCTTGGTTCTCGGACCTTCAGAACTGGGCCAGCATCTTCATCAGTGGCTCCCCAGTTCTCGGGTCTTCAAACCACACCATCAGCTTGCTGACAGGAAACGGTGGGATTTCTCAGCCTATAGATGGCCAGCCAACACCTTCAGATAAAGCTCATACCTATCCTGTAGTGTTCGTTTTTCTGGAGAGTTCTGACTTACAGACTAGTGTGGCCATTAGTATGATCAACTTTGTTAGATTTAGAATCACCTCAGAGATAAACCTCTGGGCACACCTCTGACGAGTGATCTAGATCAGGCAAATTGAGGTAGAACGTCTTGCCCACTGTGAGCGGTTCCATTCTGCAGGCTGGGGTTCCAGAATGAATATGAAGGAGAAAGCGAGCTGAGTACAAGCATTCAGCTCTCTGGGCTTCTTGTCTGTGGATGTAAAGAGACCTGCCACCTCAGGTTCCCACTGCCAAGATTTCTCTGCCATGAACTGGAGCCCAAAATAAACCCTTTCTTCTTTAAACTCTTCCGCCAGGGTCACACAAACAGAAGTAGGACACCAGGGATAGTGACCATTGTCATGAAGTTTGCAGACAGTTCCTACTTTAATATCCAACCTCTAAGTTTTCTGCCTCACTCCCTGACCCAGCAGTTTTAAATTTTGTTTAAGCTGAAAAAATTGAAAAAAAATTCCCATTGTTCTTTTAATGTTTTTCTTTATGGTTTTGGTGTTGGTAGGGCTGAATTTTCCTCTACATTAAGATCACATTGTCACACTGACACCTATATTTGCCTCCTGTGTTTAACAGTTTCAGTTTTTAGTTTATACTTACTATATTCCTCATGAAGTTTTCACTGCTGTACAACATGAGAAAGAGGTTCGGCCCAAAGTTCAATCCTCAGAGCTGCAAACAGACTATTAAATTGTAACATCTAATTAAGTAACATTTGAGTTTCTAAAACACATACAATAGTTTTCAAAACATCACATTAAGAATGTATCTAAACAGCAGGGGCTGGAGAGATGGTTCAGTGGTTAACAGAACTGGGATGTTCAGTTCCCAGAACACACATGGCAGCTCTGTTACTTGAGTTCCAAGAGATATGATGCCCTCTTCTGGTCTGCGCAGGCACTGCATGTATGTGTGGTACACATACAGGCAAATGCTCACACACATAAACTAAAAAGAAATTGAAAAGTGTACCTAGACACTTTGTCATACTTGATTTCAAACTGCAAAATTTATAACATTATATCTGTAACTAAAAGCCATTATTTGCTATACAAATCAAAACACCCTCATAAACCAAACATCAGAGGATGCTACACAGGTGTGTGTGTGTGTTTGTGTGTGTGTGTGTGTATTATAGTGATTTACACACACACACAAATACATGTGTGTGCACACATACGCATGCAGAGGTTATTTCTCCAAGGACTGTGATGAACAAAACAACATTATATCAAATCCAACACAATTTAAAACAATGCAATCAAAATACAAAGCAAACACTGGAGGCTTCTGGGAGTTTGGCATGGCATCCTTACACACACAGAACAATTTTAATAAGGAGAACATGCTTCAGTAATGTTAAAAACACAGTGGATACCTAAACAAGGAAGGTGGTTGGTCTTTAAATTATTGTTTAACTTTTTAAAAACAGTTTATGCGTGTGGGTGTTTTGCCTGTATGTCTATTACCTGTGTGCAGAGTTTCAGAGGCCAGAAGAGGGCATCAGATCCCCTGAATCTAAAGCTGCAGATGGTTCTGAGCTGCTGTGTGGGTGCTGAGAACTGAGCCCAGGTCCTCTGGAAGGGCGGTGAGTGCTCTAAAGCACTGGGCCATCGCTCCAGACACCAGAGGTGTTTATTCCTATGAGCAAACTCCTGCACGGCTCTGCACGTCTGTGCAAGCTGAGCAGTGCAATGCATTGTGCTCTGCTATCACGTCCATGTCAGCAGGTGACAGGAATGCCGTTGGCTCCGGGCCGCGGTACAGGTCAGCAGGTGACAGGAATGCCGTTGGCTCCGGGCCGCGGTACAGGACTGCCACTCCAGCGGCCTTTTACCAACAGCGCAAACGGAGTTATGTGGTAGCGTCAAGAGAGCTGAGGTTTTCTTCAATGGAAGGATGTCAGACACTGCCACTCATTTTATGGACAATATTGTTTACATGGAGAGCACAGTGTCCATGGAGAGCACAAAGTCCATGTCCTCCAGGAATGACTTTCAAACAGACAGGAAATACACATGTCTTTCCTCACAGTTTCTGAACAGATTCGTGAAAGAAGAAGTCTAGAACCTTCTGAGAACCTCCATCACGGTAAGAAGTCACAGAACCAGAGACCTTGGTTCTACAAAGCCACCAGGAATCTACCGTCCTGGTGGGCACTGGCTGTGCACAGGGATCATGTAACTTGTCGGGAGGTGATAGGACAGGACCTGGCCACCAGATCACCTTAGCCTCTATTCCATCTTCCTTGCTGTCTCTCTGGAGTCTTTTTAAAAAATATTTATTTATTTATTTATTATGTATACAATATTCTATCTGCGTGTATGCCTGCAGACCAGAAGAGGGCACCAGACCTCATTACAGATGGTTGTGAGCCACCATGTGGTAACTGGGAATTGAACTCAGGACCTTTGGAAGAGCAGGCAATGCTCTTAACCGCTGAGCCATCTCTCGAGCCCCTCTCTGGGGTCTTACCACCACCATGGCAATACCCTCCTGAGTAGTCTACCAGGAATTTCTTGTGGCATGCTATATGCTCTGGGGGAGGGGACATCAACAAACCCTTGCCATGTGCATGCTCTGCTCCTTCAGGTAGGTCGTTTCTTGATTTAACATCCATTAACCCCTCTGCATCCAGAGAATTTCCATGCTCATCACATAAACACCCCACTCTGCTCTCCAGGGATTGGTTGCTCACA
Source organism: Microtus oregoni (assembly GCF_018167655.1). Classification (NCBI taxonomy): domain Eukaryota; kingdom Metazoa; phylum Chordata; class Mammalia; order Rodentia; family Cricetidae; genus Microtus; species Microtus oregoni. The sequence goes on along the minus strand of NW_024543088.1, from coordinate 10,176,561 downwards.
GAGAATCTCAGCTCATAAACAGACCTACGGATGGTTGGGGCAGCTGATCTCAGCTTCCTACAGACACTCGGCCAAGGAAATATAATGTCAATTTATGGTGTAGGGCCTCAGCAAGGGAAACACTTCCATCCTGCAGCTCAAGCTATTGTGACACAGATTTTCTGGCTGCAATAAATCCCAAGGGTCATCTAGGGCCTCTCACCCTGGTGCGCATCCTTAGAGTGTCACTTCAGCAGCGGGCCCGGCCCTAACTCAGGTGGGGACAGTGGCGGGTTAGCTCACGAGTCCTTCCTCAATCTACTCCTCTGACTGCAGTTGTCTGGATGGTATCTAAGTTATAAGCACCTCCCATCCCGGCCATCTACGACAGCCAACAGGAGCTTCCGAAAGACCCATGTGGCTAAGCACACGCAAACGGCACTAGCCCGGCTGTGAAGGGTGCCCAGGAGATCTGTAAAGGACTCCCCAAAGAGAGCGTGAGGTCCATGGAGAGGTAAGCAGACCCCGGCGGGCAAGCACATCTTTGCTACTTCTTGTGCACTTTCAGGGCCACTGCTAGACACCTACTAACAAGCACCTGCCCGCCCCGACGGCTGCCCCAGACCGCCTGCCTAATTGGCCGCTTCCCCCAAGGAATCCACTGTGCCGAGGTCTATCCAGGCTCATTTGCCTTCATTAGCCAGCTTTCCCGGTGGCAGCAGAGTCTCCCGCACCATCAGCACCACTGGAAACATGCCTTGTGATTGACAGCACCCGGGATGTTACCATTATTCATTTTCCAATCCAAGGAGGCAGAAGCAAAGGGTGTTGGCAGCTCATGACTGCAGCTGTCTGGCCTGTCAACTCCCTGTCACACACAGGTTGTTCTGAAACGCAGCTCCGGGAAGAGGCTCCGAGTCTCGGCTTTCTGTCGCAGTGGCCGTGGGGCAGCTGCTTTTCCACTGGGGATCCATTCCAGGACACGGTGGCACCGGTGTCCGCACAGCAGCACAGGGCTTGTGTAGAACGCCCACAGATCCTTCCGATCCACACATCACCTCCAGATTAGTTACACTACCCAGTGCTATAGATGAGCATTAAAAACACTGTTTTAAGGTGATGTTTAAGACATGATGATATCAGGGTTAGTGCCGGGTCTTACTGCAATTTGCTATGCCATGTTCATTTGCCATCCCTGGGAGGCCTGCTCTTTTCTGTAGGGAACGAGAGAAGAAGTGAACCTTGAGGAGAAGGGAGGTGAGTCAGGAAATGGGAGGAGTGCAGGGAGTAGACACTGTGGTCGGGACGTAATATATAGGAGAAGAATTTTAAAAAAGAGCGAGAGACATGATAATAAGAAAAATCAGTATATGTTTGATGCAAACACATTTTTCCCAACTATTTTTTGATATAGGCTTGACTGGATCTTCAGACACAAAGCCTGTATGTAGATACAGAGGGATGACCTCTGCTCTTGGATAAGGGTAGAGGAGGTTAGGGGATCAAAGACCTCGCCTCAGCTTTGGGCTAGCCTACGGTAAGTGTACATGAATATATATTTCCCATGCAGGAATGTGACTGAAGACCTCCACGTGCCTGCTGCCCTGTTCAGGGGTGATGCTAGACACCAAAGGGAGCAGGTGGAGAAGGTGCTGGCACGTGAACAAGACGATAGCAGTTAAAGAGCTGAGGCAGGCCATACTCCCCCAGGACTCTGAAATGTAGGCGGCCCCCTGTTAGCACACACCTGGAGTAAGAGGACCAAGAGTCCTTGGTCAGACAAAGGCAGGACACAGCCATCCAAAGTCTCCACAGGGCTGAGCAACAGAGACCCAATTGCTGTGGTTACAGCATCTACCTTGCTGCTACACATATCCACACATTGTAACCTCGCATTATGCACTGAGCAATACACGAGGAAAGGATGGCAGAGTAGCTCATCCTTTGAACAGAACGTTTACAGGCGGAGATGAAAGCTCTGAGGCCAGAGAAAGTAACGTGGCCGAAAAGAGAATGCTCTCCTGTGGGAAGGACATGGAGACAAGGAGGTCTCTCAGGAGGTTTTGGAAGCAGTCACCCTACTTAGTAATCCTGTAACCCTAATTTAGAAGAATCGTGGTACATACACAGGACAGAGATTAGAGGGTTCCCACCTAAAAAGCGATGTTCCGACATCTTCGCTATTCTGTGGGGGTTCTGGGTCCTCATTAGATCTTTGTGGGCAGAGCCAGGCATTTATATCAAAACTACCATGCACCGGAACTTTCTTTATATATGGAGGGTAAAAGAATGCATAATAAATGTATCTAATTCCTTTTTATTGGTCTGCTTGTTTTCCCATGTGTTCCTGCTGTCTTTACAGGTCTTGAATTGCCCAACAAGTAAGTATCTATGGAGAACCCCACACAGCCCTCCCACAGCAGAGATGGTGGGGCTATTAAGGCAGAACTATGGAAAAGCATCTCACAGTTATGGCTCAATGTTCTCCAAGGTAAGCCAACATTCCATACTCATATCATCCACCCACAAGGGAAAGGCCTAGGAAGAACCTCCAAATGCCTGCTTGATCTGGTTGAGATGCTCTGTTATGGCTCCACAACCAGGGACAGAATAAACACACAGCCCCTTGTCCTACTTTGCTTTCTGTGGCTGTGATAAACTACGACCAAAAGCAACTGGAGAAGAAGAGGGCTTATGTGACTTACATGTCCTGATCGCAGTCAACCGCTAAAGGAAGTCAGGGCAGGAACTCAAGTAGGAACAGACACGGGAACCACAGGAGAACACTGTTTACTGGTTGGTTCTCCATGACTTGCTCAGTTTCATTTATACAACCCAGGACCACTCTACCCTGGGATGACCCCACCCATAGTGCCCTGGGCCCTCCCACATCAATCATAATCAAAAAAATGCCTCACAGACTTGCCTATAGGCCAATATTACGAAGGTATTTTTTCAATTGAGATTTTTCTCTTCCCACATTACTCTCCCTTTATTATACGTCTTCCGTGTTTTAGAATCATTGAGAGGGGATGCTGAGTTGTATGAAGGGTCAGTATCCCGCTTCACCAATGAAGGATCTGAGAATTAAGCTGGGGAAATGGGTGAAGCGCTTGTTGGGTTCAAGGGCCTGAGTTGAGATCTCGGTCTCACAGAAAGCAGTGAGGCTTTGCTCATGGGCTCAGGGGTTCAAATATGTGCATGCAGGAGCATGCAGTAAAGGTCAGCTATTTACTTCCGGGTGACCGGGAAACAGGAACCAAAGGCTACAGGCCGAATATCCCTTCTAAAGGCACATCCCCAATGACCTAACTCTTTCCCACTGGGTACCACCTCCCAGTAGTGCCGGGAGCTGGTGACAAGCTTTAAATACAAAGTCCCCAAGGAACACTTAACCAACCCACAGAAACATTTAAGTTCACCGAAGTAAAATGACTACCAAAATATTATCCCTGGTTACAGAGACGTCATGTGTGCGAGTGTGGCATGTTTCTCTCTTTAACTGCTGGTTCCATAGCTCAAGGTATCTTTTCTCCATGAAGTATACTGAATGATAAAAATATGACAATAAAAATATTTTTATCATCTGAAAATGCCTTTGACAGATGACACAATGATGATGTGATTTCTGATACATTTCCCCAGACTGCCCAGGTCAGGAGAATAACTGTTACTTGCAAGGTACAGAAACCAGTTTCCCAAAGAAGCGATGCTAAGTCATATGCAGAAAAATCATGTTCTTCTGTGTAAATGAGTAGAGAGAAACAGGAAGAAAAAGAATGTGTGGGAACCACTGAGAAAATTGTCAGCAAGTCTCAAGGAATACGACTCTGTCTTTTCCTTAGGAAAACTACTTCAGATTCCGAGGAAGACGACACTCAAATCTATCAGTGATGTTTGTTTGACTTCTGCATTTTTACAGAAAATGAGAGGCACATTGTGGATTTCGTTCTCAGCCTTCTTTTCTTCTCCCACCCAAACCGAACTGAGAAAACTCAGATGAAGAGCGGAACACTGAAAATCAGATCCCGGCAAACGGGAAGCTGTGTGAAACCCTTCACACACTGTGAAATCGAACATTCAGCCCCTGCCCCTGCAGACACTGAAAAGCCACAGAAATAAAGTCAGCTCCAACTCTCAGTTCTATTTTGAGCTGAGGGTTTAAATACCACCAGCTTAGACTAAGGTCACATTTTATAAATATATTTAAAAGGGAATCTAAATGAAAATATTTCCTTGCACGCTATAAAATGTTAAAGACCTACTGGGCAGTGGTGGCACATGCTTTTAATCCCAGTACTTGGGAGGCAGAGGCAGGCAGATCTCTGTGAGTTTGAGGCCAACTTGGTCTACAGAGCTAGTTCTAGAACAGCCAGGGTGGTTACACAGAGAAACCTTGCCACAAACAAAACAAAACAACAAAGAAAACAGTTAAAGACTTGGCAACTGACTTCCCTTGTCTTTGTTTCTTTAAATGCCAACATGATACTTAATTTACAGCCCCAAAGTAAGAGAATTAATCCCATGAAAATCCACTTCAAGCCTCATAAGTGATATGTTTTAATTTTTATTAAAAATTTTTCTTTTATGTGTGTGGGTGTTTTATCTATATGTATATGTGTGCAACACGTGCATTCCTGGTGACAGTGGAGGCAGGTGAGGCTGTTGGGTCCCCTGGACCTTGAGTTACGGATAGTTGAGAGCCACCTTGCTGTGCTGAGAATCAAACTGAGTCTTCTGGAAGGGCAACAAGTGCTTTAACCACTGAGCAAGCTCTCCAGCCCGAGTTTTAGTTTAACACTCAAAGTTATTGATCATTATGTGTCAAGGTGATTATAAAACGTTTGAACTAGAATGAGAGCCACATCTCTGACTTCAAAGTTTCTACAAGCATGACCAGAAACAATGAAGACCACTCCCTCGTCCCCTACTGGACACTGTTAATCCAATATAGCCATTTTCCCATCTGAGCTTTTAAACCCTTGACATTGACATGGCCCACAGATGGAAACTGCTCAAGAAAAAAAATAATTATCCTGTGCAAAGCCTTATTCTAAACACTCTGTATCTAATAGGGATATTCCATTAGTCCTACTGACAGTTTTAAACCTAGCTCAATTATTATTAACACAGTTTCACTATGAAGACACAGGAGTGATGTGGGATGTTCCTCTGTATACTGTGAATATGTCTTATTATCATTGGTTAATAAAGAAGCTGCTTTGGCCTATGGCAGGGCAAAATACAGCTAGTTGGAAAGTCTGAGAAGAGAGATAGGGAGAAAAAAGGTGGAGTGGAGGAGACTCCAGAAGCCACTGGAGGAGTAAGACGCCAGAGTATTATTGGTAAGCCATGGGGCACGTGGTGATAAGCAGATTATTAGAAATGGTTTAATTTATATGTACCAGTTAGAAGCCTGAGCCATTGACCAAACAATTATAATTAATATGAAACCTTGAATGATTACTTTATAAGAGGCTGTGGGGGACCAACAGGCAGAAGAGAAACCAGGTCAGTGGGACCAGGTGAAACACAGAAAATCTCGAACTACACAGAAGTACAAAAATTTGCCGAAAGTCATAGGTCTGGTAAATGCAGAGATGGTATACAAATCTCACTGTGTCTAGGGTTCTCGTCCCCTTACCACTATGCTGCAACACTCTTAAAAAACAGAACAAGTTTTATTGGCACAGGGCAGTCAGGCTTTGGAGCTCAAATTCATGGCACAGTGTGGACAGCAAACCATTCCATGTCATGTACTTGAAATGTGCTAAGAGGTCAGATCTACAACAGAACTAACACAGCATACACAGCAAAGTGATGGAGGTTAATTAGCTTGATGCAGTAATCACTTCATAATATAGAGATATGCTGAAATCTCATGTTATATGTTTCAACTAGTTAGTTTTTGTAAACTCGACACAAGCCTGAGTCACTTGGGAGGAGGAACTCTCAACTGAGGAATTGCCTCCATCATACTGGCCTGTGGGCATATTTGTGGGCATTTTCTTAATTAATGGTTGATGTGGAAGAGCCCAGTCCACTGGGCACGACCAATCTTGAGCATGTGGTCCTAGACAGTATAAGAAAGCAAGCTGAGCAAGCCATGGAGAGCAAGCCAGTGAGCACCACCCCTCCATGGCTTATGCATCACCTCCTGCCTCCTGGTTCCTGCTTTGAATTCTTAGGCTGCCTTCCCTCCATGATGAGCTGTGACCTGTATCATGTAATAAACTGTCTCCTCCCCAGGCTGCTTTTGTTCATGGGGTTTCAACACAGCAACAACAAGCAAACCACGAAAGAAAAAAGTTGAAACTGTGTCGTTTGTTAGATTATAACTCAACAAAACTAGAAGAAAAGGTCAAAGGCGTCTATGATCTTTCTGGGAAACATTAAATGTAAAGATTTGAAATAAAGCAAATTGAACTCAATGGTATCTTTACAGACTTTCTTCTTTTATTACTTGGGGCAATTTTCTTTTGTCTTATTGGTCTTTTGTTTGTTTGTTATGATTTCCAATTCTGTGGGGTTTGGAGGATCGTTTATTGTGTTTTTATTTTTATTATTCTGGCTTGTTTATTCACTTTCTGTTTGCCTGGAGTTCAGTAAATGGGGAGGATTGAGGGAGAGTCAAGGAAGAGGAAGCCAGGATCAGAATATATATTGCATGACAAAAAAAAAGGTTTTTCAATTTAAAAAAAAGAGTAGGAGACTAATGGTTGCCTAGAGCTGAAGTCTGGATGGGAACGGGGAGAGCATCAGGGATTGTAGGTTTCTTTGGGGAGGGATAATGGAAATGCTGCAAGGTTGATGGTAGTGATGTTTGCACTACCCTATAAATTTACTGGGGGAGAAACCATTGAATTTTATACTCTAAAGAAGAGAATTGTATCGTGTGTGAATTATGTCTCAATAAGGCTGTTATTTTAACAAGGAAAAGGGAAAAAGAAATAAAAGCAAGTCATGCGGATGGTAGGATTTTAACTCCTTTATGGAAAATCTAAAATTCACATTGATGGAAAGTAAGTCACACAGTAACCCCACAGCCCATCCTCTAGTTTTAATGGCTTTAAAAAAAATTGCCAATCATGTTTTTAATCAATCTTCCACCACTCCCAGATATTTTGCTTTTGTTTTTGTAGTATTTTACACTACAGCAGAATGTTGCCATTATTGAAAACATTGGATACGGAGTAATCGCTATGAAAACGGGACAGGGTAGCATGGCACTCGCCTGGAAGGGTCCCACAGGAGGCCAGGTCTGCCCCACAGCAGCCCTCCTGTCCCTCTTTCTCCCGTGTGTCAGAGGCTATGTAGCCCTCAGTCACAGCTCAGACTCACCATCATCCCCTTTCTCCAGTCCCCAAGAGGGAAAGGACCCCTGGGGCCCCCATCAGAGTCACCTAAATGGAAATACCTGGGGGTGGGGGTGGGGGTGGGGACTCTGGAACTGTAGATGTGAATGGTCAGAAAGCTAACCTCTGCCAAATGGGCCAGCCAGGAAAAAGACGGCTGTTCTATAATAAAACTATAGAGAAAAGCTTCAGTTTATGGTTTATATTAACAACTGTAAACAGGCAACTTTAAAACCAAACCAATCAAACAACCAAAAATAAATAAAGAAAGAAAGAACCACCATGAGTTCAAACTGTACTCCCATCTCGGGATGGAGTTGATCAGTGCCCAGATCTGCGGAATGAAAACAGACATCAATAAGGTCTAATCTCAGATGAGAAATAGCTTCTCGGGAACCTGACCCCTCAGGTCACTGGCGGCTCCTTTTTCCATGAATAAAAAATGACTCCCTCTTTGCCAGTGGAACATGAGATGGGCTGATGACTGTTTCTGTAGGAGTTATTAATAACACTTCTTGTCAATTCCAATCTTACTTAAAATGCGAGGCAGATACAGATAATCAAATGAGCTACGTATGTAAATGCATTTTTACAGTATTCACGAGCGTAATGCTGAGTTAACATTGCAAAATCTTTCATATTAACCCTCATTTTCATTGATTAACCTTCCGAAGAGACTGGTAATTTTCTACCCCCCAGAACCCAGATCCTAGGCAGTAATTAAAAGGATACACGCTCATCATAAGAAGTAAAACTCAATCATTTCGTGAGTTTTATCTCATTTTTCTAAGTCAAGGTGTCTATGATTGGAAACCCTGATACTTGCTCATGAATGACCTCAACAATAGTCTCAGGAAGATTCTTTTAAGATATATTCATTTTAGTGTGTGTGTACGCACACACACGTGCATGCACACGCACACCACATGCATGTATTGACTGACCACAGAGACCAGAAGAAGGCATCAGAATGCCTAGATCTGGAATGACAGGTGGTTTGTAAGCAGCCCAGTGTGGATTCTAGGAACTGAGCCTGGGCCTACTGCAAGGGCATTAACTCCCCATAATCGAGAAACGGAATAGTGTCCAATAGGAGGTTATTTTTCCTTGATGGATGATTAAAACACAGTAACACAATGACTGATTCAAGTAGTAGATCCAAGCTCTTAACTAACCAAACGAAACAGTACACGGGGTCCTTAGGCATCTTCCGCCCTGCCATCAGCCCCCAGCAGGGCACAGTCTGCTCCACCCACCCTCAGCCCCTTTGCCCCACTCACGGGTGACTGGCCGACTCTGCTCCAGCTGCACACTGTCCAGGGATTGGGTGCTGGGCACCGCAGAGACACTGGAACTCCTCACGAAGCCAAAGGCCGCCAGCTTGGCTGCTGGGAGACGTGAGTACCCAGGAGGACGAAGCCCAGATTTTGGTAGACTGGATTTTGCAGCATTTGAACTGGAGGCTTTCTTGAGATCTGTCAAAATGAATCAAAAAGAAAACTTCTCAGTGGAGAGCACGATGCACCGTCCGCCATGAGAAGACGAAACTTGCAGGCTCCACATCTGCACACTAGCAAACCAATTTTTAATAGAAAGGCCCCTTACCGGGGCCTATGCTTCAGGGGACTCAAGCAGCCACTACCCGGGAATGTTCACAGTCTCACTTGTAGAGGAACTGAGGACCAACAAGTGCCCACACTCTAAGCCCAGGAAAGGCTAAAGGGATTGGAGATGCAGAACAGAAAGAGAGTTGCAAAACTGCAAGTTACCTTAAATTTGTGAGAACAAGATACACCTTAAAATTTAACACACCGTGGGCTATAACCCCAGGTGATTAGCCTCACAGAAATGGGTTCCAAGAATCGTCCAGACTGCTAACCCTATTGCTTTGGGGGTAAGGTTAGCCAGACTGCAATCCCCAAAGACTGACTGGGCAAACTCCAAGCTCCAAGCCCTTGCTCTACCCTGAGAACACTAGTATCTCCTTGTAAAGAATGGTGCCATGACTCGTGTCCAGCACCCACTGTACAGTCTGGTAGGTGCCTACAGCGGTGTTGTGATTTCTTTATGTTAGCTCAAACTTCAAATTAGTTCCTAGGTGTGTACCCAGGCGGGGAGCACAAAGATAACGGTGTCGTGCTGTGAAGCAGGGTCTCTGCACCTGCATGGCCCTTTCAGGAATGGATATACGTAAAGGAACAGAAACAGAGTGGACGCTGGATAAAAGATGTCTGGCATTATGCTGGCAGAGGGGGACAGCAGGCAACGCCTCTCTTCCGGGCACTTGGTGATTAGTTCTCAACAGAAACAGCCACAGGCACCAGTTCAAAAAGGCCCCAGTGCTGTGGACAAGCAGGACTCTTTGAGAAGTATATGCTTAGAGACCTCAGAGCAAGCGTCGTTGGACTATGGCCTGAAGCCTGGCAAGCAGAAGGAGAGGCTACAGAGAAGAAACTTTGAAACACGGCTGTGTAGTGCGCGGCATGGTGGGAACCTGGTTCAAACCAGAGAGTTGTCACGTGGCCTTTCCCTCCAGCCATAATGTGTTCGTTCACCTGACACTGCCACCGTAGAGTGGAGATGACCTTGGCTTGGTAGCCATGAAGGAAGGGTCCTGAGGGTCTCATTAGGAATTCTAGCTGTTACACTGGCCCCAATACAGAGCTGCCAGTGATCTCAGAAACAGCTGAGGTCGCCAGGAAGTAGAAGGCTAGCCAGAAGGGGCAGCGTCCAATCAGGATGGGCTGGGGTGGGACTTCACAGTGATACAACTCACATAGCGCTCCTCTAAGTGATTCCTCCCTTGCCTTCTGTAAGCCCAATAAGCTCATTGGTTCGCCAAGCTGAGCTCTGGGGGGTAATCCCGGGCTTTGGTGGCCTATGGGGGTGAAGAGACAGACATTCGTTCTCATCTCTTTGGTACTTTCTTTTTTTTTTATTGAAAAATAAAAAAAAATTCCGCTTCCTCCCACACCACTCCCCCTCCCCCCACTCCTCTCCCCGTCCCTCTCCAGTACGAAGAGCAGTCAGGGTTCCCTGCACTGTGGAAAGTCCAAGGTCCTCCCCCCTCCATCTAGGTCTAGGAAGGTGAGCATCCAAACTGGCTAGGCTCCCACAAAGCCAGAACATGAAGTAGGATCAAACCCCAGTGCCATTGTCTTTGGCTTCTCATCAGTCCTCATTGTTCAGAGAGTCCAGTTTTATCCCATGCTTATTCAGTCCCAGTCCAGCTGGCCTTGGTGAGCTCCCAATAGATCAGTCCCTCTGTCACAGTGGGTGGATGCACCCCTCACGGTCCCGACTTCCTTGCTCATGTTCTCCCTTCTTCTCTGGCTGCAACATCTGTCACCCCATTGATCGCCAGTGTTGATTCGGCTGATCTGGCTGGCTAGGCGGGTGTTCCCTTCCTCCCTCACCACTCCATGTGTGTCCCTCCCGAAGCTGCGGGCTCGGTCGAAGAGGACGACCTTCCCCAAATAGAGGAGGACCGGTCTTCGGTCAAGGGTATATGAGTAGCTGCGCTCCCCTGCTAGAACCTCCAAAAAAGCTCTCAAGGTCCTCTTTGGTACTTTCATGGGGGCAGTGCTTCTCTTTGTTTTAGAAATGCGGGTGACTGTGCATGTGAAAAATGCCCCAGAGCGATTCAAAGTGATTCAAACTTACAGAAAAAAAAAATGCTCCCTGTCCCCGCCCCCAGTCATCACTCACTCAGCAAGGCTGTGGCATTTATGTGGCCTTTACAAAAACAACATCGACAACCCAAGCAATCTTTGCCAGTGAAGTCCTCTTGCCAGCTCCCTGCTGTACAGAGTCCCAGGTTCTGGTTCAGTCCCACTTCTCCTCCAGACATAGAAGGCAGATGAAGATTAAGAGCCCGGCCATCGTGCAGAAGGCACCGGCATAGTAGGGACGGGCCGAGAGGCTGAAGCATTCCTTCTGTGTGTGCTCGAATGGCCTCGTTGACAGCTAGGCCGAGGCGGATTGTTGTGTGTGGCCTAGGTGGCCACAATCTTCTTTAAACTGGAATACGCCCCACATACCAGGGCCCTGAGCTGGACACTGTACTTGCTACCTTTTCTCCTCCAGAAGGTCCTCGCAAAGGGGTCACTGTGCAGGAACTCTCGCTGCACGCCGTCACCATCAAAGGGGACCCCCTTGCCACTGGAGAGCTGCTCAATCACCGTGCTGCGCTCCACAAGGTCAGTGGCAGTGTAGACACTGGGTGGGGTTGTCACGCCCACCTGGTGATGAGACACAGGGCCACTCAGAGGATGCCCTCCTCCTTGAACACCCAGTGGTAGAGGGCCACGGTGAGCTCACAGGTGTCTGACTGAGAATTCCTCTGGGCGCCGGATGCGGTCTCCCACACTGTTGAGCTGAAGAAGGCATCAGTGAAGAAATCCAAGGAACCACAGAAGGTGACACGGGTGCTGTTGTTGGCTCAGAGCCCTGCGATCAGGAGAGTGTTCTTCCCACTGCATGGTGGTACTGGGTGATGTGCTAGGCTGGGATGGATGTGGAGGTTGAAGAGCCTGCTAGGATGTCCAAAACCAAGGGATTGTCCCCACTTCAGCTCCTTGGAAGAAAACGGGGTTGAGAGATAATTTCCCATCGATGGTTGGGGCCTTCATCAGGTTCTCAGTGCCAATCACGAATGCTGGCCAAGGTCTGAGACATCATAAGTGTGACGATCAATGACCGATGTTTTCTCATCATCAAATTCAATCCTACACTCACTGCCCAGTTCCTGAAGAGGGTCAAGGGTATCAGAGCTGGCAGCAACCCAAACACTGCCACCACCATCAATGGAGGCACCAATGTTGCCTCCAAAGTCATCCACTAAGCAGAGAAGATGATGAGACGGTCATAGGGGAACTCCCAGGGCCTAATGAGGAACAAGCTGGAGACATCTGCAGTCCTGAAAGTGAGCTCAAAGCCCCAGTCCTTCAGGCTGAGGAAGAACACTGAGTGTGTGTCCCACACAGTGATGCTGTCCAGTGGCACGAGGGTGCAGGGGGGCCACTGGTGCAGATGCAGCTGAGCACAGCCAGCATCAGCCCACAGAGGTGCCAGCGGTGAGGCGGGGATCCATCTTCATCTTCCAGCGAGAGAGGCCAGCACCTGGACACCTCAGTCACGTGTCACTAGGAGCAGGTATGATGACAGAGAATCTTCAGGAGAATATGCAGACGCAAGCTCCAAGAAGCAAGTCAAATGTTAGGAATGGCTGCACAGGTAAGGACCAGCATTCGCAACGGGAATCCTGAAGGAACGCCCAGAGGTGTGACCCCCATCAAAGATCTTAACATGAGACCTGAACCCCTGAAACTGCTAGCGAAGGTGTAGGGAGGGGGCTTAATGATACGGGCAGAGTCACAGACCTTCTCCATGGGACTCTGGTTGCTCAGAAACTAATGTCAACAATCAACAAACGTGTGCACCGCAAACAATTAATCAAGCAAAGGGATAGCCTACAGGATGGGGAAATGTGCAGCTTTGCTAGATACACATTGGAAGAGAAGCTTAGTATCTAGAATATAGGATATACAAAGAACTCAAAATATCGCACACAGACACAACCCAATCCATAAATGCTAATGAAATGAACAGTTCTTCAAAGATGAGATGAGTGTCTTCATTGATCCCCACCCCTCAGGGTCCAGGAGCTATGGAGAAGAGGAAGAGAAAGATGGTAGGAGGCACAGGGGATGGAGAACACGAAGAACAGTGTCTTCCAGTCACAACAGGACTGACACACATACGAACTCCCAGAGACTGAGGCAGCCTGCCCAGGGCCTGTATGGGTCCCAGGGCTGGGAAGGGAAGTGGACATAAGCCCCCATCCCAACCAAGAATCTATCTCCTGTTGACGACTCCTTACAAAGGAACAGTTAGTTTTCTCCAATAGAGCCTCTCCAGGTATATAAACCACACTTAAGGGCAGGCCCCACGCCCAGGAGTAGAGGGCCAAGACAAAAGGAACTCAACAGCATTGTTTGTAGACTTTTCGTCTCATGTTATATTGTCTGGGATTTTTTTGTCTTACTGATCATTTTGCTTGTATATTATGGTTTCTGATTGTGTGTGTGTGTTGTGCTTTTTTTTAAAAATTCTGGTTTGTTTGGTTTTTTGTTGTTGTTAACCTGTTTGTTTTCTCAAAGAGAAAGAGAAAGAAAGATATGGATTTGTGTGGGTAGGGAGGTGGAGAGGATCTGGAAGGAGTTGGGGGAGGGGACCTCATGATCAGAATATACTGTATGGAAACTTTATTTTCAGTAAAACAGAGAGAGAGAGAGAGAGAGAGAGAGAGAGAGAGAGAGTTAGTTTTTGGTGAGAAAGAAATGTGAAGTTTTTTCCTTTTACTAAGTTCAGTGTTTCTGTAACTGTTTGCCATGGATGCACAGAAGGACGCGATGGTCTCTAAAGGCCCTGAAAAGCATCCACACTCTAGACACCTCCAGTGATTACCCCACTTCAAAGCACTCAGTCGGCGACTGCCTGAGCCTCTGCAGTGGAAAGCGGAGCTGCGTGTGTCAACAGCTTACTAAACCAATCTATTAAAGGTGGGTTGGAAGTAAAAGTGAGCGATTACAACAGCAAGGGACAAATGGACCTCCCTTTCCTTGGGCTCAGCCACACCGCTGCTCCGCGTACTTATCCGAGGCTCCAGGTTCACACATCACAGAGACACCTGCCCATCCCTGTCCACTGCTGCGTCACTCAAAACAGCAGCTGCGGGACCATGCCAGGTATCCAGCAGCAGAGGAATGGTTAAGGAAAATGTGCATACACACACAATGGAATGTCGCCAACCATAAAGGACAATAAAGCTGCATTATTTCCAGAAAAATGGATGCAACTGGAGACAACCCTATTAAGTGGACCAGCCTGAGAAGACTCAAGGGCTGCGTGCTTCCTCTCATCTTATCCTTGTGGTTTTGCTGTCAACTGGACAGATTTGGGAAAAGGGAGACTCAATTGCATAAGTATTTTCATCAGGTGTGAATTAAATCGCATTAAAGCTGCTATACTGCACCAGAAGTCTAGGAATATATGGGGGGCACAATCAAAGTATGTCATATGCATATGCAAAACTGTCATAATGAAACCAATATTATGTATAACTGTTGCATGCTAATAAAAATAAACTTTAAAATAAAATATTGAATAAACTAGGATCATAATTTTATTCCCAGCTCAGCAATGGATTTAAGATAGAGTCATGATTAGTACCCAATGTGTATCAGTATCTTTACAATATCTGGAGGAGGGCAGAGTCTTAATAATATATTAGCCCTGACTAGCCTGGAACTCGACATGTGGGCCAGGCTGGCCTCAACCTTCCCACCTCTGTCTCCCGAGTGCTGGTCTTAAAGGTACATTCTTCCACACCGTGCTAAGATGGTTACTCTATGTTGGGTCTATGTGGAGTCTGGAGAGATGGCTCAGCACTGGCTGCTCTTGTAGAGGACCCACATGAGGTTCCCAGCATCCGCATGGCAGCTCACAACCATCTGTAACTCTGCCCTCTTCTGGCCTCTGAAGGCACTGTTTGTGCATGGTACACAGACATATATGTAGGCAGAACACTGATGCACGCAGAATAAAAATAAGTAAAATGTGTTTACTTTATTTTCGAAATTGTAATATCATTTGTCCCTTTCTTTTTCCCATTCCAAACCCTCCCATTTATTCTTTCTTAGTTTCTTTCAAAGTCACCTCTTCTTTCATTATTGATACCTCATGCATATATGTGTATACATAGTTTAACCTGCTCCATCTGTATAACGTTACTTGTATGTATGTTTACAGGGCTGACTACTGGGTATTGGATAACCAAGTGATCCTCCCTGGGAGGAGCACCTCTCCCACTCTCACCACTCCTTACTGCCTGTGGTTCTTTGTGTAGGGCTGAGACTCGCGGGCTTTCCCTCATCCGTGTTAGTACAGCTTTTGCTGTTGTACTTGTTCAGCTATGTTTGGGCAGTCACGTGGTGAGACTTGATGGGTGCAGCCCCCAGCATTACCAAGAGACACAATCTCATAGTCAACTCCCGGATTCTCCGACTCTTACAGTCTTTCCACCCCTCCAGAAATGTTCCCTGAGCCGTAGGTGTAGGAGTGTTTGTAGATGCGTTGCATGGGACTGGGCTCCACAACTCTCCACTTCGATTGGTTGCAGTTTTCTGTAATGAGCTCTGTGTGTCACAAAGAGAAATTTGCTTGAAGGTAGGAGCCTCTGACGAGGGAGAGCATTTGACGTTTGTCTTTCTGAGTCTGGATTACCTCACTCAATAGGATCTTTTCTAATTCCATTCAAAATAAGTAAAATCTTTAAAGGGTCTGCCCGGGCTAGAGAATTTGATCTGTCATTGTGTGTCCTCTACAAAAACATTTCCACTCGAGAGGTGGAATAAGTGCTTTGGATTCCCCATCAAAGTCCCTTCGGAGTGAACACGAACATCATGGGGACGCTAACTAAAATAAATTCAAAGCTAAGAAACATTTTTAAAACCCTGGGTTAAAGTCTATGGCTCATGCAAGGGAGCCAAACCAAACTCATTTATTTTAATCAAAGCTCAATTTTCTGACAAGTTTTTGCCAGAAAGCAAAAGCAAAAAAAAAAAAATCCTTCTTGAACAACAAAAGAGATTCCGCTGTCTGCTAAAAGCTGCAAGACGCACTGCTATTTCAAAGTCGTATTATATTTCCTTTGAAAAATAAATTCTTTGAAGAAATCAAATCTTCCCATTTAAATGAAGTGAATTTTATTTGTTTGGGCTTTTTCCTTTTTGTATAGATTCTCCTTTAAAATAGGACTCTGTGATACTAAACAAAATCTCAGGCAGCTAGAATAATATCACTCATTCGTGATTCAACATTGTACCCATAAAGTCTCATCGATCATTGTCCCACTGTCATGTATCCCAGAGAGTAAAATTACAGTGTTAAGAAAGTAAATTGTCATTAATCCAATTTGGTATGAACTGAAGGAGAGAGAAGGAGGCTGCGGTATAGTTAGTGGGGTGCTTGCCGGTATGCATACCGTCCCAGTTTTGAGTATCCTCACCCCATAAACCAGACACAGAAATAACACCTGAAGCCTCCACCCTCAGAGGTGGATCACAGAGGTCATCCTTAGCTGCACAGAGAGACACTGCCTCAGAATCAAAAGCAGAAACCTGGAAATGGTAGAGTGACGGCCATTCACGACTCCAGCACTCCTGTGCCAAGAGGGCAGGTGGAACCAGGAGAATGGCCAACAGTATTACTGGAAAGCAGCACAGCAGAGAGAAGGGAGAGCCTGCCTCAGCGAGCGGAAGGGGAGGGCCTCTGACGTCCACACACAGGTGCATGCGTGGAAGCACGCACCGTATGAGCTAATTGACCAAAGGGCGCCTTGTCTACGACGGGAACAAAGTCAAGGTCGCATCTAACTTGTCAGAATTGTAACTGAACACACAAGTGGACACATAAACAGATTTTGATTTTGGTTTTGATTTGGTTTTCGGACAGGGTCTCACTGTGTAGCCCTGGCTGTCCTGGAACTTGCTATGTGGTCCAGGTTGGCCTTGAACTTACAGCTCTGCCTGCCTCTGCCTCCCGAGTGCTGGGATTAAAGGTGTGTGTCATACACACACCTATAAGTAGGTGTTTTAATTCTATAACTAATGAAGACACAAGAGAATCCATATGATCATTAACAATGACTTCAGGGCATTATTTCAAGGATGGTTTTTCCTTACAATTTTACATTTGGAGTCTTTATATCAGCATATTTATGTGATTTGGGCCAAATTACTCATTTATTTCACTTTTCTTCCCAGTTACTTTTCTGAGCACTTTTTTCTTTCTTTCCCAGATCCTTAGCTATGCTCATATCATCGAGGAGCCGTTCAGCCTCTCTGCACCTTACCTGACAACATGCGCACACAGCGGCTGTTTTTACCACCTTTCTCCCTTGCTGAGACAATTCTCTGTATAGAAAACCTTCAGTGTTAAGGTGGCATCTCGTCCCAAGGAAAGCAGGACACAGAAAGACCAAAGAAAGCAGCATGCTGTTCAGTAGACTGGTGACCTGGGCTCAACATGACTGAATTCAAACTCCCAGCCCCTCAATTTCCTCCTGGGAAAGAGGGAGGATAGAGCCACTGTGTTGGTTATATTTTCTTTTGCTGTGATAAAACACCATGACCAAAGCAACTTACAGAAGGAAGAGTTTATCTGGGCTTACGGTTCCAGAGGAACAAGAGTCCACGGTGGTGGTGAGGCAGGGCAGCAAGCAGGCACGGTGGCGGGAGCAGGAAACGAGAACTCACATGCTCAACCATGAGTCAGAACTAGAGAGAACGAATTGGAAGTAAGCAGGACACAGCTATGAGGTCTCCAAACTCACCCCAGGGCTGCACGTCCTATAACAGGGCTGCAGCACCTAAAATAGTGCCGCCCACAAGAGACCAAGTGTTGAGACAGATGAGCCTGTGAGGGGCGTTACTCATTCACTCTGCTCCAGCTATCTACCCATTGCTATGCTAGAAGAGAGAGTATTGGCTAATACATATGAGCACCACTGCACGGAGAGCTATGGGCTTGCTGTTTTCTCTCATTGATGCCACACTTTCTGAAATCGAGAAGCACATCTCTTTAACAAGAATCAAGGTACGTAAAAACCGATTTCCAAAATGACTCTCTAGCAAGCCCGGCCAGGGAATGAGGATTGCCCTGGTGAGGGACACACTACTACGGCGGTGGTAGTATACAACTTCTGAGTGAAAGTCATGAGAGACATTGAAGGTCGACCCTTTCCCTCTCTGATGGCTACCTCAAGGAGAAGCCAGACTTGCTTGCTATGGGAATATTTAAACGCCACTCCTGCGTGGAGATGTGAGAAGTTGCTTGCCAGAAGCCGGCAACCCCGACATCACAGAACTGGATCCTCCATCCTTGGTCAAATGATCAGATTTGCATCAAACTAATCAAACTCGATTGCATACTCAGAACCATCCCATCAAGATGTTCCCACAGAACCACCAGAAGGGAAATGCTTGCTGTACTTTATAACTTCTGATATTTGGGATGGCGTGCCATTCAGCAACGTGGAGATTCAGGTACCTGAAGGCAGGAGCCATTATAACAAGGACTCACTCCATAGGCACGGCTCCAGAACCAGGTCCAGATGATGGTATAAGGAACTTTGGGGTAAAAGGAGAAAAGGAGTCTGAGTTTAAGGTGCTTCAAAGAGAAGAAGCTAATTGGCATTTTTTTTTAAAAAAAAAACCTGACAACAAAGGCATAAAGAAAATTATGGGACGTGAATCCATGCTAATAGCTAGCAAGTGTTACTGAGAGAATATGGACATTGGAGAGTGTATTGAACGGACTTAGAATTTCCTACAAATCTCCAGGTGGGGCTGAGGGTGCCACGGGTGTCATGCTTATTCTTCTGGTACTGTGTAGGCAGAGAACTAAGACCGGCATTTCGACAGAAAGTAGTTGTTAGGCACGCGAGGTTTAGCATTTGCTGGGCTGGAAAATAATCATGGAAAACAAGAAGGAAATTAAGGAAATTAAGGAAAGGTTTTTGTTAGTGGTCGTGTCCAGGCCGCTGTCAGAGAACCATGGTCGAATGAGGACAGCATGATGTGCCTGCATAGTCTTCCATTGAGACCTCAGAAAGATAAAGATGACACACACAAAAAAAATAACTGTCAAGCAGTTAAACTGCTGAGAAATTCAAGGTTTGTGCTTGCCAGAGGCCTTGACAGGTGCTCAGTATACAGATTTTAGTATGTATTTATTTATTTAGCGTATGTGTGCTGTAGTGTGTATGCACATGTGGACAGAGGTGTATGCGCCCAAGCACATGTGTGTGGAGGGAGGCCAGAGAAGTACTGGGTCTGTCTTCCTCTATTAATCTCCTCCTTCTCTTTGGGGGCCAGGCCACTCACTGAACCTAGAACTTGGCATTTTAACGAGACTAGCTGGCCAGTGAGCTCCCAGGATCTGTCTACCCTCCAACACTGGTTACAGGCACACGACACCTTACCCAGATTTTATGTGGAGTTGAATATTTGAACTTGGGTCCTCTTGCTTTTACTCACTGAACCATCTCCCCAAACCAAGAAAGGTTTATTTTGAAGGGATTTTTCAAGAGTAGCTTTTACCCGACAGAGTAAACCTAACAAAATTCAAAGAAATCCAAGTTTTGTAACAGAAACCTGGCTGGCTCAGACTGGAACAGTAAGAGAGATTCTTAAATGAAAGGAGCTATTGATTGGGCAGAAATCAGACTGAGAACACTCTTAGGAGTTCAAACATTTTCAGGAAAGGGAATAAAGGTGAAGGAGCAGGAGCAGGAGCTCGAAAGTATAGAGGGAAAAGCTACACAAATCATCCAGGCCCTGCATGACCACTGCATTGCAGCATCATTTCCGAGCAGTGATTCCTGGGTGTTTCCCATCATGCCTCTGCCTTCAGTAGACACTCTACTGGAGTTACTCTATGCTGTAGAACCACTGGCTCTCAGGTGTATGTGTGGCGGGGGGGGGGGGGGGCTACTTTCCCGCTTTAAACAGATTTTCTCCAAGACAAGCTGGATTCGAGGTGATACCCTCAACCACATAGGAGCAGCATCATTCTTCCGTTTTGTTCTTCATCTGTCGTCTTTAATTCGGACGACAGTGTTGTGGACGCTGAGCTGACAATGTAAAGAACGAGGCTCTCTTCCTCTCCACCAGCCTGTTCGCACAGTCCCGGAGGGTGCTATGCAGGGCTGCTGGGGAAGAAATGGCATCAACCGTCTTGCTAAGCTGTGCATCCTACCACCCGTGGGACCAACCTCCCCGGCAAGATGTGCCTACTTGTGCAGCAGTGGCCACTACTGCTCATCGGAACACGGTCAAAAGAATGGCCCATGGTGCACCATGCCTTGGGGACCTGAGACAGAGGCTCCAGGAGAAAGGCAGAGCGCCTTTCCCTCAGGTGTGTTTTGTTCCCTGGATGGATCTTAGATGCGATCTCTTGTTTCCTGTGACAACCATTTACATTCAATTTATGACAGGCTTATTCTTGTTGGATGTCAGATCACAGCTATAGAACCCAATCTGGTTTGTGTCCCCTGAATCTGAAGGTGGCCTTCTGCCTTTCTTTCATGCTTTCCCAGATATAATCTATAATTATATATGCCAGGCATTGTGTATAAATTGGTTTGCCCTAAGAAAAGTCCTGGAAAAGGGCTGCTCTGCTAATATTTAGTATGTGCTTACTTACGTTTATTTGCATGTTTTTTGGATCATGTTTTTCTGAACTCAAACAACCTTCCTTGGATCATTGCTTTCTTTGTTACATTCGTGTATAAAAGCCCCTGAAACTGAAGTAAGGTTGTCTACAGCATGAGTCTGTAGTAAGGCTGTCTACAGCATGAGCCTGTGGTTCACCACACTCTTTAAGGTCCTCAAATCCCACATCTTGCAGACAGCTCTGCACAGGTTGGTGAGTCGACACTGTTAGGAAGGTAACCAACTATTCTCTGCTTGGATTTTCAGCACCTTCTGGGACTAACCCAGACAAAGAAGGGCCATGGCAGGAGGGAGAACATTTGCTTTTGATTCTTCCCTGAGCCGATTTGCCCTGTTGTTGCAGCTGTTGCTGACTGTGGATCTCAGAAACAGCATATCCAGGCCATTGTTGGCTGAGGACCAGCGATTCTTCAGGAGCCCTCCAAGTTCAAGTGCTAGATTGAGACTACTGAGGCACACCAATATATCATCCTATTGGGTCTGTTCCTCGAAAAAACCCTAACTAATACAATACCCAAGAGAAAAAAAATATGCATAAAACTCATACAAGATGAGAAGCAAATGATCACATGGTCAACAACAGACAAAACCCAGAAACGAGCCAAATCTCCACTAACTGATGCATTTATAAATAAACTGTGGTCTAGAGAGAAAATGGAAGATCAACCATCAACAAAATATCCTTCTGGGCTGAGGCCCGTCACCCCTACAGTCATTTGTTGCAGCCATGTGCGCCAGCATGGCTGTCTTTGAAGGCACAGCCTTGAAGGAGTAAGTAAGGCCACATTCAGTGACTGCAGCGGAGACGTTAGTGGCATCTTTCCCCTTGTGTGTGCACACAGATAAAGGGCGCGTGAATGCCCAGAGAGAGGACTCTCACCCATAAACCAAGAGAGGTCTCAGCAGACATAAACCCTGCCAGAATCTTAGATTTCTGACTTTCAAAACTGGGAGAAAAAATAATTTCTAAGCCACTTGGTCTTCTGAAGATAAGGAGACAAAAGAACAAAACACTGATGTGTTATAAATCAGTCAAACTTGGACATTCTGAAGCCAGCAGAAGAAGTCAGATACCAAAGGCCACACACATGCGGTGTCTAGAACAGGGACAGGGACATCTATAGAGACAGAAAGTAGGTTAGTGAACGTTAGTGGCTGGGGCTTCAGGAAAATCTGGAGTGACAGCAAGTCAATATTTTTTTTCGGAATGATGAAACTTCCTTCAGTTACTGTGGTAATGATCGCATATCTAAGAAGAGTCAAAAAGCCCATTGGATTTGTCCTTTAGATGAGTGAAGTATGTGGTGTGCATATCATGTCTCAATGAAACTGTTGACGGAGGAAGAACAAGAAGGCCGGGTAAGAGGCTAAAAGAGACCAAGATTGAGACAACAACAAAGATACAGGGAAGCAGGTAGATGGCCAAGTAGGGTAGTCTGTCTAAGCTCAACAGATGGTGGCTCGAACATGTGTTGGTGGCATCGGCACACACTGTGATCACTTGTGCTCAGCATAAAGAGTGGGAGATGATGCCCGAGCAAAACAAAAAGGAGAAACACCAGAGGGAAAATAAGGATGAATGTGTCCTGGTCCTGCCAAGCCCTCAGGCACAAGTGCTCAGACAGTGATGACAAAATAGACTAAGTGGATCCGAAGCTAGGAGCAGGAGAGAGGGGATTCCTAGCCCAGTCTGGGCATGCCAGGCATTGGGGTGCCAGTGGGGGAGGAGGAGAAAGGGGAGGAGGGAGAGGGCTCAGGTAAGCAGCAGCTAGTCAGGTTGGGAGAGAAGAGGGAAGAGAGAGCAGATGGCATCACGGAGCCCTGCTGGTCAAGGCCTCCATGGTATTAGGATCGCTGCTCCTTGGAAAACAGCATAAACCGTTATGAAGAAAGGAGAGCTGCTTCTGACAGAGGGTTGCAGAGGAAAGGGGTAGAGGGAAGGGAAATGAAGAGAGTGGCAGCAGGCAGAGAGTAAGGACAGGTGGAGAGCTAGCCTGAGGTCACGGAGTAGGGACAGGTGGAGAGCTAGCCTGAGGTGGCAGGGTCAGCAGGCTGCAGGTCTTAGTGCTTAACTAGTCTTGGGTACATATGATGAGGAAAAAGTAAATCTTCATTATGAATTCAAAAGGCCTGCACACCTAGACGATCTCCCTATGTCTGCACACACACATGTCCCACCACAATCACACACACTGCAAATACAACAGTTCACAGAAACTTCAAGAAACTGGTCAGAATAGCCTTGTGCTAAGCCTCTCCTCCTGCAAGAAAGCACCCCATGTAGTCGCTCTGTGACCCCCAGAGTGACCGAGAAGCAGGTGACATGGAAGATGAGAGGAACACAGTGCCTGAACAGGGAAGGGAGTGAACACAGCCAACATGCGCACACGAATGCATGAACACACGTGCACACACATACACACATATGTACACATAAACATGCATACATATATACCTGTGCATGTGCACACTTTTGTTAATGACACCACACAAGCATACATAGCCAGAGAATAGTACGCAAAAGAAATAGAAGCTAAAAAACACTTCTAGTTGCTTTTCCAGAGGACCTGGGTTCGATTCCCAGCATCCACATGGCAGCTCCACAGATAGACATGCAAGCAAAATCTTCACACACATAAAATTAAAATAAATACATCTTTTTTTGGAGACAGGATCTCACTATGTAGTCTTGACTCCCTTGGAACTTGCTATGTAGACCAGGCTGGCCTCGAACTCACAGAGATCCACCTGCCCCTACTTCCCAAGTGCTGGGATTAAAAGTATATGCTGCCACACCCAGCTAAATAAATAAATCTTTAAGGGAAAAGAAAAAAAAAGAAATCCTTATCAACAGTAGTGGCCCACTGGAGCTATTCAACATCTAAGCCAGAAACGAAAACAAACAAGAGTTACTTACTGAACTGTATTTTGTTTTGTTAGCATTGGGAGCTATGAACCATATAAGGATTTAAGAAAAAAGAATACTGGGCTGGAGAGATGGCTCAGAGGTAAAAAGCATTGCCTGTTCTTCCAAAGGTTCTGAGTTCAGTTCCCAGCAACCACATGGTGGCTCACAACCATCTGTAATGAGGTCTGGTGCCCTCTTCTGGCCTTCAGGCATAACGCAGAAGGAATATTGTATACATAATTAATAAATAAATAAATAAATAAAAGTACTGCAAAACTAGAAATAATCTACAAGACCAAATAATCCTATTTGTGTATTGTCTTTTCAGTTGAGATTGTAATCATAAATTTACCATCTTCTGATGACTTAAAGGAAAAGATACGTCTTCTGGAGTAAGGAATGAAGAGATAGCTCAGCAGTGAAGAGCACTAACTGCTCTTCCAGAGGACCCAGGTTCAAATCCTAGCACCCACATGGCAGCTTGCAATTGTCTGTAATGCCAGCCCCAAGGTATCTGACATATCCTTCTAGCCTTTATGATTATGAGACAAGTAGGTGGCAGATAGGCGACACAGAGGCAAAATACACATAAAACAAATTTTTAAAAACCCTTTATGGAGTCCTTGAGTAAGCACAATTCAATACCTGCGTCTGCATTTCTATTAGGTCCAAATGTCAGCCAACGTGATCGGGTTTAATGCAGTGGGATCCAAATATCAAATGGCCTATTTGCCACTGTACCAGAGTAAAGCAATGTGTGTCAGAGATGGGAGCTGCAAGTTGGGAAGATGAAATGAGCATCAAAGGGCACGTCCAACAGCGGGAAACAGCCGCAGGCACAATGATACCAACACTGCACATTGCAGGCTGTGCGGTGCACAGACAGCAGCTGTCCGGAAAGACAGGTGACCTTGTGCTAGCCAAGGCTCACTCAGTCCTAGTTCTGTCCAGGGCCCTGAGTCATTGCCTTATAAACACAGCTGAAGAACCGTGCTCAGATCTCGTTCGCATCAGTGATTTTCAGGACGGGCTGCAGCGGCTCAGAAGCGAATCCAAACGCACAGAACTTTTATGAGCAGATTCTGTCGACTCATCTGCTCCCGATCAGCGGCTAAGGCAGTTCGGGTCGGAAGAGGAATGAACGCAGCTGCTGCATTTGCTACAGAAAGCACCCAAGCATCATGCCATGAGAACAATGAGAGGCTTTTTCCCATGGATTAGACTTAAAAGCACAATTTTCATCAAAGCCTTTACAATCACAGACACATTCCACAATACTAACCAGATCCCTAAGCGCTGTGCCCAGTACTTACTTCATTTAAGCAGAAATGGAGACCACAGCCAGATTAAGTGGGTAGAACATTTTTTTTTAATTCTCTCCGATGGAAGATGTTTTCAAATAAAAGCAGCTATATTTCAAGTGGCAGCAATGAAACTCCCAGCCAATGATCACCCAGGTTTTCCATTCAGCAATTCCTAGACTTAAACCTCAGGCAAGAGCGAGAAAGGAGATAGATACTTACAAAGCCAGGTCCTACAACTGCTCTGGAACACAGAACGCGGGAGGAGGTCCCAGACTGCAGGAGGAGGAAGAGGAGTCATGAGGAGGCAGCTGACTGCTGCAGAGGCAGCGGCCACTGACCTTCAGCCTGGCCAGCCAGGTGAGCAGACACAGCCCCAAGGGCAGGCGAGCACAGAGGAGGAAGACGCTCCTGCGGGCACAGGATGCCCAGTTCCCAGGGACTGACCACCACCTTCACCCTGGCCAAGCCCCAGCTTGAGGGGAAACAGATGCCCGGGGAATTAGCACAAATGAATCCGAATTCATCCAGTATAGCCAGCAGTGAGCAATCATGGAGAAGTGGAAAAAAAATTCCCAAACCAAAACCACGAAGAGGAAAGAGCGACTGCCCTGGAGACCTTGAGGAGAATGCTAACAACCTTTAAAGTCGCATCATTAATATGAGAAGATGCTGCCATGATAGCATGAGGGATAATGTGCAAGGGAAGGAAGCTGGGAGTAACTGAGAGTGCACTCTTCGACATTAAAAATGGGAAAACAGAAATTCAGCAGAAGGTAGAAAATGAAGCAAGTCTAAAAGTCTAAAATGTCTAAGGAAGATTTGGCAGGAAAAATCATGCAAATAAAAGGCAATGGTCCACACTAAATTAAAAAAAAATAACTGGAAGTGAAAGAGGGATGGAGAGAAGGGGAGAGAGGGATGGAATGAAGAAGAGAAGTGGGGAGAGAAACAGAGAGTGAGGTTAGTAGCAAGAACACAGCATGGCTATCAGCAGTAAGTAGATCCAAGTTTTTATTCTAACTAGTGCTTCTTCTTCTCCCTCTTTTCTGACATAATGACCAATTTGTATGCCCGTTTACACACACACACACACACACACACACACACACAGAGAGAGAGAGAGAGAGAGAGAGAGAGAGAGAGAGAGAGAGATACACACATACCTGGAAACCCCAAAAACAATAACAAGAAGAGAGAATTACAAAACGCACTAAGAAAAAGAAAACAGGTCACCTACAAATTTTCTTTTATAAGATTGGCATAAAAATGTCTCTTGATGAACAACAGAAGTTGTGAGTTCTTGAAAGAAATCTATTTCCAGGCTAGAAAATGACTTTTAATGCAGTGGGTGAAGCTTAAAAACATCCTCAGAAATGAAAAACTCTGCCCTGTGGCCATCTCTGATCCCTCTTTCTCTGGAAATTAACTCCTGGGATTCACTTAGATAAAACAAACATGTAAACCAAAGAGTGCAGGACACGGGGTCCTGGGAGGAGCGAGGTAAGAAGCCTTGAAGACAGAGACCGCAGAATCGAAAGTCCCAGAATGAGGCCCTGAGGGGAGCAGCAGAAGGTCCTGAGAACAGAGAGAGCCCAGGACACAGCTGGCATCCAGGCAATGCTCACACCCGATTCCCTCGCTCACTGACTCAGCCTGAGATTCTGCCTGCCCAGCCCCCTCCATGCTTGCCACCTTCTGAACCTGTGCTTGGAGGTCATGGTTTAGGAACAGTAAGGAATAGAAGACTAGAGGACAACCACAGTCCCATGTTGGTCAGTTTTCCAACACTGTAGCAGGTCGTCTGGGAAAACCAACTGTTCTGGCGTGCTTTCTGTGGCCGTGCTGAAACAGTCCCAACAAAAGCAACTTAAGGGAGGAAAGGATTTATTTCAGTCTGCAGATTACAGTCCATCACTGAGGGAACTCGAGGCAGGAACTACTTCCTTTTCCATATAGCATTACCTTTAATCACGGAGCTCACTTCCCAACCAAAGAGGTACAGCAGGAACCATAGAGGATGCTGCTGGCTGGCTGGACAGGATACATACCTGTGCTTAGCTACCTTTCTCATACAGCACAGACCCACCTGCCTAAGAATGGAACCACCCACAATGGGCTAACCCCCTCTAACAACTAACAATCAATACAACCCCTCACAGATAAGCCCACAGACCAAACTGATACGTATTCAGTTGAAATTTAGGCTGTGTCAAATTAACAGAAAGAAAACAGGCTTCTTGCTAGTCTATAATTGGACAGACCATTGTCTATCTGATGGGGATGCAAAATGATATCCATAGGGAACAAAATATGTACCTCCTGTCATGATGGCAAAAGAAAAGGAAAAGACCAAGATGCACGAACCCCTTCAAGGATACACACCCAGCAGCCTAAGGACATTCCCCTGGGCCCTACCTATCGAAAGTTCGACTGTCTCTCTGCATTGTGGCCATGGACACATGGACTTCAGGGGTCATGTTAAACTCCAAACTGCGGCACATCTCCTCTGAGAATATGAAAACCTGAAGAAAAGACACTGTTCTGGGGATCATCTATAATGAGAAACAAAACAGACACCCTGAGATCCCACAGTAACTCGAGGCCAAGAATAGGCAGACGCAGTGTCCAGACCATTCATCCTCTTTTCATGAGGAAGTAACAAGTAGAGATGAATTAACTGATCACACAGAGGAGCTGCAGCTGGCATCACTCATCCTTGGGTTTTCTTCCTTCTTCCCCGCTTCCAGTCTATTCTGAAGTGAACTTGACCCACGGGGTGAGAAGGCTAACGATACATACAGTGTTAACCGGATATTTGGGTACTGGGGTAGAAATTACTCATGCATGTGTTTCCAGAAGAAATTAGCAACTGAATTGGCAGGGTGAGGAGAACAGAGGCTTTTCCAGTGTGAGTGGGCATCAATGTGTTGAGATCTGAGTAGGATCAAGAGATGGGCAGAGACTGAATTCCTTCTGCCCGAGTGCTGGAGCCGGGGCATGGATCTTCCCTGCCTTTGTTGTACCGTCAGCTTTCCTGGGTCTACACCTTGCAGACAGCTGTCATGGTGATGGTGCTCAGGTTCCATAGTCTCATGGGTCACAAACTCATAACAAAAATACTTATTATGCCTGGGACAGCCCTGTTCGCTCATTGGACAATGTACACACAGCCATAGCCGATGTCTACATCACTGATGTTGGAAATGGTTTGAGAGTGAGATGTATTACAAGCCGAACACCAGAACAGACCAAAATGTTCCAATTTGCACCTTCCAGATTAAGTCTCAGGGCTATCTGCTATCATTAAGATAGCAAAGAAGGAGGCTGCAGAGATGGTTCTGGGGTTAAGAACACTGGGTGATTCCCAGCACCCATATGGAGCCTCACAATCATCTGTAACTCTAGCTTCAGGGCTCCAATGCATCCCTTTGGCCTTCAGCATACTCATGGTGCAGATACACTCATGTGGGCTCATACACATACACATAAAAATAAATGAATAAATAAATATTTTAAAGCTACCCAAAGGAAAGCTGGAGGCAGAACTTAGTAGAGTCCTTGCCCAGTATCTGTAAGGCCTTGGGTTCAATCTCCTGCAATGGAGAAATTTTAAGAAATGCCAAAGGAATTGCAATTTGGCCATGTTCCCTTGCCATCTGATTCAATCATAATTCAGATGCCATGGTGGAACAGAATTTAGGCGGCAGTAATATATTGCTGTCTTAACCCAGGACCTAACACACCTTACCTGCTCCTCTTTCTCTTTAATCTATTTCCCTCTTATCTGCATTTGAAGAGCGATTGCCTTTGCCTTACACCCCAAGATGCATCCTTCTGCACACGGCCACAATCCCATCATTCATCATTCTCTAGGGGGCACTTATGGCCAACTTCTCCCCTGGGCCTCCCTCTCCTTTCTAGTCCAGATCATCTCCGGTCACACTCTGAAATGCATCCTGGCCCCACTCCCCGTTCCAGCAAGCACCCTGACTCTTCTCTGCATTTGCTAGCACCTACAAACCTATCTGTTCTAACTGCTTCTGCTTCCACACTTTCCATTCATGCAGCACCCCACGAATATGTGACTTCCACCCCCGTGTTTCACTAAAAGTGTTCACTGAAAACTAGGTCACCAACTGCTGCCTAATTTCCCATTTCCACAACCTCCTGGCGTTTCCGCTTGTCCTGCCTCCTGCGAAACCATATCGGTCACTTCCTGCTTCAGAAACTCCGCCTTAGACCCACACACAGCATTCTCATGGAGTCTCTTGGTCCCCCTCCCCTAGGGTTCTATCTCCAGCTAGCTTTCTGCTTCTGTTGCTTCCTAAATTGGTCAATCTCCTTTTTGCCTATCTAATTTTACCTTGTCTCCACTTCGCAGAAACTGTTTATCCATTCTCACAGCTTCTGGACACATCCATGGGGCAATCACCCAACACCGATATCCTTGCTCAGTGTTTCTCTGTAGCCAAATACTCCTTTTAGATATGCCTGTCTAATGCCTAGAGGAACCTCGAATTCTCACGTGTCATTAAATTGTCCACTATTACCTCCAATGCCACCACAGATTCCCCCAGGGTTCCTCTAGAGTTACAGCCGCCTGCACAGCGGATCCTGATCACCCTCTTGTTCCACCTTTCCACTTCCCCAGCCTGGTAAACTCCTGGGTATCCTTCAAGCTGCTGCATGACTCCCCTTCTCCGCAGCATCTCTACTGAGCCCCATTCTGCTCACACGAATACTCCTCTATGTGTATTCTCGATGACCACTAGCAAATACTTATTGCGTCTATGGCCATTATTGTTTGAACTCCTTGTGCCCCACAGAGTCCTGAAGCTGTGTATCCTGAACATGGACTGGCGCCTGGCCCACATCAGGCCTCAGAAAAACAGGAATAGGCTGGCCGAGTCCAAAGCAGCCACGGGTCTTCTCAGATTCTGCCTGGTTCCGTTGGCTTGATTTTCACCATCACGGCAGAGCTGAGTGAATTGCATCGAACCATGAAAAGCCTAACGTGTTTACTGCCTAGCCTTCAGTTGGCTCACCCCACTTCAAAACACTCAGGCTCTTGCCATTTCTTGATGGTGATGGGATCGCACCAGGTACCGCTACAGTGCAGCCATAATTAATTTATTCATTAATCCAAAAGACACTGAGTTTCCTTCTGCTTTTTGAAAAAAAAAATATTTCTAACTCATTCTTTGAAAGTTCTGTCTCTGTATACAATGTAATTGTGATATATATATATATATGTATATATATATGTATATATACATACACACATATACTCACTTCTTACCACCTCCCTCCTGCTCTGCCAAGACCTACCAACCTGCTTGTCCTTCTAGAACTTATTATTAATAACGCACTGAGTCCAGTGGGTGCTGCCCAGATAAATATGGGTGTGGGGCCACCCACTGGGGCATAGGCAACCTACCAGCATCACAGACCCAAAGCAAAGGCCACCTCCCCACTCAGCAGTCATCAGCGGCTAACAGACACATAGCGAGGAGTGAGATAGGGCAGTCCCTCCCCTGGACATGCTGGACTTCTGAGTGGCTTCATCACATACAGGTCTTGTGCAGAAATGACAGTTGTGAATGTGTGTGCTTGTACAGTCACGGTGAGTGCAGAAAACAGCATCTTACCGCTCTCCCCTACCATCTGCTCTTATGCCCCTTTGCCCTCCCCCACTTTCTCCAATGACTGCTGAGCCTGGGGGAAGGAGGAGAAAGAGACAGATGCAGATGGCCCACCCTCGGCTGGTCCCTCACGGCTGCATCATTTTTAAATCCTTCTGTTCTCATAGGCTGCACGCTGTGGAGGGCTGAATGCTAATAATTATGCAAAAGCAAAGTAAGATACTGTCAAACTTTCCCCAAGACACTGAACGAAACACAGGGGATGGCCGGTTGAAGGTACCTGGCTGAGGAGGGGCTGCTGTCCCATGGTACGGTCAAAGCTGTATGTCTCTCAGATGCAGAGACATGGATGATGAAATGGAGTCAGCTTTGGAGGGTGTTGTGGGAACGGCATTCTGAAGGCCATAGTAAACACAAGACTGTCAAGTCAGAAAGAGAGGCTACAGCATGCCTGGAGTGATGGAGGCCACAGTGGTCAGTATGTATGGAGACAAGAACAAGGGGATCCAAAAGACTAGCAGGAGAAGGCCAGGGAGAAGCTGGCCCCAGGGCCTGGGAGGCCCGATGAGAAGTTTTGATTAACCAGTGGCCCTGAGTGTCAGGAGCTATTACTGAGCTCAGTCAGCAGCTGGAAGCTTTTGATTCTGCCATTCTTCCCATTTTAGAGGCAATGAGATAGAGGCTCAGAGAATTGCAGACCTGGTACCTAATGAAAGGGACCTGAGAAAGATCAGCATGAACCATGAGAACACATCCCTCCCCCTCCACCAGCCTGACTTCTACAGCATGGACCCTCATCTCAAAGCTATGACGCTCACAAAAACAAGGTGTCTACGTTGGGTGTATAGAGAGAGACGGTTCCGCAGCTAAGAGCACTGGCTGCTCTTGCAAAGGACCAGGGTTCAGTTCCCAGCAGCTACATGACATCTGTAACTCCAGTTTCAGGGGATCTCTGCCCTCTTCTGGCCTCTGAGAGCACTGCATGCATGCAATGCACAGCCATACATGCAGGCAGAAACACTCCTGTGCATAAAATACAAACAAAAATAATTTGATGCCTGGCGGTGGTGGCATACACCTTTAATCCCAGCACTCGGGAGGCAGAGGCAGGCAGATCATTGTGAGTTTGAGGCCAGCCTGGTCTACAAGAGCTAGTTCCAGGACAGGAACCAAAAAAAAAGCTGCGGAGAAACCCTGTCTTGAAAATTCCAAATAATAATAATAATAATTTGAAAATGAAGTGTGGCATTACAAAAACATGGGAAATATGAAAAAGTATAAAACATTAGCATCTCATGCTCTTCTATGAGGATTCTTATGCAGGGCTCCCCCATGAGAAAAGATTCCTCATACAACCCCTACCTTGACCTATATTCAAAATAGGCAATGCCAATTTCGTATTTGAAACGTAAAGATTCCTAATTCCTCACCAACAAGCAAAACAAAACAAAAACCATTTAAGGTTAGTCTAGCCCTGAAATCTCTTTAATACTTGGCCCCAGTTTACCCACTGGTTTTGTTTCCAGTGACATCCACCCTCACACACACACCTCTTCCATGCACAGAAATGGCCTGCTTTCTAAGGAACTCAGAACCCCATGTCTTTGTCATGTGTTTCCTCTGGGGCCTCTTCATTACACCACATGCACGCTATGAAGTCATTTGGGCCCTGTTCCTCCCCCAGGTGTCCCACCAGGGTGTCCCCACTCAGTCCCTTCCTTTGCTAACACTGTCCCACAACATACGTGCTGCTCGGCACAGGCCCAGTGCCAGCAGCTTCCTGACAGCTTCCATGGGTGTCCAAGCTTCCTAGTATCCAGCCAGGCTCCGATCTGCAGAGCAACTAAATGTATTAAGACTCGCTGTCTTATGCCTACACTATTATTTTCTTCGGTGCAGTCTTGGAATGGAAAAATAACATTTTCATTCTAGAATTCTTTTTTATTTTCCAAGAAGGGATTTCTTTGTGTAGCCCTGGCTGTCCTAAAACTCAGTTTGTAGACCAGGCTGGCCTCAAACTCAGAAATCTGCCTGCCTCTGCCTCCCAAGTGCTGGGGTAAAGGCATGAGCCACAACACCTTACTTCATTTTAGAATTCTTATCCATAGATGCTGATCACAGGCTTGTATTTTGCTAAATTTTCAGCTGCATCATCAGCTGAACAGGGCTGGTTTCAAATATTCCAATTCCATTTATTTGCTTTTCAAATTATGTTAATAATTTCTTCACTTTCTAAACTTGGTGAGATTGACCCTAACTTTTTTAAAAAAGTCCCTGCAAGAAAATCTGCAGAGCATGTCAAAATCCAAAATAAATTTTATTTTAATAATCAGAATCTATACCACTGATGCCTACATCTTGAAAAAAAGTGTTCCAACTTAGCTGATTGAATTTCTCTAGCTATTTATAGAATGAAGTTTTATCATCTATCCTTCAAAAAAATCTTTCAACGCCTCAACTGCTCCTATCAGAAAATATTACATTTCTTTCTTGCATTGCCTCATATAAAAGCACTATGCTTTCAGGGAGAAAAATGAATGTTTCAAATACATTACCATGCAAGAAAATTACATTTCTCCACCTGGCACACTTGGTAGGTTAACAGGTTCTGCATGTTGGGGCCATTAAAGATTTGTTTTTGAAGAAAGAACATAAAATATACAGAGCTTTGAAAAGACAGTGTAGAAAAGCAGGGTCTTCTCCTAACTCTTGAAGTGGAGGCTGTAATAGTAAACTTCTCTGTGGACAACATGGCCTCCACCAAACAGATTTCATGCCTATATAAAATGATCTGCAGCCCCTTTGTGCTCCGAGTGCTCAAATGTCTTGAGTTTCACACTCGGGCCAGAGGACGGCAATAGCTTGGTTTTCGAGATGACTTTGGAGTCAGAAAGAGCTGGCCTCAAGAAAAAAAAAATCAGAAAAGATTTAAGAATCAGGAAGCCCTTGGGTCTGCTGATTCTTCATGTGGTCACATCATGATCTGTAAGTCTTAGGAAATAGCAGCGACTATGAGACAGGAACCCTTGAAGGAGCAGCACTGTGGGGTGGCGTGGGGTGGCACAGGGTGGCGTGGGGTGGCACGGGGTGGCGCGGGGTAACACGGGGTGGCACGGGGTGGCGCGGGGTAACACGGGGTGGTGCGGGGTAACACGGGGTGGTGCGGGGTGGCGCAGGGTGGCTCAGGGTGGCACAGGGTGGCACAGGGTGGCACAGGGTGGCTCAGGGTAGCTCGGGGTGGCGCAGGGTGGCTCAGGGTGGCTCAGGGTAACACGGGGTGGCGCAGGGTGGCTCAGGGTAGCTCGGGGTGGCTCAGGGTGGCTCAGGGTAGCTCGGGGTGGCACAGGGTGGCGCAGGGTGGCACAGGGTGGCACAGGGTGGCACAGGGTGGCTCAGGGTGGCACAGGGTGGCACAGGGTGGCACAGGGTGGCGCAGGGTAGCTCGGGGTGGCACAGGGTGGCTCAGGGTGGCACAGGGTGGCTCAGGGTAGCTCGGGGTGGCACAGGGTGGCTCGGGGTGGCACAGGGTGGCTCAGGGTGGCTCAGGGTGGCATAGGGTGGCTCGGGATGGCACAGGGTGGCACGGGGTGGCGTGGGGTGGCACAGGGTGGCGTGGGGTGGCACGGGTGGCGTGGGGTGGCACAGGGTGGCGCGGGGTAACACGGGGTGGCACAGGGTGGCGCGGGGTAACACGGGGTGGCGCGGGGTAACACGGGGTGGTACGGGGTTGCTCGGGGTGGCTCAGGGTGGCGCGGGGTGGCACAGGGTGGCTCAGGGTGGCGCAGGATGGCGCGGGGTGGTACAGGGTGGCACAGGATGGTGCCATCTGTCTGTCCACTTCTTTCAGACTATTGCACTATACCCAGGTGCCTATAAACCCAGCAGAGGAAAGGAGGCACTTGGGCCTCCCCTGACTAACTCAGAGCTTATAGGGCTACGAGATCCTTCAGAGACTCCTTACCTGGACTGAGAAAAAAAACACAGTTAACATATTAGGATTTGCGTATCAAACCAATTCTTAGATTTTTTTAGAACACAAGAGCTCACTTGACATTGGAAATGTGTAAATGCTGGGTCACAGAGGGAGGCATCCACGCTGTCACCAGCACTCTTTCGCCAATGTGATGCTCTTCAGAGCTTTGGGTGACACCTTGTAAAACAGGCATGAAAATGCCCAGTAGGTAGGACAGAGAATCCAAATCTACAGAGGATGAATGGTGATTAAACACAAAACCTCAACCATGTGCAGACACGCGCAAAGACAGGGTAGATAAACACAAAACCTCAGCCATGTGCAGACACGCGCCAAAGACAGGGTGGTTAAACACAAAACCACATGTAGTGATACACACCAAAGACAGTCTTCATTCAGGGAAATAAGCACCAAGTAAACAATCTAGGACTAAAAGCGTAGACACAGAAGCAGAACTTTATATTCATTAGCGTCAAGAACGCCACTGGAGCCGAAAGCTTTCGTGGTTCTGTAAAGGACATCCTACCCGAAAAGCATCAACAGCCTAGAGTCTGCCGTGAAGAGTTAGGAAATGAGGACAATCAACACGTGTGCAAACACACACAACTGGCGTTCTCAGCAACGGCAAAAGAGCCCTGGCAGGGTTGTGGTCTTGAGAGGAAAGAATGTGAGCACAGTACACCCCGCCGTGACTCTGGCTGTCTGCCCGGAGGCAGTTTCCAGCCAGCATCACGGGAAGGAGGAATGTGAACAGAGGAGGAGTGGAAGGCAGTGTTTGGGATGCTCAAGACACCTAGGGTGTGTGAGGCAGAAAGCAGAGCGTCTTCACGCCTTGAGACAGACTATTCAAGAACTTCCATTGCAGTCTTGGAATGAGACCAGCATTTCTCAACCTGTGGGTCATGATCTCTGTGGGTTCAATGGCTTTCACAGGGATTGCATACCAGACATTTCCATTACGATTCGTAACAGTAGCAAAATTAAAGATATGAAGTAGCAGCAAAAAATAGCTTCACAGTTGGGGGTCAGCACAACATATTAAAGGGTCACAGCATTAGGAAGGTTGAGAACCACTGCTCTCAGTGACTATCAATCTCAGAATAAAAAGGAAAAAAAAAAAAACCACCCAAGGATGAGGGAACACAATTTTGAGATGAGTTGCTAGGCAGCCAAGGATAAAACTTCTCACAACCCACAACAGCTTGAATTTGTTCCATATCCCCACAGCCCAAATGGAGAGACCTTGTGAATACTCAGCACAGACTCCAGAAATGAGCCCTACAATGTGAACTACTGGGTGGTCTGCTTTCCACAACTCAGTCAAGGACTTCTTGCCTCAAATAGAGCTGGACCATGCCATCCTGGCTCCAAGCCCTTCAAGGGCTGACTCACAATGAGTCAAATCCCCACAATGCCATGGCTTTATAAGACCCCAACTCCTCTATCCTGATCACATTCCCCTGCCACTCTCCTCTCTGACGCCTTTTTCTTCTTCCTCAGGGGTGGAGCCTTTCACTGGTTCCTCCCTCTGCCGGGAAGGCTCCTCCCTCTGACGGGAAGGCAATATTGCAGGCCTCCACGAGGGTCTCCCCCTCCTCTTCCCTGGAGAGTGGCTTAAAGGACACTTTCTCAGGAAGGCCTTTCTGATCACTCTGTTCAAAATGACCATCCCCTTCCTCTTGCCCAAACTCTCCTCTTCCTCCTTCACCACTGTTCCATTGTCTTCAGCATTACGTATTTACCACAACCGACCACTTCAGTCAGCCTCAGATTTTAAACTTTCAGCTCCCAGAGGGCAGGATGTTTTTGTGTGTTGACTGCTTTGTCTCCACACCAAGGCCAGTGCTGACAGCCCCCCAGGAACCGTTGCCTACTGACTGAATCATGGTGGACTTGTACCAGCTCCAAGCACAGGCAATTCCATTAAGAATGACATACAGCTGTCATGAGAACTACGAAGAAAGCTTATTAAAAAAAAAAAAGACTAAGGCCATCAATAACTCTCTGAGTGTGTGACAATTCTCAACGTGATAAAGAGGAAAGAGATGAAGAAGTTTCCCTCCAACTATAATCACCGTGCTCACGGAGCATGGTGACTCGCATCTGTGATCCCAGCACTCAGGAGGCAGACACAGGAGTGCATTGAGTCCATCCTGGCATGCAGAGTGAGTCCTAGGCCAGTCTGAGCGACAGATGAAACTTGGCTCAACAATGAGATGGTGAAATTCCAACAGAGCCAAGGACATGGGACTTTCGTAGAACTCTACAGCAAAAATAACTGCTATAAATTTTCTAGAAAATTAGTTGGCCTTAAAAAAAAAAAAACGTTCCAACAGGGGCTGGAGAGATGGTGCAGAGGTTAAGAGAACTTGTTGGTCTTTTGGAGGACAAGGGTTCTAGTCTCAGCATCCACCTGACAACTCACAATATTCTGTTAACTTCAATGACAGGGGAATCTGGTGCTGTCTTCTGGCCTCAGTGGGTACTTCATGCCTGTGGTACATATGTATACATGCAGGCAAACAGTCATATACAGAAAATAAAAAAGGTAAATACATGTTTTTAAGTTTAAGTATACTTTTACACAATAATTAATTTCAAAGAATTTATCCTAAGGATAATACGCAGACTTCTGTATACAAAATGTAAATATTAATATTATCTCAAGGACTATAAAATAAACAGAACCCAATTGTGGTAGTCATCACTCTTACACAGTTCGGGATCCTGAGTCCTGGGCAGGGTGCTGCCCTCAGTGGACTGGGTCTTCCCAGATCAACTGATGTAATGAAGACAATCTCACAGAGACATGTACACAAGCCAACCTGATCTAGACAATCCCTCATTGAGACTCTCTTCTAGCAAACAAAACTAACATCCAGATCAAGTCTTCTGAGTCTACAGGAGAAACTGGAAGAAATGAGGAGGTGATAGTAGGACCACTGATGTGAAGATGGCAGCTCCAACAGGTGAGTTCTCAGGAACATCAATGTCTACAGACAGACGGAGGGGTGAGGAAAGGCTTCTTTAAAAATTAGAGGCATTCAGAAGAAGCCACAACATTTCATAGTTAGTATTAAACGCGCAACAGGAAAAGAGAGCTGTAACAAGAGGCTTAATTACCTGAAGGATCAGAACCATAGAAACCAGCAGCTGTTGTTATTGGTCCGGGTGGATGAATGGCACTAGTGGAAGACCTCTGGCTTGCGATCAGGATCCTGCTTTTGGTAGATGGGAGGCGGGACATTGCACCCAGTCCCAACTGGGGCTTAAGGAGCATGGCCGAGCGGTAGAAAGTGGGAGGGACCTCATAATGGGTGTAGGGAGGAGAGCAAAAGTCTTCTTTCCCAGGGTGGTCTGTGACCTACGATGAGAGCAGAGTGCATAAGTCTAAACGGGCAGGAGACCTATGCTCCGATGACAGCACCATGATGCCATTAGTTCCTCGGTCAAGTGCTGTCTCTCAGCCCAGTGTCCTCATCTCTATGACGACACTACAGCTGAGTGAGCGCTTCAGTCCCTGCCAGCTGTAATATTCTACCAATCTATATGTCATACGGAGAGAAACAGAACTCAATTTAGATTCTTTTCTCAATTTCATTGATATAAATGCACTGACATTTGAGTGACTACTTATTAAATGAACAATGTCGGGCTGGAGGAAGGCTCAGCAGTTAGAGCAGTTGCAGCTCCAGCAGAGGACTGGGGTTGGGTTTCCAGCACCCACCATGGTGTCTCACAACCAACTGTGTCTTAGTTACAGGGGATCTGTCACCCTCTTTGGCCCCCTCAGGCACTGCACACACATGGTGCACACGCCCGCAGGCAGGCAAAAGACCCATACACATGAAAAAAAACAAAATAAGTAATGGTAATGAAACGAAGAGATAAATTCTATCAAATGTTCAAAAACGCTTAAAACCTTCCTTATACCTATGGAGAAAGTACATGGTTTTATACTCACTAATCTTAAGTAAATTAACTATTGTACTGTATTTAGTGAACAGAAGATTTAGAAACTATTGTTAGCAAGGGAGAAATGTTTATTTGCAAAAAATAGAGAAATAACTATTTAAAAATTTGTAGGCCTATACTGTATATTTACATAATTAAAACCAGATTTGGGGCACAGTGAGATGGCTCAGAGGGTAAAGATGCTTGCTGCTCTGCCTGAAGACTTGAGTTCAATACCAGGGATTCACAAGATGGAAAGAGAGAACTGACTCCTGCAAGTTGTCTTCTGACCGCCACTTGTGTGCTGTACACACACACATGCACACTCACACACACATGCACACTCACACACACACATGCACACAGTCACACTCGCATCCACACATGCATACACACCCACACACATGCACACTCACACACACATGCACACTCACACACACATGCACAC
The DNA here is from genome assembly GCF_018167655.1 of Microtus oregoni. Classification (NCBI taxonomy): domain Eukaryota; kingdom Metazoa; phylum Chordata; class Mammalia; order Rodentia; family Cricetidae; genus Microtus; species Microtus oregoni. The sequence goes on along the minus strand of NW_024543088.1, from coordinate 10,137,700 downwards.
AGTCACACTCGCACCCACACATGCATACACACCCACACACATGCACACTCACGCACACTCACACTTGTACACATCCACACTCACATGCACACATGCACACTCACATGCACACACATACCTACACTTACAGCCACACTCATACCCACACTTGCACACGTGCACACTCACATTCACACACGCATGCATATTTACACTCACGCACGCACATACCCACACACTTCCATGCACACTTATACACACACTGGTACACATACACATGCACACACTCACACTTGTGCACATGCACACACACATGCACACTCACACACACTAACACTTGTACACATGCACGGTAACATGCACATAGGCACATACACGCATGCACACACAAATACTTGTGCACACGCACACACACTCACATGCACACACACATGCATGAAAAAGGATGCTGAATGCTCTCAGGAATATTTGGGTAGATTCCTCTGGGATAACCAATCTAGGCAAGAGTCCCATGGGCTGCTCAGTTCAGAGTATGCGTCAGCAGTGTCTACACATAAATATTTGTTAAGTAATCGTGCTTCCCTCCACCATTTCCTCTGCTAATAACATAATAATACTATTAATTTTTCCTTTACTCAACAATCCAGAATACAATCTATAGTAATCATGTGTATGTATATATATATGTATGTACATATATAATGTAGAATACAATTCATAACGATATAACTACATCCTGCTCTCAGAACGTCTGCTCTCACACAATTTGGGATTTGGGTGTTAGGGGTGTAACTCTACCCCTGATCTGCTTTCTAATACATTGTTTCTTTATATTAAGAAAGCAGAAAGAAATGGCATAGTCTATTTAAGTTATAATTTTAAAAAACAGTGCTGGAGCAATGTCTGAGTAGATAGCTCTATTAGTTAATTTTGCTCTACACCGGAATTTAGGCTGTATATCAAGCTGCTATGTGTTCGGGAATTACAAGTATTTCACAATATCTTTTAACAGGGCCTCTAAAAGCTTTGATTTGAGCTGCTGAAGGCATAAGCCCTATTTTGATTCCCTTTTAATGCTGAAATGGATACAAAGTTCTTTAAACTGACATCACTGAAACAAAGGATCAGGCACTTTAAGTTTCATTATGATCACACTGTGAAATACGCCTGGCTATGAGGCTGTGCTAGGCTGGGTGAATCTCTTCCTTGGAAAGAACATTCGCCATCTGCGCCGGGACACAACTGTTATCATCATCTATTGTCTCACTGGCCATCTCCGACTTTTCTTTTCTAGACCCTTCTTTTTAAAAATGTTGGGTGCCACTCGTCCATAAGTAAGGGTTTTAAGATTGTAACGTCCTGATCTGATCTGAACCATGTCAGAGCCCACTATTCTGTCCTTCAACAGTGGCTTTACTGATTCCAGCAGTGGCCATCCCCACCGTTTGGTTGGGTAATCTTCTGGTTGGAAGCATGGAAATGTCCTCTGTAGTTCTTCTTGTGCTGGGTGCTTGATTCCAAGATGGCGGCACCACTACTGAAAGCTAAGAGGTAACCTCTGCATGATAGAACTAGGCCTCTCTCCAGATGAACCTTGATGGTGCTCCTTACGGACTCCCTCCCGCCCATGGACTGAGACTCTCTCTCTCCAGCATCCTTAGGATGCAGCTGCCAGGTGCTTTGTCAGTGACAAGAAAGAAAAAAGAAAGGTAACACAAGCATGAACTCTTTTACAAGGTGAAAATTTTGCTTTTCGTGACTAGTTTATGCATTTTTAATTAAACCTGGGAATCCTGCTTTCCTTTCATCTTTACGACGAAACAAGACAGGTTCTGTAGGTTTGAACACAGCGATCGACACAAGTGTTCCACTGACCTCCTTCTCCGGTTGGGGGTATTTTTAGAGAAAAAGTCTACGAGTCCACAAAAGACTCCGCGGATTTCAAGCACAGTCCTAAAAATCAAAGGATATACGCAAGCAGATTCCTCCTGCCACCGACCCCTCCTGCTCTGTCTTGCCCCATTATCCCTAGGCTCACTGTGCATGAGCTTTCTCTGGGGAGATATAAAATTAGTTATCTGCACTCAAATTGGCACATCATCAAGAGCTCCCAAAAATGACTCCTGCAATGAGCTGGAGAGACGGCTCAGTGGTCAGGTGGACCTGGGTTGGGGTCCACAGGCCACAGCTTGTGACTATCTGTAACTCCAGTTGCGGGGGATATGATGCCCTCTCCTGGCCTCCATGGGTACAACACACAAACAGTGCACAGACCCACATGCAGGCAAAACACACACACACACACACACACACAAATAATTTAAATGACTGCTTAAAGCTAATCCTGCTTGATATGTAAAATGCATTTATTAGGGGTCACTCACAGAGGAGTAGACAGCCGTCTAATTCCACGGCTTGTGCTCAGTAAAACGTACATGAGCCTCCTTAGATATTGGGTCCACTCAGCCTGATGTCACTAGTGCTCTGTCTATAAGATCACTGAATGCTTAACGGCATAAGTCAGAATTGCTGCAAACCTGAATTCGGAGCGCTAGCTAGTCTTTAACAGAACTGACTATAGGCTCAGACAGAAGGAAGCACAATGCAGGCCAGACTCTCAAGCCATTTGTTGATGCGTACGCCATCCCAGCCTTCATCAGGGATCCTTCTGGCCTTGGCAAACACTGCTCAGCTCTTGAGACGATGCCAGGCTGGCATGAAGCGAAAAGACAGCCTGCTAAAGACGCTGCCAACTCAGTTCTCTGCTGCTTTGACAAAACAACCGAAACCAACTTGAGGAGCAAAGGGCTTATTCGCCTCTCTTCATGGTCACAGTCAGTCCTGCGTGCAGGGAAGTCAGGTCAGGAATTCAAGGCAGGAACCTGGCCTGACTTTCTCATAGTTTGCTCAGCTTGCTTTCTTGTGTGCTGCAGGACAACCAGCCCAGGTTGGGCTCAGGGCACAGCAAACATGCAACAAAATAGCAACCACTACTGCTCTTACTTCAAAGAGGTTAGCATAGTCTGTCTTCCTACTATTTTTGTATATATTAATGTAAGACTTTCCATTGTATTTCCTGATGCAGGGTTATACCCAGTTGCACAGACTAGCCTGGGACTCAGTTTTCCTTTCTTGGCCTCATGAATACTAGGTTCACAGGTGAGTACCACTGCACACGGCTCAGCACAAGGTTTTCTCCAAAGTGAAAGACTCCCCATTAAACCATTAGTCTGCTCAGTTTGAACACTCTATTGACTTCAGCTTTTCCCTTGCTTTGGCCTGGTTCATCGATTGCTACTCCTGTATTTAAACGTGAAGCTGACTTAAACAAGCCCTTGTCTAATTCCACGGCTTGTGCTCAGTAAAACGTACATGAGCCTCCTTAGATATTGGGTCCACTCAGCCTTGCTATCACACCGTGTTCTAGACAGCCTCTTCCAGGAACAAGTTTCTACTTTGGTGCAAGCCTGTCCCTGTGTATCTATGGTTCACTTACAGAGGACATTTTGGTTCAAATTTCACTGGGGGGGACAAAAAGCCAGACTTAAATCCACAAATATAGAATCCATTTTACAATGCCTCCCTCTTACCTCCTGCAGAAACTTTTCGCTCATCTGACTGAAATGATGCCCTGGGGGCTTGATCCCAGACACCATCAGTCCAGAGGGAAAGACCCTCGGCTTCTGCAGGTCAGGCTTGAATTTCTCATACATGTTGGCAGATGGCTGGAGGTCACGGTTAGCTGTCTTCTCCTCTTGCGGAAGAGGCATGCCACACGCAGGAGGGGCGTACGGAAGCCCCACGGGGACCAGTGAGGCATCCCCCTGACCCAGGGCCTGGGGGTTCCTACGGATGTAAGTGATGATCTTGGGCCTCACATGTTTGGGCTTCGGCATAATGACGGGCTTTGTCTCCATCCTTTCTTCTGCTTTCTCTATCTCCAGTTTCTCGGTTGCTTCCTGAGAGGAAGGTGTGTCCTTAGGAAGTGTAAGAGGCTTGGGGATCCCACTGGGGCAGATGCTCTTGTCAGGCACTTTCAGGGATGTGTTTAACACCTGCCCACCATCAGTGGGTGGCAAGGCCACCGAGGGTGACCCCGTGTCCACACTGACCTGAGAACTGCTCCCTGGGGGAGTGGAGTAGTGAGGCAAGTTCACAGTTGTCTCTGGGTGGAGGGGAGCTGGGGTCCTGAAAACCAAATCTCCTCCAGATGGAGCGACTTCGGTTTGGGCTGCATTTTCTAGAAGGCTCCTATTTTCAGTTACAGGTATTGTCTCTCTGCTCTCCCTGGCTTCCAAGGTGCCAGTGCGAGGGCCCAAGAGCTCAGAGGAGGCCTCGGCTCTGCTCCCTCCTGCAGAAGGACCCGAGTCCAGTGCCTTGACACTGCCCCCAGTACTGCTACTCTGCCTCCTCTCCTCCCTACTGACCTCGGAGGGCAGGCTTTTAGTCGGATCATGGGGAACAGAAGCTAGGTGGCCGTCCCCCTGTACAAGGTCGCTGGATGTTTGCCTCACCCTTCCACCTTCGCCTGGCGACGTTTTACCGCTGAATCTAGTAGCTCTGTCTCCAGAAGAAACAGCACTCTGCACAGGGGTGGCTTGCTGAGACCCCTCCACACCAGTTCTGACTGTCATCATTTCTTCCAGGCCGCTGCTTTCTCCCACTCCCGGCTGATGGTGGCTGCTGTCCAGTTGACTCGTGGCTTCTTGTGCTTTCTCACGTAGCTCCTTCCTCTCCATGGGTGACACACTTTTTTCCTCATGACATCCCAGGCCCTGTGCCTGGGCTGACTTTAGTCCCTGCTCCTTCCTGGGTTGGATATATTTGAGTTCCACTTGGGGCTCCCCTGCTCCCTGACCTACATGCACTTCTGGATAACTGAGGCTGGAAATTTCCTTCAGGGCTGAACCTGAACTGGGAGTCCATTCTGGGCAAGCTATACACTCGTTGTAACCGTCTAGGCCACGTGTCCCCTCCACCTTGGCATCTGATGGGATGGACCCCCTGGCTTCTGAGGTAGATGGTTTAGGAGGACGCATGTATTTCCCATCTGAGGTACCCTCACCAAGAGAAAAAACTGTCCCTGGAGAGTGACCAGCTGATGTCCCCTGTGGCCCCTCCCCACGTCCAGGCATGTGGCCCTGTGGCTCTGAGGTATCCAGCCCTCTGGGCTGCTGAATCTCCCGAATGAGACTGCCAGCTGCAGCTCCTGGGCCGCCGGCTCTTTTCAGTTCTTCATTGTCAAGGGTCTTTGCCAATTTGTCCTTGGGAGTGGGCCGGGGGATTTCAGCATCCCTTTTAGTTGAAACCTCTGGACTGGCTTGTCCCACTGCATTCCTCCGGGAGGATAGACTTGGTCCCTGGACACTCTGGGGGGTCTGTAGGATACCTCTTTTCCCTGCGTGTTCTTCATCCAGTAGTCTGTGAACAGCCAGAGAAGGCTGGAAATCCCTCTGGCTGGTGGAGCCAGCCTGAGACCCTAACCCAAAGCCCTGCAGTAGAGAGGGCTCCTTCTGGGAGTGGCTGTGGCATTGTGTTCTGCTTAAATTTGCATTTCCAATCTCAGCATCGAGATCACGCGTCCCAGGCTCATCGTGCGAGGAGCCCACCTCCAACATGATTTGATTGGCATTTGGATCGCCCATGCTTAGGGTGCTCCCATTATTATTTTTTGCCCGCTCTTGGTGATCTCTCAACTGACTGAAACAGGATTTCTTTGGAGCCAGTGGGATACTCATGGTCACCTCTTCAGTGAGGGCGCCTAGCCATGCAGTCCCCCGTCAGGCTTCAGGGCAACAGGCAGCCCTCGCGTTACCCGTCCTCTTCCGACAATGTCACATCTAGACACCACTTTGAACCTCTTCAGACAAGCTTTGGAAGCAACAATTGTCTTGACACGTAGCAAAACAACTCACTATGCTCCATTGCTGCTCAGTGAAAATTGGTCAGTCCATGAGACCTGCAAAGAAATAAAAATACAGTCACTTTAGAGAGAAGACAGCAGTAACCATGAGTAAGGGACACATGCAAGAGCTAGGTGGTGACACGCGCCTTTAATGCCAGCACTTGGGGGGCAGAGGCAGGCGGATCTCTGTGGATCTCTGTGAGTTCAGGGCAGCCTGGCCTACAGCATGAGTTCCAGGACAGCCAGAGCTGTTACACAGAAAGACCTTGTCTTGAAAAACCAACAACCTACCCAACACACACACACACAAAAGAGACACAGGCAATAATCACATAGACGTAATCTTTGCTGTTATTTCATTTGCTTATCTCAAAACCATTTCAAACAGGGGCCGTGGCTAGGCAAATATGTCCAAGCTATGACATCATAAGGATACATTTTAGAAATGGAATATAACAGCTCTTACATGTATGTTGTCTTAAAGGTGTGTGGGGGGGGGGTTATAAAACAAAATAAAAGCAATCTCTTCTCTTTACTGAAGTTTTACTTTTTAGTTTATTTTCCACAAGTTAGCTATAATCTAAGAATACATATGAAAAATTCCAGAAACAAACCACCCAGAGATTTCAAATAGGGTAGCGGTCTTTGTCATGTGATAAAACGGTGTGCTGTCCCAGCTCTGTCATGTGGGGGCTCTGAATCTTCTCTTCGACCGTCTACACATGTCCTACCCTTCAGTCGCTTAATGGAGTCTGTTATCAGACTATGTGCCACAGAGAATGAGGTTTGGGTCCAGCCACTCACTGCCCCTTTCTAGCCTCTACACCACTCATATCCCCTCATCAAAGGCACTGCACCACGTGACACCATGGCCATCAGGGTAAGCATGACACAAGCCATTCAGGGAAGAAAAGCAAGATCCCAAGAAGATGATGTCCGTCACAGTACACGATCATGACTGTTCTGTTTCATTGCCAGTCATTTGCTAATTGTTTTGCTTGGCTGAACGTCTAAGTCACACTGTGTCATGGGTCTCTATGTGGAGGGAAAAGGCACCGCCTGTAAAGCCAAGCATCCTGGGAATCTTGAGCTGCATGTTCACCAATGACAGCAGACGACAGTTTCCGTGGCTGACAACCGTGAGCCCAGCATGCTCGTCCTACTGTCGCGTCTCTCTCCATCCCAGCCTCCACTTTCCTAATATCCAATAACTGACCCCAGCATCCTTGCAAATCCCGAGGTACGTCCTCTTTCCCACTCATTTCTTTTCCACCTGCACACACATACACGTTTTTCCACCTGAGTGAGGTCCTTTCGTAGAATCTGGTCCTTCGTTGGTTTTGTTTTGCTCTATGTCCGTTCCCTCTCCCCCCCCCCCCCAGGACAGACCAGCACAACTGTGTCCACTCTTCTACGTATCCTGGGAACATGGACTATTGTGGACACAGCCTCCGTCATTGGCTGCCACACTGATCTAGGGCTCTTTCCACACCTCCCTCATGGTCCCCACTTTCCCTCTTCCCCCATCTTCCCCAGTCTGTCCTCAGCCTGCCAGTAGCACCCTGAGGTGATCTCAATACAACCCCTAACTGAGGAACTGAGCCTAACACAGGAGAGATATGTCACAATCGCCATTGCGTTCTTGTTTCCATTTTGACAATGTATTCCGCCTGAAGATCCATTTGTCCTCTGAGCACAAATACTAACAACATGTAGGCAGATTGATATGACAGCCATTTAAAAAGAAATTGGACTCTCCAGGCTGGAATATGAGTGTCCCGATGAGTCAAGGAGAGCAAGGAATTCACAAGCATGGCCATCCACAGAAGGGCACCACCTCTGAGTCTCTGGAGATGGAAGTACAGACACAAAGCCAAGAGCTCTCTTGGTCTGACTCACATGAACACACAAAACCAAACCAACAGAAGTCACAAGGAACAATGGGACTTCTAGACAGTGACAAATGCCCATAAAATCAGCATTTTGCTAGAGAAAGCCTTGCTGTGTTTGTTTGGTTTTATTTCTTTTGTTTTGTTTTTTAACATAAATTTCTTTTACTTGATATGCATGTGTGTTTTGCCAGCATGTATGTCTGTGCACCATGTGCATGCAGTACCCTAGGAGGGCAGAAGGGGGAGTCATATCCCTTGGAACTGGAGTTACAGGTGGCGTTACAGAGCAGATATGCCAATGCTGGGACTTGAACCTGAGTCCTCTGCAAGAGCAGCCAGGACTCTCAGCAATTGAGTCATCAATCTTTAGTCAATACTGGAGATTTTTAACAGCATCATTAACATTTAATAGGACCACTGTAGCATAAGAATCCATTGTTGGCCAAAATGTTCCTTACAGAGGATATTAGTGCAATGGGACCTTGGGTTCTTCTATCTGTGCCCATCTGTAACCACTGGGTAGGCTCAGCTGTCTTGAGTTCACATGTTCTACGGTTGGGCACCTTACCTAAAAGCTTCTGCGGTTGAAGGCATATCCACTTTTGAATCACGAAATGGATCGACGGCATCTGAATACTCCCACATCATCTCTTTATCCATCCTAGATTCCAGCTCCCTGGGAGCTACATTTTTTTTTTCTGGCAATGCATCATTAAAGTGGCTCTCACACAAAAAGAACCTCAATGGCTCCAACACCACATCATCCTCATCGTCACCCTGAGTCGCCGACTGAATGGCAGGCTGGACTCCGAGGCTCGCGGCTTGAGAGCTGAGTGTTTGATGATCCTTCTGCAGTCAGAGACTTAAATACTTGAAGAGTTCTACTTAAAACACAGCTGCCTCATTAAATAATCCTTCCTAGGGACACCATGGAAATCCAGCTCCCCAAAAGCTGCCAAACAAGAGTAGGCATGGGGTTTCTCAAGTGCAGCGTCTGCACATCTCTCCTTGGGGACCAGCGCTCCTGCACTTCTATCATGGCCATGTTCTTTCCCCTTCTTCTTCTTCCAACCAAAGTGCCCCCCACCCACCGAGTTCCTTCCCCTACCAGTCCTCTGCCCCTCCCCCATCCACTGCTGTCACTCCTCCTCCACTGTTTCTCTTCAGAGAAACATCACCCAGCCATGGTACATCCAGTTGCAATGAGACTAGGCTCTCCCTCTCCTATTAAGGCTGGATGAGGCTATCCCTTAGGAGAAGGGGTCCCATGAGCAGGTAACAGAGTCGGAGACATCCTCTGCTCTCAGTATTAAGAATCTCACAAGGAGATGACATTATACAACTGGATCATATACGCAGAGTGCCTAGGTCAGTCCTGTGCAGGCTCCCTGGTGGTCGGTTCAGTCTCTGGAGCTCCTATGAGGCCAGGTTAGTTGGTTCTGCGGTTTTCTTACGGTATCCTTGACCCGTCTCACGGCCATGTTCTTGACTTTACTGTCTATCAAATTTCACAGACACTCAAATTTGAGAACGTGGAAAGCCCTTCATAACAATGTTGCGGTGCTGGCATGCAATGTATGCACATCTCCCTTTATATATGCAAATGCCTTTAAAGTCACTTACAACCACTAATATAAAGCAAATACTAGCATTACATTGTTTGGGAACAGTGACAAGAAGAGTCGGCATGTGCTCAGCACAGATGGGTTTTAAAATATTTTCCATCTGTGATTGGTTGAACCCACAGATGTGAAGCCCTAGAGATGCGGGGGGACAGCAATTGTGTATTTAACTTTACAGCAGTTAAATGTGCTTTGTATTAAACTGTGTGTCTTACTCATTTGAGGAGACTACAAGCTTACTACATTAACGGTCCAGGAGCTTCTGTCCCCCTGTGGCTTCTGGGACAGCTGTTTTCAGCATAGATACGTCAGACGAAGTGACCCTACTCCACCCCAATGTGGGCTCAGAACAGCGAATGCTCACTACTCACATGTTAGCTAGGACTCTATTTTTTCAGCTGTATAATGGTTGATTGAAATGCTAAAGTTGCTCTTCCAAGTGAAGAAATAACTACCTCTTCCCCAGAGCTGAATCAAGGGGAAGTATGAAGAAAACTGCATTCTGGGGTTGGAGAGATGACTCGGGGCTTGAGGGCTTAATCCTCTTGCAGAGAACCCGGGTACAATGCCAGTACCCAAGTGGCAGCTCACATTGTCTCTGCTTCCAGTTCCAGAGGAATCTGATGCCCTCTTCTGGCCTCCATGGGTACTGTAGGCATATGGTGCACAGACACACAGGCAGACAAAATACCCATACATATAAAATAATAAAAATGATATTCCTAAAAAGTTTTTTTTTGTTTTTTTGAGACAGGGTTTCTCTGTGGCTTTGGAGCCTGTCCTGGAACTAGCTCTGTAGACCAGGCTGGTCTTGAACTCACAGAGATCCGCCTGCCTCTGCCTCCCGAGTGCTGGGATTAAAGGCGTGTGCCACCGTTGCCTGGCTAGTTAAAAAGTTAAAGAAAACTACATTCTGATTGCCATGTGCAGTTGTCAGTCATTTGTTTTTTTTTTAAGTTGGTTGCAGGGATTTTCCTATCACTAAAAGGAAAATGGCTTTCAAAAGATTAAATATTATGCTTACAGTTTCCCCTAACTACCAAGTCTGCTGTGTAAGACTGTTTGAGTTTTCATATGCATATTCAAACATGTAATGTGCCAGCTATCTTAGTGAATATGGCAACACATTGCCCTCCCCCGCCCCCAGCAGAGCTTCAGTATGGCAAGCATGCAGAGTCAAAAGTCTTAAGCTTTAAACTTTAGTAGACAACTTTCCTGAGCAAATATCTGGTATCTACAATATTCAGTTGAATTTAATGATGTAATTTTATATGTGCTCACAAATGATTGCTTATGACCCCACCTGTTCCTCTACTTTAGCATCTCAGGATGGAACAGTTGCAGGCATTCAGATCCTTGTCCTTTTTTATAGTGTTTTATATGTGAAAGCAGCTTTTATTTAAAATTCTTGGGGGGAAAGAAGTGTTTCAAATTCTGCACTTTTCCCAGATTTGGGTAGACATAATGAGATGCCACAGGGATATTCTCAAGTCAAAACAAAGGATTTATTTATACTTAGCATGCACTTTTTATGGGTTACTTAAAAGTAATATCACACAATGCCTTTAATGCATATGCATTTTATTGCAACCTGTCACAAGGTCAGAAAGTGACATGTTCTGCTTGTGGTATACTGGCACTCACAGTAGTTGATGTTTATGGGTCAATAGGATGGTTCAATGGGTAAAAGTACTGGTTGTCCAAAGACTTGAGTTTAATTCCAAGAACCCACATGGTGGAAAATGAGATCATATTCACACAGGTGTTCCTCAGAACTCCCCATGCCTATGAGACATGCATGTACTTAGACACACACTCTCTCTAAATAAATAAATAACTGTAAAATAAAATACTATTTTTTTTAGGATTTTGCATTTTAGAGAATTGCTTTCCGATTAGGGGTACTTAATCTGCCTATGTTTTCTCAAACTAGCAGTCTGAAACATGACTCTCTGCAGGCTAAATGAACTGTATAAATTTAATCCCACTGTACTGTGCTTTGATATTGGTAGGGTACACAAGCCGAGGCTCAGTGGCTGTCCGTGGTGCTGAACCCAATGCCAGACCAAAATGTGAAATTTCACACCGAAGTGTGAAATGCTATTTACTCAGTTGGAAGTCCAAGAAAGGGGGTAACTGGGTTGTTATTCAATTAAACCAACCTGATATTTAGTTCACTGTACTTGTTTTCCTCGATAAATATGTTGCATGCCCATCCAAAAGAAAGCTTCATCCTGACTGTCCAACAGGATGTGTTTGTTTTTAACATTTACAAAGTCCTTTTCAGGGTGTAATTTCACCCAGGAAAACTAAATATCCATTACTTTCCTGCTGTGATCATTTCTCTTTTTTACTTGTTTTTGATGATTTTTTTCTGCAATGGAAAATTCATATTGTCAATTTTAAAAAATATTTTTGTTGCACATAAAAAGGCAAATATCTGTGTACATCTTCCTATTCTACCCCCTCCCAAGACATAGAAGTTGATGTGTGGGATCTGGAGCTTGGGTCTTGCAGTTTCGGGATGAGCAATAAAAGCCAACTTTGCAGCGTGTGTGCTATGGGTTTCTTTCCACAAAGCACATGGAGAAAACACATCATCGCAGAATTTCACTCTGTAGCCCTGGATGACCACACTGACCTTAAAATCACAGAGATCTGCCTGCCTCCGCCTCTGGAGTGCTGGGATTAAAGGAGAGAACCATCACGCCTGGCCCTTCACCACCTTTAATAATCACAGTTACACAACAACTTTTCCTATTGTTAGGTTTTAGGTTGTCTGGGGTTTTTAATAGTTCTTCTAAGAATGCCATTGAGTAGGTGTCTCTTCAGAATGCTGTGCAAGTGTGCACACCTGTGGGATAAGCATGCCAGGGAGCCTGGCACACAGCAGGCGTCCTGTAGCTGTTTGTTGGTAAGTGAGGCACTCACTGCCTCACAAAAGAAGTGCCCATCCTCACCATTCCCCTCAGGTTCCGAGTTCCTTCCATATTCTCCCTCAAAACCTCTGTGACTGGAATGATCAGATCGTTTGTCATTCAGATTGTTTTTTTCTTATCAGGATTTTCCCCCTTTCTATTATACCATAATTTATATTCTATGGACTTAGGTATCTTTTACTACAAAGTTCTTCAAATGTTGACCAACAGCTTTCATACATCTTCTTGACTGTAAAATGGTTCCAAAGGTCACCAAACTTCCACCGGCCCCAGACCCTAGCAATACGTGATCTGGTTTCCATGTCTACACATTTGTGTTTTCCAGAACTCTCCTCCATGCAATATCCAGTGTTCAGATTTTGTGCTGTGATTCTTGTGTCTCACAAGGTGCGCCCAAGGCTTACCTGAAGCTGCATTTGTGTAGAGATTCATGTGTCCCACCCTGTGTGTTTAGCCACTCCCCGGAAGAAGGTTACTGAGTTGATCCCTTCTTTTAATGATTATGAATAAAGCTACCACAAACATTTATATGCAGCCTTTTATGTGAGACCCAAACTCAGATGGAACGCCACGTGGGAACGGGACATATGATCACTCTGTTCTGAACACCTCTCACTACCCATGAAGCTCGGCTCTATTGTCTGTTCATGACTCTCTTCCCTTCAGGTCTGCATAGGCTCCAGGAGAACAGTGTCTCTGCCTCCCCGTGCCTGCCTCTCTCTAAGCCCGGGACAGTCCCAGGCACAGACATGCAAAAGCATGACACGGCAGAGTAGTTAACATAGGAACATACAGCAGTTATGAAAGCACGCACAAACTGCCCAAGAGCAAGCCAGACAAAACCCAGTGAGGGTGCGCACAAGGTCCCACCCCTACCTGAGGAGCTGTTGGCAGCTGATAGCTGCTTGGAGAGAGAGAGAGTTTGTCTTCTTTAAGGGTGTGGTTCTGTAACATCAAGCAAGCGAAAGTGCTTCAATACCAGCCATGTATTTTCAGCACCAGAATGGGCTCCCTATGACAGACAGTAGTCTGTTGTTTTTGTTTTGTATCTTTCTGTTCAGCAATACCTGTGAGGAACAATACTGCCCCTTTTGCTGGCAATAGGGAGCCGAGAGACTCTGGAAGCCACTAGAGGAGCTGTGGGTTCAGCACAATCTCTGTTGCACGCCATGGCAAAGTTCATAGGGAAGAAACAAATGCCATTTTGTTTCGTTTTGACTCAGCCTCTAGTGGGGGTGCACAGAGTTCTATACAGCATTCGGATGCTGTGTTTCCTCACATTGCCTATCTCTGGAGCCAAGTTAGTTTTAGGTTTTATTTTTCACAACAGACATGGAAGATGGGACATTCTTAGAATTTAGATTTTACTATGATTAGATATTAGCAAATTAAGGGCTTGCTCCTGGTTGTTGGGAACAGCCTTGCCTAGTGCTCACCTCAACACTCTCTACCTAGGCTATCAGTGCTATTGCAGACATCAAAACCAGGAATCTAGAAACTTCCCGTACGTTAACTCAACACAATCCATGAACAAGGGCTATGGAGCTGACCTCCAAAGTCCACCACCAGTCCGTTACTTTCCCCTTGGGGCCACCACTATCATCACCCACAGACTTCACTCATGAGTCTCCTGCCAGGCCTGCCAGTTTGGGCTCTGGCTTCTCCGAAGGGCCACTTAAACGTGAAAGCTAAAATGGTGGCTTCAAATAAAAAGGCAGAATAACAGTCTCTTGAGAGTTGGAAGAGCAGAGGGAGGATACAGGAAGTCAGAGAATAGATACCAGAACACAGTCAGAGGGAGGAATAAGTAAAAGGGCTATATTGCACAGCAGAGTGGCATATGGTGCTATCGACAACCGGTGGTACATCATATTAAGAGCAAGAAGAAAGGACTTGAGGGTCCCAGGCACGAAAGAATGGTAAGCAGATGTGAAGCATTGCATCTGGATTCAGATCCCATCATTACACATGGCATACATGGATATATACAATTGTGTATCAGTTTAAAACTTCCAAGTAAATTTTACAAAAACTAAAAACAGAATTCCCTTTCCCTCCACCTGAGGACCAATGAGGTCCCTTAACAAATAAATCACATCAGGACATTTCCCAGCTCCCAAATCTCCAAGAACATCCTTGCCAGGAGCTCTGTGGCTAACTTCCAGCCACTGTTTGAGCTGTAGCCGACTCCTGTGCCACGTTGATGCCCAAGACCTCAGCACTGGTGCTGTCCCTGACTCTCCACAAGTGGGACTCTCTGATGTCTAGGTCTCAACAGAAATACGCCCTGCCTACACAGGCTTGCTCATACGTCATTTTGTATCCCCCATCTCAGTACTCCACCATGTTGCTTGCAACATTTACCGGGCACTCAGTATGTCACATACTGGCTCGTGGTGTTTCTCATCAAAGGAATGAAGGCCCCGAGAGATAAAGAGCTAAACCCTGATTCTCACCAAGCTCTGTGACAGCAGTAGAATTCAGTACACTGTCGTGCTTGTAAACACATTCATAGGAAGCATTGCGGAATGTTTCCCGGTTCAGTTTGCTCTTATCCAGGGTAAGTAAGGCCTTGCTGAGAATGTAACTGACACGGAGTTAGTAACTGTGAGAAATGGGAGGAAGTAAAACAGTAATGATCTCAACCTTCTCACGAGTAAATGAAGAAATTACAGGCCCAAGTGATTGATCATGAGATTTACTTCAAGTTCTACAGCTGGCCCTGTGCCTGCAGAATAGGGGCAGACTCCTCTCTCTGTCTCTCTCTGTCTCTCTGTCTCTCTCTCACACACGTACACATACACACGAAAACACACACGCATACACTTGCATGCATGCATGCACACACACATATACCAAGAAGTTAAAAAAGGGGGAGGTTTCATGGAGAGCTCTGAAATGGACCTAATTTATTAAACATCAAATAACTCAAAAGTATAAACCACCAGATGTAGTGGAGCACGCCTTTAATCCCAGCACTGGGGAGGCAGGGGCAGATAGATCTCTGTGAGTTGGAGGCCAGCCTGGTCTACATGGTAAGACCAGGGCTATACAATGAGACCCTGTCCCACATACATACATACATACATACATACATAGTACAAGAACAGCAGGAAATCAAAGATAAGGAATAGATCCAGTCCTCGCAGAAAATGCAAATTCTTGAGGGAAAAAGCCATAATGTACAACAGCTAATGGTTACCGTGACAAGCGTAAGGCCAGGTGTAATAAACTAAGATGCCAAACGAAAACTCTAAGGACCTCATGAGGAAAGGAGACAAAAATTCCAACTGAGGGGAAGGGACACTTGCTCCTTGCGGTTAGTGACTGTGGGGAGGCCTTGAGGGTGTGACATTCAAGCTGGCCACCAGGCACACATAGCAAAGCAAGCATCCTTCAAGGTCTGAGCCCAGGGTTCATAGGCCATCCCTACCCCATCCCAGATACCCATCTCCTTAAGCTCCATTCGGTTTTCCCCGGCGTGGTTGCTAAGGAAGAGAAGCCACTGGGAACTGCCAAGTAGTGCCTCCTAGGAAAAAGATTTGTGGGGAAAATAAGGCCTGAAATGAGGCATAGGAATTATCCAAGGATTGCCTTTATCTTTGCAAGCCCTGCCTGTTCTGCCAGAGAAGCTGGGTGTTATCTGTTCCAATGAAGGCAGAGATATTTATATTTCCACCTAGTTGAAGAGACTGACAGCTTCAAAATAGCAAGAACACTGCTCCAACCACTAGGAACTGGTGGTACCTTCTTGACTCTTACTCTGTAAGGCGGGTGGGCAAAGCTAACACACTGAAGATTAATATTCTGCCTATGAAATATGTGATAAGGGCCCAGCAGCTCAGATAATGGTGTTCTGTGCTGGGGTTTATTAAAAGGAGACACGGATTTCAAATCTAGAAAAAAATAAACAATTTTTGAGTGATGGAGAAAGAAAAAAAATGTTTCATCCGGCCTTCATCTTGGCTCCTCGGAGAGGTTTTGATCTCGGTCTTGAAGGAGCAGGAGCGGGCGGTATTCTTTGAAGAATAGGATTAATTCAGATGTCTGTTTGCAGGGCAATTGCTTTTCTGTGTGCATGGTGACTGCTGGGCCTATTAACTCAGCCCAGGTGCTTCCGCCTCAGCTACCCGTGTGGCACCTGAAGCCAAGCCGAGAGTCAGACTGCCGCCTTTATCACCTCACCTGTGCAAGAACCAAGAACAAAAACTTTCAGTGATGTCTGCCCTTCCTCTATTCTTCCCACAAGTGCTCTGTGTAGAGATTTACAGCAAACCTACTCCCCGGCCCTCATTGTTGCAGCTAGACCAGTGGTCCCTGCCTCCTATAGAGAATGAAATCACTGAATGGGGCAACCACAGGGAAGTCTTCAAAAGCATCTGAGTAGGTAGGGAGGACAACTGGCTCCCGTGGGGATAACCAGAGAGGTAGAGGGCTAGCCTGGTACAACAGAGTCTGAAGCATGCTTTCGCAACTCCACTGCTGCCCCCAAGAGAACTCATTTCAAGATGGCCGAATGCTTGCACCATGCACACTTTTTTCCTCCGCACCAGAGACCCCAGGAATGCAGTTAGGGTGGAGGCCGCTTGCCACCCCCTCTCTCCAGGGACCCAGACTGTAAACCTCAGGCCTTGTGGGTGACCTAAAAAGCAAAAATCTATCTTTTCAATCTCATCAGCATTAAGTACTGCTCACCTGAAGCTCAGGTGCCTGCACGGGGTCACTCACTATACATGGGACTCCTTCATATTCCTTTTTTAGAAAGAAGGTGAATTTCTTTCATCGTGTATCAAAAGCTTACCACCCTCTCCTCTCAAATGAGTCAGATGCCTAAGGGGGATGAAGGTTAATTGTTAACCCCAAGATGCAACCAAGAGGGAAAAGACCATTAATAGCCAGAAAGAAGGAAATGGGGTGACCGAGAAAAGGAGGCGTTGTTGAGTCAAGTAGGAAAGGGGTTGGGGGAACGCAGGAAAAGGAAAACAGCTGGTAGACCTCGGCAAGCAATGGCTGTGTCCTACCGACGTTAGCCTATGGGGGGAGGGGACACTAAAAATAAATAATTAAACAAGATTCAGGAGAAGAGATGACTCCACACGGCCCAGTAATGAGGTGACCTGCAAACGCAGTTAAGCCTCACACAGCAGGTGGCTACTGCTGACTTAACCCGGGTTTGTTGGTTTGGGGTTGAGGGCAGGGGTTGTGCAGCCAGAGACCTGCAAGCCCCACTGTTAAGAAACTGACTGCAGGAGCAGGTACGGTAACAGAAAGAGGGGGTGGAGCAGGAAGTGGCACTGGTGGCAGAGAGCCAAAGGTCACCGCTGGCAGTTGTGAGTCTACCACAGGTAGATGCATCTGCTTAAGTTGAGACCCCTGAAGGAAGGAAGCCACTTTGTCCACCATGCTGCAGAGGAGGAGAGGGGAGAGCAGGTACCTGCATCCCCAGAAAGCAAGGGTGGGGCCGGCAGAGGACTGGGGCCGGCAGAGCAGAGGAAGGAGGGCAGAGAATAAGAACTCCCCCAGCAGGCAACTTCCCTGGCCCAGGGGCTTGCAGCACTGAGAAATGCAGAAATTGGCAGGCCTTGTCTTCATCTGCCAGGCCCTTCCACCCTAGCTTGGGGCAAGCAGCGCTGCACCCAGAAGCAGCAACCTTGGGGGTACTGGGCCATCACGGACTCCTTCAGCGGGAAGGTGCTCCTCTGGTCTCAATCGCCATCTCGGGGGCCCCACCTTCCACCCACAGCAGAGTACCCCGGACTTAGAGCATCAGCCTCTACCAGGGAAGTCTCCCCACCAGATGCCCAGCACCCGATAGCAAAGCCTTGGGAATGGACAGTGTCACCATCTCAAGAAGGGCCTCCCTGAAGGGCAGAGAAACCTGTGTGTCCCATGGGGGTGGGGGGTTAGACAAGGAGCCTGGATTGCCCCCATCCCACTGAGGGAGTTTCCCTCGACTCCCACCCGGGGCTTGCATATAGATTATAAATATATAAAAAGGAAGGAGGGGGGGGGGTTGGAGGTTGAGATCCTCAGTTCCCCTCTTCTCTTCCCGTGGTACCCCATCCCTGGGACCATTTGTTAAAAAATAAAGAGAATTTTAAAAGAACAAAAGAAAAGAGGTAGGAGAAGAAAGGAAAGGAGAAGAAAGAGAAGAAACAGCTGCAGACATCCAGCATGGACTAAAATCAAAACAAGACAAGCATACAGAGCTCATTCTTAGAAGGAGTAAGATACCCGAGGTCAGAGGCTGCCGGGGCAGGGAAGACACAGAATAGAATGGGCCGCGCACTGTATGTCTTTTATTATAATAATACAAGATAAACGTTGTAAATAAACACTGCTTTCTTCTGGAATAATACAAACTTCAAGGTGTGATGGAGGAAGGTCATTGGCTAATAAAGGCACTGCCCTGGCCCATTTTATTGGTTAGAGGATAGGTGGGAGGAGTAAACAGAACAAAATGCTGGGAGGAAGAGGAAGTGAGCTCGGAGACTCGACCGCTTTCCTCGCGGGAGCAGACGCCTGAGAGAGACGCCATGCCCTGCTCCCGGGATGAAGCTCGAACCCAGGATGGACTAGGCTAGAATCTCCCCGGTAAGCGCACCTTGGGGTGCTACACACAGATGATTAGGAATGGGCTAAATTAATATGTGAGAATTAGCCTAGAAGAGAATGGGCCAAGCAGTGATTAAAAGAATACAGTTTGTGTGTTGTTATTTCGGGCATAAGCTAGCCAGGCAGCCGGGGTGCTGGGAATGCAGCCCCACCACTCCTATTACTACAGTTGGCGCCCAGACATGTGGACAGCCGAAACCCACTTAAAAAACCTGAGAAGGCTTAAAAATAAGGGAGAGAGAGTTTAACACAGATTTTTGCTGTTTGTTGGTGTCGTGCTGTAGAGAGATTTCCTGATTCAGCAACAGTAGCAGAAAAACCACTTTGTCATTTTAAATCGCAACTTCCTGGGGCTGTGCCGCCATTGCGATCTCTGTCTGGCTCCTGCGGGAGACAGAGCTTTTGAATAGAGCATTTGGAGTAAAGTGCTACGATTTGTTTGATGGCAACTTGACTCGCTGTGTTCTCGGGTCTGCTCTGCTTGCTAGAGGCAAGCGGGCGCGTCATCTAAGAGAGGCTTCCTGACTCAGCTTTAGCTGCAAAAGCCTGCAGCTCATTAAGAGGTCCTGCCACGAAACACTTAAACGGTTAAAGCTGAACGCATGCTTTTCGGTTTTCAGCCATAGCAGGAAAAAAGCTGCGCCATTTAAAAATGCCGGCTTTCTGGGCTGTCCTGCCAGGACAAACTCTGACTCTTTTACGCAGGCGGTCCCTGCGGTTTGCAAACACAGGCTGCTGAAGCTCGCTTGCTGGCTACAGCCAGTACCTCAGCCATGAGGCTGGAAAGCTAAGGAATGGACTGGATCTAGCTGGCAAAGCCACGCCTTTAATCCTACCCATATTGCTCAGTAATTTAAAGGCTGGTGTGGTCAGAAAAAGAGAGATATATAGTAAAGAGAGATTCAAAGACAAAGAAAATTTCTAAATGGTTTGAAGTGTGTTAAAAATATATGCAGACTAAAATTTAAAGTTCTTAAAGTAACAAAAAAAAAGGAAGAAAGTTGTGTGTGTGGTAGCACACGCCTTTAATCCCAGTGCCTAGAAGGCAGAGACAAACAGATCTCTGTGAGTTCAAGGTGTAGTAGTGTACACCTTTAATCCCAAATGCCTGGGAGGCAGAGACAGGCGGATCTCTGAGAGTTCAAAGACAGCCTGGTTTACAGAGTTACTTCAGGTCAAAGATACAGAGAACCTGTCTCAAAAAGCAAAGAGTTAAAAGTAAAAATAAACAAAATAGAGGTTAAAACAAAGCTGCACAAAGATGGAAAATACACAGAGAATCTTGATACTGTATGCTATTATGCTCTCTTTGAATTGTTTGAATGCTGAGGAAGAAGCAACAGCTGCTAAAAGATATTTATTGATAAATGCTGCTGAACTAATCCGACATAGATATTTTGATGCCTTAACTTTGAAATTTGGATCTAAGGACATGATGCTTTGGAAAGGAGTTTCTTATTTTGTTTTCACAGAGGATGAGACGCTGTTCATTTCTTCTATTCCGATTTGGTATGATGGACCACGCCCTCCTGAAGGGTTGCAGTGAACATCTTCAGAAAATTGCTTCGCTCAACTGCCAACTGAGATGAAACTAGCACACAGGTTATACCATGAAAGACCTAATTAACGACGCCCCCATTCAGCAGGAAGCAGTTTGGAGAGAAAAAACTGCGCCCATGTTCCCAAATATGGTTTATAAACGTCCTTTTACATTTAAAGGGGGATATGATATAGATATGAATAATTTACATTAGTATAGATTTTGCTTTATTGATAGAAATTTAAGGTCAATTTTGTTATATGTATAAGTGTTTCTGATTTTGATTAAGGTATTGTGATTGTGTAGTTCATTAAAATATGTACTGTATAATTGAGAAATATAGGTTGTTAATGGATAATCATCAATAATAGTAAAGCTTGTAGTCATGTTAGTTAGATTTTCTAGATATATAGAGATATATTTTAGATAGACATTCTTCGTGTCTTTCAAAGATTACAGAATAGGACATTTAATGTTTTAATAACTGAGGACTTTTCATGACAATGAGACACTCTGCTCCTGGCAGCACCAATCTACTTCAAGAGGAAGATGGGCATCGAAGAGGCACCTTATGGGGTTTGATAGCCATTTGGGCAAGAAACTGCTCTTGCCTGGACTATTGCATAAACTGGAAACAGAGAACCCGCAGAGAGAGGACTACTGAACTTGCCTAAGGTGAGATGATCTTTCGGGGTTCCTGATTCATGAAAGAGTCTGCGAGACATTCTGCAGGACACAACAGATAGTGACTGAACTGACTTTGAATTTTCCTGCTTTATGGAAATGTCTGCTGGATACCATGGGCCTGAAGGCTGAAGATGGATGCCCCAACGGTACAGAGGAACTTTGGGTGACTGTCCAGGCAGCGAGATGTCTCTGTCATTTCTAGAGTTTTAAAAGTTTCTTAGTTCTTGTTTACTTAGGTAATATTATATCTTTCTGGAGTCTTTGATGGAGTTAAGAATAGTTAGTTATAGTTATAGTTTTCCTTAGTTATGATAAAGATTATTGTAACTTTTACTTGATAACTGTTTTGTTATATGTAATTTTGCTATGTTAAATCCTTTTTTTTTTGTTTAAACCGAAAAAGGGGAAATGATGGAGGAAGGTCATTGGCTAATAAAGGCACTGCCCTGGCCCATTTTATTGGTTAGAGGATAGGTGGGAGGAGTAAACAGAACAAAATGCTGGGAGGAAGAGGAAGTGAGCTCGGAGACTCGACCGCTTTCCTCGCGGGAGCAGACGCCTGAGAGAGACGCCATGCCCTGCTCCCGGGATGAAGCTCGAACCCAGGATGGACTAGGCTAGAATCTCCCCGGTAAGCGCACCTTGGGGTGCTACACACAGATGATTAGGAATGGGCTAAATTAATATGTGAGAATTAGCCTAGAAGAGAATGGGCCAAGCAGTGATTAAAAGAATACAGTTTGTGTGTTGTTATTTCGGGCATAAGCTAGCCAGGCAGCCGGGGTGCTGGGAATGCAGCCCCACCACTCCTATTACTACAAAGGTGTGCAGATTCTTTTCAGACAGGACAAAAGGCGCAGACTGGCGATAAACATGAACTTTCTAGTTTAATCTGAAATTTGAAGTTTTGGGTATTTGGGGGAGCACTGGGATAGAAGCCTGGAGTGTCACAGGTTAGATGTCCTTGATGCAGTGATAGGATTCTGGTTTCTCAAAGTGAACCAACAGGAGGAGAAGCAGAGCAGGCCCTGAGCTCCCCAGTTGCTGAGTAGGCTTCGTGCACAGGAAAGGGATTTTGGAGAAATTCTGAGCAACTTCAACCAAATGAAATAAGGGTGTCTGAGAGCTGCATCTTTGACACCTGTGACGCAAACTGCAAGATGCCCCAGCTGCCCATGGCATGGAGGCTCGGGATGTCTCACAGACTGAATATCTGGGACTCTCAGAATGCTGTCCCAACCCCATAATGTAAGGCAGTGGCAAAGGGGCACAGGGCCACTCACTCATTCCAGCTTCCTTGCCAGTCTGCATTTGAATACAAGTGAAAACAGGCTTATGGCTTTGTGGTAGACTAGGGGCGAAAAGCTTCGTGCAGCACACCCGTCACCTGGTGGGTCAGATGTAAGTGGCAGCATTATGTTAAGAAATGAACCTTTAAGGGCTCAGAAGTTAAGGGTGGTTACTTCTCTGGCAAAAGACCTAGATTCAATGACCAACACCCATACTACAACTCACAAACTCCTGTAACTCTAGCTCCAGAGGACCTGACGTCCTCTTCCGGCCTCCTCGGCTCCTGCACACACACGGTGAGATTGTGCAAGCCAGAGGCAGTGGATCACTATAACAAATGTATTTTCAGGACACAGCAGGGCAGTTGCACACCTGAGCCTATGGCGATTGTGAACGCATGCACAGGCCGTGTGCAAGGTCAAGTCAGACAGAAACCCCAGCATGAAGGAGGAAGGTGGTCATAAAAGCCTGTCTCTTGATGGCAATTGGTAGCAGTCGAGAAAGGGGAAGTTAGTTTTCTTTAAGGGTATAGGGCCTGGTAGGTCAACCACACTCCAGTGGATGGCCACACTTGCAAGAGTATATAATATGGGCAGCATGAGTTATAGGTGGATAAGGAAGAGGAGGCGATCTGGGAGAAGCTGGGGGTAGGAATATGATTAAAATAGGTTATATGAAATTTTCTAAGATTAATATAAAAATATAGAAGGCTCATTACTGCGTTGCTGTTTGGGCCACAGGATAAGGAAGGCCCATGGGGCGAGGAGGAGTTTGGCCACTGTTTTCTTTTGCTCTCTCCCAGCAGCATCCAGGAGTGAGCCAAGTTTGTGCTTCTCTTTTGCAGAAGTTTGGAGCATCTTCCATCCATACCCCGAGCATCATCCATCCATACCCGGGGATTGTCCATCCATACCCGAGGCATCTTCCATCCATACCCAGGGCATCGTCCATCCGTACCCGGAGCATCTTCCATCCATACCCAGGGCATCCTCCATCCATCCTTGATGCATTCTCAACTCTGTTCTAGAGCCACCCCCATGTCCAAGTCCCCCTCTTATGTCACACTGCTCTCTCCTCTAGAACTTGGATATCATCATCGCAGGACGAGCTTTAGCCTCTGTTCTTCTAGAGACTGAATACACGTGTGGCCGTCTGTACCATGGAGCGAGGGGTGTGTGCTCTAGGCAGAGTTTCATCTTTAAAAGAGCTGGTTCTAGTTAGCAAAGGAAAAGCGTGTTACTATGGGCCATCTGCCAGGACACAGAAATAGCTGCATTTTGGAAAGGCATTCAAACGATATTGTTCTTTCTCAGCATCGTCACCATGGTGCACGTTCCTGGAAAGCAGAATCTAGGCTTGGCCATCTCCCAGGAGCCACACTGCTGCCATGAATGTGATGCACCAGGCTAACAGTGCTAAGCAGCCGAGAGGCAAGGTCCTCATATCCTAGCCAATGAGGATTAACATCTGGACAGCACCGAGAGGGGACACACCGGCCACAGTCAGCCCTACCTCCATCCTGGGCTGTCACGATACCTGTGCCTCACTTTGTGCTGTTTGCCTGTCTTTGCTGATTGTAGTTCCTCCTGTATATGCCTCCTCCCCTCCTCTCTTCATCTTACTTCATCCACAGATCTTCCTGCTCTCTGGGGCACAGGCTTCAGCTTTATAGGCACGGCTGGTGATTGTAAAAATATAAAATAACATCTCTGCAGTGGAAAGCAAGGCATTCTCACAGGCATTAAAAATGGATTTATAATGGATTTCAGCAATCTTCAGTATTTACTGAAATGAAATCAGGATCTCGAAGAGATATCTATACACCTACATTCATAGCAGTATTTATGGCAATAGTTAAAACATTGAGTCAACCCAATCCCTAGCTGCGGGTGAATGGATAAGCAAAACACAATCTTTACAAACAATGGAATATTTTAAAAGGACAGGAATTCAGATACATGCTGTAAGGGAATGAAGATAAAAAATAATCCCATCACACAACAAATACCGCGTAATGTCCCTCCCATAAAGAGCTAAGAATAGTGAAACACACATACGTGCACACACACGTGCACACACACGTGCACACACACGTGCACACACACACACACGCCCACACACAGCAGCAGCAGAGTGCAGATAGAAACTGCAGGAGGGGCAACAGTGATTTGTTGTTGAATGGCTATGGTTGGCTACAGATGGGAACATAAAGAGAATTCTGGAGATGGGTGGTGGCAATGGTCGTACAACCATGAGCACTTTAATATCATTGAGCTGTTCATTTAAAAGTGATGAAGACACAGGGGTGGAGACAGCTCACTTCCTGCTCTTCCAGAGACCTGAGTTCCATTCCCAGAATCCACATCAGGGGCCTCACAACCACCTGTAACTTCAGAGCCAGGAGACCTGGTGCCCTCTTCTGGACTACACAGGGACCAGCATGCATGCGGTATATATACACACACGCAAGACACGTAAAAAACTTTTTCCTTTAAATGATGAAGACAGCAAGCACACTTATGTAGTGGGTAGTTTTGCCACAGTACTTTTTATAAATAGGAGTAGCCAGGACTAGAGTTCTTCAAAGGCCTGAAGAGGGCTGTGCCGGACAATCAAAGACAAAGAAGTGACCGTGCGGAATATCAGCTTCCAAAGATGGCTGTGAGCTGCTGAAGAGGCGGTTATTAAAGCAATATCCATTAGCACTTTCCTAGAAACATGACAAGCGTACAATCTGCTGCCAGTGTGTGTTGTGATTTGCTCTCCCTGCTTCTGGTCGGTGGGCAGCCATCAGAGAGCATCGCCTTCCCTCAGCCCACACTTCCCCACCGCCAGCTGGTGAATGCTGATGCCACCAGGCAGGTCCTGGCTTTCCATCCTTCCCCCCACCCCGCTTCCGCAAGATCCAAACTTCTGTTCCCTTTTGGCTCTGAAAACAAACAGTAACGTGAAAGCGCCACCATGAAAAGTCCTTTGTTGGAATATTAATTTGATGCCTTCCTTTGCTTTTTCTGCTCGCTGCCCCACGCTGGCTCAGTGTCCCCTGTCATTGCAGAGCTTGGTGACTTCAGAGTTGCCGGGAAGATCCTTTCCTTCCTGGCTTTTGTGTCCAGGTACGTAAACCTGAAAAGGTAAAGAAGGCGTCGAGCCCCAGCCAGAGAACTACAGAGAGGGTCAGGAGATTCCTCGTGAGAACATTTCTCAAGTCTGGGCGAGACTGGGCTGCGATTCTGAGGCAGGCAGGCTCCAAGCTGACTGGACTCCTGTGCCAGCAGGGCCCAGGAATGAAAATAACAGCTACAGCCAGTCCCAGACTTTGATCCCAGAATGCACCAGTTCCCAGGAGACAGGCAGTGTGATAAATGACCTAAAGAGACCTTGTGACATCTCAGGAGGGGTCAGTGGGGATGAGACCCTGGATCAAAAGGATGTCCTTGGTACCTAGGGGGAAGGAAGATGCTGTAAAACATACTGAAGATGTCAACTCTCAGGCAAGAGGGATGCTCTGAGGTGCAGAGAACTTGATGCTCTTTTCGAAGACCTCAGTTCAGTTCCCAGGATCCGCGTCGGTGGCTCACAACCACCAACACGTCTCCCAAATTTCTGTGGGTACCAATGCCTTTCCCAGATTTCTGTGGGTATACGCACTCGTACGCTCCCCATAAACACAGCTAATAAATAATAATGAAAATACCTTAAATATCTTTAGAAAGAGAGATCAAATCTCCTGCCAGCCCAGAGCACAGAAGGGTCCAGAGCCGCCAGTAAGCTCTAGAAAATGAAGAGGTGCAGGTTTCATTCCTGGCACATTACTTTGCTCTGACAAAGTGGAGAAACGTATTCTCAGTGGGCAAAACGTTTATTCCGCTCGGGCTAGAAGGTGAAGGCAAACCTCACCCACACGTGACCCCGTGCTGTCTCTAGCATTCTCTTCTGTGTCGCCAAGAGCCGCGTACAACTTGCTGCCTGAGATGGCACCAAAGCAGCCAAGGGTAAGAAAATCAGACAAACCAACACAAACTTTTACAAGTCTACCCATTAAAGCTTGCCCTGGCCCTCCTATTTCAAACTGCGTTTCTCCCTCCCATCAGCCAGACTCACCTAAACCTGCTAGGGTGATCTTGTCACACGGCTCTGCACTGACAGATCAAACCCAAACTCATGATCTACAGGGAAATCCTTCCCTCTCTAGCCATGGTTCAACTCAGCCACAGGACACGCCTTTCCAACCACTCTCTCGCAGGAGGAAGTGTCTGTGAATTTCCCAGCACTTGCCAGTGACTGACTTCTCTTCTCCCTAAATCCCTCTGGCCTTGCACGTGACAGTGGCAGAGGGAAAACAGCTCCATGACACCCCCCACATGGGTGCCAATGTCTCACAGGCAAAAGATGGGTCAGCTCCCTTCTGCCCACAAACAGCTCATGGTGACCGAACGGCGGGAAGCACCGAGGGTAGAGACACATGACCTGAAGACTAGGGAATACACCAAGGGATCCTTTTCTGGGTTCAGGAAGCTGGTGAGGTTTTGTTTGTATGAGTGGATTGCCTCCATGTATGTGCGCCATGTTTATCCAGTGCCAGCAGAGACCAGAGAGGGTGGCAGATCCCCTGGAGCTAGAGTTACAGGGGGCTGTGAGCAGCCATGCAGTGCAGGAGCTCTGAGTAGAACCTGGGTCTCCTGCAAGAGCAGTCAGTGCCATTAGTCACCTCGCCATCCCTCCAGCCTCTTATTTACAATTTGATACCAGAAGTACATATGGATTCCTTTTAAAAACCTTCTCTATGCTGGGCAGTTGTGGTCCATGCCTTTAATCCCAGCACTTGGAAGGCAGAGGCAGGTGGATCTCTATGAGTTCGAGGTCAGGCTGATCTACAGAGTGAGTTCCAGGACAGCCAGTGCTACACAAAGAAATCTTGTTTTAAAAAACAAACAACAACAACAAAAACAAACAAAAACAACAACAACAAAAAAAAAACCTCTCTACAAAGACACAACCATCTTAGCTTCTTTGTGGCAGAGTCTCTCATTGGTTGAGTCAATTTCATTCCCACAGTTCCAGACCAGTAAGCCTGAGTTTCCTGAGGCTGCCTAGTCTCCCCAGACCTTCACCCCAAAAGCCAACATCATGTAGAATCTGATCCCCCAGCATACTCCTGGCATTTTCCAGCATGCCCAACAGAGCATGGTAGATTGCCAAGAGTTCATCAAAGTCTCCCTCTGCACACCTTAGCCTCTGAAAGAGTTGGTAAAAACCCATTAGCATCTGTTCACTAGAGACTGGTCCAAAACCCATGAATCAAAGCAGCACACGGCTGTGTTACAAACCACTGCCTGCAACTGCCAGGAGCGCCGAGAGAGCAGCAGCCAGGGCTGCACAGAGGCCTGCTCTCCAATTAAGCTAATATTTTAGACATGAGCTCACCTCGCTTTAAAATACGCTACGTTCGGCGGAGAACGGAACTTCACTTCCCCCTTGAATTATTCAGAACCGTGTCTAATTTTCAGTACACATAAATATGTTCTGCTTTAATGAAAACCGTTCCCTCCGAGGAAAGCCCGGGGTTTTGCCTTCTCAGAGGCGCTTCTCTGAATATTTGGTAATTCACGGACTTTTAACATTGAAGGGTCAAAACATGATTTGGAAGAACTGTTCCTGTTCCTTGGGCATCACTCGGGAGTTAATTCTCCTGCGCTCCTTCTCCTTGATTTCACTGAGCTGATTCTTCGTGTCTTCTTTAAACTCCTTGGATTCTGATGAGGTTTATAACTGCTTTTTAAACTTCTGTGTCCCGGAGTCCATCCAGGTAGTTCTCATCGACGGGCATTTCTACAGAACTGGTAAGTTTGGGAGAGAAACTACTGGCTTGATCTTTCATAGTGCTGGTATTCTTCTGATGAGGTCTGGGTATATGGATTTCCTTTGTTAGTTCAGGCTAGAGCCTGGAGGGGGATGTGGTGGTCTGGGTACCACCTGTCCATACTTAGTAAATACTTTGGTCATATTTGGCTAAAACCTTTATATATTTATATATATTTATGGATTTACACATTTATAGTCTAATCTTTCCCCTGGTGGACATTTTGCTTACAGACCTGTATCTCTGACGTTCTCCTTCCTCCAGTAAGAGTTGTTCATTTCCTTGGTGGTAGACTTGGGGCAGACACTGAGTGACAGACTGATTCCTAAAACATTGATGACGATACTCGCTTTAATGATACACTTGTACAACGTGAATCCCCAGGAGCAGGAACATGAAGACAGGACAAGGGAGTTAGGAGAAGCTCGCTCCCCACTTTACACCGGGAGAAGTTGATGCTGCAGTTCTGGGCACCGTGAGAGTCTGCCACACCCACGCCCCTGCTATCACTGCTTTATTTTCAGGTCCGACCCATGCCCTCCATACCCCAGGAGCAGAGGTTCCCGAAAGAGCCGTGTGAGTTTGGCCCTCACTTCCCATCTCTACTGTCTACTTATTCCCTTGTCCACACGACAGGCTCTCACTGTCGGCTGCACCCGGAAATCACCTGCTCCTTCTACCGTGGTCTGGCATCCGGGCTCCTCCACTGCTCGCTCTGCCTTCATTGCTCTGGGTTGTGGCCTGTAGGGTTCTATCACACAGCAAGGCAGAGAGTGCAGCAGGATCATTCATCCTACCCAGAGTCACAAACGCACAGCTCGTGGACCAAAGGGACCCAGCGCTATATGCTCTGCAGTTGGTTGGTTTTGTTAATAAAGTATAAGTATCATGGAATTTATCACTTTAGTGATTTTTTTAGATACAGTATTTTGTATCATTAAATACACTCAAATTACTCCATGAGGGAATGTCTGTTTTCTTTTAGATTTATTTTATTTTATACGTATGAGTGCTTGCCTGTATGTGTATGTGTGCACCACATGCAAGCAGGTGCTTGTGGAGGCCAGAAGAGGGCATCGGGTCCTCTGGAACTGTAGTTAGAGACAGGTGTGAGCTGCCATGTGGCTGCTTGGAACTGACCTCGGTCCTTCTGAAGAGCAGCCAGTGCCCTTAACCTATAAGCCATCTCTACAGCCCTGACACTTGCTTTTTATGGGCAAAATATATCATGCTACTTCAAATATATTTAGAATTAGGAACATTTCATACAAATATCCAAGAAAAGGTCATCAGTGACATGAAGATGGTGCCCTCTTCAGGCAGACAAGTGCCTCGGGCTGCCCCAAGATTGGTTCATCACAGGTTTTAACCTTATTCTGACGGCAAGGCCCAAAAAGTCTTGACATTGTTTCTTTTATTACTTCTCCATCTCTTTCCCCTCCTCTTCCCCATCCCTCCATTTCTTTCCCACTCCTCTTCCCCATCAGCCTCTAAGAACTCTGGAATCTCTCTCCTCCTCTCCTCTTTCCCTCATTCAGCCCTGTCAAGGACCAATGCTTCCCACTGCAATGCTTGCAAGTGGCCCTGGTCCTCTCTGCTCACCAGTTGCTTTCCATACTCTCTGAGTCTCTCTCCTCTTATCGTGTTTACCCGGTTTCCTCATTGTACCACAGAGAAAAGAGATTCCCTGCATGTTCTTAGTGAACCACACATAGCCACGGATGAGACCAAATACTAAGGATTGCCCAGGGCTCAAAAAGCCTACTGGACCTGGTTGTGAACCCCAGTTCTGTTTCATATGTGCTGCAATGTGGGGCCAGTCATTCAACCTTATTATAAGGATTAATAATCTGTATCTAAATAAGCAGGGTAATAATTTCCATCGCAACAGAACTTTATGAGTCTGTGAAATTGCAAGCAAGTGCTAAACTCAACCATCATATCCCAGTTATGTGCTTCCCAGAACAGAAACTATGAGGTACACATGACTACTGAGCACTTAACAAAACTAAGAATTCAAATTTCTACGATACTTGATGTAAATTAATTTTAGGTTGAACTTGCACTTCATGGGGCAGGTGGCTCCCACTGGGTTGCACAGCTCCAGAACCCAGATACATGAGTTCCTATCAAGCAAACTTGGGGCATGGTTTTATGAGGCTGCTGTATGTTCCAGTGAGTGACCAAAAACCCTCAGAGGCCACAGTGAGCATTAAAGCATCACTTTGTACCGGCAATTTGTGTCTAATAAAGAGGCAAGCAAGGGCAGGACTCCAGGATGCTGGGAATGGAACTTCACTCAAATGGAGATGCCTGCTGCTGAGTTTCCATTTAGGGGTCATTCCAGGAAGCTGACCCTCCCACCTGGAGGATGGAATGGGGCCCTGTTCTGAGCAGCAGGGGAGTTCTCACATACAACTTTCATTAGCCTCTCCTGGGTCCCCATCACCCCGCGACCAAGCCTAATCAGATGGCAGCTGGACAACACCACACAGACACCACCAGACTCGCACAGCTCTGGAGCACATAGGCTCCATCCCTCCTCCAGGGCTTGGTGCCCTTCCCACCTCATCCTCTCAACTTGTGGTGCCAGAAACATCCTTGTTGCCTTCCAAGAACAAAGCATTTAGACCCAAATAACTTCTCAGACTGTTAGAGGAAACCTTGGAAGTTGTCTTTTCCAATAGTCTTCTACAAATTAAGAAACCAAACTGAAGCCCAGACAGAGCATTTGTCAGGATTTACTAGAGAAACAGAACCAATATACTCTGAAGGGAGGGTGAGAGAGAAGGGTGGGAGAGGAGGGAGGGAGGGAGGGAGGGAGGGAAGGAGGGAGGGAAGAGGGGAGGGAGGAAAGAGGGGAGGGAGAGAAAAGGGGTGGGTTTATCTTAAGGAATTAGTTTATATGATATATAGGCTGGATCCCAAAGTCAGCATAGCAAACCAGCAGGCTTGACCAAGGAAGGGTGATGTTAGAGTTCTCTGAAGGATACCTGCCTGTTGGCCAAAATCCTTCTTCCTGGGCAGGAAGGGCCCTGTCTTCCAACCTTCAGCTAACTGTATGACATTCACTCATCTTAGAAGACATTCTTCTTTATTCAAAGTCCACCAAAGTAAATGTTAGCTCAATCCAGTCATGCTCACAAAAACAATCAAACAAATAAAAACACACCTCAAATCATCGCTGGTCAAAAACTAGACACAGTGGCCAAGCCAAATCGACACAGAAAGTTACCCATGACAGAGTTGAAGTAACTTGACCAGGGGCTCTGAATTAAAGTCAGAGGTGAACCTAAGATCCGCTTTTTAAAATGCAAGAATATAACACGTCCTCTGTGCCTGGAAGTGTTTGAAAAGATAAGGAAACTTTTGGACAAGCAGGGTTACTATGACCCATACACATGCAGTACCGGTTATTCCCATGAGACTCTACCGCTCAGAACACACGGTGCCAGTTTCTTTCTGCACTATTGTCAATAGACCCAATATGGGCAACCTGAGGAAAGCAAGATTTATTTGGGTCAAAGGTTTCAGAGTTATTTCAGTCCTCAGTCCTTGGTTCTTTCCATTCTGAGCTAAGAGTGAGGGAAAGTTTCGTGGTCGTGGCAGAAGGAGCATGTGGCAGAGGCTGCTCACCTTGTGACAGACGGGACGCAAAGAGAAGAAATACAGGACAGGGCAGGGCAGGATATAGTCTTCCACAAACATCCTCCCTTGTTACCCACTTCTTCCACCAAGTCCCTGCCCCCGGTTTTTCACCGAGTCCCAACTGCACCATCATATAGGAAGCCCATCAGGGGTTTACCCATTGCCTAGAACACAGCTCTCAGGACACAATTATTTCCCAGAAGACCATGAGTAGTGCCCAAGTTCTCGGTGCATGAGCCTGTAATAGTCAAACCATGACATTCATTTATTACTAAGAACCACAGCATGCTTGTTTTATAGAGAGTACTGACTGTATTTGCTCATCAGCTCAAACCCGAGACTCTAGCGGATTTGGGGAGAAATACAACTGCAAGCAGCATGTATCTGTAGACAGATGCAAAATGCTTTAGGAGTGGAATGATTCCTTTTTTCCTTTCTAAAGATCAAAACATGGGGGATGAAGAGATGGTTCAGCTGTTAAGAGCACTGGCTGCTCTCCCAAAGGACCAGGTTCAGTTCCCAGCACCTACATGGCAGCTCACAACCATCTGTAACTCCTCTTCCAGAGGGTCTTATCTCCTCTTCTGGCCTCCGAGAGTATGACACACATGTACACGTACACGCATGCAGGCAAACACTCATACACATGAAATAAAAATAAAAAATAAAATTAAGAAAATCAAGACCATAGCACTAGGACCTAATATTTGGGAATGCCCACATATGCTCCTAAACACTAAAACGCAATCCCCTTAGGATGCTGGTATCAACACCAGCTGTAAGAGGCAGACACGCATCATCCTTTTGGAATCTTTGCTGAATGTAACACATTCTCAGCCACCCCAAAATAAACCAAAACTGTACACTTGCTAATCTAAGTTTGTTTCATTATTTCAGACTATGCCATCACTCCCAAAGTCCATTAATCCTTTATCCAAAATCTTGAATACCAAAAAAAAAAAAATCTAAAAATAGAGGTTTTATGACCAGCCTGAGAACAAAACTTAAGTGATACGAAGCTATTTGCACTCCACTTACAAATCCAGCGGAGAGTGAACGCTCCTGGTTCACTTTATAATATAAACCTACTTCATACATGGTGAGGACATCACCCCACTAGAGTGCCGTGTTGTATTCGATACAAGTACGATTTAAAAACCTGAGCACCGTGCTCTGAATATGGAATGCCCCGACGGGCTCACCTGTTTGAATTCTCCACTCCCAGACGCAACGGGGCTTGGCAAGCCGAGATGTGGGACTTTTACAAGGTAGAGGCAAGCTGGAGGCTGTGGGTCACCAGGGCTGGACCTCGAGTTTTATATCCCAGCCCAACTTCCTGTCTACTTCCTGCTTCCGACTGCCAGTGACTAACTGCCTCCCTCTCATTCCTGCCACCACTCCTGTTCCACCATGACGAACTGTGTGTGCCCTCGACCCGTAAGCCACCATGACCCTCCCCGCTCCCGCCTTCGTGTCTTTTCATTGCATTTTGTCAAATCAAGGAGAAAGTTAAGTAGTACAAAAACACTGGTACTGAGCAGTCAGACTGGAGTCGGAGAGATGGTTCGAGGCTCGTAGCGTTCTTGTGAAAGACGCTGTTTTGGTGCCCAGCATCCACATCGTGGCTCCCAACCACTAGGAACTCCAATTTCAGGGGATGTGATGCCCTCTTCTGACCTCTGATGGCTCCTGCATGCACCCGAGCACACAGAGTGTATACACTCAGGTACATACGCATACAATAAACTCTAACAAAGAAGTAGATTATTGCCGTCATAGAGCTGGCCATGTGTCCTTAGGTGGGTGGTATGTGGAAGAATTTAAAATGCCAAGCTAGAAAAGCCCTTCAATATTGTAAGCACGGTGTA
Source organism: Microtus oregoni (assembly GCF_018167655.1). Lineage (NCBI taxonomy): Eukaryota > Metazoa > Chordata > Mammalia > Rodentia > Cricetidae > Microtus > Microtus oregoni. Next base: position 10,103,855 of record NW_024543088.1, on the reverse strand, counting down.
AGGAGCCACTCTGATGGCAGTCTGGGGACCCGGAGGCCACGGGAAATGCAGATCGTGGAGGCAGAGCTCACGAGGTTTCAGAAAGAAGCAGGGATTCTAGTGGCAATCGGGCTAGAAGCCATTAGGGTTACAGACTGGAAAAGAGTCTAACTGAATCCTGCTGGCGCTCTTAGAACGAGGGAGCATTTAAAGGAGATGGATTCGTGCTTGGCAGGGGCACGTCCTGCCCTCTCCTGACTACCACCATTCTCGTTCTTCTGTGTTCTTTCTGCGACTAGCTGGATTCATTCACTATAACCCCCTCATGGTATACCCACTACAGCACATGTCCCAAGCTCTCTCTCTGCTTAGTTTTTCTTTAGGCAGTTTCTCTATGTAGCCCTGACTGCCCTGGAACTCACTTTGTAGACCAGGCTGGCCTCAAACCCACAGAGATCAGCCTGCCTCTGCCTCCCGAGTGCTGGGATTAAAGGCGTGCGCCACCACCGCCTGGCCCAATTTCTCTTTTTAAAGGCCGAAAGCACTTAGCTTGTGGGCAGAACACATTCTATGTGCAGTGGACACTTGGGCTGTTCTGAACCCTTATCTACCATGAATAATGTGGCTATGGCCACGGCTGCACAGTGAAGGCTTTGAGTCCTTGCACTTAAACTGTGTGGACACGGACCCGAAGGAGAACTGCTGGGTAATAGGGTGATTTTCATCCTCTGCTCAGTCATCCGGGGAGCCTCACACCATTTTCTACAACAGTCACGCTAAGCTGCACCCTCACAGCAATGCAAACTCGCATCTCCCCACGTCCCACAACAGTTACTATATCCCTGTTTTCCATTTTTAGGGGTTTCTGGTTTTGTTTATCTTGGGAGGGTTGCGAAGAGACAGGGACCCCCGTCACCCACACTTGCTACGTAGCCAAGGATAGCCTTGAAGCCTCAATCCTCCTAATTCCACTTCCTATGCCCTTGGGATTATGGGCCTGCAGCAGCACTCCCAGGTGTGTGTGTGAAGGAAGGTTGTGTGTGTGTGTGTGTGTGTGTGTGTGCATGCGTGTTGGGGGGGGAGCATGTGCATGTGTGCGTTTATGTGTGTGCGTTTCATACATATGAAAAAAAACAACTTTATTTAGCTGTTTTGGTAAGAAACGTCTCCATGGGTCTGAAATGGAACTTGCTTAGGTTCCCATCTCTAACTTAGAGGACACTGACATTTCCTCTTGACTTCCTCTGACTTTCGCATCTGTTCCATAGCCCAGATTCAAGGAACCGACTTTTCTTCAACTATCCTCACTGCTCATGACTCTGGCCTGCCTTTATCTGTGGACCCTCTGCTCCTCCCATAAATAGGTTGTAAGTATTTGACTTAAGACACCAGTGAGCTGCTAAGAGAAATGTCTATACTGTCTGTCACAGCCAAGGTTGACTCATTGCCTATGGCCCCACATGTGAACAAGACAGAACCTTTAGGGAATGCCAGCAAGGCCTCAATGCTGGAAAGAAGCCCTCTGGCATCCCCTCTCTCCCAAGAGACTACAGATTTGTTCACACTGGAGCCTTGAGGTGACACATTAGTCGGCCAGGCTAAGCCCTGGACCCGCCATCTTGGCATCTGCAGGATCCATAAGGCAGGCCAGACAGAGCTTCACAGTGCCAGTTCCCTGAGGCATCAGGGCCACTGATGACAGCGAGAGAAATGGAAATGACATGGTGGTCACTGGGCAGGCGGCCCACTGGCAAGCGCCACACGGGTCATGCTGTCCTTGCTCAAATGAAAATGCCAGACTAAGAGACACATCTCCCAGCATGTGAAGGAAGTAAAAGATAACCTTGCTTCTCTGTTCCTCCCCCTCCCTCATTTGTGTTAGGTGTAATTCATATACAATAAAAGATATGTCCTGTACAATTCTGCAAGTTTTGACAAATACAGTCATGAAACCACATCAAAATGTAGTCATAAAACGGTTCCATCACATGCCAACATTTTTTCCTGCTCCTTAGGAGGCAGCCCTCCCTAAATCTGCACTCCCTGGAAACCATGCATCTGTTTTAGGTTGCCATGGTTTTGCTTTTGCAAGAATATCTGAATAAAGCCATACAATCCTCAGCCCCTTGAGATGGTCTCTTTTAGCATGCGTGATCTGTGATTCACCTAGGTGGATTCACGCATCTACTCCACGGTCTCCCTTTTCTATGTCTTCTAATTGTAGTAAAGTATACACATATCAAGCTGATTGTTTCGGCAGTGTTTAGGGGGAATTGCGCGCCTTACCTTGTTGTACGACTGTCATTGCTGAGTTCACTCTTAGAAGCTGCCTTGGAAAGTTATTAACTTAGCATTTAGTTCCCCTCATAACCCCTTGGCGGGGGAAAAAACTCTGTAAGTCGGACTGTGCGTGTTGGTGAGGATGATAAGGATGTAAGCCTAGCTCTTACTACCCAGTAAGATTCAGGCACATGCCTGTGGCCCGCGAGTGATGAACAGAGCCCCCCAACCCCTATGGTTATGTTAGCCATGGAGATTGTATCTCAGCATTCCTATGAGAATGAAAAATGAAGATCATAAACCCTCAGTGGCTATGAAAATTATACATATATTTCCCCAACCCAACAATCTCACTTCTAAGACTTTAGTCTAAAGATATATATGCACACTTACAAAATATCATAGTATCAAAAGCAAGGATAATATCAGAAGCAACCCAGGCAGCCATCCATAGAAAGCTATATAAATCATGGTACATCCACTTCAAAAAAAGAAATACATGCTTTTTTAAAACCAGAGAGATGCCACTATGGCTCCCACATGGGAAGAATTGTAGGGTGGATCAGCGGGCAAAAAAAAAAAACAAAGGGCACGGTGATTTCTGTGTAAGAAAGGAACACGGGGTGGGAACACACACTTGTGGAGAGAACGGGCCCCAAAGATCCTGGGAAGATGCCTACAACCTAGATGACCTAGAGGAGAAGGAGAAAAATGTAGTCCCTCCTAAGACACGCCTTAATAGTGTCTTTAAAGAAAACGTTTTCAGAAGTAGAAAGACATGACCTTTAGGAGGTGTTAAACAGGAAGGGGTGAAGAGTGAAATGTTCCTTGGGAACACAAGCGTCAAACTGGACAAGAAGGACTTCTTCACTGTCACAGTTTTTGGTCGCCACAAATCCCACACTTTGCCTTTCACATACTGATGATATGCAAAAGCTCTTTGGTATTTAGAAAACTGATTTTTTTTTCTGAGTCCATCATACATCTGGCGAGTCTGAGAAAGTGCCTTCTGGCCACACAACTTGAATCTAAACAAATCCCTACAAAACATAAAGAGCCTCCAATTTTCTTTGACACCCTATGTCTATTTCCCTTCAGGGAGTGATGACTCTTGACAAAAAAAATGCTTTAAGCAAAAAAAAAAATTGCTCCAAATTTAAATATTAAAAATTATCACTAAAACAATGTTGAGAGTCATGATTCTCTACTAAGATCCATATAAGATTTCTTGAGATTGGATTAAGACCTAACGTGATTTTAAGCATGCTTGAATGCAAAAATTAAGTATATTAATGTTCTGTGACTATTTAACAACTCACCCAAACTTAGCAACACACCACACACACACACACACACACACACACACACACACACCACACACACACACACACACACACACGCACCACACACACACACACACACACACGCACACACACACACCACCCTCTATTAGCTCATCCTTTCACGTGACTGTGCACTCTGTAGAGTTCTTAGGAATTCTGGGACAGAGTCTGTTTCTGAGTTTATTGGTTCAGGGACTGGCCAAATTTTCTTAATTGCTCTTGGAGAACTGAGGTCCTGCTTCCTTGCTGGCTGTTGGCAGCGGGGCTGGTCTGTGTGTCTGGAGGCCGTCGAATCACCTTTCATCCTTCCATATGTCTGGGCTTCCCTTTCGTCTCCAGATTTCTTTGCCTTCTCCTGCCACGTTCCTCTGGCTCCATCCAGAGACGATCTCTGCACTTAAGACTTAACCCCACCAGGCTAAGTACACTCTTGTGAGGTGTGTGACTTAAACTCTACCTGCCAGATCCCTTTTGCCCGAAAACACAACATATTCCACTCTTTGAGTTGCCCGTCCATCTCTCAAAATGAGTTTTTAAAACACAATCGGGGGCCGGAGAGATCACTCAGCAGTTTAAAAGCATTTGTCGCTCTTACAGAAAACCAGGGTTTTATTCCCAGAACCCACATGCCAGCTCACAACCACCCATAACTCCATCCAGTTCTAGGGGATCAGATGCCCTCTTCTGACCTCCACAGGCACCAGGCACTTAGATGGTGCAAATACAAGCACTGCAGGCAAAACACCCCTGTGTGTGAAATAAAATACATATTTCTTTAAAAATAAATATAAAATGATTGAAATCTTCACAATTTCACGAATAAGGCAACCTGGGGCCACGGTCTACCATCAGACAATTCTATACAGGGATGTAAACACACAAGCTCATCTTTATATACAACTGACCCACTGCCTCAGGGCCTAGGACTCAGCAGGTGCCGGAACAGCAGAGAAGGGACCGGACCAAGAGAGAAACAAGTGAACTGCTCAAAACGGTAGCCAGGAGATGGAGCTAGCTCTCAAGAGTTAAGTCCTAGCATCAAGTCGCCCCAGAACAAGATGGAGTGTCGTCTTTAAAATGGAATCAAAATCCAAGTTCTAAGTTTGAAGCAAAGTAAATGGAAGCCATCACGGTGTGATAGACCCCTGGGCAGTTCAGGTGGGTGGCCGTGGGGTCATCTCGGGAAGCTGAGTGTTTCCTAAAACACTAAACTTTCGGCCTTCTGGAATTCTCTCAGTTTCGCACCCTCGTTCCCATTGTCAAGAGAACAGGATCAGACTGGCCAGGGCTGACACAAGGACAGTCACAGGGGAATAAATTCAGAGTGATGTCACAGTTTAACTTGTAACTCTTGTCCTCAACGGCATCTACACCCTAAAAACCACAGTGGCTTACACCTGCAACCATCCAACAGCCAGCAGGCCGAGGCAAGAGGATCACAAGTTCAAGGCCAACCCTCAGTCTCCAAAGACAAGAAGGAAAAAGGACTCTTCGCAGCTAACCGCCACCACCAAACAAACTGAAAGAAATCATATATAGCCCTTGGTTTCACTATTTTTTTTCTTTAGAATGAAATAAAAAGATGTGGTAGCAGTGTTTAGTAAGAGAAGGAAAAGCATTTAATTTTCAATGATAACCCTTATTTACAGAAATGAGTTTTTGCAACAAAATCGGGAAATTTCTAATTATGTTCCAGTTGAATGCATAAGCATAGATGGAGTTTGATGGCACCCTGACCTTGCGAACTGCTCCTCTCAGAGCACATTACCCACAACGCATCTGGTTGAAGTCCTCGACTGTGACCAATCACATCACCCGCCTTAAACAAGTCTCCCTGCACTGGGGTCTCTTTCACCCTTCAGTTCCTCCCTAAAACCACTTGATGTCTGGAAGAGATCCTAAAATCTTCCCTGGCGTGAGCGATGCCAAGACCTCCAGTCTATAGATGCCTTTGGTAAGCAGAGGAAGGAGGGACTTGTCACCCTAACCAGGAGGCTGCTCTCTGCAGCCCAGAGGAAAGACAGCCATTGGGAGGGGGTAGAGCCACAGCCTGGAGGCACACTGGCTGTCCTCCAGTGACCTTGGCAGAGCCTGTGGAGCTTTGACAGCATTCCTGGCAAAGACATAAGCAGATCAGACAGGGTCCACATGTCAGTCACAACAGGGAGTGCAACAAGGTCCTGGAGGCATAGGTAGAACCTGTTGGGGCCACTAGGGCCCAGAGGCAGGCTGTGGTCCTACAAGGAAAGGGTTCTATCCTGAGGAATAACAGGCTGGGGGAAGGACCTGTCCACAATACATTTGAATCTGTATTCGAGAAAGCCTGCCCTAAGCCACCATATCACAGTCATTTCCAACACACAAGAGAGATCACAATCTTCATCAAGTCCTGGGATGAGGAAGGTGCGCGTGCCAAGCAGGTAAGAATACTGAAAAGCACACACACAGGCCCTGGGAGGCAGCTAAGGGCAGGAGCAATAGCCTATGTGGTTCAGGGAAGTCTCCTAGACACCCCCGACCCACAACTGGTAGCCGGCTCCCCAAGCCTGGCCCTGGAGTTCTTGTTAGATAGACTCTGACTCCTGCAGGGAGCATTAACATGCTGTGTGGTGAGACTCCCTTTCAACACACACATACACACACACACACACACACACACACACACACACACACACAGAGGCACATTTTGGGTAAACATAAAGGAATGTGTTTCCTTATGGCCTTTTTAAACACCCCCCCCTCGCCTTAGTGTTTTTTTATAGCATCTTCCTCCTCTTCCCTGACATAACACCCCCCCCATTAAAGCACCGCCAGTTAAAGTCTCTGCCCCTTCTTCCCACTCCCCCTTCATAGCATTTGTATCCTACTACCCCTCCCCTAGCACTTTCTCGCCTCTTCTCCCATTGGCCCTTTTGCTTTCCTGGCTTACAGTTACTTTAGGTTATGTACTTTCAAAGCTAAAGCTTTGTAACCAGGGGCCACAGGTCAGAGAGAACACGTGGTGCTTGTCTTCCTGGGTCTGGGTTACATAAATATGTGTGGTATATATAATTTGTATGCAATATATAGAGCGCAGTAACGAAGAAGAGGTCATGAATTTGAGATGCAGTGGGCTATGCAGGAGGAATTGGAAAGGGAGAGGGACAGGTGAAACGACATAAATCTAGTTCCCATGTATAAAATTTACAAGAGTAAAAATGGAAATAAAAATGGCCAGCTATGCAATTTCTATTGTTTTGTTTTTGTGTTTTTGAGACAGGGTTTCTCAGTGTAGGCCTGGCTGTTCTGGAACTTGCTCTATACACCACATATATGACCTCGAAGTCACAGAGATCTGCCTTCCTCTGCCTCCCACGTGCTAGGATTAAAGGCGTGCGCCACCACCAACCGGCTGTATTTTCTATATTTTAAGAAAGAAGCAAATATATGAATGTTGCTCCTCCCCATTCTGTGCCTGCAAATGATGTTTAGCTTTCTTTTCCTTTGCTTAAGCCCGGATCTAAGTTCACACCCTCGAACTCGCTCCTTCTTTTATTTAGCTCTTCTCAGCACTTAGAGCTGTGTCTGCAAAACGAGGCACAGGGCTCCGAATGTGTCACTCTTGTCTGAATTGTTCTGCAGAACAAGACTAAGCCTTCTGCTGTACAGAGATATTTAAGCCAGAGAAGAGTTTTCATCGGCGGGCAGCTGCGATATTTGGCCTTTCTCACTTAACTCTCTCTGTTTCTTATACACACTGGTGACTATCGAGTGAAGGAAGAGGATTAAAGAAATAGCAAAAGCAGCAGTCGGAATGTAACAGGGAAAGCACACAGCTCTTTTCTCTGAGAGGTTATACTTCAAGCAGCAATGCTGCGGAACTTTGTGTAAAGTCACTTTTCCTTTTTCATCGCCCTAAAGCACCTCTAGGGGTGGGAAGGGGTGTGGAGCAGTCTGGGAAGGCACATCGAAGGTGTACAACTGGAAACGTGCTTTGCTGAGAGGAAGGGGCTTTATTCATTGGTAATTTTTTAGGTTTGTTAATTTTTACTTTATGTGTATCACCATTGGCCTGTGCAGTGCCTTCGAAGGCCAGAAGAGGGCACCAGATCCTCTCAAACTGGAGTTACAAGTGGTTGTGAGGGGCCACGTGAGTGCTGGGAACTAAACCCAGGTCTTCTGCAAGAGCAGCCAGTGCTCTTACCTGCTGAGCCAAATTAAACGGGCAAAACTTAATAACTTTGGAAGTGAATGGGGTTTGAATTTTGCATTTAATAAAAACTAAGAATCTTGCAAATAAATTCTCTACCAACCAAAATACCAAATTAGTTCAGTACTGTTTTTTAAAAGAAATTTTAAAAAAATAACCAATATGCTTATTTTGTAAAAAAAAAAATCTCAATTTAAAAAACGTATTCTTTCTCAGAAGGCACCCTCTTCTCCACACTCCAGTAAAGGAAAAACTTTTAAAATTTATTTAATTTTGATTACAGACTTTCGCCTCCGAGAGAAGAACAAAATCATGACGATGACAATGATAATGTATATGCGAGGCTGCTAGCAGATTATAAACATCTGTTATAAACTTCATTTTTATCGAGCAACTGTTTTGTAAGAGACAAGGAAATCGGGAAAGAGGGGTGGTCTGTGAGTTAAGAGCACCACATGGTAGCCCCCAAGGGCTCCAACCCTCATCTGGCCTCCTTGGGTACTGCATGCCCTTGGTGCACATACATGCATGCAGGTAAAACACCCTTGCCCAGTAAAGAGAAATAAATATTTCTTAAGGCAGGTAATTAAATCAGTTAGCTTATGGGTGGTGGTGGTGGGGTTGGATTCCCAGTGCAATTCCCTCAAATCCACCAACTATTACAAAAGTTGAGTTGCCGCCATTACGTCTTTCATTTCCCTCTCCTGAGAGGAAGGAAAGCTGGAGCCCGACTGCCTGACATCACATCAGTCCTCTCTGCTGCCCTCCATCCACTTCCTTGTCCCTCACTTCTTGTCTCTGTACCAGGCCCCACCACCCTCCAACACATAGAACCGAGTACTCTCTCCACCTTGGTTGGGGTTCCAAATGGCCCGGCTCCCGTACATGTGATATAGCTTACTCCTTCACTCGCCAGCAAGTATAGGGATACTTCCATCTTCTCGTGTTACAATAACATCCTGCTTACTTTAATTTCCCATTGTTGCTCATATCCACTCTCTTGTCAAGCCCCATAGCAGTTCTGGTGATTCCATTATGTCTCCTCTTTCTTCTCTTGGTTTATCACAATGACTGTATTATTGATACCCTTCATTTTTACTCTCTCTCTCTTCTATGTGCCTAATGCATCCTATCCTACTGGCCTACATTTCTCCTGTATCTTCCCTGGACGTGAAATTCTTCGACAGCCATGACTACACATTCAGCGCAGATCAGACCCACCCTTCACTGTACAAACTTTTGCCATGTCCCACTCGGACTAAATGTCAAAGTTCTTGTCACCTCACATCCCTCCGCCCTTGCTTGTGCTATGCCTTCCTCCAAGCCTAATGTCACATCTTGATTCATCTACACCAGGACAGCTGTCTCCCTACCTCCCCGAGGACACTGTCCCTGACCTTCAGAATGGACAATGAGCTTCCACAGCTGCCTGTGTCTGCCTCGGTCTGCCTTGTGTGACTCTGTGAAGATGTCCTCTCCTCCTCACACTGAGAGAGAGAGAGGGGGGGGGGAGCTTTTGCGGCTCATCCTACACCGGGCACTTCCACATCCTTTGACATAAACTGTTACAGAAAGGAAAAAGAAGCCAAATTTTAAAAGCTGAAGAAAACCACAAAGTTGTTGTGCCTCAGCCTCCTCGCAGCAGAAACTAGGTTCAATCACACCTTGTCTGTGGTAAAGGTTGTTGAGATAATGCGCACCAAACACACGGCATAGTATTGGACCCAGGGGAAGCCCTCAACAAGTGTTATCATATTAAGAAAGATAATCAGAAGCCTTGGAGGGCAGCTCAGGGGTTAAGAGTGCTTGCTGCTCTTACAAAGAACGAGTTCAGTTCCCAGCACACCACAGTAGGTGGCTCACCGTGACCTATAACTAGGCTACCGAGAGGGCTCAGCTGTTAGAGGCTAAGCTCACAACCCATAGGATCTGGCCTCCATATCGCACTCTTCTGGTCTCCATGGGGACTGCACTCTTGGGGTGTATGTAAACACAAACACACATACAAATAAAAATAAATCTTTTAAAAAGGAAAAGAACAAGACAAATTAGTGACCTTTACAACACAACCAAGGTAATAAACTTATCAAAGAAATGGGTCATTATAACTCACACTGAGAGGTTCCGGCCCATGATCAGATGGACCCATGATACAACTTTCCCCAGTGCTACGAGACATTATATCACAGCATAACTCAGTAGCTGGATGAGGGCAACCAATCCCTTTATGACTGGACACACCACTAACCCCTTAGGGGTCACTTTCCAGTGACTAGAAGAGGGGACAAGGGAGGCCAGGTTCCACCTCCTCAAGGTTCCACCACTTCCAGCCACACAGCCTTGAATACGTGGGCCTTTGGGAAATATTTAAGCTCAAAGCTGTAGCATAAGAATTGAGAAAATTAGACAGGAAAGGGGCACACACCTTTAATCTCAGCACTCAGAGGCAGAAGCAAGTGGATCTCTGAGTTTGAGGGCAGCCTGGTCTATAGATCTACTACTTCTAGGACAGCCAGGGCTACAGGGAGAAACCTTGTCTCCAAAACAAATAATAGTATAATCAAAATAAATACTGAGAAGACTTAGGGGGACTGAGCTGCCACCAGGGTCTTGAGAAGAGTTTTCTTACAGAGATAGAGCCAAAGAACTGGAAAACGTAGCAGAGATCCTGGGGTTGGGTCCAGAAACTCCCAATGAGAAGGCAGACTGGAGAAGTCAGACTAACAGGGCTGGGGTTGAAGAGGGGAGGAGTTCTCTACTTATGAGGAGAGCCCGGGGGGTTCAGGAAGAAGACAAGACAGCTCTGGATTCGTGTTTAGAATGAAGACAACTTATCTAAGTGGGATTGATGCCTTCATGGCTCTGACCACCGGGGTGGGGAAAGATTGTGACTCAAGACTCCAGCTCACTCAGGCTCATACACTCAAGTAATCTGCGATTCCAAATAAGACTTCCTCTGGGTAAAGCCCAGGAGAGCTAACTGGTCTAGAATTCCCCCAGCACTGCAATGCCCTGGGCTTGATCGAACGCCCCTATGGAACTTCCTTTTCCCCTTTGAGGACTAAAGGATCATGGCTCGGTCATCACATTTCCCTCAAGGGAGGCCAAGGTTCCGGATGCACAGACCCCCGACCGCATCTCAGACTGTCTCATGAACTATGCATATTTTCTTTGCACACACAGCTGGGCCATCTATTATCCATTCCACTGACTATCTGATCTATTAGTGCACCGAGGCTTCCCTCCACATCATGAATTAGCTATGTGGCACCTGGGTGAGCTGTAAAACTGTCAGGACGTGACACATATAAGAGCCCTGTGCAGCACAAAGTTCCTCTCACGAGGAGAGCTAAGAAATCAACGTAAAGAAGGCCCCGACATAACCACATTTGTCCAGCTTTAACACGTCCCGTTCTGCAGGGCAACGGGCTGTATGCTTTGTCGCTTGTTTGTCTAGTCCCTGAACAAATATTTGTTAGAATCTACTGTGAATTAGGCACTAGGCATGAAGAAAAGAGACAGATGAGCAAAATTCAGAATGCCACAACCCCCTGTATGCCCAGTCATGCATCTAGAAAGAAAAAAAAAATGAAGTAACAGACTGGGTCACAAAGAACCAAATTAGACTTCGTGGAGGTTTTGAAAGTTTTAACCAATGTACAGTTTTATGGCCTTCATACAGAAATTGCTAAATTCACATAAGATGGGTTTGGCCCAAACTGCTTTGAAGAGCCTCACGTGGTATTTTGAAAATTAAAATCAAGCGATTTTTATAAAAACCAAGCTAATCATCAACAATATTCCCAGAATCTCTTAGAAAATGCATGAACTTTTCTATCAACACTGAAATTGTATTTCTATGAGACATGGATCATAGATCTGGGATGCAATTAGCTTCCTCATCCCTTCGTTCATGCTCCCCATCTTCTCTGGACCCATCTACACCAACATGTCCCCAACCAGAGGCCAGGTCTGCTTAGGCTCTACAACCACACACATCGAAGACGGAAAGGAAGAGGAAGACAATGGAGGCGGCATGCTGCAGGAACACGTGGACAGAGTGTCATCCTCTGAAGCTACCAAGACCCGTCCTGAGTGTTGATGTGTCCTCACACTCACCCCAAACCCAAGGCGGTGAGGGCATCTGCACTGGGCCTTCTGCCCCGGGTGCGATCCATCCCATAGTGACTGGGAGAGCAAATGGCTCATCCGGGGACCTTCCTAGGGCTCATGTCCTTCCCAGAAGATAGCACAATAGCAGGCAGGTCTCACCTTCTTCTCCGTGCTCCCGCTTTCTGACTGGTTATTTGTCCCGCACGACCAACACTGCTGAGGTAAAAACTGGAAGCCGTCTCCATACTCGCTCCCAACACTTAGAACTGAGCTGCTCTCAGCCTCCCTAGTAATCAGGAAAAGCCAATGAAAACTGCAATCGGAAACCTGTCACAGAAACCCAACCCCGGCGTGTGGTGAGACTCAGCGGCAACCTTGCGAATGAGACACTGTCATTTGTGAGATCGATTTGGCAACCAGCAATAAGGCTGAAGCATCAGGTGTCCCAGGACCACAGGGGACCTTCCCTCCTTCTCTACAGACTCCGGACTGGAGGATTTTGACCTGTCCCTTGATGGGCAGCAAGAATTACATCTTATACTAACACATTATCACCTGTGTTCTAGTTGGCTTTCTGTTGCTGTAATAATCGCCATGACCAAAGGAGCCTGGCCAGGGAAGGGTTTATTTCAGCTTACGGGTGACTGTCCTTCCTTTAGGGAAGTCAAGGCAGGAACTCAAAACATGAGCTTGAAAAAGCAGGAATCGTGGAGGAGCACTGATTACTGGCTTGTTTCCTCTGCCTTCTTCAGACACTTTCCAAGGGACGCCACAACCCACAGTGGGCTGGCTCCTCTTACTCCAATTAGCAACCGAGGGCTTGCCCCAACAGCTGTGCTCACAGGTCTGCCTGAGGGAGGCTTGAGATTCCCTTCCGTGTCTAGGTTTGTGTCAAGTTGACAAATTCTAAACATCGCAACCTGAATAATCACACATCCAGTGGAAAGAGACAGTTAACAAAAAGCTCTTTCAACCAGCAACCGACTTCATTATCATTTACAACACACAGTTTATAATCTTGTTTTTTATATTGGTTGAAATCTATTACGTTGAGTTCAAGGCCCACTAATAGGTAATAATTTAAAATAATAGCCCGGGGATACCTCTCATGTGACATGAAGCTATCCATTAGAAATGCTGCTGCATTACTTTGGCTAGAAGTGAAAAGTTAAAAATAATCTCAATGTCTATCACTTATGAACAAGAAAAATAAAATTTCACATTCACATCAAATCCATATCATTTTAAAAATGAGCTAAATGCATTCATTTTATTTGCCAAAAGCAGTCTTACAAAGTATACCTAAAAATAAAAACAAATTTACTGTATTTCCTTGGTGAGATAATATATATATATGATTCATATATATACATATACACATATACACACATACATGTGATTTGAAATAATTGGGGAAACACTTCTATATGAATTGTGGTTTTTATTAGGGGTAGGAAATGGAAGCCATTAAGATAGAGATTTGTGGCCACAGCCTTTGAAGGTTTATTTATTTGATATGTATGAATGTCCACCTGCACATATGTATGTGTATCACATGTATTCAGTGTCCAAGGAGGTCAGAAGAGGACAGCAGATCCCCTAGAGCTAGAACTTCAGATGGGTGTGAGCCACCACGTAGGTGCTGGGAATCAAAACCAGGTCCTCTGAAAGAGCAGCCAGTTCTCTTAACCACTAAGTGATGGAGGAAGGTCATTGGTTAAATAAAAAGAAACTGCTTGGCCCTCATTGGTTAGAAGATAGGTGGGAGGAGTAAACAGAACAGAACGCTGGGAGGAAGAGGAAGTGAGCTCAGACTCCACAGCTCTCCTCTCAGGAGCAGACGCCTCAGAGAGACACCATGCTCCAGGGAAGATGCACGCAATGAAGCTCCTACCCAGGATGGACTTAGGCTAGAATCTTCCCGGTAAGCGCACCTAGCTGTGCTACATAGAATATTAGAAATGGGCTAGTCCAGGTGTGAGAGTTAGCCGAGAAGAGGCTAGATAGAAATGGGCCAAGCAGTGATTAAAAGAATACAGTGTCCGTGTAATTAATTTGGGGCATAAGCTAGCAAAGCAGGCGGCCAGGGTGCTGGGAACACAGCCCCGCTGTTCCTATTACTACAACTAAGCCTTCTCTCCAGCCCCTTATTTTTTTCCTTATAAATCTTAAGCAAATTCAAACAAATCCATAATCCTCTTAAATACAGCTATGCATACAAAAAAACCTATTTTTATATCATTTAAAAAGTCATGAAATAAATCTTTAAATTCATTTTGATGAATTATCTTTTTGAAGGACATTTTTCTCCTCTAAGACACAAACCTCAGAGGATTGAAGACCCCTGCAGAATTCAGAGCATTTCAAAAGGAGTCTCCTACACACACACACACACACACACACACTTTTATTGAAAATAGATTTGTTTCTCACATAATATATTCTGAGTAGTTTTCCCTCCCCCTACTCCTCCCACTTCCTCCACACCTCCCCTCCCATCTGGATCTACCCCCTTTCTGTAACTCACTAGCAAACAAACAGGCTTCTAAGGGTCAGTAATGAAATATAGTAAGATCAAACAAAAACTACTGCACTCAAATAGGACAAGGAAAAGAGCCCAAGAGAAGGCACAAGAAGCACAGACACACTCAGAATCCCATAAAAATACTAAATTGAAAGCCACGATAATACACAAGGACCCGTAGGGTAAAAAGAGAAAAATACCTTTCTTAAATTTTGTAATATATAATTTATATATTACAAATTATACTACAAATTATAAATCATGTAATATATTATTATTGAATAATCTAATATATTATGTAACATATATTATAAATTACATAATATGTTACATTACAAAATTTAAGAAAAAATGAAAAGGGTAAAGCCCTGACATGACATTATGAGACAAGGAACCTCCAAAGATGCTGCTGAGTTATTTGCTGCTGGCATCTACTGCTGGGCACACAGCCTACAATAAGGGGTCTTTTATGTTAACATTTAGGCTTTATGGCAACTTGACCATAGGTGCGAGCAACCTAAGCTGTTGTGGTTTTAGAAGAATTCCCCACTGGGAGCTTTAAGATTGAGAACACTGAGACAGCAAAGCCCCAAACGCACACCACATCCTCTGAACCAACTGCTGCTGGTGCTGAACAGGCATGATTTTCGCTGACTCCTCACATGGCCACCTGCTAAAACAACGTGCAAAGACTCCTCAGAAACCAATTACATTGTAGATTAATAATGCTAGCCATTTCCTGCAACCAAGGGTCCTAAAAGAATAGGAAGGTCACTTATCAGAGCAGTCTTTCAGTTCTGCACCCGCAGCGGCTGCGCTCCCGGATGCTGGCACTGTACCAATGTGAGGATGGGTCTGGCCATCACCCTCACCCTCCAGGGGCAGCTTTGTGCAGACCTAAGATGCTAAGCAGTAGTCAAACTTGGTTTGACCTAAGTAAATGTTTCTTTCTCCTTACTAATCACTCCGTGGGTACAGCTTCAATGCTGCCAGCCTCCATCCCATCAGTACCTTGAGAACTTTGCAGACACTCAGCAACATTGAAACCATAAATCATGTCGGTTGTCTCTCTTGCCTGCTAATACGCAACCTGCCTTAGCATGACTTGTTTATCTAGCATAACTGTCTGTATAAAACACACACATTTCATCTTCTACCTCATCGACAAGGATGCTTCAGCTTCACTGAAGGAATGGGCCAAGGGAGATAAGCACACTATAATCTGTTATATTAGCTACATGAGGCTCTCTGCATTTGGACAAACGGTTTAGGTGCTTGGAGGTGCTTTCTAGACTTCTTAAAATCACACTTACTGATTGTGTGTGTGCATTCATGTGTACATTTGCACAGGGGCATGCAAGCCACGGTGCGTGTCGAGGTCAGGGGTCACCTTTCAGGAGTCACTTCTTTCCTTCCACCTTGGGTTGCAGGGATCAAGCTCAGGTCATAGTTGAGCTAGTGCACCAGCTCACGGCTCTATTTCTGCATCTATGCTTTTTCTGTGTAAGAACCAAAGGGTGTGTGTGAGTGTGTGCTTGCATCTGTGTGTGTGCATGCATGCAAGCATGTGTGTGTGTGTGTGTAATAAAAAGCACTGTAAAAACAGGCTGCTGTTGCTTATCAGCAGTAACAGCAATTGTTGTCATCTCTGTTTACATATTTGCACGTTACAGCCCGTTCAATTTTTTTGTTGCTCTTATTGCTACAACCCCTAGTGGGTTTAATATTTGTCTCAACTAATTAATTTCAAACCTCTGATATAATTTCTTTTTCAGCTTGAGAGAATGGGATTGCTCTTCAAAATAAAAACCTGAGGGCTCCTTGGGCTGCATCCCAGGTACCCTGCCACGTGGTCAATACATCACAGAGTTCCACATCAAAATCCTGAATTTTTTCATTAAAAAGCCATTTTTGGTGTATTCCAGTAGGCCCAAACTGCATATATGGCTTTGACTCACCAACAAGAAGAAAGAAATGAGACTGATAAGTACATTGATAAGGTGTATTCAGATTTTAAAACAGACTTCAAGCCACCTAACAGCCATCTCTACTTCCTGGCATTATTTTTAAACCTGTGTCTCCAAACCAAGGTGTATACACACACACACACACACACACACACACACACACACACACACAATACTGGCCTGTGAACAATGCCGCGTGGCTAACACATAAGAGATTTAGGGCTGAATCTGTTCTGAACTGCCCCCATCATGTGCCTTGAACATCAATAACAGGTGTAATAATTGCCGTGTAGATACCTGTCACCTGCCCTTAGCACCAGCAGAGAGGGCTTTAACTCTAAGCCTGCAGTCACTAAGACCACAAAGGCCTCAGGAAAGCACACTCTTATAGTGCTAACTTTCCGCTACTATAACAAAATACCTGAAATAATCTAAATGAAAAGAAATAATGGATTTAGGGTTCCGTTTGGGATGTCTTACTCCATGGCTGTCTCTCTTCACTGCTTCGGGGCCTCTACTGACATAACACATCATGGCGGGTGTGTACATGTGGCGTAGAAAGACAGATACACAGCACACGGTGCCAGGAAAGCAAAGTGAAAGGAAGATGGGAGCAGGGTCTCCAAGGACCCTTCGAAGGCACACCTCCAGTGACCTTACCTCTTCCCATTAGACCTCGCCTTCTAAAGGTCCCACCCCCTCCTCTAATAACACTGTAGTGTGGCTGGGATGGGGGGTCTTCAGCTCATGATCTTTGAGAAATATTTATCTAAATGACGGCAATTAAATAAAACCCTGAGTGGTGCTTCAAACTTTCTGTTCCTGTCCTTGTGTTCTAATTCATGGCTCCAGAGCACAGATGGGGAGGGCATTCGATGAAGGGTCACACGATGAGTATTTCGGGCTTCACAGGCCACGTGGTCTCCATCATGGCTCATGGGGCAACAGGAAAACACAAAGGAAACAAAAATGACAACAGTGAGCATGCCCACTCCGTCCCAAGTAAAGGTCGGTAGTAAGGAAAATCTGGCACATGGGTGGCTGGCTCTGATGCAGAAGCTTACGCAGACTAGCGCAGTACTCAGCAGCCTCCACGGTCGCTGAGGAATGTTCTACTACAATAAGTAATGCGCATTATCCGCTCTTTTGGATATATAAGTATCTAGACCCAATGGGCATCAATGTGCACCAAGCTTAATACTGATTTCTCCATTGCCAAGTAGATATGAGTATTAAAATAATTTTTTTTTGCATTTCTGAGAAAAAATTTATTGGCCTTTTGGATAAAATTTATTTGCCAGGAAGGATGATCCCATCATACTTCTGCTGGAACCAGCGCATGGCTTCCTCTTTGCTGATTCTGTGTTTGGCCCCAATGAAGCCTGTCCTGCGCTTCTTGTCTGCAATGCTGAAACCTGGCCTGCCCAGCACCACAAAGAAGTCCAGGCCGTAGATCCCAATGTTTTTTAAACTTCATAAAAATACTTAATGAGCACCAATGAGATGGTGTGGACAATAATGGCACTTGTCACACAAGCTTCACCACTTGAATTCCATCTCTGGGACACACAGAAAAGTGGAAGTTGAGGGGATAGAACGGAGTCTGCAGCATTGTCCTCTGAACCGCACATGTGTGCTGTGGCAACATGTGCACTGTATACACACATACGCACGGAGAGAAAAGTAAAAATTTAAAAATACCTAGTAATAATTGAAATTTAAAATTGTAGCTTCATTAAAATGGATTTTATTAAAAATTTGAAGAACCAGCAAGATAGTTCAATGGTTAAGCCACTGACTACCAAACCTGTCGACTGGAATTTTAACCCTAACAGCCACAAAGTGGGAAGAGAAAGCCGACTCCCACAGCTGTCCTCGACTTCCACATGTAAGTCCTGCCACATGCCCTCCGTCTGCACCGTAAAAATAAATACGATGTGGGATACCCTTCTATATGCTGTGACTATGTCTTATTACCATTGGTTAATAAAGAAGCTAATTTAGCCAATAGCCAGGCAGAAAAGAGTTAGGTGGGAAATCCAAGCAGAGAGACAGGGAGAAAAAAGGCAGAGTCAGAGAGATGTCAGGAGCCACTGGAGAAGCAAGACCTGAGTTAATAAGCCACAAGCCTTGTGCTAAAATATAGACTATTAGAAATGGGTTAAGTTGTAAGAGTTAGTTAATAATAAGCTTGAGCTAATAGGCCAAACAGTTAGTAACTAATATTAGGCCTCAGAGTGGTTATTCGGGAACTGGTAGGTGGGAGAGAAAAAAAAGTCCAGTAACATAAATATAGTAATATTTTTTTAATTTAAAGCTATGTAGTCTGACCTGAGGAGCACAGTGGGCCATGCTGATCTGCAGCTCACTGGCCCGAACCATCTCACACCATGTGCACTTCCAATCACAATGTCTCTGATAAGGTCCCTGGATGGCATCACCCTCCAATTTGGCACCAGGCCTTTGTCATCTTCAAGGTCAGCAGCTTAAAACAATCCCTACATTCCAAGCTTCTGGGCATCCAGCACACTCAGAGCTTTCCAAGATACCATTACAAGAGAAAGGGGGACTTACGAGTCCAAAAGTTAGAAGACCCTGGCTGCCAAGAAGGCCACACAAGGTGGGAAGGGCTCCCTCTGTGATGGGTGCTGTCAGGGGACTCAGGACCCTTGCCTCATGCACCAATGCTATTCACCAGTGCATGCACATACATGCACACATGCGCATACACACACACACACACACACACACACACACACCTCAGCCTATCTCTGCACCAGACCCTGGAAACACAATGAGGACGTGCTGACTTGGCAACTAGTTCCTGGTTTCACGAAAGTGTGCCTGGTTCCTGGGTAGCATCCAGTTTGAGGCATTTGACCTTGAGTTGCAGGCTGGGGCAGCCAAGATGCCCTCTAGAACTTTAAGATCACCTTCAGTGATGTCATGAAGACCTTCCGTTCTGCACTTTCCCTTCCATCCCTCACTGAACATCCCCCATGGAAGACATTCTCAGGACCCTGTATGTACTGGGGTCAGCACATAGCACTGTGTGCAAGTCGGACCTCAGACAGGCTCTATTACAATGGAAGTTAAGTGGGTTTTTGAAGTTTGTTTTATCCAAAATAATAATGATTATTTTATTCTAAAATTTAATATTAGCAATTTTAATCTCTAGTCTGCCTTTTATTTTAATGTGTAATTTTGAATATTTTATGAAGTAATTTTGAAATTTATATATTTAATGAAATCGTGTATTTTATGTGCTTTGGACATGATTACTTTTAATCCACTATATGTTTCAGAAGTGGAACAAGTTAAGAATTATTTGGTAAATAGAAATTACAGAAGTTAAGTTCAGGGGGGCTGGAGAGATGGCTCAGAGGTTAAGAGCACCGACTGCTCTTCCAGAGGTCCTGAGTTCCAGCAACCACATGGTGGCTCACAACCATCTGTAATGAGATCTGGTGCCCTCTTCTGGCATGCGGGCATACATGGAGGCCGAACACTGTGTACATAATAAATAAATAAATAAATAAATAAATAAATCTTGGAAAAAAAAGAAGTTAAGTTCAGGAAAGAAAATTGTTAACATAAAAAAAACTTCAAAGAAGCAATCAATTTAATTTCTATGGTTTACCTATTTTTTTTTTAATTTAGGCATACATCTGTGTGCGGCTGTGTGCACTTGAGTGCCAAGGCCAGATGAGGGGATGGATCCCCGGGAGCTGGAGGTGCAGGCGGCTGTTACTGCCTGAGGTGGGTGCCCGAACTGAAAGCAGGGGGGAAAGCCATGGGCTGGAGAGGCCGTTCAGCCTTGAAAAGCTGAGCCTCACAATCAAAGCCCCAACAGCTGAGGCCTCTCTCCAGCAGTCACTGAAATGTTGAGAGCGTGAGAGCTGAAACTGAGCAGGCTGCTGGGGAAAACGAGTAATGCAGCAGCCACAAAGAGCTCATGATAATGGTGTTTTCTTCTGCATAAAAGAAGTAATTAGAACTTTTTCCTAAAGTTTTGTTTTGCTTATCTCCCATATTAAACAGGAGGATGTTGTACAGAGGATTCGAATAAATTTTAAAAAATAGGAAAATTAAGCTGCTTCATCTTGCTTTCTGCTAAGATTAGAAATAAGCATAGTTATGAAGCATGTTATTTCCATAAACACCTATAAATCCTCTTTAAAGACTCTTTTTCCATACATATATATGTGGAAACATATACAGGAATGTACATATATAGCATATACAAATATATTATATTGTATAATATGTATGTATATGTACAAACATGAATATAAAATATATTAATATATACCTGAGTATATTTGTGTGTATATACATACATGAATACTATATATCACATGAGTATATGTGCATACGTACACACATGAATACATAAATATATGCATGAGTTTATTATAACATGCATGTGTATATTACACACATGGATATAATATATAAAATGCACACATAAATATACGGGCACAGAAATATTTGGGAACAAACATGAGAAGAACTTATTCCATGAAGATGAACTTGCTGCCAAAAGCACTAAAAGTAGGCAATAAAATGTTCTTCATACACTCCAAGTTCTGAGCCAGTAAGATAAAACCTAAGTTTTTAAAAATTCTTTAATTAAATCAACTAATTTGTTGCTCTAAATTTACGAGTGCAAAAATAATAACTTCTATTCTTTGATCTTTATGAACTTTGCTTGTGTAAATTTATAACCAGATGTGGTGGTGCACACCTATAATCTTAGCACTTGGGAGGCTGAGGCAAGAGGATTTCAAGTTTGAGGCCATTCTGAGCTACAGACTGAGAATCTGTCTCAAGGGAAGCAAACCACTATCTCATCCAGGTTTCATACTTTTCTATAACAACAGCAGAGTTGCCAAGGCAAGAGGGAATGTGCTAAGCGATTTGTTCACTAGCTTTGTAACTTTATTTATTCTAGGTTTATAACTTTTAAATGTATAAGCATATGCTATCAGGACGATCCTCAGCACTTTCCCCAGCTTTGTAGTATAAAACATATTTTAGTTCACCCAAATCATGAAAACAAACATGTCAAAAAAGAATTTTCAGAAGATATTTTTATGGAAAAAGATGTCTGACTAGCAATGGTCCTTAAGAAGGAATAACCGTCATGGAACCTTCTCAAAAACTGACCACATACTAGGTAACAAAGCAAACCTCAAGAGATAAAAAAGAAAATTGGAATAATCGCATGTATCGTATCAGATCACCATTACTTAAAGTTAGAATTCAACAGCAACACTAATTTCAGAAAGCTCACAAACACATGGAAATTAAACAATGCTCACCCGAAACACCAAAGGGTCAAGGAAGAAATAAAGGAAGAAATTAAAGACTTCCTAAAACTCAGCAAAAATGACCACACAACATACCCTAATTTATGGGACACAGTGAAAGTAATATTAAAAAGAAAGTTCATAGCAATAAATGCCTGAATAAAGAAGCTAAAAAAATCCCACGGTAGTTGTAAATCCCAGTCTCTGGCCTCCATCTTTGGAGGTCCTGCCCCTGTGCCCCTTGCACCTTGACACCGCCAAGAGGAGGATCAATGTAGCCCACCAAACCTTAACCCCTCCCCCAAGGAGGGTCCAGGTAGCCCGCCAAACCTTGACCCCTCCCCAGAGGAGGTTAGGACCACTCCCCCAGTCTATTTAAACTGCTCCCCAGAAAGTCAACATGTGGTGTCCACCACCCCCACCCCCGCCGTGGTTCCCCTCAGCGCCACCCAAGAGCACAGGAGTCCTAATAAACCTGGATATCTTCTAATTCAACTTGTTTTGATTTGGTTTGTTTTGATTAGGCTTGATTGGGATTTTTGCGTCAACATGGAGCTCGTGTTAGAAAATATTTCTAACATCTTGAGGTCCCACTGAGACAGCCTTCTGGAAGCCTACGGCCACACATCCAAAGCACCCTGTCCACAACCCAAGTTCTCCACACCAGGCTAAAACTGGTTCCCAGACTACAGGGCTGCTGGTGAGTCCCTTTCTCTTGTCCATGGCATAGGGTTTTGGGGAACCCATTTGTGCTTACTTTTGTCGATTGTCGGACTCTTGTGGAAGAAGCGGGCCGCACCAAGAGTCTGATTTCAGCAGCTAGGCCAGGCCTAGCTGAGGTGAGTTTTGTTTGTTTAGGGACGCCTAGCATTCAGTTTTCACAGCCCCATTTTGGCCAAAGAGCTATTTTAGCGGACACGCTGTAATAGACTCAGGCCACGCAGTTGGGCATAGACTTTAAAATGGGCCCTTGCAGTTCAAAGCCAGACCCACTGTTGCCCCTGGGATGCCTCTTACAAAATCTTTATAAATTGGAGCTGTCCAATACAATCTGTCCCAAATGGCTAATTTCCCTATGCACTAAGATTTGACCTCAATACTATCTTGACAATGGGACGCATTGGCCACCAGAAGGAAGCCTTGAGCTTACCATCCTCTGGAACCTAGAAAATTTTTGTCGCCGTGGGGACAAATGGACAGAGCTTTCATATGTCCATGGTTTTGGGGCTCTGGCTCTCGTCCTTCCCTCAATAGCCAGTGTCTCACAGCACTGGTCTTGGTCACTAGGGCAGCGACACCTCCCAATTCCCAGTCAATTCCAGCTGGACCATGCAGCCAGAGGCACTGGCTCCTCCCCGACTCCCTCAACACACACTACCCACCTCCCTCCGGTGGAGCATCATTCTCCATATTCCTCTCCTTCCCTGTACTCAACTACCCTCTCCCTGGCCAAACTAGAAGTTCAAGGTCAATTTCCACCTTACCCACCTTTCTCCCTCCTCCCCCTCCTACCTCATCTTCCCACCCTTGGACCCCTTCTGTGCACTGGACTAGTCCCTCCAAATCCTCCCCCAGTCTCCTCCTATACCAGATCCCACCATAGCTCTGCCCTTCTCTGCCCTCTCTGGGGAGTGGCGGGAATTGCTGGCATTATGAAAGTCCATGTTTCCTTTTCTCTTCCAGATCTCTCTCAGATAGAAAACCAGCTGGGTTCGGGGTTCCTTTTCTACTAATCCTTCTGCCCATATTAAAGTATTTTGTTATTTGTCCCAGGCCTACAATCTAACCTGGCATGACTATTACGTCATCCAAGCTTCTACTCTCACTCCTGAGGAGCAAAATAGAATTCAGGTAGCAGCTAGGGAATATGCAGACCAGACTCATTCGGTCCCTGTGGGAGAAGTGGCTGTGCCGGCCACAGAACCACACTGGGACTACAAACCTGGCCAAAGCAGCCGACAGAGGCAGGACATCATGGTTCGTTGTCTACTTCAGGGTATGGAAATGGTCTCGGGAAAAGTAGTTAATTTTGACAAACTTCAAGAGATTACACAGCTAGCAGATGAAAATCCAGCCACTTTTTTAAATTGGATACAAGAGACCACGGTCCAATATACAAGCCTTCCCAGTGGGAGCCACGGTCTTGGCTACCATTTTATTTCACAGCCAG
The DNA here is from genome assembly GCF_018167655.1 of Microtus oregoni. Taxonomy (NCBI): domain Eukaryota; kingdom Metazoa; phylum Chordata; class Mammalia; order Rodentia; family Cricetidae; genus Microtus; species Microtus oregoni. Next base: position 10,079,978 of record NW_024543088.1, on the reverse strand, counting down.
CACCAGATATTAGAAAAAAAGTTAAGAAAGACTGAGGAGGGTCCCCAAACCCCTATACGGGAATTGGTGAAAATGGCATTTAAAGTTTTTAACTCCTGAGAAGAAACAGCCGAGTCTTCCCGACAGACAAGGCTACAACAAGCAGGCTCAGGCCTTAGCAGCAGCCCTAAGGCCACAGGAAGCCAACCACAAGGATGGCTCCATCCCTGAGGAGCCCAGCGTAAGTCGACCTCACAGACACGCTGTTACAAGTATGGCCTAAGTGGTCGTGTGGCACAATATTGCACGAGGCCATGCCCTATCTGCCAGCAACCTGGACCCTGGAAATCACAATGCCCCGGTGCGGGCTTGTCCTCTATGCCACGCCACGGAGGTCCGCCTAGCAAGTGAAAGCATGCCAGCCTTCGAGCTTCTCAGCCTTGCAGAGGATTGACGCTGCCCAGACTTGGCATTTCCCGTAACCCTACCCGAGCATAGGGTAACGCTGCAGGTAGTGGGTAAGTCCATTACTTTTCTTTTGGACACAGGAGCTACCTATTCTGTTCTAACATCACACTTGGGCCTTACATTCCCCTCACCAATTTCCGTTATGGGGGTAGACACTCACTTAAAACTTTGCCACTGCCCTGCATTCTTGCAGAACAATTTTTCTCTCATTATTTCTTAGTGATACCCACTTGCCCAGGACCTCTACTGGGTCAAGATATACTTAGCCACTTCATTCACACTCACTTTAGCCCCCACACCCTCTCCTGAGCCACACTTTCTTCTCACTTTAACAGCCTCACAGGTTCCTGCCCCAGACTGTTCTGTCCCCACATTCCCTTATCCAGTAGATCCCCAAGTATGGGACACTTCTACTCCTGTGGTTGCTACTCACCACCAGCCAGTGCTAGTTTGCTTTAAAGACCCTTCATCCTTCCCTTCCAGACCCCAGTTTCCTATTTCCCCAGTGCCGAGGCCTCACCCTTAAGCCATCTCACCCATCTCCTATCTCAAAGACTTTTAATTCCTATCAACTCACCTTGCAACACTCCAATTCTTCCTGTGCGTAAGCCCTCTGGTGCTTACCGCCTAGTTCAAGACCTCAGCCTCATAAATGAGGCAGTCATTCCAGTTCACCCTCTGGTTAACAGCCTTTACAATCTCCTGTCTAACGTCCCTCCTATCACCTCCTACTTTACAGTTCTAGACCTAAAAGATGCCTTCTTTACTGTCCCTTTACACTCTGATACATACTTCCTCTTTGCCTTTACCTGGGAGGACCCTGACTCCAGGTCCTCCGGACAGCTTACATGGACTGTTCTCCCTCAGTGTTTCCGGGATAACCCCCATTTCTTTGGCCAAGCTCTGGCTCAAGATCTCTCAAACTTTGACATAGGTCCTAGCACGCTCTTCCAGTGCATGGACGACCTACTTCTCTGCAGTCCTACATTGTCTCTGTCCCAACAGGCCACCTCTGCACGCCTGGACTTCCTCGGATCCCTGGGATATCGAGTTTCACCAAATAAGGCTCAGCTATGCTCTCCTACAGTGGCATATTTGGGTGTTCAACTTAGCCCGGGGTCTAAGACCGTCACCTCTGACAGGGTCCAGGGCACTGCGGGATTTACAGCCCCCAACCACAGCGGCTCAGATACTCTCATTTTGGGGTTTGTTACGGTTCTTTTGCCATTGGATCCCTAACTTTTCCATTACAGCCAAGCCTCTGTACCAGGCAGCCGAAGAGACACCCACAAGGCCTCTCATCCACCCAGCCATCGCTCATCGCCATTTCTCTCTACTGTGAGATGCCCTTCTAACAGCCCCTGCTCTTGTTCTTCCAGACCCCACAAAGCCTTACCATCTCTATACAGATGAGGGGTCAAGAGTGGCCACAGGAGTTCTAACCCAACAGGCTGGGCCTTCAAATCAGGCTGTCGCCTTTTTATCCAAACAGCTAGATGTCACCGTCTGTGGATGGCAACCATGCCTGAGAGCCCTGGCAGTAGCAGCTGAACTCACTTGGGAGGCTCTCAAGATTGCCTTGTTTGGACCAATCATGGTCTATTCCACCCATCGCCTCTCAGACCTTCTGAGACACTCCTCTCTCTCCCTCCTTGGGCCTTCATGAGTCCAGGCTTTTCACTTACTGTTTCTAGAAAACCCCCAAATTATTTTGACTTCCAGTCCTGCCCTAAACCCCACAACTCTCCTTCCTGTTCCCTCCCCCTCTGATACCTCCTCTCACTCTTGCCCAGAGGCCGTAGAGGCTTTAACCTCACCCCAGGTAGATCTTCTACACCAGCAACTTACAGATCCCCAACTCACCCTATTTGTTGACTGAAGTTCCCTTATAGATAAATCAGGAAACTGCCAGGCAGCGTATGCAGTGGTCACTTCCACTAACACAGTTGAAGTGACCTGCCTGTCAATGGGAACCTCCTCACAAAAGGCTGAATTAATTGCCTTAACTAGGGCACTCCAAATAGCCAAGGGCCAATGGGCTAATATCTACACTGACTCTAAATATGCCTTTTTAATAGTTCATACCCATTCTACACTCTGGAAGGAAAAGGGCTTCCTTACTACCAAGGGACTCCCATAGTTAATGGACCCCTTATAGCCAACCTCTTGGAGGCCCTTCAGCTCCCTGCAGAAGTAGCCATTATTCACCGTCAGGGACACAAGTCCTCCAAGGACCCTGTGGCCTTAGGCAATGCCAAGGCTGACTCAGTGGCCTGGGGCCTGGCCTCCAGCTCCTCGGACTCCACAGAACATATTTTGTTCTTAACTCCCTCCTATCAGCCCTGTTACCAACCTAAAGAGAGGGACGAGCTTAAAAAACGGGGGTGGGGGATCACAAAAACAAAGGACGGATGGTTCTATTTAAATAACCATCTCATCCTTCCTCAAGACCAGGCATTGTCAATCATTTCAGACATCCAGCAGACCTTACACATGGGCCCCAAAGCTTTGTTCCCCTTCTTGAAGCCCCTTTTTGACCCCACCCATTTCCAAGATCGTATTTTACAGGTTCACTCCTCCCACCAGACGTGTCCCAGGTCAATCCACAGGGGGCTCCCACATACATCAGTTTCTACACGAGCTTTGTGGACACCACCAGGGCGAAGATTGGCAGGTTGCATATGCCTACTTATGAAAACTCCGTTATCTCTTAACACTTGTGGATACTTTTACAGGATAGATAGAAGTGTTCCTGGCCTCCAGGGAAACAGCAGATGTGGTGGCTCAGGTACTCCTGGACCACACCATTCCTCCGCTTGGTATTTCACAGACCATTTAGACAAACAACGGCCCAGTCTTCACTTGCAGGGTCATGGAGCTCGTGTTAGAGGCTCTCAACATCTCCTGGAAATTCCACACCCCTACCATCCACAATCCTTGGGAAAGGTGGAGAGGGCCAATGGACTCATCAAACAACAGCTAACCAAGCTCTCCATTGAACTCAGGTTATCTTGGCCCTCCCTTCTTCCCATTGCCCTTACTTGCCTCTGGGCCACCCCACATTCCCCTACAGGCCTGAGCACTTTTGAGCTGCTTTATGGCAGGCCCTTTCTCCTTAACCATCACCTCCCAGTCCAAACTCCTCCACTGGCAGGGTACCTACCCTACCTCTCCCTTTTAAGATCCCTTCTCCGTTCACACACTGACAGTTGTCTCTCTGGTCCCACACCAGTGAACCCTAATGCCCCTAAACCTTCCCTGCTCTCCCCAGGGGACAGAGTACTCCTTAAACAGTTAACTCCTAGGTCTCTCGAACCTCAATGGACCTCACACGGTAATCCTCACCACCCCCTCGGCTTCCAAGCTCCTGGAACACCCATGCTGGTACCGTCTCTCCAGGCTAAAGGGCACCTACTCAAGACACTTGGTCTGTCCAGCAATTAGGACCTTCCACCCTCCAGTTTTCCAAGATGCCACAATGAAGGGCCTACCTGCTCCTCATCCTGGCTCACTCAACTTTGGTGATACAAACAAGATGGGTAGTAACAATATTTTTTTTCCTAGACACCTGCCTTCTTACCTCCCCCTGTCATCTCTGGGATAACAGTACATGGGATGCCTTTCCAGCTACACCTCTCGCTGAGCGTGGACCCACCAACACCCAGCTCTCCCTTTCCCCATGTCACCCCATGCCCACAGGAAGTAGCCAGACTTGAGTAAACGCCCCTTTTTCCACAGAGATCCTAAATGTTGGTCAAAATATCACCTCAGCTTTCTGTCACCCCTTACAGAAACAGTCTGGAATGTAAATCCCAGTCTCTGACCTCCATCTTTAGAGGCCCTGCCCCCGTGCCCCTTGCACCTTGACTCCTCCCTGACTGCAAAAAGCATCCCAACAGGCTGTTCAGTCCCTGTCAACTGTGCTGGTTCGTCTTCATCAATGCGACACAAACTCAAGCCACCGGGGAAGAGGGAATGTCAGCAGAAGAATTGCCTCCATCAGATAGACACATGGGTGCGTTTCTGGGTCACGCTCTTGATTAACAATTGATGTGCAAAGGCCCACCCATTGAGCCTGGGCTGTATAAGCAAGGCAGCCAGCAAGCCATGAAAAACAAGGCAGTCAGCAGTGTTCCTCCATACCTACTGTTTTAAGCTTCTGCCTTGGTTTCTCTTGATGGCCAGCGACCTGTAACCCAAATCCACCCCCTTTGCCCCAAGTTGCTCTTGCTATTGGCATCGATCCTAGCAACAGAACTCAAACTAAGACAGCTATAAGAGTCTACAGCAAAACCCGCAAATCCTGGCCTGCATGACCCAGAGACCTTGCTGGGTACCAGGTCTGCCAGGCTTAGTGGTCATGGCTGTAGTCAAGGTAAGCTCTTAGGATGCTAAGTCAGCAGGATGGGATCTCAGCCGGGACCACATGCCTCTCCTGGAGGTGAGAGAGCAGGAAAGTGTGCTGACCATGCTCCCAGAAGTCCAAGTTCCCCATCGCATAACCAGGACTTGCTAGCTCAGTTTTGGAAGTACCCATAATTGCTAATCTCATCTGTCTCTCTCTTGTTGATGCGGCTGCCTCCAGAGAATCCCCACACCTTTTCATCTGCTATTTCATCATTGTGTGGGCCGAGGAACCAGATACTCAAATCCTTAGGAGATACATTTAGATGGAGGAGGGATAACAGACTCCCTGCTTCATGAACTAAGCTTTCGGCATGTCTTTAGGGTACTCTCATGTCCTTGTGGTGACAATCCACCCCACCCGCACGATCTAGTTAGATGAAATTGCACCTAAATGACTATCAAGAAGGCCCACAGCATCTGCGACTTGATTTTACCTTGATGGAGGTAGATCTAGCCCACAGTGTCCTCATGAGAACTGCTGCAAACTGCTGGGAAACCATCTAGCGAGATGCACCCTGACCCAGGGGAACACCAGAGGCCACAGAGAAGCTAAAACCTAAGGACTCCAAACCACTGTGCAAACTAAGCAGGAGTAGTGGATTAAATGCGGATGCCTAACAGGCCCTACGCAATATCCACTCACTCTATTCCTATTAGAGAAACGCAGCACAAAGGTTCGGATCATCTATTAGCTTAGCGGACAGGCTGGGCTATGCCTCTAGTTTTTGTGAGAAGGCCAGGCTTAATACTTGGTTAAAGCCTCCTCATCCCCTCGGGGTACATTTTGTATCTTCTAGCTCAGGCATATCCCAAAACATAGAAAACATGCCTTTGTCACAGCCCCCCCCCCCCACCATTCCGTAACACTCGGAATCAATTCTTCATGTCATTTTGCAGGACTTGTCCACATCTTCGTCTCTGGAAGAGAAGACATGGGCCCCATGGAAGAGTCTAAACTCATTGTGAGCTTCTCTTGGCTTCAAGTTATTATTTCCCCCACCTATCAGAATGAGGGAAATACCTTCTGCTAAGTTATAAGTTGCTACGTAGAGAAAAAAAAAACCACTGTATAAAAGAAACAAGGATACCTGACGAATGTAGTAATATGGGGCAGCGGGGCTGCATCCCCAGAACCCCAGCCGCCCACATGGCTAGCTTATGCCCGAAATAATTACACGGAAACTGTATTCATTTAATCACTGCTTGGCCCATTTCTATCTAGCCTCTTCTAGGCTAATTCTCACATATTAATTTAGCCCATTTCTAATCATCTGTGTAGCGCCCCTAGGTGCGCTTACCGGGAAGATTCTAGCCTATGCCCATCCTGGGTCGGAGCTTCATGCGTCTGCCTGGGAGTTGGGAGCATGGCGTCTCTCTGAGCTCACTTCCTCTTCCTCCCAGCATTCTTTTCTGTTTACTCCTCCCACCTATGTTTTAACCTATGGGGCCAAGCAGTTTCTTTATTACTTAACCAATGACCTTCCTCCATCAGACGAATGGCGACATAATTCTCATAATCATTTGTGGAGCTGGAAAGGCAGCTCTCCATGAAGGGAAAAAACACTGGGTCGTCCACCTAAGCCATTAGCACCTGTGGGCCAAAGTGCTGAGTCAACCCAGAATCCACCCAGTGTCTCCACACCCAGGCATTTGTGCAGTGGAGTCACCCTTCAGCACACGACACCTGCAAGGGCAGATGCAAAGCCATCACTCTCTAAAAGATACACTCCCTCTGTCCCCAGCACACAAGCGTCCTACCTCCCAGCTGGGCCCCCCATGCTCCCCATAATTCCTTGCCCATTTCCCATAATTCCTTGCCCATTTTCGCTCCCCCCTTTCATCTTCCAGGAGCTTGCTGGGGACTTCCTCCCCAGTCCCACATCCTCCTATACGATCTGGATTTTAGTCCATGTGTTGGGCCCTGAGCAGTGCCTCCCTCTCAGAAAAATCCCCTGCCCTTTCAAATCTGCAATCCGTGGATTCCTGGAAGTTTCACAGGAGATTATAGCACACCAACCAATCAACAGTTGTTCCCTACTGGGGAAGGTCGTCCTGTGCAAACAACCATGCAGCTTTAAGGGGCAAGCACGAAGAGCACCAAGACAGAAACCCTAGTGACCGATGAGTGACAGGTGTCAAAGGCAGGATGCCCTCCCTTCCTGGCTCACATCCCCTCTGAGAAAGACTTTGGTGGGAAATAGCCAGCTCTGAACAAGAGGTTCTGAAGAAAGGTAGGAAGACAACCTGCAGTGGAGGGGGCAAGGTGCCCAGCAGGAGCTCTGGCCAAAGCGCCACACTGAACTGATGTGGACCACACCACATGATGATAAAAAAGAAAAGAAAAAGAAAAACTCAAGGAAAATGGCTCCCTCCGGGCTGAGGGATGCTAAAGGCTGGTGCAGAAGAAACCTAGTGACTGGACGAGAGAATTCAGCAAAATCTGGAGCAGAACAAGGCAGCTCGGCTCTGTTGACACAGGGAAGTGGGGAGCATGCCACAGGGGCCAGCGGTGGCTCCGCTGAGACCGCTGGATTGGGTCCAGGCAGCATGCCTCCCTGAGGTCAGGCTAAGCGTGAGCCAGAGTTCTTTCAAGAATGTGGGATTTCTGAGGACAGAAGGAGAGGCAGAGACCACGGGATCTGAAGCGGGGAGGAGGAGACATATTTGACTTGAAAATAAGGCTTTCTCTTTAGCAGTGAGAAGCTCTCTTATGTGGCCATTCATTTTCCCAGACATGACACCCAGGAAAATATCACATATGTGGGTCACACGGAGAGGCTTGGTGATAGTGGGGTCTTTTTATGGCAACATCATTCAGCTATTTATAGCAAGCAATTAAAAAGGCTCTAAGTGGGCCACCACATTCCCATCTGGCGGCTCTGGCTGTGGTGGCATAAAAACAGGCGATGAGATAAAAAGCTTCTGCACAACACCGTGTTACAGCTACACAAACACCATTATGGATGCTTACAAATCCACCGTTAGGTGGGCTTTACAGTTTATTTGTAAAGTCACTTAAAGTATGCATGGAATGAATTACACACCATGCTGGCCACATTATGGGAAAACATAAAGCTTATTTCATGCCAAGCTGGCATTAAAGCAAGCAGGTGGGCAGACACAGTCAGAAGGACCTGCCAGGCAAGCAGGAGATGGACTCCGGGTAGCAAGAAGATCATCCTTAGCCACACAGACCAGAACGGGAGTCACAGCTTTGCCCGTCAGGATGACACTGGGGATGCTGGTCCTTGGAACTTCGGTTTCTGACATATAAAAACAGTGCCTGATGTGTGTGGTTTTTAGAGGTTTTTGTTTGTTTGTTTTGCATACGATGTGCCAATCGATTCTGGCACTTGACACGGCTTTGCAAATGACAGCTTCTTTATGCACCATGAACACAGCACAGGCCAACACCCCTAAGTGGTGAACCTGCAGAAACAAACTCCCCAGGAGCCCACCTCCTACAGTCCTGGTCACTGGCAACCTCCTGGCAAATGGGCTTCACCCTACTATTGTGCATGCCGAGACGTACAGTACTCGAGTTCTCAGAAGTTCCCTGTGCCTCGGCTGCACTTCAACACTATTTCTACCACAGCCCCTTCCTACTCAGGACTCCACTGTGCTGACCAAACCTTGACATGGGTCACTGTGAGTATATTGATGAGCAAAAGAATCCAGCTTCCTTCCTAACACAGTCCAGCTACGTCCAGTGAGAAAATTCTGCCTGTGACCTGCCCCATAATAATGCCAGGTGTGAGTTTCACCTTGTAGAACAAGACTTAAGCCCCAGAGAAGGTTACCATTACTATTCTGCTAAGTATACATAACACTGGACCAACTCCTAATGACTTACTGTTATACCATACACTAGTAGGTCTCTCAACCCGCATTCGAGAAGCTTCCATTTGCAGGAGATGGGGGTGAACGCAGAGATCAAGCCACTGGTGAAGGCGCAGAGGGAAAGAGCCCGTGGAATGCGCAGCCTTAAATAAGGATATCTGTGTCACACCTCCACCTTCCAGGGCTCGGGGACCACTGCAGATGTGAAGGCGGGTGAGTGTGAACACCAGAGGTGGTAGAGGACTACAAGCATACGGTGTCTTCTGGGAACATGGGGGAAGCTGCACATATGAAACCCCCTCACCCCCGCAGTCACTGTGACAGCATGGACCAGCCCTGTGCAAGCCCAAGCCGACAGGAGAGGTGGGCATGAAGTCCCGCCCCTAGCCATGGAGCTGCTGGGAGACAGAGGATCAGCTTTCTGTATGAGTACAGCCCCTGGGAAGTCGATCGTGACCACGTCCCAGTATGTCACATGCTGGGTGGCACAAATGGGACTTAATGGGTTCAAAATTAAAGAAGGACACAAAGTGAAGTGGGAAGGGAAGGGAGATCCGAGAGGAGTTGGGAGGGGCTGGATATGACTGAAACGTATTATATAAAATTTCCAGAGAACTAATGCATACACATACACAGACAGTGCCGGCAATGCTCTGCTGTATAAAACGCACAGGAAGTCACTGTTTTTTCTTCTTCATAGGACAGAAGTCTTCACTGGCTGTAACGTCCGCGGTGACTTCTAATTAGGAAGTGGTGTATGCTCTAACGTCAGCATGCACAGTGTGATGCTGGGAACTGCTGTGACCCCCACTGCCACCGTCCCTGAAACACACATGAGGTGAGTCACCTCCTGAGCTTCCTGAACAAAGATCCCACGTGCTTTCATGGAACTCTGTCAGGTGGCACACATCGCCATCCGCATGCCGAGTCAAAGAGAACAGCCTGCAGTTTCTGACCTCTCTCTGGATGTTTCAGAACCCAAAATTTTCACTCTTTCATTGGCAGAATTTAAAAACTAGTTTGCCACATAATATCCGTTTATCTCTATTGACTCTAAGTCTAAAGTCTCTTTTCTGCCTATGCAAGATTAGTTCATAAATACCCCCATCTGTGGATCCCCAACTCCCTTACGCAGGACGGTGTGCATCCTCTTGAGCGACTCAGTACCCCTGTCACTGAGAATGCCGAGCGCTATGCAAATACCACGTAAGTAGTCCTCATAATGTACCTCGGAACGCATAAGTAGAACAACTGTACATCTACACTATACATGTGAAGGCTTTCGATCCCTCAGTACAGATTCGTGAATACAGATCTCATGGGTTCAGAGGGCCCACTACATCTGTCTATCATATTGATTTTATCACAATGTCCTTTGGTGTGTGTGTGTAGCTTGGTGTTTAATGTGGAAAGTATCAAATCCCTCTCCAAGATTTTAAAGTTAAATTTTGTTTTTAAAACACTTATTTATTTCATGTAAAGTGTGTGTTTGCCTACATGTATACCTGAGCACCACATGTGTGCAGTGCCTGTGGGGGCCAGAAGATGGCATCAGAGTCTCTGGACCTGGAATCACAGATGGTTGTGAGCCGCCAGGTGACTGCTGGGAACTGAACCTGGGTCCTCTCCAAAAGCAGCCGGTTTCTGAACCACTGAGCCACCTCTAGCCGCTTCAACATTCCTTTCAGCTTTAGCTCATGGTGCTAGCTTTGCCTTTCATTGCCTGTTTGGAACAAAATGAACACAACTCCCTCTTTTTTTAATCCCACACATAAATCAAACGACATAATGTAAAAGTCAGGTGTTAAATAAAGCAATAGGCTCTAACAGCAAACCTAAAGAAGGGGTTGTCTCTACAAACCCAGGGTTGGATGGAGATTTATTCCAAAACAGAAGTAAAGACCAGAAGATGTGCATTCAGCCTATATAAAGATTCATCAGTCCTCTGTAAGAGCCAAACCTGTGACAACCAAGTTTTTATAAACAATTTAGGGAAATATTTTCATTATAAAACTTTACCTTTTATCTTTTTTGAACTGACATTTAAAGTTAAGACTTTAAAAATGCAATGAGTTTCATTATGGCATGTATCATTAAACTCTGTTATTCTTGGTAATATATACAGCCTTTTTAGAAAGTGGCAAGAAATACCACCCAGTAGAAAATGGTACAAAATATATAAATATATAATTCCAAGAAAAGCTAACATGCAAAGGATATGGTATATGAAAATCTAATGAAACCCAGCGTTTTCCACCCAGACTAGAAAAAGTCATTAACAATGGTTGCTTCAGGAACGGACCTGTCACAGATGGCTAAGGACAAGTGTTATAAAAATCTTAGAAATGATCTGGCAGCATCCACCTCTGAGATTATACTTTAGTAAGATCCAGAGACTGCTAAGGTTTTTCTTTACAATAAAAATATCACCACAAAAAAACATGCAAATTCACTCTCTGTACCAACATTTCTTTTTTTATATTTATTTATTTATTTTTATTTATTAAAGATTTCTGTCTCTTCCCCGCCACCACCTCCCATTTCCCTCCTCCTCTCCCAATCAAGTCCCCCTCCTCGTCAGCCCAAAGAACAATCAGGGTTCCCTGCCCTGTGGGAAGTCCAAGGAACCCCCACCTCCATCCAGGTCTAGTAAAGTGAGCATCCAAACTGCCTAGGCTCCCACAAAGCCAGTATGTGCAGTAGGATCAGAAACCCATTGCCATTGTTCTTGAGTTCTCAGTAGTCCTCATTGTGCGCTATATTCAGCAAGTCCGGTTTTATCCCATGCTTTTTCAGACCCAGGCCAGCTGGCCTTGGTGAGTTCCCAATAGAACATCCCCATTGTCACAGTGTGTGGGTGCGCCCCTTGCGGTCCTGAGTTCCTTGCTCATGCTCTCTCTCCTTCTGCTCCTGATTTGGACCTTGAGATTTCTGTCCGGTGCTCCAATGTGGGTCTCTGTCTCTGTCTCCTTTCATCGCCTGATGAAGGTTAATATTCAGGAGGATGCCTATATGTTTTTCTTTGGGTTCTCCTTATTTAGCTTCTCTAGGATCACTAATTATAGGCTCAATGTCCTTTGTTTATGGCTAGAAACCAAATATGAGTGAGTACATCCCATGCTCCTCTTTTTGGGTCTGGCTTACCTCACTCAGGATAGTGTTTTCTATTTCCATCCATTTGCATGCACAATTCAAGAAGTCCTTGTTTTTTACTGCTGAGTAGTACTCTAATATGTATATATTCCATACTTTCTTCATCCATTCTTCCATTGAAGGGCATCTAGGCTGTTTCCAGGTTCTGGCTATTACAAACAATGCTGCTATGAACATAGTAGAGCATATACTTTTGTTGTATGATAAGGCCTCTCTTGGGTATATTCCCAAGAGTGGTATTGCTAGGTCCAGGGATAAGTTGATCCCGAATTTCCTGAGAAACCGCCATACTGCTTTCCAAAGTGGTTGCACAAGTTTGCATTCCCACCAGCAATGGATGAGTGTACCCCTTTCTCCACAACCTCTCCAGCAAAGGCTATCATTGGTGTTTTTGATTTTAGCCATTCTGACAGGTGTAAGATGGTATCTTAAAGTTGTCTTGATTTGCATTTCCCTGATTGCTAAGGAAGTTGAGCATGACCTTAAGTGTCTTTTGGCCATTTGAACTTCTTCTGTTGAGAATTCTCTGTTCAGCTCAGTGCCCCATTTTATAATTGGGTTGATTAGCCTTTTACGGTCTAGTTTCTTGAGATCTTTATATATTTTTGGAGATCAGACCTTTGTCAGACGCGGGGTTGGTGAAGATCTTCTCCCTGTCAGTGGGTTGCCCTTGTGTCTTAGCGACAGTGTCCTTTGCTTTACAGAAGCTTCTCAGTCTCAGGAGGTCCCATTTATTCAATGAGGTCCTTAATGTCTGTGCTGCTGGGGTTATATGTAGGAAGTGGTCTCCTATGCCCATGTGTTGTAGAGTACTTCCCACTTTCTCTTCTATCAGGTTCAGTGTGTTTGGACTGATATTAAGGTCTTTAATCCATTTGGACTTGAGTTTTGTGCATGGTGATAAATATGGATCTATTTTCATTCTTCTACAGGTTGACATCCAGTTTTGCCAGCACAATTTGTTGAAGATGCTCTCTTTTTTCCATTGTATACTTTTAGTTCCTTTATCGAAAATCAGGTGTTAGTAGGTTTGTGGGTTAATGTCAGGGTCTTCTATTCGATTCCATTGGTCGACTTCTCTGTTTTTATGCCAATACCAAGCTGTTTTCAATACTGTAGCTCTGTAGTAGAGTTTGAAGTCAGGGATGGTAATGCCTCCAGATGATCCTTTATTGTATAAGATTGTTTTAGCTATCCTGGATTTTTTGTTTTTCCATATAAAGTTGATTATTGTCTTCTCCAGATCTGTGAAGAATTTTGATGGGATTTTGATGGGGATTGCATTGAATCTATAGATTGCTTTTGTACCAACATTTCTAATGGCAAGACAGTAACAAAATAAATGCCTGCCAGCAGGGTAAGAGTGGAATTCTTATTAGTGGGTCCATGCCATGGAATATTATGCTGCTATTAAAGACTGAATTAGAGCTATACAGGTTGGATTGGTGTATTTCTATGAATTCTGTTATAACAGAAAATTAAGGTTTAGAAAAATATGTTTAAAATATCCTACACAAGCTGCCAAGGGAGAGAAGCAATCAGTAGTTCGACCCAGCTCTAAAGCCTGTGAATCACGACAGTGACTGGCAGAGCAAAATCTCCCTACACCCTAGGAGCAACCAACACATGCCTAATTGGACTAGCGGCCTGCTCGGCCGGAGGGAATTCATGTCTGGTACAGTGCACTGTGGGGTGGACACACTGTCATCAGGACAGTGCGCTGTGGATGGACACTGTCATCGGGACAGTGCGCTGTGGATGGACACTGTCATCGGGACAGTGAGCTGTGGATGGACACACTGTCATCAGGACAGTGCACCGTGGAATGGACACACTGTCATTGGGACAGTGCACTGTGGGATGGACACTGTCATCGGGACAGTGCGCTGTGGATGGACACTGTCATCGGGACAGTGCGCTGTGGATGGACACTGTCATCGGGACAGTGCGCTGTGGATGGACACTGTCATCGGGACAGTGCGCTGTGGGATGGACACACTGTCATCGGGACAGTGCGCTGTGGATGGACACTGTCATTGGGACAGTGCACCGTGGATGGACACACTGTCATCGGGACAGTGCGCTGTGGATGGACACTGTCATCGGGACAGTGCGCTGTGGATGGACACACTGTCATCGGGACAGTGTGCTGTGGATGGACACACTGTCATCGGGACAGTGCGCTGTGGGATGGACACACTGTCATCGGGACAGTGCGCTGTGGATGGACACTGTCATCGGGACAGTGCGCTGTGGATGGACACTGTCATCGGGACAGTGCGCTGTGGATGGACACACTGTCATCGGGACAGTGCGCTGTGGATGGACACTGTCATCGGGATTACAGCCATCTCTCAGAACACTGCAAGGCAGGCATATAATCTTTAAAGACACATTACGGCTGGCAAGCAGTGTGTACGCAGCTGAGCGTTGGCCCTGGCATCACTGACAGCTCTGACAGAAACCAGATGGGACAGTTACCAGGACCATTCTCAAGCTCTGATATTCAGACAAGAGAGACCGAGTAATCATGAGTTTTAATCTCTCAGTCAGAGAGATAGGTAATAAATTTTTGTGGCATCAATAAACAATGTTCCATTGCTTCTCTGACATCAGGGAAGAATGAACAACAGAGCAGAACTAATAATGCAGAAGTAAATTTCATTACATACAAGAAGGGGAGGCGGTGCGAAGACGGCTTGGGAAATACCAACTACAGACTGCTCACTGCGGGCTCCTGTGTCGTTCCTCTGCCTCTCCCCTCTCCTTCCTCCTTCCACCTGTGTGTGTGTGTGCATATGTACGTCTGTATATGAGTATATGTGCTGCTTCGTGTGCATGTGTGTATGTGTGCATGTATATATATACATGTACATATGTATTTTGTATATATATGTACATGTGTTTGTGTGTGTAAAGTTATACGTATGTATGTGTGTTCATGTATGTGTACAGGTTCACTTATGTATGCATGTTTGTGTAATTTGTATATGTGCGTATATATATATGTGTGTGTACATATGTGTATGCATGTACATTTGTGTATCCAGATATGTCCAAGTATACGTGTGTGCACATATGTGTGCATGTGTGTCTATATACATATACATAAACATTTGAATAATCTGTACACTTCATTTCTAATATAAAGGTTGATCTGTTCCCAAATCACTCATACTCTCAGATTATAATATAACCCTGGAGGGGCCCAAATGAAAGCATTCTATATTATAGAGATCCTTGATCTGTGGTTGGTTTTGAGCTGCATTTTTATCCTCAGACACTTGTGAATCTTTAGGGAGCTTGATTCAGCTTCACCAGGCTACAGGGAGAAGCATGTTACCCAAAGCCACACTTCTCTAGGACCTCGGTCCCATAACCCCGTTTGTACATTTGCTGTGCTTGGGAACATAGTGTGGGGTTTCTTATTATCGAGGTGGAATCCACACACAATCGACCACTGGAAAGAATTCAGTGACATCGGTATAGTCACAGTGCAAACCACCACCTCCGCCTAGGTGCCAGCATTTCTCAGCACAAAATGAAACCCACAACCATTAAGCAGAGTTTCCCACCCTCCCCGCGCCTCAGTCCTAACTGCCAATCAAGCCTCTTTCCAATTTGTGTTTCTTTGGTATTTTGTACAAATGGAATCGTACAATGTGTGGCCTTTCGCCAGCACGTTCTGAAGTTGAGCGACACCACAGTATGTGTCAGTCCCCTGCTCTCCTTTACAGTTAGAAACACTCCGTGGAACACACACCACGGTTTACTGACCCATCTGCCTCTGGGAGGGCCTTTGGGTTATGTCCCCCTCAGTTACCATCAATATTATTTCATGCTAAGTGTACACCACTTTTTAATTTCCATCTACAGGGAGTAGATTGCCCATCTGGCAGGGAGTGTGGGGTTCGAGGCCCTGACTGTCCTGGAACTTGCTCTGCAGACCAGGCTGGCCTTGAATTTACAGAGATCTGCCTGCCTCTGCCTCCTGAGTGCTGGGATTAAAGGTGTGAGCACCACCGCCTGGCTTCCCATCCACCTCACCTCTTGGTGAATCCTTAGACACTGTTTCCCCTCAGTTACTGTTAATAGCTCTGCTATAAATATATATGACATTTTTGGTTTGTCTTATATCCTTTTGTCTTGCTTTAAAAAAAATCTGCCAAACGTAGAATTCAAATTTTAAAAAGATTTTTTAAATTTTCATATTTAAAAATGCATCATGAGCTAATAATAAATAAAAAAGGAAAATGTTTTCATGTATAACAAATATTTAACTTTATATAATTTGGAAACTTTTTTATTGATGCCTTTGCGTTACCCCAACTTTGGGTCAGTCTAGATAGAGAAACAATTAGCAATTTAAAAGGAAATTCTGCCCTAGAAATATATTCTACACAAAGTAAAACAGAAAAAGTTCCTTTTTTTAAAAAAAAAAAGTCTTATTTGTCCTTTGATTTCTCCAATTTAAAATACCAAGCTGTCAACTAGCTTGCTCTTCCAAAAAATTAATAAAAACAGCTTCCGTGGCTACAAGAAGGTTGACTATTAAAATATTAAAAATTAACATGTGTCAGAGAAGAAAAATGTCTTAATATGAGGAACGCAGAAACAGCCCAGACTCCCACACCCACAGGGAGACTCCAGCTTCAGGATGGTGAAGGGGACATGGGACATTACGAAGCTCAAGAAGATGAAATGGAGACAGAAAGACAGACTTGCCTTACAGGGGGATGGAGGTGGTGGCTGGGCTGTGCCGGATTGCTTAGTTCATTCCTGGGGGGGTCTAGAACCAGGAAAGTAGGTGAAGAGAAACAGGTCCCAGTTCTTGTGACTACATCCCTGGACAGCTGCGAGGGGTGCTGAGAGCGTTATGCTTGCTTGGGGGTTGGCATTTCACAGTAGGCCAGATGGGTGTCTGGCATCTGCCCTCCTTTGCCACGTTCTATTATAGGTGGACACCATGAACCAATCAGCCTGGAGTGGAGAGGGTTTATTCTATCTTACAGGTGAAAGCCCCATCGTGGAGGGAAGTCAAGGAAGGAATTCACAGCAGGTCTTGGAGAGCAGAAACCACAGAAGGATTCTGCTCACCAAGGCTGGCTCCCCTGCTTATTCAGCTGCCTCTCTTAGCAGCCCAGGACCTCATGGATAGTACCGCCCACATTGGGCTGAGTCTTCTTACATCAAGCATCAATCAAGACCTACCCACTGATCAATCTGATGGAGGTAAGTCCTCAGTTGAGGGCCCCTCTTCCCAGCTGTGTCAAGTTGACAACCCACGCTTATTCTGACAGTATCTTACGTGGAAAAGCCCTGGTGATCTCAAGGCAAGAATGGCCCAAAAAGGAAAGTATGCAGCCTTTGTTGGTTCTCGGGGCCTTCACTTCCCCAGCAATAACTCTCTTTCTACCTCTCGGACTAAAGACTCCATAGGATATTTGGGAAATCTAATGGCTGTAGACCACGTATGTTAGTAAGCATGAGACTTGAGGCAAAGTTATTTTTAATATCAAATTAATTCTATTCTGTAGCCTACACTCCTGTCTTTAAAAATATCTAACCTACTTTGCCATGTGCACAGCTGGTTTTAGGGGAGGCAAGAACAACATCACGACCTGTAGGCCCATATTTCTATATGGTGTGACAGCCAGGCTCTGAAGCCATAGGCCCACCTGAGGTGGTCATGTAGACCTGCAGACAGGCTGTCACTGCCCCAACAACAGCCAGGATGTACTGCTCCTTTCTCCTTTGTTAAAATTGTAGATTGCCTGGGGAAAGGTGTTTGCCAAAGCTGATCATTTAGTTGCAGGTGTTTCCCTAGCCCGGAGTCCCCTGGAAAAAGAATATTAATGAGGTATCCACCTTGGGACCTGGGGGGGGGGCGGGGATAAAGATGTTTTATATAATAAACGCAGGTAGATCTTCAGTATGGAGAGAAGCCTGAGATGCCCTTCCATGATGATGGTGTAAGCTGTGTCTGGTTATTTCTCGCGCCTCCGTACTGATCCAGTTAGGGAAAATACTTTTCTATGTTGGGGCCTTCGGTCCCTGACAACGACCGATCGTATCAGTTGGGAAGACAGCACTACCCTTATTCTAGGAAGTTCTTGAGAAATCAAAGTTTTTCTCACTTGCTCATATGCGTGAGGGGCTGGAGCGTAGAAGCGCATGCACTTTCTCCAGTGCATGCGGAATCAACAACTATGGGGTAAATGGGAGGTATGGTCCGGGGACAGAAATCTCCCAGATTAGTTTTTTTTTTTTTTTTGACAGTTTAGAAAAGTTTATTACCAGGACTGAGGTCTGATTTTTGACAACGTCACATAGAGCTTCATAACTTCATAAACTGATTTTGTCTATGAGTTTTCAGATGGAAACAATATAAAATACAACATCATGAATCTTGAACAGATTGTTGACACTGTCAAAATTTCCTGTATGACCCAAGTGGTAGCCTTTAGCCCTCAAGGACAGCTGACCTGTGTCCTGCACCACAGGCTGACCTTCAGCTGGGCTCTCAGGATGCATGATGTCTACCTGCGCCGCCTTCTCTACAGCCCGAGTTTTGGCGTGTTTGCACAAAAGATTTGTAGAGGTTGTAAGAAAAATTTCAAATCCTGGAAAGATGACTTCAAACTCTCACGCTAGAGGTTGATTCAGAATGTGCAACTATCTCTGAACTTTGTTTGCTTTTTTAAAATCTTAAGAAACCGGAGAGCTAGACAATAAAATGGCTGCCAGCCACCACACTAACCATGATGGGGTTTCTGCGATTAAAACGTGAAGGGGAATTTACCTAATTAAAATGAAGTGCGAGCTGTCTCGTTTGATTAGCCTTTTCCTTCACGCTCTCGGGTCCCATAGCGAAACACTCTGGTGCCAGCTCCCACCCACGACTGTCATCTTAATGAAAATTGACTTTAATAAACTCAGCCAATTCCTGTCCACCACAATTGTTAATCCGCGTCGATATCACTTCACTACCGGAAAAGCCGTTATGAATCTGTCGGCACTCCGATTTCTCTAAATGATTTTAATTGTTTTTTTTATTACTCATTCGGTATGAACATCATCTGCTCTTCATAACAAAGTTAAGACAAACTTAACAGCCATAAAGTTGCACTATCTTCAAGTTCATACCTTTCAGAAACCTGTCAGATGGAGTTGTGTCTGTGGACGCTAATCACCAGTTCGCCTGATGTTATGAAGCCAGAATGCTGGGAAGCTGGGAATCCCAGCCCTGAGATGGGTGGAGGAAGGAAGGGAACCAAGGGGCTGCTGATTCAAAGAGGGCCATAGAGCAGCCTGAGAAGTCTGAAGTGTCTTTAGAGCACTCATATGGAGTATCTGAGATGGTGACGTACCATGCAGGGTGCGTTCTCTTTAGCGTTCATTTGGAAGCTCCACAGCCATAGCTACTTTTCCTGCTTCTTGCTACGTAGTATGCGCTTGGGTATTGTTCTTCATTGCCACAATATTTAGGTAGTAAAACCATAAGAGATGGGGCCCAGTGGGAAGTGATAAGGCCATGGGGGTACTGCCCTCCCAAGGGACTTGCTCAGCTCTAAGGGACACCAGTTACTTCCTGGAAGAGGACTGTTATAAAAAGAGAAAGACTGGAAACTCCCATTCTCCAATCTCACCATGATGTCATCCACCACGGGACACAGCTGAGGAGCCTACCGCAGAGCTGAGGATATGGGGCCATGTTCCTGGGCCTGCAGACCTGTGAACTTCTCTTCAGTACCAGAACTGACGGTGTCCTTTAACAGGTTGAATACGTCTGTGTGACAGCTGCCCCCACAGGAGATGCTGAGCAGTAACAGCACCTCCACAAAGGGCATGATGTTTACGTTATGTGCACTGCCCACAAAGGGCATGATGTTTACGTTATGTGCACTGCCCACAAAGGGCCTGATGTTTACGTTATGTGCACTGCCCACAAAGGGCATGATGTTTACATTATGTGCACTGCAAAAGCTTCTTCCGTTCAGTGCTCATCACAACTACAAAGTCCTCTATGTTTCCTAGAGTGGGTATGAGGGTAGAGGGACTCCAAATCTGCTCAAGGACACAGCACTACAGTCAGGACCCAAGGCCACCTCACATACCCACACCTGGGCCCTGAGCACCAACCGAGATGCAACATCTCTCAGGAGCATCTTCCATGTAGAAAGAACAGTAAAATGTAGGTTCGCTCTGGGGAACTGGGATTTCTCAAAACGCAGTATTTAGTGTTCAGAAAATGTTCTGGCATCTTAAAAAGGAGTCTATGGTCAGCACTTCTGCACACACACACACACACACACACACACAAATGATCAAATGTTAGCTTAAAATATTTAAACTCGGCATATGCTCACATATAAATGTGAGTACCAAGCTCATTTTCATGTGTTCAAGGAAAATGTTAGTCTTCCATAAATTAGGAAACTCAAGAATTGAGCCAGGAATTCCTCACTTTCCAATCATCACATAGAGGCAGGGCTGTTGTCTAGGAGGCCTGTGTCGCTCAGATGACCACCGACCTCTTCTGCACCAACGATGTTATGTCAAAGATGCTTCCCTCTGGGACAAGCCACAGTAGAACTGCATGACCCAAACCAACCTGTGAGCAAGAGGCAAATGTCCCCTCACTCACGTCACCATCAGACTGGGGGAGCAGCGGCATTAATTCTTTACGATTCAAGTGATAACCGAATCAGTCTTAATAAGAGGATGTTTCCTGCCTGACAAGACAGGTTTAAAGCTGGTTTATCTCCCAGACCAGGAAGCGGTGAGCATGTCCTTTCTTAAAGAAAACGGCCATCCACCACAGATCCCATCTGCCCTTCGATGGACACACACTGATCTTAATGCGATTTCCATGCCTTTCCAGAGCCCAGCGTGCAGAAATTATCTCCAGATATGCAAAGATAGTTCCCTGATGGAGAGAGCCCATGTACCCAAGCTACACAGACAGATGCCCACAACCCTCCCCACCAACCAGGACCAACAGTGGCCACAGATGGGAGGCAGATGGGAGGGAAAGCCCCTCTGCCAATCACCCACACATGGCCACAGCACATATTTGATTGACAGGATTTGTGCTCTTGACCAGACAGAGCAGGCACATATACCCATACACAAGAAGGGGGAGATACATCATCACATTTGACTGTTTCCATGGAAGAGGAGGTAAGCGTGGATCCAGGAAGGAAAACAAAATGCACGGGTCTGCATTGGATGGTGCGGGTCCTTTAGTCCCTGCATTCTGTATAAAGAGAAATCTGCAATAGCCGGTTCCCTAGACCCGGGTCCCTTAGGAAGTGCACCTTAGTGCTCCCTCCCCAAAAGCAGACCGCATCCATGGTCAGCATGTCTTGATACTCAAGCCAGCAGGAGTGGCTCGGCAGCTCATCCACCACCCCGGAGAATCACATGAAAAGCCCACTGACAGCACCACTGTGTCCCCCACAAAGGTTTGCATGAATGTATCCAATGAGGGCCCATACCAAGAGACTGAGTGGAACCTTTAAGGTGTGGGCCTTGGTGTGAGCCTTAGGTCTCTGCCTCTTGCTCCTGGGAAGTCAATCTTACGTGCCTCGAGTGGTCCTGCCAAGAAAGCGGTTATAACAGAGCATTTGCCATCTCTCTCTTTATTATTATTATTATTATTATTATTATTATTATTATTATTATCATCATCTCTGTATTAAGCTGCTATCTGCTTGCTTCCCAGAGGTCTCCCTCTATTACTCTACACCAGCAGGCAATACGGACAGGGGTGGCCCTCACTGAGAATGGGTGAAGCCATCTGGACTTTGAGCATCAGTGGCTGTGAGCCTCTGCCTTTCATAAGCAGCCAGCATGGCGACCCCATCACAGAGACTGAAAACGGATGCACCAGATGTGGCCAAAGGAAGCATTCTGTTCCCAAGTGGGAACAAACAGCACTCTCCGCCGAGAATCACAGCGAGGACCGTGGGAGATGGGGCTCAAATGCTGACATCTGCCGCAAAAATCCCTTGGTCCCCAAAGGACTCTCCTCCCAACCCAGGCACCACGGAGCTTGCTGGCTCCACCACCACCACCACCACACACACACACACACACACACACACACACACACACACACACACACGGGAAACATCTAGAAGGTGCTCCATGAAGCACTCCCAAGGGCCTCCCTGAGCAACCCACGAGGAGGAGGTCCCACACCTAGTGTAGGGCTATGGCTTAGGAACTCACAGCTTTTAGAAGCAGGGTTATCTATCCAAGCAAGCATCTCCCTCATAACTCCCAGTTGTTTTGTAAACTTCCACTTTTAATAATCTCATAGAATAATAGGTTTCCAAGACGGGTAGTTAACCAAAACGGAAGCATTCTGAAAAGAAAATATGGAAAGTCGTAACAATTCTCCACTAGGAAATGCAGGTTTTCACTTTGTCCCAGGTGTTGCAGATGACAGAATTGTCTCTGTCCTACCAGGCCTCCCAACAAATGCCCATCTACTCTGAAGCAATGCATCATTGTCCACCGGAGTCCACCAAATAGTTGTTGTGGCAGTTGGTAAAAACCATAGCCCTCCCCTGCCCACCCCAGCCCTCCCCTGCCCACCTCAGCCCTCCCCTGCCCACCTCAGCCCTCCCCTATCTACACCAGACCTTCAGTGCCTACCCAAGCACTCACCTGACCACCCCAGCCCTCCCCTGCCTACATCATCTCTCCCCTGTTCACCTCAGCCCTCCCCTTTCCATCCCAGCTCTCTCCTACCTACTCCAACCCTTCAGTGCCCACCCCAGCTCTCCCCTGCCCACCCCGGCACTTCAGTGCCCACCTCAGCCCTTTCCTGCCTACCCCAGCCCTTTAGTGCCCCCAGCTCTCGCCTGCTCACCCCACTCCAGTCCTCTCCTGCCCTCCTCAGCCCTCCCCTGTCCTCCCCTGATCACCCCATCCCAGCCCTCCCATGCCCACCCCAGCCCTCCCCTGCCCAACCCACCTCTCCCCTGCCCTCCTCAGACTAGCACCCCCCATCACTTACAACTGGTAAATGACCCTGGTAATCAATCAAGTGCTACAGAGACACACTGCTGATAAAACATTAACCACGTTTTCTTTGATCTTTCCCTTTTCCTATCTTTTTGTCCTAGATCTCAAATAGATTAAAATTAATTGAGGGCAGAGAAAAATGACCCCCTACAGCTCTATCCACTAGACCTCCCTCAATGAAAGTGTTCTGTTCCCATGCATCTCTTAGAGGAGCTGTCAGTGTTGGCGAGCGTGACTAGGAAATACGACTGTCCAACCAAGGAACTGGATCGCTCAGACTTAACATTTCTCTCAACTTTTTAGTAGCTTGCAGTGACTCTGCACCTTGATGGTGCCGGTATGTTATCTCATATGTGCACAGCGTTTGTTAAACAAACTCAACACAAGCACTTCTCCCCGGCCATGTTAGCAGCCCCTCACACTGATAGGTTACTGAGACTCAGCCACTCACTGCGCTGCAGGACATCAGCGCTCGCCTCCATCTGACTGTTTGTGCCCCGGTACCCAACCTCCTGGGGGCCTCCAGATATCACTGCTCTGCATCCAGATCAGGGTGTTTTCGGTTGTTTGGATCTGGGCCGTTTCACCTAACAGAATGCCTTCCAGTGACACTGGTTTTGCTGTAAATGACAAGACTGCTTTTGTCTGTGGCTGAGTATTGTTCTATGGTGCATAGACACTCAATCCAGTCATCCGATGATCGGTGCCTAGGCTGGTTCCTTATCTTTGTTATCAGTGACTGAGCTAGCCCACAGCTGACTATAGAGCTAGAAGAAATGAAACCAACATACCCGAGAGATACTGTGTTTAACTGCATTCGCATACATTAACATTTGTGCCCCTGACTACCACCAAGGAGAACAGAGGTTTTCTGCCTTTCTATGGCCTCCATAGGGACAGAAAAATAAACAGCACAAGACTTTGGACTTGATGTCTCACGAATGTAGCTCTCACAGTCATGAACCCTCAGGAAGTGAACTAAATCCTAAGGATAACAATTTTCAAATAGTCGTAAAGTAAATTTCCCCATACTTTCTAATAGATACACATATTTAATGAGCATTATTTAATATGAAATAATGAATATAATTACCTTAACTGGCTGAATTAGCATTGAGAATCATTGGTTCCTAATTTAAAATCCTATCTATGTTTTTTGCATTATAAAAGTCTTTAAGACACCTTCAATCCCAACAGAAGCATAACTCATTATCACACAGAATAGAAAAAAAAAGCCAATAAAACCTATAAAACAGTGTGCCTTTAAAACCAGCAAGAAGAGCCGGGCAGTGGTGGTGCACGCCTTTAATCCCAGCACTCAGGAGGCAGAGGCAGGTGGATCACTGTGAGTTCAAGGCCAGCCTGGTCTACAAGAGCTAGTTCCAGGACAGGCTCCAAAACTACAGAGAAACCCTGTCTCGGAAAAACAAAACAAACAGAACAGCAATAAAAGGCTTATTTTGCTGTGTCCTCTGAGCAGGCTGCGGTCCCCTTTGGTCAGATCTGGGAGGTAGGAAACCCACAGCCGGGATGGAGACCACTTTACTACCACTGGCTAATAAAGAAGCTGCTTTGGCCTACAGAAGGGCAGAATTGAGTACAGCAGGAATTCCAAGCAGAGAGAGGAGGGAGAAGGCAGAGTCGGAGAGATGCCACGTAACCGCCAGAGGAGAAAGATGCCCACTGGCCAGTACCGGTAAACCACAAGCCTTGTGGTGAGATATAAGATAATAAAAATGGGTTAATTTAAGATAGAAGAGCTAAATAGCAATACACTTAAGCTATTGGCCAAACAGTGTTGTAATTAATACAGTTTCTGTGTGATTATTTCAGGTCAGGGCAACCAAGAAGGAACAAGCAGCCTTCAACAGCAGGGACCACCTCCATGGCAGCAGGGGATCCTCCCTCCTTGTTCTTCTGAACACAGCTTGGCCCCATGCGGCTTGCATCTCAGTCCTCAGATCCTTCTAGGGCACTAACTCTGACAGGCTGGCTCTAGGCTCTGAAATACTCCCTAAGGCCCCTTGATTCATCTTTCCTGCCTTTTCTGTTTTATTTTACTGTTTTTTATTGCTTCAGGAGTGGGGCCTCCAACTTTGATTCCAAGCCTAAATTGATTAATCAAGTCATTAAGCTCAACTATGTATCTAGTCTTTGATTATAAAATTAAGCTCTGATTGAAAATACTGTAGGATATAGTTTTTTTGAACTAGAAGGATTGTGAATTTCTATAGAGGTGATACATCTCTGAAGAAATAGGCGTGTCAACCCTGGTTTGAACATAATGTATACCTATATTCAAACTTCACATGATAGGGCTAGAGAGATGGCTCAGAGATTAAGAGCACCGCATGCTCTCCAAAAGGATCCTGGTTCAATTCCCGCACCCACAGGATGGCTCACAACAAACTGTAACTCCCAAGGGGATACGATGCCCTCTTCTGGCCACCATTGGCACTGCACACATGTGGTACACAGACACACACAGGCCAAAAAAAAAAATACTCATTAAATAAAATGGTGAGAAAAATACCCAGATCACATATAAAAATATCTTGATGTATTAAAATTTTCAAAGCATTAGGCCACCCACATCTCCGGTGGTTCCGTGCTCCCATGCTCACGGCTGCAAAGACTGACCTTAAGCAAAGCATTTCCTCTGTTTACTACAATCTATGATACAAATGGGTCCCAGCTTTTGCTCTTTATTTTGAACCTCAGCTTGTCTCCATTAGTTATCAGGGGGAAAAAACCCATTGAGGACACATCCCACCAAAAGAATGGTGAAGCAATTCTGGGTGGCAAGCACACAACCTCTAACCCGTTATACCTTTCCAAGCTCCACTCATGGTGGACAGCATTAGTCCAACTTGGCTGCCGTAACAAAATACCATAGTCTATGTAGAAGCTGTGGCGTTAAGAACCACTTGGATGGTACGTCTCAACTCAGGCAGCTTGTCTCTGATGCTTTGGGGAAACACAGCTCCTCCAGGGATCTAGTCAAGAGCAGTGTCTTGAAATATTCTGCACTTCATGGGGGAACTTCTATTCTGGTATCTCAGAAAGATTTCATGAGAGGGTCATATCGATCTCTCAGAGAAAGGCTGATGGAATCACACAAGGAACCCCCAATACACCTAGACATGGTCACTCCAAGACAGTCCCAACCACAGATCAGACTGGCCACCCAACAACAGTCAAGAAAGAGCACTGGCTGTTTTCCCAGAGGACACAGGTTTGGTTCTTGGCACCTACACGGAAGTTCACAAAGGTTTAGAACTCCAGTTCAAGGGGATATGATGCCCTCTTCTGGCCTCCGTTGGTACTGCATGCACACACTGCAGACACAAACTATAGCAAAGGAAGGGCGTGCTTTGTGCTAAGATCAACATTCCCAGGACACCATAGGCTGTGAATATGAAAGCTCAGAGCCACTCAGATACGTAGGTAACTTAATGCTTTTTAAATTTTACTTTTAAAATACTTTTTAAATTTTTAAATAATACATATAGCTAATACATAAAAATTTCATGTTTATGAGGTAATATGTGGTGTCGGTTTTTTCCATTCTGTTTAGTTTCACCTTTGACACTCGGGAAATGATGTCTTCCCTTTTATTTCTTTGGTTATTACAGTCTACACGGCCCTGTGTCATTTTTCTACATTCAACTGGGCACAGACAGACTTCTTAAAGCCTTCCTGAATGCTCTGTGTTTCAGAACCAGTGACCTTCCTGCTTCCGGTAGATCTTTCTGTGTGGTGAACAAGTAACCTGACTCACTAGGTAGCATCTCCAAATGGCTCCTCTGTCTCCTTAGGACGTCAGGAGCATGCCTAAAGCTCTAGATGGCCCGACAGAGACAGTCCAGACTTCAAACTTGACATCTGAGATACTCCTTAACTCTGGGGTTATTCCTCGCTCCTCCAGAACCCCGTGAACACAGTCTTTTTCCGGGTACACAGCAGGCTCTCCTGGCTCCTCAGCCCTCACCTGCCAAACCCACTCATCACCCCATTTCTCTGCAAACCTGATTCTACAAACTAGCATCCCGTGTGACACACAACGCCTCTCTAGGCTTCCCTGGATGCGAGCAAGCCCTCTGTGTTGGTTAGTGTTTTAACTTGACACATACCAAAGTCATCTAGAAAGAAGGAACCTCACTAAGAAAATGATTGCATCGAATTGGCCTATAGGCAAGTCTGTGGATTATTTTCCTGATTATTGATCGATATGGGAGGGCTCGACCCCAGCTCACTGTGGGCGGTGCCACCCCTAGAGGCAGGTGGCCCCTGAATTGTCTAAGAAAACAGGCTAAGCAAGCCATGAGGAGCAAGCAAGCAAGCAGTACTCCTCCGTGGACTCTGCCTCAGTGTCTGCATCCAGGCTTCTGCCTGGAGTCCCTTCACTCAGTGATAGCTATGACATGTGAATATATAGTAAATCAATCCTTTCCTCCCCAAGCTGCTGTTTGGACATGATGTTTCCCACAGCAACAGGGAGGCTAACCAGGACACCGTCCTTCCTGGAAACTCCTCCAGACCCCACGGAATTTTCCCTACACTTGCCCTCTGCCTGCTGCAGCCCGCACACGAGACTCACCGCAAGACAGTAAGCCCCGGCTCATGTCTGGACAATGTCCTTTATATCCTAGATGTTTACAGAATTAAGGCAGCCAGGACCATGGGGGACTAGGAGGAAGGGAAAGTGGCATTCAGGTTTCCTCATTTGTTCATTCTACTTGCTCTGATTTCCGAAGAACACATTCCCTGCTGTCTTTGTGCTTTCTCATTCGGAAACTTATTATATACAATGATCACCACGTGACTTTCTTTTAACTCCCTCCCAGCTTCACAGCTTTCTATACTTGCATGGCAATTACTTTACCAGGGAGTGTAACATACCGTGTAAGATACGGTAGGCTTACCTACCTTCCGGTTCCCTTTGACAGAGGCAGCCACAAGGGCTCCCCCGATTTCTTCAACAGTCCTGGATCTTAATAAGAATGACTATCAACTTTCCACACGCAAGCAAGATTCTGGAAACACACTGGCTGTGTGCAGGTTCCAGGTGTACCAGGAGTCTGCCCGCACTAATCAGTAGCAGAAAAAAAGTTTTCCATGTGCCCCTGGATAGATCTCTCCTCCCATGGCTCACTTCTATAAGAAGCCTGGCAGGCTATAGCCTGTGCTGAGAAAAAAAGTTCCCAATGTCTGGGGACGGGAAATAGAGGATTCTGGGAAACTCTGCAGCTTGTTTAATTATGTAAAGAGCTGGGAGGAAGAAGAGAGAATAGAGGTGGTCCCTGTGGTATAGAAGCATAAAACAGAAGCCATGGGAGCAAGCTCTGCAACCCTACAACGTTGGCATCACCACTGGCAAAATGAAGTAAGCTCCCTGGTAGCCAGGGTAATATAGGAAAGATCACATACCTTACAAAGCACGGGCCTCAGTGGTGAGATCAGACAGCTACATCTCCCACTAACGTAACATAATCCAATTTTAGATGGCACAAATGTGGCTTTTTAACTATTAATTAGTCCACCATTATTAAAATATAGATCTAATAACAATTAACATTGTGTGACTCCTCGCTAAAAAAAAGGGGGGGGGACTGTGTGACTGCTTTACTTTTTTTTTAACATCTATTTCTCATAAACCCCTATGAGAACAGAACAGTTCGTATCTTCATGTTTCACTGGGCAAATAAAACACACAGAGATGGACTCGCTTGCTCTAGGCTGCAATACCAGGAAGAGAAGGAAGCAGACTCCAAACTCTGAAGGAATGATGCTTTCATATCTAGATGATGTATTTAGGACGAGGCTAAGCCCAATGTGGTGGTGTGAATGAGAAAGGTCCCCCACGGGCTCAGATGTTAGAATCCTCAGTACCCAGTTGGTGTTGCTTGAGTAGGCTTAGGAGGTGTGGCCTTGCTGGAGGAAGTACGTCACTGGGGACAGGCTTTAAGGTTTCAAAGTCCTATGGCATGCCATTCCCAGTTGGCTCGCTCTGCTTTACGCTAACAGTTTAAGACGGTAAACTGTTCCAGCCTCCATGCCTGCCTACTGCCAGGTTCCCCTCCACAGTGTGGTGATGGACTCCAATCCCTTGGAACCATAAGCCCAAATCAACCCCTCCTTCTATAAATTGCCTTGGTCATGGTGTTTTATCACAGCAATAGAAAAGTCACTAAGACATCTAGTAAGGGCATAATTCAGAGACACAAAGTCAGTAAATCATGTCAGACTGTATCTGGATGTGGCAAGCGTGATACACACAGCCCTATATTTGAGGCACCTCTTGTCTAAATGTTGCATCATGATCTTTAGATGTCCTCTTGACAGGACTAGCCCCAGTTCCTGAAACTCAGGCCATTTTATAATCATCAGAAGTAGAAACAAACTAGCAAAGTGGAGGCTGCCCCAGGTCCACCCTGCTCTGTAGTCTGAGGCAAAGGTGCAATATTGCACAGCAAGCGGGTGGTAAGGCAGGTAAGGGCAAACCCTAAGGAAATGTCACTAGGGACCCGACATCCTACCCTACCACCACAGTAGACAGGTCTGTCTTCTCACGCTCACACTCCACCTGACAGTGAGAAACACACACACACACACACACACACACACGAGCGCGCACATACACTGTTAGGGTGCTTCAGGGCCATAAATGTTCTCTGAATGCCATTGTCTTAAACGCTCCAGATGAATGCATTATTATTAGTTTAGAGTCACAAAGTGAACTTGGCATTTTTCCCTGCCTTCCAAATACCGAAGCAAGAGGAAAAGAAAAAAAAAATTACAAAACCAAACTTGCCCTTTCTTTTGAGATGCAAATCCCAGCATGTAGCATCAAGTCTGCCCCCTTTGATCCAGATTTGCAATGAATACAGGAGGAAGGAGGAGGGTGCAGAAGCCTTTGAAAACAGGCGCACCCGTGCAAGGCCAACGGATCCATGCTGAGAGCACACTGCGGGTGTGAACCCCTATTGCAGAGGTATTATGGAATAAGCAGGCAGCTTTGCAAAACTCATGGTGATTGCTCTAACAGAGGTCCGAGGTCATGAACGTGTGCTTGCCCGCCTCTTGCCGGCCAGGAAGAGACAGTGTTATTAGGAAAAGAAGCTGAAGGGTTCCAGGGTAAACAACACGCGACTTAATCTAGTCATCTTGGCAAGAGAGGCAAACTCCTAAGTGGCTTCCAGTTTATTTTCCCTGAAAGGAGGGCCTCCTCCGTGAGGTCTGTCCCTTTTCTGAAGCCTGCCTCTCACAGACCTGCATGTGAACAGCCACACATCTTAGGAAGCTACGAACAAATGAACCAGGAGACTGTCACCACCAGCATCACAGGAAAGAGAAAAGAAATCAAACCGATGCTGGAAAAGCAGCTGCGCTGTCAGGAGAACTTGAGTTTTTGCAGAGGACCCAAGTTCAGTTCCCAGCAGCCACATGGAGGCTCACACCCATCTGGAACTCCAGATCTGGGGGATCTGATGCCCTCTTCTGACTTCCAGGGGCAGCAAGCACATCTGTGGTACACATACAAGGATAATAAAAAAAATGGCTAAACTTCTTCAATATATATACTTTTAAAAAGAATGTGCATGTGCCGGGCGGTGGTGGCACACGCCTTTAATCCCAGCACTCGGGAGGCAGAGGCAGGCGGATCTCTGTGAGTTCGAGACCAGCCTGGTCTACAAGAGCTAGTTCCAGGACAGGCTCCAAAACCACAGAGAAACCCTGTCTCAAAAAACCAAAAAAAAGAAAAAGAAAAAAAAAAAAAGAATGTGCCATTAGCCCCTGGTTTTGGTCCTACTCCAACCAGCAGCATGACTTCCAGGCTCAATACCTTCTCCGTGGAAAACAAGTCAAACAGCGGTGGCATACGCTGAGAACATCCCAGCAGGAGAAAGGAAGCCATGTTTATTCCCCAGAAATACGAAGTGCCCGGGGAGTGGGCCTGCACCGACATTCCTTTGCATTGGTGCAATGCTTTAAACGCCAGCCACTGCTCATGTGTCGGAAACCATCCTGTCGCTTTTATATTTTCCCTCTGGAAACCATAAGAAGGGGATTCTAGAATAAATAAATTAAAAATGGGACCCCCCTCGCCCCCGAGAAAAGAAAATACACGAGTCTTCAAAGCTTTACAGTTTTCTTCTAACTTTTATTGGGAGGGGCGGTGGTAAATGCAGGGTTGTTATCTCGGCTACGAGCACCAAAGTGTGGGTGTTTATCATGGGGCTGGTGTTTTCCCTCTCAGTTTACAAAACCCAAGACATGACAGCAAGCCTTATTCAGTTAACTTCGGCATGCTGTTGTGTGTCAATACGGGGACCCACCCTGACTAGACTTACGGCGATCTCTATAGAAAGTATTTTTTTTTTCTTTCCCAGTTAGCTGCACAGAAGACGTCCTAGCAAGGACAACCATTGAGAAGAAAATACCGACAGTCATCCGTGTTATCCACAGTCGCCTGAGTTTTCCAGAGTCGCTGTGAGTTGAGCATGGTGGACACACCATCCTCTAAAATCGCGTTGTTAAGAAAAACATGCTAACCGGACCCGCCAGACCACACACTGCTGAAATACAGTTATCGGCAAACGCTGGCTCCGTCCTTAAGCACCGGTGAGTGGGCTCTTGCAGTAACTGAACTCGTCTTCTCTGGGTATTCAAATATTCTAGCGTCATTTCTTCACTCAACTTCACGATCCATCGCTTTGGGTGTTCTCCCATAAATATCCTCATTTTCTCACTCTCTCACCTCCATGAGTTGGACGCTCCGCCCACTTCCCTCCTCTTTGTTTCTTATAGCAGGCTGATGGATGCTGGTCCTGGAAACCATACAGTCATGAACCATCAAATTCCAATACATGTATAGTACCAATGTCAGCTGGTCATTTGATACTAAAAGGACATTCTCCTTTCCTCTTACAGTGATCTCCCTGTCTCTTGTCAACTTGCAACCTCTGCTTGGCTAGCAAGGGGCTGGTTTTGATTAGAAGCCCTGGAAACTTTCCTGAAGTTTACAGAACAATATGCCCTGTCCAAGGGAAACTCGCTTCTGTCAAATTGGCAGCAATAATATTTCAAGAATGTTTTCAGACACACAGAGAGTCCCCAGGTCAAGTTTTCAATGTCAAAGTCAAGCATCAGTCAGACATGAGATAAGAAACCAGAAAGTGATAATGGGATCCCCAGACCCTCTCTACCCTGGACATTCTGACATCACGTTCTGATCTCACAAGGTAAATTTCCTAGTTTGGATTAACAAAGAAACATGAACATGATTTTTTTTTAAAAAAGTTTGGGAGTAGGGTGGACCTGGAGAGATGGCTCTGCAGTAAAGAACACTGGCTGCTCTTGAAGAGGAACCAGGTTCGGTTCCCAGCACCCACATGGAAGTTCACAACCATTTGCAAACCTGTAACTCCAGTCCCGGGAGATCTGACACCCTCGATGTCTTCTGTGGGCACTGCACAGACATACATGCAGGCAAATCACTTGTACACATGAAATACAAAATAAATAAAACTCTTTAAAGTGGTGGGATAGTGGATCTGTGTGTTTCCTGGCGCTACACAGAATACCTGAGACTGAATATTTGATGAAGAAGCAATGTGTTTAGTTCACAGTCTGGAAGGCTGGAAGTCCACACGCATGGTGCCAGTTCTAGGAAGGGTCCTCCTCATGATACTATATCTAATACATGCTCTGATGGCAGGTGGCATCAGAATGGGATCATCACACAGCAACACAAGACAAGAAGCTAGAGTGTGGGGGGAATTTTTGTGGGTATAACTCACTTTCACAGGGTAACCCCAAGACCAACAGGAGTTGTGTGGCAAACACCTTCCTCATGTCTTCAGGGAGGGGCAGCCCCAGTGACCCAACTACCCCTCATTCAGCTCCTTCAAGGTTCCACCACCTCCCTGCAGAGCCACACTGAGGATCAAGTCTTTAACTCTTGTCCTTTGAAGGAAACCACATCTAAGTCACAGCAGATGGCAATTACTTTATAACAGATCATATCTCCAGGCTGGAATGTTTAATTGTCAGGAGCCGTTTTCCCCCCAAAATTATTACAGGAACCATTGCCCTGAGGAGTTAGCAGAGAACCCCACTCACTCCTAACAATAATTAGAATTGTTCTATTGGCAGAGCTTAGCCCACTCCCAATTATCTGTTAATAGAGATCTGTTAGCGGAACCCGCCTCACATTCCAAACTATCTAGAGAACTAAGGTGTGTCAACTTGTTACTTCCTGGCAGAGGAATCGTGACCTGACCTTTCATAACCTCCTGACCTACGTGACCAACGTGAACCACGTGGCAAGAGCCCAGGCCCCTGTGCCCCCCCCCCCAAAATTCCTTATCCTATATAAGCTGTAACCCTGGCTCTAATAAACGAAGGCTTCAACAAATCTGCCTGGCCTTCTTCCTCTCTCTTGCTCATGTCTTTTCAGATAGTGCCTCCCTGGGACCCTGGAATAACTGACTGCAGGGTGGGTTACAACCCCTAGACTAAGTAACCCACCCAAAGAGGTCTACATTTAATGGTGTAGATCATATTGCAGCTCTTTCTAAAGGGAGTGACAGCATTAGCGCATCTAACTCCTCATGAGTGATCTAAAGGAAAGCCTACCCTCCCCTTAGTTTTCTTACCCACCAGGCAGCACACTAAAACACTATTTTTTTTTATGCCAAAACAAACTCAGTGTTTGGTATTCCAAAATACTGGATTAAAGGCCACCAAACTAAGCCATCGATTCAAATTTCTCTGAGTCTCAGTCCCCTAATGGCCAAGCCTTGCTCTGCATGCCATAGGTAGGTAGCCTCAGCTGCAAAGCACGTGTTTGCAGATGGTAAGTGCAGAAGCCTGCATCACCCGGACCTGAGCGTCCTACAAGACAGGTAGCAGGGGAGAGGCTTGGCCAGACAATCAGTCACCTGAATGCTACATTGGTTTTTAAGCAAGCCAACAACGACAGCAGCAACAGAAGAATTCTATTACAGTTAATGGAATCAGGAGATAAAGTGTACACATACCCAGACTGCCGTGGATTACTGGGAAAGCTTCCCAGCATCCTCAGGTGGGTTTTTGCCAACCCAAGGACATCCGTACAGTAGCTGGAGGACTTACCATAACTGCACAGCACAGTTAACTTCCTTAAACTGAACACGTATCAGCAAATCGTGTGAGATTTTATGATTCTGACCATATGCCATCGTGGCCACGTGGCATCCTCAGACTTCCGCTGCCTCACAAGTTATAAATAATGGAACCAATTTGCCTTCTCATCTTCACTAAGAAGGAGGCTTAGACGGAAGGACTGGGAAAGCTTTTTATACATATAACTCTAAAGTCTCTTCATTGTAAATTATTTTTAATAATGCCATCAGTTATGTGATACCAACATGCTATTTAAATAAATGCTTTCATCACATTTGGAAGTAGGACAAAAATGATCAAGATGCAAATGTTTATCTCCCAGAAACAAAAGCAATTATAGAATAGAAGGGAGGGGACAACGAAATGGATCCGTTTCCTGCTCTGATTCCCAGCACCCATGTCAGATGGCTCACAACTGTCTGGAACTTGAGCTCTGGGGGATGCCTGTGTCTCTACAGGCACCTGCACTCACATGTACACACACACACACACACACACACACACTCAAAGTTAGATAAATACATTATAAAAATGAACATGAGAAGTTAAAACCATTAGGTAAAAGCAAATTAGCTAGCGAGCTGCCCCTGGTAGCTGACCCCGTGCTAAGTACTGGAGACACAGAGCACTATCCTCTATCCAGTGCATGCTCCTTCCTGATGAGACAATTCCAATTCCATCTCGGTACGCAGCCGACCTCGGCTCACCTGCTCAGGAGAAGCTAGGCCTGCCCATAGATCTGAGGGGAGCCCATCTCCATCTCCAGAGCTGGGCCAGGGAATGAGTCAATTAGGCCAAAGATAAAGCTCAGAAACCACATTTCATATTTACCTTTGGTAAAGACTTCTCTCAATAGCCTTCGAAGACCTTAGGTAACTTCCTCTGGAGTATGAGGAGAGAAGCCAGGACACAGCACCGCTGTCTTTAGGATCCCCTGAGGATGTGAGGAGGGCGGAGCCAGGGCGGTCACATGGGCATAGAGGTATACTCATGATGTCATGTTGAGCCATGTCTAAGGCATGTCTAAGATCTAAAGGCAATCCTTGGAGGCCCTATGGCCTCTACGCATCAGAACCTACACTGTACGGAGAACAGCACAGATTCAATAGTAAACATTAAAGCCATCAGACGCCTAGTGTCCCCAGACTATCATTCCCAGCATGTCTTGGTGTCCCCAGCTCACCAGAGAGCATCTCGTCTCCAACTGGAAATTAACAAGAACTTCAATGCCTGTACTTAACAGTTCAGAAAGAAACTAACAAAAATATGGAAGGCAGAGACCAGGACTAAAATCTAAGGGCTAACCCAGAGTGATGCTTCAGCTACGCCTAAGTTTTGAATACTAGCGTCTCCGAACAGGCAGCCAAGGGAACACGCTCCTGTTTGGCACTGCAACACACATCTAATGCTCACCAATTAAAAAAAAAAAAAAAAAAGAATGGCATGTCTTGGTAAGCAAGCTAAGCCATGAGTGGAAATATTCTGCAACATTATAAGAAGCACAATAAAAATGCTGAAATCTCTGGGAATATTTTCCTGACAATTTCTTACTAATATGTCCTTAACCTCAATGCATGGAAACCCAAATTTTATTTAGATATGTAGTTTTATTTTATTCCAAAGTACTGAAATGTTTGTGAACATTCTAGAGCAATCCCAACTAACCAGTTACACAATTTAGCCTAACGATTTTCACCCAAGAAAGAGGCTAAACCCCTAACAAGCCAATAGTACACAATGATATAAGAGGATTTTTTTCCCCTTCCGAGGTTGAATCCAGGTTGAATTCATTCTAAACAATAAATAAGCTGGCCTATTACAGCTCCTTTCTCCAACTTCGGGCTCTTACACATTTGCCCCCTCTTGCGCAATGTTCCCTGAGCCTTAAGCCTGAAGAGTCTTGGGCTTTTCCTAAATTCAAGAACTAGTTTAAACCAAATGGAGATGAGAGAGGAAAAAGGAAAGAAGCTCTGTTCGGTACCCCAGAGAGCTAGCACCATTAAGCAAGTCCCACTGAATAGCAGATACAATGTATTTGCTTGATTAATAACAGCAGCTGCCGATGCAAAGCTTGCCAAGGTTGGATACTGATGGGCTCTCACCATCCTTCTCCACCCCCCCACCACCACCACCTCCCAAGTTGTGTGGCTACAACTTCCAACTTTCTTGCGGTTTCAGGGCTTAGCTTCTCGAGAGTTAGAAATTATTTATGAAACTTAAACACTTGCTCCAGGTAGCTAAAGTATGATGTTGCATTTTTTATTTATTCATGACCCCACTGCTGTCCTTAAAATCTTCCCCTGAATTATTCAATTCACTTACAATTTCAATCGGTCTCGTATAAATGATTAAATAAGTGTATGTTTGAGGGGGATGCGGTCATTTCAGCATGGCAGGCATGGAGGCCATGGTGGAGGGGTGAGGCCATCAAATCACAGGGTCACAGGTAAAGCAAAGCCCAGATGAACACCATGGCAATTAAAAAGAAAACCAACCATACTGTCTTTACAATGGTCTACATAACAAATATAACTACACACATCCTTACATATGCTTATAAGAAGAAGAGCACAAATTAAATCCTTTGATACGCTATAAGTTACATAATTATCTTTAAAATCAGATAATTACATCAAGAGTGTTGATAACAGCTCATTACAAGATAATTTTGAAAACCTGGCTTAAAAATCACAACTCTCCAGGCAGTGGTAACGCACACCTATAATCCCAGTGCTTGGGAGGCAGAGACAGAGGCAGGCGGATCTCTGTGAGTTCCAGGCCAACCTGGTCTAAGAGTTCCAGGACAGCCAGGGCTACACAAAGAAACTGCATTGAAATAAGAAAAGAGGGGCTGGAGAGATGGCTCAGAGGTTAAGAGCACTGACTGCTCTTCCAGAAGTCCTGAGTTCAATTCCCAGCAACCACATGGTGGCTCATAGCCATCTATAATGAGATCTGGAGCCCTCTTCTGGCATGCAAGCAAACATGGAAGGAATGTTGTATACATAATAAATAAAGAAATCGTTAGAAAAGAAAAGATAAAATCCATAATTTAAATTTTTCATACAGAACATTTCTATTCTAATTTCCTGCACTTCAGCGGGGCAGGTGTTCAGGACCAATAATAAAAGGCATAAAAACCACACGCCAAGAGGCCCAGACAGCAGCAGCTCTCCACGGTTCGAATGCACCGCCCTGCACACTCCAGATGTTCTGAAGTTCAGATATGAGGCTCCAAACATCTGATTTTCACTAGAAGAAAAAGGCACACTGTGGCCAGCTTTGGTAAAGTTTCATCGTGAAAACGGACAAAACAATGAAACAGTACAGCTAATAGTCGCCACCACAGTGGCCAAAACGAGCAGCAAGTCCAGTGTACACATGAGCTCCAACACCGCTGCGAGCGTCTTCCTGCTAGTTAGCATCCAGATGTCTACCTGGGGCTGCACTAAGAGACTCTGCTCATGAAAAATGAAACACGCGGCCAGTGGATGCTCCTCCCCACAGCACACACGGGGGCCTTTCAAAGACAAAGTCAAAACCTCACAAGCATGCTATCCGCTTCCGAAATAGAAGGGAGCAAAACGCCAGACTCCAAGAAGCAGGGTGTTCCGGATCCTTGGACATACAAAACATAGCTGGTTTGTCTCTGGTTCTGCTGTCAAGAAGGAGCTTGGCTCATTCATCAAGAAGAAAGCAATTACCAAGCCCTACAGCTGCTAAGCATGCCCCAGCCTGTCACTGCCTTGTCACCAACCCTCCCAGGAATGTCACCACAGGGAAAACTCCATGGCTCAGCTCACAATGGGCACAGATGGCAGAACTCCGCTTCTCACCAAGCTCCTAACAGAGGTATCCTGAAGTCATGAGTGGAAGCACGGGACAGCCGCATGGCAGACCGCCAAGTCCACGTGAGGATTTTGCCTTTTCTGTGTCTTGCATGCTTTCTATTTGATGACGACACATTAGCAAAGTCCTGTCCCAAGAGACTGGAGAAAGACCTCACACTAGGAGGGAAGTGAAAGAGACTCCACTCTCTCCAAGTGCGCGCATGCTTGTGTGTACCTGATTTCAAAGCAGCGTTTCCTGAAGCCACAGCTCTCTGGATTGCCTGCCCTGGAGCCCAACAGTGCTCATTCAAGAGGCAGCACCACCGCCTGGCAAAACCTTGCAACTGTTCGACCGTTCCTGGCCCCTGTTCTTTTTATCCTTTCCTTGATTGGGGGCGGGCGTGTTAATTTGTGGGGTTTTGGTAGTAAGTCACTGTATTTTAATTTAGGAATCAGTAATTATGATTTTGTCTGAAATTTATCAGATGGTGGAAAAAATAGAAAGGCCTTTTAACATATTTGCTTTTATTATTTAAAATGTGTGTATAGTGTGTGTGTGTGTGTGTGTGTGTGTCTTTATGTGGGTCTGTGCACATGAGTGCAGATGCCCACAGATGCCAGAGGAGGGTGTCAAGCTTCCCCTTCCCGTGGAGCTGATATTACAGGCCACTGTGAGCCACCTGGTGTTGGTGCTGGGGACAGAACTCGGGGTCCTCTGGAAGAGAAGTGTGTGCTCTTCACCGTTGGGCTATCTCTACAGACCTCTCTCTTGCCCATGTCCTGATTCCCCAGGGGCCTACAGGACACGGTGCACCGACTTATAACATCCTTGCCTCTTAGAATCTCACTGCAAATAATGATAAATTATTTTTACTTATTTACCTCTGTCCCGCTCTAAAAACACAGCTGAGGCATCTCCCTGTGAATTCGTCATAAATATCCATCCCCTCAAGTTGGTACTGAGCTCATCTAGTGCCCAAAGCATGCAAGATTTATTTTGGCTCTGAAGGTTTTACTGAACTTCTAGAATATTCTATTCCCTCCAATTCCTGTCCTCCTACGCACAGCACTGCAAGAAACAGTGTTCTATTTTTAGAGACTCTTTTAAAGAGAAAAGAATGCCACACCTTGTACCTCATTTGGCACCAACGGCCTCTGCCGGGTTGCTGCCTGGTGCTCCTTGCCTAACTCAAAGAACAGCGTGAAAAATTGCTTGTGCATCTCAGTGTTTTCCTAGACCACTCCATCAGGCCATCTAGAATTTAAGCACACCCAGGGTAGATTCATATGGAAATGACCAGCTTAAACCCAGCACTCACGAGGCAGAGGCAGGCTGTGAGTTCGAGGCCAGCCTGGTCTACAGAGGGAGTTCCAAGACAGCCAGGGTTACACAAAAGAACCCTGTCTCAAAAAGAAAAAGAAAAAAAACTATCCAAATCATATAGAAATGGCCCAACAGAACACAGAGGCCTTCCTTCTTTACATTGTGGAAGTCCCCGGCCTAGACTTCCTGAATTTCACAGTGATACGAAGCATTCAGTAGCTACCAAATTTAAATTCTGAATTTTGATCTTTTCTAGGAGACAAATAGCTGACATGAAATGCTTCTGAGATGCTGGGTGGTAGCACCAACTGGCAGCTGCCCGCCAGGCCAGGACCAGCAGAGGAAATAATGACCACAGTCACAAGCACTGCAGAGCCAGGTGCTCACTGGGCTAGGTGGACTGGATGCATTTTCAAGCCATGACATTGTCAGCGTATGCTGGGTTTATTGGATGGAATCTCATCAGAAATCGTACTGGCGAGTTTTATGTCAGTTTGACACAGCTAGAGTTACCTGAAAGGAGGAAACCTCCACTGAGAAAAAGTCCTCCATAAGGTCCAGCTGTAAGGCATTTTCATAATTAGTGATTGATGGGGGGGAGGGTGCAGCCCAATGTGGGTGTTGCCATCCCTGGGCTAGTGGTTCTAGGCTCTTTAGGAAAGCAGGCTGAGCAAGCCATGAGGAGCAAGCCAGTAAGCCGCACTCCTCCATGGGCTCTGCATCAGCTCCTGCCTCCAGGTTCCTGTCCTGACTTCCTTCAGTGATGAACAGTGATTTGGTAGCATAAGCCAAATAAACCCTTCCTCCCAAAGTTTCTTTGATCATGGTGTTTCATCATAGCAATAGCAACCCTAACTAGAGCGTCAAACAAGGCATGCCTATATTATCTGAAACAGAAGAGCCGAGTGGCTGAGCTTATGGTACACACGCCGCACTAACACCTTCAACCCTATCAAACTTCTTCAGCCTTGGACTACATTAGGATGATCAGAGGATGGGCACAAACCCACGGACAATGTGAGGCTACATACTGGCTCGAGGCATGAGTCACTGAGTCAGATCATGAACTGCGTCAAACTGCTTGTCTTCCTGGGGACCAGTGTGTACCTCAAACTGGCAACAAATCCTCCCTGATGGGATGGTTGTGCATGACCTCAAAGGTCTGACTCAGAAAGAGTACCAGGCATTGTACTCAGGAATGGCATACATTGTTACACATATAGATACATACATGCATGCATACACGTGGTGTGGGGACACGACAAAGTAGCCTCCAGATCTACCCAAAAAGCTCAAGAAGCCCATTGCTGAGTAGACTAGGGAAAACAACAGCAGGAAGAAGACAGAAAAGGAGACCTTGAACCCCACGAGCTTCAGGTGACTTCTTTGGACAAGGATGAGGCAGGACCCTCATGGCCCTCCCACACAGTAGGAGCTCAAGGCCCTCCCGCACAGTAGGAGTTCATGGCCCTCCTGCACAGTAGGAGCTCACGGCCCTCCTGCACAGGAGGAGCATGCTCAATCTCCCCCTCCGCCCATGCACAGGAGTATAGTGCTCAGGGGAGGAGAGGGAAAGGTGTGAATAACTGGCATATGTCTGTGTTTTCTGTATTACGTCCCTGCTCTTCTCCCTTAGCAGAGAAATGATAAATATTGAAATAGATACTGTTTAAAATTATAAAACAAATAACAAAATTTCAGCATGCTTGAGAAATAGAAAAACATTCAGAAGCTTTCACCCTACTGGGAAATATCTATGATTATAGGGTTTTTTTTTATATACATGTTGAACCAAAGTCATTTGTATATAAAATTGTGATTCCTGTTTTTCAGTTACTGTGTCCCAGGGTGTTTTCCTATGTTACGATTATCTTCAAAAGCATCACTTTTAATGTCTAGGGAATTTGCCCAAAGGATATATCCAGTCCCTGAGCTTTCAAAACCCTCATGGCTTTCCACCCTTAGAAATAAGCCCACGAGCAAGAGCGTGTGTGCAGAGGGCTCTCTTTCCCACCATACGCTGGAAGGACAAACCCCAGGAGCAGGAGAGCGGGGCATGGGGTGTC
Organism: Microtus oregoni; assembly: GCF_018167655.1. Taxonomy (NCBI): domain Eukaryota; kingdom Metazoa; phylum Chordata; class Mammalia; order Rodentia; family Cricetidae; genus Microtus; species Microtus oregoni. The sequence goes on along the minus strand of NW_024543088.1, from coordinate 10,038,705 downwards.
CCACACTTGCTGATTTTTGTTTTGTTTTACTCTGTTTTGTTTTTCAAGACAGGATCTCTCTGTAGCTTTGGTGTCTGTCCTGGAACTAGCTCTTTTAGACCAGGCTGACTTCGAAATCACAGAAATTCGCCTGCCTCTGCCTCCGGAGTACCGGGATTAAAGGCGCACACTCTAGACTGATACAGTATTGACATATTTGTGGTGCAAACAGCCTGCTTCAGTTGAGGAAGGTCAAAGAACGTGGGGCAGTAGGAGGAATATCGATAAACACGGAAGAGCAGGCTAGCCTCCATAGGAAATATCAAATGGAAAGAAGCTGCCTCCTGAATTTGAGGAAACATGAAAACAGTTCTTGGAGTGGAAAATATATATTCAATATGCTTGGTGAACTTTGGGAAAGCAAGAAAGGTAGAGGGGTTTGCTTTTATAGAGTAAAATTCTTAGATTCCTTACAGCACTTGGAAGGCATCCGACCTCCAGGGCACATCAGCTTGGAATCCTTTTTCCTTCTGGCTTTCCTAGGATTCAGTCTTGCTGGTTGTCTTTCTGTTGTCTCTCCCTTTCTAGTATCACGGAAGAGGGGGCTATCCCATCAGGCCTGACCCTCCGGATCAGCTACTTTTCCGTGGCTGGGATGAAGCACAATGGCCAAAGCGACTTAGGGAGGAGTTTATTTTGCCTTTCAGTTAAGAAAGGGATAAGATAGAGGTGGGCAGTCCTTGGGCTTCCCACAGGTCAGGGAACCCTGATTGCTCTTCGAGCAGATGGGGGGGGGGGGGGACTTGATCGGGGGAGGGGGAGGGAAATGGGAAGCGGTTGTGGGGACGAGGCAGAAATCCTTAATAAATAAATAAATTTAAAAAAAAAAAAAGAAAAAAGAAAGGGATAAGAGTCCAGCGCGGCAAGGGGCGTGGCAGCAGGAAGCAGGCAGGGTGGGAGGGATGCGAACCTGGGAGCTCGCACCTTAAACTCCAAGCCAAGCATGAGGCGGAGAGCAAACTACAAGTGATAAAGATTTCTAATTGCAAAGTCCACCCCTGCCCCCCACCCCAGCATACTTCCTCCAGCAAAGCCACACCTCCTAAAACTCTCCAGACAGCACCACCCCACACGGGCTGCGTGTTCAAATGTTCAAGACTACTGGGGACATTTCTTGTTCAAATCATCACACACTTCATATTTTCTCGATTTCAAGAACTTGGTGACACTAGTTATGTCACCAATAGTGTTGAATAACCCCATTCCACTACCTTGTGCTATTTCTCTTTTCGGATTCCTGGACTACATGACTTTAAACTCTTGGACTTAAAAAAAATAAACAAATAAAAAATAAATGACTCAGACCGCCGGCATCCTACACTTAAGAAGCAGAACTTCTTAAGAAGCCAACTTCCCAGCTTTCCTCAGCTTGCACATCCCTTAGCGGGGCTTCTACAAAATTCTATACCCAGAATGTCCCTTTGGAACTGTGTTAACTTGCTACTGTGAATTAAAGTTAAGCTGGCCAAATACACTCATGCCAAGGTCCTCAAGCAAGCCAGGCACCTGACCTGTTCCCTGGGGCAACATCAGTATCGCCCTTAAGGTCAGTGTCTACTCTGCTTGGGGGCTCCAGGATTTAAATGCTGTGCTGAATTAAGAATCTGCACTCTGGTCAAGTGGTGGTGCACACCTTTAATCCCAGCACGAAGGAGGCAGAGGCTGGTGGATCTCTGTGAGATCGAGGCCAGCCTGGTCTACAAATCAAGTTCCAGGACAGCCAAGACTACACAGAGAAACCCTGTCTTGAAAACGAAAATAAATCAATAATTAATGAAATAAACAAACTTTCATTCTAGAGCCAAAAACGATAAACCCAGTTTCATTCAGCTCTGCCTCCTCTCAGCTGTCTTCAATGGCCAAGTAAAGATGCTATTTTCATGAGTTTCAGCTTTTCCCACCAACATATTGCACCCAATACTGACTAGTCCACAGTGAGAATTAAGGGATTTGAACTATTTCAGCATGTTGTAAGGTACATCTTCATTTTTTCTTTTCTTTTCTTTTTCATCAGTTTTTAGTTTTTTCAAGACAGGGTTTCTCTGTAGCTTTGGAGCCTGTCCTGGAACTCACTTTGTAGACCAGGCTGGGCTCGAACTCACAGAACTCGGCCTGCCTCTGTCTCCCGATAACTGGGATTAAAGGCATGGGCCACCAACGCCCGGCTATTTAGTCATTTCTTAATGATTTACTTTTAGTAGTAGGGCATGTTTAAGTTTTAGAGACGGGTGTATTTTAAGTTCCATTCCTCTAATTCAACTTAACACAAATCAAGAGTCAGCTATAACCGTAGCTTTAAAATCCCAGCAACAAGACGAGACACGTACTCAGTGCTATTCTGTGGGGAACAAAGTCCTTACTCAGACGCTTTCCAGTTTAACTCCCACGTTAGCCTACTTTATGTTGCTATAATAAAATGTGTGAGGCTGGATAATCTCATAAAGAAGGGTTTATTACTAAACTAACAGTTCCTGAGATTAAGGGGTTGGCAACAGCCTTCTAGTTCCTAGACAGTACAGAGCTTCACCTGGACAAGAAACCAGCAACCCCTGGTCTCCCTCTCCTACTTCTTATAAAGTCCCCAAAATTTAACTATGAGGGCTCCGCATAAAGACTGTATTTAATTCTCATCCCCTCTCACACGCCCTGCCCCTCAACACCCCAGATTAAGTTTTCACCATCGTAATACTTCACAACCGAGATTAAATTTCAACATATAAATCCTTGGGAAACACACGCAAGCCATATCTAAAACCACAGCAACTGGGTAGCAATAAAAGTGCATTTTAGTATTCGGTAAACAGATTTCTCAAAGAGATTTCCCCAGACGAGCGGCAGAGCTCCGAAGCAAACAGCAGATGCACACAGCTGCCAACATCAGCATCATGCTGCCCGCGCCGGAAGGGGAGGACAACAGCCCTTTGTGATGATCACCCGTATTGCCTGGGCTTCCAAGAGCGTCTCTGCACCTCTAGCCATTCTGTCAGCTGTGCCCAGCACAGTAACCTGTGAGCTTCAAGACATAGCAGGCTGAGTGTACATTCTACCCAGATGACTTTGGACCTCATTACTGCTACTGATTTCCTGGTCAATCTGGGAGTTTGGTACATGGTCAGCATTCATTCACTCAAATGATATTCGGTATGTGTGAATGTATAATGTGCTCACTTGGCAATGAAGCAATCTGCAGCTCATAAAGATTTTGTAAGGCCCTTATTTTAGGGGTTAGAGAGCTGGCTCAGAGGTTAAGGGAACTGGCTGATCTTCCAGAAGACCTGAGTTTGATTCCCAGTACCCACATGGCAGTTCACAACTATCTGTAACTCTAATTCGAAGGGATCTGATACCCTCTTCTGGCCTCCTCAGGTACTGCATTCACAGGGTATACAGCTACACAAGCAGGCGAAACATTCGTACATATAAAATAGAAACAAGTTTTTAAAGATACTCATTTTAAAAGCATCAGTTTCCCTGTCTTATCTGTGCTTTTCCCCAACACTGTTCTGCCTGGGAACATCTTTCTCCCCAGCACTCGGGAGGCAGAGGCAGGCGGATCTCTATAAATTCAATGGCCAAGTAAAGATGTTCACGAAATGGCATTTAAAAATGTAATCAAGGATCTTTCAGAATCATTAGCCCTATGTTGAGATTATACAAGTAACTAACAGGTTTCTGATTCTGCATAGGTCCATCCACTTCAGTGATGTTTTCATTGCCTTTCTCTACTGCCTGTCCCAACCCAAGAAAAAAGCCTTAATACTAGAACACAGAAGGGAAAAAAATAGCATAGAAACAGCTCTCCAGGACACCTCATGGCCCTTGGGGAACAAACAAGCTTCAGACAAGAAGAAACTTCCACCTCTCCAAGAATGTATTTTTAGCTTGCAAATCAATGATTGTCCCACCTAATAATGATATTCCCCTCCTCTCTGGCAACAGGGAGATACACTCAGCTTCTTACACACACAAAACAAGGTAATTGTCATCTAAAAATATGAACCCAGGGTAGACAGGCGGCCAAATGATCTCAGAAACAGCAAACAAATCATCGTGATAAGGATGGGTACAGTGACAAAAATTCAACACTCGGCATGGGGTTTCGGAATTTTACTGTATCTGTCAGAGATTTTCCTATGAAATGAGTCAACTGTCTAAAGTCTTGTCTCCAAGATGGAATAGAGACATCAAGTGAGACCACGCCAAGAGTAAAAGTCCTCTGCAGCAAAATCAAGCTTCATTTTTCTAAATCCCTTGCCTTTCCATGTTTCTCATTTTGATGATAAAAACAATCTCTGGGCAATGTATGTTTTTAATACTGTTGCTGCAAACAGAGCTTGATCAAAACCCATTGCCACTGGAAATGCCAAACAACATTATAAAGTCGAACCTGGAGACAGGGTCCCTGGGGAGGCCAAAAGAATGGCTGGCCCAAGTGTTGCCTTCTCAGACCAGGGATGAGCTCGCCACACAAGAGCCAGCCGAGCTTTCTATGCTGTCCTTGGACCTTGGAAAAACAGCCTGGCTTGGTTCTCCCTGCATCCAAACACTGAATGGAGCGGAGAGCAGAGCAGACCTCACTGACAGGGTCTCACATCACACTGCGCTTCATTCTCATCTGCGTCTCCATGCGAAGTTTATGGACATCCAGCTTCATTTCTCTTCCTCTGATAAAGTGCCTAACACAAGGCAACTCCGGGAAGAAACAGCTTCTTTTAGCTCTCAATTCCACTGCTGCGGGGAAGCCAAGGCAGCGGGAATTTGAAAGAGCTGATCACAACCACAGCCAGAGTCAAGAGCCGGGCGGGGGCACTGGGGAGGAAATGAATGGTACCCAACTCACCTCCCCACCCCCACCCCTCACTAAGGAGCCCAGCCTGGGAAATCGGAATACTCACTTTCAGGATGGCTCTTTCCACCTCAGTTAACCCAGTTACCCAAATCCCTCACAGGCTCGCCCACAAGGCCAACCGGATCTAGGCAGTTTTTAGTTTAAGACTCCCTTTCCCGGCGACTCTGCACGACTTGGAGTTGACAAAACTAAGCATAAAAACAGGCACGCACGCTAAAGAGCCTCTTTAGGCCTCCGGCCCTGTGTCAGAACCCTCGCTCTCACGCTAGGGTCGAGGACTGTGCACAGTCCCCAGTAGGCTTGGCAAGCATCCGCACAAGGGGCAGCTGCTGGAAAGAAGGGGGAGGACTCTCCAATCCCCACTGCCTACTCAAAAAACACCAAAGGTGTGTTGGTCCCTCCGCTGTTGTTTAGGCAAGTGCTCTGCCACACGACTACAGACCGGTGCCTACTCCCCATCCCGCCAGGTTTCCACAGAACAGTTTCTCCTGGAATTCTTTTTCTCTACCCACTCCTCGAGGTACTAATGTCAGCTCCTATAAGCCTCCCCTCTCCCCGCACGCCCCAACAACAAACCAGAGCAGAAAAAAGGGGAGGACCTGCATTGTAAAGGATTTCTAGGGAGAGTTTCACAAACGACAAAACACGGGTAGAGCCGCAACCTGACAAAGGAAAGTCCAGTCAGAGGCAGGAATGAGAGACACAAAAACAGCTCTGGACAGAAGGGGATGAGCACACAGAAAGAGGAACCGTGGTGCATGCATAGAACAGTCTAGCAACAGCAGATGATTCATGCAGGGACACGGAGAAAGGTTAGGATGCACGTGCGAGCGGCTCTCCCCATCAGAGGGGCAGATATGGGCCTGTGGGAGTGGCTCTCCCCATCAGATGGGCAGCTCTGCGCCCCCACCCCCGCCCTAGCAGAGCACAGGGTTGTCTGCACTTGCTCAGTAGCATCAGGTAGTGGCTGGGCGTGGGTCCTGCTATCAGCCAGCTGAGCCTGCATTTCCTCTGAGGACTCTGTCAGGCCTGCTTCTCCTATTATAGGTTTGTGTCGAGTCTGCTTTTTGGCACAGCTGTTTCATAGAATATTCCTCTGTGGCTGAAGCCCGAGAGGGCTTGCAGGATAGTCTACAGCGTTTCTGCGCGATCAGCTTTCCAAAGAAGCTGATGCCAGAGTCGACTCCAGCACTTTTCTCACGTCCCCCTTCGGAGAGCAGGTGCCTTACTTTTTTGCTAACCTAACGTTTGCTTTGAGTCTTAGAGACGACTCTCAAGACACCTTGGCAGCAGCAACTGTGTAACTGTGAAGTATGAGCAGAGTCTCTGGAAAAAGAAAATGCTACCATTTCCAGGAGCATGGCAACGGTGGGTTTTGTGTATTCCCACAAGTGCATATGAATGGTGGTTTATGTAACAGAGTCTGCCGGATCCTGGATATATTAGCAAAGTTCTCAGAAACACGCTAAGCAGTGATCAAAACAATTTAAAAACAACAAGGTTGTTTTAAGGAAAGAAACCACCCCACCCAACAGAATCTAAAATAAGTCACTAGAGAAAACTCCCAACCGCGCTTCCACACCCCACCTCTGCCTGCCGCCCCTTCAGCTCCTTTAGCTCACAGTTACTGCTGCAATTAACACTGATGACCAAGTCTAGGATTTAGAATTTCCTAGGAGATAAACCTCTGGACACATCTGTGAGGGGGTGTCTAGATTTGGCTCACTGACCAGGGAAGACCCACCCTGAATGTGGTGGCTCCATTCCAAAGGCAAATCCTGAACTGAACAAGAAGAACGTGGTTGTTGGAGAGGTGACTGGGCAGGAAGGAGCACCAGCGCTTCCTGCAGAGGACCCACATTCCGTTCCCAGCACCCACATGGCTGCTCACAACCATCTATAATGAAAGCTGGTGCCCTCTTCTGGTGTGCAGGCAGCACTGCATACATAATAAATAAATCTTTAAAAAAAGAAAAACAAAGGAAAGAAGGAACTATATCCAGGACTTCTACTACAAACGCCCCTCACGTGAAGGAAGTGATATGCCAGGAAGAATGGTGCCTGTGCCTGCCGTTCCACAAATGAATCATTGCCTTCGCCTCTCAGTTCTTCTGTGTACGGCTGAGAGAGGAGAGAGACTGCACACCTTCCCATCCCCTCCCATAGCGACTCCACCCGGCACTCTGCTCCAGAGCAGCCAAACGCTCCATCAACAAACACTCAGGAAGCACCCAACACAGGTCAGGCTGCCATTGTCTGAAGAGCCAGGAAAATGGCTGGGAGCCGACCAGCAGCATTCCTGCCCAGATTTTAAGTACAATGACTATTATATAAATGGAAAAATAAAAACAAAATCTCAAGGGGCATGATGGCACACGCCTTTAACCCCAGCACTTGGGAGGCAGCAGCAGGTGGACCTTTGGAGTTTGAAGCCAGCCTGGTCCACAGAGAGAATTCTAGGACAGCCAGGCAGGAAACCCTGTCTTGGGTCGGGGGATCCTTCGCTGGGCAGGAGCGGATCTTAAGTTGTGTCTTCAAAGGGCCCTTTGGTTCATTTTCCAGCTGTTGTACTGAACCAAGCTAGCCCTTCAGAAGCACAGCTAGAAATGAATTTCCCTGTGTGTAATCCCAAAGATTCTGCCCCAGGAAATCACAGCCAAGTGATTGGTGTCAACTCAGACTCTTGGTTGGAGAAGGAAAAAGATCCACATTGTGTCCAAAATGTGTGAGTGGAAGCAGAAACCTTATCAAAACATCTGACAACAATCCATCCATCTTCAGTTCCTCTGCAGTTTCTGGGATGGTTTCACGCATGGCCGACCCCTTCGGCACCATGAGCATCACCGGGGACTTTTCCGAGGCTCCGACTGTAACCCTTCTTCCCTAACAGGCAACCTGCTTAGATACCACACAGCTGCCTGCGACCTGCTACTGAAGGGGATTCATTTTGTCTTCCTACCAGGATGCTTACCCAATTAATTACCAGAGGCAGCACAGTGCCAGCAGGACCCCACCCTATGTGTGCCCTGGTGACCTAGTTAGTAAAATCTGGCTTCACATCAAATGGACCACAGAATTAATCTTTCATACAGAGGCAAATATAGCAGGACACAGATAGTGGGGCTGGAAGCCCCCTCTAACAAAGGACAACAAAGAGGCTTATGTGATTGCTACCATTTTAACAGAATTGACCCCCAACAGCCATTTCCTAATATCCCAGGTCCATTTCAATATTCAAATGTATCTGGTGTTTTCTTCTGCATTTTCAGCCTAAGGAATAAATGTATTGGAAAATGATTGCTGTTGCCTCCCCAGGGAAGGCTTTCTAAAAATCTGGTCCATCTAACTTATTCCTGAGAGTCATTTTACTTCTTTTAATTGTATTTGTTTATTGGGCCTGTGTAGGCACAAGCTTGCATGTGAAAGTCAGCAGACAATATGTAGGAGTCTGTTCCCTCCTTCTCCCATGTGGGTCCCAAGGAACAAACGCGGGTCACTGGGCTTGGTATCAAACAAACACTTTGATCCACTAAGCATCTCACTGTCCTTCTGAGGGTTGTTTTAAAGCAGAACATGAGACTTACACACACTGATTGTGTTCCTCATGCTCCAGATATGAAGCTATTTTGGTCACATTTGGCATCCAGGTATTTCGGAATCAGAGTGGAGAATCAAAAAAGAAAAAAAAAAAGACAAAGCAACATATAACAGTCCCCCAGCACACCAGGAAGCAGGGTGGCGGACAGTTGCCTCTGGTCATACTCATTTCCAGGATGCCCCTGGCCTTGGTCACCTGTTATCCGCTAGTGACAGAATTATCTGCTCCATTTGGGACAAGACAGGCAAGCCTGAAATGCACAGAACCACAGAAATGATTTCTGACCTTGTCCTGGTCAGCTTGTCAACTCAACAGAAGCCAGAGTCCTCTGAAAGGGGGGAATCTCAATTAAGGAACTCAGGTAGGATCTGGACTGAAGGCAAGCCGGTAGGGCATCTTCTTACTTAGTGATCGATAGGGGAGGACCCAGCCCACCTCCGGACACGTGGTCCTGGGCTCTATTAAGAAAGTAGAAGCAGGCGGATCTCTGTGAGTTCGAGACCAGCCTGGTCTACAGAGCTAGTTCCAGGACAGGCTCCAAAGCCACAAAGAAACCCTGTCTCGAAAAACAAAAACAAAACAAGAAAGTAGGCTAGCAAACTAGGGGAAGCAAGGCAGTAAGCAGCCAGTAACAGTGCCCTCTGCCTTAGCTCCTGCCTCCAGGTCCCAGTCCTGTTTGAATTCCTGTCCTGACTCCTTCAGTGATGGACTGCCTTGTGTTAAGTATAAATAGAATAAACCCTTTCTCCCCAAGTCACTTTTGGTCATGGTGTTGTATCACAGCAACAGAAACCCTAACTAAGACAAACCTAGCAGAGAGGAGCCGTTCATCCAAGGTCCGTGATTTAGGCAAGCGAGTGGTAACTGGCTGCAGTGCCAGCTCCCCTCTCTCCACTCAGGACACACCACCTTTGGGTGTCTGAGAAACATTAACATGAGATGGGCTCTAGGTCCTGCGCAGAACTGAGCAAAGCAGCCCCCTTCCCGGAGAGTTCCTGACCGCGTGACTTGGTGTAAGGTCCTTCTGAGCAGCTTCCCTTCCCATGGAGGTCCTTACCATGTGACTGGCATCTGGTCCTTTTGATGCATATACCAAGCAGAGGACTGATTCTAGAAGCCTAACGGTGCCCACCACAGGACAGCCCACTCATTACCCTTTCTTAGGAAGCTATCCATCCTGGTTAAATCTCAGTTCCTGCCAGAGATACATATCTTTGCCCCATCCTCCTCAAACTTGATAGCCTCTTAAAACGAACTGGCCCCATTACTAGGACCGCACCGTGCTAAGACCCATCAGATCGTCATCAGAAGAGCTATCACTCTGTTTCATTTTAACTTTCATTAAGCTTCTGCTTGCCAACATTTCCCTTGGTGTTTTCTACAAGCAAATGATCATCCTCCCCGCTGGAAGGTGAGGAAAAATGAAACACAAAAATTATTAGTTCAATATCACAGGTGCCAAACATCAGCTCCAAAAATATCTTCATTTCCCTACTCTCCATGGTATGTTAAAGACAAAGGGAAAACCAAACACACTAACTCCAGGATAAGCTGAAAAGCAATTTTCGGGGGCGGGGTACGTGTGTGTGTGTGTGTGTGTGTGTGTGTGTGTGTGTAGAACCTTTCTGGTTCTACTTTCCTTCAGTACTCTCTCTCATAAAAAAATATGAATCTTTTCTTCAAAATGTTGATTATATGTGTGTTGAGAGGGCAAGGAGATTATAGACATAAATAGCAGAAATTCACCTAAACATCTCGCTGATTCTCCTAATTTCCTTCCTGTGCTTCTGTAGTAACAGTACCAAGTCCTACCCCATGCCAAGACAGCCAGGACATGGGTCACGAGGGTGTGCACACACACAAATTGTGTGTGTGCAGATGTGTACAGATGTGAGCGCATGCACATAGAGGGCAGAGAGCAACTGTGTGTCCTCTATCACTCTCCACCTTAATTTTTGAGACAGGGTCTCTTGCTGAACCTGGAGCTTGCCAACTCAGCTAGACTGGCTGGCCAGAGAGGCCCAAAATTCCTCCTGTCTCCCCCTACCCCCAATGCTGGCATTATAGACACGTACCCAGTTTTTTTTATGTTGGTACTAGGGATCCTAACGCAGGTCCTCATACCTGACTGAGCCACCTCCCCAGCCTCTCAACTTTTCAATCACTATTCATATGCTCCTATCTTCTACTCCATATCTGTCCCCAAAGTACTATGCCCCTTCCCCTGTGTCTGTCTAGCAATAGCTACCAAGCACACATCAACACTGAGATACTAACTTTCGGTTTCATCAGAAGATTAATTATGAAATCTTGCAAGTAAGGAAAGGCTGGTCATTATGAACATACTCAACAACCCGAAATCAACTCCCTGGTGCTAAAGATAATACAGACTTAAAGGGTCTTTGAAAGTTTAAGTACCACTAGCTGGCAACTGGTCCTCTGTCTGTGTGTTGCTTTTATTGGTTAATGAATAAAGAAACTGCCTTGGCCTGTTGATAGGGCAGAACTTAGGTAGGCAGAGAAGATAGAACTGGATTCTGGGAGGAAGAAGGCGGAGTCAGAGACACCATGGAGCTGCCAGAGTCAGACATGCCGAATCTTTGCCGGTAAGTCACTGCTGCATGGTGATATACAGATTAATATAAATGGGTTAAATTAATACGTAAGAGTTAGCCAATAAGAAGAAAGAGCTAATGGGATGACCGGCGGTTTAATTAATACAGTTTCTGTGTGATTATTTCGGGGCTGAGCTAGCCCAGCGGCCGGGAACCAACAAGTGGGTCTCCCGCCAACAGGTAACCTATCTGTGCAACAAGCTCACGTGACTAAAGTGGGAGGGGATCTGAAAACATGCTTTACAACACATTATCTGAAAACACGCTTTACAACATGTTTCTAGTTTGCCTTCTGCTGCTGTGAGGAAACACCAAAGTCAACCTGAGGAGGAAAGGGTCTATTTCAGCTCCTACTTACAGCCTGTCATCTAGGGAAGGCAAGACAGGAACTCATGGCAGGAACTGAAGCTGAGACCACAGCTGCCTTCCTTACACAGCCCAGGACCACCTGCCTAGGGATGGTGCTGCCCACAGTGGGCTGGACCCTCCTACATCAGTCAGAGATCAAGAAAATTCCCCAGAGACAGGCTTGCAGACCAAGCTGATAGCGGCAACTCCACAAATAAAGTTCCTTCCTTCCTGGGAGGGTCAAGTTAACAACAAAGCCCAGAACCACAGGAGCTGGCCAGGAAATTTATTTAAAATCGCTTCCATTTTCTTCCCTAACTTTACACCCAGAAAGATCCGACTACCCCAAACCTATAGAAGCTTCGATATGTCTGTTAAATTCCTTTCAACCACCTAAATTTCCAATAAAAGCCATGCCTCAAACTCCTAATTCTCTCCTCCATCTCCTTGACAGAAAGCTCCCTTCCCCACCAACCAGGAATTAGGTCCAGACAAAGCAAAACCGCCCTGAGGGCATTCAGACAGCACTGTGGGAAAGGCCACACTTGGGAAGCACTCGCTGCTCAGATGGACATCTCAATGACTTTTTAAATTGTATCTTCCTTAAAACTTGGATACATTCCTGATAGGTAATTTGACTACTTGCATTATAATTTTCTAGCATATGGTAATAAAATGTCTTTTTCCAACAATCGGTTCGGCTCAACAACTTTCCAATTAGATGGGAATAAAATGTCGTCTGGAAGGAATGCTTTTGTCTAATTTGCACGGAACACCATATGGGCTAGCCACTCTGACTCCCTGAAGCCTTTCTGAAATGTCTGAAAATCTCCGTGGCCATCGTTGCTCACTATAGCTTTTCCTCTTGGTTAAACAGGCTTTGTTTAAGGAGCCCTGACTTGGCCGCCCATATGGCTTTGTTCTCTTGTGTTTGGGTGTTGGTTTTTTTTTTTTTTTTCGTTCATCAGTTTCCGTTTTTGAAACAGCGGTCAAGCCACTCAGCCTAAACTTACTATATAGCACAGGCTGGCCTCCAATTGACAGTAATCCTCCTGCCTCTGCTTCTAAGTGCTGGCTCTGCAGGCACGAGGCCCCAGGCCAGGGTCTCTGGGTAATTTCGTTTATCAAGCACAGTTTACCAAAGCCCCACCCACCACTGCAGCTTCTTGCCCCATTTCTGTCCATCGATGGGACTACAATAACAAGATAAGCTTTTGTTGAGGCAGATGATTAATTATCACGGAGAAAGAGAGGCCCATCCCATCTTCAAAATCATTAGCAAAACATGAAGCTTGAATTTGAGTTTCAATTGCCATCGGAATGTATTCTTCACACTAGTAAAAAGACAACACGAAATAAGCTTTCGTGTGAGAATTCGTTTCCAATGGCTTATTTAATTAATGATATAACAAAAATAAAATAAATAAAATCAGTGTGGTAGAAATTATTGAAGCCAGCCTACTAGCTAATTGTAACAGCTTGGCCCAATCCAATGTGTGTGATCTTCTCTGACAGGATAAGATGGGGGGTGGTCTCTCCCACTGTGGTGGGCTTGCTGAAGCCACGGCTTGGTGACTTTCCCAATTGCCACTGGGAACGCGAGGAGAGCCAGATGGGTCAGCAATGGGTTTGCAACCCCGTTCTGTACTGCAAGTGCGCTATATTGTTCGCACCTGCTAACAAATCTGACTTGATCCACAGAGTTCCTTTCCTCTTCACGGTGGCACAATTGAGATACCAGGAAGTGGGACTAACTCAAGAGGTGAGTGCAAACAGAATAATGAATCAAAGAGAATTGTATGTGAGCTCACCTTGATCCCTCAAACAAGCTTCTGGGTCACTGGTGACAATCTAGTCTAGCAGACAATCAAGCTGCGGACACCTGAGAAAGAAGTGGAAAGAGGAAAAGACAGGAAGAAGAGTCAGCAAGTGTAGGCATTAGCTCTGTGATAACGCATCCTGTCGAAATGGAGTCTGTGCTGAGTTCTACGCAGGAACACACCAGCTCTTCCCGTGGGCACCATCCTCTGAGCTCCCGCGCGGGCTAACGCTAGGATCTAGGGGCTACTTAATCTTATTTCCCGATTAATTCCCTGTGGATTACATGACTGCATTTTCTCTCTGCCTTCATCCCTTGAGTAATTAACAATCTGAAAAAATGATCATAAAAGCCCCACAGAAATGAGCTGTTTGAAGAAGTTGACATCCTTTTTGTCAGGGGAAAGACGCTTCTGATACTTGGTGACTGTGTCCATTTCATGACTCCTGTTGCCTCAAATGCTACCAAATTTGTCCTCTTCCAGTTTTTATTTTATTTTACCTCAGGAGAAAGTAAGAATCAATGGAACTATGAACCCTACAACATTGAAGATATCGATTATGCCCTTTAAAAAGTTATTTCCAAAAAAATTTAGCAAAATAAAAAAATGCTTTTCTTTTTCTCAGCTGTACAACAAGAAGATTCGCTGTTGAGTAGTGGGAAAGACACAAAATTTCCTCCCAAACCCTACTGGGATAGATATCACAAAATTCTTGCTATTCTTGGGTTGAGTGACCCAAGATTCAATAGTCAACCATTTTTACCTGAGAAAAATGGAAAATTTGAAGTTTTTCTGAAAAAAGGAGCAAGACTGGAGGAACGACATTATAAACAATTAGTATTCAAAACTATTTATTGCTCAAAACCTGCCCATTTTCTCCTTGGTGTCAATGGTCCAGGTATACTCATGACAAGTGGTGCCCAAAAGATAATAAATGGATTCTCTCCAAATCTGGAGCTTTCTGTGCAGCTTTTCACTTCTTTCTCTCCATCCACAGTAAGTGGCAATGCCTTCCCAGCATCCTCCTGGTAATGTAGGCGGTCTCCCTCCAAGCAAAGCTGTGACCAAAAGGACAGGCATGGGGGAGGCAGGAGAGGGGAAGAAGGGCCAGGCTGGGAATGGATGCCAGGGGTTGGAAACCGGTAGCAGGAGCCCACGTGGGAACCACACACACCACCTCCACACTGAGGAAAATCAGCAACTCACAGCCAAGCCCAGATGGAATGAAAAGAATTCACTCCTGTCAGATAATGTATTAATAGCCGGTCTATCTTAAGAACCACCACAACCCCCATCGCCACTCTCAACATAATTCATAGTAGGCACAGCACTGTTGGAACGCAAAGCCAACAGAGGAGCAGCCATGTGAGTCCCTAGGTACCAAAGAGTTACATCTTCAAAAGCAGGAAAGGGTTGAGAGTATTTTCCTCCCACCAGGAAACCCACGAAGTCAGCAGCCTACCACTGGTCCTTCGGTTTTATCTGGGTTATTTTCACTTCGTTTGCATGGAAGAGCTTGCTCCAGGCAAATAAACCTATTGATCTCTTGAGTACCAGTCACCTGTTTTCTGTCCCTGTTTTCTAAGCTGAGTCTTTGAGGATAGAATGTAAGATAAAACACAATGCCAACATTGCTGCTGGAACTCTGCAGCTCAATGAACAGTTGAAGTTGGCAAGCTCAGTGTTTCCTTCACATCCTATCAGGGCATCAGGTTAAAGGAGATGCAAGGTGCAAATGGCATTCAGAGGCACTCCCTCTGTCCTCTGCAGCGTCCCTATAGTGGCTTCACCTCAAAACAGAGACTTTGTATCCATCCAAAAAGAATAGGTTCCCAAAAAGCCAGGAGGGGAGGGAGTGAAAACTTGGATTGGTACGTATCGTGAAAAAAAAAAAAAAAAAAGATAGTTTGTTTTCTTTTTTTTAAAATAAAATAAAACAGAGACTTAGTCATCTACACTGACCTCGGCAATGCTGAAAGTATGTCAACAGTGGTTGAGGGGAGCTCTAATAATCAGAGAAAAGCAGGTGGTGGTGTTATTGACGACCACATAGAACTACTAAAAACGAAAAAGCTCTGACCATTTGGAATTACAACCATTGGCAGCAAAGAGGAGACCAAAAAGTGATTGTTTTCTACTAAAGAAATAGGGATTCAGAAGACAGCTCAGTGGTTAAAGAGCTTACCACACAGAGCAATACGACCTAAGCTCAAGCCCTATCACCCACATAAAGAGCTGGGTGTAGTTGAGATCCCTACACTAGGGAATCGGAGGCAGGTGGAGCCTGAGGCTCACAGGCCAGCCAGCCTAGTTTAATTGACACATCCTGGGTCGCAGTAAGAGACCCTGTCTCAAAACGCAGGAGGGACGACTCCTATGGAATAATACCCCAGGCTGATCGCTGGCACACATATAAGCTCACACATGAAAACATATATGTAAAAGTATGGACAAAGTTAAGGTGTCCCGGCTGGTCTGTGAAGATTATATATGCATGGGTGAACCCAGGCTCAATAAGGGCATTCTGTGGAAGACCATCAGCTGCCTAAGAAGCAACTGGTCAACCTCATAGAGAGGAACCCTGGGACACTGTGAATTATCACTGTAGCCAGAGCAGTACATAGAACACAGAAGCTGGTGTAACACCCTGGGCCTCATACAGAAAAGGAGATGGATTTTGCACCTTCGTGAACAACCAAAAACAGGTATCTACACATCTAAAACAAAACACTGAAGGAATTCCAATGTGCCAACCCTAAGCTTGACTCTAATGTCTGTCTTAGTTAGAGACACCATGACTAAAAAACAAGCTGGGGAGGAAAGGATTTATTCAGTTTAGACATCCGCAGCACTGAGGGAAGAAGTCAGGACAAGAACGGAAACTGGGCAGGAACCTGGAGGCAGGAGCTGATGCAGAGGCCATGGAGGAGTGAAGCTTACTGGCTTGCTCCTTAAGGTTTGCTCAGCCTGCTTTCTTATATAGAACCCAGGAGGCCCACCAGTCAAGGGAGGCCCCACCCACCATGGGCTGGGCCCTCCCCCATGATCACTAATAGAGAAAATGCCTCACAGCTGAATCTCATGGAGGCATTTCCTCAGCTGAGGCTCTTTCCTCTCCAATGACTCTAGCTTGTGTCAAGCTGACACACAAAACCAGCCAGTACATGCTTCAAGGACATATATTCTTGTTCTCTGGGTGCCCCTGGGGTGCAGGCACATTGAAGCACCAGTATGACCTCAGTGTGTGTGGAAAACTACACGGGTTCTGTTTCGCGCTCTACACGCACGCTATGCGCTATGGGAACTCGGCTGAAAATTTAAAAACATACACACAGACAGAGACAGACAGACGGGGCCACGGGGACATCCTTGAGATAAGAATGCCAAGGATGCCCACTTCATTATGCTCTGGGGCAGCTTATCTAGGGCTCTGGCCACGCCCCAGCTCTCGGGATCTTTCAGCTGCAGCCTCATCAGAACCCACTCCCCTGCCATCAGGGTCTCGTGAGCAGCTGCAGGCTGCTCAGAGCAGAGGAAAACAAGTTGTTTACAAGAAGTTCAGGGTCTGGTGGTCCGCAGTCGCCAACATGTATGGAATCTACAAGGGAGACGGTCTCTATAGTCACAGGAGTCACAGGTGGGATCACCACTAGAAATCTTCATAACAACCCTGGGGTTCCAATACCCCTATACTGCAGAAGACCAAATAGAAATAAGGAAAGCCAATGGCTTGTCTGCGTGCTAAAGCAAGAACACAAAAACCCCACTGCAAGGGTTTCCATGGCTTGCTAATGGGAAGAGAATCCAAGCTCCCTTGCAGGTGGCTTCCCACGGCTCAGTCCCCAGCTCCAGCACGGCCACACCACTCCTTTGGCAAACCTCTCACACACCTGCTCCAAGTAGACCAAGCTCCTGAGAACAGGCTAGCACAAACCCCTCCCTCTCCTCCTGCCTTCTCCTGAAGGGCTCCGCCTCTCATCTTCCTAAGCATCACCTGTCACCTATGACCTCCTGCCTTCTCCTGAAGGGCGCCGCCCCCTCATCTTCTAAGCATCACCAATCACCTATGACCTCCTGCCTTCTCTCCTGAAGAACTCCGCCCCTCATCTTCTAAGCACCACCTATCAGAGCCCTTCTTGTCCACCTCAGTCCCATCCACAGGACTGACCGCTGCCTCCATTAGATTGTGCAGTAATGAGGACAAGGACACCATCCCTGTCCCCAATTAGGGATGTCTCACCACAGCAACGGGTTGGGTGCTTTTTAAAGAACCAATGTGAATAAAGGTCTTAGGATTATTAAATGCGGTGCTAAAGATGACGTCAGAATTTCAGGAACACGGTGGTATGTTTCTAGAAGCTTAAAGTCTACGATAAAAGTCACCAGAACAATAGCTATTTATACAGACATAGCTGAGTACCTGACATGCAGCTTTCTTAGTATAAAATACAGAATTTTGAAGCAGAGGCAGGCTTCTATGTTCCAGGTCAGCCTGGTCTACAGATCAAGTTCCAGGACTGCCAGGGCTACACAGAGAAACCCTAGCTTGAAAAAAATAAAAAATTAAAGTAAAAAAAATAAAATACAGGATTTGGGGGCTGAAAGATGGCTCAGCGGGTAGAGGAATTTGCCACCAAGCCTGACGACCCAAGTTCTATCCTTGGAACCCAACTGACTCCACAGAGTTGTTTACTGACTTCTGCATGTGTGCCATGTAAAATTAGCAAATTATGACCATATTAGATTAAATGAACTAGTGAACTACACTGTCACTAATTCTGTTTGGTTTTACTTTTCAAGGCTAATACCAGAAAGCTTCGCATAGATGGTTCACATTATTGTATTTATGTTGGGTAGAATTACTCTATAGGTAGAAGCATCCTTGTCTCTGTATGTATCTTAAAAGTTTTGTTTTACGGGCTGGAGAGATGGCTCAGCAGATAAGAGCACTGACTACTCTTCCAGAGGTTCTGAGTTCAATTCCCAGAAACCATATGGAGGTTCACAACCTTCTATAAGCAGGTCTGGTGCCCTCTTCTGCATGTAGGCAGGACACTGTATACATAAATCTTTTTTAAAAGTTTTGTTTTATATAAATAAATTTTGAAATGTTTTGTTTTTCTATTTTCACTTTTTTGAGAACTTCATACATGAGTACTGCATTTATATCATTTCTGCCTCACCCTCTCCCCTCTAGGTCTTCCTATACCCTTCTCACTCCCTCTCAAACTCATAACCTCTTCTTTATTATTGTTGCACACATGAGAAATAAAGGTAAAAATTAATTTCTTTGTTTCAGGAGTGTTCAACCTTTTGCTTTTGAGACACAATGTCCCCTGTAAAGTTTATGCTTCAGAACAACAAATCAAGTTACAAAAAAAAAAGTCTCAGTGTTTTAAATAAGTTTACAATGTTGAGCCATGTTTGTAGCTTTGGCCACATGCAGCCCCTAAGAGCCATGGGTTGGACACTCCCGTAAGTATCCAGACTCTGGTATTTTGTTATAGCAACAAAAAGCTATGACATTCAGTGATGGAAATGGTTTTTACAGAACAGCTTTAATGTCATGTAATGTACACATCATAAAATCCACACCATTGGGGTCTGTTGTTGGAGACAAGGTTGTTTTGGGAAGGAGTCTTGTAACATCACCTAAATTCTGAAACTGCAGATCTTCCAGACCAGAACACAAGCCACAGCTGAGAAGAGGGGTCATAAGGGGAGTCTGGTGGGTTTGATATGATGATGATGATGATGATGATGATGATGATGATGATGATGATGATAAATGGATGGATGATGGATGACCAGTGATGGGTGATGGTGATGATGATGATGGTGATGATGGATGATGAATTGTAGATGACAGGTGACCGGTGATGGGTGATGATGACGAAGATGATGAGTTATGGATGACAAATGACAGGTGACTGGCAATGATGATGATGTGAATTGTGGATGACAGGTGACAGGTGATGGGTGATGATGATGATGGATGATGAATTATGGAAGACAGGAGACTGATGGTGGGTGGTGATAATGATGATGGATGATTAATTGTAAATGACAGGTGATGGGTGATGATGATGACGATGAATTGCAGATGACAGATGCCAGGTGATTGATGGTGGGTGATGATGATGACGGATGATGAATTATGGATGATGGAAGACAGGAGACTGATGGTGGGTGATGATGATGATGATGAATTATGGATGATGGGTGACAGGTGATTGTAGTGGGTGATGACGATGACGATGGATGTTGAATTGTGGATGACAGATGACAAACAATGGACAGATAATAGATGACAAGGGACTGATCTTGGATTATGATAGGAAAGTACATAGGCACGTGCTGGTGGGAAGATCTGAAGACATTCAAGTTCCAATATAAAGGAAAAGTTGGTTCAGCAAAAAGTGACCCTCCTCAACTCTTTGCAAGAGACTCCTTCCCAGGCATTGCTTAAAGGCTTTTTATCTTCTGATAAAACTGCCAATAGACAATCCGGTCCTTCCCAACCTGCTCTGCTTCTTGTGGGTTATTTCTCAAGCCTGGGTTTGTTTGTGTACTATCTAAAATTCCTACTTGAGAGAGATGCTAAGGAGCTTGTACAGGAAGGTCCAACAAAGCCGGTACTCTTTGTTCCCATTAACATTTTTTAATGAGTATCTTTCGATGGTTGTTTTCTTTCTTCCTTCTTCCTTGGCAGCCTGCCTCTGAGATGTGGATGAGCTGCTGCCTGCTTTCCGCACACACCCTTTCCCCAGTGCTGCATCTTCCCCAGATTGCACTCAACTCCAAAAAGAAGTCCTGAGAAACTACAAGAGCTGGTGCTGGTCTCCAGGAACCCATGTAGTATCAGTAGCTCCACATGGTTTCCAGGGACTGGGAATAGCTCAACAGTTAGAGGCACTTGCGGCTCTTTAAGAAGACCTGGGTTCTATTCCCAGCACTCTCATTTTTAACTCCAGTTCCAGGGGATCTGATGCCCTCTTCTGGCCTCCATAGGCACTGCATGCACATGCCACACAGTCATACAGGCAGGCAAACACACCCATAAAATAATTTTTTTTTTAAAAAAAAAAGGCTATTTTGTAAGGCAACATTTAAGCATAACTTAGCAAATGGGACAGTTTCCAGGGTCATAGAAACTTGGGTTTCTGTAACTGGGGGATAAGAGGGTATCAAGAGAGTCCTCCCTATTTTAAAAAGAATCCAAGAACTGGAGAGATGGTTCAGCAGTTAAGAGTACTGGCTGCCCTTCCAGAGGACTCAGGTTCAATTCCCAGCACCCACATGGCAGCTCACACCTGTCTGCAACTCAGTTCTAGGAAATCTGACACCCTCACACCAATGCACATAAAATAAAACTAAATAAAAAATAACCCAAAACTACACAGACAAACCTAAGTGTGACCACAGAAATACATGGCCAATGCTCCTCCCAGGGCCCCTCAAAGTAGGTCCAGGTGGGGGACCAGAAGCCCAGGAGTCACCAGCTTCCCAGCCTCTGGGTCTCTGTCAGCAGGTGTAAAGGGTTTTAGGGGTTTCTAGCCAGCTTTTGGGTCTCCAGAAAATGCTAAACAGAACATTTATCTATTCCAGCAGCCCTCCGGAGCCACACTGTTCTTATCTCCGGTTCACAAACCACCATCCCTGCTGTTCCCTCTCATTTGGAAGCAGCAATTCATTATAAAAACCCGTGTGTATGTGTGTATGCACGCCAGTGTGTGAGAGAGCACAAGCACATAAGCCTAGATTTCTTTTAGACATCCTCCCCCGCGATTTCAGCTCTGACAGCCTAGTTCCATGCCAATTATGTAATGGCCAAAGCAGGGGGTTTAACAGAGTACCGAAAAGCACCGGGGCAGCCCTTACATAAGCTCCCATGAAGCCTCTGTGAGCCCGCCCCAGGTGTGGAAATGTGGGCTTAGAAAAGATGCCGGTTTTCTTCGGTCCTTAAGAATACCGAAAAGGCTTTTCGCACTTGGTTGACTAGTTCACACTCTGATATAGTATAAGAAAATGTCAATTCAGTGGGAGAACAAAATCCTTAGTGAAACCTGATTTTTTTTTTATCGTGAAGACAAAAAGGAGCGCCCCCACGGGACTACTGAACTTTCAGGGCTCCCTCTGCACAACGCACCGTACCCCACTAAGCCTCCCATGGGTATCCTCTGGGTCCACAGCAGCTTTTCTTTGCAGGAAAAACAAGCAAGATCATTACTTGGATGAAAACAGACACAGGCTGAAATGTATTAGCTTCTCTCCCGTCGAACACAAGTTTCTGTCCCCACATTCCACCCGCATGACCGAGGTACCTCGAACCCTCAGAGCCACACCTTAGGCTGCTGAAATGAAGCGATGCGCACCAACAGCCTCACTCCTGGCTCCACCTGACAATCACCAGAAAGCCATAAACATAACAAACACCGTCGCCCCGAACCAGTGAGAACAAAATATAAGGGCGTAAGACAGTGGTAATCCCTAGACATTCGCGTCTCCTACGCTTCCCACTTTCATCTTTTTACCTGAAAAACAACGGTGTGAGGGGATCTTTAGTAACTGTCAACTCACAATCAGCCAGTTCCGCGGAAGAGCAAAATAAAATTACCTAATAGTTTAAAAACCATAAAGGCTGTGGGGGGGGGGGGACGTCTTTTTCTTTAAATCCTTAGTCAGAGACGTCCCGCTGATTTTTATAACTTTATAAAAAAAAAAAACCTGTTCGTGTTTTAACCCTTGAAATCCTTATTTTTTAAAAGGACCTCGTGTTGCCTTTAAATGATATCGAAGCCATCACATGCTGATCCTGAAGGAAAGTTTTGAGCTAAGACCGAAATCATGGCTCTGGCTTCCTGCGCTCTTACGGTCTCTGGTAACCGCTCTTAACTTTACCAACCAGCAAATATTTTTGTTAGGCACTTACATAACAAAGAGTGCACGCGCCTCTGGCACGCCGCCAAGCGTACTTCTCTGGGTGTTTGTATTTAAAATAGAACGGTAGTAACATCACTTGCAAGCCTGTAGTTCCTTCCTTGCATAGGCTCAGAATGAAGGGGGTTGAAAAAAAAATGGATGTAGCAAGCCTTACCATTCTAGAGCTCCAAGGAAATAACACATCGGTGCTAAATTAAGACGAAGACACGGACCGAATTATCCCGAGCCGGGGGTGGAGTGGGGGGGGGGGGTGCTAGGGAGCTCGCTTCGGCTAACCCGCTGTCGCCTCTGAAACACGGTGCTCAACCTGGCATCCCGGGAAGGTGCGAGTGGGCTGCAGCCTCTCTCCGGCGGAGCAGAGGATGTGGACAGCGGGAAGCGGGCACTCTGATGCCAGGGAAGCCAGCAAAAGGCGCCGCCTCCGCCCCGCTCTGCACCTGTCTCCAGCCGGATCGGGACGCGCGGACAGGAGTCGCTCACCTGGGTCTGGAGGAGCCAAGAAGGATGTACAGAGAGGCCAGGGCAGTCTCCGGGAGCATCCCGGGCCGCGCTACCTCCGCAAGCAGCTCCTTCGCAGCTGGAGTTTGCAGCGCCCACGCGTCCAGACTCCTGACCCACCCGGGTCTTCTGCAACTTGACAGAGCGTGGGCAGAGGTGGCGCAGGTGGCAAGCTTGGGGCACCGGGGTACCTGGGGCCGTGGCCACAGCCAGCCCTCCGCCCGCGCACTTCACCGCTGGGCACCGCCCAAGCCGCCCGGCTCCGATCGAAAGGATGGTCGGGGCTGAGGACGCCTCGCCGGACAAAGACACCGCTGCCGCCCACCCGCCAGCGAGGTGCGGTCCGCGGTGACAGCAGCCCGGCTGCAGCGGCCCAACGCGCGCACCCCCTCCCGGCCGCCCGGAGATGCTCACGAGCCCGGGCGCCTCCTCTCGGCCGGAGCCCCGCGGCGGGGAGCCGAGCGCCCTCTGCCGACCGGACTCGGGCCTGCAGCTCACGGGACCACAGCGGCCCGGAGCATCCAGCCTCCGACCCCAGGGAAAAGAGAGAACCTGAGGTCGCCGACCTAAAGCCCAGACTCCCATGAGTGAGATATGCTGTTCTCCGCTCAGAAGAGGGAGCCTCTTCTAATTGTGTGCAGTAGGAAAAATTGAGATCCAGCGGGAAAACTTGTAAGGGATGAAGGGGAGACCAAAGTGGTCATTTAAAGGGTTTTGTGTGTGATTGTGTGCGTGTTGCGAGGAGGGGGTCTCTTTTTGTTTCAGACAGTGTCTTACTTCCTATGTAGCCCTGGCTGGCTTGGAAGTCACAAGACAGCCTCCTGCTGGGGTTAAAGGCGGAGACCACTATCTACTTTCCCCGAAAGGTTTGTTGGGAAAAGCAGACTGCTCTTGTCTCAAAACAAACTTATTTCTGTTTCGTAATTAACAACGTCTCTCAGAAATAAACATGAACGCAGGACTTCACACGGAGACCCTACCAGGTCGCCTGAAAGCGGCGCACTTGGGAAGCCTGAAGACAAGCCAAGGGCTTCACGGCCTCTGGTTCGCAAGGCTTGGAGCAGACTGAGAAGAATAGCAGAATAGCGAGGCGGTTCTGCCTGGCGGGGTGGGCTTGCTCGCTGGTGCTTGTGCGCTGACTCTCTTGGGAGTCGGGAGTGTGGGAAAGCGGGCTCCCTCCTCCACCCCAGCACTGCCCTACTGAGCAACATTTTATACCAGCTGAATTCTTGTACTAACTGGACTATGGTAAGGGAAGGGAAATCATGAAAGCTCACTTCTCACACGGCTGTCTTTTTAAATTAGTCTGTGTGTCCTCCCTTTTCCTCAGGAAGAATCTAGGGTACATTTTTTTTTTTTCTCGCTTTTCCTGTCACCTTCGAGTGTTAACAAGCAGGTTGACTGGCTGTTATTACAAAGTCCAGTCCAATCTAAATCAAACTTTAATCTCATTTCATTTACGCCTTCCCCACTACCCTCCCCTAGCTCACAAACTCCCAGCCTGACCTAAACAGAATAAATAGAACAGCTTCCTTGGAGCCCTTCCCTTCCCTATTAGGGCGTTCTGTGAAGCCTGGAGCCTCCGAGGTGGAAACAAAGAGGTTCTGACTCCACAGCTCCCTCCTCAGGCCACTCCCTCATCCTCCAGGGAAGCACACAGGCCGACCCAGCCTTCTACCTTATCTTCTCATGGTGTCCACCGAACTAAAGAAGCTCTAGTTAGCCTCTTCTTTGAGCCTTTTTAGGGAGCCATCGCCAGGTTCAGGAATATCCCCACACCCCAGATGACTGGCACCAGCTTCTTACCTCATTTCTCGTCAGGCTCGCCTTCCCAGGTCGAAGTGAATGAGCCCTTTCCCTCTTACCCTGATGGCACTGACCACCAACTGCTGAGCCCACAGAATGCCCTCCTAGCAAGTCCCATAGAAGAGAGCAATACCTCTGTTCCGGCGTGGGCCTACCTGTCTCCATGGCAGCACAAGGCAAGGCACTGAGCTCGTGGGAGCATAAACAGCTGACAGCATCCAGCTGTGACTCCCTGGGATCTCCCAGAAAACAGAGGGGACGCCACCACTTTGCTGACTTTCTCTTTGTTTGCCCTTTGATTCTGTCGGGGTCCCTACTCTATAGCATGGTGTTATTCACACCCTCGAGGTACCGTCCTCCCCCTCAGAGAATCCTCCCTGGAGATGTCCTCATAGATGCTTCCAGAGTATATCTCACCCACCTCCGAGGCGGTTCTAAATTGTTGACCAGGAAGTTGAATGGTTACAAATGGTAACTCGGAAAGGGCAGCTCATGTCCAGCCCACACAAAGCAGTCATGTCCTGTTGAATTTTTTTCCATTTTTTTTTGTTGTTGTTGGACGAGCAGAAATGGAAAGCCAAGTTGGTTTTGCTGTTTGTTTGTTTGATTGATATTTGCTCTACGTCTGATCCTGCTGGGGATCTCAGAATTCCCAAACTACAAGTCACCTACTGTGCCCAGTAGCTATTCCAAAATAAGCAGCATTTTAATACTTGCACATTTTAATTTAATTTGCATTTTAATATATTTTAATGCTGTAATGGAGAACCGTGAAACAGAATCGAATGTTCTTTTGGAGGGGAGGAGGGGATAGAATCAGCAGGTATCTCAGTGGAGGTCACCACCACTCCCGAAGCGGAGCTTCACGGACCGTGGGATACAGGTGGTTTGTTCCCAAAGGGGATCCTAGGAAGCAAGTGCCATGAAATCAAAACAGCAAGACAGCGTGGTGGTCTAAAGAAGAATGGTCCCCCCCCCCCGCCCCAGACACTTATGTGTGAATGCCTAGCCCATAGTGAGTGGCACTCTTAGGAGGTGTGGCCCTGTTGTGTGTGACTTTGTTGGTAGGAGCGTGTCACGGCTGAAGTGGGCTTTGAGGTCTTAGAAGCTCAGCTCTGGCCAGTGTGAGACAGCGGCTTCCGCTGCCTGTGGATCAAGATATAAAACTTTTAGAGTCGTGTCTGCCTGAGTGCCACCACGTCCCACCATGATGATAATGAGCTTAACCTCCGAAACTGTTAGCCACCCCAATTAAGTGCTTTCTTTTATAAGAGTTGTCATGGTCATGCTGTCTCTTCACAGCAACAGGACAGTGAGTGAGATGGACAGGAAAAGAAAATATGCAATATTCAGAACACTACTGAAGGCCTAGGCTCACGCTCATACAATGCCATGAAGACACCCAAGAAGCTCATACAAGGCCTCTAGGAGCGGTTATTTCAAAGTCACCAGGCAGAACTTCGATTTAGTCTCTGGTTCCTATCCTCTGTTGGCTGGAACTGTCTTTGGGCCTTTAAGTCCCCAAATTTGCCAGGGCTTTAGAAAAACAGATGGCATCTGGTGATGGGAGACGGGAGACGGTCAGCTTGAGTCCAGCCACTAGACACATCCATCAGAGATTGAAAGGGGAGAGGAGCCAAGAAGATGCAGGACAGAGCATCAGAGGCTATGCTGGGGGGTGGGGGGGCAGAATGCCACAGGAATGTCAGAGGCCCAGCAGCTATCACTAAAGGAATAAAGAAAACAGGCTGCATTCACACAAGTAATATTATTCAGCCTTCCATAATATTATGTTATTACTATATATGTACCTTGATGACCTTACACCACAGGACATATTCCAGTCATCAGAAATTAGAAATAAAAGCCAGGCATGGTGGCACATACATTTAATCTCAACTCATGGGAGGCAGAGGCAGGTACATCTCTGAGTTTGAGGCTACCCTGATCTACAGACAGTGAGTTCCAGGACATCCAAGGCTACACAGAGAAGTGCTGTCTTGGGCGGGGGGGGGGGGGACAAACAAATAAAGATGGAGAGATGGAAGCTGGAGTGCCTAGTCTAGCCACATGTCTAGGTAACAGAAATAGGATCATGATCACAGGGGCAGAATAGGGCATGGAGAACTAAAAGCTAATGTTTCATGTGAGTATGGTCTAACTCCTAAGATGGAAAGGATGGAAAAGCAAACGTGCATTGCTGCACCATACACTTAACAATGGCTATGCTGGGTGGTGGTAGCACACACCTTTAATCCTAGCACTTGGGAGGCAGAGGCAGGTGGATCTCTGTGAGTTTGAGGCTACTCTGTGAGTACAAGAGCTAGTTCCAGGCCAGGCACCCTACAGAGAAAAGAGAGAGAACAATGGCTATAAAGTGTATTCTATGTATGTATGTGAAATACAAATCATGTGTATGCTGTTGTATGTGTGATGTATATAGTGTGTATGCATGTTCAGTTCATTTGTGTGAGTTCACACATGCCACACAATTGCTGTGGGATAACCCTTCTGTACACTGTGAATATGTGTTGCTCTCACTGGTTGATAATAAAAGCTGATTTGGCCTCTGGGAAAGTCAAACTGAAAATACAGAGAGAAAGAAGGATGAAATGAGAGGAGAGAGATGCGAGCCAGCCGCCAGAGGAATAAGATGTGCTGGAGAACAGGTAAAGTCACAAAGCCACGTGACAAAATGTTATGGGAACTCCATCAGCCAATAGCCTTTAAGATACCAGCCCACTTTGGGCGTGGTCTCATGTACTAGCATCTGTTCTAGTTTCCAGCGCATGCACAGCACTGTGGACCGCTACGCTTTCTGTGAGTTTATCCCCAAATAGATAAACTTTTGCTATACTCCATTCCAGGCTATTGTGCAACTCTTTTGTACATCAACAAATTGGCGCCCAACATGCTCATGTGTCCTGAGTCCATGCCATTAAAATCCTATGTAGAAAAGATCTCTAAATGAATTATAAAAGGAAAATTGAGACTTCATCAATTAGCAAAAATAGACCTATCATTTGCTAATAATGAAATTTATGTAAAGACAATGAACCCTGGCAAAGAACTTCTACTAATTTTTTGGGAGCGATTAATGACAACTATCCCAAAAGTGCTATAATTAACCTTATAAAAAGAGTTAATTGGATCCATCCTCACATTGTACGGGACACACTGATCTATTCCCGAGAGAATATTGGACACCGAAGACTCTCCACTTGGAGTTTGTTTCCTTCTTGACAAAACTGGTCTTTCGGCAAAGAACTGCCCCTGCCTCGATTACTGACAAAATGCATGTTGTCTATTCTGGACAAGCAGGATACAAGCAAAAAGACTGTCAAATCTTGCCAAGACAGGCTAAGATAGTCTTTCAAATTTTCCTGCCTCTGAAAACGGTCTGTCAGATACTCTAGGCCTTAGCCAAAGTTGGTTGCCTC
The DNA here is from genome assembly GCF_018167655.1 of Microtus oregoni. Classification (NCBI taxonomy): domain Eukaryota; kingdom Metazoa; phylum Chordata; class Mammalia; order Rodentia; family Cricetidae; genus Microtus; species Microtus oregoni. The sequence goes on along the minus strand of NW_024543088.1, from coordinate 10,010,749 downwards.
AACATTCTAAATGAGACTTTGGATGATTGTCCAGGTAGTTAGTTTTCTGTCATTCGTTGCACCTTTTAGAAGTTGCTTAATTGTACTTCTTATTTACTCAAGTAATATTATTTCCCTTTTCAGGTCTTTGATGGGTTGAAGACTATATAGTCATAGTTACTTTCCTCTCATGACTTAGTCAAGCCATTTTAATATAAAACTTAAACTCCTTAGGATAGGATAACTATTGAAACATTTAGCATATGTTTTATGTTTGATGTTGTTCATGCTGGCTGTAATTCTAATTTTTATGTATGTTTTTGTCTCTTCTTTTCCCTGGACAATACTTGATATTGGTTCGTATTATATATAGTTTTGTATTAGACTTAGAACTCTCTTACTTAGACAAAAGGTGGGGGTTCTGTGGGACTCCTTCAGCCAATAGCCTTTAAGATACTGGCCCAATTTGGGCATGGTCTTGTGTATTATAAATGCAGATGGAAAAATATGTGAATCCTCTTGGCAGCTGGATTCAGTTCCAGCTTCCAGCACATGCAGAGGACTGCAGATCACTACCCTTTCTGTGAGTTTATTCCCAAATAAATAAACCTTTGTTATACTCCATTCCGAGCTATTGTGAAATTCTTTTATATGCCAATAGCAAAATGTACGTGAATCGAAATGGGTTAATTTAAGTTGTAAGAGCTAATTAGTAATAATCCTGAGCTATAGACCAAGCATTCTATAATTAATATAAGCTTTTGTGTGTTTACTTGGGACCAAGCAGTTGGGACAAAGAAAGTTCCATCTCCATTTACACACACTACAGGGGTCTTAGGTGAAGCGTAGTGATAAAAAAAATGCCATTTGGAATTAGCAAGGATACAAACACCTGTTGAAGAAACACCAGTCAGAGAGACAGACACAGAGAGAGGACAAACAGCTTCCATCAAGGGGACCTGAGGGGCCACAGAGGTGGGAGTCCACCAAAGGATTCTGGGTCAGACTATTATAGGCTCCCAGGATCCTTCCTTTTCCATCTTCCCTCCCCTTCTTCATTGGTCTTCCCCATTCCATGTGCTGTTAGAAAACTGTAGACTTTGTAACCTTTTTGGGGGGCTGCTGCAACCCTGGGGGCAAGGGGCAGCCTCTCTTAAAGGGGCAAGTCCTGTTTTCCAGGTTGACCTGGTTCTCCTGATGCTCCTTCAAGGAAGTCAGAGGACAGCCTCAAGGGTAATCTTTGCCTTCTTCCTTGTTGAAGGCTCTGTCCTTGTCAACTGCTCTGCTGTGCAGGTTAGCTGGCCCACTGGCTCCCAGGGAGGAGGGGGGAGATTCACCTACTCTGCTTCCCACCCCCCACAAGGGGAACAGGGATTACAGATTCCTGCCTGTCACTGTGAGAAACAAAGCTCCTCCTTTAAAAAAAGAATCCTGGAGACTCAGGTTAGGAAGCCCAAGGCAGTTTATTTTACAACTTTGCCAAACTGGGTGTCAGCCCAGGAGGGCTGCCTTGCTGACTGAGCAAAGAATTAAACCCTAATACAACAAGCCCCTTCCCTCTTTCCTCCTTCGCTGAGTAATCAAGAGGGTACAATCTCGTACATCGCCCAGATCATAGCTTTCCTTATGCCATTTACATTTATCTTTTTCTCGACAAACACTGCGTGTTGATTCATCTCCACAATTTATAATCTTTTTATTGCAAAGCGTATCAGGCACAGAACCCTGCCGTATCTGTACATCATTAGTCCAACTTGGCTGTTGGTAATTTTCTACTCTAGAATTTTGGTGTGGGGGGGGCTGCAGCTAGAGGAGCAGAGTTTGGGGGTGGGGGGGCAGCTTAGCAGGCTGTCAACAAGCGTCCAGTGTTAGCTGATTATCTATCTGCTCCTGGACCTAAACTGACTTTGAAATGGAACCATTTAGTTCTGTTTCTTATCAGTCCCTCTGGGTCCCGTGAATCCAAACTCCCAGCAAGCATTTTACTCACCCATGATTCTAGTTTTAAAAACATACAATCAGAATTTGAAAGAACAGAAAAGACAAAGTGTATATTTTCAGAACTCCCCATTCAAATGGAAGCTACACCTCAGTCCTTGGCATCCATATATCCAGAGTCTGGAATGTTTGGGTGAAGGCTTCACCCCAGCCCTTGCCATCCGTGTATCCAATGACTCTGTAATGTTCAGGTGGAAGTTCCACCATAAACCCCCTCCCCTAGTAGTTGCCTTAGTCCAGACTCTGCCCCCAAGAAAGCCCACCAACCAATGACCCCCTCCCCAGAGATAATCAAGACCACCCCAAAGGATATTTAAACTGCTACCCCTCCCCCCAGATCAAATATGTGGTTTTCCAGTCTTCCTTTCCTGTCTCATCTCTTGGGGACTGGAAAGCCATCTGGGAGCATTTATACCCATCAAACCTGGGTTTTTCTAATTTGATTTGTTTTGGTCTAATTTGGATTATTGCATCGGTGGAGAAACTTTATCAGGTTGCAGAAACTTTTTGCTCCCCTGCATCAAGAATGTCAGATTGGGGCTCGTATATTTCTGGCTCTCTGGCTCTCTCTCTCTCTCTCTCTCTCTCTCTCTCTCATCCTGGTCTGTGTACATTTATAATGAAGACTGTTATGCCCAAATCCACGATGTCCCTGCAAAAGCCGACAAGGAGACGAGTCCCATATGTAAAAGCAATTAGCCTTTATGTTAATCAAGTTTGCAAACTTGGTCTCTCCACATGTCCAACGTATTGGAATAACTGGAGAGCTCCATTAGAATAGGGTTTTATAATAGTAAAGGTGGGGGAGAGCGGTTTCTGAGGTTTTAAGATCCCTGATTGGCTGACATTTGTCTAAGGGTGTCCTGATGAGTGTGTTCTGGCAGGTGTTCCTATCTACAGCGGTTGGAATGCCCAGTATTTTCTTTGGATGGTCTGTTCTTGGGTGGAGGTCGGGTAATCTCAGCTTGTGGTTCCTCCTGCAACCAGGCATTGCCTCTGGGTAAACTACTGAGACTCAGGCCTCCATTTAAATTCATCTATGGCGGGAGTTTTACTCTGGCAGGTGATAATGGTTGGAAATAAAGAACTGCCTTTGGGTGACCTGCCCACACTTAGCTTATCATGACTGGCCCCCACAGAAACATCCCCAATGAACCAGCTCCTGAACCACCACCCAGATCCTAGGGCAGTGTTTCCAGCAAGGTCAGGTTGTGGAGGGGCTCTGGACAACCCCCCGCCTCCCCCCCCTCTGCCACCAGCAACCTAGCACCAGAGAAAAGTCACACCGTTTCACCCCAATTAAGCAGAACTCAGCACCAGAAGCCCTTGAGGCACACTTCTTAGCTCTGACAGTGTTGTAACCCTTTTCCTCTTCTAGAATTCACTGGATGTTGAGTGCAGCCTTTGAATACTGCCCGTGCCTCCTCCTTCCTGTCAGGACTCCATCCAGAGCAGGACACTGCAGGTAAGCAATGCCTGGGATTTACCCTTGGCATAGACCTACACGATTTTAAAGAAGCCTGGTATTCTTGATGATATTCATTTGTAACCCAGAGCGCCGTGTGTGATTAACAGCCTGCAGGACCCAGCATAGAGCACTTCAGCGGGATGCTGCCTCACACACACATACACACACACACACTCACATACATACATACACACACACATACACACATATACATACACACACGCACACACATACACACACACACATATATACACACGTTTCCCCTGTAGGGTTGCTTCTCCTTATATCTGAGACTGCGCTGCCTTTGGTTTCTGGTAGAAAATAAAGCAAAAGTCATAAAATTCTGTCCCCACATAGAAGGCAAATTCCCCTCAGGCAATTATGTTTGCCACAGCTGAAGCACCAGGAAAATAAAATGGCTACCATCTTTTTTTTTTAATGCCATTTGAATTACAAATGCATGAGCCCCTTGAGAATATAACATTAATTTGAGGCTGTAAGGAAAGTACTACCCATATAAGGGTCTGTTCTTTTATATCCTGCTTTATACGCTTATGGGAAAATAAAAAACACTTATTATGGGAAAGCCTGTCAAGAAGTGTATGTATATATTATAATAATATGTAGTGCACAGAGGTCTTTGGAGGAAGCCTGATATATTCAAACCTAGTTTTCCGAATGTCCCAGATTCCCTACTTTTTAGTTTATGTTATAGTTTCTAAATACATGCACACAACAACACACACCCAGCAAGGGCACAAATATATATGTAAATTTTAAAATACAAACACATATACATGAGAAATATTTCTCTTGAGGTCAGTGAACACTGACAGAAACATTAGGACATTATGATAAGGGCAAAGATGGAAAGATGCTTTGGCTGTTTAAGAACACTGGCTGCAGCCAGGCAGTGGTGGCGCATGCCTTTAATCCCAGCACTTGGGAGGCAGAGGCAGGCGGATCTCTGTGAGTTCGAGACCAGCCTGGTCTACAAGAGCTAGTTCCAGGACAGGCTCCAAAACCACAGAGAAACCCTGTCTTGAAAAACCAAAAAAAAAAAAAAAAAGAACACTGGCTGCTATTGTACAGAACCTGGGTTCAGTTCCTAGCACCTACATAATGGCTCACAACTACCTGTAACTCTAGTTCTAGGGGATCTGACGCCCTCTTCTGGCCTCCGTGGGTGCTGCATGCATGTAGAACATACAGAGGCTTACAGGTAAAACATCTGCAAATGTAAAAGTAAATAATGAATTAATTAATATTAGAAAATTAAAAGTATTAAGTAAATTATATTGTTATTATAACTAATTCCCAGGCTATACTTTGCCTTGTATTTCAATGGTTTCTTAAATCTTACATGATATGTTCATTTTATAAATTAAAGTTGTTCAATTTTTTTGTTATTGTTATATTTATGAACTTAAACAATCATTTCCCACCATGAGATTTTACAACTAATCATTATCATTTTCTGTTTTTCTAAAACTTTTAAGATATGCAATTCTAGAATCTGTCTGGAATTTTTTTTAAAAAGGCCCCATTCCATGTGATATAGAGGAGAAGTCTAATTCAGTTCTATTTCCAGTTTGGAAAAAAAACATTCAAATTGAAAACTCATTAGGCTTATGTGAGTAGGTACCATTTTAGCTAACGTGTTTGTTTTTCTCTTTACATTTTTAATTAAATTAGCATAATGATTTCACTATGGCAATTATGTTGTGTTTAACCAAGCTGAAATTAAGCTTTGCTTTCTGTCCAGTTCCTCTAGTGAATTTAAATTTACCGGCGTCTCCTAGCAATTCACATTGCTCTTCTTTATTAGCCCAAATAATGTAGTTTCTTTAAAAACAAATATTTCCAAAATCCCCTGCTTGGTATAACCAAGTAGCCCAGGTGCAGCACAGTGGCAGATTGTCCACCATGCCCAAGGCTCTGCATTTGATATTGACATTAAAAATAATAATGAGAAAAATCTAGGGGCTGGAGAGCTTACTGCTCTCACAGAAGACTTGGGTTTGGTCCCCAGGACCAACATAGTGGCCCATAGCCACCTATGGCTGTAGCTGCAGGGACTTTGGTGCCCTCTTCTGGCCTCTAAGGGTACTGCACAGTGTAGTGCACATGTATGCAAGTAAACATTCACACATATAAAATAAAAAATAATTCTTTTACATCTTTTACAGAAGCCAAAAAGACTAGGGGCTAGAGAGAGGTGGTTCATTTATTCAGAGCACTTACTGCTCTTCCAGAGGATTTCAGTTTGACCCCTAGCATCCACTTCAGGTGGCTCCCAGTTTCTGGTAACTTCAGCTCCAGGGAATCCAATACCTCTGGCTTCTGCAAGCACCTGCATTCAAGTGCACATGTATGCACACACACGCACACATGTGCATGCATACACAAACACACACACACTTTTTTAAAGACAAGAAAAACACTGTGTGACTAGCACCCCCATAGTGAAGGTACGTTGGAACAGATGGGGTGCCATGTGTCCTTTGGCAGACCCTTCCCTGATGCCCCTAGGCTAGAATTTGCTGGGAAAGCCCACATCAGGATGTCTTTAGGACTTACAGCACAATGTGAATTTGCTTACATATTCCTTCATCCCATCTGGCTAAGATCACTTCATTCTAGTTGGTTAGTATCTGTTCTGGTCCTCAGCACATGGCAGAGGCCAACAGATGTTGGTGAGTTGTCAATCAGCTGATGGTAGGACTGCCCTGGGTGATGTCAGAGTGGGCCTTCTAATTGCTGAGCTTTGGTTCTCTTTCCAGAACAGTTTAGGACATGCATGAGCAGCCATCCCGTCTCTCAACATAGGAAGATGGTGGGTGGCCCATGGATACCATATAGGAGATAGAAAGTGGGGGGAGAGATACAAAATGGCGGTCCTAGTTTCTAACATTCAGTTAGTCTGGGAGTTGTCGTATATTGCTGTCTAGTTTGCTTTCTGGAGCTGGAATGAACACCATGATTAAAAGCAACTTGGGAAGGAAAGGGAAGCCAAGGCATGAATCTAGATGCAAGAACTGAAGCAGAGTTCATGGAGGAACGTTGCTCACTGGTTTGTTCATCATGCCTTGCTCGGCCTGCTTTCACAGTGAGCTGGACCCTCCCACATCAACAGCAATCAAGAAAATGCCCCACAGATATGTCTGCAAGCCAATTGATGAAGACAATCGGATTGTTTCCCCCTATGAGATTCCCTCATCCTATATATGTCTAGCTTTATGTCAGCTTGAAAGACAGACAGACAGACATAAGCACATGCCACTCTACTTGGCATTCAGAGAGGTGTAGACAGAGGCTTGAGTCGTATGACTAACACTTCTGCATATGCACAATGGAAGCTCAAACTTAACCTACTTATGAATCACCACCATGACTATCACATGTATACAACACACACACACACAGATAGACACATACCTATACACACAACACATGCATAAACACCACGACACACATATACCCCACATACACACACCACACACAAATACACACCCACACACATACATCCTATACGTATCATGCATAAACCCACACAACACATACATACACACCACACACACAAATACACACTCACACATACGCATACCACATACATATCCACTACACACACGCACACGCGCGCGCACACACACACACACACACACACACACAAAATGGGATAAGAGAAAAAAACTCAACTGATTTCAATGGCATTTTCCTCCTAGGGTTTAATTCCATCACTATGCAAAAGACAAACTGCTATAGAGGCAGGAAAGCAAAGGTTATTATATTATTAAATTATTCATGATTTCCAATCATTACAGAAATATTTCCCAGACTTCAACATTCCTAAAGAAGAAAATCCATGCAAAAATCCTGGTCTCAAATAGAATTTTGAAATTCTTTGTTTGTCCTTCCTTCCATTCTTTTTTTCTTTTCTTTTTGTTTTGTTTTGTTTTGTTTTTAGAGACAGGGTTTCTCTGTCTGTCTTTCTTATTAAACAAGTCTCACTATGTAGTCCTTATTGTCCTGGAACTCACTATGTAGATCAAGCTGGTCTCCCAATTCACGGAGATCCACCTGCCTCAGCCTTCCAAGGGCAGAGACTAAAGCCCCAGCTGATTTTGAAATTCTTGCTATGGCTAACTTTCTTTGGATTTTGAGGTAAAGTTAATATCCAGTATGCCCAGCAGAGGGCAATCAGCCCACAGCACAGTGCTGGCCGACTGTGGAAGGCTGTGGTCACTAAGGCAAATGTAGGTCCCTTGTCCCCAGACAAGAAAAGAAACTTGTTCCTCTGTTGCGCAGCCTCTTTCCACCTGGCATTGCTAGCTAACATTACATGTCTTCCGGCACAGGGATACCGGAAGGCTGGCTGCATGTCAGGCCTTTAACATAATGGGGGGTAGGGGGGGCAAGAGGGGAGTGTTCCTGTCATGACTAATACACAGAAGGACAGACCCTCACCTCAACCACTTGGGTACAGAACAGCATCAGGTGACCCAAACTCAACCCTGGAGGTGGCCGGCAGCATGAGGCTCCAAGCCCTGTGCTCAGCCCCCATCCTCCCATGGGATTTCACTCACAGGGACTAAACACAGCCATTAAGACATGAGGAGTTCCGAGATGCTGGCCTTACAGCCCACATGAACCCCAGTGACAGAACAGAGCACAGCCAACCCTAGGAGCTTCCGTAACTCTCTAAGCCTGGCCCAGACCAGCTTCTCGGCTCAGAGCTCCTAAATCTGCAGTGTGCTGAGCCCTACAGACTTCCTGGAGCCCTCAAGAAAGTGTGATGGTGTTATCCACAGGCAAAGGCTGAGGATATCTCAAACAGACCAGCTCATGAACTCTACAAGGTCCCTCCAGGTTCTTATCTCCATCAAAGAAAGAATTCAGAGGAGATTGAGGAGGGAATTTCTTAGGCCAAGGAGTGTGGTCCTCTCAAGACCTGTGGGACTGTAGCATAGCTCTACACACAAACCTTACTGGAAGGTAGGATTATTCCTGAGTCAAGAAGGACCTCACAGGACAGGCATTGCGGCATTGTTGAGTGGCAGTACTCTCTAATAAGTACTGCTTAAGTTGCAGGCCCCTTGCTCCTTGCCCCATCATTAAATCTAAAGTTCAAGTCAAAACTAGCATCGTGCCAAGTGGTGGTGGTGAACGCCCATAATCCCAGAGCTCCGGAGCAGAGGCAGGCAGATCTTTGTGAGTTCGAGGCCAGCCTGGTCTACAGAGTGAGTTCTAGAACAGCCAGAGCTATTACACAGAGAATCCTATCTCGTAAAAACAAAGATAAAAAAACAAACAAGCAAAAACAAAACAACAAAACTAGTATCGAACTAGGGATCTTTAGAGAATTTTTAAAAATCATTTTTTAAAAAAGCCATGGAGCCAGCAAGAGAGGAGACACAGTGTTCAGGAGGCAGAGGTCACCTAGGTCTGTATGGCAAGTTCCAGACTGATGACAGCTACACAGTAAGACCCTGTCTCAAAAACAAAAGGAAAAACCAAGCAAGCAAGCAAACCAAGTCATGGTAACTTCACATACTGTTTTCAGATTTCCACAGCCCCTAATCTGTGATGTTTCTGCACACCAGTAAGGATTAAAGGATTCTGGCATGTTTGAGAAGGGTAAGCACAGCACTGGCAGGCTTTGCCTTCCCCCTTCCCTCTCTCTTGTAAACCATAGATTACATCCCTAAAGTTAGCCACAGTAGTCTATTCCCATATTTGCGCACTTTCTTATGCCAGACTCATTCCTAAGGCTGATCACTGATGTCCAGAATCAAAAGCCCCCTTTGGCTGTCCTAACATGCACAGTGCAAACATGCCACTGCATCCCAGCCCTCCAGCACCCCAGCCCTCCTGCATCCCAGCCCTCCTTCATCCCAGGCCTCCAGCGTCCCAACCCTCCCTCCAGCATCCCAGCCCTCCCTCCAGCATCTCAGCCCTCCCTCCAGCATCCCAGCCCTCCCTCCAGCATCCCAGCCCTCCAGCATCCCAGCCCTCCCTCCAGCATCTCAGCCCTCCCTCCAGCATCCCAGCCCTCCCTCCAGCATCTCAGCCCTCCCTCCAGCATTCTAGCCCTCCCTCTAGCATCTCAGCCCTCCCTCCAGCATCCCAGCTCTCCCTCCAGCATCTCAGCCCTCCCTCCAGCATCCCAGCTCTCCCTCCAGCATCTCAGCCCTCCCTCCAGCATCCCAGCTCTCCCTCCAGCATCTCAGCCCTCCCTCCAGCATCCCAGCCCTCCCTCCAGCATTCCAGCCCTCCCTCTAGCATCTCAGCCCTCCCTCCAGCATCCCAGCCCTCCCTCCAGCATCCCAGCCCTCCCTCCAGCATCCCAGCCCTCCCTCAAGCATTCCAGCCCTCCCTCTAGCATCTCAGCCCTCCCTCCAGCATCTCAGCCCTCTCCAGCATCCCAGCCCTCCCTCCAGCATCCCAGCCCTCCCTCCAGCATCCCAGCCCTCTCTCCAGCATCCCAGCCCTCCCATTTTCCTCTTTAAAATCACACTTGCAAGATCACTAACTGCTGTTTTCAGCCTAAGTCAGAGATCAGCCACTCGTCTTCCATATCTCTCTGCGTGAAAATAGGTGTTTGGGTGTGGCTTGTGCCTAATCCGGGGTCCTGGAGGAGCACCCCTCCCCCATACCCCCACTCCTGATGTGTGCTAGACCCTTCTAAGAGTGACTGGGTCACTTCTTAAAGTCACACAATTTGTGGTGGCAGAACCAAACTGGGAGACCAGAGGCCGGGACTCCTGCGTTTGTCTCTGGGCTCCGTTGAGATTCCTGTGCTACACAGCCTGAGTTCCTCATTTGATTCCACGGTCAGCAGACGACAGGCGGCATCTTCTGCCCAGCACTTTGTAATTGATTCTGCTTGTTTGCAGAGCTCAGCTTCCAGGGAGGATGAGCATAACAGTGATTTTTGTTTTCCTTCTCCTTTTCTTAATCAGTCCAAACATACTCTTGGTCCCCAGCAGTTGCAAGTGGAAGGTGAAAACACACAGCAGTGGGCCTGGACTGTGAAATACCACAATAGACAGGCATGTGTGAGTGCGTGTCTGCGTCTTATTGTTACCGTGATCTCTGGGTTCCTTGTCTAGCTCTGAGCGGGACGCTAGTCCCAGCCCATTGACTGCCGTTAATTAGCTACATCTGCGTTTCGCACAGGACTTCCTCAGTGGTGATCAGGAATGTTCAGTGGGAGACCACACTCTGCATTCCTTCGATTTGTGTCCTCCTATTTAAACTGCAAATGGTGATTGCTTCTTCCTCTTGACGTGAAAAGCTTAGATTTTATCACCGAGTCCCTAGGCTCCTGTTTTATCAAAACCATTTTTTTTTAAAACCCTGACCCTAAGTAGCTGGGCAGACTGGACGCCAGAGATAACTTTTAGATAATTATCTCATTTCCTAATTGGCAATAACTGTCACCGTGTGATGACCTGATGTGTATTACCAAAGTGACACTAGACTGCACGAAACGGCTCCTTCCCTTGCACGACAGCCACCAGTTTGTCATTCCTTAGTCTTTAAAATGAAAAGACTCTACCTGACCTGTACATGCTTAAAGAGAAATCACAGTAATTGATTTAACACTTTGGGGCAGGGCATAACAATTTGGCTATCTAAGGTAGCACAGTAATAATATCACTGGTAACAAAATAATAATAGTAATACTAATCTTATTTCTGTGCTTATGTTGAGATGGGGGACAGCAGAAGGTCTCCAGGAGCGGCAGTGACAGACAATTGTAAGTCATCTGATGGGGGTGCTAGGACTCAAACCCAGGTCCTCTGGAAGAGCAGCAGCAACAGCAAGTAGGGTTAGGGTTAGCCACCTCTCTAACAATAATAATAATGTCACTGTTTACTGCCTAGCTGTCTCCGATAGAACACAGACTTGAAAACTGGAAAGGGCCCTGAGGATGCCCCAGTGCAAATCTATTTTGTAGAAGAGTAAACAGTGTGCACACCGCAACCAGAGCTTCAGACAACAATTTTCAAGATGTTGTCACTAAACCCGGGGTGGTGGCAACGAAACCCCAGGCTCTGGAGACTGAGGCAGAAGGATTTTAAGTTTGAAGCCTGGGCCACACAGCGAGACCGACCTCAACCAAACAAAGCTATTTCTACAGTGAACTCTTGGACCGAATTAGATTCCATAATGAATTTTATGTCTTCCCAGGAAAATGCTTTGCTCTTTTTGCTAAAGCAAAGTAAGTGTCTGTGGATATGCCCAAATCGCTACCTGGCGTGCATAGAAGCTGAGCTATGATCTGTTGGGAGCTTCCAGGAAGACATCTGCTTTCCTGGCACTGAAGGACACAGAGTATTCACAGACAGGTCCTCCTTTGCCAAGCCTAACCCCTGAAGGGCATCAGAGAGCACCAGCTACGCTGCGACAATTCTATCGGCTGACCAGGAAACTGTTCTTCACAAGCTCACGCGCTGAAATGCTCAAATACCAGCTATGTTCTGGTTTGGAGGTTCTGAAATTTTTTAATTTTTTTATAATATTTCATGCATGCGTGTTGTAGTCACATGATTTTTGACCTCCCTCTAATTCCTCCCTTGCCTCCCCCGCCACTGCCTAGCAAATTCATGACCCTCTTCTTTAATTATCACTGTCAACACAGAGATACACACGTCTGTATAGACATATATAAACTCAGTCCATCTAGTTGCTCGCATGTCCGTGTGTTGAGGGCTGACCACTTGGGGCTGGATGATGACCTACCAGGGGCTCGTCCCTGGAGAAGACTGATTCTCCCTCTCTCAGTAACCATTAATTGCCCACAGCTCTTCATCCAGAGGCAGGGCTTGTGGAACCCTCGCTCCCCTATCCATGCTGGCTCTTTAAGTTATTGTTGGTCATAGAGTCTGAGAAACACAGGCTGTGAGGGAGATGTCAGTAGGATCACAGACTTGACACCCTCTGGGTGGCCACCTCCTCTGCCCCTATGCCATGGGATGCAGACCGATGTCTTCTGCTTCCCGGGCTCCTAGTCAGTGCACTGGAGGTGGGAGTCAAAGGCGTCCATGCTTGCTGGGCACAGTTCCTCCCATCTGATGAGGTTCCAGGTCCTTCTGAGTATGGATCTGACTTCCTCCCATCTGATGAGATTCCAGGTCCTTTGGAGTGTGGATCTGACCTCCTCCCATCTGATGAGATTCCAGGTCCTTTGGAGTGTGGATCTGACCTCCTCCCATCTGATGAGATTCCAGGTCCTTTGGAGTGTGGATCTGACCTCCTCCCATCTGATGAGATTCCAGGTCCTTTGGAGTGTGGATCTGACTTCCTCCCATCTGATGAGATTCCAGGTCCTTTGGAGTGTGGCTCTGACCTCCTCCCTGGACCGCACACTAGCGGCTTGCACTCTGCCCCCGCCCTGCCCCACTATCATGCCCACCGGCCTTGCTTCTTTCTCCGGTCATATTATGTACCCTAATATCCACCACATCCTGGACTCTGGGCACTCCAGAATGCGACTGCCTGCCTTTGGAAATAGGCCTGGGAAGGATGATGAAGGTTAGTGGGCCATAACAGTGGGTGGGCCCTAACCCATGCTGACTGACAGGAAGAGAAGGTAGAGACACAGACATACACACAGGGAAAAATAGAACTCTACTAACCAGTGAGAGAAGCAAAGAGAAACCCCTTACCCACAGCCTTAAAGTAAGAGAAACTCTGACGCAATAAGCAGCCTGGTCTAAGGTAGTTGAGGCAGCTCAGTCACCATTTACAGAGGATGGGACACCACTTTCTTCATTCAACTACCTTATATGAACGAAATGGTTACCCAGGGAGAGAGAGAGACAGAGAGAGAAGGAGAGAGGGAGGGAGGGAGAGAGGGAGGGAAAGAGAGAGAGAGAGAGAGAGAGAGAGAGAGAGAGAATGTCTGTCTGTATTAGTCTCAGACACGTCTGCCATGTACAGGCTGCCAATGAAACCTACAGACCTACAGTCCACGGCAAATTAGAGTCACGAGTCCCCTAGCTGCATAACTACAGGTAGTGAATTCCGCCAACAGCCATGAACCCTGGGAGAGCTCCAAACTCCATCCAAGAGTCACCCTGGTTGATGGCCACATTACAGCCCATGGAACAGGTCCTGCTAAGCCATGCCTGAACTCCACAGCTGTGGAAACGCAAGAGAATGAAGGGGAGGACTTCTACGCCACAAAGTGCATGGTTATTGCCTACATAGCAAGAAGGCTAAAGCATTCCTGCTGATGGATCTTCTATATCCTAGCGTCAGAGACAGAAGTGAGGCCAGTACAGTCACACGACTCTAGGCCAGGCATGCACATTGAAATCCAGGAATCACACTGGACCAGAGAGAAGAGAAGTTCGAATATGTAAAACTCCCCGCCACCCTCAAACCATTTTTTCACCCAAGGTTTGATATGAGTAAAACCACGGCATAATTTGAGAAACACTAGCAAGCTAACCAAAAATGGGCTTCACTCTCTGTCCTGGCTGTCAGTTTGCCACAACTACAGTCAACTGGAAAGAGGGAACCTCAACTGAGGAGCTTCCCAAGGCAGATTGGCCTGTGGCTGTGTCTACGAAATCTTGATGGTTGACTGGAGTGAGAGGGCCCAGCCCACTGCGGGTTGCACCATCCCTAGGCAGGTGAATAAGTGATGCTCTAGAAAGACAGCCGAGCCTGAGCCTGAAACGGGGCAGAGTGGGTCAGCAAGCAACGTTCCTCCATGGTTTATCTGAGCTCCCGCCTGGAGTTTCTTACTGATGACTTCACTTACTGATGGACGGTGACCTGGAAGCGTCAGCCAAATAAACCCTTTTCCTTCCCAAGTTGTTTTTGGACAGTATTTTATCGTAGCAACAGAAAGGCAGGCCAGCACACCTTGCTATCTGGAGATCTCAGACGTGCATCTGCAGGAGATGTCTCTATGCAATGTCTGCGGTATCTGGGGTCATTCTTCTAAAGCACTTAAGTCTGAGCCCCACCCGCTACCCTGCAATCAAGTCTGTAGTCTTATCAAGGACCCTCATATCCGGGAACTAGTCATTAAAAGACATCACCTTAACTGCATTCCATGCAGTGAGATATCAGACACGGAAACGCAAATACCGCATGCTCTCACATACATGTGGAAGCTAGAACTCACCACAGCAGAGAGGAGAACAACGATTACTCAGGGGTGGGCATCGGGGAAGGGCAGGGACAGAGAGGGGACGGTTGACAGGTGTAGGCATCGGGGAAGGGCGGGGATGGAGAGGGGGCCGTGGACAGATATGGGTACAGTTGCACAGAAGAACTTTGAACATTCAGTAGCACAGCAGACAATATACTTGGCATTGGCAATTGAAAACTTCTAAAGAGAAAACAGGATTTGTTTCTATGTTCCCATGCTGTGTTGCTGCTGTGAGGACCGGATTTCAGTTCAGGCACAGAAGGGGAGCCAGGGAGTTGGCAGTGGACTAATCACTCAATTGACTTTCCTCTCTGAGGGAGTAAAATTTAATTCTCTGGGGCTGATGAAAAAGGGAAACAAACATACACGTACACACACTCACATAAGTACACACACCTTTAGGGTCTTTCCATCATCTCTCTCTTTATTTTTTTCTTACCTCTATCCAGATATATCCCTTTTGTCCCTCTTGATGTCTTCCTTCTAACAAACTTTTGTTTTTACAACTTATATACCCCAACAAAACTTTTCAAGCAGTAAAAGAATTACAATGTGGTTACATTCTATTTTAAGTGAATGATTACAATGAATACAAGTAAAAATAAATAATGTTTTCCATATCCCTTACATAATCAAACATTTTACATATTACAGGTGAAAAACAAATTATCTCCAAGAACCCACCTACATTTATGTCCAAGCAACTTGTTATAGATTAACAGGGTGTAAGCAAGCAAGGTATATTTCTCAGCCAGTCCTTTTACTGGCAGATGGCATTCTGCGGTTACAAGGAAAGAATCAATCGCTTTATTGTTTATCTTAAAAGGTAACCTTATAAAAAAAATCTAAAAGGAATCACAAATCTGAAATTGAATATATGAAAAACAACCAGTCACCCTGGAGAGAACACTGACGTAGATGATCCCACCTGAGCCTAACTTGCTGAACCTCTCGGTTCATTGGGGTCCCTTAAAAGAGCATAAATAAGGGGTTCCAACAGGAGTGTCAAAGGCACGCCCACACCAGAAATCCCATCCCACCCTGTGTGATTGCTCACAAATGTCACATCTCAGGAGCTCTCAGAAGGAACTGCAGGCTTGGAGTCTCCTGGCATCAGCTTTTGTTACTATTTGCATAACCTTGGGTAGGGGCCTTGGGGATCTTGTAAGTTTCAGGAACTTCCCAAGCCTTGTAAATTTTGCTGACTTCCTAAGTCTGGAGTGACCTCCATCCCGGCTGAATGTTTGAATCAGGAGGCTGTTGGTACACAACATCCCAATACAAAGACATGATGTTAAAGGTGGTGGGTATGCCGTTACCTTCACATGGTCATTCCGCACTCTAGATATCTATTAAATGTCCCATAATAAGTACAATTATGAACTGATTATTAACATCACTTTAATCCCACTCAAGATATAATTGGAATTATGCAATCAAGTGAACCATTTTTTTTTTACTTATTTTAATCTCTGCAGAAGAAAGAGACCTACTCCCCCTCCAAAGCCAGCTCAGGTCCCCATTCCTATCTTAAAGCCATCTAGGTCTCCATGCTCTCTGTAGAAAGCTGTTGCCAGCTCTTAGGCTGATGTGCAACCTGTTCACTTTGTCCCAGTGCTGCCCTCACCCTGGACCAGGCTCCAGGCACAGGTCAGTCCCTTCAGATCCATGTCTTCGTTAAGGTTTCTACTGCTCTGGTGAAACACCATGACCAAAAACAACAACTTGGGGAGGAAAAGGTTTATTTCAGTTTACAGTCCATCATAAGAGAAAGTCAGGGCAGGAAGTCAAAGCAGGAGCCTAGAGATCACAGAGGAATGCTGCTTACTGGCTTACTCTCCTTGGCTTGCTTTTTAATATAACTCCAGACCACCTACCCAGAGATGACATCACCCAAGGCTTGGTCCTTTCACATCAATCACAAACAAAAGAAACGTAGCCACAAGCTTTCCTATGGAAGTATTTTCTTGATAGAAGTTTCTTTGAGCGATCAGGGTTCCCTGCCCTGTGGGAAGTCCAAGGACCACCCACCTCCATCCAGGTCTAGTAAGGTGAGCATCAGGTGCTCAACCAATAGGTGGGAAATACTTGTGACATACACACGAGAACCTTGCTCTGTTTGCTGTCTGGGCTGTTGCTGAGAGGTAGCATCCCTACATTTTAGTTTCTCATCAGACCCGCAGAGAATGTTAGGTGCTGTAGCACTGGAAATACTCAGCTAAGCCAAAGGACATATTTATTGGTCTAAATCTTTTGAGTCTGGTTGTGTAGAAGAATGAGACCCATTGAAGGAGGGTTTATACAATATACTATACTCAGTGAATCTGCATATAAAATGGATTGTATGATCTATTTATACCTACCATATCTACCATCTAACAATCCAAAAAAAAAAAAAAAAAGAAGAAGTTTCTTTGTTCCAGATGACCCCAGCCTGTGTTAACAAAAAGAAAAAAGAAAGAAAAGAAGAGAAAACCCTGCACATTTCATAAGCAGAAACTCTATGATAGAGGCTGCAGATGTCCTGACTCTGGGGAGGTGACCTGGAGAAGCTCTCTGAGTCTCAATTGACCTCTGACAGCTCTGGCCCTCCACCGACAAGATAGGGGTGTGAAAGGCTGCCAAGAATGCCAAAGTGTTGATTCCTCACTCCACCTGGTGTCCCTTTACCACACCTCGGCTTTCCCTGCTGTGACCAGTGACAGTCAGTGTCCCCTCTGCCCCCTCTACCACTACCTCAACATACTTGTCCCTCCGTGCACATAAGTTCCCGGTGACGATTGTTCCAGACATACCTAACTAGTTCTCACTGAGCCATCTCTCCAGCTCACTGCTTTACATTTTGATGGATCTCTGGCTATTACATTCATCTCTCTTAGCACAGCAAAATAAATATTTGATCTACAAAAATGACATCTTTAAGGGTAAAATACAGAAACCATTCATTCCTGCTTTGAATGAGTATTGACTTTTTATATTATGAGACCACTCCACAGAGAACACTGTGGTGATATTTTGTTTGTACTCTACAAATAAAGCTTGCCTAAAGATCAGAGGGAGGGGCTAGCTGTTAGTTAACCATAGAGTCTGGAGGTCTGTACAGACAGACAGGAAGTGAGATGGCTGGGCAGAGAGAAATGATAAGGCGAGGTGGAGAAAGGAGTTCAGTCTCTTTTTGGGCTGAGAGTCATAGAAGTAAGATCTCTAGTGACTGCTGCTCGGCTTCTCTGATCTTTCAGCTTTCACTTCCTAATATCTCTCTCTGGGTTTTTATTATTAACATCAATTAGAACATGTTTTCTATGGACGATTTAAGGGAGGGGGCACTTAGCATTTTTTTAAAATATTTTTTATTACTATGTATACAGTATTCTGTCTGTTTGTATGCCGGCAGGCCAGAAGAGGACACCAGACCCCATTACAGATGGTTGTGAGCCACCATGTTGCTGCTGGGAATTGAACTCAGGACCTTTGGAAGAGCAGGCAGTGCTCTTAACCGCTGAGCCATCTCTCCAGCCCCTTAGCATTTTATTTTTGCCAGCAGAGTATTTTCCAGTTAAAATTGCCATTCTACCCATAAATTATATACGACATGGTTAAATCCTTTAATCAGTCATCAAGTCTATTTGGTGGGGGGAGTACTGGTCAGGGCTAGCGCTGTGGCTCAGTGGTTAAGAGATCTGGCAGTGGACCTAGGTTCGGTTCCCAGCACCCACATGGCTGCACACAACCATCTGTAACTCCCGGTCTAAGGGATCTGATGCCCTCTTCTGGCCTCCGCAGGAAATGCATGCATGTGGTACATAGACATACATTCAGGCAAACCTTCATACATAATTTAAAAAAACAACTTTAAAATTCTAGTCATCTTATCGTTTGCATCTTTTCCAGTTCCCGTCTCCATTTCATGTACCTTCCTAATAATGGCACAAGGAAGAGGATAACTGACAACCGGAACTGAGTCCTCACTCACCCAGGTTGCACAGCTGCAGAAGGACACACCTACATCCTCACCGCTCTCCTTGCTCGCTGGGTGGCTGTTCTTGTTCGTCTATTCCTGGGTTCCCAGAAGCATCCCTGACATAGTCCCATTCAGTCCTACTTCTTTGTAATGCAGGAATAAACAATTTGTAGGCAAATTGGCATAATTCACTTCCGAAATAAAATCATTTCCATTCATCTTCAAAAAAAAAAACCCATGGCATTTATGAATAAGTCAACCCTTTATGATGCATTGTTTGCTGTGATCTATTTCTTCCCCTCTGAGCCACCTCAACCCTCCAGCCCCAGGTTCTCTGGAATGCAATGAGTCACTGGAATCTAGACGCTGAAACATCTGGCCTCAGCTCTGGCCCTGGATTGCTCTAGAACCACGGAACTTATTCATCAGTGGGGGCTTTGGAAACATCCTCTCCCCAAGGATCTAAAAATATTGCTGTCCGTGCAATCATCGCTAGCGGAGTTTATGTCCGCTTACTCTCTTCCTGACAGACAGCAGCATGATGACATGACCCACGGTCTAGCCAGCCTTTATTTAATGCCTCACGTAGTGCCAGGGACACAGTAGTTTTCGATACATGTGATATATCTATTGGGAGTATATCAAAAAACTCTGGCCCTACCAATCCAAGCATCAGTGTGGAGGCCAGAGAAGCAGGAACTTGCTGCTGAGTCAACAGCATGCCCCCAGCTGGTGCCCTAGTTTCTGCTGGCTGTCCCTGTGAATGTCCAGGCAATGTCTTTGCCAACCTCATAACTGCCTTGTCTCCCTATCCCCCTTCGCCTTACAGCAGACTTTAAAGAGATGAGAGACCAGGGAGAAGGTAAGCATCCCCAAGGAGGTCACCACCAACACGAAAGTGGCTCATGTCAGACTCTCGATGTGTCAGGAACTGAAATATTCTTATAGTGGTATGAATGTTCATGGACACTTACAGAGGAAAAATCTGTAATGCAAATATTTACGTCAATATTTAAATATGAATTTCTAGACAGGTAAAATCAAAGTAATAAACTATGATGTGTTCATTGAGTATTCCCAAACACTGCCTGCCCTCATTGTCTTTCTGTTGTCATGGTGTATTGGCTTACAATAATTGATTCTACTTCATCATCGAGAAGTCCAAAGCTGGAACTCAAGCAGACAGTCACTTCCACAGTCAAGAGCAGAAAGGGAGGAATCCATGCACGTCTGCCCCTGCTTCTACCTGCAAGCGTCTGGCTTTCTCCTGTTCTCTGCCTCAGGCTTACCTGATGTAGGCATTTCTGCAGTTGAGAATCTGGTGATTCTACACTATGTCAAGTGGGAGGCTAAAACTGACCAGCACAGTACACTTACCATGTTAATATAGTGTTTCATTTCACAGCACAATAATTTTTATTGACCTATACTCACTGTGTACAGTGATCGATTTAATGAGCATGTTTTCACCCAAATATATCAGGTTCCTTAATATAATCACTTGTCACCAATACCCTGTCTCATTCCTAGTTTTAGCAGAAAGATTTGAATGTTTCCCCATTCTGTTTACCATTGGCTATACATCGTCTTGTATATGGTTCTTATTGTATTGAAGTATACTCTTTTATTCCTAGCTTCTTTGGAGTTTTTATGAAGTGATACTGAACTTTGTCAAAAACCTCTTCTGCATCTATTGACATGGTCATGTGATAGTCTGTTTGTGTGATGTATTACAGTTACTAATTTGTGTGTATCGAACCATCCCGGCCTCCCAGGATTTAAGCCAACTTGATCGTAGTAAATCATCCTTTTGATGGGTTGTTGAGTTTGGTCTGCCAGCATTTTATTGAGAATTTTTGGATTTTTGTTCATCAGAGATATTGGGTTGTCATTTTCTTTTATGTGTCTTTATCTGGGTCGGTGTCAGAACAATACAGGCTTTGCAAATTGAGCCCAGTAGTAATCTTTTCATTTCTGTTTTATAGAAGAGTTTGAGGAGTACCCACCGGTGTTAATTCCACACTAAAAGTCTGGCAGAGCTCTCTGCCTTAGCTCCATCTTCCTTGAAACTCTCCCACTGTAAAAGTAAAGTTGGGGGAGAAGAGAGCATGCAAGCTGAAGCAAAAGAAAAGAAGGATGAGAAAGAGGCTAAATTAGTGTGTGTACCCACGAAGACAGAAGAACAAAAGTGAGGGATGCTGAAGGCCTGGATACTGGAGGCCAGAGTGCTGGGGGGCCGGGGTGCTGGGAGCCAGGGTGCTGAAGGCCAGGGTACTGGAGGCCAGGGTGCTAGAGATCAAGGTGCTAGGGGACCAGGGTGCTGGAGGCCAGATTACTGGAGGCCAGGGTGCTGGGAGCTAGGGTGCTGGAGGCCAGGGTGCTGGAGGCCAGGGTGCTGGAGGCAGGGTGCTGGAGGCAGGGTGCTGGGGGACCAGGGTGCTGGGAGCTAGGGTGCTGGAGGCCAGGGTGCTGCAGGCCAGGGTGCTGGAGGCAGGGTGCTGGAGGCAGGGTGCTGGGGGACCAGGGTGCTGGGGGGCCGGGGTGCTGGGAGCCAGGGTGCTGAAGGCCAGGATACTGGAGGCCAGGGTGCTAGAGATCAAGGTGCTAGGGGACCAGGGTGCTGGAGGCCAGATTACTGGAGGCCAGGGTGCTGGGAGCTAGGGTGCTGGAGGCCAGGGAGCTGGGGACCAGGGTGCTGGAGGCCATGGTGCTGGGAGCCAAGGTGCTGGAGGCCAGGGTGCTGGAGGCCAGGGTGCTGGAGGCAGGGTGCTGGAGGCAGGGTGCTGGGGGACCAGGGTGCTGGTGCAACCATAGGACTGTGTGCTACGGTTGAAAATAAGTCTCAGTAGAGCTGGAGCTCCACATCCCCTCTCCAGGACCACCTCCTGCCTTCCTTAAAAACAAAACCACCCCCGCTGGCCTTCTGTCCTCCACCTGCAGCATTCTGGACTAGTTCTAGCCTCCCTTGTGACCAAGTGTAACTTGTACAAAATAAATTATCCTCTCAGTCTCGGGTGAAGAACAGAAAACAAAAAATGTCTAGTAGAATTCAGCTGTGTCCATCTGGGCCTGAGTGGAATTTTTTTTTTTTAGTTAGGAGACTATTTATCACCATTTTCATATCATCCTTTAATCAATCTGCTTAAGCTGTTAATATCATCTTTATTTAATTTTGGTAGGTTGCATGTGTTCATAAATGTACCCATTTCTTTAAAATTTTCTGATTTATGAAAATATAGGTTTTCAAAATAGGAGCTTCTGAATTTCATTTGCATATGTTGTAATGTCTCTCTTCAAACAGTAATTTAATCAATTTGGATCTTTTTTCTCTCTCTTTTGGTCATTTTAGATAAGGACTTGTCAATTTACCTTTTCAAAGAACCAATCATATGCTTCATTGATTCTCTGCATTACTGTATTCATTTAATCCTTCTCTAGTGTTTATTATTTCTTTCCATGTTCTGATCCCAGGTTTAGCTCAGACTTCTTTTTCTAGGACCCTGAGAAGCATCATTAACTTATTCATTTAAGTTTGGTATGTATGTATTTGGTTTTTGTTTTTTGAGACAGGGTTTCTCTATGTAGTCCTGGCTGTCCTGGAACTTGCTTTGTAGACCAGGCTGACCTTGAACTCACAGAGATCACCTGCCTCTGTCTCTGTGTGCTGGGATTAAAAGCATGTACCACTCAACCTGGCTGAGTTTGGTCTTTTTTTCTTTTTTTTTTTATTTAAATTTATTTATTTATTAAGGATTTCTGCCTCGTCCCCGCAACCGCTTCCCATTTCCCTTCCCCTCCCCCGATCAAGTCCCCCTCCCTCATCTGCTCGAAGAGCAATCAGGGTTCCCTGACCTGTGGGAAGCCCAAGGACTGCCCACCTCTATCCAGGTCTCCTAAGGTGAGCATCCAAACTGCCTAGGCTCCCACAAAGCCAGTACGTGCAGTAGGATCAAAAACCCACTGCAATTGTCATGAATTCTCAGTATTCCTCATTGTCCGCTATGTTCAGCTAGTCCGGATTTATCCCATGCTTTTTCAGACCTAGGCCAGATGGCCTTGGTGAGATCCCAATAGAACATCCCCATTGTCTTAGTGTGTGGGTGCACCCCTCGTGGTCCTTTTGTTAAGATTTATTTATGTATGAGTGCTTTGCCTGCATATACACCTTCACACCAGTAGAGGGCATCAGATTCCCACTGTAGATGGTTGTGAGCTGGGAATTAAACTTAGGACCTCTGGAGAAAGAGCCAGTGCTCTTAACCATCTGAACCATCTATTCAGCCCCTAATTTTTTAAAGTTATTTTGTTGTTGTTGTTGTTGTTGTTGTTGTTTGTTTTGTGTTCTGAGATAAGGTTTCTCTGTGTAGCTCTGGCCATCCTGGTACTCACTCTGTAGACCAGGCTGGCCTCAAACTCAGAGACCCACAGTTGTGAGCCATCAGACATGGCATTTTTAAGCACCAGGCTTCTCTCTAGCCCCTTGTCTGTTTAATTTTACATGAGCCGTCATGATGAATTGTCCTTGCTTGAGTTCTGTCCCCAGTGCTACTCAGAAGGAAAGCTAACTGCAATAATATGTAAGGATGGGGCAGCCGTCCTGGTATTAACTTGAGGAGAAAGCACCTGTCCACTTCTTTTGACTCCCCAGCAAGGCTGAGGCAGAGGCAGTAGGATACTAGTTGGGAAATGGAGTTGATTCTTTTTTGGAGCTAAAGGTATTAGTAATTAATAATTAAGAAGCAAAATGGAGAGGGCCTGAAGAAAGGGGGGAAAGAACATGAGCGAGTCATTGAGAAATCATCTGGAAATTATTACAGAACAGGAGAAGAGAAAGGCAAAGCAATTCAAGCAAAAACATGGCTAAATCAAAACAACTAAAAATTGATGTTAAAAAGCATAATTAAAAAATAAAAATTAAAGTCAGGCAGTGGCACACGCCTTTAATCCCAGCACTCGGGTCAAAGAAAATGGCTCCTGAGACCCGAGAAGGCTGAACTTCTTTTACAAGACTGGACAAGGAGGGAATACTTTAAACTAAGGAAAAGGAAGTGCATAGATAAAAATTTGTTTTGTTTTTTAGGAGGATGGTTGTTATAGAAGCCTTCTTCCAGGAAACCAGTCCTTTCCCACCTAGAGGTTCATGTTTCCTGAGAAAAACACAAATACACAAATAGTCTCTCTCTCTCTCTCTCTCTCTCTCTCTCTCTCTCTCTCTGTCTGTCTGTCTCGCATAGTGTGGAGAGTCAGTTAGTTATTAAAAAGCTGCAGACCCCCAACCCCCGATGTTACCGGTACAGGAAGGGTATGAGTAACTTTGAAGAGAGCCTGGAGAATCAAGGGGCAGAAATAAAGCAGGGAGACAGGGTGTGGACCTGTGCGGCTGGACAGCAGGGCAGTATGCAATTCTCCTCGGAGAAGATGGCTGGGTTTCAGCCAAGGATTAAGACGCAGAACACTCTAGGACAGAGACCTTGGGAATAAATCACTCTTCAAATGTCTCCCCCTCTGGGAAGGAACGTGAAGGGACTAGTTTTAGTGAACCGCAGCACCTCCTGGTGGTGGACTGATGAAGTGCAACGCGTGTGGTGTTTGAAAATGGCCTATGAGGCAAACGGGGAAACAAACAACCTGCTAGGGTTCCAAAGAAGTAAGACTTCTCTGGTTGGGACGCTCTGGATTTTCTTAAACACCAGACTGCATCTCCAGATGTGCTGGCTCCAGCTTGGGATTTTGTTCCAGGGGCCAGAGACAGGGCTCAGGCCTGGTGCTCAGTGGGTAGAAAATCAACAAGAGAAAGTATCTGATGTGGGATCCTAGCTGCGTTGATCTATTAGGCTCACTAGGAAGACAGGCGAAGGTGTGGAACCTCCTCAAAAGTCAAAAGCAAAATGCAATAACTGAAGTGTGTTGGGGGGGGGGGGGCATCCTAAACTGACCCCTCAGGGCTCCTTAATAGAATTAGATTTTACAAGGATATGTTTTGATGCACCCAGGACGGGATCCTCTGTTACCCAACCAGGCCCAGTTCGCCCACTCAAGTGAGTGGTCTTCCGAAGAGCTTATTCATGAGGGAGTGAAACCCCCACAACACAAGGAGGGCTCCCCTGAAGACATGCTTGAAGGGGACTATGGGGTAGAGACACAGGCTTGTCTGAAGCACAAAGGAAGGGACCGGAGGAAAGAAACGTGATGCCATCTGTCACGTGATGTCATCTGTCACGTGAGCAGTTAAACTTCATGGTTCTTCCAGTAATGTGTCAGAAATTGACCATGTTGGCATAAGGTGTGGGTGGAGCTTCAGCCTTCTGGTGTGAAAGGTGACTCAGGGGATACCTGTGCGGGTCCCCCTGAAGGTTGGAGGCTTCAGGTTGAGATCAACAAACTATCCTCAAGGCCCTAAGACAAGTTGCACTACAAAGTACTCCAAATAGAACACGCAGAACTGATACAGACAGGCCTGAGTTTTCATTGGGGAGGCAGCAGTTCTGGCCAGGATGGGCATGAAGGTGATCACCCGGGAGGTGGCAAACAGGTGAGAACGCATGGGTCTTTATTCTGTCCCTAAAGACGCTTGCTTTCTGGAGAATTTCTGAGAAATGACATGGCCATTAAAACAATGACTCCAGCATGTCACTGTGTAAACACCGTACCCCTGGATCAAAGAAACTGCCCGTCAAAGAAAGTGGACCGCGCCAGTAATTCCACCTTTCAGACTGTTAGGTAAGGGCCAGCAGAATAAGCCCGATAAGGCAGTTCCTTTAAATGCTGAGGATGCTAAACATAACGACCCTCAAGAAGTCTGAACCAAGCATCTCGTATGATCCGACCCACAATGTGCTAAAAACCACCCCACCACCCTCCAGTACTATGGTCACCATCTGAAAGATGAGGAAGCAAAGGAAATAGCTCAGAGAGTCCATTAACTTGCCTAAGGCCACTATGACTGCACCCTGAGCTGTGCGCTGGCCTCCTTCCTGGACTATATAGGATACTGTACTTCCTGGCACCTGCGGGTTCCCAAGCGCCTTTCAAAGTGCTCGGCAGGCGTTCCCTCGCTGCTCATAACAACACGCAGGAAAACAGGCAGCGTGGAGACACCATGTCACAGCGAGAACCTGAGACCCACAGAGACTCCATGAGCCGCCCATGACAGCAAGCAAGTGCCAAGGGCCAGAATGGGACTTGAAGGCAGGCGATGTCTGCTCTGAGGCCAAAACCTTTACCACCTCTGTCTTATGCAGCCCCAGTTTGCTGGATAGTTTCTATACAAATAACCTAACAATTTGGCTCTTGTGGGTTTTCTTAAAGTCGGTTTGTGTTGGGTGATTCGGTTTTTCATTGTTTTGTATTTGACAAGGTCTCACTGTGTAGCTCTAGCTGACCTGGAACTCCTTATGTAGACCAGGCTGGCCTTGAACTCAGAGATATCCACCTGCTTCAATATCTCAAGGGCCCAAAACTAGAGGTTTGTACCACTCTGCACAGTCTAAAACAATAATTTAAAGCCACAGTAAGAATGAAGGAAGTTGTGGCAAGGAATACCCACACAATGACAAGACTTGTCATTGTCAGAACTGGTAATGTCACTAGTAGTGACATACCAGAAAAGATGGACTTCAAATGGGAGGATTTGGGTCACTAAGTCAGAGGAAAGGAAGACCAGGAAAGAAAATATGGCTATCCTCAAACACCTGAGCAGGGAAAGCTTCTGAGACAACGCAAGATACAAGCTGATAGAGAGCTCAGTGCTCCCCACTCATGATGATACAGTGCCCAGTACTCCCCACTCATGACGATACAGTGCCCAGACCTCCCCACTCATGACGATACAGTGCCCAGACCTCCCCACTCATGACGATACAGTGCCCAGTACTCCCCACTCATGACGATACAGTGCCCAGTACTCCCCACTCATGACGATACAGTGTCCAGTACTCCCCACTCATGACGATACAGTGCCCAGTACTCCATGCCTATGATGATACATGCCCAGCGTTCCCCACTCATGATGAAAGAGTACCTGATACTTCCCCATCCAAGGTCATATAGAACATGATACTCCCCTACCCAAGATCATATAGATAGCACCCAGTTACTCGACACACCAAACACACACAACATCACTTCAGTGTACTTGAACCTGGCCTATTTGACTCCACTGTCTTCCTTTTTGCACTCTTATTGCTCACTGGACTCCATATTTATCTGTTCTTGTAAGAAGAGCTGAAACAAGTCAGGTGGTGGCGCACACCTTTAATCCCAGCACTCAGGAGACAGAGGCAGGTGGATCTCTGAGTTTGAGGCCTGCCTGGTCTACAGAGTGAGTTCCAGGACTACTTAGAGAAACCCTGTGTTGAAAAAACAAAACAAAAAAGTGCTAAAAAAAACAAATAATAATGCTGTGTCAAGTCCAATTTGTCACTTTTTTACTTTGAGATACAGGCCCACCAAGTAGCCCAGGCTAGCCTCTTCCTTCTTTTTAGCCTCCACAGTAGCTGGGATTACATAAAGTTTATTTTACAGTAAATAAATACTTTTGAAGACTTCATACTGCACAAGAATTATTGTCTGGGGCTGGAGAGATGGCTCAGCAGTCAAGAACACTGACTGCTCTTCCAGAGGACCAGGGTTCAATTCCCAGCACCTGCATGGCAGCTCACAACTCTCTGTAATTTCATTTCCAGGGGATCTGACACCAGTGCACGTAAAAATAAAAAAATAAAAAATAGAATTATTATTGTCTGTTCTGGACTGAGCAGTCAGCCCTCCTTACCCCTTCCCTAATCCCATGGTAGAAAGTGAAAAGTCTACCTGGAGGCCGTTCCCTGGCTTCTCTTTAGCCGGATGCTGGAGGGTGAGAGTGGGTTGGAACAGAACGCATTAGAACATGGACACTGACACACACAGACACACACGCACGCGCACACACACACAAACACGAGCACACACACATGAACATGCGCATACACATGCACACATATATGAACGTGAGCACGCACAAGCGCATGCACACACGCACATGCACGCAGAGCAGGGGCAGGGAAGCAGAGAGGGAGGGGGAGGAGAGCCTTTGCACAATGAAGTCTATTTCCAGCTCATGTCCCACGTGCAGTGCGGACCAGGTGGGGAAGTGTTAGCATCCCCAGACTTTGGCTGGTGGAGAGTCACTTCCTTCGTACTGGTAGAATGGGAACTGATTTGGGCATAGACTCTCATGTCACCTTCTGCCCACATTTCTTGGGCAGAAGCAAGTCTGTACAGGATGTGTACAACTTTAAAGGAGGCAATAAAATGCAAATTTAGACTGTGCTGAGAAACAGAGAATTCACTTACGTCCAACCCTAATGACTGGGACATCCCGTAAATGTCACCGGAGAAAGGAAATTGGGGCAGAGTACAGAAGTGTGTGATCACCCCCCCCCAAAAAAAAAGAGGCCTCTTTAACTCTGTGACCTCAACTGAAGACTGACATGAAGATTTTCCCAAGACCAGTGGCAGGTGTTGAAAAGGAAATCAGCCAGGAGCTACTGAGCCCCAGTACCTTGGGCTCTTAGGTAAGCCACAAAGTCCATCTCAGTGTTAGCGGTGTGCTCAGCCCATCCGCCAACAGACAGCCTCCGACAGGGTCCCCTGGAGTGAGCAAATGAAGCCACCTCGGGAACAAGTCAGATGCTGTCTTCCTCAAGATCCCATTATGAAAGAAAAACTTCCCCTTCCCTCCCCAGTCCCTTGGCCAGAGCCCCAAACTGTCTAAGGTCTGGAGTTACCCCGTTTATGAATGAACTGCTGCCTGCTCAAATCAGTGCTGTAACAGGGCGAGAGAAGTATGTGCGGGCACTCGGGAGGCGCTGCAGGGAGCTGGCGGCTACTGATGCACACTGACGGGATGAAGAAGACGTGAAAATATTGATGTAAGAACTGGACACTGAGCTCTGACATCACAAAGCCTCGGGGTTGGCCTATGCGAGCTTTAGGTAGAGAAAATACTTGAGATTGTCTTGTTCACGGCCCATGATTCTTTTTTTTTTTAATTTTTATAGATATATTTATTTTACTTTTGGGGCATGAATCTTTGGCCTGCATGCAGGTATGTGCACCACATGAGTTCCTGTCGGAGTCCCTAGAACTCAGATTATGGGTGGTTGTGAGCCACCATGTGGGTGCTGGGAATTGAACCTGGGTCCTCTGAAAGAGCAGTCAGTGCTCTTAACTGTTGAGCCATCTCTCCAGCCCCAGCCCCGTGATTCTTAATGAATATTTAATAGCAAAGAGTGGTCCAGTAAGAGCTGGAAGGATGGCTCAGTGGTTAAGAACCCTGGCTGCCTTTGCTGAGGACCCGGGTTCAATTTCCAGCACCCACACGGAAGCTCACAAGCATTTATAACTCCAGTCCCAGAGGACACAATGCCCTGTTCTGGCTTCTGAAGACACCAGACATGCAAGTGGTACACACACATACATGCAGGCAAAACTCTCAGACACATAAAATAAAAGTAAGTAAATCTTTTTTTGAAAAGTAGTCCTGTAGCTAGGCAGTGGTAGCACATGCCTTTAATTCCCAGCATTTGGAGGCAGAGGCCAGCCTGGTCTAATACGTGAGTTCCAGGACAGGCAGAGCTTTTACACAGAGAAACCCTGTCTTGAAAAACCAAAAGAAGGGGAGGAAGGAGGAGGAAGATGAGAAGGAGGAAGCAGAAGATGAAGAGGAAGCAGAAGAGGAGGAGGAAGAGGAGGAGGAGGAGGAGGAGGAGGAGGAGGAGGAGGAGGAGGAGGAGAGTAGTCCGGAGGAAGATGTGTGCTCAGCCTGCCGTCTGTGATTTGATGCAGCCTCTGCAAAGGGTATCATGACTTTGATCTTTAGCTCACTGATTCTGTATGCAGCTACTACGCCAAAAGGGCCTGCTATTCCTGATAAATTTTAACTATGGCTTTTGGTGAAATGAAACAGTAGACAGAGCCAGGACTACTGGAAGAGAAGGGAAGCTGATGACGGCAACATTCTCACATCTTCCCCTGGCGGCACTCTGGAAGGCTGATGTCCGTGCACTGGACTTCTCTTACTGGGGAAGCCCTAGAGTGTGTGACAGTCATTCACTCCAAGCCCCTGTCTTGGCTCTGTGACCCTGAGAAAGGAGCATACACACCTGAGCTGGCAGAATGAGGATGCGCGCAGTTCACAGGAGAGCCCACAAGCTGCTGGCGGAGTGAGTGGCCTCCGCTGCTTCCTGCATTTGCTCTGCTCTGCAGCCAGAAGTTACCTTAGCACGGGTTTGCTTCTTGCAATTCGTCATTTCAGTGAGGTGCACGTTCATCAGGGTCTCACTGGGAGAGAAAGAGCCAGAGAACACACTGCGAAGCGCTGGCGATACAGCTTTGTCAGGAGGGCAGGCGGCCAGATTTAACCTCCTAACAGCAGTCCAGGTGATAGGGGCGAGTGCGCAAAGCTGAGATGTTGCTCCCCTGACGCTCAGGCTGCCTGGGAAAGTCTGGACCGGACGGGACGCGCGAAGTGAATTGAAGCTCCTGAAGCCTGCTTTTATGCCCATCTTATTAAACGCTAGAAGTCCACCCGACCCTGCCAATACCCAATGACCAGCTCACCTGCCTGAAATCTTTACAAAGTGACCAATGTCTATACTTTCCTAGGGAGACCTTCTAATGTGTGCCCGATCTACTTAAAGTACATATTTTTAAAAACCATTTTTATATGCTGACTTTGGGTTTGGGGTTTGTCTGTGGACCTGGGGACTAAAGCCATGCCTCACCCGTGAAAGGAAGGAGTACCTTATGTGGATTCCAGGCCAGCCTGGGCTGCAGAGTGAGGTCCTGTCTCGAAAACTAAACCAGGTTCAGAAGCGCCATGTTAATGCCTGCCATCAGAGCCATCTACTCTGGAAAAAAAAAAGTTTGACTGTCCTCTGACTACTTGTTTTGGCAATTCCAGTGAACAGATAGATGGTCTAGTCAGACCCGAGGAGCTCACACTGAAAATGTTTTTCTTTTCGGTAGCATTGCCTCTAACATCCAGATTCTCCCTCGAAAGGTGTAGCTGGTAATGATGGGCTCCGGACACACCACTCCAAAATAGGCACCGTGGTGTGCAAGAAGGCGAAAACAGAAATGCCACTGTCACTTCCTCTCAAGCAGGAATTAAACCCAGGAAAGAGGCTGTGGGTGCAGCTGGATTGTCCAGCATGGTCTTAGGAACCATGAGGTCCTGGGGTTGATCCTGAGCAACAACTAACAAACCAGGCAAGGTCTTCTGACCGCCCCGAGAGGTACTGTTCCTACAGAATCACAAGGGAAGAGTCTGGATAAGCAGTCTTTGATAGCCCACCTTATTAATACAAGATGGCACTTTATTATCCAATCCCTTATCCCTGCGACAGCCTCCTTCTTCATCTAACCAAAACAGAAGGGAGTTGGGCACACCTCTCTCCGGCTGCAAGGCTCCATTCCAGGGGCCTCCCACGCTTGAAATCCCCTTTATCTGGCATTTCTAGGAAACACCATCTCACAACAAATGCCCTGTTCCTCTGGCTCTTATAACCTTCCCTCCCCCTCTTCTGCAGTGACCCCTGAGCCTTTGGTGCAGGAAATGTGTTGCTGATGTACCAGCTAGGGCTGGGATGACATGCTCTCTGCATCAGACTAGCTACACCACGAAGTCCATCAACATGGTGGCCTAGGCAAGACCCGAACAAGGATGACACCCGCGGACATGCTAACACGGAAAGGAAAAACTTGAGGGGCCTCACTCAACCCTAGCAATGAACTGGGGGCAAGTGGGGAATGCTGAAAGCGGGGAAACCATCGTCCCCAGGATAGAGCCCTCAATTGATTATCCAGTACCAAGTGGTCAGCTCTAAGATCATATACATACAAGTAACATTATAAGGATGGAGTAGGTTGTATTTTTGTGTTTATGTATTTAGGGATGCATGTGTATAGTATATATGATGTATGTATACATATGTATATATATATATGTAACAACAATTGAATAAAAAAGGAGATCATGAATTTGAGAGAGAGTATGGGGGTTGAACAGGAAGGTTTGAAGAGAGAAAAGAGATGGGGGAATAATATAATTTTATTATAATTTTGAAAAATAAATTATTATTTTTAAAATCTATTTTATTGTCTTTAATAAAAATAAGAGGTTGGGGCGTGCCTTTAATCCCAGCACTTTGGAGGCAGAAGCAGGAGGCTCTTTACCAGTCTGAGTCCAGCCTGGTCCACAACAGAGAGCTTTGAACTAGCCCAGGGCTACACAGTGAGACCCTGTCTCAAACAACGACAAGAAAACAAGACAATAAAAACTCTAGCATTAAAAACCTGTAGCCAACTCCTTTCATTAGGTCTTCATTCCCTTATGAATTCTTCCTATCCCAGAAAGTTCATGTTAAATGGATTTGTGGGCTTTCCCCTTACTGTGGGAGCCTCTGCTGCGGATCTAAGAGTGCAAGGGAAGACACTGACGAGCTGTTGAGACATTTCCACACGGTTGGTGGCCATCCAAAACGGTGTTCTCCGGAGGGTGTCCATGACATACTGTTCTGGTGAAGCGGCAGGGAGACAATTCCCAGGCGACAGAGGGGCTGGAAGTGATGTGACGTTTGTACGTGATGAGATACTCATTTCTCAAATAAAAAAGATCCGTGAAGAGAAGAATTATGACTACTACTTACAACAACTTTTCATAAACATCCCCAGGTTCCAGGCACAGGACAAAAGACGTGACTCACCCTTCACGGAGGGCGGCACATCCAGGGAAGTAGCCCTGGGGAGGATTGCTTCCGCAATCTTGCCTGAGGGTGGCTCTCCAGAGGTCTGTAGGAAGCTGATAATAGGGCATTTTGCTGGAGGGTCGCTGGTGAAAATCTAAGTTTTGAAGAGGATTTCCTCAGTTAAAAATGTCTCATTTCCAGATCTTGCCTTGAATTTTTACAGGTCCACGACTAGAAAGACTTCAGGCTTGAAATGACAGACATCGAACTGACTTGTTTGCCGCTGCGCCTCAAAATGAGATAGTTCTTGAGAGTATGGCTTGGAGTCTCCTTCCTGTTGCTGCGCTCTCTCTCTCTCTCTCTCTCTCTCTCTCTTTCTCCCCCCCCCCTCCCCTCCTGTCATCCCGTTGCTGTCAGTATGCCCACAACCCTACCTGCAGGAGGCCTTCCCATAGTTGCAGGCATCAACGTATACCCGCCGCACTTCTCAAAAGGCTACACCCCAGCCTCTTTGGTCCCACTTGGTCTGAGGTGGGGTTAAGAGTCTGAATCTTACAAACATTCTAGAAGGTTCCTCAGACCTTCAGAACAAGTCCAGAAACATTGAAACCTAGTCAGTTTCTCTTATTAAAAAAAAAAAAAAGTAGAAAAAAAAGTAGAAAGTGAGTGTCTGATGTGAGGAAGTCTCAGCCCCTTACACATTGCTGGTGGGGATATAATACAGTGGCCGTGGACAGAAGTCTGCAGTCCCTCCAAATGTTGTGGATTCAAGTACAATGTGATCCAGGAACTCCCATGTTGGACATATACTGGACAGGTCTGAAAGCAAGCTCTTAAAGAGAGGCAGTATGTTCATCAAGCAGCCCAGATAGCTATTAATGGATTTATTGCATATAGTTTGTATATGCTGCGGAATGTGGCACAGCCTCGAGAAGGAAGTGAGCCCTGGCCAATGGATGAGCTGTGAGAACATCATTCTGCTCGAAACAAAGCTTTCACAAAAGGCGAATCGCTCCAAAGGGATGCAGGACCTAAAGGAGTCCAATTCATTTACAGCCGCATGGAATGGTGAATGCCAGGGCAGGGAGCAGAGGGATGAGAGATGGCTGCTTAGGGTACAGATACTCATAAGATGAAGTGCTTTGGGTGGATGGCTGTGATGGCCGCACAGCGCTAGGAGCTGGTCAGTAGCAGTGAGCTACAGACTTAGAAGCGGGGAGCATGGCCAGCTATAGCTGGTGCACACCTGTGATGGCAGCACTGGCGAGGTGAGGAAGGAGGGTCGTTCAAGGTTGTCCACAGCTATAATCCGAACTCAAGACCAGTGTGAGCTGTGTGGGACCTTGTCTTGAAGAAAAAACAAAAGGTAAATAGTATTGAATGAATTCAACAGAACTGAAAACAGTTATTTTAAAATCAAACGGCAAGGACATCGCTCAAAGAATGAATTACTAACCCCGAGTCTTTGTTTCTCAGGCAGGAGGTGGAAAAATCTGAGTCAAAATTTTCTAGGACCCATAGAAACTGCGCAGTCTGCACAGTTGGCCAAGCAATGCACAGCGCAGATCCGCATCTCATGAGTTGAAAAGCCATCCACATTCAAAGACAGCTTGTAGAGATCCCAAGGTCAGGGCTGGAGAGAGGGCTCAGTGGTTGAGAGTGATGGCTGACCGCTCTTACAAAAGAGCAAGGTTCAATTCCTAGAGCTCACATGACAGCTCACAACTCTCTGTGACTCCAGTTCCAGGGGACCCACACCCTCACACAGACATATACATGCAGGTAAAACCTCAATGCACACAAAATAAAAATTAGAAAGAAAGAAACTAGTAACGTAAGACATTGGTCACTTCAAATTCATCATTAGACAGCTTCCCCATGCTCTCCTAAACACATGCTTTCTCAGACAAAACCGACTACAGTATCAACGCATCGCCACTTACTTTAAATCTGATTGGAGAGATGGAGGACTGGTGGAGAGCGCTTGCTCTTGCAGAGGACCTGAGTTTTATTCCCAACATGTGTGTTCATCAGTTCACAATCCTGGCAATCTGAAGTCCCATTCTGGACAAGCACAATGTGTGCTCGGGTGTGTACGGGCGCACGCACGTGTGTATGGCAGTGGTGTTAAAGTCTCTGATTGACAGCTAGGTTTCAAGTTGGCTTCGGACCTTCTAGCTCTACTTTACTCGCCCTCCCCAAGAACTTCTAGAAACTTGCCATGCTCCAGAGCCTTGACCCTTGACCAAATGCAAAGAAAATGGTGGTAGTTGGTACCCAGCGACAGCCAGCAGATTTCTGGCTTCACAACTGACTTGAAAGTCATACCCAGGCTCCTTGTGGCCTCCTATAAAACCTCCTCCCAACTCACCATAACTTAGCCCTCCTTTAGCAGTTTCTGTGGGTGACACATGACAACACATGCTCCACTAGGGGCCGTCAGAGGGCAGGACACAGAGGCCACAGCTAAGCCGCCAGGCTTTCTTTCCTCTTGTCTGATTTTCAGGAAGTTTCCTTCCAGATCTTTGGGCACTTCCTGTCCTCCTCACATCAGTCACTGGTTAGGCTCAACATGACTTTTTTTTCTTATAGGGCGTATATGGGACTCCTAGAGGAAACAGGACAGACATAAATACACTTTTGTTGAGGCTATAGGACCTGAGAACAATAGCCCATTGCTAGTAGGGACAACAGCTGAGCAAGGGGTGACTCTTTTTCTGCACGAAAGTGACAATTATATTCTTCATAGCCTTTTTCTATTGAGCTAAAAGCCCGTCTGCAGTTGCAATCACTTCCCGATCCACTGTCCACTCCAGAGTGGGTAAGGGGACCAGGTAAGGCCTTAGCTCCAACTCCTCCCCCACAGGTCTTCACCACAGGGAGCATTTCCTTGTCAGAACCCAAGACAGGCAGACAGTGACACTCCAGAGTGGTGGGAAGAGGCTCCCAGGTCATAGGATCAAGATTTCACGTTAGAAGCAAAGCTGCCTTCCTCAGATCTCTTCCAGGGTGTCCGGCGGCCTCCCCTAAGGCCACATCCTCTTGTAACAATTACACCCATGGTCCAGGCTCCACGCATCCTTTAATCTGCCCTGTGGGGACCACGAAGGAAGAGTTTTTCTAGGTTTTGAATTCTCAATACACATGATTTTTATTTCTGAGATGGCTCGTGAGGCCCTGAATTCTGATGTGCAAAACGTGCCAGTGTTTGAAGCCCTGGGAACTTGGCGAACAAGAGAAGCAGGTGCAGGACCTGGAACTCTTGTTTCTGTCGAATCAGAAGCACTGAGTCCCAACTAAGAAGGAGCCAATGAGAGTGAAGGGAAAAAGCGGTGATGAAAGTCTGTTTGGCCTCACCCTCCCCAATGGCCCTCCACTCTGGTCACTCTGAGGTTTTATTTGATTTTGTTTGGTTTTTCTGAGACCAGGTTTTGCCGTGCAGCCAAAGCTGGTCTTGAACTCACCATTCTCGTGCCTCAACCTGCTGAGTTTGGGATTACAGGCTGTGCCACCCTGCCCAGCTTGATGCTGGCTTTGCTTCCCGAGGTGGCTCATTTTGAGGGATCCATGTTTGTAGGCATAGCTTTCTAGGTGCGTTACCAGTGTTCCTTCCCAAGGAGAGAATAAGAGAAATGGAGGTGTGTGTGTGTGTCGGACCTGGTTCCCGGCAAGCTAGAGGAAGCTGATCCTTGAGGCGGACCCTGGGCTTCAGGAAGCTATTGGAAGGTGCCACTGGGCATAGCTGAGAGAGGGAAGGCAGAAGGAGGAACAGAGACTAGACTGGGAGCTCTGGAGTGGGCTGGCCCTTTAAAGTGACCCGGTCTAAGGTGGCAAGGAGGGGGGAAGTAAAGGAGTGATGAGGGTATTTTTGGCTTACATCCCGGTGCACCCTAAACCGAGCCTCCTTATTCCTCATGTCCTGAGGATGTGAGAACACGGCTGTACTGGAGACAGAACCTTGAGGGAGGTGATTTAGGTAAACTGAAGCAGCGGGGGCCCTGTAAGAGGAAGGCGAGCCAGCAGGGGGCTGGGGAGAGGTTCTGGGAGGAAGGGTCAGGTGAGGAACAGTGAGGCTTGCCAGGGAGGGAGACTTGCCTTGCTGCCACCCTGGCCTCAGACTTCCTGCTTCCCAGCGTGGGGAGTGTTCAGCTGCAGCAGCCTTGGTCTGTGGATGGATGAGTCGCCCTCACAGACCTGCTTGCTTGGTTGAAGCACCTCCGTTCACCTGGATAAGCCTGAGTGGGGGAGCGCTGCTGCCAAGCTGCTCGGTCCCAGGCCCCACTAGACCTGGGACAGCAGTGTATGAGCAGGGTGAATTGGGAGGAAGGAATGGCAAAGGACTCATCTCAAATCAAATCTTTAAAATCTCTATAAAAATTACCTTTGTAAAACAGCATTCTAAGTGAATTTTATATTGAAGCCTTTTTTTTTGGTTTTTGTTGTTTTTGTTTATTTGTTTGTTTTTGTTTGTTCCTTTGCTTTGCTTTTTAAGGCTGAAAGCAAAGAGACTCAGGAGAGTTGATCTTCTGAAGAGAGACAACCTGAGAATCAGGCTAGACTCAAAACGTAAGTTCCCAGGTGGCAGCTCCAAATCACCTTATCTGTTTGAGGTCACCTTCACAGTTATCACATTGCAAAGGATATAAATACACTTTTAATAAAAGGCCAGTTGTATTTCACTTTTTTCATAACAGTTGCCAGCGTGGACTTTGGCCCCAGTAGCCATGGCAACTAGAGCAGAATAATACAGTGCTAATAAGACCAATGGTGATGGCCAAGGAGATATTGCCATTCACTAAGGGTGGAGAAGTGTAGGGTCAGGACAGCCTCATCAGCAAGTGACCTATGGAAGATGTTAGGTTACAGGAGGTTGAAGACCAACTGGGACAGGTTTTTGTGGTGATATAGCTATTTGAGGGTCACCCACACTTCTGTAAATAACCCTTCATTCATGCTTGTCTCTGAAAAACCACAGTGAACTCACTGAGTTCACCAAGTTGGCCTTGGATGAGGTTGCACTTTGGTTTGTTTCTGGTGCCCATCTTCAGTAAATAGGCATCGCCCAGGGAAAGTGACCCCGGGTCCTAGACTAGGAGCTTCCAGCCCAATGTAGCTAGCACTCTGTGGTCTGTTTCCAGGGTGCAGACTTGGCACTCTTCCCCACAAACTGATTCTGAGCTATGAGGAAAACCCACGGGACCACATTGCACAAGGCTGCATTGCACAAGCTCCTCTGGAAAATAATACCCCCCCGCCTCCCCCAGCCAATCCCCGACACGGGAACAGCCGCAGGAGAAGCTCCAGAGAGTAACATGCAACAGATTACAGACTCTGGAGCTTTCTGCTCAGTTTGCTGGCAGCTCCCCCTACCCTTGAGATTCTCTGCAGCTCAGAGAGATCTCCCAACCACACAGTTTTCTACTCTCCACAGCGAAGGAGGGGCCTTCTAGAAGGTTGCAAGTTTCCACTGCTTGAGCTTCCTAAGTGGCCCTCCTGGAGGGTGTGTTTCAAATCCTAGGGGCACCGATATTCCACAACCTGTCTTCATTCCACAGAGGGAGCATGCCTGGAATAAGCCTGCGTGTCATCTACGCTCAGGAGATGGGTGACTGCTGATAGCTCATAAAAGGTCACTGAAGACACCTCCCCTCCCCCTCTGTCCGCTCAGGTCACTGTAAATCTGGGTCTCTGGCCTCCATCTTTTGAGGCCCCACCCCTGTGCCCCTTGCACCTAGACGCCAAATCTTGACCCCTCCCCAGAAAAGGTCAAGACCACTCCCCAAGGCTATTTAAACTGTCTTCCCCCCCCCCCCCAAAAAATTAAACACATGGTTTCCCTCTTTTCCCCCAGTGATCGCATTGACGGCTTTCAGGTTCCCCTCGGGGCCACCGGAGAGCACAGGAGTCCAGTTAAACCTGGATACCTTTTAATTTGGTTTGATTTGATTTGATTGGGATTTTTGCATCAGCAGAGAGCTCCTCTTAGAAAATATTCTTAACAGTCACCATGGAGGCGTGGCACACTTCCAGGTCGCTCCACATCTCCCCATTAATAAACTGTCTCTTGCTGCAATTCTCCACATGTCTCTCTACAACTTATTGCAGAGGGGCAGAAGAATCTGGAAATTTCAGTGCCTGTAGCTCCATCCCAACACGCAGGCACACATCTTCCTTTTTCCCTCCTCCCACCCTTCTATGTGTCCCTTAATTCCATCACATTATCTGGACCTCCTTGGCAACAGAGAGTCGCCGTATAGCGGAAGAAGCCAGAGTTTCCATCTATAGAGACTAAGGCTGCGTCAGTTACTAAACAGACACATTCGCAGAAGCAGTCAAGTGCAGAGGGGAGAAAGAGTCTCAAGTCTACCTCCTAGCATACATGAGGCTCTGGGTTCATTGCGGGAAAATTAAAGTTAAAAAGCAGAGGGGCATGCCTGGAGAGGCAACTCACTGGTTAAGAGCAATGACTGTTCTTGCAGAGGATCTCAGTTCAGTTGCCAGCACCGAGATGGTGGCTTACAGCCATCTATAGCTCCAATTGCAGGGGATTCAGCATGTGTGTGGTGCACAGACAGGGAAATGGTCACACACATCAAATAAAAACTTTGGTTTTAAGTGCAGAAGCAGAAAAGCTGCCAAGCAAGGACTGACCCCAGACACACTCACTGGCTGGAAGAGAGTTGCAGGACAGTCTGCCTTCTGGAATCTCGAACAAGGTATCAGCTTGAAACTGTCCTCAGCCAGCAGAGCCTAGGGAGGCTGACTGAAGTGAATCCTGCGTGGAGGAAGCACCTCTCCCCGAGGCCGCCCAGAAACTATTTTCCATGGGCAATGTCCCTTGCATAATATAATGCATCAAAGGCAAAGTGGATTCTTTGAGAAAAAGGCAGTGGGAACAGGAACCAGAGGAAACACACTTACACAAACTTGTAGAAAGTATACTGTGTGAACCAATTATGCCTGATATATTTTTTAGATTTATTATGTATACTGTATTCTGCCTGCATGTGTACCTGCACCCCAAAAGAAGGCACCAGGTCCATGGTTGTGAGCCATGTGGTTGCTGGGAATTGAACTCAGGACCTCTGGAAGAAGAGTCTTAACCACTGAGCCATCTCTCCAGCCCTGCCTAATATGTTTTAGGAAATAAGAAAAATACCCAGAGAGAAGCATGCCCTGCTGGAGCCCAGTTCATCTTGGAACCTGAATTCTTCCTATCTTCCTCCTTGCCTTTTGTCCTCAGCTAGCTAAGACCTTTCCTCATGGTCATAAGACGGTTGTAAACATTCCATATTCCGCAGTCACGTGACTTCCAGGGTCCATAAACAGGAAGCATGTCCTACACATCTCTTTTTAGTTCAGAACATCCAGGCAGACATCTCTGCACACGTCCTCGGCAAGGATTATAGCACCTGCCCATTGCTAGATAACCAAATGCAGAGAATGGTTGGCTTAGACCGCTAAAGACCAGACCCCCCAGAGTTAGAGACAAAGGCCTGAATATAGGAACAAAGCCAGACCTATAACAAGGTGAAAGCAAACATGTGCAAGATGGGGAAAGTGGGGACAGAGGGGGGGAACCCATCCGTCAGCGCCTCCTCCCAGGTCTCCAGGCTGTGTAATTTGTTGGCAAGTTTTTCTAACTGTTCTTTTGGGGGTTTTGTCATTGCTTGTTTGTTTTGGTTTGGGTTTTGTTGGGTTTTCGAGACATGGTTTCTCTGTGTAGCCTTGGCTGTCCTGGAATTCGCTCTGTAGACAAGGTTAGCCTCAAACTCAAGAGATCCGCTTGCCCCTGTCCCTTGAGTGCTGGAATTAAAGGTGTGTGCCACCACGGCCCATCTGTTCTTTTGGTTAGTTAGAAATAACTGCCCCATTCTTCTCAGCCAAAGCAGATTTTCTAGTGTAAGATAAACACATATTTTTATAGGGTGTCAATGCAGAACAGAATACCCCACTGGCAATGCTTGATAGATTCTGCGTTACATTTTAGGAGGAAATGTCACATGTCGCAAGTGACTTTCAGCCCTCTAATCCGGTGACAAGCTTAATTCCATGGGAATCGATCAGCAAGTTGTGGGTTTGTTTGTTTGTTTGGGGGTGCAGTGGGGGGGTCAGGATCTGAATTTTGACTATTTAAAAAAGAGAACATACATCCAAAAGCTTGAGGAAGGATAGGGAGGATGGTCCAGCGAGTCAGGCACTTCTCTTGAAAGCCCGAGGCCCTGTGTTTGATTCCCAGAACATACACAGAAAGTGGAGTGGTGGCAGACACCTGCAATCCCAGCACTGAGGAGGTGAGGACAGATGGCTCCTGGGACTAACAGGCCAGGCAGTCTAGCCTAATGGCTAGATCAATGAGTCCAGATCAATGAGAGGCCTTGTCCCAAGGAGGTGGTCATGCGTTCCTGAGGAGGACACCTGAGGTTGTCTTCTGACCTCCACATGCGTGTTCACATACATACATGTGTGCTCTCACACACAAACACACACACAATGTTTTTAAAGCTTGGGGGAGAAGAAAAATAGAATCAACATGTGGCGGGGGCTGGAGAGATGGCTCAGAGAGGATCCAATGTCCTCTTCTGAGCTCCACAGGCACCTGCACACATGGGCACACACCCCTCCCCCACCACCACATATGCACAAAGCTAAATATAAAATATTGTTTAAACCGGTGGGAGTTAGAGATGAGGGGTGACTGCCTGGAATCGCAAGGGTTACACAGAGGTTGGCATTGAAGTCATCTGCCTCATTAACTTCCTTTCGCCACGAGGCACACCACGGGGAGAATAAGGAGGGCCATTTGAGTAGCTGAACCCTTAGTCAGCCCGGGCAATAACCTGCCATAAATACCTGCAGTGCTTCCGTTTCCAGTTTTCCCATGCACGCTGGCTTTGGTAGAAGCACTGATCACAACCCTTCGCTCTAATAAGAAGCTGAGTTTGAAAGAGAGGCTCTAGGAGAGGGAGGCCCTCCTCTGGATCATGAGCCCATGCCTACTGGCATCCTCAGTTCTTGTGCTTAGATCCACTGCTTAGTGAGTAACACGTTTTTAGGAGCAGATCCCCATGAAGCCAGGGTGGATTAAGGCACACCTGGACTCCCCATCACATGCCAATCCCTGGGCAATGAAGCTGTCTTTTCTTCCTTTTGCTATCACAGATCCTAGCTCTGGGAACTCTAGGTATTTATCAAGGTCCTCCACTTCTCACCTCTCCCTCCACTTTTTTCCTGCTACGAAAAGTTTAATCCACTTTTCCTGTGAAATAAGTAACTGCCGGGCATTTTGGCTTTCAGGGAGATTTTAACTTGAGTGTTTCTAAAAAATTGGTACAAACCTCAGATTTTGCGATATTGCATTTTTAGAATGACACTAGGTGACCCTAACATATTATCTCATGGCTGGAATCTTTTAAAAAAAAAAAAAGAAAAAAGAAAAAGATGAGTCTAGGGCCTCCCTGGAAAGCAACAAGAGGAAATCATGGAACTTCACAAATACCATGTGTATCAAGAAATCCTTCCTCATTTAGAAAGCCTAGTAAGACTAGTGTGTCCCTAAGTGTATGGAACTTTGCAATGGATACCATGGTCATTTACTTGTAATTTGACATTTCAGTAAAATTATCCATGTGTGAACAAATGTTAGGAGCAATAAAATACTGTCAGAAAAAAAAAAATCTTTCTAAAGATTGATTCATGCAGCTGTGCTGATGCATGCAGTGCCCCTGAAAGCCAGAAGAGGGCGTTGGATCCCCTGGAACAGGCGTTACAGATGGTTTTGAACCGCCACGTGGATGCTGGTAACTCCACCCTGGTCTTTTGTGAGAGCAGCTGATGCTCTTAACCACAGAGCCATCTCTCCAGCTCCCTCGTGGATGGAATATTATTTGACAAAGATTCATTGGTTGAAGCCTTAATCCTTGCTGTAACTATTTGGGGGGCAGGTCCTCCATTGACTATTTCCAAAGTTAACTAGGGACACCATACCTAATAGGGGAGGGAGAGACCCCAGGGGAAAGGACATGAGGACACCTTGAGAAGGGGCCAGCGAGTGTCAAGAGGGAAAGGCTTCTTTAGGCCAGTCCCCTTTCACCTTGGCCTTCCCCCTGGGAAAGCCCCCCAGTACCAGGGCACAACTGCAAGAGCTCCCTCCTTCTCAAAACACCTCCCTGCCCGGTCATATGTCTCAAACAAAAGGAAAAGAAAGCGCAGTGCATTATAAAACTGACTTATGTAAGTTTGGGGGGGTATGCAAATTGCCTCCCCAATCCCCCAATGCTAACTTTCTAGAATTCTCTTTTAATTCCCTATCCAAATGGAGTAACGAGTGTGACTTTGGTTCTAGATTTCTTTCTCTCAAAAGCACCCATTTCCAACATGCTCAACCCTGCCGCTTTCTGCTGTCACCCCTGAAGTCTCCCTCTCGGTGGAGAAGCCCGACAGGAACCGCCTGCTGAGGTAGGCTGTCTTCTGGCATCAGTGCCAAGAATGAATTACCAACTTGCCAGACCGAAAGCTAATACCAGGTATACAGGCCTTAGAGCAGTTGGGTGTTGTCTTAAAGCTAAAGAACCAGGTTTGTCCACTCCAGCAGACGGTGGAGAGACAGGTGTGGAGGGTGATGAATGGATGATATCTTTGTCTTCTGCTATAACTGCATACCCGAGACCGAGAGATCACCCACGCACACTGGGAAGCTCAAGAGAATGGCGCTGGAATCTGGTGCAGCCTTCTGGCGGCATCCTAAGGCATCCTAACAAAGCTGAAGATGTCACATGATGATACAGAGCAAACCTGCTAGCCTAGGCCTCTTTTCCGCCCACCTCTTAGTACCTTATCTAACCCTATCTCCCAGCGGCTCCAACTCCATGTAACATTAACACATGAAGATGGCTACTAAGTTCTCATCACCTGAGCCCATTCTCTCTCTCACAGTCCACACACCCATTGCCACGACCCCGTGAACAAAACCTGCCTTGCTGTCATTAACAAGTGTATTGAAGTTTTCCTTTAACCAAGCTAAAACTGGAAGTTCATTCACAGATCTTTGGAGACTAAAAAGAAGAACAAGGGCTGGTTGAGATGCTCAGAGGGCAAAGGTTCTTGCTGCCAAGTTCAGTTCCCGAGAACCCCATGATAGAAGGAGAGAACCAGTTCCTGAAAGTTGTCCTCTGACTTCCACACGTGTGCCACGGCAAGTGTCCCCACAGGACACAGTAAATAAACAAATACATAAAGGAGTCCAGATGGATAAAACTGCGGAGAGAATGCCTCTGAGGAAGGAGCAGCGGGTGGAGGCAGAGTGTATCCGGGTGAGCAGCGGCCAGAGGGCACCGAGCAGCAGAACAATAGTCAAAGAAATAAATATCTGAAAAATAAACAGGAAAGAGAAGGTCACCAACAGAGTTTAGCTCGGTTATATTCTGAGTTCCCTTGCAGTCCACAGGGCCCGATCCCCAAATCCACAATGTCCTCGCCCCTTTTCTGAAACTGTGGGGTACTTGCAGACGAGCCAGCAGGCCTTCTGAACACCTTCAATCATCTCTGGCTGATTAAAATAACCGACATAGGCCGGGCGATGGTGGCACACGCCTTTAATCCCAGCACTCGGGAGGCAGAGGCAGGCGGATCTCTGTGAGTTCGAGACCAGCCTGGTCTACAGAGCTAGTTCCAGGACAGGCTCCAAAGCCACAGAGAAACCCTGTCTCGAAAAAAAAAAAAAAAAAAAAACCGACACAGCATGCAGGCTGTGTGCTCAGTAGACACACTGTGTGCTAGTTCAGGAGAAGAAGCCTGTACATTTCAATGTTGGTAAATGCTTTATGAGTATTTTTATTAGGGTTTTTTTACGAAGATAGATTCATTTCTGCACATTTATATTATTACATTTCAAAGGCAAAAATACAATTGTCTGTTCTGAACATCAGTGTCAGATACAGTCCTCTGTGTCCCCCCCAGACCTCCCCAACCCCCATGCTGTCCCCTGGCTGTCCCCTGTGTCCCCAGCCCCACCCAACCCCGTTCCCTTGAGGAAAGCTGGCCTAGCATTTCCTTCTGATCTTTCCCAAAGGCCCCTCCACCTAGGTCACCAACAAAATGCCAGACAGAAGTCACAGGTTATGACATCATGGTTATAACTCCAGGGTGACTGAACCCTCACCCTCGACCACTCAGTGGGCATACTGACCACAGCATCTCCCAGTCAGGCAAGCGTCCAGGTCCAACATGGCTTTGTGTTGCCTTGAGTGTGGGGTCAGAGGAAGGCCTGAGATCTCTAGGAGGTCAACAAGCTGCCAGGGGAGGCAGGGAGAATGACAATTTCCCCTGACTCTAAGAACGAGCCCATACTGCACGTAAAAGAGATGTAACAGGAGCAAACAAGAAGACAAAGCCGACTTTGGTTTTAGTAGCAAAGATGACATCACTCAGGGCTTCTGTCTCCTTTTCTTTAAAAAAAAGTCAGGATCTAGAGACAGAAAGGTGGACTTCTCCATTTCCCCAAACCCTTCTCACTGAAGCTGGTGTCCATTTTAATGACCTTAAGGCATGAGGAACAGACAGAAATGTACA
This sequence comes from Microtus oregoni, assembly GCF_018167655.1. Lineage (NCBI taxonomy): Eukaryota > Metazoa > Chordata > Mammalia > Rodentia > Cricetidae > Microtus > Microtus oregoni. Next base: position 9,965,870 of record NW_024543088.1, on the reverse strand, counting down.
CATTGCATGGTTGGACTGTTTTAAAGGCAGTTTCTAGCCCAAGCAAGCAGCAACAACAAAGGAGCAAACAAACCAGACAGACAGACCAAGGCTCACCATCAGCACATCAGCACACTCCACTAAACCCTGAGTGATGATGGGAGGCTTTGGCACCACAATTCCCCTCCCTCTACTCCAGGTTCAACTGTTTAAATCCTTCTGCTAAGAGAACACACACGCACATGTACACATAAATGTACACATACACACAAACTGATTATAGTTACATACCAACGAAAGAAAGACAGAACACGAGACTGAAATCTGGTGGTTTTTTTGTTTTTTTTTTTTTTTTTGGTTTTTCGAGACAGGGTTTCTCTGTGGTTTTGGAGCCTGTCCTGGATCTAGCTCTTGTAGACCAGGCTGGTCTCGAACTCACAGAGATCCGCCTGGCTCTGCCTCCCGAGTGCTGGGATTAAAGGCGTGCGCCACCACCGCCCGGCTTGGTGGTTTTTTTGTTAAAACAAAATTAATTTTTCAACAAGTTCTACCAATTGGAATCCAGCAGCATCTCCAACTTGTCATGCAGAGACACAACATCATCCAGAGACACAACATCATCCGGAGACATGACATCACCCATGAAGATGGACTTCTCACCCATTTCTCAATTTAGCAGCTTCGACATTCTCCGTCTTACCGCTTACATTGGGTAACACTGTGGCCTTGTCCAAGAAACCATGAAGGCTGACAGTTTTTACACTGTCAAACATCCAATCCTGAACCAAGCTGTGGGGAAAGAATTCTGTTCATCTGGGCCTTTGGAAAAGGGGCTGCATGGAAAGGCCTCTAACCAGGACAATAGAAGCGTAGCCGAGAAGGTTCCGAGTCATTTCTCAGCTTTGTTTGCGAGGTGTCCTGACATCCACTGTAAGTTTTGAATGTAGTAAGAACTTTTGTTTATCCAACACCTGGTAAATAAGTGAATTAACCGTCTAAGTGCACCATCTGAGTTGTGTGTGCAAGCCTATCAAACCTCTCAGGATAGGGTTCGAGTCTGCGGTCAGTTTTGTGTCAGATCTTACCACACCTCCCGAACACAGTACTTGATCAAGAAAGGAACATGCCTCTATAAACTAATCTGTTAGAAACATCTTTTTCTCCTTCCCAGGCCCAAGTTATCAGCAAAATCTGCTGGTGGTGAGAAATTGCTGTTTGCTGAGAGGCAGAGACATGTTGCGGAAATGGCTGCTTAACGATGCAAAGATGTGTTGCATTTGTTTAATCATGAAAAAGTGTGTTGCTGTTTTACCTTGCCTGCCTAAGGCACCTGATCAGTCTAAATCAAAAGCCAAATGGCCAATAGCTAGAGAGAAAGTATAGGCAGAACTTCCAGGCAGGGAGAGTAAGGAGGAGGAGAAAATTAGGCCCAAGGAGGAAAGAAAAGGAGATAACAGGGAGACACGGGGGCCAACCAGACACAGAGGAAGCAGGAAAGTAGGGCATACAGAATGAAAGAAAGGTAAAGAAGCCCCAAGGCAAAAAGTAGATGAATAGAAACATTAAAAGATCTAGTGGGATAAGCCCAAGCCAAGATTGAGCATTAATAATTAATAATAAGTCTCAGTGTCTTTATTTGAGAGCTGGTTAGTGGCCCAAAGAAAATTCTAGCTATAGAGTTGCCTCCAAAATAATGCTGATAAGGCAAGCTGAACCCAAACTTGTCCATCGCCACAGAAATGTGTCGAGGCTGGAAGAAGCATTTGTAAGTGTTGCAGTCATCCACGCGAAAGACGTGCACATTGCTGAACGCGAAGCAGGGGTGGTCATATTCCTTTAAGGCCCCTGGAAAGTCTACATTGAGGAGCTTAGCGCAATTGAACATGGTGTCTCTGGCCTTCTTGATGACATAGACACTGTAGTAAAGCTGCTGGTGTTGCAAGGCTGGACATAATTAATACAGCCAATATTTGAGATGCTCCTCTATATTGCAGAATGAGATGGCCTCCTTGTGGGGAGAGATGCAGTTCTCAGGGGTGTGTTAGCCGCCCATCTTTATCTCCCAGTTATGTCTTGTCATAAACTCCAGATCCACCCATATGTTAAGTCAATCCTCGTGGAACCAAGGAGCAGTGGGGACTCCTCAGGACAAGCAGGCAATACTCTGGGAGACCCTTGTAACATAGTCAAGTTGCTCAAGGGACCCGGATCCTGGCAAGGATGCCAGGAGGTACTCAAAGGAGGTGCAGGCTGGAGCTCCTGGCAGGGATGTGCGCTAGTGGTGCCCTGCAGCAGCCTGGGGACATGCACCTGCCAGGACAGGAGCTTCAGCTCACTAAAGAGGTAACAGAGAGAGTCACTCCAAGGGCACAGCACGCAGAGGGCCAGGAGCCAGCCACGGCCCCCATGTAAGGTCCCCAGGAACTTCAAATGCTGCCATCCAGGAGTTTCATCTTCCGGCAGCTGCTCCTGGGCCACCGGTGAAGAACAACAATGAGCCTCCACCGCTGCACCGGGATCAGCGAGCCTCCATGGCTGCGCCAGGGTTTATACTGACTCTGGGCACACGGGAGTGGGTGAGGCTGCCTTCTGGGCATTTTACATACATGCATGATTGTTGTTGTGAACCTGTCTCTTATCAGCATGAAAGGGAGATAGCATGCGTAAACTGAGAATGGGTCATTAGGAAGCACCGAAGCGTGGGGCTGTCCTTGGCACATAGTTGCCCTAGTTCCTTAACTCTAGGGAAGTACAATGGTCAGGGACTTTGTAGCCTGAGTAACGAGGCAAGCGGCTGCTGGTGGAAGTAGCTGTGAGAGTAGAAAGACGGGGAGTATTGTGAACACGACTCTTCTTTGGAATCACTTTGAACCTTGGAACTCACTATGCAGACCACGTTGGCCTGGAATTCACCATGCAAACCATGATGGCCTGGAACTCACTTTGTAGAACATGCTGGCCTGCCTAGAACTTGCTATATATACTGTGCTGGTCTGGAACTCTAGACCACGCTGGCCTGGAACTCACTATGTAGAACAAGCTTGCCGGCTCTGCTTTTTCCAGTAACCTTGAGGGATTAAATGAAAATGCACATTATTCTATTAGGATTTGGCTGGTGTATGCCAGCGGAGCACCCCTCCTTGGTGATTAGCAGCTCTTTACTGCTAGCTGAATTCTTTTTTTTTTTTTTTTGGATTTTTGAGAAAGGTTTTCTCTGTAGGTTTTGGTGCTTGTCCTGGAACTAGCCCTTGTAGGTCTTGTAGACCAGGCTGGCCTCGAACTCACAGAGATCCTCCTGCCTCTGCCTCCCAAGTGCTGGGATTAAAGGCATGCGCCACCACCGCTAGCTGAATTCTTGTAAGAGACTTGCACCTGCTTGAGCTTCCTCCCAAGGACAGTGCAGGGAGGAGCTGGCTGACTGTACTGCTCTTTGTTCTGCCTTGTGCCTATAATTGGTGCGTATGCTGGCTGAGAAATAACTGGGGGCTGGTTGGCATTTACCTCCTGCTCTGTCCTGTGTTTCCCTTCATTTGCCTCTTCCTTTAACCTCAAGCCCCATCCCAGGTACCCGCTGTTGTAGACCGGCTCCGACAGGTCTACAACCGTGTATTCATTTCACCTTAGCCTAGCCAAATGATCTATATCTTAAGAAAATAAAATACTAAAGGTCAGAGAGCTGGCTCAGAGGTTTGGAGCACCGCCTGCAGTGCCCGAGGTTCCCGGTTCGAGTCCCAGGTAAGTGAGTTATGTAATGTGTGAATGTATCTGTCTGTGCTGTGTGTGACTGTGTCTCTGTGCTGTGTGAGTGACATCTGCATGCATAATTAATCAAAAAAAAGAAAAGAAAATACTTGCCCATTGGAAGGTAAAAGATGGCATGCTTATTAATTGTCCTAATTGTGTGTTCGTTTGATTATGAAAGAGGCTGAACAGTTTTCCTCATTCCTGAGGGAGAATAAAATTTCAGTTAGAGCTGCAGTTAGCTCAGGACTTCACATTTTAGACTGGTCTATGACACTATTTCCTCATGTTATGACTATATCATATACAAAATACAGTTCTGGCCCATCCTTATTCCAATAAAGCAGGGAATGCTGTCATAAATGCAGTATCTTGGAAAAATGAACGTATCAGATGCTTCCCGGAGCCATGTTTAGAACCACTGTGTGATTTGTGGGTACGAAGCAAAGCCACCTCGTTTCACCCATTTGCACCATTCTAAATGTGAATGTAGTTAGGCTCCAGTCAGCAGGGCTGCTCTGTTCTCAGAGCATGCCTTCTCCTGCAGCTACAGTGACCAGGAGAGGTAAACAAACAAACAAATCCAACACATAGACTGTGGTGGTGCCGAAGGAAGATAAACAGGTCGCTTTTCTGCTAGAAAATAGTGAGGGCTGGAGAGATGGCTCAGAGGTTAAGAGCATTGCCTGCTCTTCCAAAGATCCTGAGTTCAATTCCCAGCAACCACATGGGGGTTCACAACCATCTGTAATGTGGTCTTGTGCCCTCTTCTGGCCTGCAGGCAGAAATACTGGCAGAACAATGTACAAATAATAATAATAATAATAATAATAATAATAGAATATGACAAATATATTTTTTAAAAAAAGAAAATAGTGAAAGATGGTCAGAGCCAGTTTCTCCATGGTGACATTAAGGCTAACCCTAAGGTTCGTGTTAGGTTTGAACATCTCACCTGGAAGTTCTCCTGACAGAAAGAGTTTCCAAGGACATGTGTTAGCAACGAATGTATGTGGCGATACGGCCTGCACTGGCTTAGGTTTCACGAGCCAGGATCATTCGGGAAGACGGAACCTCCAAAGGGAAAACACCTCCAATCAAGCTGGCCTGTAGGCAAGCCTGTGGGGTGTTTTCTTGATTGATGATTGATGCAGGAGGGCCCAGCTCAATGTGGGCGGTGCCATCTCTGGCCAGGTGGTCCTGGGTAGTCCAAGAAGCCCGGACCCAAAGAAAATTTAAGATTATGGTCAAGTCCTGACTGTCGTATTCTGTGAGGCTGATCATCACAGCCCGCAGTCTTGAGGCTGTTCCGGATGTAGAAGTTTCACTAGTTTGGTCTGCAGAATGCAGAGTGACCCGAATATTTGGGGGTCTTTGAGGCCATGATAAAGGAGGTGGAATTTAACTCTGGATTCAGTGACAAAGTATTGAAGGTTTCAGAAAGACCATGATTTGTTACTGCATAGGAAATGAGTTAAAGAATAGAGGCTTCCCGATGAGAAACTACAGTGATAGTTCCAATTGGCAGCCTGGGACAGGGACCTGGGACAGAAGTGAGTCATCTAAGTCCCTACACACGTGACCTTAGCTCAGTCTGCTACCCTTAAACCTCCTCCCTCACATAAACCCATTAACGATTAGACCAGCGCCTTCAAAGACAAAATATGCTCTTGGAACAATAGAAGCTGTTCTCTGTACATCACCCAAAACTAGGCTACATGTAACTGACCAACAAAGACTTAGATTCAAACCCAAACAGTATGGAAAACCCACCAGGAAGCTGAGTCTTTTCTATGGGGCCTCCTGTCCATTTACCCTGCTGTGGTGGGCAGAAGATCTCTATGAATTTACTGTACACATAAGCCAATCAGAACTCTCCTGCCTCAGAGGGCCTATTCATTCATTCTCTGAGGACTCCCTTCCTTGAGAGGTAAACGCCTGCCCATGGGGGGCGGGGCTTACTAGGTCTAAAAAGAAGCAGTCCTGTTTACTGAGAGGTCAGGCTGCTGTCTTAGCTTCTAGCCTCCCACTGCGCTGGGGAAGTGGAACTAGAGAACAAGATGACCACCTCTCAGGCAGGCAGTTCTCAGGAATCAACGCCCTCACAGTGGGACACCTCTGGTTCCTAGATACTAACCCCGGTTCCCTTTCAGTTCCCTTCCCTTAAGGGCCACAAGGCACAGTGCCTCACTCTGCTCCTCACTCTGCTCCTCCAGACACTCCCCTGCAGTCCCCCCTCCCCGCCCCATGCTAGGCTGTCCCTACCCACCACCAGCACCACCAGCACCACCAGCACCTGCATTTCTGACGTGAAGCTTCCTTAGGGCATTCAGGTGCTGCAGAAATAATACGTAGTTATCCGCCTCTTCTCCATCAGCCTTCTCATGTCACTTTCCAATGGACAGTGGGGAGAAATCTTAGTCGAACCAAGGAAGAGCTATTCAGCCTAAATGCTCCAAAGCCAAGGCTTAGAGTCACACACAGCAAACAGGCACAGATTAAGCTATGTGCAGAATGTAAAACATTCACCATGCACACGGTGATCAAATAGTCAAGGGGGATACCCACGACTACCTGCCTCTGCTGACTGCACAGGTGAGGTCCTGATTGACACAGGGAACGGGAGGCTAAGGGATTATAAAGAAGATTACATCTGTGGAGTATCCCTAATCCGAGAATCTGCAATGTTTCAAAATCCGAGATCTTTTGAGCATCAGCATGTCCCTAATTAGAATATTTCACATTTTAGATTTTCATATTAGGGATGGTTAGCCGGTAAACTCTATGTAAATAGTACCTCTAAGCAGTCTTCCCAACCCCTGACATCAGAAACACTTCTTGTTCCAGTCCTTTTGGGTGATGGACGTTCAGTCTAGCAGTGGAAGCTAGGGTGTTTAGGTGAAGAGGGGGGTTTTGAGGAGTGGGGTGTGGTCGGCATGTTCTGGATAGCCAAGTCACAAGCAAGGCAGCAGGAGTGGGAATGGAATTGGAACCACTTAGTATAAGAAATAGGCTCCCGGCCGGGCAGTGGTGGTGCACGCCTTTAATCCCAGCACTCTGGAGGCAGAGGCAGGTAGATCTCTGGGAGTTCGAGGCCAGCTTGGTCTACAAGAGCTAGTTCCGGGACGGGCACCAAAGCTACAGAGAAACCGTGTCTCGAAAAAACAACAACAACAACAACAAAAAATTAGGCTCCCATGGAAACTGGGAACCCCCGCCCCCCAGCCCTGCCAGCAGCAAGAAGGCCGGGTCTGGTCCTGGAATCTAAACGACCTGTTTATCAGTTCCTAGACAATGAAGGTCAAAGAAGAGAAGTTACAAATTTCTTAACTAGATAAACTTAGGTCTCTTTCCGCAAATCATTGACTGGAGTCATATGCTCTTATTACATTTCCTGTCTACAATTTGCGCTCAGGAGAGAGTCCTATTCCGCTCTTCTCAGCTCTGTGTCTCTGTGAGGGGAGCTGAGGCCTTCTCATCACACCTTAATCGATCTGATCGGAAATGAAAAGTCCCATTTTTTCTTTTTGAAAACCAAGGTTGGTAGTTGCCACGGTTGGTTCGCTGTTTGCCTGCAGAGTGCGGTTCTCAACCTTCCTAAGGCTGTGACCCTTTAATACAGTTCCTCATGTTGTGGTGATCCCCAATCATAAAACCGTTTTCATTGCTACTTCATCACTGTAACTTTGCTACTCTGATGAGTCATAATGTAGATATCTGATATGCAGGACAGTCTTGGGCGATCCCTGTGAAAGGGTCATTCAACTCAAAGGGGGTCACGACCCACAGGCTGAGAACCACTGCTTTAGACCATGGCACTGTCCCACACAGCATGGGCCCTGTGTACTTAGTGTCTGCTCACGCATCAGGGAGGACTCCACATTCCCCTACAGTGAAAGAGTTTCTCCCAAACAGCACGGCATGGCACTGTCCCTTCAGTGCTTGTCCTGGATATAGCATTTTTATAGTCAACCCACTTTTTTGCTTCTGTTAAATTATTCACTTGCATTTAATTTGCTTCTGTTTGGTTGGCAGGGTGGGGTGCAGGCATGCCATAGCATCTGTTTGGAGGTCAGAGGACAAGTTAAGGGAGCCAGTTCTCTCCTTCTACCATTAGGGCTCGATGGTTTGAACTCAGATCGTTAGGCTTGGCAGCAAGAGCCTTCAGCCACCGAGCCATCTTGTCAACCCCTTAGTCCATGCCTTTTCTCATGAGCCTGACATATTAGAACAGTCACACCCAATATGACTGTTGGGAAGGAGACACACATATAAGGACACCGACATTAAATGTCACTACTTGGTGACAATTAATAGTACACTCACTCATATTAAAATTCCTAGGTCAATGAACTAAAAAGGTAGAATTTCAAAACTATCCTTAAGTTCCTGCCCTGAAGATCACACCTGGCGATCCACTTTACGTATTTATGAATGCATTTATTTGTTTGTTTTTAAAATTGTTTTGAGACAAAGCCGATGCCCAGGCTAGCCTCGAACATGTGATCTTCCTGGCTGAGCACACTTGGCTTGATCCACATTTTAGAAAACACTACCAGGAACATACACCTGATAAGCAGGCAATAGTGTTTCTCGGGTACCCAGCCCTTATTTTCACCTTATGACTCCGACAGAAGGAAGTCTGTGTAGATCAGCCACAGTGTGGGGCTGAAGGCTCTCTGGTAATTTCCACGACCTTCCAGTTAACTCTTTTGCTGTTTTCATCCTTTCTTACCAAGTAAAGGAAAAGTCCTTTGTTGTTGAACTATGCTATTCTGACTGTGGGCTCACCACCATGCCCAGGACAGAAACAGAGTCCAATCAAGCATGAAGGTTCCTTTAACATATGTACTCAAGTACTTCATCATCTTGGAAGAAAAGGGAAAGGCTTATATATAACCGCAGTCGCCATATTCTCCATGGCCATCTGATGGCCCGACTTCCTTCTTCATGAAGAAAAGCCGGGGACAGTAGAACATCATAGGGCGTGGAAGTTAGCCTGGCCCGTAAGAGGCGTGCCTTTTAAGGACCTTTTCTTTCCTGTTGATTTCCATGAAAAGTAAGGCCTGAAACACAGATGACACCAGAGCTAGTGGCCACGTGTCTCCTCCTACTCCTCCGAAGAACCTGACGGAACTGCATTTCTCCACATGGCCCTGTGACCTGTTCTAGCCAAATGGCATGTGAGGAGTGAGTGGCTTGTGTCCTGAGGATAACCCTTTTAGATCTGGGACCAGCTCCATCACGTTCCCTCCTCCTCCCCTCTGTATGAGGCTCTGCAGTGGTAGCCTCATCACAGGTGATGGCCCCATCAACCTGCATCTTTGAACGAAAACAGCTGAAGTGAAGTTTCCCAGGATCAAGGCAGACATGATGCTTGAGAGGTGGTCACTGTCCCACGCCAGTCGATCTTGGAGCAAGGTCTTGACCTCTTTGATTTGTATTTGAAAAGACAAGTCTCTCAACTGAACACTCCTTGGAGTTAAGCTCCTTAGCCAGATGTTGCAAATCAACCAAACTATGTAGAAAGTAGACTCAGCTAGCAGCTTAGTTTAGGCACCTGAAGATTGTGCGGTGCTGGGAAACTCAAAAGTACTACTGCCCGCGTCACTCCCTCGATGCCCCCTGTCTTTTTCTGGGGCCAACTCTCTGGTACAGAATTTTTACTGCTTAGTCAGCTCTTCTCCACAGCCCTTCCTACCCTGAAGGTGTCCCAGATCTACCACTTAATGCACTGTGTTGCCATCTTAAACTCTCATGGACAGATGGCTCATTTGTCAAGAACAGGGACTTGTGCTGCAGAAGACCCAGGTTCGATGCCCAGTACCCATTTGTGTCTCGCCTAGATTACAAACACCACCTGTATTCCCACTGCCACTCCTTTGTCAATTAGGGCTTGGCCCACATCTGACCTTGACTTCTACATAAGATTAAGATGCTTTCTCCCAGAATTGTCCCCACTTCCTGGTACAACCACTCCAGCCTAAGGCCTTCCTTTTTTGGATAGGACCCCAAACTACGAAACTTTGGGTTTTCTTGTGTTGGCTTTTCTTCCTCAGGAAGTAATACCCTGTGGGCTTCAGGTTTGTTCCAGTTGTGTGTATGGGAGGCCAGTGGTGGTTTTCTCCCTGTCTCTGAGGTTGCTGTGTGTGCTTTGTGAGTTTTACTATAACCTCTCAACAGAGGAAGAGTGGACATTCAGAGAGATTTTAAAATCCCCTCCAGTGGGGGAAGGGGTGGGGTGACCGCAGAGATGGCTCACTGATTAAGTGATTAAGAGCGCTTGCTGCTCTTGCACAGGATCTGGATTCGGTTCCCCAACACCCACATGGCAGCTCACATCTGCCTGTAACTCCAGTTTTAGGGGATCTAGCAGCTTTCTGTGACCTCTGTACAGGGTGTACATACACATAAAACAAGATAAATATTCACATAAAAATGTAATAAATGTTTATTTAAAATTTCCCAAGGCCAAAACCTCCCCGCTTAGAACTCTTTTCTCTTGTCCTTCCTGTGTCTTGTCACATTCTTTTGGCAGACACTCGTTGGGTTCACCTGTATGCTACAGTGAACTGCAACCTAGCAACCCTAGCCTGTGACGTCTGCAATCACTTTTTGTTGTTTTCCTTTTAACATATATTATATTATATATGTTATATATAGTATTACTATATATTATATACAATATATGGTTTTTGTTGTTGTTTTTTTTGAGATAGGGTTTCTCTGTAGCTTTGGAGCCTGTCCTGGAGCTAGCTCTTGTAGACCAGGCTGGACTTGAACTCAAAAAGATCCTCCTGCCTCTCAAGTGCTGGGATTAAAGGCGTGAGCCACCACCGCCTGGTTTACAATATATGTTATATAGTATATATGATATATTGCATATAGTGTGTATATACATATACATATATACTTACACACACACACACACACACACACACACACACACACATCTTCCCTGCTTTGGACAGAAGTCTTGCTATGTAGTCCCAGCTGTTCAAGAACTCTCTATCCAGCTGCCAAGGTGATCCCCGTGCGACTCTGAGGCGCTTCAGTGAAACCCAGTTCCTACCCAGAAACACTTGGCAGAACCTGCGGGGAGCTGCCGGGTCACCCAATCTGCCGGGTTGTTGGGGAAGAGCCAGCCGGGCCTCCGGGGGCGGGCACAAGAGAGTGACACTATGCTAGGCCAATCCCAGCGGGGGCACCGGCAGCGGGATCCAATCGCAAGAGAGCTGGGGAAGGGTGACAGCTCTGGCCGGAGATTACCATCTGCTGCTGGCTCGGGTGATGATGCTCGGCTGCCGAGTCACCACCAGGACCCAAAGACCAAGACTGCGGAGGCTTAGGGAGCAGCCGGGACTGAGTCCGGAGCCACTAGAGACCAGGAGGTGCGCTTATCTTGCTTTGCCTTTATATAGGGCTCCAGTGACTCGTTCCAAGGACGTCCCTCTGTTGTCGTCCAGTTCCAACTCGCTGTCCCCAGGTAGGGGGGCCCCCCCGCACTGGAAAGCCGGAAACGCTGCGCCCTACATGGGTAACTGAAAACACAGTCCTGAAAAATGTCCTACCTGAGCCTAGCCAGGCAGGAAGAATGTAACTGTCGGCTGAGTTTAAAAAACAAAAACAGAAACGCCCCTTCCGATCGGTAGCTGCTTTTTGGAAGGCCCTTAATCCGCAGCCAAATAACAAAAATTGCGTAACCTCCGGGTCCCCAGGGAACTGCATTGTTTACCTAGTGGGAACCAGTCTGTGCTGTTAGGCGCAGCACTAGACGCATCGACTAAGCAGAGCCGGGGAAGAACTAAGTCCTGAGAGAACTTAGTTCGCTCCTTGGAGAAGAACCGGGAACTCTCTCCTGGCAAGGGCACTCTCGGAAATCTGGAACTCTCTTTGCTTACTCACGTTTATGACACATTGTTCCAACTTCCCCATCTTTGAGAATTTAGCCTCTAGGATAAGGAATCAACTGATGAGTTCTCTCCCCTGTCCCCCCATTCCCTCTAACAAACAGACTCCATCTGCCCACCTGAGCAATATGAAGACTTCATTCATCGAGCCCGCCATTCTCCTAAACGCGTTTGCTATGACCCTGAACATCCCGCTGACAGCGCAGTACGTGTACCGGAGGATATGGGAAGAAACGGGTAACTACTACACCTTTGCTTCTGGTAGCAATGTCTCTGAATGTAAGCAAAACAGAAGCGACCCGATCTTTGCATTCCGGGAGGTAAGAAATGAAAACCTCCTATCCTGTGGTTAATAGGGAATAGAAACAGGTTCCAAACCAGAGGCTTGCCAGGCATGACAACCCCAGCCCCTAACCCCTCCCCTCCCCAACACACCCCAAAAAAGGTCAAACCCAGGGCCTTCTCTCGGTTCCTCCTAACACCTTTAATGAGCCGCTTTGTAAAATTCCTCCCTGTGTTGGGATCCAGCTCTTTTCTCTTTAGAAATCTCACTACAACCGCATCGACTCTTTGTTGTTCTCTTGAAAACAAAACAAATGTCTGAAAAATTGGACCAGGGCCTTTGTCACCCATGGGGGTGGGGCAGCATTTGTTGAGGTCAGGAGGCCGGGACACAATATAAGTGTTGAGTCATGTGCCCACATCTGGACTGGGGAGTGCTCCCTTTGACTCTCGGTATCCTGCAAATGTTTAGCTAGACATTGTGAGGCTTTCCTCTGTCATCACTCTGTTGGGGCCGGAGGCCGTCTTTGCCAAAAGCCTGCCATGCCCAAGTCCAGAGTGCAGGAGGCGACATCAGGTGTTTTCCTACAGTGTCATATTTACGAGCTCGGAACTGCTCTAGTGAGGGATATTTTGCGGAAACAGGAGTGGTGCTGCTTTCACAGACACCGAGGAAAAGGGATCACTGAGTTGCCTTCCCTCATCTGAGGGTCTCGCTGTGCAGTGAAGTGAGTCTGAGGTGGGGACATGGCAGAGGACCCCCAAGGGAAGGCCTGAAGCCACCCCAGCTGCCCCAGGGTATCAGGTGGAAGCTGGATGGGACAAGGTCCAGCTGCTTAGTCAGGCCTGTCCTTACTTCCTCATGCTGGGGGAGAATTTCCTTGGAACAAAGCATTTCTGACCAGCCACAGGGCTTGCACAGTCACACACAGAAGGGTAAGAGCCTCCTGGAATGGTTCACCACCCTCCCCGGAGTCTGCTCAGGAGGCTGGGGAAGGAGGGTTGTGAGTTCAAGGCCAGACTGGGCTACCCTGTCTCAAGGTCACAACAATGATAAAGGGGAAGGAAGGCTAGACAGCTGGCTGGAAGAAACTGAGTTCAAGATCACATGACTATGACATCCAAGTTAGATTCCTCAGCTCTTAAAAAAATAAGTTTCAATATCCATCTCTCCCAGGAGAGAGAGGGTCCCAGGAACTCATTATTTCTGTGTGAGTCAGGGATTTCCTTCGTCCCTCCCCAGGTGACAGAAGCAAGCCCCTTGGAGAGTAGAGGAGAAGCACAGTGTTAGCCCTTCCAGACCTGGCTACTGACAAGCCCCCCACCCCCACCCCCCAAATACGCTCCTAGAGCAGCATGGTTTCCTGCAGAGTTTAGCCAAACTTTCAGTTTGATTGTTTTTTTCTTTTCCTTTTTTGTTTTGTTTCCAATTGTTCTGATATTCAAGAGACTGTCCTTATTCCAGGTATTGCCCCCAGAGTTGTTCCGTGCTTTCCCTAAGAGCAGGGAACTAGACCTTCCTACTCTTAGCCCTACCCTGCTGCCCACAGCTGAGGCAGGACCAGACAAGAAGCGGGATGATAGCATCACCTTCGCCTAGATCACTTCCTTCTGGACACTTTCCAGAGGCTGCCCTTGTTTGACTTCTCAGAGAACACCCTCCTCCCTCTCTCTGAATCTAAGAGCCTTGTCCCCTGCTCCGAGCTCCATCTCCGGCAACCAGCTCTGTTGTGTGAGCTTGGCCTCTTGATTTTCAAATGAGGTGGGACTAGGGGTTTGTGTCATGGTCACAGCATAAGGAGCCAGCCCTGGGAGAGGACTAGAAAAACAAAATTCCTTTCTTACCAACCAGCCCCAACTGTCCGTTGTGTGTAAAAGGACACTGAGCATTGCAGTAGGGAGCGCTGTACAGCTCAGCCATATTTGTCTGTCCTTACTGTCTGAGTCTGTTTCTCTGTTGCTGTGATAAAACACTGACCAAAGCCAGGCAGTAATGGTGCACGCCTTTTTTTTTTAAATAGATTTATTTATTTATTTATACAACTTTCTGCTTCCATGTATACCCACACGCCAGAGGAGGGTGCCAGATCTCATTACAGATGGTTTGGAGCCACCATATAGTTTCTGGGAATTGAACTCAGGACCTCTGGAAGAGCAGAGAGTGCTCTTAACCACTGAGCCATCTCTCCAGCCCCTGGTGCATGCCTTTTAATCCCAGCACTCAAGAGGCAGAGACAGGTGGATCTCAGTGAGTTCAAGTCCAGCCTGGTCTACAGAGTGAGTTCCAGGACAGCCAAGGCTACATAGAGAACCCCTGTCTAAAAAAAGCAAAAAACAACAACAAAACAAAAACCACTGACCAAAAAGCAACTTGGAAACGGAAGGGGTTTATTTGGCTTACAGGCAGAGGCCATCATCCGAGGCAGGAACCTGGAGCAGAGACCACTGAGGGAGGTGCTCTGTGCTCCCCTTGGATTGCTCAACAGCCTTCCTTACACAACCGAGACTGGCTGCCCAGGGATGGTATCACCCACAACGGGCTGGGCCCTACTCCACCACTTAACAATCAGGAAAAATATCCCTCGGACCTGGTCACAGGCCAATCTGAAAGAAGCAGCTCCTCAGCTGAGGTTCCTTCCTCCAGGCTGACTCCAGTTGGTGTCAAGGTGACTACTGAAGCTGACCCTAGCACATCCCAATAACAAACAGACCCACGTACGCCTGTGTGCTAACATGGAAGGTATGATCTTACAGTTCAGGGTGTGGAGACAAGAAACTTAACTTAGAATGGTGACTCAATGCTGATAATTCTAGCACCTAGGGTGCAGAGGCAGGAAGATCATGAGTTCAAAGCCAGCCTGGGAAACTTAGTGAGACAATCCTGTCTCCCTAATTCAAGGGCTGAGGATGCAGCTTAGTGATAGGTAGGTTACTTGGCACGCACAAGGCCTTGGACTCAATCTTTGTCCCCACAAAATAACTCGTAATAAGCCTTATGGTAGTGAACATCTGTAATCCTGGCACTTGGGAGAGAGAAGCAGAAGGGTTACAAGTTCAAGACCCACTTAGGATATATAAAGACACTTGTCCCAACAAATTAAAAAATAATTAAAGAATAAATTGCACTCTCTCACCTATATTTGGTATTTGAAAGCCTATATTTCAATGACAGTCTTATTTTCCAACCTCTGTTTATTAACATACACATATATGTATAAAATCATCTTAGTTAGGGTTTTATTGCTGTAAGGAGACACCATGACCACAGCAACTCTTATAAAGGAAAACATTTAATTGGGGCTGGCTTACAGTTCAGAGGCTTAGTCCGTTATCCTACTGGCAGCAAGTAAGGCAGTAGGCAGGCAGACATGGTGCTGGGGAGGTAGCCGAGAGTTCCACATCTGGATCCGCAGGCAGCAGGAAGAGACAGTGAGCCACTTCTGAATCCTCAAAGCCCGGCCCTAGTGACATACTTCTCCAACAAGGCCATACATTATTGAAGAATAATGCCACTCCCTATGAGTCTATGGGGACCATTTTCATTCAAACCACCGCCACAATACACACACACACACACACACACACACACACACACATAATATTGCTGAGAATGGAGAGTTACAGCTAGTGGCCACCTCTCTATGGGAACCCTTTCACAGTGGTGGGCACTTTTGGCTAAGAAGTAAAGAAGTGTGGGGGGGGCATTCTAGCCACGCTTATTGAATTTTGAGGAAGAAGGAATTTTCCAACCACTCGCTACACCATTTCCTTGTTACACAAGTACCTCTCGAGAAGTAAATTGGTAACAGGACTCTGCTCTGCAATTTTTTTTTTTTAAAAAAAGATATACTTGTTTTTAGTGTATGGATGTTTTGCCTGAATGTATGTTTATGTGCCACATACATGCAGTAAGTGCCCTCAGAGACTGGGAGCGGGCATCAGATCCCCCGAGTTACAGATGCTTGTGAGCCACCACGTGGGTGCTGGGAACAGAATCCGGGTCCTCTGAAAGAGCAGCCAGTGCTCTAGCCACTGAGCCATCTCTCAGACCCCATAGCTTGTGCCTTGTGTCCCTATTATGACTCCAGATGGAACTGGGCTTTGAGTTTCCTGTTAAAAACAAAACTGTTTAAGCACAAACGGCAGAGGTGGAGGTAACTGTGAAAGACTGGGGGAGGAGTAATAGAAGCAAGTGGGAGACAGATTTGGGTGGACCAATATAAAGCAGGAACCCTGCTGGGAAAACCTGCTTGAAAAGTTGGTTAAAAGATGACTTTGCATTTATTTACTCAGGAAATATGGACGCAATGGCTACTGTAAGAACGCAAAGATGTGCACATCGAACAGGCAGGGCTGAGCACTGAACGGGCCCAGGGCTGGTGCCAGGCAGCTCATATGTCTTTCAAATGTAAACCCTCCCAACAGCCTGCAGAGTTCATTTTTATCCCTCCTGTCAGAAGAAACAGCAACAGACACAATAATTTGATAATATCCTCTATGGCCAGCAAGTGGCAGAGCCTTATCTTCTTCAGCCATGTGTTGGTTCGGTACCCACCAAGAGCCTGCCTTGTGCCCAGTACCGTTCTCAGAGCTGGTGCCACTGTGTGTAAGAAGGCTCGCTTGTAAGGTCTTGCTCCCTATAGATTAGGTTAGAGCGGGGCAGAAAAACGGTTCTTTGTTTGTTTGTTTGTTTGTTTTCTGAGACAGGATTTCTCTTATGTGGTCCTGGCTGTCCTGGAACTCGCTCTGTAGACCAGACTAGCCTCGAACTCAGAGGTCTGCATGCTTCTGCCTCCCAAATGTTGGGATTAAAAGTGTGTGCCACCACCTCCCAGCTACATTTTGGATTTTTGTTTTTTTGTTTTTTTTAATTAATTTATTTATTAAAGATTTCTGTCTCTTCCCCGCCACCGCCTCCCATTTCCCTCCCCCAATCAAGTCCCCCTCCCTCGTCAGCCCAAAGAGCAATCGCAGGACATGTGGCATTTTACAATGGGACATACTAAGTGCTAAGAGCGAAAGACCCATGTTGTCAGAAAGCCGTCAGAGAATTAATGTAAAATGCCACATGTCCTGCACATGAATTGGACAATACTGAGACATGACACACACAGCATGTCTTTAAAAGAATTTTAAAATTATTTTTATGTGTATGGGTGTTTTGCCTGTATGTATGTATGTTTGTATTTGCACCATATGCATGCCTGGTACCTGTGGAGACAAAAAGAAGACTTTGGGTCCCCTAGAACTAGAGTTACAATTATGAGTCACCACATGGATGATGGAGCCCAAACCTGGGTCTTCTGAAAGAGCAGCCAGCGCTCCTAACCACTGAACCACATCTCCAGTCCTACAGATATCTTTAAATAGCCCCAAGTTCTTCCATCCAGTGGTTGCGTAATGGCTGTCACAGTTGCCCAAGTGTGTGTCCTTGTGTACCCATGCCCCTTTGTCTATCATCATTATGTTCTCAGTCCACAGACTGCAGCTGTCTTGAGCAAGGCAAGACTCGCCCCCTGGCTCTGTCTCATTCCTTCTTTAGTAAACAAAGAAATCGAGTCTCGCTCGTCTGTCTGTGAATGCAGAGGCTCAAAGGGGAGCAGAACTCTGCTTAGCTAGAGTCTACCAAGCAAGTGTGTGAACCGTCCGCTTCCCTCCTGTAGCCTAGTCAGGAAGACCCATCCCAGCAAGGGTCATCCCCCAGGCTGGAGAGCCGGAGTCGGGATGATCCCTCGGTGTAAATGGTTCACATGGTAGGAGAGGAAAATTACCATTCTATTGCTGGCCCCAGAGTCTGTGACATGCACATGGCCTTTGGAGGAACAGACACCCGTGTATGCAATCTTCTTCTCATAGTTTTGAGTCTCTACCACGAGTGGTGGTAGGTGTCATAACTAAGTGTGGGCATGTGACCTTCTGACATACGCTTTATGAACTGCATGAAAACTTAATTGGGTACTGTCCCCCCACCTACCTGAGGCCTCCCACTCGCTACCAGCAGCGAGATCAAGGAGGCAGACACTACTATCTTTTATATGGTCATTGTATCTGAACACTTTGTCTTCTTTGTCCTTCCAGGAAGTTCAGAAAAAGACATCTCTCTTCAACCTGCAAGTGGAAATAAGTGGGCTAATTCCTGGTCTGGTGTCTACCTTCATGCTTTTATCGAGCAGCGACAACCATGGACGGAAACTCCCCATGGTTCTGTCATCCCTTGGCTCTCTAGCCACCAACGTCTGGTTGTGTGTGCTGTCCCACTTTGACCTTCCTCTCCAGCTTCTGATTGCATCCACCTTCGTTGGTGCCCTTTTTGGGAATTACACCACGTTTTGGGGTGCTTGCTTTGCCTACATTGTCGATCAGTGTAAAGAATACAAGCAGAAAATCATTCGGATAGCCGTCCTGGATTTTATGCTCGGAGTCGTTACTGGGCTCACGGGCCTGTCATCCGGCTATTTTATCCGAGAACTGGGCTTTGTGTGGTCCTATTTCATCATCGCCGCAGTTCTTATAGTCAACCTGACCTACATTTCATTTTTCCTCAGTGACCCCATAAAGGAGTCCTCATCTCAGATGGTCACTATGTCCTGTAGGGAAAGCCTCAAGGACTTATTTTACCGGACTTACCTGCTTTTTAAAAATGGCTCCGGAAAGCGGCAGTCTCTGCTCTGTCTGCTGATTTTTACCATTGTCATTTATTTTTTTGTGATCATTGGCATTTCCCCAATTTTTACACTCTATGAGCTGGGCTCTCCGCTCTGCTGGGATGAGGTGTACATAGGCTATGGTACAGCTTTGGGAAGTGTCTCCTTTTTGATCAGCTTCCTAGGCATATGGCTTTTTTCTTATTGTTTGGAGGATATTCACATTGCCTTCATTGGCATTCTTACCACCATGCTGGGAATGACGTTGGCTGCCTTCGCCAGGACCACGCTCATGATGCTTCTGGGTGAGTTACACACGTGTCTGGTTTCTGTAGGAAGTGGGAGAAGGGGATCACTCTTGACACAGAGCTCCCTATGAAGCCGTTCTCTTTCAATTTAAAGCAAATGGCCAGCTTGCCAGAAACCAATAATTAAAACACCAGATTTCCTAAAATATAACGAATACATGGGATCATCATGATTTTCCAAATCTACCTATTTGCCAAAAATACATCCTTGGTGCGAGTCAGTTCTTGAGCATTGCTTTCACTGAAATTCGTGTTCCTTAGAATGTGTGTTGGGACAGGTGATGGAGCTGTGATGTGGACTCCTGGTCCAAGGCAGCTGTTTCTACCATGGAGGTGTTTGTTAGTCATTGCCGCTTGCTAAAGAAAGTTTGACAAATCAGAATTAGGCTCGACTTCCTCCTATATTGCTGCGTGACCTTGGCGAGTTTATTCCTCTGAACCCTTTATTCTTTCCTCGTGCGATGGGCACAAGAAAGCTTCATTCAGAAGGGTGTATAACAGGTCTTGGAGAACTAGAAAGCACTTTTCATAGTGCCTCTTAGACAGGAGAAACCACATCCCTGTTTCACAAGACCACATTAAGTCAACACGTACAAATACTCTGGAAAGTGTAAATACAGTATTTGCAAGAGCAAATGTCATTATTTTATGATATGATGAAATATGATTCTATTAAGAAGCATAACTTGCTGGGCTGTGGTGATGCATGCCTTTAATTCCAGCACTCGGGATGCAGAGGAAGGCGGATCTCTGTAAATTCGAGACCAGCTTGGTTTACAGAGTGAGTTCCAGGACAGCTAGGGATGATACACAGAGAAACTCTGTCTCAAAAAACCGAAAAAAAGGGGCTGGAGAGATGGCTCAGTGGTTAAGAGCATTGCCTGCTTTTCCAAAGGTCCTGAGTTCAATTCCCAGCAACCACATGGTGGCTCACAACCATCTGTAATGAGGTCTGGTGCCCTCTTCTGGCCTGCAGACATACACACAGACAAAACAATGTATACATAATAAGTAAATAAATAAATATTAAAAAAAAACCGAAAAAAAAGAGATAAATTAAAACTGGTGGCGATGGCGCACACCTTTAATCCCAGCATTTGTAAGGCAGAGGCAGGGGAATCTGTGAGTTTGAGGCCAGCCTGGTCTACAAAGGGAGTTCCAGGTGAGCCAGGGCTACATAGTGAGACCTTGTTTTTTTTTTTTTATATATATATATATATATTATATTACATGTAATAATTTAATATATACATTAAGCATACATTTATCATCTGTGTATATCATTATATATACCACATATATATGTGTGTGTGTGTGTATCTCACAATTTAAGAAGAGAGACAATTGTGTTCATGAAATTTCCAGCCAAAAAAATGAGCCAACAAAACAATAAAGAGGCAAACCTATAAAGGAATCCTTACAGTAAAGGAATAAGATCCCCAAGAATGTAAAGTCCAAAGAACAAAAACCATATAAAAGGAGTTGGAATGGTGGCTCAGCGGTTAAGAGCAGGTCCAGCCCGAGGATCAGAGTTCAGTTTCTTGGCTCACAACTACCTTAACTCCAGGTTCAGGGTATCTAGAGCCCTCTTCTGGCCATCATGGACATATACATGGGGCACAACACACACACACACACACACACACACACACACACTAATATAAATGAAAATAATAAATATTTTTAAATGGGTAAAAGCTGCTGGGCAGTAGTGGTACACACCTTTAATTCCAGCACTCAGGAGGCAGAGGCAGGTGAATCTCTGAGTTCGAGGCCAGCCTGGTCTACAAAGTGAGTTCCGGGACAGCCAGGGCAATTAGAGAAACCCTGTCTCAAAAAAAAGGCGGGGTAGAAGCTAATTAGTAGTCAAAAGTTACTAAATAAATTAAATAAATTGTTACAGCATTAGAAAAATAGATAAATGGGTCTCATTTAGACCAAATCAGGCAGACCGAATACACATGGATCAAAACATTCGTGAGTACTATTTGTAGAACCAAAACCAGAATTCTAGAGTAAAGCAAGCTTCCAACAGTGTCAGTCCTCTGTTAGCTAGGCAAAAGCTGCGGGCAGCTGGATCTTCAGAGCCTGTGAGTCAGGCTGCTCATAGGAAGAGCTGTTTAGGCCAGCGAGCTTCCCGACTTAGCCTGATTTGACTATTGATCTGGTCGTCTGTTCATCTCACAGTCAGGATTCCGTTCTTTTTCACCATGATGCCGTTCTCTGTCCTGAGGTCCATGCTGTCGAAGGTGGTCCACTCCACTGAACAAGGTGAGTTCGCGCTAAAGGCAAGAACAGATGTCTCCCAACTTCAGCCTGTACGATCGATGCCGGCAGCTTCTGAGCCGCCTACCGGGCTTTCTGCCGGGCTCTCCTTTGAAGGAGAAGCTTAACACTTTGGAAGAGGGGGCCCTGTTTGGAAGCCCTGATTTAGAGGGCTTCTCTGGCTTTGTCTCGGCCAGAAGAAGGGGGGGTCTTGGAGTCAAGGGCTCTCCTCACTGCGAACCTACGGCGCTCCTAAATTCCTAGCTGCACTCTGGCTACTAGGCCACTCTGGTTCTTGGCGACTGAGCGCCTGGATGATCTTCTTCAGTGGACCATGCCCAGCCCTATGTACTCCCTCTCCATCAAAGGAGGGTCCAGTGGGTGGCTTGGTAGTCAGGTCTGCCGTGACCTTGGAGTTGTAAGTGCCCGGGGTCTACACCCAGGTATGAATGGTCCTTTCTGAGTCATGCAGCAAGGAAACTCCAGTGGGATGGTTGCAGGCTGGGGACAGCTCTCTCGCCATTGCCCGGTTTCTAGAAGGAACTCTTAAAAAGCCTGGGGACTCCATGTTTCCATCTGGCCTTCCACAGTGTAAAGACACATCACACTCATTCCTAACCTTTAGTAACATCTAAATACTGCCGTCCCTTTATGTCTGGCAGGAAAGGTCCCAGAGCCCCTCACAGACACCAACATTTTGACACGCTACAGTGGCACATGTGTAAAATTGTCAGTCGGACTCATTATTTTGCACACTAACCAAAAAAATCATGAAAATAATTATAACAGTTTTAAGCTGGATAGTATTTGTATATAATTTACATATAACCTCCAGGCTTTCCCCATCTCTAGATGACCCCTAATACCTAAGATGATATAATTTTGTGAATAGTCATTTTGCTGTGTTGTCTAGGGAACAATGACAAAAAATGTCTGCATGTGTTTGGCGCCTACCTATAGGTTTGGTGGGTGGAAGGCGGACCCTTCAAGGGTGAAGCCGGCAGACACAGAGAGCATCCATGCATGGGTGATAGTGACCTTTGGTCCCATTCTTACGCAGGGCCGCAGAAAGGTTTTCTTCTGGGCCTGAACCTGAGGCCAAGTTGGAAACACAAATCCAGGGGGATTCCATGGAAGGTAGTGCAGAGGAATGGGCAGTGTGGAGACAGCCAGGCAGGTGGCCCAGACAGACAGGCAGAAAGGAGACATCCTGACCCAGCTCTGCTCTGTTCCTTTGACCAAGTGCTTCAGCAAGGTGGCCAGCGAGGAAGTCCCCAAATACAGATGGGAGCAGGGGAGATGAGAGCTTCGGGGGTGCAGGCAGAGAATCAACACCCAGGGCATAGTTAAGAACAACCATGAGTTACTGGCATGCAGTGCAGGCCTCCCTCAGTAGCCTGTGACATCATCAAACTGAGGTACTCACCTGTCTCGTATCTTAGCCTTGCGAGGATGTTCCTGCATGAGTACATATGAACCGCTCCTAATAGAATGTTTGGATTTGTCAGTTCTGTCAACACTGAGAAAAACTGCACTTCAATCAGTTTTAAAATATTAGTACTGGTTCTTGGCCACTTGCAAACCGAAGCTGTGTCTTCTCAAAGCTGTTCATGGACTGCCACAATGGTTATCTAGAGAGCACTTAGGAGGAGAAAACTCTGAACAGGTGCCGTGGAGAAACCAGCCTTTGCCTTTGGTTTCAGCAGTGGTTTCTTTGATGGAACACCAACAGAACAGCAATAAAAGAAAAATAATGTAGATAAAGGAGCTGAGGGGTGGCTCAGTGGCTAAGGGCACTGGCTGCTCTCATAGAGGACCTGGGTTCTGGTCTCAGCGTCCACATGGTGGCTCTCAACCATCTGTAACTCCAGTGCCACAGATCCAGTGCCCTCTTCTGGCTTCCATGGGCACCAGGCATGCACATGGCGCACATATAGAACTTGCAGGCCAAACGTTCTTACCCATGAAATAAATCTAGAAATCATAAATTATCTTGTTCCTACCTCTGAACTCAAAAGTGCCTTAGATAGTGGCGAAATTGTCATTGCTCGGTATATTCCCATTCTTGTATTTTTTTCTAAACAGTCACTCTGTGCGGATATGATGCACGTTAGAGTAATCGGGGGAGAAGGGGCACACCACAGAGGCCACCAGACGCCACTCACTCCCTGCAAGCTGAACTCTGATGCTTCAGAGACTTGGGCATAGCTCAGTGGGAGACCACGTGCTTGAATAACTAGAAAGGAGAGAAGGTAGCGTGTTGCTGATGTTTCTGAAATTCCCTGTGCTTGCTATCTTGTCCTGACGCCACTCACAAACTCATGGTGAGCATAAATGGGAACACAATGAAACAGGTGTTTTGAGTTGCTCAGTTTGTTTTCAAAGTCTAGAAAGTGCACTCATTCGGGTGTATTTAATCCAGCTTATCTCTACAAGCACTTAACACACTGGATTGCCCAGGGAAGTCGAGCAACAAGCTACGCTATGCCATAACAGCATATTGTGTGAGACAGATGGTGTCTGCCCCAACCTATTTATCTTACAGTCTGGTTTTTTTTTTTTTTTTTTTTTTTTTTTTTTTTGTACTGTAGCACTATTCCTGGGTATAGCAAGAGACACAAATAATATATTGTAACTAAGCAAGTAGGAAAGTCAGTTAAACTGGCTCCTTGCATCACCATAAATCATGAAGGCAGTACATGCTACTGGGTGATGGATGGGTATAGAGTCCTGAGTTAAACCTTTATTCATTCCTTTGACAAATGCTTGCTAAATGGCTGTCGTGCACCAGGACAACTGGGCCCCAAGGACATCAAGGCAAGCAGAACAGCCATGTGTATGGGATCGATAGAGCTGTAGCTCAGTCAGAAGGAGACACATAAATGCCCACACAGTATTTTCTATCCGTAGCTAGATTTCTGTCTAATGGGTGACTGGCCTCAAGGCTGCGGGAGAAGGAGACACTACAGTTTCCAAATGAGTCAGCTGGAGGTACCTTTGTCAGCTTTTCCCGCAGACGTCAGTGCTCAGCTACTGGGGTGTTCCCTGTCTCTCCCATCAAGTCCACGGGGAGCACCATGCCTCAGACCCTTCATCTGCAAAATGGATCAGTTACTTCTCAGGCTGTTGTTGTTGTTGTTGTTTGAGGCAGGTTCTCAAGCTAAGAATGATTTGAATTCTGATTCTCCTGCCTTCACCTCCTGAGTGTTGGGATTACAAGTGAGTGCCACGACACTGGTTTGTGCTGTGCTGGGGAGGGGACCCCGGGGCTTCTTGCATGCTAGACAAGAGCTGTGCCATCTGAATTGCATCCCCAACCCCTTCTCAAGGATGTGAGTGGATGGATCACTTGAGGATCACATGTCGTGTCCTGTGGTTCGTTCTTTCTTCCTTCCTTCCTTCCTTCCTTTCTTTCTTCTTGCTTTTTTTTTTTTTTTTTTTTTTTTTTTATTGGAGCAGAGGCATTCAAGACAAGGTTTCTCTGTGTGTAACCTTGGCTGTCCTGGAACTTGCTCTGTAGACCAGGCTGGCCTTGAACTCAGAGATCTGTCTGCCTCTGTCTCTGCCTCCGGAGGGCTAGGATTAAAGAAAGGCACGCGCCACCCTGGACCAGCTCTGTGGCTGTTTTCAACAAACGAATTCTCGTAGTTCACTTTTGACTATTGTTTTGTAATTCACCCTTTTTCTTTTTCTTTCTCCCTCCGTACCCCTGCCCCAAACAGGTGCATTGTTTGCTTGCATAGCTTTCTTAGAAACACTTAGTGGAGTCACTGCGACCTCTGCCTACAATGGTATTTATTCAGCCACGGTTGCTTGGTACCCTGGCTTCATTTTTCTGCTGTCTGCTGGCCTCCTCATTCTCCCAGTCATCAGTTTATGGTAGGTACCTCATGATTTTCTCGTGAGACATACGGCTAAATGAATCTTCTAACTGTATATGCAAAACAACACAGGTTCTTGACATTTGGCTTTGGAGGATGCTTTTCTAAAGAATTGTTGGTCATGAACACACCTGTTAATAATTTGAGAACTTAAAATGAGACAATGTCAGTGGCCATTGATAACTGGGAGGGGGGTGGAGATGGCCTTAGGTCACAGATGTAAGGAAGTCATTTTATGGGCACTCTTAAGAAGACTGTCTTGGGAGCTGGAAAGATGGCCCAGTAGTTAAGATCACTGGCTGATCTTACAGAGGTCCTGAGTTCAATTCCCAGCATCCATGTGGTGACTCACAACCATCCATAATGATATCTGGTGCCCTCTTCTGGCTTGCAGGCATACATGCAGGCAGAACACTGTATACATACATACATACATACATAAAAGAATAGTATCTTGGGGTTGTAGGAGAGAGAACTCATTTATTTTATTAATTTAAAGACACTATAAATAATGAGTCAGTGAGGTTTAAAATGCTTGTCACACAAGCTGTGTATGGGTGGAAACAAGAGAATCTTGGTTACTTATGTCTTTTAACCCCTTCCAAATGCTCATTTGATTTTGTAGGGGTGTCAAGTACATTGGCTGGGAAGAGGGAAGCTACACACTCTTTGCCCCAGAAGAGCCCAGTGAGCACACGTCAGAGTGACGATAGTCGACAGGAACGCATGCACACATCATACACACAACTCCGGAAGAGCATACACCCCACAGTAGCAATCTGTGTCTCCAGGTCTTTTCTCCTAAGCCATGCAAGCTGTGAGGCAGTGCCCGGCTCTGCTGCTTCTGGGGCCGCCCATCACCCTGTGTTCTTCAGTACAGACAAGAACAGGCCTCAGAGCCCTCCTCGCTTCTCCATGGACCAGACAGAGTGGAGAGTGGAGGAGACCTGGGGAAACTGCAATAAGACTTGAAGCAATAACCTCACTGACAGGCTCCAATCTCTCACGTGGAAACCAAGGAGTCCCAACCTCGGCCTGTCTGTCTGCACAATGGGCTTCTGACTGCTCAGGGATTTTGAAGACTTAATGAAGAATTTTTATGCTGACTAGTCACTGATATGAAAATAATGTTCCAGGCGTTTATACCACTTCCTATAGTTGACCTATCAAGGCTCCAGTGATGGGTGCAAAAATCCTTGAAGAGAAGCACTTTTTAAAGTAAATAGTTTTCACTTCTCCTAATATTTTATTCGGTGACAATCTTGACGATGTTTTTATATGTAATGGGGGAGGGAGTACGAATTCAGATTATAAATAAAACTGTCTTAAATTTTAAAATTGAGCAGTCAGCTCTCCGTGTATAAAGTCAGTCATACCTTGCAGCCTGCTCTAACTCTCGGGCTCAGTAGAAGGCTATCGTGGTCCACAAACCCTGCCTGGGTTTCCCAACTCTGATCGTTTTTACCTTCCTGTCGCCCAGGCTCCACACTGTGCTGCGAGGATGTTTCTAAAACACAGATCTTTTCCAGCTAGAATCCTTCAGCAGCTGTTGCTCATAGGAAAATAATCAGGCAAGCATGTGACCACAGCTGGTCCTGCCCCATCCCATGTCACAACACATTACACCCATACGCAGACCCACCCTCGTCTCCCGAACACCGCATCTCCTTTTCACACTGTTCTGTTCGTCCTTCCTCTCACCTTTCACTGAAATGCCACGTGGCAGCCAAAACACTGTGTTCCCTGTACAGCCAGGGTTCTAGACGTTTGTCCGCCCTCCTGTAATCTCCGCAGGGGTTCCACAGCCTGTTATATAGACAGGAATCCCATCTAGCATTTTCCACTGGAATTTTTTAAAGATTCAATTTATTTTTATGTGTATGAATATTTGACGGTGCAGTATGTCTGTAGTCATATGCATGCAGGGTCCACAGAGTCCAGAAGAGGGCACTGCGCCATCTGGAACTGGGGTTACAGATGCAGGTGAGCCTTCATGTGGGTGCTAGGACTGAACCCAGGTCCTGTGCAACATCAGCCAGTGCTCTCAACCACCGAGCCATCTCTCCAGCCCAAGATTCTATTTGTTCCTCCCATCACCACTGGTCTTGAGGACTGGGACAGTAAATGTTGCAGAACTAAATTTGATGACTACAGCTTCTTTCCTTTTATTTGTAAAAACTGTTTAAACCTACAACTTTAATGGCTTATGATGTAAGCACTCCCACAGTTAATAAGCTAACCCTGCAAACAGATTGAAAAAAAAGTTGGGCTGTGTACCTTTCAAGTTGATTGTCCCTCTTTCCATGGGTTATTCAATACCTTCCATCTTTCTTTTCTTTACTGTGTGTGCAGCTGTGTATACATTTGTTTGTGCCTGTGGAGGCCACAAGATAGCTGTCGCTCTGGTTTGTTTCCTTCCTTCCTTCCTCTCCTCCTCCTCCTCCTCCTCCTCCTCCTCCTCCTCCTCCTCCTCCTTTTTGAGATTGATCTCTGTAGGGGAGTGCGTTACAGCTGTGGAGTAGCAAAGCTATCCTGACTTATGGGGAGGCCAGGCTATACTTAGAGCCGTGATTGGACAGCTCTGGAGGGGTAGAGCTGCAACAGGACAGCTCAGCCCTTGAGGAAAGGTGTCCTGACTTACCCGGTACCCGAAGCTAGGGGGCAGTGGGGGATGGGCTCCCGGCAGGATATAGCAATCCTGCTCCTCTCTTGGAGAGCGACTCCACCTGAGCTCTGCTTTGTTGCCCTGAGGGAACTTGCTATCAGAGCTGTTAGCTTCTTCCACCGGAGATGTTACTTCTGCTAACACTCTAATAAAGGGGAAGCCCCTCCAGCTCAGGCGAAAAGTTCTTCTCTGCTCAGCCTTGCTTAGCCCTTCTTAGGAAGCCTGTCAGCGAATGAAAATCTTCACCCAAGACTCTTTTGAGAGAAAGTTTTTTTGGAGGGAGTAGTCCAGGAGAGTGGCTGCCTCTGTCAGGGAAGTAAACGGCAGTCTGCTACTGAACAGGCAGAGAGGCTTATACAGGGCTTCTTAGGGGTGGAGTTTTTCCAGGGAGAAGAGGGATTGGTTAGTTTTCCTTGCTCAGGGATTGGTTAGTTTAGTTGGTCGGGGCAGAAATGGCTCTGATCACAGGGTCAAACAGTGTTTCTTTCGCTGGTTCTTTTTAACGTTTTGGCTCTAATCTTCAGACCAGGACGTGTTTCTTTCACTGACTCTGATTCTAGGGACAAAGTGTGTTTCTTTGGCACTGGTTTCAGAGTCAGGGCATGGTTTTTATTAGTCCTGAGTCTGGTCTGTTGCTCTCCAAGGAGCCAGGGCTGGCTGGCCAGTGAGTCTCCAACTTCCCAGAGCTGGGATTCCATGTCACACTGCCAAGCTGGCTTTCTTGATAAGTTCTGAGGGACTGAACTCACGGCTTCCTGTTTGCAAGGCAAAAAATTTTACTGACTGAGCTGTCTCCCCAGCCCCTTTAACAGTTTTTTTAAAAAAAAACAAAAAACTTCTTTATTGATTCTTTGGGAGTTTCACATCATGCACCCCAATTCTGCTCACCTCCTTGTTCCCCTATATCCTCCCCTCACCCCTGTAGAGCACCCCCACAAAAGAAAACAAAACAAAGCAAGCAAACAAAACAAAACCAACAATAAAAACCCAAAAACAAAACCTCTTCACTTTTCCTTCTCTCCCACCTCTCCAACACCTCTTCATTCTTCCTGCTCCTTTTTCATATTTCAAAATGACACCGTGGTCATTCTACATCAACAGCAGATGCAGACGGACTGGACACTAAGAAGCATCATCATCACCACTGTGTGCATGCTCACATCCAAAACAAGAAATGCACAATGAACTGCTAGTATGAAGAGCCTATGAAAACTACGTCAGCAGGGATGGGGTGTGCTCAGTGGCAGGGCACTTGCCTACAGGGCACAAGGCCCTGTGTTTGATCCCAACACTGCTGATGGGCAGAAATGCATCTCCACAACCCCACCTGTCCTCACCTGGACAGTTTACAGCGACTACCCATTGTAGAGACTAGACAGGATGATCTTTTTTTTTTAAAAAAAAAAAATCACAACTCTCATCTTTATTTCTTAAAATTTATTTCTATTTTATGTGAATTGGTGTTTAGCACGAGAGGGTAATGGGGAGAAAGACAAATAGGTTTTCCCACTTATGACTCTAGATTTACATGTGAAAAGGATGAACTGAGGGCTGGAGAGATGGCTCAGAGGTTGAGAGCACTGACTGCTCTTCCGGAGGTTCTGAGTTCAATTCCCAGCAATCACATGGTGGCTCACAGTCATCTGTAATGAGATCTGGAGCCCTCTTCCAGCATGGAGGTGTACATGCAGAAGGAACACTACATAATAAACAGATCTCTAGAAGGAAAAAAAAGATGAACTATTTGATGAGGCAGGAGGAGGCAAGACAAGGTGTGAAGGACTGAATAGGAGCAAAGTACACTGAGGTACTGTATCAAATGTCATGATCAAATCTACCACCTTAAAAACATATGTTAATAAATAATACAAATCTTACAAGGAGCAGGGTGATGGTAGCACACTCTTTTAATCTTAGCACTGAGACAGAAGCAGGTGGATCTCTGAGTTTGAAGCCAGCCTGGTCTACAGAGAGAGTTCTAGGATAGCCAGGGCT
Source organism: Microtus oregoni (assembly GCF_018167655.1). Classification (NCBI taxonomy): domain Eukaryota; kingdom Metazoa; phylum Chordata; class Mammalia; order Rodentia; family Cricetidae; genus Microtus; species Microtus oregoni. The sequence continues at coordinate 9,936,200 of NW_024543088.1, read as the reverse complement.
ACACAGAGAAATCCTGTCTCAAAAAATAGGGATTGAAAAGATGGCTCAAGGATTAAGATGACCTGAGCTCTATTTCCAGCATTCTATGTTCACAAGCCCATGGTCACAGCCATCTGTAACTTAGTGCAGGGGATCCAGCGCCCTCTTCTGGCCTCCTCAGATACTGTACACACATGGTACACAAACATACATACAGGCAAACATTCATACATATAAAACAAAAATCTTAAAAAAATTTACTAAGTTAACTCTTTAAGAAAGCTGTCATCTAACATCCACAGTACAGCCTATTTAAAGAAATAATAGGCAGGATTGGTCTTTATAGAATCCAGAACTCAAAGGAGAAAAATGCTTTGGTTCAGCAGTATAGGAAAGGTGGGCTGTCTCACATCTCCTGAATCAGTTGTCATGGGAGAGGAACATGTTTCCAGGATGACCACCCAACACCCAAATCATAATGTACAACCACTCATGAACTTTATTCTCCATCTTTTCATCCATCTCTCTACGACATTATTGTAGCTCAATGGCTTGTTACCTGTGATCAAAGCCCAAAAATATCAATGTCTTGCAGAGACCCAGTCACGACTTTATTACAAGACACTGAGGCAATTGCTTTAGCTTATTATCAGCTATTATCTATAACAGCTATTACTGTTTACCTTTTACTTTATAGATTATCAATTTTATTATTTATACCTTGTAAATTAATAGCCATTTAATTTATAAATTAATTACCATAGGCATAGGTTTGAGAGAAAATAAGAGTTAGGTAATAGTCACATTTTCAGGCATCCAATAGAGGACCCAGGAAGTCTAGATGAGCTTGAAAACAAGTGGAGGTTGCATTGGGTTCAGTGTTCTAAAGAAATGCTTGTGTATCAGCCTGAGCTATGCAAGAGTGGGAGAGAAGGGACAGGAGGGGGGAAAGGAGGGAGACGGAGAAATTCCCCTCCTTTCAGGTTCTGGATTATCTGAATTCAGTAGACCACACTAGAGTCTTGCAATCTACTTTAGAAACTAACCCAGGGCTAACAAGATGGCTCCTCAGATCAAGATGGTTGTCACCAAGACGACCTGAAGTACAATCCCAGGGACCCAAATGGTAGGAGAGGACCAACGCCTACAAGCTGACCTCTGACCTTCACATAGATGCTGTGGTCCACACATAATAAATAGTCATACATTTAAAAGGTACTTTTATTGAGACCTTCATACAGTATATTTTGATCAACTTCAACACCCCCAAACTCCTCCCCAGAACTATTGCCTCCACCCTTACCTCCCTGCCCAACCAATTTCAGGCTTTTTTTGTTTGCTTTTAAAACCTTGGAGTTCAATTTGTGCTGCTCAGCTACTCTTGGGAGTAGGGCCTGACCTGCCGTGTGGTGGTCCTAGCAGGGATCACATGTTTAAAGAAACGCAATCCTTTTCCCAGCAGCTACCAAGTGGCACTAGCTCCTGAGCTAGTGGTGAGATCGTGCCCACACCCTGCCTACCTCCAACCAGGATCTTGTCTGACTTGAGCTTGCACAATCCCGTGCATGTTTCAGGGTTCATGTGCCAACTGAGCTGTTGGGTCTAGAAACAGTTTCCGTGAAGTTGCCAGAGGTAGTCAGCATGACCCCCAGTGAAAATAAAGTGTGGGGGGACCACAGATACCCACCTACTACACAGGAACTGATTAGAAGGCAGCAAGCATATTTATAGTTTTGAAGGCATCAGTGAACATGGTGTCCAAAGGAAATGCGGTTTGCCAAAGCCCAATTTCATGGGTTAAAATCCCAACTCTTGTTGCACCCGTATTTTGTATGCTTCTCCTTTATCCCTAGTGTTATGAATTTTAATCAAATACTGATACTGTGATCAAAGCTTGGAGTCCTCCCTACCCCAACCTCAATCCCGAGGGGGAGGGGCTGTGAGTTAATAATGAGCTTCCATGGAAACCCCTCGGGAGCTACGATGCTCGCAGCCTCTTCTACCTGGCTGTGCATATGTCTGTAAGGATACCCTTGTCAACAAATGGCAGTGTAGTGAGCTATGCTCACAAACCACTGAACTGATTCAATGAGGGGGCATAGGAAACCACCCGTAACCAGTCTGTCACTAGCACAACTCACAACAGAGAACTCAGGACCAATGCCTGAGTCCTGCCTTGGGGGTAGTGCTCTAGGGCAGAACCCTACCTGGCTCTAACTCCAGTAGACAGTCAAAACTGTGCAGCAACAGGAGAGCCAGTGTCTGCTGGAGAATCACTCACTGCTGCAAGTACTGAGTGGTATACAGAGCCCTTTCCAGCAGACCTGGAAGCTTCCTGTGCAGGACCTGGAATGTGAAGCAGCAGACTGGTAGCAACGAGAACATTAAACTGTTCTCCAACATCATCAGAGGGCATCTAAGAGGAAAACTGCAGAGGGATGTGCAAATCTCAAGGAACCCAAATGATTTCCCAACTACAAACAAGCACCGTGGGCTCTAGATTAGGAAGCACCAGTAGATTTTGCTTCTCAGCTTTAGGCTGTTCATTAGTAGCTTTCTTAGGACACTGAAGGCTATTTTAATATAAATGAGTCTCACACTACAGCGGGGAGACAGGAGGTGGGGGTGGTGCCCACCCTGCATTGAGAAGGCAGGTGGATCTTTGAGTTCAAGGCCAGCCTGGTCTACAGAGTGAGTTCCAGGACAGCCAGAGCTACACAGAGAAACCTTGTCTTGGAAAACAAAACAACACTAAATAAAAACCAAGAAATCCTTAGTCAGGTGTGATGGTGCATGCCTTTAATCCCAGCACCTGGGAGGCAGAGACTGGAGGATCCCTGTGAGCTTGAGGCTAGTCTGGTCTACACAGTGAGTTCCAAGTTAGCCTGAGCTAGATGATAACAGAGACCCTGTCTCAAAACAAAAACAACCCAAAAACAAAACCCCCTAAAGATAGTTATCTAAAATCAAGTTTACAAAAGAGGAGAAAGCAGGCTGAGCTGTGAACTGTGGAATTTCTAATGTTTAGTAGAAACATATTCAGAACCCAGGAACCTGGGCTTTGCTGTAACCTCATAGCTCAGAAACCACCTCTTGGCTTTACTCACGACCCAAAACTAAAGACCCACACACACACTTCCAAGTGACCAAGCGGTCTCGTCAGTACTTTAATGTTGTGTATGCCAGACTGTAGCGGAGGCAGCTACAGGTGCACTTCTGTGTTCCTGCGCGGCACCTGCATCACAGCAAGCCCAGCTTGTGTTCCACCATCAGGTGTGGCTCGCCCATCAGCTCACTCTGTGACGGATCTGGAGGGAAACAGAAACAGGCACAGGAATGACTCTTCAGACACAGACAGTAAGTTCAGGGGTCATCGTATGAGAACCTGACTCAAGAAAAGGAACAGGGGGTTAGAGACATGGTTCAGCAGCTAAAAGCGTTAGCTGCCCTTCGAGAGGACCCAGGTTCGAATCCCAGCACCCACATGATGGCTCAGAACTGTCTGTAAATCCAGCAGCAGGAGACCTGGCACCCTCCTCACACAGACATACATGCAGGCAAAACATCAATGCACATGAAAGCTTTTTGTTGAGACAGGGTTTCTATGTGTAGCCCTAGCTGTCCTGGAACTCACTCTGTAGACCAGGCTGGCCTTGAACTCAGAGATTCTCCTGCCGCTGCCTCTATAGCACTGAGATTAAAGGTGTGTACCACCACCACTGCCCAGCTATAAGTAAATCTTAAAAAAAAAAAAAAAAAAAAGAATGAAAGAAAGAAAAAGTTTTTTTCCAAAGTTCTGATATTTCCGATGGCTTCTCACCTGACTAAGCATTCACATTGCAAAAACATTTTTAAAAGATTTATTTTTACTTTATGTGCATTGCTATTATGCCTGCACGTATGTCTGTGTGAGGATGTCAGATGCCCTATAACTGCCATGTGGGTGCTGAGAATTGAACTCCAGTCCTCTGGAAGAACAAGCAGTCAGTGCTCTTAACCACTGAGCCTTTTTCTAGCCTCTGCAAAAACATTCTATCTTTTCTGTTTCCTGCCCCATCACAGACAACAGAAATCAGAATTCCAAAGCAAGAACATCTGAAACCCCACCACCTCGTGTTAAGAGACTAGAAAGCTGAAGTGGACTGCGGTAAGACACCAAAAGCCTTCGATGGGTCCTCTCAACAGGGGCTCCCTGGAAAGTCTCTGCCCTCTCAACACTGACCGAGCCCAATGCAACAAACCAGAAGTGTGCACAAGAAACTAATGGATGCGGGAGCCAAGGGGGCTTGCCGAAGCATGGAGAATCTGCTCGCGTGGTGCTTTAGGTTTTGAACACACAGTTAACTCTCCTTCAGCTCCGCCTTTTAATGCTCTGATTCTCAGAATGTGCCATTACTCTCGCCAAAACACAAGTACCCAGCAGCAAGGCACTAGTCCACAAGTTAGGAGGCGTGCCCTGAGCAACCAGGAGACAGGAGAAGCCTTTCCTGGAACCAAAGCTCATTTGCCGTAGGGAGATGAGGACACTTCGAAAAGCCCCGTTTTATTTCCTGGTGCTCTCATAAAACGTGCAGAACTGAGTTAGCCAACACTCCCTGAGGAGACCAAGCTGTGGTCCCGGCAGTGCGCAGAGGAGCAGCGAGTGTGCAGGTCACTCATGGATGAACAAGAAAAACACCAGGGAAGGGACACACACACACACACACACACACAGATGGAGTGCCCAAGAGCAGGACGACATCAGGAGTAGAGCAGACGCTAAGGAGACTAAAATGCACAATCTCAGGACAAGCTGCCTGGAGTGATTACCATGAGACTAAAATGCACAATCTCAGGACAAGCTGCCTGGAGTGATTACCATGAAATCCCATCTTAGGGCTGCGAATAAACACAAATGACTCCAACCAGCCTTGATTCCCCCGGGGACACTGACTCTGTTGGTTGTGATCCCCTTGTATAGTACAGGGGTCCATGGTGTTGAGCATCACTCACCATTAAGAATATCCTCAAAACCAATGGTCTCATCATTGCCCCGCAGAATATCCAGCGACAGGTTTGAGCTTGGAAGGAATGGAAGACGCTGAACCTGGGGGAGAAGAGAAAAGGCTGGCGTTAGAAAAATCGAGGGGAAAGGCAGACTGTGTGCCATAATCTCATGCTCTTCCACGCTTTATTTGAAAAAAATTTACAAAATTAAGTAAAACTGCAGTTTAGCCAGCGGGAAAAAAAGAATTCAATTTATGTGCAGACCAAGTTTTAAAGTGTGTTGGCATTGGAACAGTAACTTTTACTAACTTAACTAACCCTTTACGTCTGCCTGTGTTTATGATCACTAACTAACCCACCATGTCTGCCTGTGTTTATGACCACTAACTAATCCTTCATGTCTGCCTGTGTTTATGATCACTAACTAACCAACCATGTCTGCCTGTGTTTACGACCACTAACTAACCCACCATGTCTGCCTGTGTTTATGACCACTAACTAATCCTTCATGTCTACCCGTGTTTATGACCACTAACTAACCCTTCATGTCTGCCTGTGTTTTAGGGCATTGCTTCTGTTGGGAGCGGGGTCACACACTGTGTAACTGTTGTGGGATATTTGCACACCTTATGAAGATGTACTACTGTGATTGGTGTAATAAAGAGCTGAAGGGACAATAGCTCGGTAGGAGGCACAGGCAGGACTTTCAGACAGAGAGAGCTCTGAGAAGAAGAAAGGAGTCGCCAGCTGGACAAAGAGGAAGCAGGACATGCGGGAGGAGAGGTAAAAGCCATAAGTCACAGGGCAGTAGGTAGATGAACAGAAATGGGTTAATTTGTTATAAGAGCTAGTTAGAAATAAGCTAAGCTAAGGTCAAGCTTCCATAATTAATAAGAAGCCTCCATGTTGTTATCTGGGAGCTGGCTAGCAGGACAGAGAAAGACTCATCCCACGTGATGAAAAGCAAAGCAAACTCCCAGAGCGGAACACAACACCTCACTTGAGCACAGGGAGACCAGGTTTCTGAGGAGTCCCAGGTGAGCGAGCATCGCTCCACTGAGCAAAGGCCACCTCACTTCTATGCTGTTCTGCACTGCTTAGAATAAAGGGAAAACACAACCTTTTCAAATGCACTGGTAACCGACAATGCAGACCAAGCTCACTTATAAGGCTTTTAAATCAGTGTCCTTCAGCCAATGTAACCTCTTCTGCCAAGCCCTAAAGGCAGGTAAACTGGCAACCAAGTGAGGTATCAGCAAAGCACAGGCTGTGCAGGCAGAAACATCTGGATTCACATTCTGACTGTCACTGACACAACCACACAGTTTTGTGTAAGTCACCATCCGAGGGAGCAGACACAGACAGGGTGTGCTACACAGCCTGCACACGCAACTGCTACTACAGCCGGCGCTCAACACACTCAACCACACACAGCCTGCACACAGCAACCGCTGCCACAGTCAGCGCTCAACACACTCAACCACACACAGCCTGCACACGCAACTGCTACTACAGCCGGCGCTCAACACACTCAACCACACACAGCCTGCACACAGCAACCGCTGCCACAGCCGGTGCTCAACACACTCAACCACACACAGCCTGCACACGGCAACCGCTACTACAGCCGGTGCTCAACACAACCACACACAGCCTGCACACAGCAACCGCTACTACAGCCGGTGCTCAACACACTCAACCATGCACAGCCTGCACACAGCAACCGCTGCCACAGTCAGTGCCCAACACACTCAAATGTGACCAAACTCAGTTTTCAGTCCTGCTGCAGATCACTTAACACTTTACCAAGAGGATGAGGTGGCCAGCAACCGATGATGCTAGGACTGAAACCCCATCACCATCTGCAGAGACAGTTACGGGGAGACCCACCCTTGCCATTCAGAGTGAAGATACTATTCTCAATTGCCAATAGACTAAGGTCTTATTTGATCTTTACAATGTGAAAAACTTTCTCCAGTTGTCACTCAAAATCAAAAAAGAGGAAGCATGGAAAGGAAAGAAGGAAGAAGAAGAAACAGAAATAGAAACAGGAACCTATAAGTGGAGAATAGAGCAAAGGGTCTGGGAGACGGTTAAGTCAGGGACAACCGCGAAACAGCATCCAAAGCGGGGCTTGCAAAATACAAGCAAGGGACCAGGAAAACAAGGACCGGACCCTGAGCAAAGCTTTTTGACAAAACAGTAGTAAAAACTCAGGCCATCTATTTTACTAGCAATCTGTAACTTACATCAAGGCAGACAGAAAACAGGATGCTAACAGCTCTGTGGTAAACATTGTTCCGTGGAATCTTCAGGACAGCCCTGTGCTGTTCGCACTGTCTTTCCGTCTTACACCAACAAGGAACTGAGAGATGGCTCAGCAGTGAAGAGCATGGGCTGCTCTCCCGGGAAACCAGGTTCCCAGCACCGATATGGACGCTAAGAAGAGCTTGTAACTCAGTTCCCAGGGGATCTGGCCTCTGCAAACACTACACACATGGTGCATAGACATACATGCAAACACACATGTAAAATAAGACTAAATAAACCTGAAACAGCAACAAATGTGCTTCAGACTGTTACTCTTGAGTGTTTAGATCAGATGGTATAGCCTATACTCAGACTTGAGCCATTTCATTTAAAGCCACTTTAGAGCCTTATTCTGGTAAAGCAGTACTTAAAGTAGCTTCCAGAACCACCAGCCTATAAAGCCAAGACTCAAGGTTAGCTGGCAAGAGAGAGGAATCCACAGTACAGGAAACAAATGCAGGAAGGCCCAAAGCAGGAAGCAAGAAGCCAATCCATCAGGCAGCTGGGTTTCATCCAGAAGGCAAAGTGAGGAGCGTATCCAGTGAGATCTGCATTACAGGCCCTCGGGATGGAGAGCAGGGGCCGAGAGGAGCAGGGCGAGAATCGCTGCAGTAGAATACACAGGCCGAGTAAGGACCAGATGTCTGGGGGTGGGAGCGACAAGGCTCTGAGTGAGGCGACCATGGCTTATGCTCCAGTCTGCCTTAGGCAGAAGCCTATTCGCCCGTAAGTCATGAGCACTAAGGAGTTATTCTTCATGGGACCATGGGAATTCGAGGTGCTGGGTGGGCCTTCCACCAAGGACCAGGAGAACTTCTAAAAGTCAACAGGAAATGAGAAACGAAGAGGATAGGCAGAAAACAGTCAGGACCAGGAGAGCGGCACTAACAAAACCAGCACTTCAGCTAACAGACCAAAGGAACCACACACAGTGGGAAAAGGGTTTCGGAGAGGAAAGGGACATAGGCTTGAAGTCTGTGAGCATCATGGGAAAAAGGAAGGAGCTTTGTGTGTCTAATACTACAGTGTTCAAGTGAAACGGGCTGAGAAAATGTCTGCACTGTTCGGGAGCCACAGGCACAGAGGAAGAGGAAGCAAAGGTGTCCAGGACAGACAGGGAGTTGTTCCCGGAAGTAGTATGATGCGATGGAACCTAGAACACAGGCAGGGGACAGCTCGCACAGGCGGAAGGATGTGTGCACACAGCCACTCCTGAAGCAACAGGTTCACCCAGCTGTATATGGACAGAAACCTACAGAGGGCAGAGAAACAAAGGCCGACAGCTGTTTCCAGACACTGCATCTACAAATATGAAGACGCTCTCCTTTTAACAGCTCTGTCTCGGGCTGGAGAGATGGCTTAGCGGTTAAGAGCATTGCCTGCTCTTCCAAAAGTCCTGAGTTCAATTCCCAGCAACCACATGGTGGCTCACAACCATCTGTAATGAGGTCTGGTACCCTCTTCTGGCCTGCAGGCATACATGCAGACAGAATATTGTATACATAATAAATAAATAAATATTTTTTTTTAAAAAAAAAAAAACAGCTCTGTTTCTGTGAAGTAGGAAGCTACGTATAGAGAGCCTTCATGAAGACACCCACCTGCTGCACCGCCTTGAATTCCATCTGTAACTTCAGGGGAGCAAACAGTCCCTGGATGTTCCTCAGGGTGGAAAAGTTCATCTTGTCTTGGTTGAGCTGGAACTGGAGCAGAGAGAGCAACTCTGACCCGAGTGCTTGTTACGATGGCGCCAGAGCCGCTCTGAATACACCACGCTGACGACACTGAGGCTGAGCCCCTCCCACAACTGATATAAAGTGTACTCGCTAATTTGCCCTTGATAAATTTGGTAACGTTTATGTCTGTACAGCTGTGTGTGTGGTATACCTATGTGTTTGCGTAGATGTCAGTCTGCAAACGAGGGCAGAGGTCAACACCAGGCCTCTTTTCAATAGTTCCCCACCTTATTTTGTGAGACATGATTTCTTACTGAGCAGAGCTCACAGATTCAGCTGGGCTGGCCAGTGAGCTCTAGGAATCTGCCTGTCTCCACTCCCAGCAACGCCCTCCTCTGGTACCCAGAATGGAATCCCAAAGGTCTTCTAATGTGAACTCAAACCCACACCTCCTTCTATTTTTCTAGCAGAGGATAAAAAGAAAGTCATAGGTAAGATACTCACATTTTTTTCTGATAATTCAAGAGGATGGCTGGGCAGAAGTTCATTTTTCAAACAAGAAAACCTAAAGGGAGAAAAACAAAATATTTAACATAATTCACATCATTCTCCACCGCAGGGTAAGCTGCACGTGTAACTGGAGTTCCAGGCCAGGGGGTGGGCCCAGTGGGCAAGCAGTAGCAAGCAAGAGGGCTGGGGCACAATCCCCCCAACACCCTCAAAACTGTGACTACACAACAGGAGTGTGCATGGGAGCTCTCTGGAGGTGAGAACCTTGTTCTCAATGTGATGGTGCCGACCAGCACAAGAACAGAAGTCTTTGTTAAAACACAGAGAACTATGAATGAGAAGACAGCCAGATTAAAAACGTGTCTGCTACAGACAACGGTAATCAAGATTTCAGTTACTAGCGGGGGCTTTCCAGAGATGGATACTCACTCATGTCCTCTGTCTGTAACAAAGAATTGATAGGAATGCCACTGAAAGGCTATGGCGAGCTATCTTGACATATTTTTACCAATTACCTGTTTCCATTGAGTTTCATTTTTATTTTGATGTCTTTCCTAGATTCTCATGTAAATCTACTAATAAAAAAATTTAAATTGTTTTAAAAGCGTTTACTAAGCGTGTGTTTATTCTCCCTGCCACTTTGATGGGACCGTCTCCTAGGACAAAACAGCTAAGGCTCGTCAATACGAAGTGTGTCTTTTCTAAAGCTACGTCAAACCACATGCTTAAGGTACCCACAGCTGGATCCAGACCAGCGGTCACGGCCAAGCTAAGGACTGTCTAAGGCAATGTCTGGGGGCTGAAAGAAACCCTAGGCACTGGGTACTGTCTATGGACAGACGTCTTCGGAGAGGCAGACCACAAAATCAGCTGTTTGAATGCAGTCTTACTGGCTAATTGGGAAGAAAAGAAGTAACATTTGGTGTGGAAGGAAAAACTCACCAGGACTAGTTTGGCAACTAGCCTATTAATTTTCTTTAAAGATTTATTTAATCTGTGAGTGTCTGTCTGCATAAATGTATGATGTTCCCCCTGTGCCTGCCTGGTTCTCAGAGCCAGAGGAGTGTACCTGACGCCCATAAATGGAGTTACAGGCTATTAGGAGTAAGAACAAGTGCTCTTCCTGCTGAGCTGTCTCTCCAGCCCTCTGCCTAGTAATTTTATAACAAATCAAATTACACCTCCAACTCAAGACGCAATAGTCTACAAATCCCAAAGGGATTATGGACGTGCCCAGACCCAGCACCAGAACAGTATTTCATTGCAGAAAAAGTCAACATTCAAATTAAGATGTAAATTCCTTACAATTTATGGATGGGTATTTATGGGAAGCCCTATTGGTCTTGTGTGACTGAGCAGAAAAGGGATGTGCCAAGGACAGACTACTAGAAACATGTGTCTAAACACAAAAAAAATTACAGATGCAGGCACGACAGGGAGCTGGAAGAGAGAAACAGCAGCAGCCAACTCTCACTGCCTGGTAACAGCAGGTACCAGTTAGGTGTTTCCAGGGACAACTCCCACAGCAAGAGATGTGCTGTTAGTCCTGTCATGTCTGAGAACACAGTCAGTTTAACAACCTGTCAAGAGACACGCATCCAGGGGACAGGAGAGCTGGAACCCACGCCAGGCACCTGCAGCATATCACCCTTTCTCTCCTCCCTTTTATTTTTTGTTGAAAATAGACTTATTTCATACAATATATTCTGATCAATTCTGATCACCATTTCTCTTTCTCTAGATCCTCCCAGGCCCCCCTCACCTCCCCAACCACGCAAATCCACACCTTTTTTTCCTCATTAGAAAATAAACAGGTAAATAATAATAATAAAAATAAACAACCAGAATAGAACAAAAAACAAAGAGCCAAAGAAAAAGCATAAGGCACACACACAGTCACCGAGACACAAACATTTGTAAACACAGAAATCCCATAAAAACCAGAACCATAAGATATGAGCAAAAAGGCCTGTAAGGTTTGGAAGAAAAAAAAAAAAACCTCCAAAGTTACGAGTTTGTTTTGTTTTGGCTATTGCCCACTAGAGCCTGCCCGTAAGTGTGGTTTGTAGACGTACTCCTACTTCACTGAACAAAACTCCTTTCTCCTTTGCAAGAGGTTATCAATTGGAGGTAGCTTCTGGGTTAGGGATGCGGGGCTTTGTCTACTTCCTGTCTCAGCACTGGGACCCGATCTGGCTCCGACCTTGTGTGGGCTCTGCGCTTGCCAGCACGGTCTGTGTGAGTTCCTATGTGCGCCGGTTCTGCTCTGTAGAGAAGGCCTTGTTTCTCTGGTGTACATCGTACCTTCTTAAGAGAAACTTGGGTGTTAACGTGTGTGCACACAGCACACAGGTAATGCATAGGCAGGCGAAGTTGACATTAAGTGTCTCCTGTGTTGCCCTCCACCTTATATTCTGAGACAGGGTCTCTCACTGAACAACATATTGTTCAGTGAGATTGGCTAGGTTGACTTGGTTTTTATATGGGGGCCAGGGATCCAAACTCAAGCTACACTTGCCCAGTCTGGGGTCAATCATTTTAACTGCTACATTCTAGTGTATCCCATAGAAAAGTTAAGTATTCCAGCAGTTAGTAACATCAGGAGGTCAATGCCTCTCTGAGTTATGAGCAGCTAAGAATCCTACCAAATCAAGGGCCAGGGCAATCTATCTCAGTGGTGGAGCACTTACCTCCCACTGTATGGCATCTTGGGTCCAATCCCCAGGAAACCCCACAGAATCCTACCAATCATCCCACAGGGTACCATGCACTAGGGGGATGCCTTGCTCTTACTCTGATGAGATGCTTATCCCAATGCAAGGACCACACACAGGCCTCTTCCTCGCCACACTCCATCTGAGGAAGTCACTCACTAAAACCCAAACCCAACCTACATTTACAGCCTTTCAAAAAGACCCACACGAAGCACTTCCTCAGCGCAAGGCATAGCCACAACCCCCCCCACGTACCCTTTCCGGAGAAGATCGTGACTCTCGAAGGACCTGCTGGCTGAGAGCTCCGTAACTGGAATGCTGTCCTTCAGCTGCGACCCTAGTCCTCTGGCATTCTGCAACACAAAGTCAGCACAGCAGTTAAAAGACAGACACAGATAAAGGCTGTGTCCTCAAGGAGCCTGGGATCTACACAGATACAGCTGGAAGTAGTGGCAGCCATCACACAGGGTACCGTGAGTAATACCACATTTGGGGAAGGACTCTTGCTCCGACTTCTGAGTATGCCAATAGGGAAAGCATTTTATCAAAAAAATAACATAAAGACATGAGCATACGAACAAACTACAACCAGTTTGAGACGACCAACTAACATATTAATGAAGTGGCAAATTTCAAAGATGGATAGTGTGTGTGTGTGTCTCTCTCTCTCTCTCTCTCTCTCTCTCTCTCACACACACACACACACACACACACACACACAACACCTGAGTTCTGCCCTAAAATTGACAGTCATGGAAGGTTTATGGTAAGACCAATCAGACTCACTTCACTGGAAAGAGACCTCCCTTAGTTTAAAGCAATGTTTAACAAAAGGTAAAGGCCGAGGACAGATCTATGAACAACAATAAAAGACAAGGAGTTAAGGAGCTGGAGAGATGGCTCAGTGGTTAAGAGCACTGCCTGCTCTTCCAAAGGTACTGAGTTCAATTCCCAGCAACCACATGGTGGCTCACAACACATCTGTAATGAGATCTGGTGCCCTCTTCTGGCCTGCAGGCAGACACACAGAATATTGTATACATAATAAATAAATAAATAAGACAAGGAGTTAAGGCATGACACCTAGGAACATAAGTTCATAGGAACTAATGAGAAGGGGGGTTACTATAAGTAAAAATTAACGCAGCTAATTGAGATGTCGTGAAAGCTACAAGCAGCGCCTCTGGAACGGATACACTGTCACCTACAGCTAACATCACTATCTGCTCGGGTACAGAGAGGTGCTAGCCTGTGGGTAACCTGGTGTCTAACACTAGTCTCCAACCAACTATTCTGAGAACACAACTTTTTGATAGATTTCGTTCATGGGGGGTATGTCACTAGCACTCCCTGGGTCTTGCTTGAGCCTCACCAATTTTCCAATTCTGCATAGCAAAGTTTCCCTAAAAAATACAACCTTGGGGGCAGTGGTGGCACATGCCTTTAAGACGAACACTAGGGAGGCAGAGGCGGGCAGATCTCTGTGAGTTTGAGGCCAGTCTGATCTACAAGAGCTAGTTCCAGGACAGGCTCCAAAGCTACGGAGGAACTCTGTCTCAAAAAACAAAAACAGCCGGGCGGTGGTGGCGCACGCCTTTAATCCCAGCACTCGGGAGGCAGAGGCAGGCGGATCTCTGTGAGTTCGAGACCAGCCTGGTCTACAGAGCTAGTTCCAGGACAGGCTCCAAAGCCACAGAGAAACCCTGTCTCGAAAAACCAAAAAAAAAAAAAAAAAACAAAACAAAACAAACAAAAATCAAAACACAACCTCACCACCAAACTGCTAAAGACCTCTTTTATGCTTCATTAACACTAGCGAAACAAAGTCCAGGGTCCTGAATCCGCAAATCAAGAGCCTACACTGTGCCCATCCCTTCTCACAGGAAGCCATGGTGGATCAGGAAGAGAACCTATCACCTACTCTGTGGCTGTCAGGACCAGAACCATGTGATGCTTTCCCAATGCTAACTGACATCACCCCTCTACATTCCTCCTGCGGACTGCTTTACTGAAAAGTGATAATTAAGAGTTCTCTATGCACTCTAGTATTGCGGTCCCCATGTTTCCGATGTCCTGGAAAATATCAGGACTCCGTAAGGACTCCTAGTACAGTGTCGGATAAAAGTCAGTCTACAAAGATCTAAAACCATTCTCTTTACAACAGTCAGCGGTATTTGCTAACAAAAGCTTTCTGGGCGTGGTCAGGTGAGCGGCGAGGGGTGCTTGTATCAGCTCTGTGCCACGGTGACTCAGGAGTCTGCTCAAGGAGAAACAGAAAGTGGGAAAGGAGGAGAGGCCAGAAGGGGGAGAGAGGGAGTTCAAATACTAACCAATACAGACAAACTGCGCCCCAACTCATGACACGGGGAGAGATGTTTGTAAACCCAGGCTGAGTTGTATAAATGCGACCAGCGGTCGTGGGCTGGAGACTCCAGTCACCCCGAGGGAGAGGGAGAGTGGCGGTATAAACACCCACACAAGACTCGGCTTTCAGATGTGCCCTGTGCGTCCGCGCCACTACCGGGAAGGAGCGCGCAGGCCTGGGAGGCCCGGGAGACCGAAGCGCGCGGTCCTACGGGAAGCAGCACCACCCGAGAGCGTGCAGCCCGAGTCATGCCCACGATAGACTCCCTTCGGGAGCGCGCAGCCAGGATCATCCTCGAACCAGACACCCGCCGGGACCGCGCAGCCGTGATCGTGTCCGCGCCACCGACACCCGCCGCGATCACGGCCATTCGCGCTCACTCACCATCTTGGAAATCGCTCGGCACAAACCTCTAAACCCGCTACAGTCAGCCGGCCAAGCTGCTCACTTCCGTTTCCGGGGCCGAGCCCCCCATATCCGCCGGAAGTGCGTCCGTCCGGCCAGGAAGGAAAGAGGGCGTGGGAGGAGTAGGGAGTCTCTCTGTGCCGGGGCTCCCACGCTTGCGGTCCCGGGGGAGCGAGGGTCAAGGGTGCAGGTTGTGTGTGCGCTGGGCCTGGACTCGCGTGGACGGTTTTAGATAGGCGTGTGCAGATGCATAGACTATAGGCTATACAAAGAGGTCTGGGGCGCGATTTGCATGAAGTTCTGCTGATAAAGCAAAACTCGGACAAGAAGCTTTTACATTTTTATAAGTCGAAGATCCAAGGCTTGGTGTGTATGGGACTCCAAGAAAGGAGCAAGCTAACTTGGTCACTGAGCTACAACCGCAGGCGTACTCCAAGGGTTATGGTGTGGGTGTTATTAAACTTGGGGAGGAAGGGGGTCAGGTCTGGCCACCCGACCTCAATAAGCCAGATAAAAGCGGAAGGCAGAAAAAAAAAAAAAAAGAGGCTTAGTCAATGTGACCACACTGGGAAGACACAAAGGGTTGGAATCTCACTGGAACTAAATCCTTATTTCAATAAATGTATATGTGTGTGTGTGTAGCAATTTAAGTCAATGTCATCATAGTTAATATATATTAGGCTCTTATAGCTACATACATACTCTCATATCAACATACTGCATATCCAACATGAGTCATATTCCTACGTCTTTTCATTAAATTTAAGAATTTCTTAAAAATGCTTTGTTTGACTGGATGTGTGTATCATGTATGCGCTGGTTGCCCTCACTCCTTTGTGATGGTTTGCTGTATTTGATAACACAAGTCTGGGAATCTCCTGGACCTGGAGTTTTAGGTAGATGGTTGCAAGCCACCCTGAGGGTGCTGGGAACTGAAACAAGCCCTCTTTGCGAGCAGCAGGTGCTCCTAGTCACAGAGCCATCCCTCCATTTCCTTTGGCTCCCATTTCTAGAGTACAGTACTGCATGGAGGACAAGGGGAGAGTGAGGCAGCTGGTCACTTTGGTTCTGTGTGGGGGAGCATAGAGAGATGAACGCTCCTGTCCCTCTTGTTTTCATCTTGGTATTTTGCCTGGGACCGCCGCCCATGGGATGATACCTCCTCCATTCAGGGCACCTAAGTTTAGTTAAACTGTGGAGTTGGCCTCACAGGTATGCCCAGACTATGTCTCCTAGGTCAGTGGTTCTCAACTTTCCTGACCCCCAACCATAAAATTATTTTGTTGCTTTTTCATAGCTGTATTTTTGCTACTGTTGTGAATTGTAGTGTAGCTATCTGATATGTGACTCTCTCAATGGGGTTGTGATTGGGCTTCCTGGTTAAGAGCACTTGCTCCAGTTACAAAAGACCCAGGTTCATTTCCCGTCACCCCTGTCAGTGGCTCACAGCCACCTGTAACTCCAGCTCCGGGGATTAAATACTCTCTTATGGCCTTGGCAGGCACTGCACTTGGGTACACAGACAGATGCACATGAACAAAAATCAATTTTAAGATGGTTAACCATCACGATACCAGTATTGCTTTGATCCATGAGCTCTTTATTAAGTGTTCACTACACTGCATTTAAAATATCTATTTACATGTCGTCCCTCTAGGAAAATTCTAGCTTCTCATATGCATTAGGAAAACTCTTAAGAGCCTCTGAGTGATGCCATGGACTATATGGCACCCATCGCTGCTTGACAAGATCCCATTTCGACATTGCAGACCACGCTCCCCCTTTAATGATCCTCATTTCTCTTTGGGAGATTTTGAGCAGACTTTGGTAAAGGATAAAAGCGTGTACAACGTAGCCTCTCTAAACAAAATGGAACCAGGAATCCCATTGTGCCCTCCTAATTACACCAGGAACAGGAAAGTTGGCAATTTCCTAGGCACACCTGGTCCCAAGGATGAAATGTCTACAGTTCTGACCCTGACCCAGAGCCTGGGCCATTAAAGGCAAGAGTTCAGTTAATAGATGTAGAGAAACCAGGATGGCATGGCATAAGGCGAAAAGAGCAAGAGCTCAGGACCTTCCTTTCTTTTTTTTTTTTTGGGGGGGGGGGGTTCGAGAAAGCGTTATAAGGAGAACAGGCCCATATAGTAAGATTAAGGAAGAGATTACAGTATAGTAACTGCTCCCCAGAAGTCCTTTTCTCAAGGTCAGGCAGGCAGTCTGCTAAGGGTCTCCACTTCAGGGAAGTTTCTGCTTGCTAAAGCAGCCCTTCTCTTCATCTCTGGCAAGAGCAATTTAAGGGCCTTTCTTTAACAGTTGGTGCCTATTGTCAAGGCCAAGGTTAGTTTATTTCAGTCTCTGATTTCACCCGCCCCCTTTCTCCCAGTTAATCTTATGTGCAGTAAAAGGTACAGACTTTTTTCCACTGAATGCTGCTGGCAGTCATCCTGATTCACCCTCAGATTGTGTCCTTGTGGTAGCCCCCTCCATCCCCATCTCCTGTCCCCCACGCCCATCTCCCACCGACTCCACATATCCTCTTTGGGACCTGAACCACCCCAAAGCAGGTCTTTGACAGGTTGACCCTGTAGTTAAGAGCTACTCTTTCCAAAGATCAGCGTTCATGTTCTAGCACCCACCTGGAGGCTCACAAACATCAGTAACTCTAGTTCCAGAGGAGATGACGCCCTCTTTTGGCCACTACAGGCACTGCAAACATGGTGCAGACACACTTGCAGGCCAAATACCCAAACACAACTTCTTTTTAAAAAAATTGTTTAAATTATTTAAAAGTTGCAGTTTTAAGTATTGTCTGACTGGGTTGAACTGATTGGGAAGGAAAAGATACTAATGAAACCCTCCAGCTCACAGTAAAGCTGGGTATTGGGAAGAGGGCACCAGAAGATACAGAAGGGCAACAGAACGGAATACCTGCCACACAAATTATCCCATAACTTCAGAAACGGTATGGCCATGGCCGTGGCTATGGATAATACATTTTTCAATTCCCTTTTTCTTTCATTCTTAATCATTTTCAGTTAGCACACAAAGCATAGGTTTCATTGTGTCGTTTTTCACAGTATACAACTACTCTTTCTTCTTATTTGTGCTACCTCCCCCATCCCTCAGGCTTCTGTGGTGTATTGTTTTTTTTAGTTTCTTTTTTTATTAATTAATTTTACATTCTAGCCCCAGCTTCCCCTCTCTCTTCTCCTCCCAATCCCTCTCCCACCTCCCCTCCATCCCACCTTCCTCTGTATTTGCCCAGAAAGGGGCTGGCCTCCCATAGGCATCAGCAAAGGATGGCAGGCTGGCTCTTGGCAACCTATTTCTCGTGCTGGATTGGCTTGCCCAGTCTGAATACAGGGGGAGGTGCTTGTTCTTGTGGCAGCTTGATATGCCATGGTGTGTGGCATCCTCAAGCTAGCCACAAGGACCAGTATAAACTCTTGTTCAGGTACTTCTTGTCATAGTGTCCTCATAGCTTACTTTCTGATCATGGCTAGACATAACTTTTCCCCCTCCAGTTTCTTGTTTGCACGAGCAGGTCTTTACATACCCCACTACCAAACGAGCTAGTTCTTATCCTTTGGCTATCAGCTCAGTGATTCCTTACGTCATTGCCGTTACATGGTGGGCAGCACACAGGACCATTTTATTACATTGTATTTGGGAAGCACTGCGGTATTGGGAAGGCAGCTATGAACTCAGGGTCCTTGGGCTTATTTAATATGTCTGTGTTTCCTTACTTCTAGAATGAGACAATGGTAGCGTTTATCTCCACACTGTGGCTGCTGGCCTGCTGGCAGGGAGCCTCCAGCTTCGCTCCTCACCAAAGTGTGTAGTGTCTCCAAGCAATGGGCTCTTGTTGTCCAGTTGGTGACCAACCAAGAGATTGGCAAGTACATGAAATGTTTGAGGTGCATCTGGAACCTCCCTTTTAAACAATGCATAAAAACGTATCCCACACCTGGCCTTGGGGTTTTTGTTTAATGACTCATGGTTTTTAAGAGCCGCCTTATCCAGCCAATGCAGGATATCTCCAAATTCTTTGGGTTTTGTTGTTGTAATATGAGCGGTGGGGCTGCGTCCCACCACTCAGCTAGCTTTACCCGGAATAATTACACGGAAACTGTATTCTTTTAAACACTGCCTGGCCCATTAGTTTTAGCCTCTTAACCCATTTTTAATAATCTAGTAGCACCATGAGGTGCGCTTACCAGGAAAGATCTTAACCAGCATCTGTCTGGAGTGGGAGAACCATGGCGACTCCTTGATTCAGCTTCTTTCTCCCAGCATTCTGTTCTGTTTACTCCACCCACCTAAGGGTTGGCCTATCAAATGGGTCTAGGCAGTTTCTTTATTAATAAGAAATCACTCCCACATCATTTTGTTTTTGTTTTTTAAGCTTATACTCCCACTCCCCCCCTTTTCTTTTTATTTGGGTAACTTTTTTTTCCATTTACTTTACATACCAACTAGTTTCTCCTCCCTCCTCTCCTCCTGTCACCTCCCTTTTCCCATCTATCCCCCCCACTCCCCATCCACTCCTCCTCCATCTCCATTCAGAAAGGGACAAGCCTCCCTTGGGCTTTTTCAGCATCTAATGAGATGATCACATGTTTTTTTTTTCTTTTCAGTTTGTTTAGATGGTGGATCAAAACATTTTCACCCTAGTATTTTTTTCTCTGCTTTCATATTGCCTGTGCTCTGCCACCTCCCCCTTCCCCTTTTAGGCATTCCCACTCCAATGGCCCCATTCTGGCTTTCATGGACTCTACCAGTATTCTAGGTTAAACACACAAATCTTAAAACTCAAAACTCAGATCCACTGAGAGGATGTCTGTCTTTCTGGGCCTGGGTTACCTCACTCAGTATACAGTATTGTTAATTCCATACAGTTCAAATGCAGATTTCATAGCTTCATTTTTCTTCTCAGCTAGATAAAATTTCATTGTGCACATGTACCATGCTTTCATTATGCATTCATCATTGATGGATGGATTGCAGTCTGATTGCATTTCCTAACTACTGCAAGTAGAGCAGCAATAAGCACAGATGAGCAAATAGCTCTATAAGATACGGAGTCCTTTGGATGACTGCCCGATAATGGTATGGCTGGATGCTATGGTGGTTCTATTGCTAAACGAAAGGTTTTTCATCTTATCTTTAGATTTATTTATTGACTTTATTTTATATTTATGAGTGCTTTGCTCACATGTATGTCTACATACCATGTGCATGTCTGATACCGACAGAGGCCAGAAGAGGGCCATAGATCTACTGGAACTAGAGTTACAGATGGTTGTAAGCCACCATGTGGATGCTGGGAAGTGAGTCTGGGACCACAAGAAAGCCATCTCTCCAGCCCTTATTTCTGGACTTTTGAGGACTCACCACACTGATTCCCACAGTGGCTATGACAATTTGCACTCGACGACAGGAACTGGGGTGCCCTCACATCCTTGTCGCTATTCGCTGTCATTTGTTCGACACAGGGTCTCACTGTGCAGCCCTGGCTGTCTAACTATGGAGACCAGCCTGACCTCAGAGCCCAGAGACCCTTCTGCCTCTGTCTCTTGAGTGCTGAATGACACGGCTTCCCAGTGCACAGCACCCTGCCTAGCCTTTGTCTTCTTGAGCTTTGCTATTCTAACTTAGGGGAGGTGGACTCTCAAGTCGTTTAAATTTGCATCTCCCTGGCGGCTAATGATGTTGAACCCTTTTAAAAAAAATGTTTATCAGTCATCTCTCTTTTTGAGGATCTATTCAGGTCTATAGGGTTTTTTTTTTAATATCAAAATGTTAACTAAACTTAAAGCAACTTCACACTTCAGCTGACTCAGTTCTGTGTCTCCACATTTGGGCCAATTGGGCTCATTCAATCTTTATATTTTTATTCCTTTATCCAATAGGGAATTGTGTCATTGTGACTTCATTTTTATTCATTAGAATTAGTGTTGTTTGTCTAGCTTCAAGTTGAATCTGCAGAACTTGACGTCTTTAAGATGGAACCTCACTGTTCATGTCATGTGCTTCTCCGTCTGCTAGAGTGCATTTTTGTAAATTCTGTAGAATTCTACATGATGTTCTCAAAATATTTTTGTTATATTTATTCCTAGACACTTTACATTGTATTTAAATGGTGCCTTTTAGAATTAAGATTTGCATCTCTTTTGACTGACATACAGAAACGAAGTTGACCTCTGTTCATAGTTCATAGCTGAATTTTCTCTCTCTCTCTTTCTCTCTCCCCGTCCCTCAGTCACTCCCTCCCCCTCACATGTGTGTTTGGCACATGTTTGTATGTGCACACAAATGCACGTGGCTGCATGTGGGCACCAGTGCCTGTGGATTGCCTTCTGCAGTCTTCCTCGGTTTCTCTTCACGGCATTCACTGAGGCAGAATTTCCCATTAGAACCCGGAGCTCTCAGATTCAGCTGGCTCAGCTGGTCAGCACGCTCTGGGGATTCCCCTGTCTCCACCTCCTGAGTGCTAGGGCTCCACGTGTGTTTTCACCACACATGCTCAGCGTTTATACAGGTCATGGGAATCCAAACTCCTGCCATCACGTTTGATCAGCAGATGTGTTACTGGCTGAGCCACATCACAGCCTGGTTAGGCTTTCTTATCATTTGGGGAAGATTCTTTGAGTTTTTTATGTAGACAACGTTTAAAATAAATAATGATGGCTTGGGTTTTTTTCTTGTTTGTTTTCTCTTTCCACGTCTTACAATCCCTCCTACTCTGGCCTTGTGTTCTGCAATGCCTGGGTCTTCAGCACAGAGCTTTTAGGAGAGGTGAGACTGGATATCCTCTTCTTGTTCCTTGTTTTCCCAAGGCACTGATTCTAGCTGGTTTAAGACGCATTATATGCATGGGAGATGTTTTTAAAAATACACTTTATTGTGTATGCTAAGAATCACCCCCATCTTTGTTTGACGAAGACGCTTTTGTTTGGTTTATTATAAACAGCTTGTAGGTTTTTCCTGGATGCAAAAAAATAAAATAAAACAATGAAACGAAACAAAACTTGTTTTGAAACGACCATATGTTTTCCCTATTTAAGTTGTTAATGTATATTTTCTAATACCATAGTCATCTTCCACTCCTGAAGTAATCCTTGCTGATTACACACACACACACACACACACACACACACACACACACAGAGAGAGAGAGAGAGAGAGAGAGAGAGAGAGAGAGAGAGAGAGAGTTCTTCCATTTTAAGCCTTTGAGTCAACAACCAAGATTGGAGTTGAACTGATCTCTTGTCATATGATAGTCCACGTCACTCATTGCGGGGCCCAGCAGGTGCACCTCTTTTCGCAGACTGAGAGTGTTTAGGACTGAAATAATCTGTTCCTGGAATCTTGGGAAACATGCCTATAAAACTGCCTCCACCTGTGTTTCCTCTGTCGGAAATCTTTGGAGCCCTGATAAGGTTGTGTTAGTACTCCGGATGACAAACTACTCAACCGGCTTGTGAAGCAGTTCTTCCCAGACTAGAGAGCCCATGCAAACTGCATGGCCAGGTACTTTGGTCTGGGGTCCATGCTGGAACTCATATTTTCAAATTCAGAGTTTAAATTTCTTAAGTCAATTTTGTTAATTGTATGGTTTCCTCAGATTTGACATTTATTAGTAAATTGTCATAGTGTTTTTTTCTGTGTCATCACTCCTGTATTTACTTACATGATGGAGGAAGGTCATTGGCTAATAAAGTAACTGCCTTGGCCCATTTTATTGGTTAGAAGATAGGTGGGAGGAGTAAACAGAACAGAATGCTGGGAGGAAGAGGAAGTGAGCTCAGACTCGACAGCTCTCCTCTCGGGAGCAGACGCCTCAGAGAGACGCCATGCTCCTGGCTCCTGGGCAGACGCACACTATGAAGCTCTGACCCAGGATGGACATAGGCTAGAATCTTCCCGGTAAGCGCACCTAGGGGCGCAACACAGATGATTAGAAATGGGCTAAATTAATATGTGAGAATTAGCCTAGAAGAAAATGGGCCAAGCAGTGATTAAATGAATACAGTTTGTGTGTTGCTATTTCGGGCATAAGCTAGCCGAGCAGGCGGCTGGGGTGTTGGGGACGCAGCCCCGCCGCTCCTATTACTACACTTACATTTCCTTTTCCATTCTGACAAGGGCATGTGTACACTTTCCTTCATCAATGTTTTAGTTTTCTTCAATCATTATTATTTTTATTGCTGTTCTTTTGAGACAGGATCTCTTTACATCGCACTGGTTGTCTTGGAACTCACTGCTTAGACGAGGATCAGGCTGACCTTGAACTCACAGAGACCCACTTGCCTCTGCCTTCCAAGTGCTAGGATTAAAGGCCTGTGCTACCACATCGAGTTTTTCTTTTTTAAATTATATTTTATTTATTTGTGTGTTTGTGCTAGAGTACATATATAAGTATAATGTGTGTGTACATAATATATATGCATATCTATATCTACATATCTATATATCTGCACCAAGTTTCTTTTGGTTACCATTTATTATTATTTAGTATTACTATTGATCCTATCACTGCCAGGAGCCATCAATTGCCAATAGTTCCTTACGTAGGGATATGACTCTTTGACCACCTTCCCTCTCCATACTGGAATTTCCATCTAGCTTGAGCTTGTGTAAGGACTCTGTACGCTGTCACAACCACTATGAATTCATATGTGCAGCTGTCTCTCTGTGTGGCATCTGGAAAACACTGCTTTGCTGTGTCAATCGCTGCCTCTGGCTCTTACTGTTGTCCTTCTTTCTTCAAAGATGACCCCTGAGCCTTGGGAGGAGGGGTGGTGTGTGTGTGTGTGTGTTTCCCACTTAGGACTCAGTACTCCAAACTCTCTTATTCTCTGCACACTGACAAGTTGCGGAGTCACTGTGTTAATCAGTATCGTAGTTGCTGTTCCATTGCTATGATGAAACACTATGACCAAGGCAACTTATAAAGGAAGGCTTTTAATGAGGGGCTTACTTACAGTTTCAGAAGGTTAGGCCTGATCATCATGGCAAGGAGCATTGGAGTAGGCAGGCAGGCATGGTGCTGGAGCAGCCGCTGAGAGCCCATGTCTGAGCTGCAAGTTACAGGCAAAGAGAGAGTCAGGGCCTGGGGTAGGCTATTGAAACCTTAAAGCCCAACCCCAGTAAGACCCCTTCTCCAACAAGGTCAAACTTCCTAATCTTTCCCAAACAGTTCCACTAACTGGGAACTACATATTCAGATATATAAGCCTATGGGAGCCATTTGCCACCACAATCACTCTCTAGATAAGGGTTGAGCAATGCATTCATCTACAGGTATAATGAAAAAATGATTTAATACTATGCCCATTTGGCAGAATAATAGTTGTAGGGTCTTCACTAGAGCCTTTGATCTACCTAGCTATGTTAATGGTGCCAGACCTAAATTCAGTCTCGAGTGGGCCTTAAATCCAAAGAAGAAAGCATTTGGCTAGTCCTGTAACACCTGTGCCATTATTGCACCAAGGGGTATACCTAGCCTGGCCAGTCATTATTGTAGCTTGCAGGGTTCACAGCTGGCTAAGACTGATGATCACTTTCCCCCTCTGGTAGCGTGCATAGAACCTTCCAGGGCCATTAAAGCTAGCCAGCAGGGATGAAGCTTCTAGGTGAGTAACAGCTTCATTTCTCCACATTCCATGTCTCGAGTATGTGGTATCTTCAGCAATAGGTCTTGTTGTTGAGTTCTGAAAAGCAATCAAGAGCACTGGCAATAGTCTACAATGTCTGGAGGGGTCTATGGGAACTCACTGATCAACAACTCCCAGAAAGGATAAGCAATTCCTTGTACTGGGCCTTTATTTTGATAGTGTATAGTATCTTATAGTATCTGGGAGAGGTATTATCTCTCTGCTACAGGGTAATTCCACTTAAATTTTTCTCATATGACATATATGTATATATTTGAGAAAACTGGGAGTTAATTGTTTAAGCATGGTGGTTGTGACTCATAATTGCCATTTGAAAAAAAGTCATGGGTCTTGGGAGTAACAGGAGTATGACTCTTTTGTTATTTCTCTTGCTGACGCTCTCACATCTTTGTCATTTATTCTGAAGATAGATTTTTTTTAAAGATTTATTTATTTATTATGTATACAACATTCTGCCTCGATGTATGCCCGCACGCCAGAGGAGGGCGCCAGATCTCAGTACAGATGGTTGTGAGCCACCATGTGGTTGCTGGGAATTGAACTCAGGACCTCCGGAAGAGCAGTCAGTGCTCTTAACCTCTGAGCCATCTCTCCAGCCCCTGAAGATAGATTTTAAGTATACAGTGTGAGGATGCATTTCCTTGTTAGTACAAAGTCATTCTAGTGCAGGAACATAGTTAATTGTAGTAGTTACCAGATGTAGAGGGTCTGGTTTATTTACATGTATAAAACTTCTATTTGGTTTTAATGCCTGGGAAAGAGGCATTAAAAGCTCAGCAGCTGCACTGACAAGTCCAAAGTGCTTGACTCCACACACTCACCTCTATTTCATCAGCACACTGCATTCAAATGATCTGTACTTGGCATTTGAAAAAGCAACATCACAACTAACCCCTCTAGAGTAGTAGTTTTCAACCTTCATAATGCCGCAACCCTTTAACACAGTTCCTCATGTTGTGGTAGCCTCAAACCATAAAATTATTGCTGTTAACTACCTCATAGATGTGATTTTGCTACTGTTATGAATCAGAGTGTAAGAATCTGTGTTTTCTGCTAGGTGGTTGTGGCACACGCCTTTAATCCAAGCACTCTGAAGGCAGAGACAGGTGGATCTCTGTGAGTTCGAGGCCAGCTTGGTCTACCAAGTGAGTTCCAGGACATGCTCCAAAGCTACAGAGAAACCCTGTCTCAAAACAAACAAACAACAAACCATCTGTGTTTTCCAATGTTTTAGGCGATCGCTGTGAAAGTGTTATTCAACCCACCAGGGGTTGTGACTCACAGGTTGAGATCTACTGCTCTAGAGGGAAATTAATATTTACTATAGCTTAGATTTATACAAATAATCTTATTTTTTCATGACATTAATCAATAACCCCTTTCCTTTGCTACTGAATAATTACTTTATTCTTTGAATTTACCAATAGTTATTGATTAAAGTGTCTAGCATGTTAGTTTGTGGGAGTGCAGTGTTTGCTGGCATGTTTTCTGCCCTCATGGGGTTCCAGTTTTCTGAGGGCAACACACACCTGTAGTAGGAGCTGCGGTGGGCTGCGTTTCCTCCTAGCTCAGCACGGCTAACTTTACCCAAAATAATTACACGGAAACTGTATTCTTTTGAATACTGCCTAGCCCATTAGTTCCAGCCTCTTATTGGCTAACTCTCACATCTCGATTAACCCATTTTTAATAATCTGTGTAGCCCCATGAGGTGTGGCTTACCAGGAAAGATCTTAACCTGCGTCTGTGTCTGGTGGGAGAATCATGGCGACTCCCTGACTCAGCTTCTTTATCCCAGCATTCTGTTCTGTTTACTCCGCCTACCTAATTTTCTGTCCTATTAAAGGGCCAAGGCAGTTTCTTTATTTAACCAATGAAAGCAACACAAAACAGAAGACTCCCACATCACACACCTGCCAAGTAACCAAGTGTCTGTGTTTCTTTTCTTGTTGCTGTAGTTAAAACTGACTGAAGCAATTTAGGGGAGAAAGAGTTTATTCAGGGTCACAGTTGATGGTTACAAATAAATAGAGAAGAATATTCAAGCCATCAGTAGTGTATGTCAAACAGGACGGATGAACACTATCAAATGCCTACGGACGCACTAGGGAAGTTCCTTCTGCAGCAGACGCAGATCTTGCAGACTCGACTGGAGTTTTATAACCTGCTGGTATAATCTGGCTGATACAGAGAGTAGATGGGAAACCAGGTTTCGTCCACACTCACAAGATCCGACATTCCTGATGAACTGAGCCATCAGGCTTGAGAGTGGGAGAGGGAAGCACAGGAAAGAGAGGGAAGGGCAGAAAGAGGCATAAAGAGAGGGAAATCCCTGAAGCTGGCTGACCAGTATCAGTGAGTGTCAGGTTCAGTAAAAGACCCTTTCTCAACGATTAGCTAAGCTACAACTGAAGGTGGCAGATGTCAACCTCTGGCTTCCACGTGTACACACATGCATGTATTACCCCCCCCCACACACACACACAACTTAAAGAAACAACAATAGGGCTGAGAAGATGGCTTAGTAGGTAAAGCATCTGTCATCTAAACATGAGAAACTGAGCTCAGATCCCCAGAACCTACAAAAGTCAGACACAGAAGCATAAATCTGTGAACCCAGTAAAACTGGAGGCAGAGACAGGATTCCCAGAGACTCAGGGGCCAGTCAGCTAGGTAAACACAGAGGCAAATAAGAGACCAAGTCTCACATAGGTGGAAGTCAAGAATAAACACCTAGGTTGTCCTCTGACCTCCACATGTCATGTCTGTGTTCACAAGAACATTCGTACTGGGGGCTGGAGAGATGGCTCAGAGGTTAAGAGCATTGTCTGCTCTTCCAAAGGTCCTGAGTTCAATTCCCGGCAATCACATGGTGGCTCACAACCATCTGTAGTGGGGTCTGGTGCCCTCTTCTGGCCTGCAGGCATACTCACAGACAGAATATTGTATACATAATAAATAAATAAATATTTTAAAGAAAAGAACATTCGTACTCCCCCACACCATACACATCCACACACATACCATACATACATAGACATACACACATACTACACACACACACACACACACACACACACTGATTTAAAAAAAAAATCAGACGAACAAGAAAAAGGAATTAAAAATCTCAAAAAGGAGCCTGGGCTCCTGCTCAGTGATAAAAACGAGCCCTGGCTTTGACTCCCCTCCCCACATCCCAAGATAAACATTTGCCTCTACTAGGTTTCCCTCTTGTTCATTATAAGGAATCCCACACCAAATTTTTCGTGTAGGGGCTGGAGAGATGGCTCAGTGGTTAAGAGCACTGACTGCTCTTCAGGAGGTCCTGAGTTCAATTCCCAGCAACCACATGGTGGCTCTCAACCATCTGTAATGAGATCTGGCGCCCTCTTCTGGCCTTCAGGCATGGAGGCTGAACACTGTGTACATAATAAATAAATCTTTAAAAAAAAAATTTTTTTTTCGTGTAAAGACATGTCTGTGTGGGTCAGCCAGGTCCTGTATCTGAGGATGTGGTGACTTAGACATCAGACCACCCCCCTTGGAATGGCCCCACAGTTGAGTAGGTTCCCTCCAAATACAAAGCTATCTCTTCCTTCCACCTCCCAGGACTGGGTTGATGTAGCCCAGCCATCAAAATGTCACACACGTTTAAAACAATTACTGCAGCCACATCAAGAAGGACAGAGCTGCCAGCAAGCACCCCGGCAGCTGTTCTGTCAGCATGAAGGTGCCCAGGAGACAGGCTGCACTTTCTCCTCCTTCCAGGCTCCCTGGTGTTAAAGTGCGGGACCTCCACCGAGCTAAAGCTCATTTTACTGCAGGAAGTCCATTCAGCCTAAGTCCAACAAATGCTTTCCTTTCCCCTGACCATGGAAGAACTCCACTTGCAGGGCGACGTGATCCCGGGCCGTGTACTTCAGAACTGCTGACCTCAGAAGGGTTCTCAGAAAGAAGCATGGCTTATTTTTCTTTTACGCACAGCCCGATTTCCTCGTACACTTAAATGCACATGGGAAAAAAAAATGAGTCATTCATGTTTCTATCTTTAGTTTGCAGAAACAAAGCGGTGGGTCACAGAGCCTGTCAGAACGACCCAGATATAGCTTTATCGAGATAACGTGCGTATTCAAAGAGCCCCAAATTCTATTTCTGTGCTAGAGTTGTGGGGCTGGAACTGCAAGTGTCTAGTCACTCAGAATTTGGCAGATCAGGATGTGACCAGTCACAAACAACCTTCCCACAGAGATAGCACACAGCAACTCGTGGGTCAGCCTCCCTCCTTTAGGATTAGCCAGGCCTGGGGCCAGAGCTCAGGAGAAACTGTGAAATTCACATTGAAAGAGCATCATAGAGGTCAGGCTAGATAATGAATTGTGGTGGGGATTAAATGAAGTACCCTGGATGACAAATGAAAGCCTATATTTGACACATGGGATGCATTTTTTTAATTAAAAAGAACTTGAAAATCTTCTCTTTGCTGATCCAAAGCTAAGTTTGTATCCAAAGAAAACAACTCAAGTTGATCTGGAGGAATTCATCTACTCACAGGATTTACTCCTGGTTTTTTTGTTTCCGAATCTTCCCTTTATAAGGCCGTCATCTCCTACTCTCTGATACTGTTTCCTTTGGAGACAGGGTCGCACCATGTAGCCCAGGTTGGCCTGGAACTTGCTAGGGAGAGCAGGCTGGCCTCGGATTCTCAGAGATCCACCTGTCTCTGCCTCTCAAGTGCCGGTAGCTCTGAGCCAGGCTTGTTGAAGAGCACCTTAAAGCCAGTTCACCTGAGTGGGTGCTGCTGAGGGGAGCATTTCAGTTAGCAAGGGCCACGGCAGCTGTACAGCTGGTGACTTCTCAGAGTGGAGCTGAATGAGCACCAGCCATGGTGGAGGGAGGGGGCAGGAGCCCAGGGAGTCCCCTTACCCCATCATTTTGAATAAGGTGTGCTCTTGTCACACGCTCCCTTCTAAGCATTCAGGAGAGCACGTTTCCCAGCTCTGTGAATACAAGGTGTGGGAAACCTTTGTGTTGGTGGAGGTGGGGCAAGAGAAATGTCTAGGCTCCTCCAGTAGCCCTTCTGGATCCCTTAAAGTGAAAGTACATGCTATTTGCCGTTAGCAAATAAAACAAACAGCATTTGTTTGATCTCTAGGAAGCCCTTTCTTGTTAAGGTAACAGTCTGTCTGACTTTCATGTTTCAGTATTCATTGTAGGTTTAATTATTTTTTAAAAGTTTTGTTTTAAACTATTAAAAGTGTTTCAGTGGCTTCAGATAAACATGGCTGGCTTTGTTAACAAGTCAAAATAAATTTCCCACAAAGCAGCAAAATGTGGCAAAGATAATATACCTCATGGGGTCGGCCTGTTCCCAAACATGATTCTCAGGGGGCCCCTCTGGACAACAGCCCTCGTCATTCTTGTTCTGAGAAGCTTCCGGAAGCCCCCCGACTCTAACCCACCCACCCTTTCTGGAAACTAGCAAAGTATGAGGAAAAATCACCACAAAACTGAAGAATCCCAGGGAGGCATGTTGTCTGTTTTCAGACTGCCAATGTTTTCACAGATACACTCAGCCGAAGCTTATGATGGCGTTCACACAGAGCTCCTGCTGGGAGAGCTATGGAAAAACAAATGCGTCTCCGTGCAGATCTGCTATCCAACGGCTGCTCTTAATTCAATTTGAGAACAATCTAGAAGATCACATTGAAAACACCATATCTCTCCAGGCTAATGAACTTTGGTTGTAATCTTTTCTAACTAAGACTTCCATTTTGAAAAACTTAAAATTAGCAACTGGGGGTAGAGAGGTTCTGGGCAACCAAGAGCACTTGCTGCTGTTGCAGAGGGCTTGGGTTGGGTTCCCACTTGGCAGCCTGGTCATCATCTATAACTCCGGTTCCAGGGGGACGCCCTCTTCTGGCCTCCTCGGGCACCAGAGACGCAAGCGGTGCACACACACACACACACACACACACACACACACACACACACACACACACACTAACAGGCAAATACTCATACACATAAAATAAACTTTAAGAGTAAAATTTATAAAACAGATCGATGGGTTTCCGTTTGCAACTCATGTTCTAGGCTTAATACCGAGAACTTGAGAAAGTTCGTTTGCATTTCCATTTTATTCTTTCTTCCTATCCCGATACATTTCCTCTTTCTAGAGTGCTGTCCCTTCCCCAGCAGCAGGTTTGGGATTAGAGGAGGAATGGCTAAAATGTTTGTGCAGTTCTCAAAAACGACGGTAGGTGGCGATGAAAAGCCGTGCCTCTCGGCTGCCGGTCTTTTCTGACCTAAATCAAATGTTCCCGGAATGAGAAGAATGCTGCCTAAGAGGGAGAGACAGACTGGAAATCCAGTTTGTTCCTCCCCTACGTCCCCACAGGTGTCTCTAGGACCTAGCCTCCTACTTTGAAATGGGAACCAACTCTTCCCTCAATCTGAGAATTCTACTGCAATGAAAGAAACGAAAGGAAACCTTGCGAAGGATTTTATCAGCGCAAAGCCAGGGGTGTTACAACTCTGCGGCCAATGCTGTTTGCTGAAACAAAACAAAGATGTGATTCAACAGCATATAAAACATCTAGACTTTACAAGAGTTCACTTACAGATGCAGTCCTAGCCTCACATTCCTGAAAGGAAATATTGCCCAAAGGGAATAAAGAGAAAGTTTCTAAGCTTTTTCTCTAAGGGAACAGTTAGTCCGGTGGATTACCCGAAGATAGCAAGGAGCTGCAGCGGTGGCGCTTAGTTGGCGGGGGAGGGGGGGCTCCGCGGTTAGCTGTCAGAAAGGAATGGCGGGTGGGTTTGCTGAACAGGGGGGTTGTCACTTATTCTTTCCCAAGACCCCAAATCGACAATTGGCCAGCTAAATGGATTTGTTGGAGAAGGCTGTGGGAATAAGAAAAAAAAAAGATTTAGAGAGTGCTACAAGTTTGGGCACATTGTAGATCTGGCTGTGGGCCAGGGTACCGCCAGTGAAAAGCAGAATGGGAAAGCTCAAGGCTGAGAGTCATATAAACTGGGATTATGTAATACTAGCATTAGAGAGTGTGTGTTCTGACTTCTCTCCAAAAGCGAAAGTCCCCAAAACATTAACTAGAGGCGGGGGCGAATGTACCAGTGCTTGTCTTAAGCCTGGGGCAAATGTCCCCAGAAGATGTCTGAAGGCGGGTCTCTGTGACATTCGAGGCCCAGATATCTTTGCAGAGAAGCCCACTTCAGCAGCTTTGACTCCGTCCGACGACCTGCGGTGTATAGACATATTTGTGGAGTTCCAAAAATTCCACACAAGATCTGTTTGTCTTTTTATTTGGACAATGATTTTTATTTTTAATGTAAACACATATACACTCTTTTTGATCAGTTTTGGTTAAAGAGAAATCAAACCAAAACCACAGCAAGTTCCTATCTGCCTCCTAGTTTCCCAAATTCTAATTCTCCTCCATAACTGAAAAAAAAATTTTTTTTGAGACAAGTTCTCACTTTGTAGCCGAGGCTAGCCTCAAACTCACCACCTTCCCTGCTCCACCTTCCAGAGCAGAGGCTGCAGGTGCATGCTGCCACACCTCATGCCAGGCCCCTGTTTTGAGCATCTTATGTCAGTGTGTCAGATCTGTCACAGTGGGTAAGAAGGCACAGAAGAGCGAGCTCTGGTTCTTACTAATGAGTTTCAGGGAAAGCCGGAGGATGGTCCAATCAGGAAAGTGTTTGCCCTCTGAGCATATGGACTTGGCTGGTCCCTCAGAATTTCCATAAACAAGATACACACATAGCAGGGCACATTTATAATTCCAGCGCAGGGGAAACAGAGATGGAGATCCATGGGCAAGGCCAGCAACTGAGGGGGACGTTCAATGTCAGCCTCTGGCTTCCACATGCTTGCAAACCCATAGGCACACGTACACATGCACAGTGCCACACACAGGTGCACAGACACACACACACACACACACACACACACACACACATGAGCCAGAGAGAGTTCTTTGTGGGTTCACTGGAGTCAGCCTGTGTCATGTGACCACTTCTCCCTAAAGGGGATTTTCCAGACAGAACACGGTGTCAAGGGCGGGGATTCATGGGTGGGAGGCTCCCATCCAGCAGGGAGATGGTTTATTCTCTCTCTCTCTCTCTCTCTCTCTCTCTCTCTCTCTCTCTCTCTCTCCTCTCTCTCCTCTCTCTGCTTCAGGGTCCGGTCCTGGGTGCTGTGCAAACTGGATTGCTGGGCAGAATCTGTTGTTGGGTAATATGGGTTCGGGGGTTCATCCCAGAAGCACAGTTCCTCCTCGCTTTGCATCAACTCCTGGTTGAACGTGGGAGCCTGATCATGGTGCATAACTCCGTATGTGGAGACTTGGGGAGCCCCTTCGGAGAGGACGTGAACCCCTAATTCTTTCAACTTCAAAGGGCATTTCCCAGACATTTGATTCATTTTTTATTTTCCATTCGTAGCTATCTACATGCCCTGCATCATAGCCCTCGTGTGAAATTTTGATAGGCAGAGTGTAGAGACCTTTGAAAAAAAAACCCAAAGAACAAAGCACAGCTGTTTCATGATCCCATACCTGCAATTAAGCCGTCACCCTAAATAACAGAGAGTGTGTTACACACTCTCGGGGTTCCTGGTTCTCACACAAGTTTCTGCTCGGCTTGTTCCACAAAACAAAACCAAAACAAACGTTGCCAGCTCTTTAAGAACACAGTGCTCCATTCTCCAATATCAGAGTGCTCTCCTGCATTTAGATTTGGGGTTCAAATAAGTGAGGGACCTGTTGGCAGGGTGCCCCTTCCGTTTCATAGCAACCCAACCGTCCAATGTGCAAGGACTAGGTGAGTTGAGATTCTACTATGAAATATTATGCAGAAATTAATCCCCAAAGTGTAAGAACTCTGTGGCAACCGGGAAGTCTCTGGGTTATAATTAGTGTCACATGAACACAAAAGGACAGCACACATTTTGGGTACACCCATGCCACTTAGGGCTCTAAATGCACCCCAAACAAGTGCCAGTCAACCACCCCAAGCATGGACAGCCACGCAGCTAAGGAATTATCTTGCCTGCCCCCTCCTTCTTCAGCCCTCAAACAATGACTGTGGGGAACTAATGCATAAGAACCCCAGCTCTCTTGACCTAGGGCAGGATAATTTTGAGGTCTGCGCATTGCACGGTGTCCCCAGAGTCCCTTCAGGGAGGTCACTCAACAAATGCTGTTCTCTTTACTTACGACTTTCCCATCTCTGTATTGCTGGCCTGTAATTCCGGTCAGATCCATGCTTCCTGTAAAGTGTCTTATTCTTCTGGGAAAACGCGAGGCCTGAGAGGCTGACTCACGGGTACAGATTATCCCAGCTGACTACCATATAGATAACATGTTTGCACAGAGGTGGGGAGGCACACAGCAAAGCAGGAGGGAAGTGAGGATGAGGATGGTGCTGGGTACCCTAAACTGCCTGTGAAGTTGTTTCAGCATGTTAAAGTTATTTGAGCTTGATGGTTTAAGTGACAGCGCAGGCATCTGTGCTCCCAAATCCACACGCACAGAAAGCTGGGAACAGAAGTGAGAAGTGATGCCTTTGGAGGGGTGGCAAGAGGACTCCGTGGGTTAAGATGCCTTCTGCACAATCCTGAGGACCTAAGTCCAATTCCTGGAACCCACAAAAAGCTGGATGTGGCCACAATTTCAGAGTTCAATTGAAACATTTGAGGTGGAGACAGAATAGACTTGAGAGAACAGACTCGAGGGCCCTGCTGTCCTGGGTTATGGCAGAAATGGTCAGAGACCCCGACTCAATAGACTTGAAAGAGAAAACCCATTCTAGAAAGTTCTCTGGCCTCCACACAAACCCTTGCACTCACACACACGTGAAAAATACACATACTAATTACAAATAAAGACCTTACACATAGCTTTGGGAGACACAAGATGCCCCTAGAATGGTCAATGACCTGGAAGAGAGGAGAGAATCAGTGGGGTGCCTGGATGCCAATGGGGCCTGTGACCTTGCAGAGGCTAGACTGCCACCCAGACCACATCCAAACCTCATGGAAATTCAAAGTCTGCAGTTCTTAGTGCCCCAGCATAAAACAAAAAGATTTAAATACTTGTTTTAAAGAAGTACTATTAAACAACACAGGTCACATTCTTTCTCATTTCCCTCCAAACCCCCGATTCCTTCACACACACAGGCAAGATCATTTCTGCTTTTAAAAATGTGATTTATGGCTTATAATATGCGAAGAGATTCTTGGGTTCACTGGTATGTTTTCTCTGTCAAACCTATTTTTAATCTAAAGCCGTGAGTTTAGTTATCTTGTTTCCAGGAACATTCTAGCAGGCTTAGTAACACACATTTTATTAGTCTATAATCTCTTCTTTTGAACTCTGGGCTAAAAAGAAAATGTGTAAATACATAGCTACTCTCACTGCAAAGGGAATTTATTCACAAATCTAGTTTCTAGATGTGAAAGTGGGCAAGCATATGGACTCACAGATAAAATTAGTATTTCTTGAGAATTTCATAGTACTGTATTTATGTCATTTCCACTCCTCCCTTCCCCCCCCATGCAACTCCTCACCTGACCCTCCCCCCACTACTTCTCAAATTCATAACCACATCTTCTCTATTATTGCTAATATATATTTATATTTACCTATGTATGTATATAACACACACAGGCATCCGTTTAGTGTTGCTTGTCAGTGCATGTGTTTAGCAAGCTGAGCTGAGCTTCCTGTTGCTTTTTGAAATGGGAGTGGGAAGTTACTGTATCCAAGAGGGTAAGTGACTTCATTTGAAAGGCTAATTAACTCAACTTGTAAGCTTTTCTTCCCTAGGAGGCGCAGAGTGGGCGGAGTAACTTTCTAGCAGTGGAATGGGGAAGGAAGTTCCTTCCTTCCTTCCCTTCCTGTTTTCCTCACAGCAAAACCAAAGAGAGTTGACTAAAAGTGTGGGGCGGGAAGGAACTTGTGGTTTAGGTTAAAGTCCTGGATCATCTGCCTTGACTGGGAGGTTTTGGTGAGTTACTTCACTTCTTTGTGTCTGATTTGCCTTCCTGTGGAAAAGGGAAATGCCCAAGAGAAAAGCCTCATGTCAATGGAAAGCAACCCAAATGCACACCAGCAACTGTGTGTGAAGGAGAATTACACAGCAGAGAAAATGGATGAACTGTAGCAAGCATGAATCAGAGGAGTGAATCTAAGGAATAGGCAGGAAGAAGGAAGGAAGGAAGGAAGGAAGGAAGGGAGGGAGGAAGGGAGGAATAAGTGAATAAATTTTCAAATAACAGCAAACAGTAGTCATTTTAGATATAAAATGGAAGAAGCAAATATAAGATTCTGCAAAACTGGAGACACCTTTAATCCCAGCAATCAGGAGGCAGAAGCAAGCAGATCTCTGAGTTCGAGGCCAGCCTGGTCTACAGAGCAAGTTCCAGGACAGCCAGGGCTGTTACACAGAGAAACCCAGTTTCAAAAAATAATAAATAAAATAAAAGTCTGCATAATGATTCCATGTGAGAAGAGCCAGGGAAGATTGATGTGGGTTACTGTTAACATTCTCATTTTTGAGTGTATTTTATTATTCAAAATATGGATAAGTAGAGGCTGGAGAGATGGCTCTTGGAGAGGAACCAGGCTCAATTCCCAGCAGCCACAGACGACTCACAGCCATCAGTAACTCCAGTTCTGGGAGATCTGACACCCTCTTCTGGCTCCCTTGAGTACTGCATACACATGATGGCATTTAGGTAGGAAAAACAAACCCAATCAAATGACCATACACACAAAATAAACAAATACATAAATCTAAAATTTTGAATAAATAAAAGATAGATGAAAGAGAGCCATGCTTATGACAAGGACCTGAACTCAGTGGTGGCGCTGTGGCAGCGCTAAGTGTCAAGTTGACACAATCTAGATTCACCGGGGAAGAGTCCCACTGAGGGACGGTCTACATTGGGTTGGCCTGTGGAGGGAATGTCTTGATTATAAATTAATATGGGAAGACCCAGCCCACTGTGGGTGGCACCATTCCCTAGGTAGCAGTTCGGATCTGAGCCAACCATTCCTCTCGATGTGACCAGCTGTTTAAAGTCTTCACTTCCCCTCAGGGATACAGGTGTAAGCTGGAATCCGTGGACTGCAAGGAATCCTTTCTCCCCTAAGCTGCTAGTTATCGGGCCGTTGTGTCACGGCGACAGAAATGAAACTAAGACACAGAAAGCCTAGGGCTGTTCCCATCTGCTTCTTTACCCCCCCCCCCCACACACACACAGAAGGTCAGGACCTTTCCTCCTAAGTTGCAGAGAGACATTGAATGAACCAGTGTACGAAGCACAAAGCAAACCCAATGTTTTCCAGGCCCCACGTTGTGATTATTATTACCTCCAAATCTAGCTTGGAACAAGTTGCTATTCTTTAACATTCACTTGAGGGAGATGGTCCTTATCCGTCAGGGTGTCCCACTGCGGAGTGTCTGCCGCAGAACCGAAAGTGGCTACCTTCTCTTCCTTGTGTCCAGACATTAAGATCAGACCTCATCCCAATTGTCAGAGCTGACCCTGTGGCGAGAAAATTCATAACAGAGTCCCTGGGGACTCTTTTTTGATGGACATGGGCACAGATATATGATTACCGATAGTCTTCACTATACTTCTCCACAGGGCCAGAAGGACAATTTGATTCTCAAATAGGTGAATTCAAGTACCGGCTCTAAATGGCGGGTGTGATTAGCCTAGTCAAGCCCCAGTTGTTCTACTCGACAGAATTTAGAGACGTTTAACTACAGTTAATGAGAAATTATTATTGGGTAAATGTTCCTTAAATGTCAAGGGTACTTTTTCAACCCAGGAGGTGTTGGGGGGAGGGGGTGCTTCTCACTGGGAATAAGCGTGTTCTCAAAACACTGTTAACTACATTTCAAAGCTTCAGCCTCACAGAGTTAACTGGGAGTGGGATGGGGGCTGAGACCTTCCCAGGTGGGGGGTACACCCTGAATACCATGGCACGACCACCTGGGACTTTTTAGTCATACATGGAAATGACAATCTATTCTCGGGAGCTTGAGGAGAGCTGTATCTTCCAACAACTGAGTAAGACATCGGGCTTGTTTCTCTGTGTTTGATGGCAAAAGAAAGAAGATGTCGGAGGACTTTGCAAATGGGTGGATTTCTTTGTTGCTGCTGCAAACACCCTTTGCAGAAAACACACACACACACATTCACGCATGCACGCGCACAAATGTCTGCTGGGTGAAGGAGGATCGACGTTGGACCCTCCAGGTGCAAACATGCCTGGCAAAGGCTTTGTGGCCATGGCGTTGCCAGGGCAGTGGCTCCAGGTGTTCACTTAGGAGTCACTTAGACCTGGCCCTGCCAAGGATAGGAAGCCGCCTCAGGCTTAGCTGCCAAGCCTGAGTGTACTTGTGTGGCATCCCTCAAGCTTATCTGGGGTTTCTCTCACAGTTTGCATTTTCTCTCAAGGGCTGTTTTTTAGTGTGTGTGTGTGTGTGTGTGTGTGTGTGTGTGTGTTTGTCTGTGTGTTAATGCAGATGCCCACGGAGGCCAGAAGGGACAGATCCCCTGGAACTGGAGTTGTAGGTGTTTGTGAACTGTCTGATATGGATGAGAGGGAACCGAATTCAGGTCTTCCATAAAACCAACAAGTGCTCTTCACCGCTAAGCCACCTCCCCAGCCCCTGAAGCTTGTGTTTTTCAAAACATACTGTACTCTACCCACGGACTGATCAGTATCCAGACAGCCACGATCCTTCCAATGTTCCTCTTCCTCAATACGACTCCTGTTCAACTCCCCTGGGCTAGAAAACACCTTTAGTGTTAGCTTGAACCCCGCTTATCTGATTTGCTGATGTTATGACTTGTTTGCTGTAGAATGAGGGTTCTCTTAAAAGAAGCCTACAACAATCTTTTGTTTAGAGGCTCAGTGGTCGAGCGTTTGCCTAGCATGCCCGAGTCCTGTGGGCTTGCTCCCCAGCACTCCAGAAAGAAAATTACTTTGCAAGTTTTTGTATTAGTTTCTCTCTCTCTCTCTCTCTCTCTCTCTCTCTCTCTCTTTCTCTCTCTCACTCTCTCTCTCTGAGTATGAGTGCTTTGTCTGGATGTGGATCTATGCACCATGGGTATGCAGTACCCACAGAGGGCATTGGAGCCCCTAGAACTAAAGCTGTGAATCTCCACGTGGATGCTGGGACCTAAGCCCAGGTCCTCTGCAAGAGCAGCAAGTGCTCTTAGTTGCTGAGCCATCTCTTTAGGCCCTGGAAATGACTTTTAATGGGCACATGCTACTTGTATATATTCATGGGCTGTGGTGTGATTTTACATGTAGCTGCAATGTGCAGCGAGCGATGCAGTCTGGGTAATTCCCATATCCATCATGCCAGAAAAAAAGAGCATATAGATACAAGACTATTTATAAAGACACAGATAGACTGTGTGTTGAAATCCACAAACCTAAAGATTGCAAAGGACACAATGGGTGGAATGAGGGCCAAAAGGAGGCAGGGAGGAGAGGGCAGGGAAGAGGCAGTGGAGGATAGGGGTGTCCGGGGTTTGAATGTTGTCCCTACGAATGTCCAGAGGCTGAATGTGAAGTGAAGGAAGAACGAAGGCAGAAAATAATCCTGCTCAGACCCAAGCTGTGCAAGGAGGATGTAGATGAGAGAACCAAACTGTACCAGGAGGGCGGAGGTGAGAACAGAAGCTGGGGAGCTGGCAGTTGCAGAAATCCCCTAGTGGGGCACAGCTGCCTCAGCATGGTAAGCAGCCAAGCAGGAGAAACAGCTACAAATCCTCTGAGAGAGCCGAGCGCCCAGGAGAGGAGCTGAGGGATAGTGATGCAGCTGTAGTCACCAGGCCTGGTCCCCGGATGTGGACGGGACCTAGAAGGGGAAGTCATGAAGCAGGCTGTGTGTGGGGAGGTGACTTTGTCCTTGGCAGCTTAAGGCCTGTGATGAAAACTAGAGAGGCGGATGGGCGGCACGGATTACCCAGGCCTCAGACAGAAGTGATAGGACAGTGACCCAGCTCACCAGGACAGGGAAGTTGGGCAACCAGGAATGCTGGGGAGGGAAGGGTGGGGAGTGTGAGGTCTCAGGGCTACTTAGACTCAGTGGGTGATGTTCTGGAGGCCTCAGTACGTGACTTGGAGAAGAGGAAAGGCTAGGGTGTGCCAGGGGTAGGAGGCTGGTGGGAAGCAGTCATGGGGTGGGTGCAGTCAGCAGAGGGGTGAGAGGCAGCTCACCATTTGATCTCAGACAATGGGGTGCCCCACTCAGAAATGTGAGAATGGAAGAGGAGTCTGTAGGTTCTCTGACCCTTGGCTCCAAGCTTGAAATGTGGAGGGCAGAGCCCCAAGGCCGCTAATATTTCATTGCACCTTGATTTTACATATACTGTATCCCCACAGCTCGTACAGCAGACAGCATTGCTTCCTCGCATCAAAGAGCCCGAGATAAGCAGACTCACACGCTTGGATTAAAATCCCAGCTCTGTGTGTGGGTGCACCCCTCGTGGTCCTGAGTTCCTTGTTCGTGCTCCATCTCCTTCTGCTCCTGATTTGGACCTTGAGATTTCTGTCCGGTGCTCCAATGGGGATGTTCTATTGGGAACTCACCAAGGCCAGCTGGCCTAGGTCTGAAAAAGCATGGGATAAATCCGGACTAGCTGAACATAGCGGACAATGAGGAATACTGAGAATTCAAGAACAATTGCAGTGGGTTTTTGATCCTACTGCACGTACTGGCTTTGTGGGAACCTAGGCAGTTTGGATGCTCACCTTACGAGACCTGGATAGAGGTGGGCAGTCCTTGGGCTTCCCACAGGTCAGGGAACCCTGATTGCTCTTTGAGCAGATGAGGGAGGGGGACTTGATCGGGGGAGGGGGAGGGAAATGGGAAGCGGTTGCGGGGACGAGGCAGAAATCCTTAATAAATAAATAAATTTAAAAAAAAATAAAATAAAATCCCAGCTCTGCACAGAAGGTGAGCTGTCCACACAACGGGAATGTGACTCAGCCTGAAACAGGACACACAACGTGGAGGAAGCTGGATTTTTGTCGTCAGAGTGACATGGAACAGCTGAAGGGGGACAGGTGCTGTCTGAGGCTATCACAGAGCTTGGCGAGCAGAATGGTGCTTGCTGGGGGGGGGGGGCAGGCAAAGGAAGAACCGTCGTTTAATGAGGACACAGAGTTTCGATTTGCGCTTGTTGAAGATGCCCTGCACTGTGCATTTAAAGGTTACCATGGCAACTTTTCAATGTTTGCTTCTTCATCTGTGATGGAAGGTGACTTGGATCAATCACCTGTCCATGGGGACAGTCTAAGGACCGAACTCCACAAATCTTCTAGCATCCTGCCTGGCCACTCACCTCTCATAATTTAGTTAAATATCCTAAATTGAGTTCCAATGTTGTTACTTCTTGGGCGGTTTCCTTGTAAGGACCCGGCCCTAGCTGGGCTTTTCTGGGCCTGTCGTAGGGGAGCTCACAAACACAGCCCTGAGCTCTGCCCAGATTTGTAATAGGGCTATGCAAGCTTGCACTCCCAGCATTCCTGTTTTTGCTGAGAGTACCTGACATGGGGGGATGGCGAGCCAAATGGAGAGGCCACCCTTCTAGTCAAAAGAAGTCTCTTGACCGAACACATAAATTAGGAAGACATTGACGACAACCGGCAGGAGCCCTGAATTTTCAGAATTGCAGGACCTTCAAAATAGAAAGGCCCTCCACAACACTAGCAATGGGTGTCTAGGTGGGTCTCCAACAGAGGTAGGGTGGGGTGGGGGCAAATCTAGAAAGTGCCCTGCTGTGGTGACAGAGGCCATTGTGGTGGCCGAGGCAGGGTGGGCATGCGTGATAAGACCAATGCAATAAGTTTAGGATGCCCAGAGTGTAAAGAACCTGGCCATGGAGGAATAGGACACTTTCTTTATTATCATGTATTGTGTGTGTGTGTGTGTGTGTGTGTGTATGCGTGCGTGTGCGTGCGCGCCAGCAACAGGGGTAGAGGTACCTGAGAAAGCCAGAGACATGGATCCCCTGGAAGGGAGTTCCAGGTTAGTTGCTTGGTGTAGGTGCTGGGAGTCGAACTCCAGTTCTCTGGAAGAGTAAGTGCACACGCTTAACCGCTTTGCCACTTCTCCAGAGCCCCAAAGACATTTCCTTAACTGTCCCTTTGGCTAAGAGTTTTTCTTATTTCTTAATGAGGAGAATGTAGGTGTTTGTGTCAAAACACTTTTCAAGAACACAGTGGCTGTTTTGCACAAACTCGTGGTTAATGGGAAGTAACCAGGTTGGTCTTTTTTCAGAGCATGGGCTTGAAGCCCGTCAGTCATTCCTCTGCTACCTTCAGAAGTCCTTGGGGGTAAGAACGGGCTCTGATTATTGTTACAGCAAGATACCTGGGCAGGGTGGACCCTTTCTGACTAGCTCAGCTCAATCCCAGTGTTCCGAGTTTCCAGGTAAGCAATTGGCCTCACACAATGTTGTCTGGGTGTGTTGTATATGCAACAATAGCGTACCACACCCAGAAAGATAATATGCCAAAATATTAAAATATCCCTCTCAAGTCGTCATGTCACGTAGAACACGCATGGCCTGACACAAGCCTCTAAAGATGTCTGGGCCCTTAGTGGGGTCAGTCTCAGGTGACATTTGCATGTGGCTCTCAGCTTTCTCGGGCTGTGCTCTCTCGGGCTGTCCCGTGGCCCTTCTTCATCTTGATGCCAGCATGGTGGTTGGGACTGGGTGAAGGGCTTTGGCATCAGGCAGAA
This sequence comes from Microtus oregoni, assembly GCF_018167655.1. Lineage (NCBI taxonomy): Eukaryota > Metazoa > Chordata > Mammalia > Rodentia > Cricetidae > Microtus > Microtus oregoni. Next base: position 9,893,770 of record NW_024543088.1, on the reverse strand, counting down.
CCCAGGTGAAATCTCATCTCTAGTCCCTGGATGACTGTGAAGCCCCATCTCTGTCCATCTCTCAGACCTTTCAACTCCACAGAGGATCCAGACAAGACTTCCTGGTTCAAGGTGTTTCTTCTATTCTTCCCTCTGCCGTCTTTCCCCACTGGGTCTAATTCTTGTCTCTTCTTTCTACTCCTTAGAGCTCACCTTGATGAACCAACCACACACAGACTCCTGTTTTCACAGACTCGATTCCGTTGGTCCTTACACACTCCCTCCTTCCACGTGCCATCCCTTCTCCTTTCAAAAGGAAACAGCCAGAGCTTGGTGATTAAGAGTACTGGTTGTACTGGGGAGGTGGTGGTGCACACATTTTTTTTTTTTTTTGATTTTCGAGACAGGGTTTCTCTGTAGCTTTTGGTTCCTGTCCTGGAACTAGCTCTTCTAGACCAGGCTGGCCTCGAACTCACAGAGAGCCGCCTGCCTCTGCCTCCCAAGTGCTGGGATTAAAGGCGTGCACCATGGTGCACACATTTTTAATCCCAGCTCTCGGGAGGCAAAGGCAGGCGGATCTCTGTAAGTTCGAGGCCAGCCTGATCTACAGAGCAAGTTCCAGGACAAGCAGAGCTGTCATACAGGGTTTTGAAACCTTATCTTGAAAACAAAGAAGCAAAAAAAAAAAAAAACAAAACAAAATAAAACAAAGCACCGGCTGCTCTGCAGGAGGAGCTTTATTTGGTTCCCAGCTCTTCCAAGTCACCTGGCAACCATCTTTAAGTTCGGTCCCGGGGACTCCGATACTCTCTCCTGGACTCGGACAGCAGGCATGCACATCATGCACAGACAATACCTGCGGGCGAAATGTTCATACCCATAAAATCAAAAAATTTAAAAGGAAAATAGGCAGGTCCCTTAGTGTTGTTGTCATACAGCTTCAACATAGGTGAAGTAAGCCAATCCCATAGACCCAGCACTTGGGAATCAACAGCAGGGTAACTTAGAGTTTGGCTTGCCTGGGACTACATAGCAAGACCTGTAGTTTAAAAAAAAAAAAAAAAGTAACAACAACAAAAAGTGCCTGGATTTTTCATCTTTGGGCCTTCTCTAACGGGCTCCCAGCAGTATGTGGTGGAATCTGGTCTATAGGGCAGGCCCGGTCATTTGTTTTGTGTTCCACCCGTTATGCGATGGGGGGACAGGCACGTGTGTTATCTGGACCACGTCTGTTTTTCTCTCTTAAGTGCCAGCACTCCCCCCCCCCCCCACCTCCTTCTTACCCCAAGGCTGCATGCCTTTTGTTGTCAGCCGCTCAGCAGGACAGTCCAGTCCCTACGTGCCTCTGGCCAGCGGCCACCTCTACCTCAGCGTTCTGAGCAGGAGCTCTCTCCCAAGACCGGCCCCGCTAATTAACTCTGACCTCAGCTCTGCCTTCCCCAGCTACGTGTTCAAGCGAAGGAGCAGTCGGGCCAGCTAGGAGCTTTCTATTTCCTGAAGAGGGAAGATTGATCTCTCCTTCCCCTCTTCAACTTGCAGCCGACTTCCTCTAGGAAGTACGTGTTCCCTGGAATAAGTCAGAAGCCATAGTAAAAGAATTTTTTTTTTTAACACAAGAGAAGGGGGTGGGGGTGAAAGAAGCACTGGACAGCAAGCCATCTTCCCTGGGTCTTGCCTGTGGAACTTTGGTCTGTCTCACACTAACTCTTTCTGTCTTTGGTGTGTTTCTGGGGCTTGTGGCGGTTTCTTCATACGGCAGAGGGCCGCGTAGCCTGCAATGATTGTTTGTTCTCTCACCCTCAAAACAAAAGCAGGTCACTGTTTGGACAGAGGTCTGCCCTGACATTCAGAATCCCAGCATATTCTGTTGGTCCCTGTGCTCTTCAGGGAGAGGACGGAAGTGGACAAGAAAAGTTTAGAAAGGAGATGGGATATGACCTAAGACGGGTGGCCTGTGGCTTTTCGGGGTGTGTGCAGGCCAGCTGCAGAAGGCCGGCCTCACAGGGTTAGCCCCTAAGTGCTCTGCTTTCTCCCCCAGACATCTCTATACACACGGGGCTCCTGTTTTTGCTTTGACTCATCCCTGTTTTTCCAAGGCCTCGATGGTGGCAAGAACAAACGATTCTCTACTGTGACCTACTCTCCGCCTGATGTGGCTTCATAGGAAATCACAGCTCTCATGAGACGTGGAATCAAAGGGTTTGGAACCCTCTGCACTGTGCTTAGCAGCCCCTTGAGTATTGTGTGAAGTGATATCAGAGATGGCGTGAGGGTAGGGACTAGGGGTTAATGATCACGTGACATTGTGTGACTCGAATCCTTAGGAACAGTGGTAATTAGGATTTTGTCACCTTGTCACAAGCTAGAGTCATCCCGGAAGAGGGATCTTTAGCTAAGGAAATGCCTCCTTCATGTGTGGCTGTGGGCAAGTTTGAGGTGGCGTTTTCTTGATGGATGATTGATGTGGGAGAACCCATCCCACTGTGGGGCACGCACCCTGGGCAGGTGGTCCTGGGTGCTCTAAGAAAACAGACTGAGCAAGCCAGTAAACAGCACTCCTCCATGGCCTCTGCTTCAATTCCTGCCTCCTGGTTCTTACATTGACTCCTGCCTGGCTTCCTTCAGGGATGGATTGTCACCTAGAAGTCACATGACCCCTTTCCTCTCCAAGTCACTTGGTCACAGTGTTTATCACACAACAGAAAGCCAACTAGGACAGCCGCCAACTTTAAACAGGGAAGAAATTCAAGACTAGGAAAGAACCATTTACATCGTCATCATTATTATATGGAGAGGGTAACGTGATATATATACTTGGCTAGAGTCCTCTTCTGAGGCTGGCCGATTGTCACAAAACCTGAGGTATGAACTACTAAAAGCCCTAGTTGACAGAGAGAGGTCAAAGGTCAGGGAAGTGAAGCCTGGGGAAGACAGAAATGCTGCCTCAACCGAACCGTAGACATTTTGCCTCAAGGGAACACACCATGCATGGTACTTATCTCTGCATATTGACTCTTAAAATACAATTCACGTTCATTGTTTAGAGGATCCAACAACAGAAACACTGAGCGTATTTAAGGTTAGGAGGCCGACCCTCTCAGGAAGGGGTTAGCCGTCTGGTGGCACACATTCTGGACTTTTCTCAGTGCACGCACACCGAGAACTGTTAGGTCACTGTCTGTTCATTGCTCTGTACGACAGTGGCATCTTTATTGGTTGGGAGCGGTGATGGGAGCACAGCACAGCAGATTAAAGTCTTGGCCCCTCCTATCCCTGGCTGTCTGTCTTTGAACAAGCTACATGATCTCTTTGCATCTTACGTAAAATGGTCTCATGCTATTTAGCTTCCGAGGTTCTTCTAAAGATTAGGCCCATGGAGTAAAATCTGAGAAGTATGCTAAGTAGTGGGTTTCATTAGACTTGTTAATTTGTTATTTAAATGTTAGTGTGTTTTCCATTCGTGAACTGAAAAGATACTCAATTTTTCCCTTGGCTTCAACAAAGTGGATTGTGGTTGATTAGAAAAAATAAATCTCACCTGCTTTATATTGATGAACTGTCAGAAGGATTCGTTCCCATGTTCATTTTGTATCATCTCTTTCTCAAAATATGGAGAAAAAAAATGAAAGAACAAAGCAATTTGTTCCTCGCGCCACCACTGTGCCCTGCGCTTTTACTGTCTCTATAAAAACACAAGGACACAGCAATAGACTCTCTAATGTGGTGTGGAAAAGCCCACGAGGCTGCAAGCCTACAGAGAGAACTGAGGCAGCTGAGGAATGCTGAGAGCAGGAGAAATGGGCTATCCAATACCACGTGGCCAGCCCCGAAAACATACATAAAACTAGCATTATAAAGACTGAGCAGGTCGGATTTGTATATTTAGTAATACACACACTGATGTAGCAGTCACTGAATGAAAAAGAGGCCATGAATTTGAAAGAGGAGAAAGATGGGTCTACAGCAGGGTTTGGAAGAAGGAAAGGGAAAGGAGAAATGACGCGATTATAATAAAAAAAAAGAATTTTTTAAAGAGATACATATTGCCAGATACGACGGCACATGCCTTTATCCCAGCATTCAGCAGGCATAGGCAAGTGGATCTCCATGAGTCTGAGGTCAACCTGATCTACAAGGTGAAATTTAGTTTAAAAAAAAAAACAAACCAAAAAAACTCCCAAAGACAGACAGGCAGACACCACACACACACACACACGCACACATACACACACACACTTATATACATGCCTATCTTTACATACACTTTTATACATAAACTTTTTGCTGGCATGCTAGCATGTGCATTTCTCTTTTCTATAAACGGGCTCAATTTTTCCCAACCCCGTTGCACCACTGCACAAATTCCATTGTATAGAAAGCAGCTTCCAGCTCAGAGCTCAGCAGACAAGCTCCCCGCCCCCCATTCTTGAAAACAGTCCTTCTAAGGCAGTGGAGTGGGACCCTCCGCTTGCCCACCCCCACTCGCCCACATCCTTCCTGCGACTTAAAGGCTTCAGTCAGGTTGAATAGCTCCCAGGGAATGTCGCCTGGAATTCAGGGATTGACTGAATCAAGAGAGGAAGGAAAGCCTGCTCACAGGTGACCTTCATAGTGACACTTCATCAGAACCAACCCTCTGGGGAAATACAGAATCAGTGGGAGAATCAGAATCAGAATAGTGGGAGGCCGTGGAAGCACCGTGAAAGGCCCAGGAGAGGATTAACCCAGTGTCTTTTATATTCACAGACCACTTCTTCAATAATAATAGTAACAGTTTAAAGCAAAAATATTTCTTTAATAGCAATAAATCTCCCGCATTATCACTTCGCTGGGACAGGTGCTGTGTTCGTGGATACTCTCTCATATACCTTACTTATGCATTGCATTTGCTTTATAATAATTTGTAGATAAACAGATAGGTCCTGACCTCTGGAAAGTGACTGACGTCAGCCCACAGGTATGCAGTGGTGGTGGTGGTGGGGTGGACAAACAGCCTGCGCTGCACCTGGTGCCAGCCACATGCAGGTGTATTGGAGGCAGGTACTGTGGGAAGGGCATGCTTAGACAGGGCGAGTCAGTGGGAAACCACCGGCTCACACAGGGTTTCCAGGGAAGGAAGCAGGATTACAAAGGTCATGAGACTTTTGATGCCTTGGGATGCTGGTGGAAGGAGACCACATTCAGCCAGATCAATGCCATGGCAGAGAAGGGCCTCATCCGCATGTCCGTCCCACCGGTGATAGCCCACCCTTCCTCTGTGGTGGATGGGATCCATTGGGAGCTGGAGAGGAGCTGGCAGTAGACCCTCTGATGTTTGCTAACTGCCTTTGTCCAGCTCCGTGAGGCGGAGCATCTGCCTGAACTGTAAGTTGGGAAGAGGGGCTGGAGAGATGGCTCCATGGTTAAGAGCCTTGATGTTCTCCCAGTGGACCCGGGCTCACTTCCCAGCACCCACATGGCAGCTCACAACTGTCTGTAATTTCAGTTCCAGGGATTCCAACAGCCCTGACAAAATAGCAATGCACATAAAATAAAAATTAAAAAAACAAAAAGCTGAGAAGATAGTTTGTTTGAACCTGTAATGGCATGAGAGTAGAAGACAAAACCCAGAGACATGCCGTGGAAGTCGAGGGGTGGCGGGGGCTGGAGAAATGGCTTAACTGTTAAGAGCACTGACTGATTTAGCAGAGGACCTGGGTTCAGCTCCCAGCGCCTACATGGTATGGTGGCTAACTACAATCTGTAACTTCAGTTCCAGGGCATCTGACACCCTCTTCTGGCCTCTTCAGGCACCAGGGACATGTATGGTACACAGTCATACATGCAGACAAGATGCACATATATATTCATAAAATAATTAAAAATTTTACTTAAAATAAAGCAAACAGTTGTACTTTAGGCAGCTGAGGGCTCCCAGGCCTGATGAAGAAGAAAGGGTTCTGCAATTATGAGACAGATCCTCGAATAACTCACCAGGGCCAATTCTCCGGTCAGGTTCTTTCTTAAGCACTTCCAGATAACTCTCAGGAGCTTAAAGGGTGAAGCAGGGCGCATCCCTCCCCACATCTGGTCATCTTTAATTAAGTCTGCTTCTGGTGGCACACATGCCGCTGTTCGCAGGAGGCCCCTCTGCTTGACCCTAAACCCACCGCCTCTGATCGCAGCACAGTTTCCACATGGCAATTTCTGTTTCTTATTCATCTTTCTCCTTTTACCTTACTGGACAGTGAGCTGGGTGGAGGGGGAGGAGCTAGTTCATGCTTGCATTATTCAGCCCTGTGAACATGGGGCTGGCACAGAAGAGAGATCAATTGTGTTTGCTAAAGTGAAAAAGAGATGAAAGAATAGCGGAGAACAAGTCCACAGTGAAGAAATAGAACTGACTAACATCGTTGAAAATATCTCAAGGTCTCTGATATGCTTGGCACCAGAGATGTTGTGGAATTTGGATTTGCGAGGTTTTGAAAAAAATATTCATTTCTATGGCAAGGTATCTCATGGAATATTTTCCAGTCTAAACAGGAAGTTCATGTAAGAATTTTTATAAACCACACGCACAGATCCCAAAGATAGCTTTAAATAATACCTAATTAAAAATATTTTTTATTATGTTGGGTGTAATGGTACCCACCTGTAGTCCCAGCGTTCAGGAAGCAGAGGCGAGAGGACCGCAGACTGGAGGCCAGCTGGCATTGCTTAGGAAGACCCCGTTTCAAAACCTTTTGTGGGGCTGGGCTCGGGAGTAGAGAGCTTACCACACATGTGCAAGGCCCAGGTTCAAACCCTAGTACTGAAAAAAATGGAGATCTAAACCTTCTTCAAAACGTCATTTCATGTATGACAATCACTTACCCTCAGCCACTGGACCTGGAATATTAGCTTGTACTCAAAACGTTTTGTGCGATGTTTTGGATGATCCGATTCGTGGTGCCTGGCTTACAGAACCACCCTGTCCCTAGCTTGCCTGTGCCTTCGACTCTCATCCAAGCGCTGCAAGTCACTATCACTCTCTACGCACGAAGAGAATATTCTCCTTTTGGCAGGAACCAGGGCTAGAAAGCCAGTCCCTTCAGACCTTTGGTCTCACCTTTGTCCATTTGTGATCATTTCCAACACTGCTGAAGACTTACTAGCCCTAAAGACACCGTGTTTTTCCAGGTGTGTGCACTGGGCCCTCTCTCTTCCTGTCCCCGACTTTGACCATTCCCAAAGTCTGCATGCCCTCAACACCCTTCCCACGGGCCCCTATAACAGCACACATCCTGATGTCTTGGCTTGGGATAACTGCATGTTTTGTTATGTGTTCATCTAACACACTCTTTTCAGGTGTCAGTGATATCTTAGGCATTGCCCTAAGTACTGGGGATATAGCAGTGAGCAAAACAAACAACATTCCTGCCTTTGGGCGCTTGCATTTTAGTGTAGAGAGGTTCACAAACAGGGGTCTAGTTCTACTAATGCCCCCACATTAGTAAGTGCTATAAAAAAAAAAAACGAATAGGAAAGGCAGATAGAAAGGAATGGAGGTGAGAAGGCTGTCTTAGACGGGGTGGTTAGGAAGGTCATCCCAGAAAGGAATTGAGAAAAGGAACCACGAAGTTGTAGCAGAAGGGTCACATGATGGACATTTCCACAGTGAAACTGGGTGACAGGAATGTTCTCAGGAAACAACAAAGATGCTGCCACCCAGGGAACAGGGAGCAAATAGCCCTCTGATCTAAGATACAACCACCATGAGATCAGAGAAAAGGGCCTGGTACTTCACTGTTCTGTCCAAACCAGCTTTGCACAGTTGCTATGGAGATCAGGAGACAGCATCCAAGAAGGTCAAAGAACTTGTCCAAGGTCACACAGCTGACGTTGAGGCGAGCACTGCCCCCATGCAGCTGATTCTGAATCCTTCATCCTTGACCCTGTCACTCTGAACGCCTTCCTCACCATCCCGGGCAATCTTAGTGTTGGGTTAGACATGTGGGTGGATGAAGGGGCAAAGACTGAGCATCATGTTGGTATTTTCACCCCAATTCAGTGTGCTTTCGAGCCAAATGACAACCACCCCCATGTTTTTTCTCCTCAGTTGGGGTCAAGTTTACAGAAATAAAAGCAGAAGCCAATTATAGCAACAGGGAAGATTCACTCAGGAATCTGACCTTGAAAACTGCTGAAGACAGCACATAGACCCTGGGAGGGAGCCCCGGACAAGAGGCAGCTGTGCCTGAGGAGGAAACACCCGGAACCTTCCACGGAAAATTGCAACCCAGGCCTGGAAAAGGCCTGTCATGATCGTCTCTCTGAGACAGAGATAAAACAAGCCGCCTGGTGCTCCCTGTAGGATGAACACTGGCAGGAGCTTGGAGTCACAGTGAGGACAGCTGTGCCCACCCAAGGGATCAAGTACTCCTTCACAACCAAAACGTTCCAGATTCCCAAGCTGGGCAGGCCCAGGACCCACAGCCTTGACCACTCAGCTTGGCTCAACTGTAGGAATCAAGTGGAAGATTGTGCATGGCTATGTGTGATTTCTAAGATCAAAATCCCGCCCAAAGGACTGGCAGGATTTGAGGAGGTGATTAGCTCGGGCGTGACAGATGCCAAGAGTATCCTGAGAATTCCTTGGAAGGAACAGGATGACTTCTCCATCGCTATCTACTTCCCTCTGGAGATTCTCTCAAGATGAAATCAAAGAGAATGAAACAGGAAGTGGCCTTTATCCTGTGATCTCACTTTGGTGCCCAAAGGGAGGCCTCTTCCCCCAGCGTGGTAAGAAAATCTATCTTCTTGACGATGTGAGGAGGGCCAGAGCGGTTCTGGCCAGCGTGGTTCTCATCGGCAGGATGCTGACTGCTTGACCAGGACCCAAATCATAATCTCAAGGAGCTAATGTGTGACAAGCTGACATGAAGGCCCAAGCCGTGAATGACCCCACCCCCGTGTGGAAGGAAAATGGTGGGTGAATGCCGGCTGCTGGGCCTGGCCCTCGCAGTATCACAGAGAGCTTTCACACCAGGCCACATATCCTTCCTGCCTGTGTGTCCGCCTTCCGGATTCCCTGTGAAGAGGCTGAAGCCTTCAACAGGAAAGGATGGAGCCCCAGAGCTCATCAGGTCACATCAGGAGCACACAGCACCCACAGAACAAAGCCCAGGATGGAAACTGACAGTATCTGCATGGATCTGGTTGATGCGGGAGAAATCCTCTCACTCTGAGCCTCATAGAGTGCTGTGTGAGCTGTGGATTTGAAGCCCAGCATGGTGTGTGCGTGTGCGCATGAGTGCGTGCGTGCGCGCGCGCGTGTGTGTGTGTGTGTGTGTGTGTGTGTGTGCGCGCGCGCGCACGCGCGCGCGCTCATGTGTGACTATGGTAAGAAAGGAATCAGGAGGCCACATCTCATTTCCCCAAACCATAGTTTGGTTTTCTTTTCTTTTTTAAGCGTTTCCCTTGGCCCTGAGCAGGAAGGAGTATGGAGTTGAGAGGGACGCAGGGTCTGGCTTTGGCTTTAGCTTTCTAGTCTGTGGTTGTTGGGAGCCTGTATCATTTAGTGCCATGGGCTAAACACAGAGACAAAGTCAACAGTTCAAGTCGCCTGTCCTCAAGGAAGCTGCATCAGAATTGAGGAGCTAGGTAGGTGTTTTTTTTTTTTAAGCCAAGTATAAGAGAAATGATGATACATGAAATTTCTAATATGCAAATACTTGATTCTAAAAAATTACTCATTTAATGATGAGTTAATTTCAACTACCAGGCTATTTTAATAGTCATATAGTGTAGGCATTCTCAGAGGAGGAAATGGCATATTTTGGAAGCAGAAAGACAATAACAGACCACTTCATACCCATTAGGATGGCTGAGTGCATGTCAGGAGTGAGGGAGGAAATGGAAGTCCTTCTGTGCTAGTGGTGTGAACGAGAACGTTGCCGTCACTGTGGGAACCCGCGTGGCACATCCCCAGGACATTAGAAATAGACTGGTCACATGATAAGCCTACTTCGCGGTGGGGTCTCGGAGAGATGCCCAGATACCATGCTCACAGCAGCAGTATTCCGAAGTGATGGAGAAGCAGAGAAGGAAGGTGTGGTACTTGCACCCTATGATGGGCTACCGTCTTCCCTCACAGGAAGGGCATCCTGACACGTGCTATGCTGTGGTAAACCCTGAGAATATCATGCTGAGTGGAACAGGCAAGTTTGGGAAATACAGATGTGTAACAATCCTACTTCTGCGAAGTGTTTAGAACAGCTGGGTTTCTAGGAACAGAAGACAGATGGGTGATTGTCGTGGGTAGGGGGAGCGAGGTGTCATCATTTAGGACATAAAAGTTTCCGTTTGCAAGACAAAAGAGCTCTGTGGTTAGAGGCCGGTGTTATGACTATGGTCTGAGTGGGTTTTGCGGGAGGCTGGGGATCAAACCTCAGGCCTCACAAAGCCAAGCAAATACTCTCCTAGAAAACTAGATATCTAACCCTGAAACAGACATCTGACAATTGTAACCATGGAGACCAAGGAGGCAGCTTGGGGTTAAAATGCTTCGTTGGCTTCTGTGGATCCCTGGGTTTCATCCTTGGCAAATAAAGGGTACGAGGAAGAGGGTGGGGAGAAAGAAAGAAGGGAGGAAATTGTTAAATTGTGTTTTATCATAATGACAGAAAAAAAAAAGAGGCAGCCTAGAGAGAGTGTGGCAGGTGAGGGCCATGGAGGACAAGCCAAGTTATAAAGAGGGGAGAAAATAAGAAATTCAAGAAATGCCTTCTAGTTCTGGCAGGGTGGTACACACCTTTGATCCCAACACTCAGGAGGCAGAGGCAGGTGGATCTCTGTGAGTTTGAGGTCAGCCTCCAGGCCAGCCTGGACTATAAGGAGAGACCCTGTCACCAAAAAAAAAAAAAAAAAAAAAAAAGATCCTTTTTTTTTATGGAAAAAAAAGTAAATGTCAGGGTCACGGGGTCATGTTTGGTGTCTTGGGACCACACAGTGAGAAGCACTACTGTAGCCCCTCTGACCATCCCCCAGCACCCCAGCACAAGGAGCTGAGCAGGGAGTTTGCCCAGGTGGACACGCTGTGCCTGAAAGGCATCAAACATCTCCCCAGAACCTTCCGAACACTGGTTACTGTCTGAATTTTTAAAATCTTAGTCATCTTAGTGGGTATCAAATGGAATATCATTATGGTTTTGATTTGTGTTTCCTTATTGACTAATACTGTTGGATTTATCTGTTAATTAACTATCGCACCTTCTTTAGAGAGATATCTCTTGATACTATTTGACTGTTTAAATCAATTTTATTTGCTGTTATTTTTACTACTTCTTATTACTTTTAAAAATGACTTATTTTTTTTCTTTTATGTTCATTGGTGTTTTGCTTGCATGTGTGTCTGTATGAGGGTTTCAGATCCCCTGGAACTGGAGTTGCAGACAGTTGTGAGCTGCTATGCGGGTGCTTGGAACTGAACCAGTGTGTCCTCTGGAAGAGCAGCCATTGAGCCATTGCTCTTAACTGCTGAGTCATCTCTCCAGCCTCTGAAGACTTTTGTTACTGTTGTTCTTTTGTTTTTTCAAGACAGGGTTTCTCTGTGTAACAGTCCTGGCTGTCCTGGAACTCCATTTGTAGAACAGGGTGGGCTTGAACTCAGAGATCTGCCTGCCTCTGCCTCCCAGGTTTGAAGACTTATTCTTATGCTTTGTTTTGCTTTTCAAAGAGAGTTGTAGTTTTGGAGTCTTATATTTAGCTCTGTGATCTATTAGGAGTTAGTCTTCTTGTGCAATACACACAAGAGGCCCAGTTTTTTTGTTTTGTATATTAATTTCTAGCTGACATTCAGCATCGTCTGTTAGGAGACTGCCCTTTGGGTCCTGAACTGTGCTGGCATGGACTGGATTCCACGAATATTATCTTGTGTGCTCACCTGACACTGTCCCTGGTATCTTTAGATATTTTCTTCTCGTATTCGAGCCCCGTAGCTGTGTGACGAGGCTTTCCTCTCTTATACACGCGGTGGCACACATGTAGATGAAGCCACTCTGGTCTCCATGTACTAGACCAAGTGCTGGAGAAGACGATCCCTGGTATCTCAGCTCCCTCCACACTAACGGTTTGTTTCTTTCCCATCTCAGTGACAGGACTGAGTCCTTGTAGGAGAAGATGCTCCCCCCCCACACACTGGAGACTCAGGAACTGGTCAACAGGGAAGAGGTGGAGGAAGACGTGGCAAGCCTTTCTTGTGGGAGTCGTTCTTAAGGAGTGGAGCACGCCCTTCCTGCCCACTGCCCACTCCTCACAGCTGGCTGTAAGAGAAGTTCGCTGTTGACTGAGAGGCAGATTTAGCACACCGCCATCACGAGAGCCAGGACAATGAGAGTCAAATAACTCCATAAGCTGGACGGGCATTGTGTCTCCCTGGCCCCCACCCCACCTCCCAAACCCATCCTGTCGGGACCTGCACAGGCCATTTGTCACACCGCCACACCGAAAGCTCTTGCGTCATTTCTTCATTCATTCCATTTCACTAATTAACACATTGGTTATTTGTCTCTGGCTGGCTGGCCCAGCCCTGGTTGTCAGTCTGAATCGGTGAGTTCCATCTTCCATCACAGCCAGGGATAATACTCCTCTATGTTTGGCTGGGTTCTGGCCTGTGGTCGCAGGAAGTGTCGGAACAGGAGGCATGCCTTCAGCTCCCATTGGGCGTCAGTAACGAAAGGGAAGGGGAGGGATGCTGAGTGAGATCAGCGCTGACCAAGATCCTTTATCAGGCCCCGTGTTCAAGCATGCAGGGCTTCGCACTGCAGCCCACTAGGAGACTAGAGCCCTCCTCCGTTTTTTTGGAAGAGACTCAGGGCAGTTAAATAACTTATCTAAAGTCAAACCATGGGTCTTAGAAGCAATGCACAAATCCAAGGCTGTCTGAATTCCTTTCCACCTCCCAGCTGGTGTACAGATAGATGTTCCCCACGCTCATCACGAATAATGAACCTCAGCCATTTCTCTAAATGTATGTGTCAATCAGGGGCAGGCAAGGGACTTGTAATGGGATTCTGTCTCTTGTACGACATGGTTTGATACATATGCCCTTCTGATCACGCTGCTTCATTCATATAAGAGAAAACCAGCAAGTTAATAAAAAATGTTTACTGTTTTCTTTTTTAATTAAAAAGTTATTTTAAGTTATGTGTATAGGCGTTGTGCCTCAATGTGTCTGTGCATTGCATGCATGCAGTGCCCCTGGAGGCCAGAAGAGGGCGTCAGATTCCCCCTGGGGCTGGAGTTACAGATGGTTGTGAGCCGCCATGTGGGTGCTGGGAACTGGAAACAGGTCCTTTAGAAGAGCAACCAGTGCTCTTAACCACTGAGCCATCTCTCCTGCCCCTACAGCTTTATTTTTCCACAGTGAAGCGGAACAGTATTTCCATATGGATCTCAAGAACAAAGCTGGGACCCAATTCTCTCGCACAGCTGAAGAATGGGTGACGGAAACCCATTTAGAACACCTCCGTGCTGCTTGCTAGTCGGTAGCGCTCTTTTCCATGAGTGAAAGCGATGCTTCTGTATATTTGAATACCAGATGTATACAGATATGTGGGAAGGGTTTGGGGAACGAACCCACAGAAGTCATAACAAAGGGCTGTGGGCTTCTTGTACTAGTAACCACTTGTACAACCAAGACATACAGAAAGAGTGTCATTTTTCCCAATGGGGCCTTTTTTGTCATCTGACAAGTTTTCTTCCAGACCTTCAACCCTCCCACCTACTATCTAAAGCAGTGGTTCTCAACCTGTGGGGTTGGACCAGTCCTTTCGCAGGTGTTGCCTAGGACCATTGGGAAACACAGATATTCACGTTGCGATTCATAACTGTAGCAAAAATGACAGTTATTAAGTAGCAACAAAAATAATGTTATGGCTGGGGGTCAGCACAACATGAGGAACTGTATTAAAGGTCATAGCATGGAGCTGGAGAGATAGCTCAGCAATTAGGAGCTCTTCCAGAGGACCTGAGTTCAGTTCCCAGAAGCCACATGGTGGCTCCCAGCTGTCCGTAATGAGATCTTGTGCCCTCTTCTGGCCTGCAGGTGTACATACATGAGGAATTATATATATATATATAATAAATCTTTAAAAAATTTCTAATAAAAGAAAAAAGGCCACAGCATTAGGAAGATGAGCATCACTGAGTTAAGGATGATGGAGCTGTGGAAGTTAGGAGAGTGAGCATCACTGAGCTAGAAGATGATGGAGCTGTGGAAGTTAGGAGAGTGAGCATCACTGAGCTAGAAGATGATGGAGCTGTGGAAGTGAGGAAGCTGAGCATCACTAAGCTAGAGGATGATGGAGCTGTGGAAGTTAGGAGAGTGAGCATCACTGAGCTAGAAGATGATGGAGCTGTGGAAGTTAGGAGAGTGAGCATCACTGAGCTAGAGGATGATGGAGCTGTGGAAGTGAGGAAGGTGAGCATCACTAAGCTAGAGGATGATGGAGCTGTGGAAGTATAAAGCCCCAGTGATCATTCTTTCATTCCCCTCTAATTTTTTACCTTTGAATTTTCAACTTTAAAAACAAATCTGTCTATTAGTTTTTAAACAATACATGAAACCTTGAAGCTGGCATTGAACGTCATGTCTGACATGCGAGGGTGTGGGCAGTCTCTTGGTAGTGTGCGTTGGTAGAAAGGCAGCAGGAAGTTGGCTCAGGGTTGGTTGTAGATGTGGGGAGGTTACGTGTGGAACTTATGAGTGGCTTTGAGGTCTGGAGCTCCAGTTCCTCCTGCTTCTTAGGGACAGGTTTTGACACAGAATTTTGACAGTGGCTTAGAGTTGTCCTGTAACTAGGAAGAGCCTGGAGCTGAGACATTGCGAGTCACACATGTAATTTTACATTTTCTGGGAGCTGGGCTTTATGAAAACGAAAGAAAAAAAAACAAGATATGAAGTCAATTTGAATGCTGTTTTCATCTAAAACAATATGCTCAAAATATTATTCCGATACATAGTCAATTTAGAAAGGAATGAGATTTATTGCATTCCTTTTAGTTTGTGGATGCTTGTCCATCTATCTTTATCTGCTAACTGTAAGGGTTTCTGATGTCTTATTATTGGCAACACATAGAGTTCAAGTCTTTTCTGGTGATGACTCTGAGAACTGAGCACTAAACCACGTTCCCAGGCCTCACAGTTCAACATCTAGTCAGGCAGAGCAAGACTTGAACTCTTAACTCTTTTTATTTTATTTTATTTTATTTTATTTTATTTTATTTTATTTTATGTGTATAGGTGTTTTGCATGTATGTATGCATGTATGTACATACATGTACCACATGTGTGCAGTGCCTACAGAGGTCAGAAGAGGCTGTCAGGTCCTCTGGAACTAGAGTTCCAGATGCTTGTCGGTCACCGTGCGGGTGCTGGGAACTAAACCCATGTTCCCTAGAAGAGCAGCCAGTGCTCTTAGCCACTCACCCACGTCTCCAGCACCAGGTCTGTATTTTTGCTCCATCACTAATAAACCATTTCTCTGATCTTCGGTTGCCTGTCTCTAGGTGGAAATGGGAACCATTCTGTGGGGACTTTACATCCTGCCTGAGATGTGACACGTGGCTCTGCCGTTTTCTTTCCGGCTTTATCTGGGGGCTTGTTTTACGTGTAGGAAGACCTGATTTAATGCTAAAGAGTATAAAACTTAGAAGAATTTCCACACACTGAAAGTGTTTCCAAGTGCCAAACAGATGCCCAGCAGGGAAGACTCAAAAGACCTGTGAGCGTGGTAAACCAGGGAAGGGGGTCTGCAAGCTTATGGGTCTCCAGGAAGTTGTGCGCCAGCATGCGGGTCCTGCCTGGTGAACCTCCAGGTTTGAAAGGAGGTTGCTGTGATGGCAAAGAAAAGGCCACTACAGGGTAGGGAAGGAACTTCCTGCCAACACTGGAGAGAAGGAGCTGTCTCCACAGACGCCCGAACAACCTTTTTCTGCTTGGCGTATGCCAGCCCTGCCTGGGCCACTGGAAGAAAAGATTGCAGACTATGTCTCCTCTGTGCTGATAAGGGAGGTGAAGAGGATTTTAAATTGAATATCCTTGTTATATTTTTGTTGTTTTGAGACAGGGCCTCAAACTCACCATGGGACCAGGCTGGATTTGCACTCACGGAGATCTGCGGGCCTCTGCCTCCTAAGTGCGGACATCAAGGTGGGTACTACCATGCCCAGAATGTTTCGTATTTTCAGAAGAAAGATTTATGGAAAATTTCCATAGAATAACAAGGCTGGGTGATGTGGGAGTGTCATATATCAATCTGTTGATTTCATTGGTTAAGCAATAAAGAAACTGCTTGGCTGGCCCTCATAGGTTAAAACATAGGTAGGCGGAGTAAACAGAACAGAAGGCTGGGAGAAGTAAACTGAGTCAAGGAGTCACCATGATTCTCCCACTCCAGACAGACCCAGGTTAAGATCATTCCTGGTAAGCCAGCTCGTGGGCTACAGCAGATTATTAGAAATGGGCTAGTCCAGGTGCGAGAGCTAGCCTAGAAGAGGCTAGATAGAAATGGGCCAAGTGGTGTTTAAAAGAATACAGTTTCCATGTAATTATTTCGGGTAAAGCTAGCCGTGGGGGCAGCCGGGTGCCGGGGATGCAGCCTGCCGCTCCAACTACAACAGCTGGGTGTGGGTGGGCCTACCTATGACCCCAGCACTCAGAAGGTGGAGGCAAGAGGATTTTGAGTTTCAGGCTAGCCTTATCTACATACCAAAACTAGGTCTCAAATAGACTATGTACTGTACTATTCTATATTACATTAATATGAATAAAACAGAAGGATGTGACTCCCATTAACCAACTCCGATAATAACCAATGCTGTTTGATCTATATTCCCTAACTTCTCCTCACACTGTTTAAAATGAGTCCCATATCTCAAACCCTTTCAAAAATTCAAAGTATTTTACTCTTTTTTTTTTTTGAGACAGAGTTTCTCTGTAGCTTTTTGGGTCCTGTCCTGGAACTAGCTCTTGCAGACCAGGCTGGCCTCGAACTCACAGAGATCTGTCTGCCTCTGCCTCCCGAGTGCTGGGATTAAAGGCGTGCGCCACCACCGCCCGGCTCAAAGTATTTTACTCTTTTGAGTGAATGTACTCAAAAGTATATCACCAGCCCTGTCCTGACTTCTAGTGCTTTTTCTTAAAATGAGGCACCAAATAAGTCCCAGACAGCACATTGGATTTAAGGCCTGTCCATCATGCCCCTTACTCTGTAGCTCCGCCTCCTTCCCCTCGCCCTGCCCCTCCCTCGCGATTTATTTTCTGGAGAGGCTCTTGCCGCGGGACCTGCCTTCTGTCTGGCCATCAGTAAGTTGGGAGTTGAATTCAGAGGCCTGATCAGATTTAAATCTGTTTGGTTGTTTGGAAGGATCACTTCACAGTTGATGGCATGGTCTTCCTCAGGAGTAATTGCCGTCTCTCTCCTCGTCTGTTTTTACTTCGTTCTCTCCTACCACCCTTGCCTTTTGATTATGGTGAAACACACGACCACACACATCTGAACTTTGCCATCCTGGCATCTCTAAGTGTTACAGTCACCCTCATTCAGTGTGGCCTACTGCTCAGCCATGGTGGTTCGGTGTGGCCAGTGAAGCCCTAGAACCCTGTCATCACCCCACACTGGAAATTCTACACCCAGTAAACAATCCCACATCCATCTCACCTCTAACATTCATTTTCTGTCTCTGGGAATGAACTATGACAGCTACATATCAGTAGAGCCATCGAGTCTGTGGGGTGAGTGTGTGTGTGTGTGTGTGTACGTGTGTAGTTTATCTCACTTAGCATGATGCCCTCAAAGACCTTCCTAATGCTGTGACCTTTAATACAGTTCCTCATGTCGTGGTGACCCCCAACATTAAACTACTTCATTGCTACATCATAACTGTAATTTTGCTACTGCTATGATCCATAATGCCAATATCTGATGCGCAGGGTGTCTGATATGTATGCGACTCTAAGGGGCTGAAACCCCCACTTGAAGGGCCCTCTTCTGTTGTGTATACGAAGCACACTTTGATATGCTATTTCTACCTCCCAGGTCTCGCGGATGAAGCTGTTGTGAACATTACTTCCAGAGCTTAGTGTTCGTTTGTTTGTTTGTTTTTGTTTTTGAAGGGGGTGGGTTAGACCCAGAGATGGACTTGCTGGATCGCATGCTAAGTTTCTGTTCTGAGACAGGGTCTCCTGTAGGAGGCTGGTCTTGAGTGTCTGGCCCTCTTTCCTCCAGCTCCCAAGCTCTGGGGTCGCAGGCTCACCAGCAAGACCTTGTTTGGTGTTTAAGGGTCGGAGGGAGACCTTGTGAGTCTACACAGGGGCTGCTCTGCTCCACGTTCCTCCCAACGGTACAAATGCTGTCCTTGTCCTCCATCCCCACCCATATCTGCTGCTCTGTGCATTCTAATGGTGGAGATAACTGGTTTGGACTTGTGATTCTCTGGCGGTCTGTTAGCGTAAGCATCCCTTCACTGTTCGCTTGCATAGTTCTTTAAAGAGATGTCTATTTAAATTCCATCTTTTAAGAAGATTTATTATTTTTATTCCGTGTGCATGGGTGTTTTATCTGCATATCTCTATGTGTACCCCATACATGCCGTGTCCATGGAAGCAAGAGTTACAAGTGGTTGTGAGCTGCCATGTGGATGCTGGGAACTAAACTCGGGTCTTCTGCGAGAGCAGCCAGCGTTCTTAACCTCTGAGTCACCTCCTCAGCACCTCTGTCCATTTTTTTAAAGGATCAGCTTGTTTGGTTTTTGTCATTGAACTGTCATTGATCTTTACATATTATGGTACACAGTCCTTACCAGGTAAATGAGTTGCAAACCCATGCTCCCCCTCATCGAGTTATCTTCACTCCTTCATTGCTGCTCTTCTTGCATGGACATTTTCACTCATCATGTAGTCCCATCTGTCTGTTTTGATTTCTGCCACTCCTTCTTTTGGCTCCCTAGCCAGAAAGCCTTGCCAAGTCCAGTGTCGCAAAGTACAACCTACAGTTCCTTTTAGCCATCGTTAATGCTGATCACCAAGAACAGTAACTTCAGGAGTGTGGCCAACCCTGCGATATCCTCATTTCTGAGTGGGAACACAGGTCATGGGTGGAGAGAAATGTCTCTCCCCGGCGACGTGGCTAGCTCTGAGCTGCACGTTAGCGCTGGCTTTATTTACAGTGGTTCTCTGTCCTCCTCAGAAGATGAAAAGCCAGTGAGGAGGTTTTTGTTTTTTGTATTTTTTTAAAGTGTCTTTATGGACGTAGGGATTTGATGTCTGTGTTCTTACTAATCCCCTGCACTTGCTGTTTTTATTGTTCCAGTGTTTCCATCTTTAGACTGAGACAGACCTCCGAGTTGGCTCTGAGCTCCTCTGGCATGGCCTGCAGATTTTTTTGACAGATTCCCAGCTTACTGCGATTCCAAGATGGTTTAGGCTGATTTTACACATTTCCTGTCCCAGACAGAGTCGGCCACTGAGACAATATTTAAATATAAATAGTTCAGAGTTTTTACAATCTTTTACAAGACTGCTTGGCAAGTTGGAATGCTGTGTGATTGGACTGAACTGCGCCCAGGACACCGGGACATAGTGTGATTGGCCTGAAATGCCCTTCTGCCTCCCGTTTTCCTGATGGTGAGCACAGGGTGACCGGGGGAGTCACAGGGTACTCCTGGTGTGTGTCACTGAGTGGGCATGGTGTCCAGTAGGGGGCTGACGAGGCAGTGAAGGTCAGCCTAGAGTCCAGCAGAGTCCAGCCAAAGGCCAGCTCTGGGGCTTGCCTGTGGAGTTAACTGAATCACAGGGAAATTACAGGAGGAGGCCCAGTCAGCCTGGAGTGCCTGGCATTCCACCCCTGAGGAAAGGCAGAGCCAGCAACTTTTCCAGATGTTAGTGAGTCAGCAAGAGATGGGGACTTGGTGGGGTCTTGAGAGAGGAGTAAAGAAAAGTGTAAGCCTGGCATGCTGGTCCACGCCTATGATTCTAGTACTCGGGACACTGGGGCAAGAGGACGAGGGTTCCCAACCAGCCAAAGCTATGGGTTATGTGACAAGCCTCTGAGAGCAACTCTGAAGTTAAGAGCAATCGCTGCTCCTCCAAAGGTTCTGAATTCCATCCCTAACATGGATTATAAATTGCCTGTATCTCCAGCTTTGGGGCATCCCACACACTCTTCTTCCTGTCTTCTCAGATGCCTTTATTCCTATGACATACACACTTGTGGACATGTGTCCATACATGACACACACACAGAGACATGTACACACATGGGCACATGTATGTACACAGACACATGCATACCCATGGACACATGCACACATGTGAACATATACATACTTGTGGACACGCACATATGCACATGGACACATGCACACATGGACACATGCACACACATGGATACATGCATGTACACAAATACATGTATGCCCAAACACATATACATATGTGACACATGTATGGACATATATGCACACACAGGTATATGCACACACGGACACATACAGGCATGCACATGCATGTGCACTTATACACATGTAGACACACATACATACATGGACACATTTACACATGGGCACATGCACAAACTTATGTATAAATATAACTTTAAAAAAATCAATAGCAGAGTATATTTCAAGGTCAACTGTGTCAAACAGAGGGGCTGAAAGACAAACAGAAGAGAGACTGTGGTTCCCACTGCAATCCTTGCTATAAAATTCAGCCTTTTGACCTGGACCTAGGACAGCATATCTAAGTCCACCCTCATGGAAACAGATTCTTACCGATGTAGGACTCTTTTTTCCTGTTCGCTGGTTGTTCTAATGTTGTTCCCACCTCAGCTCCGGCACCTGATACTCAGCCTGGGCAGCCTCTTTGTGGCTTCTTCCATCTCTCCCTTTCCTCTCAACCCTGAGACACTTTCATCAGCCCTGCCATTGTATCCACTGTTGCCCTGGGCCTGTGGCCAGTCTCTTTCCCCGCAGCCTACTTAATCTCTCCATGCAATTAACACCTTCTTATTCATGGGTCTTTTTCCTATTGCCCATGTTCTCTTCCTGCTCCAGTGATTGTCTGAACATCCCGAGATAGGTGGGGATGCCTCTTCATGGACCAAATATTTCTAGAGCCAAGGAGAGATTCCCAGAAGGCTGGCAAAACTTTCCTAGTTTCAGAAAAAGCCCTGTTGAGATGTAAAGCCATTTTTCTCCACCCCTGGGTCTGCTGTGGGTCTCTTGGAAATGTTATTAACTCTCCCTGTGTCTTGCCTGCATCTTTTCACCTCAGAAAAATGCCAGGGGAATGTTTCTCTTCATTTCTGCAGCCCTGCTCTGTGTCCAGAGCGTCTGAGAGGGGTCCAGGCACTGACTCAGACTCTCCACATGAGGCATGAACCCGAGTGGCAGACTCCTCAGATGCTAACAAGGCTCTTCTGTTGTTTAAGAAGAAGAAAATGAGGCACCAGGGATGGGGCTCAGTTGGAAGCAAGCATGTTAACATAGCCCAGCTCAAAGCCCAACACCACACAAAGCAGGTGTGGTGGCTCACACCCGTACTCTCCGCACTTGGGAAATGGACAGAGGAGGATCAGAAGTTCAAGGTTATCCCCTGCTCCACAATGAGTTCAAGGACACTCTGGCCTTCTTGAGACTGACGCGGCTTCCAACCCTCAGGCACACAGAGGCTGGTTGGTGAGAAGCTTGGGCCTCTGACTATGTTTCTGCTACAGGCCCTTTGAAATTGTACAAAGAGCTTGTATTCAGATAGATAGAAATTCAGATAGATTGTGCATGTGCACACGTGCTTGTATTGCGTGTTTGCAGTGCATGCGTGCTTGTGTATGTGTATGTTCACGCATGCATGTGCACACGTGTGTGCACAGGCCATGTGTGTGTGTGTGTGTGTGTGTGTGTGTGTGTGTGTGTGTAGTTGCCCCGAAAGTCCAGAAGAGGGCACCAGTGGGCACTGAAAGCCTGGGTACTAGGAACCTGTTCTAGAGGCCTGTAATAGGAGTCATGTCCGTCCATGGAGGTTTTAGTAAATTTCACCAACTCAGACTTTGCACTTGATTAAAAAATTCCACATCACGAAAGCATTCCTTTTCCCAGTGCCTGCTTGGTACATGCGAGCATGTGTTCTGCATATGCCACAGTGAATCTCTGCCCCCACCCTCCCCTGCCAGTCTCCCTGAACCCCTATTTCCTATTGCGCACCCATTCTTTTCTTTGCTAAAGTAACTTGAGCAGAGGACCATCCCCAATCACAGCCACGAGTCTGAAGACACCTCATCAGCCTGATAACTAGGTGCTGACGTCATCAGCACGGCCAGACACCTTCCAGAAAGCAAAGACAATCCCTCTTCAAGGACAAATCACCAATGGGCGTACATGACCCACACTGAAGCCACAGCCACTTCCACGTGACTTTCCTCAGTTTGGAAAAGCTGGCCCTTAGCTGACTGAGCCGTGGAGATGGCAGGCCTTGCTGAGTGTGGCTGGGGAAGAAGGCAAGACCTTGCCTCCCAGGAATCTTTCTTAAAAACCTTTTCAAATCTGTAAATCACAGAAGAGAACTGACAGCCCACACATGCTGCCCCAGCAGGCCTGCCTGCTCCTGGCTTGGCCAACCACCTTAGCTGGCTCTCTGTTGCTGTCATAAACACCACAACCAAAAGCGACTTGAGTGAGAAGAGCTCAAATTCAGCTTAAACCTTACAGTCCATCCCGGAGGGAAGCCAAGGCAGGAAGTGAGGCAGAGTCCGTGGAGAGCGCTGTTCACTGACTTGCATTCGGTGGTTTGCTCAACCCCTCTCCTCTACCACCCAGGACCACCTGCTCAGAGCGGGCTGGACCCTACCACACCAACCTGATTAAGGACATGCCGCCTGCAGGCTGGCCTACAGGCCAGTCCCATGGAGGCAATCCCCCAGCTAAGGTTCCCTCTTCCCAGTGGTTTTACATTTGTGTCAAGTTGACGAAAACCCACCCAACACCCCAACATACTCTGTCAAGGCTTCTGAGGAAAGATGTGCAGAGGAAGTCCGTGTTGCTCAGCAGAGCACTGCCCCCCAAAACCTCCCTCAGTGCCCCTACTCATCTGCCCCTTTCTCCTTTCCTTGGTCCAGTTTGTTTTGTTTTGTTTTTTTTTTCTCTTAATCTCTAGCTAATGGTTTCCACCCTGAGGCTTTTGGAGCAATGCCATCCATCTTTTCTAGTTGAGATTTTGATTTGCGGGTAACACCTCCAGGCTTGGTAGCACCTCCAGCCTGAAGATAACAGGGTCTATTTGATGACAGTCCCTCCCTCCCCCTCTCTGCAGCCCTAGTCCCTTACTAGAAGCCACCATTGTTAAGATGTGATTTTTATGGGCTCGTAGAGTTTGCAGGGTTGGACTTTGACCTGGAACGTGGCACTTGGGTGCCTCTTATCTATTGTAAATAAAGGCTGCAGTAAAGAGAGAGTAAGGAGCTAGCTGGGAGGGTAAAGGGGCTTGTTATCCTTTTTACCAATGTGAGTTCGAACCCTGGGATGCCCATGGGAGCAGAAAACCAACTCCTTACTGCAAGCTGTCCTCAGATAGAGGCATGCCCACCTTGGCATGTGCTCCACCTCCACAAATCACTAACTGTAATAGGACAATCTTAAGAAGACGGAATGTGGTTTTGCAGCTTTCTTAGAAACATGAAGCTGGGCTACCCACACCAGCAAAACATTCACCAGAAATGTTCCAGGAGAAATCAGCTTGGATGGATGACCTTCATTCTCTCCCTCTCCTTGAGTGAGTATCAGGAACTATGTAGGAAAAAAACTTTTTTTTTTTTTGGTTGTCCTGGAACTTGTTCTGTAGACCAGGTTGGCCTCGAATTCGCAGAGATCTATTGTGGAAAATTATTTTATTTTTATGCTGCATTTATTTAACTCTCTGATTCTTTGCTTGTCTAAAACACCTGATGGTTTAATAAAGAGCTGAATGGCCAATAGGGAGACAGGAGAAAGGCTAGGCGGGGCTGGCAAGCAGAGAGAATAAATAGGAGGAGACACCTGGGAGGAGAGGAGGAGCAAGATAGAGCAAGGAGAGGAAGACATGTGGGTCAGCCGCCCAGCTGCCCAGCCACCCACCAAGTAAGGGTGAGAGTAAGCTATGTATTTACTTGGGAGAGAAAGAGTAAAAATGACAGAGATCCTCCTGCCTCTGCCTCCTTAGAGCTGGGGTTAAAGGCATGCGCCACCACCACCCCGGGGACTTTTATTTTTTTTACTTACACACACACTGGGTGCTGGATTGTAATTAGATCTGTGGGTGTGGGAAAACATTCCCTTCGCCCTCCATGGCACAGCTTGCCAAGCCTGTGAAATAGACCATAGGTGGGCAGAATAAAAATAAAAGTTCTTGCACTGACCTTGTGCATGGGACAGTACTGAAGAAATGTGAGCGCCAAGCAAGCCCTCGGTGAGATACAGAAGAACCCAGGTGTCTTTATGTGGGAGACAGGTGGGGATGTAGGCGACTCAAGAGGGTGCACATGGCTTTGGGGAAGGATGAATGGGTCTTCAATGGGTGACAGGGCCAGCTTGGTGTGGCGCAGATCTCTAGTCTCTGAGGAATTCATGACGATGAGGTTCCTTTAGGGGATCCATTCCTAGAAGGGAAATGAGCTAGGTAGAGTGATCCCTGCCTATTATCCAACAGTAGTGGGCCTGAGACAAGGGATCAGGAGTTCAGTCCATGCCTGAACTGTAACAAGACCCTGTCGGGCAGAACACGGCTGGTGACACAGAAACGTGAAGACTGTGTGAGGTAGAACTGGGCACGCAAGAAGCCTCTTCCGGTGGGTGTGGAAGAGATGTGTACACAGGAGCCTTCTGCCATGCTCAGGGTGGGGACAGGTGAGACTGCCCACTGCTGCTGGGCTCCTCCAGAGCCAGCAAAGGTCTGTTAGGAAGGGAAATGGGGAGAAGATGACAGTGGAGGAGGGGAGGGCTAATCTTGTTTGTCATCTGGAATCAATTAAACACCGCTGGGCACACTGGGAGGGTTTATCTCTGTCAGATTATTCAAGCAAGAAGACCCACTCTGACTGTGGGCCACAGCTTCTGGTGCAGTCCACGTCAAAGCACATGAAAGGAGGAAGCTTTGGCCTTTTGCCTGCTCGCTCTCTCCCACTCACGCTGACAACTTCATCTATCCTGCTGCGGCAATAGTACTCCTTCACCGATATCAGAACCAGCTTCTTCAGACTTCCAGCGCAGACTGAAGACCAGCAGCTCACCAGGAGACTTCTAGGGTCAGAGCAGGACGGCTGAGACATCCAGCCTTGTGGGCTGATCCCTGTTGCATTCTCAGCCTCTCCAGTGTGAGACGGACATTGTCAGGCTGCCTGGACCACATCCTGTAAGCCGCTCTAATAAATCCTCTTTTAGTAGATATATTCATTCTGTTAGTTCTGTTCCTTTAAAGAGCCCTGACTAGAAAGATGGAGAAAGAAAGGAAAGGAAGGGGAGAGAATGGTCACTAAGGATTCGCAGGGGACTCTGATGCACAAAGAGAAGAGAGGGGATTGGATAGTCTGGAGAGATGCCTTAGCCGGAACAGTGGCCGCTGTGCAGACATGAGCACCTGAGCTTGGGTCCTTCGCACTCACATAAAAAGCCAGGTATGGCCAGGCAGTGATGGTGGTGGTGCACGCCTTTAATCCCAGCATTCGGGAGGCAGAGGCAGGTGGATTTCTGTGAGTTTGAGGCCAGCCTGGTCTGCAGAGCCAGATCCAGGATAGTCAGGGCTACACAGAGAAACTGTGTCTCAATCAATCAATCAATCAATCAATCAGTCAATCAATATTAGCCAGGTATGACAGTTCGTATCTGTTCATTGCAATGCTGGTCCGGCAAAGACAGGTGGACCCCTGGAGCTCGCTGGCCAGTCTATCCTATCCAGCATAACTGTTAGGATCTAAATTCAGCAAGAGACCTTGTCTCAAATAATAAGATAAAGAGTTATCAAGATTACCTGATGTTGACCTCTGACCTCCACAAGCCGACTCACACGAGGAGTAAACATGGGAGAAGACAAATTCATCAAACTTTAAGAAGACTGACAACCATTTTTTAAAGAAGCCCTTCATACCCCTTAAATTAAATCCCTCCCTGCCCCTAGTTTGCAACATATAATACTGACATCCAGGGAGGGTAGGTGACTTGTCCAAATCCTCCCAGATAATTGAGTGTGGGAGTGGCTGGCTCCAGGACTGTGTTCTCTTTACTGTGTCATGCTGCCAAGGGACCGTGGAGATGGTGCTATCGGAACAGACTTGGCAAGGAATCGTTTTGGGAACTGCTGTGGTCTTCTCCCCAACTGTTTACATGTTTATCTGCTTCTCCTGTCCCTGACTCTCCTTGGCCACTCTCTTTGCAGGGGTGCTGGATCGCCTCCTCTCCTGGATGTTTTGGGGTGTGTCTGTGTGAGGACAGATGCCACATGCCCATGTGGACACAAGATGTTGGGGAGTGCCCACCTGCAGCAACCCCCACGCAAGTGTAGCAGGCCACAGGGTGCCTTGGGCTCTCCATTTTTCAGGATAGCTGGATCCCGAAGGAAATCAGAGCCCTGGCCAATTCTGCCTGGTAGACATTCTTTCCACTCCTGCTCTGCTGTCAGGTCGCACCAAATTGTGATTGCTCCATGTTCAGTGTGTGGAGAGCCAGGAATTCTGGGTGGATTCACCACCCAAAAGTCTGAAGGCAGTCTTGTGATGTGGCCCAGGACCTCACAGGACAGAGCCCACTCTTTCCTTTCATTCCGGGGAAACAGCTGGCTCTTCTGTCTCCCTGGACCGTTTTCCAGTGCACCCCGCACCAAGGCGTTGTTGTCTGTCTCTTTCCGGAATGGCGACCCCTTTGCACTTTAGACTCTATCTAATTAAGCTAAAAGCCATGTGTCTCTGCTCAGGATTTGGCTCCTTTCATACACACTCCAGTCTCAGACATATTTGCTGAGTGAGCAAACAAACACCAACGAGCTTAGTTTGAGATACAGAGAGCTCTCTTGGGGGACATGCTTATCAAGGTGTTTGGACCTGTGTCTCTAGAAGCTGGGAGAAACTTCAGGCCTACGGACAAGATTTTCCAAGCACGTATACAGAGAAGGTAACAGAACACTTGAAAGGATGCGAATAAAGAGCAAGGCATCTGACGCTGCTACAGGGGCAAACGTATTTGGTGGCGATACGGAAACATCCTACATTGGAGAGAAGAGGGGAGGTAAAGAGATCTAATGACAACGGAGAGCTCAACTGTTAGATCTTTCGTCTCTGTGACAGAAAACCTCACAGAAAGTCAAGGAAAGAAGGATGAATGGATAGACAGACAGATGGATGAATGGGTGGGTGGGTGGATGGATGGAAGGACGAATGATGGATGGGTGGGTGGGTGGACTGATGGACAGATGGACAGATGGATGGATGGATGAACAGATGGATGATTGGATGGTTGGTTGGATGGATGGATGGATAGACAGACAGACGGACGGATGGACAGACGGATGGACAGATGGATGGATGGATTGACAGACGGACGGATGGACAGACAGACAGGTGGATGGATGGACAGATGGACAGATGGATGGATTTGACTCATGATCTCAGAAGTTCCAGTCCACAGGGCTTGGGTCCATGAATCTGAACCCATGCAAAGACAGAGGAGTGTGACAGAGACCGCATGTAGCAGAGGCCACTGGCCTAACGGCAGATAGGAAGGACAGGAAGTAACAGACAAGGCCAGGGGCCAGGCAGAACCTCCTAAGGCATACCACAAAAGGCCTATTTCCTCCAGGGAGGAACAACTCCCTGAGTTTCTACCCCGTTAGTCATCCTGCAGAGAAGGCAAAGCCAACGCTGAATGTCTCTGTGTCCATGGTGCCAAGGAGATTATCCAGACCACAGCAAGATAACGGGAGTTCTGGTTTTTGATAAAATTTAATAACTAGCCAGATGTCATAACCTCAGATTAGCCCACTGATGAAGTCAGAAAATCTAGTCACTTCCCCCAAAACCTACCAGCCGGCAACTAAGTCCCTAGCCTATGGACCTGCAGGTGACATTTCATTGTGAAGTGACCTGTGTCTTACAGGTGACTTTGTGTTCTCTTCTCAACAACTCAGTGAAGGACTTGTTAGCCTCATTTGAGTGACAGAGAAACCGAGTCTCAAAGAAAGTGGGTGCCTGTCCAGCATCACCGCTACACGCGTTCTCATGTGCTGTGTTTCTAAGAACCAGGTCTGTCCCAAGTCAGAGATTTTCTTTGATTTAATCTTTAAGTTCTCCTCAAGGGTCCCGACTTCCCCATTGTCCTCATCAGCTGCTGAGAAATCCCAACGGTGGGATCCCTAATGGTGCAAGGTGATGCTTCAGTGAGGATAGGTCTCATGTGCATCATCCCTGTAGTGATAGATGTCACGTGATTATATATGAGTAAAAGACACTCTTTTTTAGGTCATCTTTTCAAATATTTTTTTTTTTGTTTTTTTCGAGATAGGGTTTCTCTGTGGCTTTGGAGCCTGTCCTGGAACTAGCTCTGTAGACCACGCTGGTCTCGAACTCACAGAGATCAGCCTGCCTCTGCCTCCCGAGTGCTGGGATTAAAGGCGTGCACCACCACTGCCCGGCCTTTTCAAATATTTATAAGATTTACTGATTTTATTTGTGTGTGTGTGCACACACCCTGTCTTGTGCATGGTGCCCGCAGAGGCCAGAGAGGGTGTGGGATTCCCTGAACTGGCATTACCCACAGCTGTATGCCACCATGTGGGTTCTGGGAAGCCAATGGGCATCAAAGCCAGCACTCTTAACCACCGAGCCATCTTTCCAGCCCCGTGGGTCATCTTTTGAGAAACAACTGGAAGAGAAGATTAATGGTCTCACCACCAAGGAAACAATTCATTTCTGAGCTTCCACACATGCTGACTTGGCTGTCCTATCACCCCGCGATGCGTGCTTGGATTGAGGCATCATACAGGCAAGTACCATTTATCAACTAAAATAAAACTTTCAAAGGCATTTAAGCTTTTTTTTTTACTTTGTATCTTTTTGAGATAGTCTCCCAGCAACCCAGGCTGACCTCGAACTTGAGATCCTCCTGCCTCAGCCTCTGAAGTGCTGAGATCACAGGTGTGCACCAGCCTGAACTGACAGCTCTCTTCTTTTGTGTAGGTGGAATCAGCTGACATCTGTGGGGGTGGGGGAACTGCTGAGGGCTCCCAGTGATCTCCTGCACAAAGCCTACTGTTTGTCTTTTGTTCTTGTTATAAGTTGCCTTGGAGTCTTTGCCCAAGCCACATACACCTGGTCCAAGTGAGCCAAATGTCTTTGGCATGAGATAGTTGATAACGGTACACGCGCATCCCAGCCTGTTGGCACCCGACTGTAAACTGACCTGTGTCTTCACAGGACTGGAAAACCCTCAGCGACACGTGCGTGGGGGCTGCAGTGCGATAGTGTTGGGGACTGGGGACTGGTGGAAAGTGAGTGAGTGATGGCCACCCAGCCTCTGAGAAAGGAGTAATGGGTCCCTCACTGCAAAGAGTTTAGAGCCTGTAAGGCAGGCCATTCTTATAACCCTAGCATCCGGTTGACTGAAGCAGGAGGACTGGGAGTTTGAGGCCAGTCTGGGTTAAACACAAAAGTCTGTCACACACATAAAGATAATAATAAAAATAATGGCAACAATAATTCCCATTATTATATTTTATTTTATTATTATCATCATTGTCATTATTATTACCATCATCATCATCATCTTATTATTATTATTATTATTATTATTATTATTATTATGCTAGAGAGAAGGCTCAATGTTTAAAAGCACTGGCTGCTCTTGCAGAGGAGCTGGGTCTGATTCCCAGCATCTACATGGTAGCTCACAACCCTCTGTAGCTCCATTTCTGAGGGATCTGACGCCCTCTTCTGGACTCTGAGGGCACTGCATGCACACACATGCACATGTGTAGGCACAAATACCCATCCACGTAAAATAAAAAGATAAAGGAAAACAATCAAAAGCTAAAATAAAATAAACTAATTGACTGATTAAACGGCTGGCTTGATTCTCTTGCTCTCTCTCCCTCTTGCTCTTTCGATCTCCCAGGTGCTGTTGTCTGGACCTTGGACTGCAGTAGGAGTCCAGACACCAAGTCCGCCACCTTCTGTTACAGCAGCACACAGCAGACTGAGATTCCCGTGTAGTCCCAAGGTCACACCCGGAGTTCTTTGTAATTACTACAGGTTCCTGGGCGCCCTCCCCACTGCTGCTGCTTCTGGTTGGTTCTGGCGGGACTTGGAGACTTTCTGCCACCACTCACCTTTGAAGACTAACAAGGACGTAAACGCCAATTAGATCCATTTCTTCCAACATGATGTTTTGCCTCACGGCTGCTTTGAGCTAATCCTTGGGCCTGTTTGCCTGTGTTCTACTGTTGGACATGTCTGGTCTTTGTTTCTCAGCATTGTCTTCTTTTTCTACTTGTTGTCCTCTGTTCTTTCTCTTCCAGCCCCTTAGCTTTTCCTCTATTTTTTTTTTGTTTTCGCCATTGTTTGTTTTTGTTTTGAAGACAGAGTTTTCCTGTATAAGCACCAGCTTCCGTGGTGTAATGGTTAATGCTCCGAACTCTGAATCCAGCCATCTGAGTTTGTATCTTGGTGGAACCTGTTCCTTGAGGAAGAGACCTGGTCAGTCGTCCTCATCAACTCAGACCATGAAACCCAATGTAAACGGGCTGCCCATGCATGCTTCAGCATTGCTGGGGGCATGCTTCCTCTCCTACGCTGTACAGCCCTGTCTGCCCTGGAAATCACTCTGTAGACCAGGCTAGCCTCAAACTCACAGAGACCGCCTGCCTCTGCATCCCGAGTGCTGGGGGTAAAAGCATCTGCCACCATACCTGACACTCTCCATCTTTAAAAATTAAAATAACCCACTAGACCCCTTTTTTTCACTATTTACTTTTATTACAACTTCTTTTCATAAAGTATACTTGATCACGACCTTCCCCTTCCTGTCACCATTTCTTACCTCTGCAGATTAGACAGTGTTTGTAGTTCTGATCCGTAGGTATCCCCAGATGTGGGTATAAAACAGAAACACCCACCAGACTTTTCCAGGTAGTTTGTTGGGCCCTGGGCAGTCGTCATGCAGTAGCCTCTCTGAGGAGGGAGGTGAGAACTTACCTTCTCCTAATGTCTCCCAGGGATGCTGATGCCACTCTGCACAGGGTGCTCCCAGGGATGCTGATGCTGAGCCAGGGTGCTCTTTACTGCTATTTCAAGTAAAGATTCATTTCTTCATAGTGAGTAAAGACACCGAGGGAAATATTTCAAGCTTCATCATCTCTCACCTCTGGCTAGATATAACAGCAAAACATTGCAACCCACTCCTGAAGATGTATAGCCTTTCCACCTGTGTCAGCCTGTGGATTTCCTACAGTCTCACAGAGGTCTGTTCAGTCCTTCCTTTGCAATGAGTGTACAGTTTGGGGAAAAATAGTTGTAGGTTGCAGTATTTACCATCTTGAACGAACTCAATATAACTGGAGCACACAGCTTCATATCTTTCTTTTGTTGACTTAGCCAGGAAATTTTTTTTCCTTTTCTTTTGTGACATAGGCTGGTATTACATTGCCTAAGATGGCTTGGAACTCTGAGCTAAGCCATCCTCCTGTCTCAGCCTCCTGAGTAGCTGGGACTGCAGAACACACCATGGTGCCAGTTTGGATATGTCTTAGTGTTTCTGTTGCTGTGATAAAACCCCGTGACCAAAAGCAGCTTGGGAAAGAAAGGGATTATTTGGCTTACATATTCTGGGTCATAGTTCATTGAGGGATACCGAGGCAGAAACTCAAACAGAGGTGGGAACCTGGAGGTAGGAGTTGATGCAGAGGCCCTGGAGGGGTGCTGCTTCCTGGCTTGCTCCCATGGCTTGCTCAGCCTGCGTTCTTATAGAACCCAGGACCACCCGCCCAGGGATGGCCCCACCCACAGCGAGCTGGACTCTCTCACACCAGCCATCAATGAAGATAATGCACCATGAGCTCGACCCCTGGTCGACCTAGTGGGGACAGTTTCTCAATTGCAGTTCTCTCTTCCCATAGGACTTTAGGTCATATCATATTGACCTAAGACGAGTCTGCACAAGAAAATGTTCTGAGCACTTAGCCTGTGCCGAGCAGTGTGTGTTCACTGGTGAGACTCAAGTCCCAGGGTCTATGGTGTGCTTGCGGCACAGTGAGCACACAGGCAGACCCCAGGCAGTTACCACCACATGGTGAGTACCTTCACCGGAAGAGGGACACGATGGCGACACACCATCACAGGGGCAGGCCCCTGGCTAGTGGAGTACTCTCCTGTCAAGCCATGTGCTGCTGTCTGACTTCTTTCTGTGGTGTGTGTGACTGGCCCTTCCATGTGGACTTCCTCCTGTCTTCCAGCTTTGTGCTGTGGGGTCAAATAAGTGAGACATTTGAACAAGAGAGCTGTGGAATGTTTCTTGGAGAAAGTGCTGTTGGAGTGGACCTCAGTGGTGCAGGAGGTTTGGGCTGAGAGACAGGGGGCCAAGGGCAGGGAGTGGACATGCCCAGACACTGAGGAGCAGGGTGTCAGAGGCCTAAAGGTGAAAGCCAGCCAGAACATTTAGATTCTTTCTTTCTCTAAAAATAGAACGCGGGCCGAGCCGGGATTTCAGGGAGTGGGGAGCGGCAGCGAGCAGCACGGACATGTGTGGCCCGGGCCGTGGAGACTATGCTGGGGTTTGGAGCCTTCGGCTGTGTACAGCCAATGGATGGGTGTCCCGCCCTTTCACAATGGGCAAGGCTCATCGTGGCACCGATCTAACTCCACCTCCCTGTGCTTGATATGCCTTAGGGTCCCCGAAGGGAAAAACGACAGGCCCAGGTTCCCAAGTCGCAAAGGTTAAGCCTTTGACTAATGTTCCCTGTGATACATTCCTCTCTCTGTCTTTCCTAAATATTCACATCAGGGCCCTGGAGAGATGGCTCAGAGTTTAAAAGCACCTGCTGTTCTTGCAGAAGTCCTGGGTTCAGGTCCCAGTGCTCACTGCTGCTGTCTTTAACTCAGTTCAGGTGATCAATGTTCCCTTCTGATCTCCATACTTGTCATATGTATGTAGTGTATGCATGCAAAGTGCTCATACACATAAAAAGTAAGTCAATCTTTAAAACGAAAACTTAAAATATATATTTATAAAGGTAGCACTATCCTGCCTTACCTTCTATTACTTTTGATCATTAAAAGCAACAATCAAATGTGCCTTCTAAAAACTGTCACAGCTTGAGTCGAGAATGTTTGCCCAAGACCTGTATGTTAAAGGTTGGGATTCCAGTTCTGTTTAAGAGTTGGGGCCTAGTAGGAGGTCTTAAGTCACTGGGGGTGCGTCTCCGGGGGGGGGGGGATTGTGTAGCTGAGTGAGATGGCACACATCTGTAATCCCACATCTTGGGAGACTGAGGCAGGAGGATTGTGAATTCTAGGTTAGCTTAGACTATGTAAGGGGATCCTGTATCAAAATGGAAGAGGATAGGAAGGGAGGGAAGAAAGGCTGTGAAACTTTTGCTCCCCCTTTTCGTTGCTGCCCGGCTGCACTGTGTTATGCATCCCTGCTGCGACACACTGCCTGTGCGAAGCAACGGAGCCGCAGCTTGGACATGGTCTCGAGTTCATGGACTCACAAGCCACGGTGGATCCTTTGTCATTAGAATTTGGTTTCAGTGCTTGCTCTGGCAAAGGAAAGCTGCCCAGCACAGAAACCAGTAACCCTGCTTCCAGAAAATTCTCTCTGGTGACCCTACTAGCATCCCTGACTGAGAAAGTCAGCCTTCCTGCTGCGATCATGTCCCCATGTCCTCTGGATAAGAAACATCAAAAACTTCCTGTTCCCGGGGGAAAGGATTTCACCTAACATTCCCAATGGAGCCTAGTAAATAGCCGCGTGAGTCATTTCATTGAGTTCTCTGAAGAAAGGTCCATGAATAGACTCTTTGGTGAGTCACTGAGCTAGGCTGCTAGCTGAGAACTCTCTCAAAGCGGTTTCCACAGAGGCAGGCCGAGAGATGTGCAGGACATTTCCTCTTCTGGCTGAGCACGTGCTGGGGGATCCTGGCTGGGGCTCATGAGGGCTGTGGTTGACTCCATCCCAAGCCCTTGGGGAATCTTCATCCTCAGAGCCCTGCCCTAGCTGTGGGCCCAGGAGAGTTCTGTAGAGCATTCCCGCCAAAGTGAAGAACAGGTACGAGGACAATGTGGAAAGTTAGGGAGCCCACTCCCCCCAACTCAAAAGGACAGTAGAACAGAGGCACAGTCCAGGGAGTTGGGGACATCACTGTCTCTCTGGATCTTTCTTGACCCTCTGAGCATGGCCAGACCCTCCCACGTGGCCACCTGTGTCCCACCTGAAGGACCCCTGGAGGACTGGGGAGGAGCCGTCTATTTTGATATCGCATAGAATAAAACTTAGCATACATTCATGGGATTTTTCCAAAGGAAATACAAGGAAGCTAGGGTTGGTCCTGAAATAGGCCTGGGGTTTAAGTGCAGAGGTTTTTTAGGTTGTGGATTGTACAAGTATTACAACGGTGGATCAGGAAGGGAGAGACAGGGAGAAGAGGGGAAGAATGAGAGGGGAAGAAGAAGCGTGGCAAAACTGGGGGAGGGGTGTGTCCTGGGATTAGGCACCTGAGCTCAGGAAAAGGACAGGTGTGCTGCCAACGTCAAGGTATGGGGTCAGGAAGAGAGCATCCCAGTGTTCATGAAAGTTGTCTATCTTTCCAGTGGTGTGGGACAATGGTCTGTATTCTGTCAATTATATTTTAAATAAACTCTGATTGTCCAGTAGCCAAGCAGGAAGTATAGGTGGGACAACCAGAAGGGAAGTAGAGGCGGGTCAAGGAGAACAGGAGAATTCTGGGAAGAAGAAAGCAGTCCTGTCCCAGCCACGGAAGAAGCATGATGTGACTCCCCTGCTGAATAAGGTACTGAGGCACGTGGCTAATGCAGATAAGAATAATGGGTTAATATAAGTTGTAAGAGTAAATAAGAAGCCTGAGATACTGGGCCAATCAGTTTATAACTAATGTAGACTTCTGTGTGATTTCTTTGGGTCTTAACTACTGTGGGAATTGGGCAGGACAGAAAACCTCAAACAACGTATCTGTCCAGGACAAAGGGCCCAGAACCTCCCACTCCGAAGAGTATGTGCTGGTCTCATGCCCTGGACAGGGACCTGTCACCATCATCTTTCCCAAGGTTCCATAAAAATATAGCACCCGTGTAGGGAGGGGTCTTTAGGGCTTGTGTTGTGGGTACCAGGACAAACTAGCCTCCCTCCCCAGCAAGAGAAGGAGGTTCTTGCTGCTACCATTGAGGAAGTCTCCACAGCGCATGCCCGGTAGACACGGGATGTTTGGGAAGAGGTTTCTCCTTTTGCCGAGTATCTCAGATCTCTGGTATGGAGGGATAGGCCTGTGGATGGCAAAAGCCATCTTTGGTCTCGATTTCGACAGACTCATTTTCAACAATCCTTAGACAGTACACCTTTTGCAGAAGAATACCCCAAAGACATAGTAACAAGGTGACTTTGTAAGTGTTTGGTTTTATATACTTAATACATAGATATAAATGCCTGTGTTAAAGGTCTGATATCCTTTGGATTTTGTTACTGCTGTTATAAATTTAGAGTGTTCTTGCTGCAGAAATGGTTTTCTGGAAGTTTTTTGTTTGTTTTGTTTCTTCTTCTTCTTCTTCTTCTTCTTCTTCTTCTTCTTCTTCTTCTTCTTCTTCTTCTTTTTATTTTTCGAGACAGGGTTTCTCTGTAGCTTTTGGTTCCTGTCCTGGAACTAGCTCTTATAGACCAGGCTGGCCTCGAACTCACAGAGATCTGCCTGCCTCTGCCTCCCGAGTGCTGGGATTAAAGGCGTGCGCCACCACTGCCCGGCTATATTTTCTTCTTCTAACATTATAACTTGAGAAGTAATGAGAAGACAGTTGCCAAGTAAGCAAGTAAGACATGCATTGCTGGTGGTCTGGGTGTGCAACACAGCTTGCTGCAGATGTACAGAAGACTCTCAGTGGCTGCACTTTTCCTTGTATCATCTGTTATATACCGTGCACGCGAAAGCCCACACACACACACATACACGCACACATACCTACATGCATGCGCACGCCTGCCTACTCACCTGGCCCAAATAAACAATTTTTTTCCTTCCAAAGCATAGTTATGTAATCACACAAGAGGGACATCTCAACATCACATTCCACTACTTAAGAGACAACCCACCTCTTACACACATTTTTTGGTCCTTGGTGTCTAATATGGGATTAGAAATCCATTCTTGTTGGGGCTGGAGAGATGGCTCAGAGGTTAGGAGCACTGTTCTAAATTTAGTTCCCAGCACCCACACAGTGGTTCAGAACCATCTACAATGGGATCCAACGCCCTCTTCCATCACGTAGACATACTGGAAGACAGAACACTCACATAAATAAATAAATATTTTTTAAAAAATCAGTGTTTGTCGAATTACTGAGTGAAGGAATGAGGTTCTTGGCTGAAATGTGGTCATTGCCGCATGATTTCAATGACAAGTGTTGAATGACTTTGAGGTCTCCTTGGGGCATTGGCAATGCTGGAATGTCTTGGGTATCCACAGGAACACTGACAGACACACGCCGGGAAGCAACATCCAGGAGATGATGGACACTGGGAAAAAGAAAAGAAAAAAGTTGTTTCGATTAGGGTCAGTGACCCAGGCTGCAGTCATAGCCTCTTGGGAAGCCGAGACAAGGGACTCACCTGTGCGTAAGAATTGAGGTCAGCTGTGCAGTAAGACACCAACTAGTAAATAAATGAACTGCTTTATCTTCGAATTTCACTTCATTTCTTCCAAGCGCTCTCGAGAGTACATTGATACCCTCATAGAAGAGGCTGGGATGGATTATGAGATACCATACCCAGAACCAAGAAGCTTCACACAGGGCTGGAGAGGTGGCTCAGAAGCTCATGTGCTCACTAGTCTTGCGGAGGACCTGGGTTCAGTTCCCAGCACCTGCATCAGGAGGTTTACAACCCTTAACTCTGCTTCCAGAGGATCTAGCGCCCGCTCCTAGCTGCCTCCAGCACCTAAGTGCATGCGGTGTGCATTAACGTCACACGTGTGCATGCATGCACACACATGCATAAATAAAAATAGCAAATCTATTTTTTTTTTAATTTAAGAAGAAGACAGGCAAGAGGTGAATAGAGGAAAGGGGTGTGATCCTTATGGGTGGTTTGTCTTAAGACTTGGGTTCTGCTCTGGAATCCGAGCTTGTATGGGCTCCGAGTCTCTGTTCCGACCTACCGAAGAGTGTCGCAGCCAGCTTTTGTGTAGTGGGAGGAGAGGGGTTTCTAAAGAGGGGAGCACAAACAAACCCAAGATTACACCCCCACTGCCTTATCCTGGTGTGGGAAACTGCTTGCTGAGGTCGCTAAAGCTCTGAGACAGCATCTAAAGAATCAGATCTCTCATTCCCAACCTTCCCCAGGTTAAAGAACCTGTCTGCTTGATCCTGAGATTACAGAAACCTGGGGGTCTTGTGCCTGGCTTCACATTCTGGGAGCATTGCAGAAATTTACAGGACGTGAGAAAAGACAGGCCTGGCTGCAAGTGCTTACCCTGGGGCTGTTGTGCTGGCCAGGCTAGCTGCCCCCCCCACTCCCCGCTCTCCACACCCCCGCAGCAGGGCTGAAGAAATGGGCTTTTGGATTTTGGAACCAGGCTGTGTGCCTTTGCCTGGGTCCTCTGTAGACTCTCATACAGCAGTGCCCTTCCCTTAGCAGGCTCGTCAATTCCCGTCCGCATGAGGCGTCTTCATGGGAAAGTATGAACTTCGCCAGTGGACATGCTGGGCAGCCAGACTCCCACGCGATACTCCAGAGGCTGCCAGCCTCCTTCATGCCTGCCTGTCCGACACCAACCAACCATGTTTGATAGACAAGCCCTCCGGGGAAACTCAAGGTCTATTCAGCCTCATTGATTGTCGGATGAAATTAGCTATCTCGAGATGTGTACATTTCTGCTGAATCCAGCTGTTTTCTCACAAGCAGGACTCAGTCTCGGGGGGGGGCAGGCATGGGAGATGGGGCGCAGGCATGGGAGATGGGGCGCAGGGAGGTTGTAGGAGGTTTTTCTGTGGTCACACATGTGGGTGAGGTGGTGGGAAAGGGCTGAGGCCCGCTATAGTTATGTGGTCTGCTGCAGGCTGGTGTGGCCTGAGCTATCTACCCCACTGACCGCAGATCTGCCTACATCACCCTCAGCTCTCATTCAAAACCCCAGAGTATCCATGCCTCTGGCAGGCCAGACCCTGCACATCCCCCGCCCAACCCTATAGTGGGTGATGTTTAATTTAAACCTGTCAGCCCTAGGCAAAATGGACCCAAAATAGATGGACAGATTGTCGAGCAGGGAACAGGCTGATGGGAGCCAGTCAGATGGGGTATCCTGTGAAAGCTAGGGGCGGAACAGCTGGCCTGGAGGCAGGGGTTTGGTGAGGAAAGATGCAAACTGGCTGTGGAGGAGGGAGCATGCTCAGAGAAACTTAGGAAACCGGTCATGATGGAGGAGGCAACGGTAACAGGGGAGGACAATGAGCTCGGCCAGAGCCCGCCATTCCTGGGGAACAAATCCAAAATGTCACCTCGGAGCACCAGTGACTGACCTGCTGTGCGCCCAGGGGAAGGAAAAAACAAAAAGCCAAAAAATGAAAGACCCAATGGAGTCCACACAATGAAGAAGGCCTTTCCAACCTCATGGTATCCCTGGCAATCGGAGAACAATCACGCTTGCGGTGTGCTGGTAGAACCGGTGTCTGGTTCAATGGACCAGTAAAGAAGCTGACCACGACTCGATAAGAATCTCCCTCCACTCCGGCCCCCCTGGGATCAGAGACATTCCTTTTATGTCTTCCCTCCACCTCCCCACGGATGCTTCTTCATTTCAAAGACTTGTTTTTTTCCGCCTGGCCTGGCCAGGGCCCCAGCCTCCACACTGGCCCCTGGTCACCAGTTTTCCATGCTATGCATGCAGGAGCCTTGCCAAAATGCTAAGCTGATTGCATCACTCCCTGCTTAATGCCTGCTAAAACCTGAGCCCTGATATAATGGTGCTGGGGGCTGGAGCTTTGAGAGGGACTGAGTCAGAGATAGCGAAGTTCTTCAGGGACTGGGTGCCTCCAGCGCAGCGTCATAGAAAGCTCGGCTGCTCCATCTTCTCTATGTGCGGCCACTGACCTTCCTGCTTTTCTAAGAATTAGGATGGAGCAGCAGGTCCTTGCCAGGTGTGGCTGCCTCACCGAGCGAGAACCGTACAAGTTGCCCAGTCTTGGACGTTCGGTCACGGCAGCAGAAAACTATCTGAGACAGAGTAAAATACGAAGGTTTGGTGTGACCCTCCGTGTTTCTCAGGGTTCTTTCTCGGCCTGCCCCTCAG
The DNA here is from genome assembly GCF_018167655.1 of Microtus oregoni. NCBI lineage: Eukaryota > Metazoa > Chordata > Mammalia > Rodentia > Cricetidae > Microtus > Microtus oregoni. Next base: position 9,854,259 of record NW_024543088.1, on the reverse strand, counting down.
CCTCATTTCTTGCCCCGAGGCTATAGCCAGTCGGCACTCTGCTCATTCTGAGTGGTAAACTGCTCCCTGAACATCCCAGCAACCACATCCTCAGCCGCCTCTTGGCTTGTGTCTCTCCTGCGTGCCCACAGTCCTCCAGGACTCTGCTTTCGTGCAGAGTTCACGGGACCAGGTCACTGGCCTGCTGCTCCCTAATCTAGGTGGTAGCCCCTCCTCTGAGCTTCCCCACTTTGCTTCATGGGCTCTTCCATATATTACCCAGATCCATGATATTTTGGATGCTTTTATAGGCGTGGCAATGCTGGCATGGGCCTCTGGCTTCTCCAAGCTGTGCTGCCAGGGCACCTCCCACTGAAGGAATCCCACCTTCAGGCCACTTTTCCCAGGGACACGCAGTCTCTCTTGTTCTCAGGACTTGTCATCAGTGATCACAGCCCAATGGTGATGGGTACTGGGCTTTGGGGTGGGCAAAAAGGGCTCTCGGATAGCAGAGAATGAGCCAGATTTCCCCTAAGGTCCTGCCCCAAACCTTCAGACTACCGAGAAGAGCCTGGCCAGAAAACTCTCCTGCATCTGAGCCGTGTGCCTTCCAGGTTATCACCATCTGGCCAGCAATTACGCCACTGCTTCCCATGAGGGGATAGACAAAGAGAAGCAAGGCAAGGAGCGTCCTTCCGTCTGTGAGAGCCCGGGAGTGGGTGTGCCCTGTCGTATCCAGATGACACTGTGTTGCCTTGGTCCTCTGAGACCTCTTACCTCATTCTCCCTCCTCTTCTGAGAAGGTCCCTGAGCCTTGAGGGGAGTGTGGGATGTGATGACCACTCCACAGACCCTTAGTCTCCACATTTTGACCATTGTGGGTTTCTGTATTAACCACTGTCCATGCACTGTGGAGCATCTCTGATGAGGTCTGAGAGCCTCAGTGATCTAGGGATGTAGAGGTTCGGCCTTAGAGGGGCAGTTTGACACTCCGTCCACTCAGCGAGTAATAGCAGTAGTTTCGACCTCTGGGACCCATGAGCCCTTCAGCCACGGCTCTCGGCCAGATTTACAGCGTATGTCTTTCCTCCCGTTGAGACGATCGTGCATCTCTCAGGAAGCAGTTAGTTCCCCACGACATCTGGACCTCCCTGGCACCTGTGGCCATATCTCGCCAGGCCAGTTGTAGGGCCCACAGCTGACACTACAGCTTTTCAAAGAAAAACGTCTGCGAATATATGCAGATAGATGTATCCATAAGTAAAAACATATGGGCACATGTGTACGTGAACACAGGATTTATAATCTTGTCGTTCACATCGACTGACCTTCCATAAGACTCAAGTCAGAGTATTAGGAGAGCTAAAAGTTAATTGTGTAGGCTAGGGATATCTCCAAAGTTTTCTGAGCTAATGTCCTCTCTGCCATTCTGTTATTGAAAAAGCCCTTTACAGAAAATATCATCATAATAGGTCATAACTGGTAGGTGTCATGCCTTAACAAGCCACAATACATACCGCTCCCATGCCGTTGGCTGGGATGCCCCCGGTTTGCTAGTTTGAAGCTGAGAACCAGGCCACTGCTGTGGGAGCTGTCTGAGGATTGTGGGGATGCCTCACCGCACGCACGAGGCAAGAGCTTGCCTTTTTTGAGATTTCCTTTCTTCATTACTCCCGGAGTGGGAGCCAGAAGAAAAACAAACCCGAGTGAGAAGGGGCAGGGAGCGGAAAAGGAGCGGTGGAAACAGTCCTCTTGTGCTGGCTCGGCTTTCTGAAACTGGGACTCATCAGCCACCTTCGCCCTTACGCTGCTAGGGTCCAGAAACTTCTGATTCTGCATCACATGCCACAGAACCTGGTTCTCTCTCCTAGATTTGCTTGGAATTCAACACAGAGGCAGGGGTGAGGGGGGGTCATTCCAAATACTACCAAATAGTCTTGGGTCTTCCTCTTCATGCCACGTCTATGACATCATCCTAAAGACTCGGTCACCAAGAAATGTACTTCCTCTTGGCTTTTAAAATTCCTTACATAGTAAGATGCATTTCTCATCATATTTCCAATGAAAGCCAGATGTTTACAGCACTTTAATTTGAAACTTCTTCCCAAGACTCATTCTGACATTGTTGGGGTGGGGGGTGTGCTGTTTGGCTCTCTCTTCCTACTGTGTGTTTCCCAGATTTAACAACCTCAAGCATTTTTTTTTCCTGGGAATTTACAAATCTGCCGCTGACAGAAAATTGCTTTTATGGGCGGACCTTTCAGGACACTCAAGTCTGGACATTGGTAGAAGTAAAGGTTGACTTTGAAGGCTGGGATGTTTCTGGAGTTTTCAGAACCATTCTTAGAATTGGGAAGGAACTTTTGAGACGATGGCCCCGTCTGTTTGGCCAAACCTTGGCTTTTACCTTCTTGCCAATAAAGCGAGAGTGCTTTGTTATAGCCTCGAATTAGCTCATGTAGCATCTTGCCTCCAGCCTTTTGCTGCTTAGACTACAAGGAAGTACAAAGAGTACCGGGAAAACGAGTCTCAACGCAGAAAACAAGCTCCCTTTCCTCCTAGGGTCTTGTCAGGTCACCTACGAGTTCACACGCCAGTCTAGCTTAGCTTACGGCTTTCCCCACATCATGAACTGCACTGGCTGGGGCTTGACACCCCATTTCCACACCATGGCTGGGAGGTGGAAGGGGAGAGAGAAGAAGTCCCTGTAAAATAGAATTTGCTTTTAAAGGTTAGGGTATGAAGTGACAAGCAAAGGAGTGGACAGGGCCAGGGTCTGGGCCCTCTCTGGGTGGCCGAGGGAATACGGTTGGAGAAGACAGGTTTAGTTTCTGTTTTCCCTCTCTCATTGGCAGACAACAGGTAGAGGACACCTGAGGCCTAGCAGTCCTAGGTGTACCGCGTGTACAACCTGGCATACCGGGTGGAAAAGGATGTTTAAGCGTTATATTTCTTGTCTTATATCAGAGCAAAAGAATCTGGCCCCTAACGTCATTTGCCTTGTTCCCTCTGCCTCTGCCCTGCTACCTCTTTCTAGGAAAAGCATAACCTCTCACTAAGAAGTTCTCCTAGTAAACTCAGGCTCAATCCTTGAGACAGGTCAAATGTCACCTCCTTCACTCAGCTTCCCCAGCTAACTCCGTTGGTCACTTTGGTCAGTTGTCACCTCCACAGACCCCAGCCATTTTGGGATATGGTTCCCTTTCTACTTTTTTTTTTTAAAAAAAATTATTTACTTATTATGTATACAGTGTTCTGCCTACATATATGCCGGCAGGACAGAAGAGGGCACCAGATCTCATTGTGGATGGTTGTGAGCCACCATGTGATTGCTGAGTATCAAACTCAGGACCTCTGAGCCATCTCTCCAGCCTTCATTGCTGTCTTCTGACTGTGACCGTAATGTACCAGCCACTTCAACCTCTTGATGCCTCAACTTCCCTGCCACACCGAATGTGGAGTGATTAGCTAAAATAAACCCTTCCTGGGTTGGAGAGAAGACACAATGGTTAAGAAGAGCACACATTGTTTTTCCATATGCCCTGGGTTCAATTCCTTGCACCCTCATCAGGCTGCTTGCAACCCCTGTAGCCGTAGAGACTTGGACTCCTCTGGCCTCTGTGGGTGCTGCATTCATGTGCTTGTACCTACAACACACACACACATACACACACACACACATAAATTAAAAAAACTATTAAAAATGGAGTCGGGTGGGCTGGAGAGATGGCTCAGTGGTTAAGAGCATTGCCTGCTCTTCCAAAGGACCCGAGTTCGATTCCCAGCAACCACATGGTGGCTCACAACCATCTGTAAAGAGGTCTGGCGCCCTCTTCTGGCCTTCAGGCATACACACAGACAGAAAATTGTATACATAATAAATAAATAAATATTAAAAAAAAATAAAGTGAAGCAAATATTTAAAAAAAAAAAATGGAGTCGGGTATCTGGGCGGTGGTGGTGCACACCTTTAATCCCAGCACTCGGGAGGCAGAGGCAGGTGGATCTCTGTGAGTTTGAGGCCAGCCTGGTCTACAGAGTGAGCTCCAGGATAAACTGCTTTTGTCAGAGTATTGTATCGTGGCAGCAGCAAGGAAATGGAAGAGCAGCCAGCCCAGGGAAAAAAACATCAATACTCTTGATTCCTGTTCTGGAGGTCTACCCCTTCCTCGCAGGTGGCCTGGCACATCTGGGGTGTTCCAGGGGTCAGGAAGGGCAGGCAAGGATGAAGACTGGCCCCAGATGCACGGAAAGAGAAGAGGGATCTCACTTCACCTTCATGTTCCACTAGGGACCTCAGATTCCAGAAATGGACAGAGAATTATAGGAGAACTAGTACCAGATAAAAACATGTGCTTAGCTGTCCCAAACACTGTGAGACCTCTAGAATCTGTAGAAATAACGCTGCCAGGAGTAGCAGACGGGGGAGGGGACAAAGGCACAGTTCCATGCAGCCTGAGGCGTTCCACTAGAATTTTAGGGTTCTCCATTCAGGCCAAACTGGGACTCATAGATTCAGAAACGGTCAGTGCATGGACCATGGCCGAGGCTTAATGAAGATTTATCCTCTCCCCCCCCCCCCCGACTTAGGGTTTCTCTGTGTAACAGCTCTGGCTGTCCTCAAACTCACTTTGTAGACCAGGCTGCCAATCCCTCTCAAGCACTGGGACTAAAGGCATGAACCACCACCTCCCAGTGAAGATTTTTAAAACACAGGGTTAGGAGAAAGAACAGAGCTCAAAGGACACTCCCAAGGGTGTTAAATGTGGACATCTCAAAGAACAGTCACAGTAAGGAGGAACCAGAGAAGCCAGGTTCAGTTCCCAGCACCCACATTAGGTAGCTCACAACCACCTGTTTCTCCTGTTCTGGGGAATCTGGTGCCCTCTTCTGGTTTTTGCGGGTCTTACACACAGCACATGTTCACACAGACACATACATCAGAACAATACATCTTTAAAACAAAGTAGACACATAGCTCATTGATTTTTGCAGCGTTGTATACAGGATTTTGGTAGGGATTAGAGTTACTAATTTATCAGTAAGTGGTCCCTGGGGGCACCTGGTAGGATTACAGCAGATAAATAAAAGTCTACCCCACAGGCGTCCGGAAAGATAGACATCTTTATTGAAAATAGCTTTTTTTTCTGAGGTTGTCAGAGCATGTCTGCAGGAGTAAGGTTCCACCCAAGTCCTAGACACACAGGCATAAGCCTGGCTTATTGTCATTTTAATATAAAATACCTGTATATGAAAGCAATATTATATCTGTGTTAGTGACCTTCCCAGCAAAGGTTTGTGCTGGAATTTTTGCTTTTCCTTTCGTCAGCGGCTTTAATTGGGCTGTAGGATGAAGGGTCCTCTCTCTTGTCTCCATAGCTTCCCCATCTTCCTATCCTACCTCAGGTCAGTTCTCTGAGATTATGAAATACCAGCAGTGTCTGCTCTTAGAAGTCACGTAGCCGAGGCAGAAAGCAAAAGAATTGAGTGAAGATGAAATCAGGACATGGCAACAAACAAAAATATGAAATGCCTGAACAGGAACAAGAAACAATGACGCCCAGAACCCAGTGCAAACAGGGGAGAGTGAGCCGGCAGGATGCAGACATTTTACCTTTAACCCTTGAGAGGGGAAGCCGATTGTGAGATTGCCTAGTCACCATGGTAACAACAAGCCTGCTGCTCTTGAGACTTTCAGAAGACTTCCATTGTCTTCTAGCACGTCTAATCAAAGCACGGGCTTTGTGGAGAATCTCCGGGGACAAGCAGCTCTGGCCTTCTTTGCAGCTGGTAGCTTGACTGGAGTTCTGCATTCACTCAACGGAGTGGTGGGAAAATCCTCAGGTTTAGTTTGAAGAAGGCATGACTTTGGCAACCGTTATGCCCAAATCCTCAAAGTCCCCCCTCAAAAGCCAACAAGGAGACCGAGTCACGTATGTAAAAGCAAAGAGCCTTTATTTTATGCAAGTTTGCAAACTCGATCTCTCCACATGTCCAACATAGTGGAATAAACGGAGAGCCCCGAGCTCAGTTAGAGTTGGGGTTTTATAGTAGTAAAGGTGGAGGTGAGAGATCTCTAAGGTTCAGGACCCTTGACTGGCTGACATTGTCTAGGGGCGTCCTGGTGTGTGCTGGCAGGTGATCCTATCTACAGCTGTTGGAACGTTAGGCATTTCCTTTGGATGTTCTTGCTCAGGTAATCTTAGTTTATGGTCCTTCCTGCAACCAGGTATTGCTTCAGGGTAAACTACTGAGACTCAGGTGTTGTTCTTTCTGCGGGGTTGGAGAGAAAACACGAGACACACGCGGTACCACGTGGGTAAACTTTAATGGAGGGGGGTGACGACAGATGAGGGATTTTAATCGTATATTCCTTAACGTTTTAGGGGTCACTGCTGCAGTCAGTGACAGACCTGTTATGTCAAGGAACTTCGTTAAAAATTTGCTGACCACCTGAGCCTTTGACTCTGTGTTCGATGATGATTTCTGTAACGACAGCTGGATGGTTATTTAGGAATTTAAAGAAGGGAGGGTGTGTTAACACAGGAGGATTAAGTGAAGGATGGGACCACTGTTTTCCTTAGACTGGAGTAGAGGGGGCTGCGTTGGGGATGGAACCGAGTGATGGGGCCAGCTGGAGAGGGTGCTGAACCTGGTGTCCTTTGGAACTTAAGAGAACAAGGTCCTGTCTGAATTACCGTATATGAAGGATTATCTTGAGCCATGGAGATGAACGGTTTAAGATGTGACAGGTGAATCCAGTGAGGAATTTCTTCAAGTTTGGCAGTTGTGGGAGTTAGAAGGATTACTCTGAGGGGACCCTGCCATTTAGGGGGAAGGGGTGAGGGACGTTGGCCTGGAGGTGAGAATAATACCTTGTCTCCTATTTTAACTGGCAGTGGACATGTGTTAGCACATGGTTGAGGTAGTGAGTGATCTGTGAAGTCCCACAGTAGCGAGCGTAGGTGGAAAAGGAGGGGAGTGAGCAGGTGATCAGGAATGGGAGAGGTTCCCGATGAGAGGCCGGGGGTTAAAACCGGCCGCCCAGACATGAGTTCGAAGGGTGAAATGAAAAGGGGGCCCTTTGGGAGAGCCCTAAGCCTGAGAAGAACCAGAGGCAGAAGTCTTACCCAGTCAAGGTGGAGTTCCTGTGACATTCTAAGGAGGGCTTCCTTTAAAGAGCGGTTAGTCCCTTCTACCTTACCTGAAGACTGAGGGTGGTACGGTATGTGGAAATTCCAGGGGATTCCAAGTGTCCTAGACAGATTTTGAGAAATCTGGGAAGTAAACTCTGGGCCGTTATCTTTTAGCAGATCTGACAGGAGGCCGTGGTAGCTTTTAGGAACCTGATATCCTTAGGTGTGGGTGTTTTAAGTGAATAACAACGGGGGAATGGTGATTAGTGATGGCGGGAGCCCAGAGGGGCTTTGGAAGATCGAGGGAGAGGCGTAGGGCAGGAAGAAGATGGAGAAGAAGTCCAAAGAAGCTTCCAGCTGCCTGTGTGACCTGCGGCGGGAAAAATGGGGTGAAGCTGAGTTGGAGGGACTAGGCGAGGCCCTTGTAGATCTGGAACGGGAGTTTCTTGGAGACCTAGAAGGAGAGCGGTTAGGTGACCTGGAAGAATATTTACACGGGACTCTGTCAGAGGGGCTAGGCGAGGTCCTTGTAGATCTGGAACAGGAATTTCTTGGGGACCTAGAAGGAGAACGGTTAGGTGACCTAGAAGAATATTTACGCGGGACTCCAGGAGACCTAGAAGTGGAATGTTTAGAGGCGTTATGGGGAGATGTAGGTGAGTCTGTCCTGTGCCTAGAAGAGACCTTGGAGGAAAGAGGAATGGGTGAGCTGTCGCTCGACTGGGCAGAGCGAGAGGGGGTGGCTCTTCGAGGCGGGGGGCGGGGGGGGGGGTGGAGGTTTGTCCGCAGGGCCCATGGCAGGAGCAGAGGGTTCCTGGAGGGACAGCATTGATAAGAACATGTGTGCAGGTGAACAGTGAGAAGCAGCGGAGGGGTCAGTTTTCATGGCCATGTAAAAAAAATGCTATAATGTACATCATTTCTTTCCATTTAGCGGGACGATGACAGAAGTTAGCTAGTTCCTGTAAAATATCGGGGTCAAAGGAGCCATGAGGAGGCCATTTAAAGTTCCCGTGTAAACTGTATTTTGGCCACGTCTTAGAGCAAAGACGGATGAGTGTAGATAGCTTAATGGAAGGAATCAGGGTGTGAGGTTGTAGAGCCTCCAGTAGCTGTCCTAGGGGAGAGGATGGGGGAATTGTTTTTGAAGGCTTAGCACCCATGGCTAGAACCGTGGAAATATCCGCAGAAGGCACTGGGAGATGCCACGAATGCTGGCAGCTCTAGTCACAGGCGTCCGAGTGACCAGAGGGCAGTGTTAAAAGACCTTACTGAACCGATCCTAGCCTCCGACGGGAAGCGGGGTCCCAGGCAAGAGGGAACAGTTAGGCCTGAAGGCCGCCTGTTGCAGCCGAGGTGCTCATACCGTAATGAGCCCGTATGTAAAGAGGACAGAAAAAGATCAGAAAAAGAGGGAGAAGTGGAAGCTCTGAGCCTCCAGGCACGGATAAAACAGGTTTAGCCGAGGGTGGAAGGCCGGAGTGGGGGGGAGTCAGCATTCACACCCAGGACACGCCAAAGAAAGCCAGAAAGCTGGGAGCTCTGGGTGAGAGGGGACGGTAAGCCAACCCAGGTGAACTCACGAATTAGCTGCTGTTGATTGTAGATGGCCGCATTGAACATGTGGGGGCGGTCGCAGGTCCTCGGTCCTGACCTTGTCCCGGGAGGCCCCGGGCTCTGGGAGGCGCCAAGAACCGGAGCCACGGCCTCAGGTGGCCGGGAGGAAAGGTCCCCAAGCAGACAGCACCAACTATTGTTCTTTCTGCAGGGTTGGAGAGAAAACACGAGACACACGGCGGTCCCACGTGGGTAAACTTTAATGGGGGGGTGACGACAGGTGAGGGACGGGGAAAGGGAAAAAGGGGCGAGTTATGGCATCCCCCGGTTTTAAAGGGGGATCCAGGTGCATCTGGGAGAATGCCCTGCACATGCGTGGCTTTCTATTGAGCTGGGATTTGTAGTTCGGTGGGATGCTGGGAATTGTAGTGCGGCCTTGTCTCCAAAAGGAGCAGCATCAGGTCTCTATTAAACTTATCCATGGCTGAGTTCTACACTGGCAGGTGATAATGGTTGAAAGTAAAGAACTTCCTTTGGGTGATCTGTTTATATTTAGCTTATCATGGCTGGCTCCTACAGCAACCAGACTTGACATTGAACTGTACCTCCTGCGGAAAGGCCATAGGGCTCAGTAGACTGACCCAGACTCTCGGATAACCTGTGAGGGTTACTATATAATCTGAAATGCTCCAAGAGTGGATGGAGCCTATTTAAGCCTTAAAGATGCATTTCAGAACCAGCACTTCAGAGCTCTTAGATGCTTGTATCTGGTACCACCCATCATGGGAGAGCTCAGATTCAACACATCGGAAGAAGGGCATACTAACATGAACAGAGTGTCTCATCCAAGCTGATACAGTCTGCTAAGCTGCACTGTTGCAGAATCAAAGGGGAAGACAGACAGGAAGGGCTTCCAGTCACCATCTCCATCCTCCATCTGCCCGGCCTTGGGAGTTTTCCTAGAGTGCGCACCATGCTGAGGGTCCTGTGTGTTCTCCCTGTGGTGAAGCTTGAGAATGGATATTACAAAAAACAAAACAGGCTGGAGAGATGGCTCAGGGGTTAAGAGCACAGGCTGTTCTACAGAGGACTTGGGTTCAATTCCCAGCATCCACATGGCGGTTTACAACCAGCTGTAACTCCAGTTCCAGGGGATTCATGCCCTCTCCTTGCCCCCTTGGCCTCCTGTACGTAAATGATATACATACACACATTCAGGCACACACATACACATTAAATACACATATTTTTAAGAGAATAAGTGCTCCAAATGGATGAAAGTGTCTCAAAGCACACTTGAAGAACACTCTGACAAACCAGAGATCAAGTAATTTGACTTTGCTCAAAATAAATTTTTATCTAAAAAAATTATATATGATAGGGATGTCATGATGGAATCTATACACGTGAGTCAGGACTTCTTACAAACAATTCGGAAACCATTGACAGCTAAGGGGTTTCTGAAGTAGGTTTTTCTTGTAACTTTACATGTGGGAGGAAAACACTAGCGGATAGTCAATTGCTTAAGCACTGAGCGTGCTTGCATAGGGGCCGCCAAGGGAGTATATTCACTATTAGCAGTCCTCCCAGTTAGGTGGCCACGGTTTGAATCCACACACTCTGTTCTTCCAGTACATTACATGGTATGTGTGCTAGAATTCAACAGCTCACGATCGTTGCCGCTGACACCCTTGAGTCGTGTTAGTTACGTCATTTTAGGTATTTATTGTGGTGCGGGTCCAGTTGTCGAGGATCGAGCTATAAAGTGTTCGAAGAAATCAATTTTGAGAAAGTGGGGGAAAGGGGAATACAGTTTATAAAATGTTAAATGAAGCCTGTCATTGACCTTTGGCTATTAAGAGTTTTAAGCACTGGTGTTTTATTAACTTTCATCATGTTATTTTAAATTATGGGTGTGTATGTCTCTGTGGGAATGCCAGGTGGGTGCAATCCCTTCAGAGACCAGAGGGAGCATCGGAGCTCCTAAAGCTAGAATTCCCCTTTGTGGTTGGAAAGTGCCCACTGGGAAAGACTCAAGTCCCCTGCAAGAGATTCAATGTTCTCCTCTTCCTTCGTTTTCTTCTTCTTCTTCTTCTTCTTCTTCTTCTTCTTCTTCTTCTTCTCCTCCTCCTCCTCCTCCTCCTCCTCCTTCTTCTTCTTCTTTTTCTTCTTCTTCTTCTTCTTCTTCTTCCTTCTCCTTCTTCTTTTTTTCTTTTTTTGGATTTTTCAGACAGAGTTTCTCTGTGTAGTCCTAGTTGTCCTGGAACTCACTCTGTAGACCAGGCTGGCCTCAGACTCTTAGAGATCACCTGCCTCTGCCTCCTGAGTGCTAGGATTAAAGGTGTGCGCCACCAGCGCCCGGCTGAACCTCGAATGTTCTTACCCTCTAAGCTATCTCTCCAATCCTCAAGTGTTGAGCTGTAAAAAAAAAAAAAAAAAAAAAAAAAAAAAAAAAAAAAAAAAAGGTGGGGCTCGGGTGGCTCAGCAGCAAAAGCGCTCACTGCCAAAGCTGAAAACCAAAGTTCAGTCCTTGGAGCCCGAGAGAGAGAGAAGAGGAGAACCCACTTCTGTGACCTCCACAGACACTGCATGGCATGCGTGTGTCTGCACCGCATGTGTATACACACACACACACACACACACACACACACACACACACACCAGCTCTGGGCTGACAACTGCAGGAATTCCCAGAGAGATGTGAGCTCTCCATCACAGGCTTGGGGCACATTTTTTTTTGTTTATCAAAAGAGCTTAAGGAAATCATCTCAGATGACAGACGAAGAGTCTGGTGCGGCTACTCCACCCCTGGCTGCTGCCATCGACATTCCTCTGTTGAATCCGCATTTTCACAAACTTTTTGGTAAGGAAGCACTGGACATTTCTGCTTCATAGTCAAAACAGAGTCAGCCACACCCCAGTCCACCTGCCCGCTTTCTCCCATCTTTCTCTATGAAGATATCTACTGCCTAGTCTTATTTAGAAGCCCCAAAGCTAGTGTTTTGTGGTTTATCTAGAAATTAAAAAAAAAGAAATTATACCAAAAGAAGTGACTGCTATTTGGGGGGAAATAAATTTTGCACAAATTATTTCAATTTAAATAAATTTTGGATTTTGTTTAGGGACAAGGCTTCTGCCACGTGTGACCAAGTGGAGAGACATGTGCTGTGACTAAAGAAAGCACGGAGGCCCCTGTTGTGGTGCTTGTAAAGCATCACACGGATGCTCGTGGATGTCACATGGATGCTCATGGGCATCACACGGATGTTCGTGGGCATCACACGGATGCTCGTAGGCATCACACAGATGTTCGCAGATGTCACACGGATGCTCATGTGCATCACACGGATGCTCATAGGTATCACATGGATGTTCATGGGCATCACACGGATGCTCGTAGGCATCACACAGATGTTCGCAGATGTCACACGGATGCTCATGTGCATCACACGGATGCTCGTAGGTATCACATGGATGTTCATGGGCATCACACGGATGCTCGTAGGCGTCACACAGATGTTCATAGATGTCACACGGATGCTCATGTGCATCACACGGATGCTCATAGGTATCACATGGATGTTCATGGGCATCACACGGAAGCTTGTAGGCATCACACAGATGTTCATAGATGTCACACGGATGCTCATGGACGTCACACGGATGTTCGTGGGCGTCACATGGATTCTTGTAGGCATCACACGGATATTCGCAGATGTCACATGGATGCTCGTGGGCATCACACAATGCTCATGGGCATCACACAGATGCTGGTGAGCATCACATGGAAGCTCACAGATGTCACATGGATGCTCGTGTGAGTTACACAGAGAAGAAAGAAACTTTCTTTTGAGGGACTCTTATTCATCACTAAGGGTATCTCTGTGGGGCAGTAGGACTCACGTTAGCAGATGGCACTTTCAGGTCTTGGCTGTCACGGCACATAAACACCCTGTGTTCCTCTCTCAAGGTCCTAATTACATCCCTCCGGTAAGATTTAATGGCTTGAAAGAACGGCACAATGTCCTTTGTCCTTTTCATACCACAGGTTGATATTTTCAGGTTGATTTTCTTCTATCAATGAAGTATCCTGGCCATTTAAGAGACTTCGAATCACCATGGATTAGAACTTTTGAGAAAAAGTTGTTTTTGACATCCTAGGATGTGGCAAATATGATATTTCAAATAATTATAGAAGATTCTTCTCTTTCTCCTTCTTCTGGTGCATAACCCAGGCAGGCCACAAACTTGTGATCCTTCCGCCTCTGCCTCCCAAGTGCTTAGATCAGAGAAGAGCTCCACCACATCTGGTCTGGAAGTTTCTTCTGCCAGCTTGTCTGAGCCCCACACCTGCTGAGCAGACAGCCACCTTTGATTTCAGCTTAATGTGATGTGGATGTTTGATACTAGACTGAGATCAGGAGGGAGAGAGAAGAGGAGCTGAGGGAGGAGGGGAGAGAAGAGGAGCTGAGGGAGGAGGGGAGAGAAGAGGAGCTGAGGGAGGAGGGGAGAGAAGAGGAGCTGAGGGGAGGAGAGGGAGAGAATAGGAGCTGAGGGGAGGAGAGGGAGAGAAGAGGAGCTGAGGGAGGAGGGGAGAAAAGAGGAGCTGAGGGAGGAGGGGAGAGAAGAGGAGCTGAGGGAGGAGGGGAGAGAAGAGGAGCTGAGGGAGGAGGGGGAGAGAAAGAGGAGCTGAGGGCAGGAGGGGGAGCTAAGGGGAGGTATAGTCAAAGACTGCTGGTTTGTTCCTTTCCCTGCAGCTAGAGAGGGAGAGAGGAGGAGCTAAGATTTCCTATTTCTCTGGGCCACCACCTCCTGACTTGAAGCATTCCGTTGGCCCTCAGGGTAAAGCAGATGCAGCAGGCACCTAACCCTGGCCTTCCCTTTCTCACAAACTCCAGCCCAAAGAGTTCCTAATGATGGGCTCTGGTCTCTACACATGGATTTGGGTCCCAGACTAGGAATCCCATTCAGGACTTTATGAATGCTATGCAAACACTCTACTACCAAGATATGTTCCAGCCCAGGAAGTTTCTTTAAAATGCATTTTATGCCAGGTATAATGATGCATGCCTTTATCTCCCCCCCCCCCCATTCTTCAGTCTTCCATCCCATCTTGTCTTGATGCCAGAGCCTAGCATACAGTGTGGTACAAGTAGGCATCAGATGAATGTTTCAAAGTTAACAATGGTTAAAATCCTACACATAGTACACACGTAGTTGTGTACGGCCACATCTTTTCCCCAAGCTGTCCTACCTGGCTCTCGGCTCCTGATGGTCCCCATTTCCTTAAACACCATATTTCTTCATGTGTTACCTACATACATCTGGACACATGCTCGCTTCTTATGTCGGTGCCCTGTTTTCTCCACTAACCCCTGGTGCAATGGTTGAATCTCTCTCCCCATAGTTCATGTGTTGGCCACAAATGATGGTAGCTACAAGCGTGTCTTCTGGAAGCTCATTAAGGTTAGTTGAGGTCACGAGTGTGGAGACCGCACGACAGTTTAGTGACTTTACAAGGAGAGGTGGCTGAGAGCAAGAACGAACCTTCCAGACACCAGCGCCTTGACCTGAGATTTCCCTGCCTCCAGAACGCGAGCAACACACTTCTTTATACATTACGCAGGCTGTGGGGAAAGCTTTGTTCTTGAGGGTTCCCCCACCTTAACTGTCCTTCCCATGATCTTCTTCAGTTTCAAGTCACCTCTAAGACATCTTCTCCTGTACCCTGCCAGAAATAAGACCCTTGGTTTAAACTCCAGAGCATTGGAGACTTCCTCTCTCTAAGGACATGGTCTGTGTGCTGCGCTCTGGATGTACATGGGTTTAACGAGGTTCTACATCTACAGGCATCTATGAAATATCACGGGGTGGAGGAGGGGAAGAAAGAGTCCTAAGAGACGGGACATTCTGATCTGCTTGCGTGATTAAAATGTTGCATCTTACGGTCTCCTCCCTAAGAGCTAATCCAGTAGTTTCAAAGCAAAGGAATATTTGTTTACTAACACGGACACAGCCGATCTTCAAGGTCTTGGGATTTTCGTGAATCGTTACTGGGCTAGGCAAGAGCAATGTTGACCAACACGTTGTTTAAGTTCATTTTCATTATTCAACAAGAAGTGTAAAACTTTGGCTCTTTTATAGAGTGGCCGGGGGACCGACTGATGTTACTATTTCATTGTTCTAAAGTGTTCAAGTGTTCTAAAGCACTTGGGACATTTTGTCAAAGGACACAGTTTAGAGGATTAAGAACTGGATGTCAAGGCTGGTGATACCCACAGACTTCTCATCAGTAGCTCCCGTTCCCTTGTTGAGTTTCTCATCTGGACTCTTCCTGCCCTGAAGGCCACGACCCTGGAAAACAGAAATCCCACCAAGCATCTTTCTTGTTTCCAGACACTGGGAGCTAAAAATAGAAAATTCCAAGTTAAGGCTCAGTACTTAAAATCCCATGTGTATCTTTCGGCATAATTGTGATGTTTTCCCTCTGAATGGTACTTGGCAGCTCTCTAGTGTTTCTCTAAACAAGAGACCTGATGTCAGTGTATTCTCTGAATATGTCTCTAAAGGGCTTTATGAAGAAGTGGAAGTGTTACTGAAGTTATTACTGTTATGACCAGTCCATGAGGACCCCAAAAGACCATGAGGGAGATCCACTCACCGAATTGCAAAAGCAAGGCTTATTGTGTGCACATCTTCAAGCTGGCAGGGACCTCGTCAGTGCAGCAGCGAGAGGAGGTACCCTGCCCTTCTAGAGGGCATTATTATAAAGTAAAAATCACAAAGGTACATTAACAGAATGCGGAGTGATGGGTTCAATCCTGATTGGCTCGTGTCTAGGGATTTTTCACAAATTTCATTTTAAAACCTCACCTGTTGCTTGTCAAATTTCTTATCGGCTGACCTTTGGGTGGGGACATTCTACAATTATCTATACTTTCCAGGTGGCTACCCTGTTACTATTGCCCCTAGCTATTTTTGAGAACTGGGATGTTTTATGGGAAATAGCTTAAACAAGACACAAGATGAAGGTGGAGGACAAAATGGAGGAACTTTGGTTATTCGTCCCCCCCCCCCCCGTTCTAATAACTATAGTGAATCCAATCATGGGTTCGTGACAGGTAACTCTTAAGTATCTTCCTGAGGGGACTGTAGATTTGTGATCTCTGGACCATAAGTTGTATTGTACCCAACCCATCTTTCATGAGTTTCACTAGCCAGTTAAGAATGCAAGGCCCAAAAGTCAATAACAAAAGCAGAATTACCAGGGGTCCTAAGAGAGTAGGGATGAGAGTGGTCGACCAAGGGGAGCTATTAAACCAGGTTTCAAACCAACCCTGGCTGGCCTCTCCTTCTCTTTTCTGCTTACCCAGTCCTTCTCTTACTCTAGCCATGTTGTCTTTGATTATTCCCGAATAATCAGTGAAGAAACAACATTCTTCCCCTAGTGTTGCACAGAGCCCACCCTGCTGTAAGAAGAGAAGATCCAATCCCTTCCTGTTCTGCAAGACTACCTCCGCCAGGGAGGATAAGGACTCCTCTAGGTGGGAGATGGATTTTTCTGTTCTCTCTATACCCACATCTGTGGTGACATGAAGGTTGGAGTAATATTGGTTCTGGGTTCTAGTGCTGAGATTCCCGTACCCAGTCCCCCCAGGCTAGAACCTCAAAGTGGGCTAAGGGTGAGGGCTGTCATAGGCTCCCTCTCTTATGTCTCCATAACCGTGAGGGCTGGCTCTATCCTTGCTGCAAGAGGTCTAGGAACTCCTGATCAGTGTGATAGGTTATTCTAGGAACGAGCCTGCCTAGTACACATTATCCCCTGGTCTGGTATATCAACAGGGCACTATAGGTCATTTTGTCCCCCATGTCAGGGAGTTCCCCCTTGCCTCAGCATTTCAACCTGTTCTGGGCAGGGAGCATGGGATAATGTGTTCCTTTCTGCAGCTACTTCAAGCTGACATTCGGCATTGTTGTCAGGGCCCAAGATGCTGAAAGGCTAGCCAAAGGTAAGGAGGGAATTCAAGCCATGGGGCACTCGTCAGAAGCATCTGGTTCACAGACTCTGTCCAAGGGACAGGGAGCATCCACATCAGCTGGACTGGTCCACATCAGCTTTCAGGAAGTCCAGGGCTTGCAGTCATTCAGAGTAGGTTATACTCAGCAACTGACGCTAAGATGTGTCTGCCAGCCAAGTGGAAACCTATTGATATAAGTTTAAACTAGGAACAGAAGTTAAAATTTATCTACTTAAAGAAAAGCAATACCTTTGAAACTTTTAGGGCTGTATTGAAATCCATATTGTAGAAAAAAAGCAGATAACAGGTATCTGTAAACAGAAGGAATAGACTCATACCTTTGAGTCCTAGCAAAAACTATAGATTTTGGTTAGAAGCATGTATATTTTTCTGCAGCCCAGAGAGCCAGGTATGGATTGGACAGAGATGTCTTTGGCCTGATAAGAAACACCTTTAAGTTCATATTTAAATGGCAACTAAAATCTTGAGCTTGTGACCCAAGAGTAAAAGTATATATATCCTTGTTTTCAGAATGGAACATGAGTCATCACACAAAAAATCTATCCCAGTCCAAACTATCTCAGAGATCTGTTGTTGCCTCCTATTCAGGCCCACTCCACATGGTCACCTTTAATAAAGATGGTGTTGAAATCATGTAGCATCCATTTTTTTTTAAACTCTAGCCAAATGGCAATCCAAAATTTAAAATGGAATCATGCCTATGGTTTCTTTGAAATTACCTATGTATAGATTTTAAGTTATCAGTTCCCAGTGTTATTAATTAACTTTTGACTAGTTTTATTTTAACGTTAACAGTTTGTTTTGTTTTTTTTTTTTTACTGTATCTAACAAAATAAACGTATGAATCCAAAGCTGCAGGTTTGCTTTCTTCTTCTTGTCATTGTGTCAGGGGCTCAGACTGACAGAGTGACAGAGGAAACTTTTAAATAATTATGGGTCTAGTGAAGAAAGAGTTATAACCCAGCTCTAGAGCCAGCTTTTCAATAAAGAACAGCATAAAGCAGTTTTAACATTATCTATACAAAAAAGTCATCTGAATTTCTGCTAACCCAAATCCAGTAACCAGAGCTCAGTGATAAATTCTGAGGTCAGGCCCATAAATGTGGCCACAGCAGTGATGGGCAGCAGAGACAGCGAAAATATCCAAACCATTTCTGTCTCAGCGCCATGCTTGCAAGAAAACTCAGATAGGTAAACTCTTCAACAAAACAAGTATACTCAATGTTTGCAGGTATGAGAAACCACAGCAAACATAGGTCACATCCCCTTCTGACCGTCTATAACTTTTTATATACCTTCAATCTATTTTTCCTCTCTTCATTTTTTTAGTCTCCTGCTTTCTCCCTCGCCTTCCAGACAACATACCAAAGTCTTTCTCACTTTCTAGACAACATAAAAACTCTTACCAAAGTCTTTCTTATGGTTTTTCTCAGTAGTATATATTGTATGGCTATAATATTTTAAATAAGAACAGAAACATTCAAATACTATCACATAAAATCCTGTACTAGTGTGAAACATCTGAGACTAACAGTAGGTTTTTTTTTTTCATATCCTAACTAATAGTAATTTGTAACCAGCTCCTCTAAATAATGGCAGATATTTATAACCCACTGTATCTGAATGACCAAAATAGCCCTGGTGGAGGGAAGTCTGGCTATAGCGTCACAATGCGGCCACTGCAGCATAACACCTATAACCAGTGATTGCAACTCATTGCCCTTGGCGGGCAGAGCCAAACCTTGGCCAGCTTTGGCCCACAGCCCCCTGGGCAGGCTGAGGGAACTCACCCACCAGCATGGGAGGGAGCACGGTGGCATGCAGCGTGGGAGTTTAAAAAAAAAAAAATCTGCAAATCAAAGGGGGCGCAGTCAGATTAGGCAGAAGGAAAGGCTTAACCCACAGGAAGGGGTCATCTACTTGGTTGATGAGACCCCGCCGGGTCGCAATGTAAAGAATCTGGTCCTGGTGTCCTGTGTGAGGTCAAAAAAAAAAAAAAAAAAAAAAAAACAATGTCCTCAACCTTAGAAATCAAATTCAGGTGAAAAGATTCCCTCCTTGGGCCAGACCATGTTGAAAGAAGCCATTTGGAAGAACAGAAAATGGCTGAATTATCCTTCTTTATGTCAACATTGCTGTTATGAGCTAGGGTGAGGGCCAAGGGGGAAGAAGGAGTTGTCCCCAAGATCTATCCAGTCAAGTCAGTCATCAACAGAGACACAAAGAACACACAAGACTGACAAGACCAACAAACAGAACAGTTAGACAAAGGGCCCCAAACAGATTCCCACAGGTACCAAATGGGTGTTGTTTGGAGGAGCAGGCTGCTTTTTGTACCACCCAGCTCCCGGCCACCAGGCTAGCTTACACCCGAAATAATTACACAGAAACCGTATTCATTTAAACACTGCCTGGCCCATTAGTTTTAGCCTCTTATTGGCTAACTCTCACATCTTGATTCAACCCATTTCTAATAATCTGTATGTCACCACGAGCTCGTGGCTGCATGTCTGACCTGGCAGCTTCATGGCTGGCAGCTTTCTCTGCCTGCTTTCTTCCTCCCAGAATTCTGTTCTGTCTACTCTGCCCACCTAATTTTCTGCCCTATAAAAAGGCCAAGGCAGTCTCTTTATTCAACCAATGAAAGTAACACATAGACAGAAGACCCTCCTACCAGGTTGGGTTTGTTGAAAGCCCAGAGATTAAGCCTGGACAAAACCAAAAACTGTACAGATGGGACAGAAGCCATTCAGTAAGGCTATTTGATCCCCAGATTCTTCACATTCAGAATTATAGGCAGGGCCCGACTAGGTCCCTGACAGGATGGTCTCAGATGAGAGACCCCCATCCAGACGAGGAAAGGGGATGTCTCCCGATTCCCCCAGGTAGGCCCTCTAGCTCGTCCTCCAGGGCAAACTGACCTGTTCAGACTCAGATTCAGATCCTGAGATCGGCAACGGAAGTAAAACAGACAAGACTTCGAACACAGATAGACTTACCACAGTGAATCAGAATAAAACTTCGGGGTCGCAGGTCCAGATTGGGGGGTCGCTGGGGATCCAGGAAGAGGCCCTAATGTTATGCCCAGTCAGTGGGGACCCCAAAAGACCACCATGGAGACTGACTTAACAAAATGCAAAAACAAGGTTTATTGTGAGCACGTTTTCAAGCCAACAGGGACCTCGTCAGGGCAGCAGCGAAAGGAAGTACCTCGCCCTTCTAGAGGGCATTATTTAAAGGCAAAAATCAGAAAAGTTACACTAGCAGGGTTTGGGGTGATGGGTTCAATATGTCTAGGGACTTTTCACAAATTATTTTCGAACCTTGTCTATTGCTTGTCAAACTTTCTTATGGGCTGACCTTCGGGAGAGGATGTTCTTTGGCTATCTGTCCTTTCCAGATGGCTACCCTGTTACTTTTGCCCCTAGCCATTTCTGAAGACTGGAATGTTTTATGGGAAAACTGCTTACACAAGACACAAGGTGAAGGCAGAGGTCAAAATGGAGAAACTTTGGTTCTTCATTTACTACTAATACTACTAATATTTCCGAATAAAAGAGATGTCATTAATTTATCAATTACTTATTATTTATTATAGATTCTCTTTTTGATTTTAAAGATGAGAGAGAGAGAGAGAGAGAGAGAGAGAGAGCCCAAAGAGGCCAGAAGATGGTGACAGATCCTCTGGAGCTTAAGTTACAGGTGGTTTCTAGCCACCCAATACAGGTGCTGGGAACTAAATTCCAGTCCTCTTAGAGAGCAGTGTGTGTCCTTAACCACTGACCCATCCTTCCAGTCCGTGCCCTACCCCCACTCCCATTGTGGACTTCCCTTGTGTTTCAGGAGAGAGATTTGCATGTTCAAAGACAATGTTCTCATAGTCTGAGGTGTGGCTCAGAGCCACAGGAAAGGCCCATTGTGCATGAGATCCTAGATTCAGTCCCCAACATTGCAAAAGGGAAGAGTCTGGGGAGATGGCTCCGTGAGTAATAGTGTCTGCTGTGTAAGTGTGGGGATCTGAGTCCAGATCCCCCAAAACCACATAAAGGCCAGAGGGAGGAGTAGACAGAAACAGGAGGCTCTCTGGGACTCCTTGACTGGCCAGCCTTGCTGAGAAAGGGAGGTTCTAGGTTCACTGTCGCAAAGGTGTAAGGCAGACAGTGATATAGCAAAGCCCGTCCTCTGCACTGGCAGCACGCGCATGCGCTTAGATGTATCTCACGCACCCGCATGCACAAGAGGTTAAAAAAAAGATAGCTCAGCCTTGGAAGCGGCGTTTTGAGTTGACAGACAACCTGACAGCCAAAGAGAAGTGAAGCCTGTTAAGGAATGTTTTCCAGGTTAGAGACAGGAAGATAAAATAATGTAAAATCATGTTTCGCAGAGAGACCCGTAAAGTCTGGGTACCCTGGGCCAGGAGCTTCGGTTGGCTGCCAGAAACCTGAGTGGAACCCAAACTGCCCTAAGGGAAGGGATAAAGAACCTGGTGACTGTCGCATGATACTTGCAAGAATAGCAGTCAGCCTGGAGGTTATGGCAGGTGACGTCTCCTGGGAAATCAAGTCTGGCAATCCCTCCATGGTGCTGGAGGCAGACCAAACAAGATTATGTAACTCCAATCCGTTCTCTCAGTCACTGTCAGGGAAAAAAAAAAAAAAAAAAAAAAAAAAAAAAGCAAGCCCAGGTTTCTCTGGAAACCCAAAATTGCATCCCCACATTCCCACATTGCTATGCATCTGTCTTCGTTAGGACCCAACCCTGCCTCCTTCCTGTTTTCTCTCTGACCCTATAGAGACTACTCTGTGGTTGGCAATACCGCTCACCTCCTCCACCTTCCTTCAAAAGAAATGGGCTCTCTCTCTCTCTCTCTCTCTCTCTCTCTCTCTCTCACACACACACACACACACACACACACACACACACCCCGGACCTGAGCCAAAAACAAGCAAATACCGTGTGGTCACTATGGTCACTAACAGACCACTCCTTTCCTTCCTAGTAAACCATGACTGCAACTCATGCCACACAGCGACCACCTCATCCAGAAGATCCCAGCATGCTCCCACCACACCTCACGCACCTCCCTACTCTCCGCACTCGTTCAAGTAAACTAAATCTGGACTGATGGAGCCCCTATAACGACAATGCAGCCACTGAAAACACATCTTGGGAATTCGCTTCTATTACAAATAACTGAGTCTCAGCCAACCACAGGGAGCAAATCTCGGCCAATCACAGGCAGCTCACTGCCCCTATTCAAATGACACATCTCCCTTAGGTAGTGGTCTCAGAACCCGGCTTCTCTTCAGGCCTAGTCTGGTGTTCTCTGAGTGTGAGGGCCGAGCTTCCTGGGCCCAAGCTGCCTGCTGCTCCATTACAGTGACCTCGGAGGCCGAATGATATCAGCCTTGGCTAAGACTGGTTAGAGAAAGTGATTTCCTCCTGGGCCCTGGGCAGACACAGGACAGTTCTGCTGTTTGAAGATGGAAGTTCTATGTGCCACTGGCTCCTAACACAAGGATTAATCCAGGGCCCGTGGGATGACTCAGCAAGCGAAGGTGCTTGCTGCCAAGCCTAACAGCCAGAGTTCAGGCCCTGAGACCCACATGGTGGAGATGGAGGGGACTGGCTCCCAGAAGCTGTCCTCTGACTGACATATTCACACCATGACATGCTCGGATATGTCCACATGCATGCCCATTCACTACCCGTGCACACACATGTATGTATACATAGGTACTCAAGCAAATAAAATATTTAAAAAATAAAATATATTACATATTTTATAATAAAATACATACAATGCATTTATATATAATATTATATAATAAGATAAAGTGTTATATAATAAATAATATAATAAAATAATTAAAATAATACAATACTATGTAATAAAAGAATATTTTTAAAAAGAGTTCATCCAGCTGTGCCTGCCAATCACATGGCCAAGACGCCACCCCTCAGGAAGGCTGGTTCACTTAAAGCAATGTTAAGGAGATGAGGGGTATAATCACCCCCTGTTGAGCTAATACCCTTATTCTTCCCCAGAAACCCCTGTGTCATGCAGTGCCTCGCCAAGGTACTGTCATGTGGTTCTGCCCACTTTATTGAGCTATTCAGAACGAAGCAATTTTTTTTCTTTTCTTTTCTTCTTTTGGTTTCTCTGGATAACAGCTCTGGCTGTCCTGGAACTCACTTTGTAGACCAACTTTTCGGATATTGACCAACTTTTCGGATATTGAAGGCTGTGGCCTTCCTTTTCATCCACACCGACTCCTGCCTCATGGGTGCCTCCACCCTGAACTGCTCCAGTTTCACGGCAGCTCTCGGCGGGCAGACCACAACCCTAGCCTGTGTCCTTATCTCTCTCACAGCAGTCTAATCCCAGCCTCCCCCAGGCCACACCTATCCCCCTGCTGTACCTGCTCCGATGGTCCTGAGTTTCCACAGAGACAGTGTGCCCATGTCACTGGTGTCCAGGTGACGGAAAGTTTTCACTAAAAATCACGGGAGATTCTGAGGTAGGAGAGTGGGGTAGAGTGAAGTTCAGATGACCTTACACAAAAACCACAAAATTAGCATCTGAGGAAAAACCCTTGGACAAAGGGGAAATTGGTTCCCTCCTCCTCCACCACCCTCTTTTGCCATTGAGCTTTTTCTAAACTGTTCCCTCCCTGGAAATGAGTTCTTTCTTAGCATTGTCTCTCTTTGCTTATCCTTATCCCTCTCTGTCTCTGTCTCATTCCTTGTTCCAGGAACAAGGAACCTGGTACCCCTCTGGAGGAATCCACTGGACCCTCCACCCAACCTTGTTCTGTCCGGTCTCTCCTTCCTTGCCAAGACTGCTCTGTACGTTTGGTATCCACTGCCTGCCCCAGATGCAGTGACATGCTGGATCTGTGGGTCACAGTGGCTCCTGAGAACCAAGTGTTTACATTTCAGAGTGTCTGTCAGGCTAGTACCTGGAAGGTGACCACAGTGATACAGTACGTGTGTGTATGTATATATGTATGTGTATATATAGCTCTGGCTTTCCAGACAGTGCTTCAAAAATACTTTCCATCACACAGTGGCCCTGCCACTTCTTGCAGCTCCTGACACCCATCTCTGCTCACCTTGGAACTCAAGAGCTGCCCCTCCCCTCCCCACATTCTCCTCACGCAGCTCCAATCTCACAGCTGCCCATGGACTCCCTCCAATGGCTCTTGTCTTGACACCTGATTGCTCAGCGGAATAATGTCTTTTCTGTCTGTTTTGGCTTTTGCTTTAAATTCTTCCACTCGTGCCCCTATTCCTGAACATGGGCCTCCCGCCCCTCCTGTTGGTCACCTCTTGGAGTCTGTCGCAGATCTCTCTGGTAGCCACATATCTAAGTGCTGGCATCCCCAGCTCCACTCCAGACTCTCCTCTCTCTTTTCTCGGATCTTCTTGTCCTGCCTTGTCCCTCTCATGCACTTTAGGCATCTCCCTTCTCTCAACTCCTCCATCCAACTCTCTATTCCATCTCCGGTCCGCCTCCATCTCAGAATGTTACTGTAAACATCCAGACAGGACTGGAGTCCCTCACCACCAGGTCCAGCCACTCCTTTCCCAGCTAACCCTCCTTAGCTGGTGCCTACCCTCCCTCCCCACCCCACCCTCCCTCCCCAACCCACCCTCATCTAACTTCTGGAACTTAAGAGGTGACTGCCCCACATGGTCCTCCCTCTTGGTGCTGGCTGATTTCTGTCAACTCGACACAAACCTAGACTCGTCTGACAAGAGTGAACTACAATTGAGAAAAAGGCTCCCTAAGATCAGCCTGGGGGGCATTTTCTTAATTAGTGATTGATGTGGGAAGGACCAGCCCCCTAATGGCTGTGCTACCCCTAGTCAGGTGGTCGTGGGGTACATAAGAAAATAAACTGAGCAAAGCACAGGGAGCAAACAGTTAGCAGCATTCCTTCGTGCCTCTGTATCAGTTCCCGCCTCCAGGTTCCTGCCCTGGCTTCCTATGATGATGAACTGTGATATGGAAATTACAAACCTTTTCTTCCCCAAGTTGTTTTTGGTCATAGTGATGTGTCACAACAATAGAAGCCCTAATTAAAACACGCCTCCTTGGTGGACCATCTACACATTTCAAGACTGTGACTTTTGCCTGTATGTGTCTGCCCTCCCTTCACTCCAGAGGGCCACGCAGACATTTAGGCCTCTTGAATCCCATCTGGATTCTCACCATGCTGTAGACAGTATAGCCCCATTCATCCAATCAGAGTACATTGTCACAGAATAAAAAACTGGAAATTAAAACGGCTTTTATACTTGTTGGAAAGAAGGGTTTGTGTTTGTGTCTGTGCGTGTGTGTGCGTGTGTGTGTGTGTGTGCCCTCAGGGGACAGAAAGGGGGTGCTGGATCCTCTGGAGCTGGTGATTCAGGCAGTGGTGAGGCACTTGATGTAGGTGGTAGAAATGGACAGAACCTGGGTCCTCTGGGAGAGCAACAAGTACTCTTAACTGCTGAGCCATCTCTCCAGCCCCAGGAAGAAGCGATTCAGCAAGAAAGAGAAGAGAATGAGAGAAGGTAATGAAACTGAAATTGTCCTAAACCCACGATATACATGTGTGGAACTGTCAGACCAGTAAGGCGTGCGTGGGAGGAAGGTTTCTCTTTTGGAATCTGTTTAGAATCTCCCCAACATGTGGGAAGCTAAGGCAGTAGGATTCCTGTAATTTCAAGCTCAAGTTTGACTTAGTGACTTCTCTGTCATCTGGGCTAGAGTGAAACCCTCTTGAATGCAAATGAATCGATAAATAAAATTAATCAAAATGTCGTTTATCTTCTTTTTTTAATCATATTTATTTTTTAATTTCATGAATGTATACTGAATTTACATATCATTTCCTCCACACACTTCTGCTCCTTCTTTTTACAAAATTATTACTGTTAGGTGTATATGAACCGGCCTGATGAATTCATTTAGTGTTTTACACACACATACACACCGTACACACACATATTTTTAGAACTGTCCCCTTGGGATGGGATAATCAATTAGAGGGTTCATCCCTAGAGAAGTCTAATTCTCCCTCTGTCCACGGTTGTTAATTGTCTGCAGTTCTCCATCTAGGGCTTGGGCCCAGGAGGTTTCCCCCATCCACTCTGGCCTGTCAGCTGGTGCCGTCACTACACAGGTCTTGTTTAAACCTGGACCATTTTAAGAGTACACAGAGATGGATTTCACTTGTGACACTGCCAACTGTAAGAGTGTGCAGAGACAGCCCCTGATGTGAGAGTTTAGGGTTAGTTTGGGCTTGTCGAGCTACTTTCAACATGGTACAAGATAAATTACTTGAATTCTGCTCAGGGTAGATGCCTCTGCTCTGGGGATTAGAGCATCCTGAGCGAGTCAGAGATAGGCTGGGGTGACTCAGGATGTCTGTGGGTTTATAGGGATTGAATGCATTTTGACTGATAATATCTTTAATTTAGGATGAGTTTATTTGAGCATGACACCGACGTGAGGGGAAGAGAATGTATATAAAAATATATACAAATCATTTTTTTGTTTTTTGTTGTTGTTTTTTTTTTTTTTTTTTGAGACAGGGTTTCTCTGTAACTTTTGGAGCCTGTCCTGGAACTAGCTCTTGTAGACCAGACTGGTCTTGAACTCACAGAGATCCGCCTGCCTCTGCCTCCTGAGTGCTGGGATTAAAGGCGTGCGCCACCACCGCCCAGTGAAAATAATTTTTATAATTATATGGCAAAGAACAAGTTTAGGCCTAAATATACATGTATACATGTGTATCCATAAACAAATGTGCTTGTGGGTTTAGTATAAAAATGTAAACAGAAAGCCAGGGCAGTGGTGGCGCACGCCTTTAATCCCAGTACTTGCGAGGCAAAGGCAGGAAGATCTCTGTGAGTTCGAGGCCAGCCTAGTCTACAAAGAGAGTTCAGGACTGCCAGGACTGTTTCACGGAGAAAACCTCTCTCAAAAACAAAGCAAAAATGTAGAGAGGAGAACAAGAAAGGGAAAATGTCAGTTATGAGACAGGGATGGATGTGGGTGAGGGACACTGGAGTCACAAGAGACGCAATAAAGCTAATTTGGCTTCTCCCCGAGTTTTGTTTGTTTGTTTGAGACAGTTTCTCTTCATAAGCCCTGGCTGTCCTGGAACCTGCTATGTATAGTATACCAGGCTGGCCTCGACCTCAACAGAGATCAGCCTCCCTCTCTTCTATGTGTGCCACCACACCTGGAGAATAGTTTTCTAGTTTTAACTCATTCATAAGTTTTTCAGTTTGTTTTTATTTTTTGGTGGTGGATAAGTGTTGAAATAGGAGCGGCGGGGCTGCGTTCCCAGCACCCCGGCCGCCTGCTCGGCTAGCTTATGCCCCGAAATAACAACACACAAACTGTATTCGTTTAAACACTGCTTGGCCCTTTAGCTCTAGCCCTTACTGGCTAATTCTGATATCCCGATCAACCCATCTCTAATAATCTGTGGGCACCGGTCTTACCGGGAAGATTCTAGCCTATGTCCATCCTGGGTCAGAGCTTCATGGCGTGTGTCTGCCCGGGAGTGGGGCATGGCGTCTCTCTCAGGCGTCTGCTCCCGAGAGGAGAGCTGTGGAGTCTGAGCTCACTTCCTCTTCCTCCCAGCCTTCTGTTCTGTTTACTCCACCTACCTATGTTCTAACCAATAAAATGGGCCAAGGCAGTTCCTTTATTAGCCAATGACCTTCCTCCATCAGATAAGAGTATAAAAATGTCTTTTGATAGTAAAAGTATAGACCCCAATGTAAAGGGCCACAGTTTCAAATGGCTATATTAACCATATAGAACTTCACTGAGATGTACAGATTTTAGGTCTGGTTTATTTTGCTGGTAGGTTTTTTTTTTAATTTGCAAGTTCTTTATAACAAAGATGTAATAAGTATACCGAATATTAGAAATTTAAAAGTATAAAAAGTGTTCTATTTGGTAGAAAATATTCCTCTTTCAAGTTCAGAGAGTTTGCATAAGTATCACTCTGCTCTCTTTCCCTTAAGTAAATCATCCCTAATGTGATGCAGGATACCCCTCTGTATGCTGGGGATGTTTTATTATCATTGGTTACCAAAGAGGCTGATTTGGCCAATGGCCAGGCAGAATAGAGAGAGATGGGAAATATAAGCAGAGATACGGAGAAAAAGAAGGCAGACTGAGAGATGCCACTGGCCTCCAGGGAAGAAAGATGCAAGGTAATAAGCCACGAGCCCATGAGCCTCATGGTAAAATACAAACTAATGGAAATGGGTAATTTAAGATGTAAGCGCTAGCTAGGAATATACCTGCGCCATCAGTCAAAAAGTTTGTAATTAATATAAGTTTTTGTGTGATTATTCAGGACTGTGCGACCAGGAAAGGAAAGTACAGCCTTCAGTTACACCAAGGCTTTAGCATAAGCTCTAAGATCGTAGCACTTATTTACAAACAAAACACTCAGCAAACAGAATTTTACAGTTTGAAACTAAACAAACCCCCAGGTGCGATCATCACGTGGGTCCGCTGAGACAATAGTACCCATTCTTAACCACTGAGCTATCTCTCCAGCCCCAGAATCTATATTTAAAACAAACCAACATGAAAGTAGAAGGTAGCCAGGAGGGCGGTGGTGGTGCAAATGTCTTTAATCCCAGCACTCAAGAGGCAGAGGCAGGTGGATCTCTGTGAGTTCGAGGCCAGCCTGGTCTACAAAGAGAGTTCCAGGACAGACTCCACAGCTACAGAGAAACCCTGTCTCGAGAAACCAAAAACAACAAGAAAGTAGAAGGTGAAATACTTGGGAGGAGGATGGGGAAACATTGAGAAGCGGAAGGGAAACACTGGGTTAGGGGAAGGAAAAAGCAAGGATAATGCAGGGTGTGGCGAGTGTGAGCAAACTGCACAGCCAATGTCTGTGTGTCAGGGTAAAACTCATCTTTCTGACATTAACATAACAAATTCTTGAGTGCCTGGTTTCCTGCAGTTGTCTAACTCAATATAATAACCCCGACTAAATAGCTATTATTTGCAATGACATAAGAAACAAATTAAAATCTTGCGAAGGGGCCTGTGAGATGGCTCGGCGGGTAAAGGTGCTTGCTGTTTTCTTGACTAAGTCTGACAACCTTGTTCAATCCCCGGGGTCCACAGAGTTGAAAGAGAGAATCGACTCCTGCACATTATCCTCTGACCTCCACACAGGCACTGTGTCCGGAACGGACACACACGTGTACACACACACACACACTACACACACACACACACACACACACACACACACACACACACACACGGAGCTTCCCATATCCCATAAGCTTTTGTAAAAAAGTTTTTTAAAACAAACCAACTCTCCTCTCCCCCCCCCCCCCCTCCCACTCCACGCCTTTCACAGTCCTGGGAATTCAAATGGCTTTTAACAATTTCAAATCTACGTGGAAATACCATTTCTTTACTTGGATGAAATCTGGAATAACGATCTTGAAATCGTTAGTCACTTTCCGTTGTGTTCCAGAAGTTTACCTGTGGACTCTGGAGTCCATCTTTGCTAAAAGCGGTAACAGCTTGTTGCCATGGGCAACCCGAATCCTTTCCATTACAACACAGATAAGAGCCACAGGTCCGCCCTTCCAGGCTTTCTTCCCCTGGTCTGGTTTGCACCTTCATCTTCAACTCCATCCCACCCAGCTTTGCCTTGGACTCCTCAAGCCCAGGGTTCATTGGCGCCCTTTGTTCTTTGGGCTGCTCTGGTGAGTGGTGGGGGCAGGGGATGTGGGGTGTGGTGAGGACAGGGGGTGGGGGTTGTTTGATCTTTGGTTCCGCCTGGGGGGAGGATTATTCTCTTTCTCTCTCTGCTCAGGGAACATTCCCTTTCAGCTTCTATTGATTTCATCTCCTCTATCAGGATTTGGCTCAAACACCCCAAAATACCTCTCAGAGGGAAGGTCTGATAGGGGGACAATGGCAGGTTATATAAACAGCCCTCCATGTCAGTCTCCTTAAGTAGTAAATAAACATCGTTATTGAACTGTCTGGTAAAACAGCATTTCTGTGTATTCCTTGTTTTTTCATCAATTCCTAGAGGAGAGTTGGTTGAAATACTCAACAAACATTTGTAACAATGAACAGATACCAAGTTCTTACCTTGTGTCGGGAACTAGGCTTTGTGGCCCAGCCCTTGTCTGCCTGTTGCTGGACACACAGGGTCTACCTGGATAAGCTTGCCACTGCTCACAATAGCTTGAAAAGAAGCTGATGTCCCTATCTTCGTTTTTAAGATGATGAAACGAAACCAAAGAACCTCGTCTAAGGTCTCAGGATAACCCAGGAGAGGGGTGAGATAGTAGGGAGTCAATCCCAGAATGCACTTTCCGCAACGCTGAAGAAGCCCAGTGCACTCCATGTTTCTTTAAATTCTATGCTGGTTTCACCCTTGTGAACCCATTTGTTCCCCAAAGGATCCTTCCAAATAGAGTCACACTGGGATTCGTGTGATGTGATGTATAGCGGCATACGCTCATTCAGTCAATTGCATATGGTTATCTGCTTGAAGCCAGAAATCCAAGATTTTATACCCCATGACAGTTGCCTTGGGAAGGGTAAGAAACAGAAGCAGGTACCCTGAAGACATGGAGGTGCTTCTGTGCACAAGACTGTAGTTCACAGAGGACTCTGAACAGTCAAGAGTTGCCTCAGTCTCCATTGCGGGGGGGGGGGGGGGAGGACCTGGACGGGAAGAGCAAAGGTCTAGGACCATCTTGGGGCAAGATTGGAGAGATCGCCCATGCCCTATAAGCTGTTTAACGTCACTGGCTTCTGCCCACTGCATGCTAACAGCAATTCCACTCCACCACCCCAGAGTCTAGACACTGCCCATGTCTCCTGGGCTGAAGACTGCCTTCCCCTCTCACACACCCCATTGTCTGCCCATCTTCCTACACGCAGGGTTAACATGTGTATGAGTGTGTGTACCTGTGTCAGCAAGGAGCCTCTCTGGATACGCCTCCCTAAACCAAGGCTGATTCAAGGCCGAGAAGGAAAGTGATGCAATGGTTATGTGACGGGGGGGGGGGGGGGGGGGGGGGGGCCGACACACATCAGGTTTCCGGCTGTGACAGACACAAAATTGGGAGCATGGAATTCAAGTTTGGAAGGAGACGGGACCAGGTAAAGTTTGAAGTTGAAGTGCAATAGGCTACCTACAACATGGCTGAAAAACCTAGGTGTCACCTAGGTTGAGATACACAGTCTGGGAGTCCTGTCAATGTCAAGGGCATAACTAGAGTTGGCTACGAACAGTATTGCAAAAGAAAGGAGCTGATAAAAAAAAAAGGGGGGCTTTCACCTTCATAGACAAATAAAGCATGAGGTAAGTCGAAGGGTCTATGGGTGCACCCGCCAACGCAAGAGGAGAAGCAGGAGGTGGGGCAAAGTTATGGAAACAGGAAGCTCTCTGAAAAGGAATGCATCTCCCTTGGGCTGTTGCTAGCCTCAACTCCCCAAGGACAGCAAGCATTCATAATTTATCATTAATATTCTTACATGAATGTGTTAAGAAAAGCTTCATCCCATCGCACCTGTTCAGAATGGTCATGCCTGGGGCCGTAGTGCATAAGTCACTCTGGAGGCACATCAATAAGCAGCCTAATAAACCAGAATGCCACCTCACATCCAATAGGGTGGCTTCTGTGAGACAGAACGGAAGACAGGAAATAGAAAGTGGCCAACACTCCGAGATTCGACAAGATCCGCACCTGTGCCCACCATAGGTGAGGATGAAGTAAGCTGTGGTCATTCTGGAAAACCAAAATGGAGTCTCCAAATAATGAAAAGTAGAATCATTCTATGATATACAATTTTATTTCCTGGTCTATATACCCAAAGAATCCCAAGTAGGAACTCAAAAGAATTGAAGCACCATTTTTTTTTTTACATGTATACACCATGTTTGTAGCTGCTCGCTTTATTTCTAACAGCCAAGCCGCCCATGTGCTCAGTGATGGATGGACAGATGACACAATTACACATACCTCGAAGTATTATTCATCCACACATTATGGCGGATCCTGCAACACTCTGTGCCAAGGGAAACAAGGAAGTAACCAACCCGTAATTCTGCCCGTGTGAGCCACCTAGAGTCTGTTTCATAGACCTGGTGCAGGATCCGGAGAGGAGGGAGGAATGGAGAGTTGGTAGTTAACGGGGCTTAACAGGACAGGACGATCTCTCGCAGTCAGGATATAGGTTGCACTACTGAAAATGACTAAGATGGTTTTAAAATGAAAGCGGAAGAAAGAAGAGGAAGAGGAGGGGAAGATGGGGGGGGTGTCTTGTGGAAGAGATCACGTGATAAAACGAAAGCGAAGCAGTTGCTCTCTAAATACAAATCGGCATATTTTCCTGTCTGTAGAAAGCCAGCCACAGTCTTCTGGGGACTTATAGTAGTGGGTTATTTTAATCGGAAGGGGACAGTCCACGATGACTTGTTCTGTAGAACGAATCTCAAAAGACGGTTGCTGGGTTGGAACTGAGAAGGAAACAGGGCTCTGGGGAGTGCTGTTTTTACTCTGAGAATCTTCTGCTGCCCACAGAATTTCTGACCCGGACTTTGATTCTGCAGATGTTATCTGCTAAGCGGTGACCTCACTCACTAACCCTCCTTTAGTAGGTCATTTTCAGAGCGGCTCAAGGCTTCCCACTACACATGTGTGCGCATGTGCGGTGATGGACGTAGGTTGCTTTTCAGGCCGCAGAAGCC
This sequence comes from Microtus oregoni, assembly GCF_018167655.1. Lineage (NCBI taxonomy): Eukaryota > Metazoa > Chordata > Mammalia > Rodentia > Cricetidae > Microtus > Microtus oregoni. Next base: position 9,821,784 of record NW_024543088.1, on the reverse strand, counting down.
TGGGTGATTTCGCCCCAGGCTGATTGTGAAGACCCTCCAACAATGCCTGCACTTTTCCCTCTCAGGACTGTGGCTGGGAGTTTCCCGGATGAGTAAGAATTCCTCGGAAAGCCTCCTATCTTGGGGAGGCTGCTCCCTGCGGTCTGTCCACACCCTCCCGTGCCACCTCCAGAAGACCAGGAGGAGACTGGCACTCAAGGTTTTCCATCTTCACTCCTGAGCAACTTGACTTCACTAAGAAGTAGAACTTCCCCTTAGTCTCGGTCATGTATTTGCCCAAAAATTTTTAAAGAGCAATTTTATACAAATTATCAAAAGATAACTATTAAAATTATGACTATGATAGAGGGGCTGGAAAGATGGCTCAACATTTGAGAACGCTGGCTGCTCTTGCAGAGGGCCAGGTTCAGTAACCAGCACCCTACAAAGCAGCTCACAACCCTGTGTGACTCCAGTTCCAGGGGATCCAGTGCCTGCCCTCTTCTGGCCACCGTGAGTACTACACGCACATGGTACACAGACATACATGCAGACAAAAACACTGATGCGCATAAAATGAAAGTAATAATCTTTTAAAAAATGATGATGAATTTAGCTTTAATGTCAGGTTTCTTGAAGTACAATTTTGTTTTGTTTTGTTGAGACCGGATCTTACTATGTAGCTCTGGCTGTCCTGAGACTGGCTATATAGACCAGCTGGCCTCACATTCACAGAGTTCCGGCTGCTTCTGCTCCCCAGCTGCTGGGGTTAAAGGCATGTGCCACTATGCCCTGCTACTGAAGTACAGTTAACATAGAGTAAAGTCACCCTTTAGGAGTTTAGTCCTGTAAGTTAGCTTATACAGTCATGCTAGCCCTACCACCAGCAGAATGGACTATTTCTGTTGTCGTAATCCCTCTTGTGTTTCTTGTCAACCCCTCTCCTCACCTCTGGCTTCAGGCAACCTCTAATTTGATATTTGTGTCCATAGCTCCGCCTTTTTCAAATATCACATACATGCAATCACATGTGCAGACCCTTTGCATTTGATTTCTTTTATTAAGCATAATGCATTAGAGATTCGCCTCTGTTGTAACATGTGCCAGCAAGCAAAGATTCACCTGTTATTGCATGTACCAGCACTGCGCTCTTTTTCCTGTTGAGTGGCAGACGTCCTCTGTGGAAGCACACCACGGTTTATCCATCTATCAGCTGACATTTATCTGTTTCCAGTTTCAGCATTCTGGGTATTGCCACCACAAACATTTGCACATGGTCTTTGTGTGGAAGAAAGAAAGAAACTTCTGCTCTTCTTGAAATAAATGTCTAGGAATGGAACGACTGAGCTGGGCATGGTAGCTCCCACCTTTAGTCCTAGCACTTGGGGAGGCAGAAGCAGGTGGAGCTCTGTGATCTTTGAGGCCAGCCTGGTCTACAGAGTGAGTTCCAGGTCAGCCAAGGCTACCCAGAAAAACCCTATCTCAGGAATCAAAAAAAAAGGCTCTCAAAGGAATGTTTGAATCTTCCCTTACCATGTCCCTTGTAAAAAGGTTCTTCTGTAAGGGACTTTCATGGATTTCACTCTCTCCTCAGCTAAGAGCCCACATGAACCAAACAGTTATCAGTAACTACTCTCATTTGGGGCTTCTCTGGTGGGTCCATCATGGGATCACTTATACTCAGCCCCATTCATTGGTGCTGCTGAGTCTGAGCCAGTTAGCTTTGCTAAGGTCTCAGTTCACTTGGTTTGGGGGTGTGCAAGCCTACAGACCTCCTGGATCCATACTGGACCATTGCATGCTGGTCAATCACTCCACCACTGACTGTGCTATCCGCCATGGTCCCGAGAGAATCTATACAGTGTCAGTGCCTGTTTTCACCTAATAGGCACAAACGTTGAAAGCCCACTCATACAGTGCGGCACTGAGTTCCTCTTTCCTCTGGTCCCTCTCCTCTCAGTGGACATGTCATTTTATTTTGTTTTGTTTTTGTTTTTAGAGACAGGGTTTCTCTATGTAATAGCCTCAGAGATCCACCTGGCTTTGCTTCCTGAATGATAAGATTAAAGAAAGGCATGTGCCATTGCACCCAGTTGGATATGCCATTTTCAGCATTTCTTATTTATTTGGGAAGGAACATGCATATCATAGTGTGTGTGTGTGTGTGTGTGTGTGTCTGTGTGTGTGTACGCACGTGCGTGTAAACAATTAGCAGGAGTCAATTCTCCCCTTCCACCAGAAGGATTCCAAGGACTGACCATTCATATTGCTGGGCTTTTAAAGCAAGAGTCTTTTGTCTTTTTATGCATGGAGTCATCTCACAGGCCTAAGGTGTTCTCTCTTAATCCCCGATCTGAGGACTCTGGACTGAAACACAGAGCTGGTCTAGACAATACAGAATGGACCCTGAATGAAAGCCCTCACCTTTAACACAGGCCGCGGCCAAATTCACTTCTTGACAGTATCTCAGGTGCCTTGACTAAATTCCCTGCGAGGTGTAATCTGTAAGTCTGGCAGCTTCATTCTTTCCCACCCTGCCCTTGCATAACCAACCCTGGAAGAAGCAAAGTGGCAAAAATGTCCTCATCATAGATTCACCCAGTGCTTGGACGTGGTCTTCCAGCGACATACGTAGTACAATTATGTGTTACATGTACAATCCTAACTGTGTCGTCTCCCAATCAGATCAATGGGTTCACAGCATCTCTGCTCCACAGTGCATGCGTGTACATTGAGAGCCTAGTGTGTTCGAAGTATGTTATGTATTTGGCCAAAGAAGGGCCACATGGGAACCACTTGCTTAAGAGAGCATGCATCGCCAGTCCAGAGGGTGGGAAGGGCAGTGCCACACATTGAAATGTCCTATAGGATTCCATCATACATAGATCCTGTCATCCAACCAATCACTAACCTACTAATGTGTGCCCACATCCAACCCAGATGTATCCACACGACACACACAAGAGGCATGAGAAAGAATCCAGGAAAGGAGATACACTGTGCCTGCAGGTCACTCTGAATGCAGGCTCTGAGATCCAAATGGTACCCAGATATTAGGCTGACATGAATTCTATTTAGAAAGTGGCTGTCTCATACACCTCCCACACCCCTGCCTTTAGCTCCTTTTTCTACCCCCAAAACATTACATGAATGTCTTAGTTACTTTTCTATTGTTGTGCTAAGACACCATGATCCGGACAACTTTGAGAAGAAAGAATTTATTGGGGCTTATAGTTTCAGAGGGTTAGAGTACATGACCACCATGGTGGGAAAAAGGTAGCAGACAGACAGGAATGGCGCTCACTCAAGTGCATCATGATCCACAAGTGCAAGCTAACTTAGGGAAATAGTCAGGGCTTTGGAAGCCTCAAAGCCCACCCCCCAGTGACACACCTTCTCCAACAGGGCCACGCCTCCTCCAACCAGGCCACGCCTCCCTAATTCTTCCCACCCAGACCCACCAACCAGAGTCCAAGCATTTGAACTTTTGAGTAGCTTATTTGCCAGGAGACAAACATGACTGAACGGAGAGATAGAGAGGGATAGCAGGTGCCGGGGTGACAGGGATGTAAGTGTGTACAGTGGTTAGGGAAGTGTAAAGGTCTGGCTGGTTCACAGAAGGTAAGGGCTGCTTTGGGAATCACACTCCAGGCGAGCGAAACAAAGTCACCCAGTTAACATCTTGAGTGCGTATCTTGAACATTTTGCTGTATTCGTGGTGCATTTGTGTTTCTCAGGTTTGAATCGCTGTGGTTTCTGTAACAGGAGATCACTGTGGGTTTCATGTGGCTGGCTATGACTCCAAGAGCAAAGCCTTAAGGAAAACGTTTGTGTTTTCAGGAAATCCTCAGTCTTCCAGTCCAGGAAAACACACCTCCCCTCCTTGCGTGTTGCACAGTCAACTCTTGCAGAGCTCAGAAAACAAGGTTCCTACCCAGATTGTGACAACTGCCAATCTCTTGCTTATTGGTGTGGGATTCAGTATGAAGCTCGGGTATGTAGCCCAGGCTGGCCTGAAACTTCATGCTTTGGAAGTGCAGTACAGGTTTGTGCCACTATACCCTGATTTGCCAATCATTGTAAAGGGTTCAGTTTGAACCATGCATGCTTGTGCGTGCCTTTGTGCGTGTGCACACGTGCCATTTGCGCTGAAAGTAGCCCCTGAGTGAGCGGACCCCGTGGAAGAGGTGGCATGGACTCTCTCAGCCGCCAGGGCTACTGTGTGAACTCTTCCCGGCCCTGTTGTTTACTTCGCCAAAGTTTTTTGTTCTGCTGGGGGAAGCTGCGCCCGCGGCTCCTCAGATGTTATTTATCTTTTCCTGCGAGGGACTTGTGACAGTCCAGGGTGTTGTGTATCCTGTGTGATTGTTTATCGCCCAGCCCATGCCCTGGCCGGAGCAGCCTCTGGGTCGGCACTTCACGTCCCGAACGCAGCGACTACGTGAGCAGAGCGCCAAGGGCAAGGAGGTGACACTCTGGACGAAGCCCTGACCTCGGGCGCCCAGGTGGGCTGATGCCTGTGTACGTTCATCCAGTCGCCTCCGAGCTCCCTCACCTCCCGAGGCCGCCGGCGCCTGGTACCCCACCGCCGGGCACGCATAGGACACTGGCACTCAATCACCTGGGTCTGGGCTGGGTGCGCGACCTGTGTTGACTGCCAGGCTGCTGACTTGCTGTGTAGTTCAGTGACCTAGATACTGTTTGGGTTTGCTTCTTTCTTTTTTTTTTCTTTCCATTTCTATGCTTTTCTTTGCTCGTTTTTCAGTCCGTTCCCACCTTTGAGAGCACCAAAGCAGCACAAGCCTGCAGAAAAGGAAGCATTGTGCCTTGACCAGCCTGAGAACCCTTGCACATACACAAATTCGCATACGTGTACACGTAGTCATACACACGCACACGTTTGTATGCACGCACGCACACCTATAAAGATACTACACGAAGGCTCATCACGCACACACACACACGTGCCTATAGAGACATCACACACAGACTCGTGCACGCTCTCTTACACAGACACACATCATACACATTCCCACGCACAGGCTGATGCACACACTCTTGCACAGATGCATATCATTTTGTACTCCAAACACACACCAGGCGCGCGCGCGCGCGCGCGCACACACACACACACACACACACACACACACACTAGCCCTGCAGGGAAGGATCAAACGCTCACGGTGGCCCCAGGTCTATTTTCTCAGGCGCCCTTCCCCATCACACATTGTTAGCCGGACAATGGGCTCCTGTGTCAGTCTTATTGGCACCAGTTTTGTACGATGCAGGAAACAGCATTTCCTCTCAGCGCTGGAAAATTCACTTGGATGGTGCTTTTCCCTTTTTATTGAGAATACTCACACACCCCGGGAAACGCGGGCTCCTGGAGAGGGGAAGGAGCAGCAGAGGTAGACATCCCGAGGGCTCCAGCCCTGTCCCGGCCCCTTCCCGCTCAGCGCGCCGCTGGCCTCTGCCAGAAGAGGAAACCGGGCCTGAAACAATGAGATGGGCCGGGTGTCTTAGCGGTGACCCTCCCACTGGGGCCATCGGAGACAGCCGTGCCAAGCCCCCCTGCCCCGGGCGGCCAGGGCAGAAGCAAGCTCAGCGGGAGGGGCTCCCCACTGCCCGGAGACCCCACCTCTGGGTATGGCAGTCTGAGCCAAGCAGCCCAGCCAAAGCCTTGGAAGGAACTTCCCAGGTGGTCCCTAGATTTACTAAACCTCTGGCTAGCATTCCCTTAGTCTCAGGGCTGGGAGTGTGTTTAGCCTGGGGGAGGCCGGGGGCTGGGTGGGAGTGGGGGTACCTGTTCAATCCCCAGCATCAACAACTGGAAAGAAAGAAATGCCTCCCTTCCCACTTAGGATTTTTTTTTTTTAACCTTCGTTCCACCCTGCCCTCAATTATACAGCAGTCCCGATTTCTTAGAATAGGACTAGACTGGAAAAGAGAAGGGGGTGGTGGTACACGGTAGGTGGTCCGTCCCTAAAAAGACACACTAAATGCGTGAACACTCTTCGCTGTCCTGGCTACCCAGCTGCCCCTGCACTATCTCTCTTTGTCCACGGTTACAACACCGACACCCAAATGCTGAACCTAAGCAGAATGTACGTGCATTTATGACATTCGTGTCTCTTTAGATGTTCTGTATGGGCACATCTTCCGTCTACAATGAGTTGCAGTGTTTAAGAAACACTTCCTGGCTGTTCTTTCTCATTGAGTTGGGGGGAGTGAAGGGGGAGGGGAATGGAGGTTATACTTAAAATTTATTATAACCCCTTTTCATTATCCTTCTGCTACAAACTGCAAACATTTGTTGGAAATGAAGCTAAGTATTCTAAGCTGCCTAGAAATTAGGTCTTCTGAATATGCTGTTTTTCGTCTCATTTTTAGACTACTGATCTTTCTTTTTAAGATTTATTATATATTATTATATTTATTATATATATACATACACACACACACACACACACACACACACACACACACACACACATATATATATATATATATAGTGTTCTGCCCTCATGTATGCTGCACAACAGAAGAGGGCGCCAGATCTCATTCTAGGTGGTTGTGAGCCATTGTGTGGTTGCTGGGAAAAGAACTGAGAACCTCTGGAAGAGCGGTCATTCAGGGCTCTTAACCCCTGAGCCACCTCTCTCGATCATATTTCTTTATATTTCTTGCTTTCTTTACGACAAAACTTCAGGTCTCACACTTGCCAGGCAATTGCTGTTCTTCTAACTGCATGCCTAGCCCAACCCTCCAGTTTGAGTCTCACGTGCCTAAATGACAGAGACCAAACTGGAACAGGCTGATGAGTCCTGAGGCCTTTTTTTTGGCTTAGTGAGTTAGTTACTAAGCCTCAAGTTTAAACCTTCACTTCCTCCTACCCCACTACACCAAGTTAAACCCTCTTCTCCCCCAGCTGTGAGAGTTGGTGGTCTGTAAAACAATATGGAGATGTCTAATCCTCTGGAGAGCACTTAAATGATGCCCTGCGGCCCTTTGTAACATGCAAATTGTCCTCTAATTGCTTTGTGTTGTCCCTCCTACTGTGTCCATCTTGTATCAGAGCTTCACCAGGCCAGGCACAAAAACCAAGGCTGCTCTCTGCTTCTTGAATGAGCATGTGAATGAACAAATGATTGTTTTCCAGAGTATTGATAATGTAACAAAGTGGTGTTGTAGGAGCTGGCTTGTTCCATTTCCGCTCCCCTCCCCCTCCTGTTGACTCCCGAAATAAACACTGCTTGGTCAATGATTCTAGCATATTCCTAGCAAGCTCTTACATATTAAATTAACCCATTTCTATTATTTTATATATTACCACCAGTCTCGTGGCCCACCAGCAAGTTTCCAGCTAGCAACTTGCATCTTTCTCCTCTGGCAGCTCCAATGGTGTCTCCAAACTCCGCTTTCTTTCTCCCAGGCTTACGTACATTTTTTAAACACACAGTGTCTCGTTTAGAGATCTTTTATGTCTGAATCTGTCCTTATTGTATATCGGTAGTTATTTTCTGACCAGGACTACTTCTTAAAATGCTAAGTGGGCATGGCTAGGTCCAATATGACCCTGGCTGCTTGCTCAGCTCAGTCCAACATGGTGGAGACATGTTGGCTGTCTCTGAGAGCCATGTACAAGGTTGAACTCCAATATCTGTCCCTGAGTTTTATTAACCATGCTTCAGAGAACAGAAAACTCTGATTTTGTTTGTTTGTTTGTTTGTTTTTGATTTTTCGAGACAGGGTTTTTCTGTGTAACAGCCCTAACTGGCCTGGGACTCACTCTGTTGATCAGAGATTCGCCTGTCTCTGCCTCCTGAATGCTGGGATTAAAGGGGTACGCCACCACCACCTAGCAAACTCTGCTTTAAAAAAAAAAGACAATGAATTGATTGACACAGAAAGTCAAAACACTAGAAAACATAGTAGAACTTAAAATAATTACATATTTATTTATTCATTCATTTATTTAAGACAAAGCAGCTCAGGTTGGCTTTAAATTTGCAATGCTCCTGTACCAGTCATCTGAATGCTGGGATTCCAGGTGTGTACCTGCCTTACCTGGTTACGTCTGAATTTTGAAGAACATATAGTCTTGCCTTTGTAAAGGCCATGCCTTTAAATCTAGAAGCAACCTTACCAATGGGTCCCTTAATAAGTCTCTTCCATGATGAAATTCATGTGTTGACATGTAATATGTAGCATGACACTTCCAAGAATTATCCGTATCACACACACACACACACACACACACACACACACACACACACACCCTCCACCCTCCCCAGGCTCAGCAATTATTGCTGAAGATGGAGTCAAGTGAGTGTGAAGAGGCTGGGGGTGGTGACCGGATGATTGGCACAGAGCAAGGCAGAGCACAGCTGTTGTGACGGGCCACCTGAGACTTGTGCAAGCTCAAGCCAGAAAAAAAAATCCCAGCACAGAGTGGGGAGGTGGGCAGGAAGTCCCTCCCCAAGTCGAGGTGACATTGATAACTGATGGCTACTGGGAGAGGAAGAGTGGGTCTTAGGAGTGTCGCTGCCCCTCCCCTCCCCCACACATCCAAGACAAGAAGGGGAGGAGAGACAAGGACATAATGAAGTCAGATGTGTAGGAAAGGGGATTGGTCTAGGGAAAACTGGGAGAACGGGGGTGAATGTGAGCAAAATAGGCTGCAGGGAATACTCAGAGAAGTAAGAAAAAAAAATGTTATAAAGAGGCAGGCCCTCAAGGACACACAGAAGTCACTGAGTTGACTAGAGCCTTGATGTTGGATTTCCCAATCTTCAGAAGTAGAAGAGATAACTCTTTGCTATTTATAAGGGCTCCCCTCCATGGCCTTTTATTATATTAGCCTGAATAGACCAGGAGAACAACCAAGGCATGAAGCGCCAAAGCCCCGTTCTGAGTTGCACACCCTGCAGCTGTCTGTCGTCCTGAAATGCCTAACGGACTTCCAAAAGGGGGCTTTCTAAACCCACTAGCCAGTCCCGCACAGGAAGACTAGAAGTCGTCAGCCAGCTAGCTGTGTTGGCCCAGCGTGTTGAGAGAGCATAGATACCTCAGGCTGAAGAAGATCATGTGGGCCATGATTGCGATCCATGAGGCTGGGGAGGGACTAGGATTGGTCTGATAAAAAGATTTTTTTTTCTTCTGATCACGCCTCACCATGACATATAAAGGAAGACGTAATGACTAAGATTAGTCTGGCGAGATAGTATCAGGAGAGCCATCCATCTGCCTCTGGGCGCAGGCCATTGAGGTGCTCACATTATTCCCTGTCTCAGCATTTTAATTGTCATCAAGCTGAAGCAACGAGGAAGCATTATCTTGAAGGCTCTATAAGTCCCAATATAGATAAACTGTGATGCGGAGCCGAGAGGAGCAGGCATCCTGGAAGCAGTGGTGCGCATCTCTGTGGACCAAACGCCCCGAGCAGGATGCTCTGTGATGGGAACTGAAGCAGGGCAAGCCTCTCTAGTCTACCCCATCGGTCACATGTTACACCAATGCCCTGTATGATTGTAGCGTTAGAGCTATCCTGTCACATGCATTTCTGACGTCAAAAGATATTAGACGGGCTGAAGAGATGTATGATCCTTATTGTCAAGCATGAAGGCTTAAGCTTGGGCTCCAAGCCCCCAGGTAAAAAGCCCAGAGCGCCAGCAAAAACCTACAATCCTATGTTGGAGGGCAGATACAGGCAGATGCTCAGGGCTTGCTAGTCAGCCATCTGGTTCAGTGTGAGACTGACTGTCTCAAGAACAAGAGTGTGGAGAAGTGATGAAGGAATGCATCTCAGCATTAGCCTCTGGTCTCTGCCTGTGCCTTAAGCACACCTGGATATACACATGCACGTGTGTGTGCACACCCCCACCCCCACACAGACACACGCATGCACACATGCACAGTATTAAGGAGCTGGGCATGCAGTACTTGAGAAGCTGAGGCAGGAGGATTGCTGTGACTATAGGGTGAGACCTTGTTGCAAAAAAAAACTAAAGAAAAGACAAAGTGCGTTGAGGGAAAGAATGAAGATAGTAACTGAGAGCTGTGATGCTGAAACGCACACCTTAGCAGGACACTCTAGCAGAGAGTAGCGGGGTAACAAGCCAGACTATCTGTCTCTGGCTACTCTACAACACCCCCACAGCCTGGACATAGTGTGGATCACGCAAAGCCAGCACCACAAAAGGTCATTAGCATGAACCCCCCAAATCTCTGCAAACACCCCCCCCCACACACACACACATTCATCACAATTTAGTATTTTAATCTTCATCTGTTTTATTTGTTTGTTTGTTTGGTTGGTTGGTTGATCGGTTGGTTTTTCGAGACAGGGTTTTTCTGGCTGTCCTGGAACTTGCTCTGTAGACCAGGCTGTCCTCAAACTCTGAGATCCACCTGCCTCTGCCTCCCAAGTGCTAAGATGAAAGGAATATGCCCCCACCGCCTGGCTTCTTCATCTGTTTTAAATGGTAACATCTTAGAAAATGATTGCTGGGAAATGGCAGACAAGTTCAGAAAGCCAAATAGATGTTATCAAGAAGTTAATGCGGCTTTAGATGAGCGCGCGCGCGCACACACACACATACACACATGCACGCATGCACACGCACGCACGCATGTGCACACACACACGCACACACACACGCTCACACACGCGCATGCACAAAGGTTTCCTGATGAGGCCAATTATTCATTGAGCAAACAGAAGTGCCAATGGTGAATCATTTGTCACCCAAGACCTTTAAAAAATCCAATAGCAGACCTTTTCTCATAAAGTCAAAGGTTCATAAACTCTGTGTCTATAAAATATGTCACCCAGGAACTGAGGGGAAGTATGCAGAAAGTGCTAACCTCTTAACATGATCTTGAAATGTTTCTTAAACCCAAATGCCAACTTTTCACCTCCAGCTGCAATCATTGAATGTGACATGACAAGAAAAATCGTAACATGAAATCATTGTTTACCTGTCCAGGGGCAGGACAACAGACGGTCACGTCGTGGTCTTCACTGACAGGTCTGCAAATCCACCACAGCTCAGAAGAGCCCTGTTGAGTAACCATGGCCCAGGGGTCAACTACAGTTGAGTGGCCATGGGTCAGGGTCACTTAGAGTTGAGTGCTCTTGAGTCAGAGTCAATTATAGTTGAGTGACCTTGGGTCAATGGGTCAGGGTCAATTACAGTTGAGTGACCGTGGGTCAGGGTCACTTATAGTTGAGTGGTCATGGGTTAAAGGTCAACCACATGAGAAGTATAAGACTCTCCTACCTTCCTATTCTTTTCTTTTTTAAAAAAACAAAAATGTGTGTATGTGTGTACATATACATATATATTGATACATGAATAGACATGTGTGTGTTTATTTTTATGTGTTTGAGTGTATGTGTGCATCATGTACATGTAGTACCCAAAGAATCCAGAAGAAGACATCAGATCCCCTGGACCTGGAGTTACAGATGGTTGTGAGCTGCGATGTAGGTGCTGGGAACTGAACCCAGATCCTCTGCAAGAGCAGCCAGTGCTTTTAACAGCTGAACCATTTCTCTGGGCTCTCCTATTCTTCTCTTCTCTTCTCTTCTCTTCTCTTCTCTTCTCTTCTCTTCTCTTCTCCTCTCCTCTCCTCTCCTCCTCCTCCTCCTCCTCCTCCTCCTCCTCCTCCTCCTCCTCCTCTTCCTCCCCTCCTCCTCTTCTCCCCCACAAGACTAGGTTTCTCTGTGCAGCCTGACTGTCCTGGAACTCACTTTGTAGACCAGGTTGGCCTCGAACTCAGAGATCCACTTGTCTCTCCTCCTGAGTGCTGGAATTAAAAAGCATGCCTTGCCAACACCAAACCCGATTCTTTTTCTTAAAGAAAGTTTCAAAAAGTACATATGCATATGAATCCTTGGGCCTCCACGCATACAAACTGTATTGGTTGATTCAAATTGCTTTACCTGTCTGTCCTTGGTTCATTTGCCTTAAAAAACAGGTATGATCGCCGGGTGGTGGTGGCACAGGCCTTTAATCCCAGCACTCGGGAGGCAGAGGCAGGCGGATCTCTGGGAGTTTGAATCCAGCCTGGTCTACAAGAGCTAGTTCCAGGACAGGCACCAAAGCTACAGAGAAACCCTGTCTCGAAAAACCAAAAAAAAAAAAAAAAAAAAAAAGTATGATCATGTTGGGTCCGTTAGCTTTCTTTTGCTATAACAAAATGCATGAGGAGGCAAATGAACAAGGAAGAAAGGCTTGTTTTAGTTTGCAGTCTTTTGGCTAACAGTTACACCATGGTGGGAAAATGTGGTAGAGAAAACAAAGGAGAACCAGGTATGGAGATACAGCTTCACAGAATGCTCACCTGCAGTGTGGGCTGCACTGGGCCCCAGTCTCTGACACTAGGAGTCTGGGGGTCGTGGTGGTGACCAAACCTTTAGCAAATGGGTCTTTGGCAGACATTTAGGATTTCAATAACAACAGCGGGATACTAACATGTTGTTGCTAAGGGAGCCATATGAGATAATATTCATAAAATGGTTCAATGAGCGACTCACAGTAAGTACTCAATGAATTAAAACTACTATTTATTCATTTGTTTACTTGTTTCTGTGATCCTGGCCTGGAACTCTCTAGGTACATCAGGCTGGCCTCAAACTCACAGAGATCCTCCTGCCTCTGCCTCCTGAGTACTAGGTTTAAAGCAGTGTGCCACCATGCCTGACTTGAAATCGGGTTTTAAATGTTAATTATCATTCTCTTGTTACTGAATATGTTTTTTTCTATCTTATCAGATGAAAGGGTTCCATGTTGCTTGGAGTTCCAACTGTATGTGCCCAATGACCCTTGGAGCCTTGTTCTGGAGCTTTGGGTCCAAGAGAAAGTGACTCTACATATCTTAGCAACTTAACAAGAAGTCTTAAAACTGTGAGCACCTTCATCTTGGACCTCCTAGCTCACACAAGCACATTTGTGTGGTTTAAACTCACTCCATTTATGGGATTTTGACAACAAAATCTTTGCTTTTATTTTGAAGCAGGGTCTTGCTAAGTTGTCTGGGCTGGCCTTGAATTCACTTTGTAGCCTCCATCTGCCTTGAATTTACAATCCTTCTATTTCAGTCTCCCAAGTGCTGGGATGGCAGACCCACCTGCGACACCTGACTTTGTTTGGGGGGGGGGCAGTTTTAGGTTGATAGTGGCTTTAAGTGGGTGGTATGTCAGGTGGCTTTAAACCACATAGACACCAAAAGCAAACCTCTATGGCAAGTGTGCACCTTCCTTGCCACCTGAATTGTGTGGCAAATGTCCCAGCCTGACGTGAGACATTGATGGTGGGAGTGACATGGTGGGAAGGGACCTGGAGTAATTCTTTCCCTGATCTTAGTTTAAAAACAATTAATGACTGAGAAGCAATGCCTGTGGAACTCTGTGATTTCCTAATTTCACTACCAGTATAGGACTGTCCCCCCAAAACAAAGTCAGGTAGAACCCGGTGGTTCAGATCTGTGGGAGGCTGAGGCAGAAGGATTGTAAATTCAAGGCGGCATAGGCTACAAAGTGAGTTCAAGGCCAGCCCAGGCAACTTAGCAAGACCCTGTTTCAAAATACAAGTGAAGAGGTGTCTGGGGATGTGGATCAATGGTAGAGTCTTTGCCTAGCGTGTTTGAGGTTCAGTCCCAGATAATGAGGAGGAAGAAGAGAAGGATGAAGGAGAGGAGGAGGATCAGGGAGAGGAGAAGGATGGAGGACAGGGAAGAAAAGGAGGAAAGACTGCTAAAGTTTTTAAATCTAGTTTTCAAAAGAAGTTGGCCTTCAGTTTCTTTCTTTCTTTTTTAATATTTTCTTTTCTTTCTGTCTTTTAATTTTTATTTTATGTGCATTGGTATTTTGCCTGCATGTGTGTCTGTGTGAGGGTGTCAGCTCTCTGGAATTGGAGTTACAGACAGTTGTGAGCTGCCATTTGGGTGCTGGGACTTGAACCCAGGTTCTCTGGAAAAGCAGTCAGTGCTCTTCCACTGGGCCATCTCTCTAGTCTCTGACCTTTGGTTTCTTGGTTAACTGTTGTGAGTAGATATTGTAACCTTGGCTTACCACTATGTTAAAATTAAGAAGTTCTGAGTATGGCCCGGAGAGATGACTCAGTGGTTAAGAGCACTTTTGCTCTTCCAGAGTACTTGCATTCAACTCCCAGCACCCTCATGAACAGCTCACAATTATCTGTAACTCCGGTTCCAGAGGACCCAACATCCTCACACAGACATACATGCAGGCCAAACACCAATGCACGTAAAAAGAAAGTCATTGAGTTATTAATTCTTCATGTGTACCCGATGTGTGGTGGGGGACAGCCGCCATGGCATGTGCGTGTAGGGCAGAGGACAATTCTGGGGCGATAATTCTCTCCTACTTTTATGTGGGTTCCAGGGATAGAACTCTGTTCATCAGGCAGGCGTTGTCAGCAGCAAGCAGCTTTATCCAGGGAGCCATTTCGCAGGCTCCCTACTGTTTTTTTAAGGACTGCAGCCATCGATGGCTCAATTTTGTTCAGTATTTCCCAGTATTTGTCAAAGAAGCTCAATTCAATATTTCTACTGAAAGATTAAAAAGTTACAAATTTTCATTATCTGTTTCAAACAAATAAACAAACAACCAATCACAGGAAAGTCACACAGCTAAGAAGAGGAAGATTCTAACCTCAGAGTGCTGAGTAACTGTGCCCCAGCTAAGAGCCCAACTAATTTCACCGAGCCCCATGACATTGGTGGCAGTCACCTTCTCACATGTCCCTGGAGTCTTCTTCCAGCCTCTTTCTTTCTGTTTCTAATTGACAGATAAAAGCAGTGTGTGTTTGTGGCATCCTTGATATTGTGAAGTATGTGCATATTTCACAACAGGAGACCCGGATGGCACCCTGTTATTCTAAGTCTGAATATCACTTCTTGGCGCTGAGGACACTTGCTGACAACTTTCCAGGAACACAGTAATATGCCATGACTAAGTGTCATCACAAGGTCTTAGCCACTTTGACAAACTTCTTGGGGCTTTTCCTCTCTTCTTCGGTTCCTATGATCCATTCCTCTGTTTGCTTTCATGTCTTCACCTGCAGAATTGGAAGAATTGAAGAGAAGTTTCATTTCCTCCAGTAGGGTGGGCCTTGGATCCTTCACAGTAGCTCTGAGTAGCTCTTGTCAAACACGGACGGAAACAGTTAAGGCAGAATCGTTGTTTAAGGTGGCAGAGAGCCAGGTAGGGTGGATCACACCTGGAATCCTAGCATTTGGTAGGATGACGCAAGAGAATTAAGGCTACTAGCCTGGGCTGCATAGTGAGATTCTATTTAAAACAACAAACAAGCAAACAAAATGTCAGAAGACAGAAAAAAAAAAGTGAAGAATGACTGGTATGGTTTGGGGGTCTTGTCACCAACCTTTGGGAGTTTTCAGTCTTAGATCCCATGAATATACTTAGAGACAATTTTCTGTGATTCTAGGTTGTATGAGAAGACAGACTGAGCAGGCCATGGAGACCAAGCCAGAATCAGTGTTCCTCCATGGCCTCTGCTTCAGTTCCTGCATCCAGGTTCCTGCCTGGAGTTCCTGGTGTGGCAAAGTGGTCTGTATCCTGTCAATTATATTTTAAATAAATGCTGATTGGCCAGTAGCCAGGCAGGAAGTATAGGCAGGACAACTAGACAGGAAGTAGAGGCGGGCCAATGAGAACAAGAGAATTCTGGGAAGAAGGAAGCTCATTCCTATACAGTCCTTACCCAGTCACAGAAGAAGCAGGATGTGGACTGCCTCGCTGAAAAAGGTACTGAGCCATGTGGCTAACATAGACCAGAATAATGGGCTAAAATATGTTATAAGAGTTAATAAAAAGCCTGAACTAATGGGCCAATCAGTTTACAATGAAAGTAGGCCTCTGTGTGATTTCTTTGGGACTTAATGATTGCGGGAACAGGGCAGACAACAGAGTTCCTGCCCCGGCGTCCATCGATGATAGGCTGTGACTTGGGAATGTGAGATAAAACAAACCCTCTCCTCCCCAAGCTGTGCTTATCACAGCAACAAAAAGTCAACCAGGACAGTTGCCAAAGTGTAGCATCTTCTGAGTGGCAAGAGAACTGTGCACCCTTGCTGAGGCCCATGTGTGCCACTTCACCTTCAGGATGTACAGTGGAAGAAACACTTGTGTGACCCCCAAATGCATGTACTAGAACCCTAATCTGGTTGTGACAGTATTTAGAAATGAAACATTTAGAAGGCAATTAGGTCATGGGAGTGAAGCCCTAATCAACGGGATTAGTGACACCAGAAGCCAGAATGTGCACCTTTACCTGAACCAGACTGTGCCTGAACCCTGACCTTGAATGTGTAGCTTCTAGAACTGTGGGCAATGAATGCTGTTGTTTTAGCCACCCAGAGGACGGTGACTAAGATGGGAGGGGAACAAAGAAGGAAGAGAGGGAGAGACAGGGAGAAGGAAGGTAGTTTTGTTTGTTTGCTGTGCCAGAGGCTGAACCCACAGCCTCCCACATCCCAAGCAAACGTTCTTTCACTGAGCTAAATCCCCAGCCTGGTGTGTTTCAATGAGGAAAGGTTTCATCTCCAGAGGTAAGCAGCCTTCTGTTGTTCTGGACCAAGATTTGACCCCGGGAAGAGGTTGTGGGAGAGGCAGGTGCAGAGAGAAAACAGAAAGGCTTGAGGAAGTTGGAAAGGTAATTCCATCTTGAGTATGTGTGCAGGGAGCAAGACAGAGAACTAGAGCCAGGGCCTGATTATGAAACTCAGGCTAGACTCAAACTTGTGATCCTCCTGCCTCAGCTTCCTGAGTTCTGGGATCACAGGGATCTTTTTCCATGTCCCCCTGAATTGTATTTAATCTGTTCCTTATTAAGCTGTTGTTTTCTATTATGTTTGGTGTATTCTCCCCTCCCCCAGTGCTGGGCATGGAACCCGGGGCACCGAAGGCAAGCACTCCAGCCGCACCGCAGCATTCCACATTTTATCTGGATTTTTACCTCAGTCATAAAAAGGTAATAAGTTTAAAACAGCTTTCAGGTCCTAAGTTACGCAGGGTAGAGTAGAATCTTTTAAAAATGAAAACTTATGGGACTGTAGAGATGGCTCAGTGGTTAGGAGCGCACACTGGTCTAGTAGGGGACCTGAGTTAAGGTCCCAGCACCCATGTTGGGTCCTTCAGGCCCTGCACACACATGGACGTACCAAATACATACACATACAATACAAAAAGAGAGGGAAAAAATGAAAGCGTATATTATTATAAGTGTTGCCAACAGGTCAATGTATTGCTCTTTAATATTCAGGTTTTATTTTATTTATTTAAATTTATTATTATTATTATTATTATGCATGTCACAGTGCATGTATGGAGGTCAGAGAACAGCACCAGAAAGCTGGTTTTCTCCTGCATTTAATGGCTTCCGGTGGTTGAACTCATGGCGCCAGGCTCGTATGTTTGCCCGACTTTTGCCATTGAGTTATCTTGCCGTTGCCATGTTTAAGATATTAAATACATATTTTGTAGGGCTGGAGAGATGGTTCAGAGGTTAAGAGCACTGACTGCTCTTCCAGAGGTCCTGAGTTCAATTCCCAGCAACCACATTAACTCACAGCTATCTATAATGAGATCTGGTACCTTCTTCTGGCGTGCAGGCACACATGGAAGGAGTGTTTATACATAATAAATAAATAAATCTTTTTTAAAAAAAACCTAAATAAATAAATAAATATTTCATGAAGAATTCCTGTATTAACAGTTTCATATTGAGCCAGGGACTCTGAGGTACTCCTGCAATCCCAGCAGGCTGGAGACTGAGGCAGGAGGATGAAGGCTTAGTTCTAGGCCAGCCTCATCGACCTATTAAGACCCCAACTTAAAAGCAAAAGCCCAAGAAAAACCTGACAAAATAGCCTCATGTTTTATATGCACCATTTATTCACCTATAGGTAAACTATTCTCTTGGACTTCCCAAGTTTTGGGAAGAATTTACCATTTAAAAACCTAAGGTGGGGCTGCGGAGATAGCTCAGTAGATAAAGCCTGCTGACTTTAATCCTTAGCCTTCCACATCAAGGCAAAGAGAGAGAGCCAGCCCCTGGAAAGCTGTCTCTGCCTTCTGCATGTAAGTCATGACACCTCACATACATGCAGTGCTACGAAATACAATTTTAAGAATAAAATAAAAATCTAAGGTGAATAGCTCAGTGGTAGGATGCTTGCCTAGCTAGCATGCACAGAGCCCAGATTTAGTCTCCAGTCCTGCAAAAATAAACTAGTAAGAGCAAACCAACTGACTGTTTTAATCGAAGGTGCTGCCGGAATTCACCTGGTTAACATGTGTCCGTTAAATTGTGAGCAGGATACACAGGGAGAAACCAAGTAATGTGAACCTGTGAGGTCGCACACTTTGCTGGGCTTTCATGTCATGTGACTCACGTTAGTAGGTTTTTAAGGCTTGCATAAATATGATCCTTTAACTTTATTTTCATTTCGGCTTGTCCAAGAGTCAGAGGCTGAGGGCAAGCTGCAAATGAGAAAGTAAACCCCAGCATTGGAGCAGTGTTGGGGTCTGGGGAAGCCCCTGTGGAGGATGTTCATGCTGCGGGGGTGTCCAGACAGGAGACCATGACCATCGGTGCAAGTCCTGGAAACCCATCCAAAGAGAACAGGAACCCGAGCTGAAGGGTTTGTGACAGACAATGTGGGCAGAACAGGACGGTGAGGATCCAGGGGACAGATTTCCTAAGAAAGTGTTAAGCAAGAGGTATGTGACTAAGCTGGTAACCCTGCCCCAACCGAAGGATCCATTCTAGAAACAGAGACCGGGCAACAGTCTTAGAGGACACTTGCTGTAGGCAGGAAGTCAGCCAGGTCCACCACCCAGGAATAGAGACGGGGAGGGGTGGAGGGCAGGGAAGGAAAAAAAAACCTGGAGTTCCAAGGACGTTTTGTTGTCAAATCCTGGAGTTGATCTAGTTCATTCCAGACTTGCTTCTTCTGGTTAGAGACAAGGAACAACTTTACTGATGGTTCCAAGAGGGCAAGAAGTAAATAGTTCACCAATAGCCACCTAAGTGGCCAAGACGGCACCAGAAGGAGAGATGGCGTTCAGTCACCCAGCATCTGCTTGCTGCGGGAAACCCAAGCTGAAAGTTATCAATGATGCCCCAGAAAGCACCGAATTCCTCATGTGGTCTTCCGCAAGCAGCTATCATGAGAGGTGGAAATGTCACCAGGCTGTAGGGACAGGTAGAGACTTGGGAGTTGGGGCTACCAAGTACAGATGAAGACCGCGGTGGGTTGGAACCTCGTTTGTTCTTGCCCAGCTCTTAGCATGCTCTTTGCTGGGTTTTCTTTTCCTGTTAATTCATACTTAGTTCAGAGCAAACAGCTAAGGGGTGATGATGGGGATGTTCACTCTTGCATGTCCCCCCACTTTAGAAGCTGGGGTAGTAGCCTGTATTGTGTATGAACCTGAGCATCGGGACCTTCAGCAGAAAACACCTCCGGAGCAGATAATTTTCCACATGCCTTGAACACATCCCTAGGATGTCAATGACACACTGCACCTAAGTTTCAATTAACATGTTCAGTGATGACTTTTGACCTCTGGATGGTTTTTCCTTGTCACCGGTATGCTCATGTTTATCTCTGTTAAACCAAGTTATAAGGCCTTCTTTAAGGAGCTTTTATTTTATTTTATTTTTTTCTCTACCCAAGACAGGGTTTCTCTGTTTAACAGCTCTGGCTGTCCCAGAACTTAGTTTGTAGACCAGGTTGGCCTCAAACTCGCAGAGATCTGCCTCTGCCTCCCGAATTCTGGGGTCAAAAGGCGTGCTCCATCACACTCAACTAGGGATCGTGTTCTTGTTGGATCATATATAAAACTGGGAACGTGGGGCTGTGGAGATGGCTCCATGACTAAGAGAGCTTCCTTGCTGCTCTTGGAGAAGACCCAGGTTTGGTTCCCAGCATTCACATAGCAGCTCATAACTGTAACTCCAGTTCCAGTGAATCAGATGCTCTCTTCTGACCTTCTCAGGTAACCGGGAATACTGGAAAACACTTATACATAAAAAAAAAAAACCTTTAAAACTAACTAACCAAACATAAATGCTTCAACAGGTTCAATTCAGAACCACGAGCCAGTAAGACTTTTTTTTCTTTTTTTTTTTTCTTTTTGATTTTTCAAGACAGGGTTTCTCTGTGTAGCATTGGTGCCTGTCCTGGAACTAGCTCTTGTAGACCAGGCTGTCCTCAAATTCACAAAGATCTTCCTGCCTCTGCCTCCTGATTAAAAGTGTGCACCACCACCACCCGGCTAAGCCAGTATGACTCTTAACTCTTAGGGGCAGCAGGGATTTTTCCAAAGTGCCTAGGGGGACTCTTCAGAGAAGGGGACTCTGTACCAAAGGCTTCTTCTCCCCACTCTGATGTGGGATTCCCCTCTGTATGCTGTGAATACCATTGGTTAATAAAGAACCTGGCTTGGACCTGTGCAGGGCAGAATAGAGGTGGTGGTGGGGGGAACTAAACTGAATGCTGGAAGAAAGAAGGCAAAGTTAGGAGATGCAATATAGCCCTGCCAGAGACAGACGCTGGACAAAACTCTACTGGTAAGCCACAGCCACGTGGCAATACATAGATCAATGGAGATGGATTGGTTTAGGATTTAAAAGCAAGCTAGAAATATGCTTTAGCTATTGGCCAGGGTTGCAAATAATATAGTTTCTGAGTGATTATTTCGAGTCTGGGCAGCCAGGAACAAACCAGTGGCCTCCCACAACACAACCTGAAGATCCCAAAAACAAAACAGCCAGTCACTGGCTCTTATCTTGACATCAGTCCAAAATGGCGATCCTCCCTCCAGGAATCTCAGAATAAGACTGAACATGAGAGCTGTCTCCTTCTGTTTTATAATCCCCTCTAGGGCTGAGATTAAAGGCAAGGACTGCCCGGTTTCTATGGCAACTAGTGTGGCTACAGGGATCAAAGGTGTGTGTCACCACTGCCTGGTCTGTAAGGCTGACTAGTGGGGCTGTTTTACTCTCTGATCTTCAGGCTGGCTTTATTTATTAAAACACAAATGAAATGCCAGTACAGTTCTCTTAGTTACACAGTGAAATAATCTTTTAACTATTTCTATTTTTATGTATCCCTAAAAACATGTGACTATCAGATTAAACACAGTGACTCTGATAGATGAAGAACCTCATTATGAGGGCTCAAGGTAGGACACCCAGTACGATTCAGCATCAAAAGGTGAGTATTCTTTCCTTGACTGACTAACATTTCATTCAGAATTTTTGTGTCTGGGGTTTGAGGATACAGTGCCGCCAAGCCATGGGGATCAGAGGGTTAGTTAAGCAAAGTGCAGATGGTATGCCCCATGTTAGTAATGACGGTAACGACATTGATTCAGGGCTTATTTTGGTTCAGGCATGCCTTTCTGCTTGCTTCCTTCACTCATCACCACAACCTCGTGGCTATCTTATCTTGTTTTAGAGAGTAAGGTTTCTATAGAGGTCGGGCTGCTTTTTCTAGGTCATAGAAGCTAAAGGAGGCAAGGCCAAGATTTGAACTGCTGGCAGGCTGGTCCTGTGAAGTTGTGTAAATACTCACCTTACCAGAAAAGCTTTCTGGATGCGTGGTACCCAGAGGCCAGGGATGGCAGTCTTGGCTGAGTGACTTGGAGTTTCATAGAGGTTGGCCTTCTCAAGGGCGTGGGGGTGACAATGCCTATGCCAAAGGCCTGAGGAGTTCGCGTTGCTTCACTTTCTGAGTTAAGTGTGACTGTGGACCAACTGGTCAGCTCCTTGTGTGTTTTCTTAAAGCAAGGTCAGTGAATTGGAGGGAAGCCATGTTGTAGGGCCGCTCTATACTAAGATGTTATGAATCTATGCTCCATCATCACCCATCAGATTTCTGTAGTTTTTCTTTTCTGATCGCTGGGTTTTCTATTCTTTCTAAGTTCTAGAAAGAAAAAAAAAAGGCCAATTAAGATCTCAGACTGGCCAGTATGTAGCATAGCCTTGTGACCCTAGCACCTGGAAGGCCTGAACAGAAAGACCATGAGACCCTGGGCTACATGGGCAACTCCGGTCTCCAAAACGAGCCAAGTATATCTCAAGTATCCCAAGTATACTTGCTTACAACTATTGATTTTTTTGGTATGTTGTTTTGTTTTATTTTATGTGTGTGGGTGCTTTGCCTGCATGCAAGGCTATAGAGCATGTGTGTGCATTTTGCCTGCAAGAGACAGAGGAGGGCTTTAACTCCCCTGAAACTTAGAGCTACAGACAGTTGTGAGCTGCCGTATGGGAGCTAAGAGCCGAACCAGGTTCTCTGGAAGAGTAGCAAGTGTTCTTAATGATTGAGATATTTCTCCAGTCTCATTTGTTGATTTTGGAGCTTGGGGGATGGGATTATGTGATTGTTTCTGTAGGAGGGGAAGTTAGGAAGACTGTAATGGTTTCCATAAAAGCAACACAGTTCCCCAAGGGGCCGCAGCAGGCCACAAGAGGCAGCCAGTCCCAAGGGTAGGCATGGCATGCAGAGAGGGGGTTTGGGTATAGTTTATTCAGGGATTATGGAAGGGAAGGGGAAAGGAGAGAAGGAGGGAAACAAAGAGAAAGAGAAAAAACAGAAAGAGCAAGGGAGAGAAAGGAGGTGGGGAGAGGAGAAGAGGCCTCAGCCACCCCTTCCAAGAGAGATGGGGCAGAGAGAGCCCAGGCTGGAAGTGGAATGAAGATCCCTTTACCTCAGTGGAAGGGGGAAGTGGGCAGGATTTGTCTCTTAAAGGAACAGGGCAGACCATTGCAAGGGTGGTGTGTGTGTGTGTGTGTGTGTGTGTGTTAAAATAGAGCCTATTTTTGCTATGCTGAGTATTGAACCCAGGGCCTTCTGCATGCTAGGCAATGCTTCTACTACTGACCTACCTTCCCAGTTCTCCTATAAATAGTTTTAAAGGTCTTTTAAAATAATGTCATGCTGGGTGTGCTAGCCCATGTCTCTAATTCTAACACTCAGTAGGCAGAGGCAGGTGGATCTCTGTGAGTTTCAGGCCAGCTTGGTCTGCATACAAAGTTCCAGAGCAGCCAAAACTATATAGAGAAACCCTGTCTCAAAAACCAAATAATAATAATAATAATGTCATCAGATAATAAAGCATGAGTCTTCCCCCTGTAATAAGTTGCCATCTTCTTTATTTAAATGTGTGTGTTGTAGCTGTTGTTTTGAGCCAAGGTCTCACACGATGGCTTAAAATCCTGACAATCCCATTCTCTCAGTCTCCCAAATCCTGAGATTATATATGTGAATGGGTATGCCCAATTTCCCACCTATAATTTTGTTCGCTTGTTTGATCAATTGATTGATTGATGATGAGGGTCTTGTGTAGCCTAGGTTGGCTTTAAACCGCCAAGTAGACAGGGATCATGCTCTTGCTGTCTCCACCTCCTGAGTGCTGGGGATTACAACCAGTTATACATCTCCGGGACTATGCCCTACCTATACTTCTGAAATAAATATAACAGAATTTCAAAAACAGGTGCTTTTCTCTTCTCATCACACAATACTTTTTCCTTTTTTGTAAGTTTTATTACATTTCTCTCTCTCTCTCTCTCTCTCTCTCTCTCTCTCGTGTGTGTGTGTGTGTGTGTGTGTGGTGTGTGTGGTGTGTGTGTGTGTGTGTGTGTGTGTGTGTGTGTGTAAAACAGGCTGGGTGAGGCTCAGGAGTCTGTCTTTTCCATACCCCGTGTAGAATCAGAAGACTGAACTCAGGTCATCACACTGAACCTTCTAGAAAGCCTTCTAGTCCTGTTACTCTGGAAGAATTTACCAGTTTTTCTCTTCTTTTACCTTCTCAATCCTGGAACGCATGGAAAGAATGCCTGACTTTCTGTGCTCAGTCTCAGGCCCTAACGTCTTCTTTGGCTCAACCATTGGGATTTACAACTCCAGAGAATGGAGTCTGAGGCTATAGCTCAATGACAGAATGCTTTAATAACTTGGGTTCCGTTTCCCAGCACTATGGGGACTGGGGAGGAAAGAAGAAAGGAAAAAAAGAAAGTATGGGACTGTAGAGAGGCATAGACATTAAGAGCATCTGCAGAGGGCCTGAGTTGTTTCTGGCGCCCACACTGGGCAGCTCGCAACTTCCTGTAACTCCAGTTCCTGGGGATCCAATGCCCTCTTCTGGCCTCTCATACATGTTTCTGACCTCCCCACAGCTACCATATATGCATATACACACAAGTAAACAATAAAATAAATATTTTCTTTTAAAGCATATATAGATTATATATCCTTAATCACCTTTGACCCTGTCAATTCATGCCTGTCTCCTTTGTCTTGGGTAACTTGGAAGCAAATCTCAGTCAGTTATCACCTTGTGTGGATTGTTTCACTGTATAAGGGATGGAAATGCCACTTAAAGAATAAACTATCATTTGGCTGGGTTTTATTTTTAATATTTTTTATTACTTATTATTTTATGTGGATGGGTGTTTTGCCTGCATGCATGAATGTGTACCACCTGCATGCAGTGCCCACAGAAGCCAAAAGAGAAGCTGGAACACGCTAGGGAACCGCCAGAAGTAGAGTTATAGTCAGTTGTTGCTGGTGGAGGTTTTTTATTCCTTTCCCGGCTGCCCAGACTCCCGAAATAATCACACAGAATCTATATTAATTGCAATACTGTTTTGCTGATAGCTTAAGCATATTCCTAGCAAGTTCTTACATCTTAAATTAACCCATTTCTATTATATTATATTTTATCACAAAGGTTGTAGCCTACCGGCAAGGTTTCAACTAACGTTTTTCTCCTCTGGTGGCTACGTGGCTTCTCCCTCACTCTACCTAATTTCTCCCAGCATTCAATTTAGTTTTCTAGAGTAAAGCCAGGCTGAAAGAGATATCTAAAGAGAGTAGGCGTAGTCTGGGAGAAGCCATGTAGCTGCAGAGCCTACTGAAACCTTGCTGGTAAGCCACAGCCATGTGGCAATACACAGATTAATAGAAATGGGTTAATTTAAGATATAAGAGTTAGCCAGAAATATGCTTAAGCTGTTGGCCAAGCAATACTGCAAATAATATACTTTCAGAGGACTATTTCGGGTCTGGACAGCCAGGAATGAACAAGCGGCCTCCCCCAACAAGTTGTAAGCTGCAATGTAGGTGCTGAGAATTGAACACAGGCCCTCTGCAGGAGCAGAGCCAGGGCTCTTAAAAGCTGAGCCGTCTCTCTAAGCTCTTCACTGAGCCCTGTACCCTGTTCTCTTTGATGTTTCAAACATTGACTTCTCTTGTGTTTGAAAACTAAATTTGTCTCTTCTGGAGATGAGCTTTTCTTTCATGTGGATAAGTGCTTGAAGAATAAATGCTTCCCTCATTTTTCTATTCGTAGCTCAGTGTTTCTTTAAAAGATTTTACTTAATTTATATGCACTGGTGTTTTATCTGCATTCATGTCTGCATGAGGGTGTTGGATCCCAGGAACTGGAGTTACAGACAATTGTGAGCTACCATGTGGGTGCTGGGAATTGAACCCGTGTCTTCTGAAGGAGCAGCCATTGCTCTTCACCACTGAGCCATCTCTACAGGCCCCATGGTTTATTTTTCATATCTTTTGTTCATCTGTTTTGGGACAGGGTCCTCTGTATCGCCCAGTGATCTAGGATACATATTCTCCTGCTTCCCAGGGATGTACTACCTAGGGCCACCTTTATATAAATATTCTGAGCACATTTTTTTAAAATCATTGAAACAATGGAAACAAAGTCATCATATAGCTCCCACACAAAACAGTTGAGAATGTCATTTTCAGGGAATATTCTAATTTTGCTAGAATTTGATTTAAAAAAAAAAACAGAAAAAGATCTTCTAAAGCAACTGGTTTTTATTTCTCTCTCCAAATCAGAGTCAAAAACTTTAGGATCTAACGTCTTACAAAACATAGACAGGCTGGGTATTGCACCCGAGGCTGGGGAGGCTCCAGAATCTGTGGTAGGATGGCCCAGGGGGCAGGCTGAGTACAGCTGGCTTCTACTGGCAGCCCCTGCAATGCCTCTCGAAAAGTCGGCCAGGAGGAGCCTGGAAGAGGCGCAGGAAGGAAAGGGCTGGTCTTCCACTGATGTGGCCAGCAGGCCTGCCCTGAGGGTGTGTCTGGATTTCAGGGAACTTTTGAAGAAGGAAGACTAAAGATGGATGCTAGCCACCCTTCCCACTCAGGGGGGACATCCAAGCCACGCTATACATTTAAACTCTGCATTGAAATATCCTAGCAAGGCAGCCATTATACAAACACCATGGATCTACCAGCCTTCCATCGGTTTCTGTCTATATTATCCCATGTTGCCAACTCTGTGCCTACCTGTCTCATATCTTGTCTGTCTGTCTGCTTATAATCTATCTGTCTCCTGTGTATATGAAAATATCCAGAACTACAAAAACCTGCTGCAATTCTGGTTCCATACCATATCCAGACACAAGCCATACTATCCCTTTAAAAGCTCCCTCAGCTTAGGCAAATACACAGGGCAGGTTGCATTCAGTTGTCCCCTTCCCTTTCTGCCCTCCCTGTGTCCCCATCATCATACACACAATGGCTTGGAACCCTGGAGTTTTCCCAGGGCCTCTCCTTTTCCTCTTTTACCCCAAGGTATGGTATCCTCAAGTTTGTTGTCAGTAAG
Source organism: Microtus oregoni (assembly GCF_018167655.1). NCBI lineage: Eukaryota > Metazoa > Chordata > Mammalia > Rodentia > Cricetidae > Microtus > Microtus oregoni. The sequence continues at coordinate 9,795,107 of NW_024543088.1, read as the reverse complement.
TATGTCTTTCATGTTGCTACTGCAATCATACGGACACGGTAATATGTACGGAGGCATGCGTTCAGGCAATGCATATTTAGTGAGTACTACATAAAAGACCTTTCTGGGACTGTGCATCATGAGTCTTTTCTTTCTGCTAACACTGAGCTGGTAGAAGTTTTACATGAAGTAAGGCTATTGAAGACATGCATACACACACACACACACACACACACACACAGGTTGGGGACAATGACCAAAACCCACTGTCAAACTCTAGATTTTGGAACTATTTATAATACAGAACCCAGAATGTCTAACAGTAAGCTAAAATACAAATTAGACATAAGAGCTATGAAGGTGGTGGAGAAAAAAGAAACGCAGTCCTCTGCTGTGAACAGCAGCTCTGTTAACGTGCCCCAGAGCACTCACTGTATGTTCCGTTGACAGGATAGAATAGCCGCAGCCTCCAAATCAGCCCAGCTTTTCCACTTTCTCCAAGACTATGTTTCAAAATAAAAGAATGTGTTTAAAGTGGAAACGGCATGAGCAAAATGTAAGGGGACAAGACAAGGGCTGGCAGTAGGCTGACCTCCTGAGAGGGGAGGTGACGGTGACTAGGTAGCCCTTCTGCATATTCCCGAGAGATCCTTTCTCTTTCAGAGATTGCTCATTCCAGGGTTTGGTTTCCTTCCTTCCTTCCTTCCTTCCTTCCTTCCTTCCTTCCCTCTCTCCTTCCTTCCTTGCTTCCCTCCTCCTCCTCCTCCTCTTCTTCTTCTTCTTCTTCTTCTTCTTCTTCTTCTTCTTCTTCTTCTTTTTTGTTTGTTTTGTTTTGTTTTGTTTTGTTTTGTTTAGATAGGGTTTCTCTGTGTAACCCTGTCTGTCCTGGAACTTACTCTGTAAACCAGGCTGGCCCTGGCCTTGAACTCAGAGATCCAGCCACCTCTGTTAGGATTAAAGGCGTGTGCCCAACACAGTGGCTGATGATTGGTTTTCGTGCAGCCTCTCTTAAGTGTCATTCCATGATCCAAAGCTTCCACAGACCTCTCATTCACTCACTCTCATACTAAACTCTTTGGCTCTAACCCTAGCTAATGAATCTAAAGCAAGAAAATGTAAAGTTTATTACGCGCCAAGGGTATGAGAGTTGGAAGCAACTAGCCTACGGTTGTAAGGACAATCCAGAAAGCTTGCTGTCATATTTATGTCTGGTTATCAGCAAGAGAAGTAGAAATCTACTGGATGGAAGAACCAGAGGCCAAAAGAGTTCAGTGGGCCACTGGACGTGCTGAAAGGAGGAAGGACCATGGTAAGAGCGTGTAGATGAGGGTCTGCCAGGAATCATGCAGAATAGGTTGCCTGAAGAAGCAAGCAGGCAATGGCTACCCTTCTGGAAAAATTACAGGAGTTTCAGTCAAGAGCAAGCTCTGCGAGACCTAGACATGAATGATGTGAGAAGGTCATTGGTTAATTAATAAAGAAAACTGCTTGGCCCGATAGGTCAGAACATAAGTGGGTGGAGTAGACAGAACAGAATGCTGGGAAGAAGGGAAGTGAGCTCAGACGCCACGCCTCTCCTCTCCAGGGCAGACGCAATGAAGCTCTGAACCAGGAAGGAAGGACGTAGGCTAGAATTTTCCTGGTAAGTGCACCTCGTGGTGCTACACACATTAATAGAAATGGGCCAAGCAGTGTTTATATGAATAGAGTTTGTGTGTTGTTATTTTGGGGCATAAGCTAGCCAGGCAGCCGTGAGCTGGGTGGCAGGAACGCAGCCCGCATCTCCTTCAACAGAATGGCGCCCACGTGGACAACTGCTTCCACATAAAGCCTGAGAAAGCTTGGGAAAGATATGTTTGACCTGGTGGCTTGCTTCATCACGTCTGCCCTGGAGAGAAGGAACATGGCTTCTGGCTCACTTCCTCTTCCTCCCAGCATTCTGTTCTGTTTACTCCACTCACCTATGTTCTACCCTATCAGGCCAAGCAGTATCTTTATTAATTAACCAATGAAATCAACAGATTGATATGACACTCCCACATCACATGAAGGTGTCCACTGAGGAGACTGCTTTGAGCTCAGGTGGTGGTGACACAGCTACAGGGGACCTTTCATGGCCCTTGGGAGGAAGAGGAGGAGCGGAGCGAACAAGGAGTCCAGAGCTGGGCAAGCAGCATCCAAGAAGAACAGTCAGAGCAGAATAAACCCAAAGATCTCATTGACAACACCAGCGCCAGCCTGGCCAGGGAAGGCAGCCGCAGAGGAAAGTTTTTCACAGGATGGAGGGTGTCTTGGGGCCCATGATCTCTGGGCAGTGCCAGCAGAAGCAGAGGCTATGCGCGTGCAGGTGGGGGAGGTGTCTGGCTGCTCGTTTCCCTGAGCTTCCATCCTCCTAGTGTACTGTCCATCTGAACCCCTAACCCACTTTTCCTATCACTGGCCCTTTCCATAACCTTTTCTCCTTGCTCAGAAGGAAAACTTAACTTTTTGTGGGTACCTGAACTGACACCCACTGTTCTCACTCTCTTCTCAACTAAAAATAATTAAGTACATAATCAATCAATCTTAGCTAGATATGGTGGCTCGTGCTTTTAATCCCCACACTAGGGAGGCAGAGGCAGGCAGATCCTGTGAGTTTGAGGCCAATCTGGTCTACTTAGTGTACTCAAGGACAGCTAAGGTTACATAGTGAGACCCTGTCTATAAAGCAAAAAGGAAACCCTTAACTTTAAGAGAAGGGAGATAGCGGTCGTGATGCTTGCTCAGTCCTGCGCATATGTTACCTGCAGGATGTTAATAAGATGGACTCTTCCAAGGGAAACTGGGGCAAATCTCTAGACCATGTCATTTGCGCAGTGGTCAAGGAGCCACAGCCAGGGAGCCTGGAGATGAAGTCATGTTTGTGAGGGGTTATCAGAGCCACGAAGAGGAGGGCCTTGTGCACTTTAGGAGTCCCGTGGCCTACTGCTGGGTGACTGAAATAAACAAGACTTTGGTTGTTGTTGTTCTAGCGAGCTGATCCATTTCTGATCAATAAAGCTGTAAGGTTCTACCTGGTCTGGGCGCTCATCGAACTTCCTGCAAGAGATGTGGAAGGCTGTGCTTAGACCAAGGAGCCTCTCTGCCTCGAGAAGATGTCCTAAGAGGTGTGTTTGTCTGCTTTTCTTCCAGCGAAGCAGAAGGGTTTGCTAAGATCATCAGCTGCTTGTAAGTAAGCTCTGTGTTGTATACTCATGGGGGATTCTCCAACACCCAAGCTTAGTGTGTCCTTGCCTTTTTTTGGTAGGAAGATCAGCTGAGTTCCTCGCCTGTCACTCTTACAGACGCTGCCCCAACCCTCTTGTTCAGTCTTGAATATTTAAACTGTTGACTGGACAGCAGCGTCTTCTTGAATAGGGACAAGAAAGAAACGTCAAGAGAATGTGGCTGATAACACGAGAGAGTGTCTGATTTTGCCAGGCAAGCAGGAGATGAAATGTTCTTTTGTACATGAGCAGGAAGCAAGCAGATAATCTACTGCAAATAGTCTTTCACACATACCAAGCGTGTTGAATTTGATCTTTCCCATCAGGAGGATCTACTGAACCTCTTTCATGAGTGGTTTAGTTTGAAGAGTCCTGTAGCCCATGAATTCAAAGGTGTTAGCTCTCTGTGGGGGGAGGGCTAAGACCCACTCCTTTATTCTCCACATCAAAGTGAAATTGAAATCACCAATGAAACAGTTTCTGTCATTTTAAAATTCTTTATAATAAGAATAAAAACACAATCGATGCACCCTACAGAAGAAGTAGCAGTGAGGAAATTGCTGGCTGTAATTAAAAGCCTGGGACTTTTCAAAGGAGGAACTTATGGAGGGCCGTAGTATACAAATCTAAGTTAGATCCAAGTATGAATCCATCAGTCTTAGCTAATTGAGCAATATTTTAGTATCACTGATGCACATCTCAGGTTATAGATTGTTTTGGCTGTCAATCAAATACCTGTCTGGCTTCATAAACTCATTGTGGGATCACTTCTGGCAACAGGCTCGTGTCTTCTGGAGTATTTAAAAATGTCAAAAAAATCTTTTGAAAACAAACGTGTTAAACTAAACCTTTGCGGGATGTACTTGGGGCGCTACCCACACCCTGCAAGTCACTAGTGCCCCTCCCTGGTCTTCCCCTACTGTGGCCAAGCCTGTTTTCTGTGCCGGTGGCGGACTCCACAGCCCTCCAGCGTCGTGAACCTCCTGGCTTCTTGATTTGTCAGCCTGCTCAGCGCACGCCAATCCCCTCCAGCCGCAGGCTTTCCACTGACAAGCGCTCCCCAGTCCAAACACCTGCTGCTGCTTAAGGGCCTTACCGATTTCGTGGAAGATGTGTGGGCGTGACAAGAGCTCCTAGGAGAGACAGAGGGACAGTCTGAAGCTGTGGGTGTGTCTCAAACTGTCTGGGGCTGGAGAGTCAGTGGGGGGAGAATAACTAACTATTTGTAGTGGCTGGCCATTCCGAGCGAGCGTGATTCTCGGTAAGAATGGGGCACTGGAGGCAGAGCGCAGGAGCGCCGACCCTGGTGGAGTGATAGAGGGGAATCAGAATCCGATGGGCGACGCCGCAGGTGAGCTGCGGCTCATAGCGGCCTTTCTTTTTTTCCTGGACCAAGTGGGAGAGAGGAATGTCGCTAGCTGGAGCTCCGCAGGGGCTCCAGGTGCCTATGTGGAGCTGCGGGTGGTGGTGGCCCGAAACTCTTAGCAGTAAGGCAACTCAGGTTGAGCAACCTTCCCTGCTGGAGATTTAGTCTAGTCCTTCAGGAAAAGCCTCTGATCCCATTTAGGAGCAATTTTATCATGGGAATCTGGCAGGTTTCAGTGAGCTATTTTTTTTTTTCAAACCTGCGTTATTTACAAGGACAAGACTGGGCTGTTCTGTGGAGGCCGGGACGACTTCAGCTTTGAGTTAATGGACACATAATTGAGGAACAACGTGGAATCAGTGTCATCGTAAATGATCTAGTGCCTCAAGTTAATTTCACCCGTGTTTGTTCCAAGAACATTCAGGTCAGTCATCTTGGCTAGTCAGCGCCCACCAAAGAGATTTCTTTTCCATCCAGCATTTCAGACACAGAGTTCAAGTTCTTGGCGCTCACAAGTTGCAGGAGCATGTTTCACGTCTTGTCTTTTTAAAAAGGTAACACGTTATTCCTTGTTTTGCTTCTAGGAAGCAGAAGGTTGAGGAAATGACTTGGGCGGGTGCATTAATGCAGCCGAAAAAGACACAGGCTCCCTCCCATGGGACCTGCGCGACTCGCACTCTTTCCGAAGGTGCCCTGGCAAAGCGTCCGGTTTTTTTCGGACGCTCCGGGTCCCAGTGCCTTACGTGGAGGGTATCTGGCGCCTTCCTTCGCCGTCTGGGGACACTCTGGCCTGGCCGGGTCAGAGACCGGCGGGACCGTTCGGGAGAGCGCCCGACTGCGCCTCGTTCCTCGGTGCCAGGGACACCGTTGCGGAGGCGCGGCCAGCTTCCCTAGGATAAGACTTCCCGCCCCAGGGGCAGGGCGGTGCACTTAGCCGGTCCCCTCCTCAGTTTCGGGCGGTCCCCAGAGCTGAGTAAGCCTGGTGGAGGGAACCGGGCAAGGATTTCCTGAGAGCGATGGGCAGGAGGGGCGGGGGCTGGAGGGCACGGAGCAAGAACCCTGAACCTGCGAACCTGCCGGGAGACCCGTGCTCCCAGCTTCTCCGCACGCGCGCTCCTGCTCCGGGCCACCCGCCCTCGCCGGCCCCCGCCCCTCCGGGAGGAAGAAGAGGGTAGGTGGGGAGGCGGATGAGGGGTGGGGGACCCCTTGACGTCACTGGAAGGAGGTGCCGGGGTAGGAAGTGGGCTGGGGAAGGTTATAAATCGCCCCCGCCCTCGGCTGCACTTCAGCGAGGTCCGCAGGAGGCTCCGAGCGCGGTGGCGGACATTCCCCGGTGGTAGTGGCGGCGGCGGCTCAGAACGGGCTCCGGGGCTCGAGCGCAGCGGCTAGCAGACGCCGGACGGCGAAGAGGGGGACCTCGGCTGCAGGCGCGGAGAAGGGCTCTCGCGGCGCCAGGCAGGAGAGCCAGGGGACCGGCTCGGGCGGCTGCGCTGTCGGCCTCGTAGAGCGCGGGCACCGGGCCAGCAGGCCGCGTCGCGCTCACCATGGTCAGCTGCTGGCACACCGCGGTCCTGCTGTGCGCGCTGCTCGGCTGTTTGCTTCTCACAGGTGAGGCGCGCCAGAGACCCTGAGTCGGAGCTGGGCGGGGATGGGCAGCCGTGGGATGATGTTCCGGCGGAGCCGGGCAGCAGCCCGGGAAGCGAGCTCCAGCGGGAGCCGAGGACACTTGTTGCAGTGATGGGACACACTTTTTTTTTTTTAAACCTTCCAGAGTGGGCGCCGCTGGAAGTGGCTGACCCGGGCCGGCGGGCATCACCGTCCAGACTCACCTTAGATCTACGCTGGGGTCACAGTCGGGTTGCCGGTTGCAGCCGGAGTCGCTAGTCTCCTGCCGGGCTACTGGGTAGGGTCGCCTTCTCTAGACTCTGGGTGCCCGTGGACCTTTCAGACACCCAGAGCTTTCTCCCAGACAGTGGCTGGGTCCTCAAGGGCTGTTTGGAGCAAGCAAGAAATAGAGGCTGCGGTGGGGTGGACAGAGGAGGGGGCATTAGAGATGCTCGTAACTCCGTAATCTCGTGCCACTAGAGCTGAGGAGGAGAACAAATTTGGGGACGGTCGCGTGCCGGCGGCGAGCGGAGGGACCCCAGAAGAGGGCCAGCTCTGATTTCCCAGACTCGTTTGGGACCGTCCCAGGGAAGTTGGGGAACTCTCAAGTCAGCGCCGGTTCTTCTCAGAGGTTCGCTGAGCGCCGTCTCCCGGGTGGGGCCTCCGCGGGAGCGGCCTAGTGGGAGGTCCCGGTCGCCGGCCTTAGCGACCCTGAACTACCAGGGCAGCTTAGGCTAGATAGCTTCAGATTTCGGAATCGCAAGCCCTGTCTTTAGGCTATGAGTCCAAAACCAAAAGATGTAGCTTGAGGAATTGGTGAGGTATGCTCACCTCCTAAATCAGCTTTCTTTGGGACATGAAAAACCCGCGGTGGACCGATCAGGGACCAACAGATTTGAAGAGCATTTACCGTGATGGAGCCGTTGTCATTCAGAGGCCAAAGCTGGAGGGACCTTGGGAGCTCCAACTCCAGGTCCCAGCGCAGCGGTCCACGGCGGTCCCTTTCCGCAGAGTCAGTTATGAGAGCGCGAGAAAGTCTTTCTTTAAAGTCACTTGTTTGGGAAAGAAGACAGGAAAAAGTCAGGAAGAATTGTAATGTCCCGCAGCTAGGTTAAACAGTAAAAATTAGCCCTTTGGAATGTGCAAGACTGGCTGTCGTTTCAAAGTAATGAGCAGGGGTTGACAATTAAAATAGAACTCCATGTGGGTGGTGCTAAAATAATGATATCAAATATTTTATTTTCAATTTCACGAATATTTTGGGAAAGCTGTTTATATGAAAATATAATTGCTTAGAGAGTTTAAATAGTAATTTATTATGTAAAGGTAAAACTAGGTTAAAAAATTACTTTGAACCTCCAAACTACAGAGGGGAAAAATCATATGTTTTATTGGATTTTCTCCTTCACTCACCTGTCTTTATTTTCTGTTTTTAAAGCGTGCTTGGTTTTAGCTAAGCGTAATTTTATCTGTATTTGAGAACAGCGGAGGCAGATTGAGGCTGTACGGGAATGTGAGAGGGTCTGACTGCGGGTTTATTGGGAGCCGCCTTGGAGCGCTCGCTGGGCGCTGAGCTGCGTCACTGTAATATCCTCAGTACCCCGCACTTTCGGGTCCTCTCTGCATCGAGACCACTGTTTTTATAAAAGTTACCTGTCTTCTGTTTAAGATTTAAGGCACCACACCCTTGATTAGACTGACACTCTCTCTCTCTCTCTTTCTCTCTCTCTCTCTCTCTCTCTCTCTCCCTCCCTCCCTCCCTCCCTCCCTCCCTTTCTCCCTCCTCTCTCCCTTCTTTCCTCCCTCACCCTCCCTCTATCTCCCTCTCTCCCTCCCCTTCCTTACTTTTCTTCAAGCAACTGCTGTTTAGCTTGGTAGAACTAATTAGAAATAGTTAAATTATAGTAACGGAGGGGTACTCCCAATAGTAACTCTAAGTTCAAATGTAAAGTATCAAATAATGTTATACAGATGTGAGGTCCTTGTCTGTAACTCTAGAACTCAGGGCTTAAAGCAGAGGGCGGTCTAACCTAGCGTGGGCATTGGCTATGGGGCGAATTAAAGTGAGCCTGAACTATAAATTAGTGATCATACCTCTTCCCAAGCTGAATATATTGCCTTCCTCATATTACTTATTAGTATCATTTTCCATAGTGATTTCTGTTGTTTTCTCCAAGGCTAACAGAGCCATACTTTCCCCAAAACTGCATATTTTAAATGATCATTACTTAGAACCCTGGTGGGTCCATGTTGTTTTCCGGTCAATCGTCTGATTGATCAACTGATCATCTTGCAGATAAACTGGGAACTGTGTTGGCTGTCTAGTTTCTTCTTTTTTTTAAGTGTGCAACATTAATTTTTTATTATTGAAAGTCTTTAATAGGCTATATAGTTTCTTTTCAAGTGATCCCCAGCTAGTATTTTTCTTCTAAAAATGCAGAAATTAGAAAAAACAATTGTTTTGTTGTTGTTGTTTTGCTTTTTGGTTTTGTTTGTCTTTTGATTTTTCTAAACAGTTCCCCTGTAGTAGCCCTGGCTGTCCTGAAACTCGCTCTGTAAACCAGTCTGGTCTCAGTATCAGAGATCAGCCTGTCTCTGCCTCTCCAGTGCTGGGATTAAAGGTGTGTGCCACCACCACCGGCCTAAAAATATGGCTGATTTCTAAAGCTCCTTTCCAACTATAAAATTCAATGAATAAATTCCAAGAAACGAACAAAATGGGGTCTTTCTGTTCTCTCTGCTCCCCTCCATTCTTATACATGTTAACATGTGAGTGGGTGCTAAGCCCTTGGACACAGTGGCTGGCGAGCTAGGCCTCTCAGCAGGGCTCACAACTCAACTTCTCTGGTAGAATGTTCTAGACCAACCAATCAACTTGGTCTTTAGTGGGCTTCCTTTTGCAAGGGGTGAGCTGATGCAGGATGCCACCAGATCATTTGCTTGGGCCTCCCGCACCCCAAGCAGAATGTGTAATTAGGACAGAGACTAGGTCTTTTCTGAGGCCATCAGTCATTTTTATCCCCTATGTATTTTTTGGTTTTAAAGAAACATTAGCATTTAATTGTTTTTTTAAACCGGCTATGTTCTCAAACTGTTTCAGACTCTGACAAGGCTACCAACCGCCTATTTGATAATTGAACCCATTATTTTTGTGACTTTAAAAGACAAATCAAATAATTACTTATTTTCCCTCTCCAAAACTATGGAGACGTTTCTAAATCTTTCAATGTGTATCAGATAGAACTTGAAGTGATATATCACCAAAAAGGAGAAGAAAAAGGCTTTCTAATGACACCCACCCCTTTGAGAAAGTGATTCCCTGGAGGGAATACAGTGGGACTGTGGCTGGTCTTTTCCTTGCCTGGTGCAGTTGAGTTAAGAGAAAACAAACAACAGAGTATTTTTGTGTTGTTTTTAATTGGCTGTGGGAGTGAGCCCGAGGCTAGGAAGAGAGTGCAAGCCATCCATCCCTCCGCTAGCTGATGGTACTCGGGAATTGGTTCAGCCCAAGCTAGGTGATGTGAGGTAATTGAAGGTAAAAACCATTTTTCAATGTAGCTTGATATGGTGCGCAGAGGAGGGAGGCTATTGGAAGATCGCCACGGGCTTTGTTTTTTTATTTTAAGTAAAAATATATTACTGTGAGTGGCTGAAAGCATAAAATCATCTGGCCCATTAGGTTTAGCTTAAGAGAGTTGAACAGACTATCCTGTGTGCTGGCTTCCTTCTGCTGAGTGTCTCCGGAGGAACGGAGGACCAGAGGAACAACGGGGCCTCTGCCAGGCGCTTTCCAGGATTGCTGTGAAGGCAGAATGCGGTGGGTGCCGTAAACCCTGCCTGCTGCTGGTTAAATTGCTGGACTCCATACCAGACTGAAGGAAGGAAATGGGGGAATGGTGTATTTGAGGGAGATCTGGAGAGCAAAGCCTCTGCCTTTGCAGCACCGTCGGGGGTGTGGGGGTGTTCTTAAGGAAACGGTTCTCCTCAGTCGACTGAAGATAGTGGCTAGATTTCCTGCATTGTTGCAGGGCGGATATGGGGGGGGGGATGTCAAGAATTTCTGGGCATTTCCCATCGGCCTCTGCAAACCTGGATGCTTGAAGACCCTTTCTGATTGCTGCCTCTGTCTTCCAAGTCAGGCTTTTTGGGAGGAGACCTGATCTGTCTCTCACATGGGCCCTCACTGACCCAGAAGGTAGTTTTGTGATGTTTCCTCAGCCCCGCCTTTCACCACTGGTAGACCCAGGAAGACACTCTTCAGGCCACCCCACCGCCATCATTTCTTCTTCATTTTATGTATTTCCTCTACCACAGACCAAGTGGGGATATCCAGACATTTGTTGAGTTAGCATTTAATCCATTTTTTTCTAAACCATATCTATTTGCTTATTTATAATAATAATAGTAATATAATAATAGTAGTAGTAGTAGTATTAGAATCTTGTGTTGCTGGATATTAAGCCTAGGATCTGTCACGGGCTAGACAAGGGCTCTACCATTAAGCTACCTTCCCAACATCGTAAGCATGAACTTGTCTTTTATCAAAGCCCATAAGAGGTTTAAATGAAGAACTACAAAAAAGAAAAATCACTGCTTAAAAACCCATGAAAATATTTATGCTAAGATTAATTTTTCCCGGGAGTCCTTTGGGCTCCCTCTTTGGGATAGCTGTGGTTTTGGCGCTGCTAAAATCTGTCTTTTGGTCCCTCCACATCTGCTCCATCTATGCTAGTTCTGCCCCTGTCAAAGGAATTACCCTCCTTCCAATGGGCCTTCCTGCTGCTGAGCTGCTTCCTCCTGCCAGATCATTGTCTCCTTCCCCATCCCTTCCTCCCTACCTGAGAAACCCAGCGCAGCAGGGCAGCTCCTGCTGGGGTCTCTCTGGACAGAACGAGGCCTCTTCCTGCCCTCCTGGGACCCGGATATGCAGCCTCCTGTAGTGTCCCTCTCCTGTCGAGCCACTCCCCTGCACTCTTTGTACGTCAGGTGTCTCCGTCCTTCCTCTTTGGGGGAAGAGCCTGTGTCTGTCTTCTTTGATCCTTCAGAACCGGTGCCATTCCAAGTCGCCTCTCAGAGCCAGGGCTGCATTCATTCCCGTTCTTTCACCTGTTTTTGCCTGCCCGCTAGGCCTCGATTACATGGGATTATTTAATGGGATTGCTCTCCCCAGCTATATGCGTGTCAAATACCACACTTTACCGCATAAATATGTGATGATTTTCTCAGTTAAAAATGAAAAGGAGTTGAAGGGTTAGAGCCATGACTCAGTGAACAAGAGCAGTTGCTCTTCCAAAGATCTGGAGCTCAGTTCCAGCCGCCACGATGGGTGGCTCACAGCCACCTCCAGCTCCTGAAGATCCAGCGCCTTCTAATCTCTGAAGTTACCCATACAGAAGCTGACACTCAAAAAGACACGTGCACATCAATTTTTTATTAAAAATTAAATGCAAAGAAACAATCAAAAAATAGTTGACAATAAAAGTACAATTGTTGAATTTTTTTTAAAAGGCAAACTTACATCCACAGTTAGAGTGAAAATCGATCCCTTCCTCTACCCCACCCCCACGCTGCACACACACATCAACACCCCAACATGCTTCTCAACACGTGTCCTATGGCAGCAGCCTCAGATGCGTGTTCACGCACACGTGCATGTTCACGCACATGTGCACACACGTGTATACACACACACACACACACATCGCATCAGAGTTGGTCACTGTCGATCCCTAGGTACTCTTTAGTTTCCACATTTAAAATGGAGACGCGTGCGTTTTAGTGAAGGGGTTATGGTCAGCTCCAGTGCCAGGGTTCAGTTTCTCTCTTCCCTCACACCCTAGTGGTAGCCTTTGGCTGTGTGACAGAGGAGACAAAGGTCAGGCTAGTCACAGGCCTCTCCTGGCTCCCACATAGGTGTGTGGCCAGTGTGGGACTCCTCCGGCCTATTTCTAGTCTCTTCTCACAGACTTAGCCGGGACCTCTAATCCAAGCAGACAGCCGTTGTCATCCCAAGGAAGCCATGACTAGCCAAATCGTGGAAGACAAAATCGACGTCTTCAAAAGCACAGATATGGTGGAGAATGGCAAAAACGGCGGTAACTGGCCAAGCTTTAGCCAGAAATGAAGCTCTCTGAGGCATTACTTCCAAACACTGGAATGAACCTCAGTACCTAAGTGCCCTTTCCTGGACCATTTGGCTGTGAAGGGGGGCATCGCTGCCTGGTAATGTGGCTGCCGTGGTCTCCCTCTGACTGGGAGACTGGTGCCTTTGGTGTCTGCTCGCTGCCTGACTCCACAATGGCACAGTCCTGGCAAACGCTTTAGTCCGTCTCCCAGGCACTTGTCAGCAGGGCTTCTATCCTTCCATTGCGTGGGTGGGGTCTCCGTGGGATTTCCTTTTGCTCACAGACCCACCCATGTGGTCTACAGAAACACACTTGTAACAATTGCCAGACTCTTTTGTTGCAAGAGGCCTCAAGTGATCCTGCTATGACCGCAAAACCTTGCTTTTATTATACACAAATATAAAATCACTTAAATTCAAGGCCACCTTCAGCAAAACCCTGACAGGAAGGACTCAGCCTGCCAAAAGATTACTGGGGATCCTTCGATTCTTCAGAACCCAGGTCCTCAGCCTGGGCTCTTTGTTACATTACTTTGGGAGCTGGAAGAACTGGCCTGCCAGCTCTGCACTCGTGACCAACTTTACTCTGTGTTTTAGGTGGGACCCCAGCATTGCTCATTTAAAAACCCCTGGTCTACAGGAGCTAGTTCCAGGACAGGGTCCAAAGCCACAGAGAAACCCTGTCTTGAAAAAAAAAAAAAAAAAAAAAAAACCTCCAGAGGATTCCAGTCCCCAGTGGGGATCAATAATTGCAAATTTGGGGCTGAAGAGGTGGTTCAGTGGCCTTAAGCACTTTGATTAGACTCTGGCCCTCAAAATTTCTCTGCAAGCGCTTTCCCAGCTGCGCCATCTCCTCGCCCTTAGCAGTGTGCTTTTCTAACAAACTCTGGGAGTGGCTGACACACCTGGCCTAGAAGGGGACCTGAGGAACACAGCCTAGGCCTGGCCATGTGGGAGGCCACTGCACTGGTGTTGATCTGTAACAGACACTAAATAAATCATATCTAGACTGAGGGGGAGGAAACCGTCTCAGAGGGGTCCCACCAGAAAGAGAATGTATCAGAGAATTGTGACAGAAGAAATCCCTAGACAGCAAGGGCAAGTCAGGTACCCAACCAATGTGCCGAAGTCAGTTTTGTTCTGCGATTAGTCTGCTCTGGTGGTTGTGCAGCGGATGCACAGTCGGGAGCTGGATGCAGATTTCAACAACACTGCTAACAGTACCTCCAACCCCCACCCCCTCTTATTTTACACAACACTCAGCCTTTTCTCTAGTTCCACACTAGTCCTGGTCAAACTATCTGCCCACCCAGGTCACCAGGGCTGCAGTCCAATCCCTTGTCATTCCAGTTGTCCCAGTAAGATGCTACCTGGAGCTACCTGAAGATTGGTTCACTAGGGTACCTCCCCATCTCTGTCTCCTCAGCTGGGATCAGTGCTCTTGACTACCTGCTAGAAAAATATGCTGGCGCGTCATGATGGGATCTTCATTGTCAAAAGTCACTGCCTGGGAATCGCGACGCAGGAATTCTTGTGAGGCACCAGATGTCCATGTGGCTTCCCTCTCCTTGAGAGCACTAGGAATCCTCGGGTGTTTGGTGTGATAATGGGTGGCCCTGTTATCCTCAGACAGAGAATGCAGCCTCTGGCCTCTGCAGGGTGGGGGCCATTGTGTCTGCCATCTGTGGCAGCATAGCGAGCTGTCCCCAGACTTGGCAGCCCGTGTCAGTTCCGTGCATCTCAGAGTGCTACAGGTTAGATATGCGGGGACTCTCCTGGGGGTTCCCTTTAGGTCTCACCTGAGTCACCTGATCAGCCACAATCCGTGGCCGGTTCAGTGAGACCTCAGCACTGCCCCCCACCCCTGTGACCTTTCCTGACTCAACAGTGCAGCTGGGGCTCTCACACGGAGGCCGGAACATTCCTGCACTACAGACTGCGACATGTCTGAAGACCTGCATTTTGGAATTCCCACATCACTCTGTGACATTCTGTTGCTCAAAGGTAGTCCTGGCCCAGATTCCCGGGCGGGGAGGCAGCCTTTTCTGAGGGGAGGGGCAGCACCATTTGACACTTCCGCTTTGCTTTTCTGTCTTGGTTGGCGTTTGGCCAAGAAAATTATCGTGACTGATACATAATACCGAGTGCTAAGTAACATCTTGGCCCTTACAATGATACTTGGGAATGACACTATGTTGACCTATGGGACGAGGTTCCCATTCATAAATCATGTGTGTAGCACACAGACCAGGCTTAGCCTGGCATGCTGAGTTGGCACAGCCGCCTCTTAGGATTACTGTGACTCCAGTGTCCTGGAATCCGAGCTCCAGTGTCCTGGAATCCGAGCGTCAGCCACTTTGTAGCTGCTGCTGCTGCTGCCATCACCACCTTCTCTTCCCTCTCCTCCTCCTCCTTTTCCAGATAGGGTCCCACTATGTAGCCCTGGCTATGCTAGAACTCATTTTATAGACCAGGCTGGCCTTGAACTCACAGAGATCCTTCTGCCTCTGACTCCTGAGTGCTGGGATTAAAAGTGTGTGCAACCCTGCCCGGTAGCAGCTGTGTAGTTTCTTGAGGTCTTAGCTCATGGGTCCTTGACCTTTGACCCTCTTCTCTAGGGACAGAGGAGCGTGTGTGTGCGCGTGTGCATGTGCATGTGTGTGCGTGTGTGCTCATGTGTGCGCGTGTGCGTGCGTGCGTGCGTGTGTGTGTGTGTGTGTGTGTGTAGGGGGATGAAGTACCTTGGACCCCAACTGTTTATCACTGCTTATCTCCCTTCACTGTATCCCAGACATATGATGGTCCTCACAACTCGAAGTGATTTCCACCAGCCGAGCAGGATGCGTCCATCTTCCTTGCCTCCAGATGGATGCCAAGTGGAAACAGGGTGCAGGAACTCTCCTTGGGGTACCACAAAGCTTCTAGGAAAGTGGGTAAACAGAACACTTGTCTTAAGTGGTATGTAGAGCTCGTGTTGTTTGAACCCTTTTTCACCAGACACCGAATTCCCTCTTGGTGTGTTGCAATCTAGGGGCAAAGCAGAGGAGAAAGCGCCTTCTTAGGGTTGCAGGAGGGGGTGTTTGTTTTCCCTGGGCCTCCAAGTCAGTCTGTCCTTGGAGTTTTGCCATCCTCAAGGAATGTGAGAAGCCACTGCTACTCCATCTTAAAGTGGCCTTGGGAGATTTCACTGCTGTGTGTGAAAGACACAGTTGAGATCTCGATCAAGGCGGACTTTTCTTCCTGTGGGTTTTCTTACCATGGGTAGTCAAGAGCGCTCACAGAAATATCAGAATAGGACCCCCAAAGCCTCTATGGGTATGGCATGACATGGCTTCCGAACTGCCCTTGAAGACCTGGCCTTAAACTAGTTGAGAGTACAAAGGGTCGCTGATGAGGGTGGCAGCAAATTCTCATGAGGAGGGTCAGCAGTGAAAGCCAGGGCTGCTCGCCGACAGTTTCCAGGAATCCCATGCTCCTCTGCCTTCTATACCCTGCACCCTCAGAGACTTGTTGCTTGCCAGGGGTGAAGCAGGGGTGGGGCCGGTGTACCTGTGAGAAAAGTTACGGGAAAAGCTTCAGAAGTGTGTCATACCGTAAAGGCAGATGTTCTGTGGCCTGGAGTGAGGGAGAATGCTCACTCTGCCTCTCAGAGGAGGAGGAAGGGATCCAGACTCTGCAGGCTTCTTGGTAACCATCCAACACAGGCACTCTGAGCTTTGGATTTGGAACCCTGACACTGAGACAATTGAATGACTTGCTAGGAGCTACACACTGTGGATCAGCCAGGCTGGAATGAAAATACTTGCCTCTCGATTTCAAAATCAGCCGTCTTCCCAACATTTTCCTAAAATAGCTTGACCGGGGAAGCCTTGGGATTCGAGAAAAGACAGCACATTTTGTTTTCAGGGATTAGAATAAAAACCTAGTGCATCTGCGGAAAGATAATAGTTCAAAAGTCTTTGCTAGAGGCTCTTGTTTTCCAGCTGGGATGATTTTCCTGCTTGA
The DNA here is from genome assembly GCF_018167655.1 of Microtus oregoni. NCBI lineage: Eukaryota > Metazoa > Chordata > Mammalia > Rodentia > Cricetidae > Microtus > Microtus oregoni. Next base: position 9,778,783 of record NW_024543088.1, on the reverse strand, counting down.
GTCCTTGTACAGTGAATGACACTAGAAGGTTGTGTGTATATGTGTATGTATGTTTGTGTGCATGTGTATATGTATGTATGTTTATGGTGTATGTATGCATATATGTATATGTATGTTTGTATGATTGTGTATATGGATGTATCTTTGTATGTATGTATATATGTGTATGTGTGTATGTATGTTTGTGTAGGTGTGTATGTGTATATATATATATGAGTGTGTGTATATATGTGTAAGCGTATGTATGTTTTTATGATTGTGTATATGTATGTATGTTTGTGTGCATGTGTATATTTATGTATGTTTGTGATATATGTATATATGTGTGTATGCATGTTTGTGTGTAGGTGTATATGTGTTATGTTTATGGTGTGTGTCTGTATATGTGTGTATATGTTTATGGTGTATGTATATATGTGTATGTATGTTTGTGTGTACATGTGTATGTATATTTGTATGTATGTGTATATGTATGTGTGTTTGTGTAGGTGTGTATGTGTATATATGTGTGAGTGTGTGTATGTATATATATGTGTGTAAGTGTGTGTATGTGTATATATGTGTGAGTATGTGTATATATGTGTAAGTGTGTGTATGTGTGTGTGAGTGTGTCTGTATATTTCTATAAGTGTATGTTTGAGTGTGTTTATGTGTGTGTGTTGTGTTGGGCTGGACACTGGGCAACACTCACTGAGCTGTACTCCACTGCATCTCGCGTCTGTCTCCCCCTCTCTGTCTTGAGATGTTCAGACCTGCAATAAGTCAAGAAGAGAAAATAGCATTAATGTGTTTGTCCTAATCCGCCGAAAGGGACAGCCACTGTTTCATCAGAGCAGACGGAGAAATTTGTGAGACTCCAGAGACAAACCCTATCCTGCCACCTACTGAGGACTTTTAGCTTTTGCTCCAAGGAAATTGCTGGAAAATGCAGCCGAGGCGGTCATGCTTTAGATGGAAATGCTAACGAGTGGGAGTCATCACACTGCTGTTTACCGCTGCTTTCTAAGTTAGCGTTGGGAAACCAGCCGTATTTAAGTGGGCGAAAAGACAGCTTCCTCTGTGCTTCGTCTGTGCTTAATGCTGTGGTCGTCTTTTGAGAAAATACTGTTTAAAGTTCTTCTCCACTCACCATCTTCTGCAAGGCCAGATCTTCCTGCGATACTGTCTTTATAAAGAAAGATTTCATAGTCCGAGAATCCTCCGTGCAGGGAACTCATCTAGAGCTGGGGGAGGTGGCGGGCGTGCAGACTGAATAACAGTGTTTAACCTGGGATAGAATTTGAGTACCTGTGACTTCTTGAGACCAAGGAGTGTTTCGCCCACATTGTTGGTGTAGATTCTCTTCCTCACCCAGTGTCTGTCCCCTGCCCTCAGAACGGGGAGGGGACAACCTGCTATGTGAGGCATTTTCCACACACAGTCACTTGTCTGGCAAATGGACAAGAATGCCAATCTTCAGAAATTTCAGATTTTCTTTAGCTATCCTGAACTGACAAACTCAGAGACCAGATATATAATTTTTTTATGGGTAGTAAAATCTAAAGCTTGGACATATAGCTTCTTTGGGGTTGTGACCGTTGTTATTAGGGGTGCTATTTTGTGTGTTAAAGTCCAAGCACATGGACCCAGAAGTAGCCCATGTGCTGGTGAGACCCAGTCCCCATTTGGCAAGGCTGTTGACTATAAATCTGGCAGGAGAGATCACAGGAAGGTATGTTCTCCAAAGGATTTGGGATGCTGTGTTTTCTCCTCGTGTTTCATGATGAAAAACACGGATCAGAGCAGCTTTAATTTTCATGCCAGTTCCACAGCCTGTCACCACTGCCTGGACTTCAACTGGAGTAGAGTCATGCCTAGAAGACTCTCATTTTGCCAGGCGTGGTGCTACGAAGCAGGCAGAGGCAGGAGGATCTCTGTGGGTTTGAGGCCAGCCTGGCCTGCACAATTGATCTGTATAACTGTCTTATGTAACCCAGGTTGGCCAGGGCTGCATAAGAGACTTTGTTTCAAAAAAACAAAGCAAAGACCTTATTTGAAGCCATTTTAACCTACTCCCTCAGAAGATACTATGGTGATGATCACAAGGGACCTTTCATATTTGTTTATGAAAACCGATGCAATTATAATTCACTATGCTTCTTGCTTGCCACTGAATACACGCTTCTATTTTTGTGAATCGTACAGCAAATTCTATGACAGTGAATTGCTTAGTTAAGTGAAGAATTTGGGCCTGACAATACTACATAGCACGTGCTTAATTAAGCGCAAAGCGTGAATAGTTTGGGTTGCTGACATCAGCGGTCATCTAGATTTCTTGGTATCAACTGTTTGGTATCTGAGTGGCATCTCCTACGAGGTCAACGTTGGGAGGAAGGAAAATGCTTTATGCAGAAGAACTGATTCTGAGCCATCTTTGCTGCTCTGGAGCCAGTACAGGCCCTGGCACATAGTAGTCACTCAGTAAGTGTTGACTGACAGCATCAAGCTGTGTCTGGGGTCATCCTTAGGAGCCTCAGAGGCATTTGCAGGAGTCTTGCTGCCTGCTGTCAGCCGTCTAGGAACTGCGTGTGTGTGTGTGTGTGTGTGTGTGTGTGTGTGTGTGTGTGTGAAAGGAAGAGGCTGGAAGAACACGCTCAGGAGTGGCAATAATTCTCCCAGTGCGTGTATGCTGCTTTGCTTGTTGATCATTCCCTGGGTCCAGTCCTTTTGCTTGGCCTGGGCTGAGCTGGCTATGTTCTCTTTTCTAAAAAATATTTATTTATTTATTTATTTATTTATTTATTTATTATGTATACAATATTCTGTCTGCGTGTTTGCCTGTAGGCCAGAAGAGGGCACCAGACCCCATTACAGATGGTTGAAAGCCACCATGTGGTTGCTGGGAATTGAACTCAGGACCTTTGGAAGAGCAGGCAATGCTCTTAACCACTGAGCCATCTCTGCAGCCCATGGCTATGTTCTCTTGATGGAGAACCGAGAATGGGTGTAAGTTGTCCAGCCACTGACCCATTGCTGTCTAGCCCATTGCTAGAGATGGGCTCTCAGGCTGAGGTTATCTCAGCAGATGAAGGTTCCCAGCACAGAACCTAGGTACGCCAAAACAGTCCAAAGAATCCAGGTGGCACCACTGCGCTCCCTACCTTGGACCAGAACATTCTGGTTGAAATCTGTCTCCTCTTCCTGCGAACCATCCATGGTATAGACCAGGGCAGCGGTTCTCAACCTTCCCAGTGCTGTGACCCTTTAATACAGTCCCTAATGTTGTAGCGATCCCCCAAACATAAAATTATTTTCATTACTACTTCATAACTGTAATCTTACTACTGTTATGAATTGCAATGTAAGTAATTTGGGGTTTGTCAAATGGGTTCTACACACACACACATGCATGCACACACATGCACACACCATGGCATATGCACACACAGGTAAATAAATAAATTAATTCACAAAATACAAAATAAAAAAAAAAGAATGTGATGTTGATTACGCGCTCCCCTTCTCTTTGTGTGTTCAGATGTGCGCTCTCAGCTAGTTGTGGTGATGCCTACTTGTCATCTCAGGACTCAGGACATGGAGGCACGGCATAGTGAGTTCTAGGCCAGCCTGAGCATCATAGAAGACTCTTTCAAAACAAAACTTTTAAGTATGTATGTATATATGTATTATGAACGTATGTATGTCTGGAAAGGAAGCTCAATGGTTAAGGTGCTTGCTGTGCAAACACGAGGACCACAGTTTGGGTCCCTAACTCATGTAAGTGGCAGGGAGACACAGTGACTAACCCGTAATTCCAGCCCTGGGAGACAGAAACGGGGGATTCCCCGGAGCAAGCTAATTAGAGAGGCTGACCATATGGGTGAGTCCTGTGCTGATTGAGAAATTTTGCCCCAGTGATTAATGAGACAGGCAATTGAAGATGATCCAGGACAGCAACCTTGGGCCTCCATCTGCACAAATGTAGGCATACCCACACACATGTGCCCAAATACATATGCATAGGCACATACGTACTCATGCATAGCACACACATGTAAAGATGGAAAAAGAAAAAAGAGAGAGACTTAGAAGTACTGTGTTGTCGAAGCTTTCCAAACCTCCATTCTGATGTGATGGATCGCTTTTTGCCACCCCTGGCCACTGAAGTCTCAAAGGTCATAGGGTTTGTATATATAGGATTGGCTACATAGACAGAAACTGTCTCAATTTCCTCTTAATGACTGGATTTAAAACATCTCCCTTACAGAGAGTCTAGATTGTAAAATTGGACTCTAGATTATAAAACTGAGACTGTAAAAGAAAATATAGGAAACTTTGGATTGGCTGTACTAATCTTTTCTGGATTTTTGCTTGCATGGATAGCTCAGCACATGCTTGCCTGCCTGCACACATGCATGCCTGATACTCTGTCTTCTTCATTTTATTACACAAAGAGGCACTAATTTTGATTCAAAATTAAAACTTGAACAAAATGTGCCTTTGCAATTTTTAAAATTTTATGTGTACTGGTATTTTGCCTGTATGTATGTGCACCATGTGTGTGTAGTACCCATGGAGGCCTGAAGAGGGCATCTGATCCACCGGAACTGGAGATACACATGGTTTGACGCACCATGTAAGGTGCTGGAAGACTATTCAGTGCTCTAGTCTGCTGTGCCATCTCCAGCCTTGCTGTTGCCATGATCTGTCATGTGCTTGAGACCTTGCCATTGAACAGGAAGGAATGGAAAAGAGTCTGCAGTGAAAACTCTGGGTAGTGTATGTACCATCCGCTGCTTTCAGATCAGTAATTCATTGCTTACAGAGGTTATGGAGACTACCGTTAACCAAAGTGGGGTTTGTCATTCTAGATAATTGAGCACTATCCTTGTAATATCTAGGACAGCGCAGGCACTTGACGACAATTCCCACCACACCTAACAGTGCCATTCTACCCAGTTGCTCTCTCTTCCACAGCATTCTGTGACTGATTCTGGATCATCCTATAGAACTGTCTAGGGTTGTGATGCTCAATGGAAGGTGCAGGATGTGCCACTGACAAGAGCGGGGTATTTGCTGAACCAGCACCCCTGAGCCATCATCAGTTACTGTGGTTGTTTGAGGTGTTCATTTTATGGAAAAAGGATGTGTTCTTGCCCAAAACAATGTGTGATTGTCCACTCGAACAATCGCTCAGCATGTATCTCTTGGCAAGGCGTGGCATCAGGGCCCCGGCTTCTCCACGGTGCTCTGAGCAGTGGCATTGGCAAAGAATGTGAGCCGTTGAGGGATGCAGCAGACGAACCAAATTTCCTGCTATTGACAAGGAAAACCGAGATGAATCTAACAGAAAACATACCCGATGCTTTTTTAGGGGTGTTTGTCTCTGTTCACGGTCCCTTTGTATAACCAGATGAGGGCTGACGGGTTTCTCCGCTAAATACAAGCCACGTTTCATGTCCTGCTAACCAGATTGTGACCCTTCTAGGACATGGAGTGGTAAGATGAAATGACACATTGGTATGGTAGGCTCGATGGAGGGGATTTCAATAAAAGAGCAGTTCGTGGGAGGAGAGCATCTGGGGAAAAGGTAGCTACTTGGTCAAAGTGGCATTTTCCCCTGTCAACCCAATTAATTCTGATGTCACATGAAAAGAAGCTGTGCATGGCTCCAGGTCACTGGAAGGGTAGGCTCCTGATGGTAGCTGGTGACAGGGCTAATGATGGATTAAGGTTAACCTGTGACCCTCAGAGAAACGAGTGTCCAGTAAAATAAAAAAGGCCCAGGAGACAACTCTCCAAACATAGCCCCACTATGGGTCAGCAGGAAGGGTGGGATGTGGGTGGAGGGGTTTTCTTTGGTAAACATTTTAAAATACACAGTTGTTTAGATGGTTTTCCCTTTAAGAATTTGGGACTCATTTCTCCTCCCACCAGAGCTCCAGGGAACGACTTCAAATGATCAGATTTGTGCAAGCCAGTGTGTTTACCCACCAAGCTGTCTCCAGAGGCTCCTTAGATAGCTTCTTGGCTTGATCTGTGGCACCTGGATTCAGGATGCAAGCAGTATCTGGCTGCTTTAAGTTTTGTTTAACACAAAAATGTCAGAGTTCATTATTTGAGTTTAATGATGTGTGGATTACGTAGAAAGAGCAAAACCTCACCAGAAACTAGTGAATTTTCTCCATGGTTTAGTGTGAGAATAAGGCGGCTATCCTAGAAGGGCTTTAAGGGGAACAGCAAGTCACTGGGATTCAAAGCTTTTTACAAATTACATATTTGCTTTCTGAACAGCAGCTTTGTAGACATTTTGGGCGCCTGATGGACCCTGAAGAGCTGTAAGTACCACATCTATCCTGAGTCGAAGATGCTCCATGAGGTGCCGGTGTCCAGGGGAAAATCATGAGTCATCTCATCTCCATGAGGATTAGTCAGCATTGAGTCTCAGCTTCCTGCTAGTCCTAAACAGAATTCAGTTTGGGAATCCCAGCTAGGGAGGGGTTTTCCCTTCTTTGAAACTGAATGAATGAAGAGTGTAATAAAAAAAAAAAAAAAACCTCTCCCATTTCTCGCCCACCTCCTGGCCCAGCAGTTTAAACAGAGAGAAGCAGCAGCAAGCAGTCCATCTGCCTGTGCATTCAGATAAGCATCTTTTCTTGAGCTCTGTTTTTAGTTTAAAGGCATTTCAAACACATAGGGCCTGGGTCCCAGTAAGTGAGAGAGCCGGTCCATAGCATGCACCAGGCACCCAAACCAAACAGATCAATAAGGACAGTTGTTGGGAAGGCAAAGCTCAGCATTTTCCAATGTAGTCTGTGTTCCCAGCTGAGACTACATATTCTTCTGCCATATGAATCTCGCCTTGTGTCAGTGTGTTGGCAGGTGAACTGCGAGCCATGCAGTCTTCCTCCATCTTCCCAGGGAGGCCCGCTAGGCTGTCTCAGCACAGTGATTAGAACTGGTGCCATTTTGAGCCATCGCGTTCACAGGGGCTCCGCCTGTAAACACTGTGATAGACACCGGGGACCAAGACTGAAATTCACTCTCTTAAATTCAAGAGCTCTGAAAGAATTAGCTTCTCAGATACAACTTTCTTAGTTTCTAGAAGTTTACAATCACACCACCCCCACACCTCCCTGCCAGTCACAAAGTCTCTTCCATGTTCAGACTGTGGAATATGGGCTTTTAATAAGATCCATTTTGAAGGGGGGGGGGGAACCCTCTTTTATTATGAATTGTGTTTAATTGACCTCACATAACATTGGGAAATGGCTCATTGTCTTCAGTTCAATTTTTTGAAATGCGATATTTGAATTATATTTAGATAAAGAGGCCATTTATCACGTAGGATTATGTTATATTGGGAACATGGTATGCAAATGAAAAGCAGATGTTTCACATCTGAAATGAATCGATACACAAAGCTTTGAGTTTAAAACAAATAAATTAGAAGTCAGGTTCTTAATTTTTTTGTTTTGTTTCTCTTTTGTATGAGATAGGGCCTTACTATGTACCCAGGGCTGGTCTGCACCTCACTATGTGAAACAAGTTGGCCTCGAACTCACAGAGTGAGTGGCCTGATTCTTCCTGAGGAGTGCTGGGACTAAAGACATGTGCCTGGAAAAAAATCAAGAATTTTAATATAAAATGAAACAGTAGTTTTCTAAGCGATTTCTATCTATTGTGTGTGTGTATGAGTGTGAGCATGTATGTATGTATGTGTGTGTATGTTAATGGGTTTGAGTGTACATGTGTGTATGAGAGTGAGTGTGAGTGTGTGTGTGTGTGTGTGTGTGTGTGTGTGTGTGTGTGTGAGTACCGGGAGATCAGAGGCATCAGATCAACCAGAACTGGAGTTTCAGTTGGTTGTGAGCCACTGATGTGGGTGATGGAAGCCAGCTTGGGTCCTCTGCAAATGTAGTATGTGCTCCATGTCTGAGTTTGTATGCTGTCATGTGTTTTCAGGTCTTTTGGGTGGTATTTAGGGATGTGATTGTTGGAAAATTCACTAAACCCATGGTTAGCTTTGTACTGGGGCTTTTAAGTGGCTACTCTTTCCTGGGGTGCTGTACTGTTGGAAAAGCCTATCAGGGCCCCGCCCCCAATTTTTCTACCCTACCTATGTGATGGCACTGGGCATTGCCCTCTTCTTGACTTCTACCGTTCTGGCGCTTTGGTAAAGCAATTTTTCATTGTATTTGTGCTTTTTGTTTCCTTGCTGACTGATGACATCCTTCATCTTTTCATATGTTCTTTGGAAAAATGTCTGTTTAGATCTATTATCAATTTTCCAAATTGAGATATCTGCTATTTTATTAAGCATTCATATTTTTAGCATGCGATGGGGATGATGATGATGATGATGATGATAGTGGTGGTGGTGACATGCCCAGCCTAAACATGAGAGTTCTAATTTATTATGAATAGCTGTGACCTCAGAGTCAAAGGTCACAAAAGTCAGAGGCTAGAAGAGGTTGTACAAATGAGTCTTGCCTCAGATGTTTAAGTGGATTATTGCTTGTGGCCACACTGGGCTAGCTAGGAGCAGAGCCAGGAAGGGAGGTGGTGGATGACTCAAAATATAAAGGATGTCTCATGATATACTTAGTTGTTCACGGCTTACTGGCAAGGATACACCCTACGAAATGCATTTTAGACAAAGCTCTTATTGTGTGAACACCACAGAATCTGTACCATAGACAGTGTGTACAAAGTAGGTGGGATATGCTGTTACTAAGCCTATGTCCCCACTATGGTGTATGCTTTCCAATGTGGACCAAAGTGTGGTATTTTATTGGCTAAACGCCTTCCTTAAAGAGGATACTTGTGATTTCTGTCTAATCAGGGCTCGTGCTGCCATGTTTGGAAGAGAAACTGAAGGACTTCATTTCACACTATGTTCAACAAGCAAGGACACTTTTTATTTAAATAGCTAAAATGGGTAGTTTTCTGAAGATGCTTTTAGTCTGTCTACATAGAATCTTGTTTGAAAGATTTGTTTTTATGTGTCTGTGTATTTGTATGTGCCCCATGTGAGTGCAGGTGCCCTCGGAGGCCAGAAGAGGGCACCAGATTCACTGGAGCAGGAGTCACAGTTGATCTTGAACCATCTGGTGTGGGGGCTGAGCCCCAATCCTGGTCCTCTCCAAGAGCAGCTAGTGTTCTTATCCACTAAATCTTCTCTTCACAGTTTCTTAAATGATTCCTAAGTTAACTATTTTCGTCAAAAAGGCTGTTTCATCCTGAAAGACCTCTGTGGAAGTTCTTTCTTTTAAATCTATCACACAGCCTTGAAGAACTTTCTAAGGAGACTCCATTTGATCTGTATTTGGTTTCCCAACAAAGCCATTCGTGGCTTGAAATTGACTCTGTTATCCTGCTGAAGTTAAAGAATGCATTCCGTTTTGCATAATGAATGGAAGGCAAAGGTGAAGGGTGTGTCTCCTTGACCTTCAGCACACAGAATGGGGGGTAAAGAGCAGAAAAATAATGAACATGTGCACAAAAGATCAACATAAAGTTACCAGTGTTTAATAAGAAACAAATTCACAGGCTGCTTATGTTCTTTTGAAAAAGTGTTACTACATAGACCAGTCTGGCCTCGAACTCATAGAGATCCACTTGTCTCTGCCTCCTGAGTTCTGGGATTAAAGGCATGTGTCACTGTGCCAAGCTCAACAGGCTGTGCTTGTTTGTGTGTTTGTTTTCGTGCTACTCGCTCCAGTGGTTGGCCCTGATAAATGCACAGACAATGAAGCCCATTGTCTTAGGCCATGTTGAGATTTTCCATTATTATATTAAGCAATACTCTTCCTGGTACCAAAAAAATTCCATGTTTTTCATACTGTGGTTGATTTTGATGATGAGGGAGAAAAATTATTCTTTAAGTCCAGATGATAAGGCTACTGTGGCAAACAGTGGAAAGCTTTGATTCCCACCCAAGCTTTACAATGGGGAATCATTAACACGGAGTACTCCACCCTTGAAAATGGAACATTTTGTAGATTTGCTATCAAAATGGGCAGCCCAGCTCTGTGCTACTGAGAGCCCCTGAGCAAGGCTGTGTCTGCTCTGGGTATCACTAGTGATGCAGCAAGTGTCTGATGAGCAACAGGTGCTTACAAGTCAGGACCTGGACTTTTATTGCTTGGACACGGATATTCAACCCTTCAAAGAAATGTTTTAATAACTAATAATACTTTCTAGGAATATGATTTTTTTTCCTTATTAGTTTTCTGTTAAGCTATAGTTGTTGATTTTTTTGAAACAGGGTCTCATTGTGTGACCCACGCTGGACTTGAACTCACAATCCTCTGCTTCAGCCTCCCATATGCTGGGATTACAGACAGAGGTACCATTATATCTGGTTCCTGCTAATCCTTATGTGAGCCTAATTTCCTTTTCACTGAACTCAGAAATATAGTATCCTGCAACATGAGGGCTGGCTCGTTGGGGTTTCTGCCCTGCCCAGTTCCTTACAGCCGGCAGGCCCCAAAGAAAATCATACAGAGTCTACATTAGGTTATAAACTGATTGGCCCATTAGCTCAGGCTACTTATTAGCTCTTGTAGCTTATATTAACCCATTATTCTGATCTATGTTAATCATGTGGCTCAGTACCTTTCACAGCGGGGCAGATCACATGTTGCTTCTTCAAAGTCTGGGCAGGAGTGGGAGGAATGGGCTTCCTCCTTTCCAGCATTCTCCTGTTCTCATCGCCCCACCTCTATTACTATCTGGTTGACCCGCCTACACTTCCTGCCTGGCCAATCAGCATTTTATTAAAATACATGATTGACAGAATAGAGACAATTCTCCCACACCAGTATCCTTATATATTTTTCCTTTTCTAAATATCTTTTTGAAAGTATTTTTTACTTTATGTGTATGGGTGTTTTGTCTGCATGTACATCTGTGCACTACACAGGCTCCAAAAGAGGGCGCCAGATCTCTGGGAACTGGAAATCCAGATGGTTGTGAGCTACCATGTAGAGGCTAAGAATCAAACCTGGGTCCTCTGCAAGAGCAGCCAGTACTCTCAACCACTGGCCCATCCCTCTAATTCTTTCTCCTCTTCCAAAATAGCTATGTTATCTAGCTTCTTCATTCCAAACGAAGAATCCATGGATGTTCATGATGACAAACTTTGAAGTGAAATCTTATATTCCTCACATTTCTTGCCTCGACTTTCGAGTAACCCTATTTCCCTCCAGTGTCTCCAATCTCTCATTCAGCGGTGTGTGGGTCAGAGGGCAGTGCAAAGTGCAGAGAAGACACTGGCGAGCTCGTCCCTTAGGTGATGTCCTCAATGCCACTTCCTAGCTGGTGGGCATGTGCCTTGGAGCTACAGGCTCCCTTGACAGGGGTTGAGGCATTACTGTTCTAAGCCACCCCCGGAAAAAAGGTTTATACAACTGGGAAACCTCAAGTTGTGAAAACAGAGGTTTCTTCACACGGCCTCTCTTGCTAGGAAAACCTTATCAAATCTACCTAGACTGTAGACGGTTGCAAGGAATGCCAGAATTTTCCGCAGGAAGCTGTGCTGGGTCTTTCCCAGCACAGAGACAATTGCTCAATTAAATCCCTAAAGTTCTGAGACACAAGAAAAAGCAGAAACAATTATGGCCTGGAATTTTTTTTAGGGTAGCTGTTACCAACCGCTGGCTGTGACTTTAGGAAAATCTACTGTTCTTGGGGTCACCACATCAGGAAATCAAAAACGCTGAATAAAGTACAAAATTTGTTCTCACCCACGTGGGTTGACTTCTACGGTTTTTGTGTCAGAATTACTAGTTCTATATGAAGCAGTGGTTTTTATTTTTTTAAAAGTCATTAGTATTCTGCCAATTAATCTGTTACTAATTTGATACCAGTAACTCTTGTCAATTGAAATGCCTTCTAAAATATTAATTTTACTACCAGCAACTTTTAGAAAATATAAAGTCCACCTAATATCTTCCTTTGACACTATATACCCAATAGAATGCTGCCTGACAGCAATTATGATGGGGAATGTGCCCCATGGTGGGCGGTGAATCGGCCTCTTTCATGATGTGGTTCTGACCCTGTGCCCCTGCATGTTGGTAGAGCATGGATGCTAAGGGGTAGCGAACCAAGGCCACACAGTTGGAAAGAAGGAAAGGGAGCTACCTATGCAATATAGAGCTTTAAAGAGTCCTGAGTTCTTAAGCTACTAGGACCCCAGAGAAAGACCCATTTTCAAGTAAAAATACTTGCTAAGATTGGTGACAAATGTGTCTATCTCCAAGATTCCCTCTCTCCCTATCTCTGTTCTTTCCTAGGAGTCACTATCCCTGGCCCCCAACCCTGCCTTTTACCTGTCATTACAGTGGTCAGGAAGAGGAAGAAAGAGAAGGGGGAAACGGAGGAGAGGATTAGAGGAAGAAGGAGGGGGAAATAGGGGAGGGGTAGAGCAGGAAGAGGAAGAAGGGGGAAGGGGGAAAGAGGAGGGATAGAGAATGGAGGAGGGTCTAGTCCATTAGATGCTATTCTGAGGGCTGAGAGAAGCTCAACCTATACAGATCATAGTTCTAAGAGTCATGTGACTTGGAGCATCCAAATGGGAGATTTCCAGTTCAGTTCACAGAAAGGGACAGAGAGCCGGGCAGTGGTGGCGCACGCCTTTAATCCCAGCACTCGGGAGGCAGAGGCAGGCGGATCTCTGTGAGTTCGAGGCCAGCCTGGTCTACAAGAGCTAGTTCCAGGACAGGAACCAAAAGCTACGGAGAAACCCTGTCTCGAAAAATCAAAAAAAAAAAAAAAAAAGAAAAAAAAAAAAAGAAAAAAAAAAGAAAGGGACAGAGAGACAGAGTCGTCCAGGCTCACATGGTCCCCGGCCTGAATGTCGTTACCCCATTGTGTAAAGATACACAGATCCTAGCCCGCTTTCCCGTGCCCTATTTTATTGCTGCACAGTGAACTGAAGTGGGCTTGTCAGGTGCCGTGAAGAGGGAATAACCCATTTTGCCAGACCACTCTACAAGAATTGTGCAAGACACAGATTATGCAAGACGGGCCAAGTAGCTTCTAAAGCTGACTTGGAGTCTAAAATTAGTTTTGCAAATGAGGAAACAAGTTTAGAAAGAAAAATGACTCAATGGCTGGCCCCAAATATTGCTCAACTAATGAATGGATGGCACCCAGAAGCCACAGCCAGGCATGGTGGCTCAGGTTTTCAAGCCCAACATTGGAGAGCTTGAGCTAAGAGTTTTGCCATGAATTCGAGGCCGGATTGAGCTACTTGGTGAGACCCTGTCTTCAGGAAACAAAACTTGCATCCAGTATCCAGTGGGTCTTTTTGGATCTGTGATTAAATTAAAGAAAAAAAAATTTTTAAAAGCAACTTTTTAGAAGATGTAATAAACCATTTACAAATAAGACATTTGCAAATTTTTTGTTTTACAGGATATGGTTCAGGGTCAAAGTTAAAAGGCCCTGAACTGAGTTTAAAAGGCGCCCAGCACGTCATGAGAGCCGGCCAGACTCTTTTTCTCAAGTGCAGGTAGGTCACGTGGACGGGGTAGTAATCTCACCATTCCCAGGGCACATGGGCGGGGTAGTAATCTCACCATTCCCAGGACACTTGGGGGTGGGAGTACTCTTGCCATTCCCAGGTCCTGTTAGTAATCTCGCTATTCCCAGGTCATGTGGCCAGGCGGGGGGAATAGTAATCTTGCTCTTCCCATGTCGCGTGGGTGGGGTAGTTAGTGATCTCGTCATTCCCAGATCAAACCCACTGACTCCCCGACTGAGAGATTGAGAGGTCACCTCTCAGAGGAGGAGGAAGAGGGCCAGAGCCTTGGGGGCTCCTGCATTAAGTGTCACATAGAGACTTTGTCCGATGGAGGGGAGAGCTTCATACACCCTGAGGGAAGGATTGTCACAAATATTGTCACATCTTTATCCTGACCATGGTCTCAAAGCCCCTCAGAATATGTGGCCTGTTCTTAGTGAAGCAGATGGACGCCCAGGGGGCCTCAGAGTAGGGCTCCCTGAGAACAGCAAACACCATAGATCCGGCACGGAGCCTGGCTTCAGCCTTGACTGTGCTTTGCTTTGTCTGGCTGCAGAGGGGAGGCGGCCCACACGTGGTCTCTGCCTGCAACTGTGAGTATGGAGGAGAAACGGCTGAGTGTCACTAGGTCTACCTGCGGGAGGAACCACAGACAGTTCTGCAGCACCTTGACCTTGGACATGGCGCAGGCCAACCACACGGGCCTCTACACCTGCAGATACCTCCCCAAATCTGTGTCCAAGAAGAAGAAAATGGAATCTGCCATCTACATATTTGTCAGTGGTAAGACGGCGCCCTCCCGGCGTTCTCTTTGCTTTTGCGTAGCAGTGGGTCCGAGGAGGTCTACCGTGACTGGGTGAGAACATGGTTTTTCCTAGCAGATGTGACAAGAACAGGCCGTGGAGGGCTACCAGCCTAGATGCAGAAACCTGTAAATTATATCTTGGTGCAGTCTTAGTGCTCAGTTTCAACCAAAATTTCCAATACTCAGGGAGCTCAATGTTCCCTGTGGGAAGAGAGATGCTCCGTCTATTTTAGTTGACTCCCACACCAGAACAGGCTCTGAGTGTAGTTAGCCTGAGAGATGGGATCAGAGTCCATATGTTAATTGTGGAGCTGCTCTGCCTGAGGTGAAAAGTGGGGGCCCTTTGACACAGTGCAGTCTCTTAGATGTTAGAATAATAAAATGTTTTGAGGGAGCTGGGGATAAAGACAGGTCATTGGCAAGTTTAAAGCCCTGGGTGTGCACACATACACACACACACACACACACACACACACACACATGCGCGCGCGCGCGCGCACACACACGCACACATACACAAAGGGTCAGGGGGTATGTTTGAACAACCTTCTCTACTAAATTCATCATCGAGGGACTAGAGAGACAGTCAGCTGATAAGGGCACTTGCTGCTTTTGCAGAAGGCCCAGGTTCAATTCCCAGCACCCACATCACAGATCCCAGCTGTCTGTTACTACAGTTCCACAAATCATTAAAAATAGTAATTTAATACATGCAGTGCTGCTGCTGTCTCTTAAGACACTCCATGTTTGCTGCAGTTGGCCGCAGGATATTAGCTGACTGGCATTGAGCGAGTATTAGTGCTAGAAGAGTAGACAGATTCCAGCGAGAGGGGCAACAGGTAGAAATGGATCTTTCGGTCATAGTCTTGCGGTACCGCCTTATGTTCAAGTGGAGTAATCTTCAAAGGGAGAGAATGTGAGACCCTCCCAAAGCAGACATCAGAGATAGAAATGGATCTCCGGGGAAGAGCAGGAAAACTGTTTTCTTCGTGCTCCTTGTTGCTCAGGTCTGCTGAAACCAGAAGCTCTTTGAGCTCTAAAGACCATAGCCTGAAATCAGTTTGTGCAGCAGTCAGGAACTCTGGCTGTAAAAACAAAACAAACCAACCAAACAAACAAAAAGCAAGCAAACAAACAATCATCAGCTTCAATAAAATGCTCACTGGTTGGGAGGCCCCCCCGCGGCTCATTCAGAGGACCCAGGTTCAATTCCCAGAACCCACATGGCAGCTCTCAACTGTCTGTAACTCGAGTCCCAGGGGATCTGACACTCTCACGCAGACATGCATGCAGACGAAACACCAATGCACATACAATGCCCATTGTGAGTCTACCTCTTGGCAGGATAAATAGGGTTCTGGTGTTAGATTCCTGAGCAGAGCGTGTAATCGCCCAGACTAGGGACTGGTCTCAGGAGACAGTCATCAGCTGTATGTATACCCTTGACCTCTTTCCAGCTACCGTCATTGGAATTTTCTTTTCTGCACCGAGATTTTGAGCCCAAGACCTTCTGCATCTAGCCAAGCACACTGTGGTTGAGCTATACCCATAGCCCTTTTGTATTTGGGGGACAGGCCCTCCATGAGTTGCCTAACTGGCCTTGAACTCATAGTGGTAGCCCAGACAGGCCTCAAAATGGTAACCCTCCTCTTCAGCCACTGAAGTGACTGTGGTCACAGGAGTGAGCGCATTGTGCTCGTCTGTCAGCCCAATTCGGACGGAATCGCTTTTCTGTCCCTGTTCCTCCAATTCTGTTCCTACAGTTTCCTTCTTCCAGGGTTAGCCTGCCTAGAGTTTGCCATGACAGGGAGGACACAGCCCACTTAAAACTGAATAGCTCTGGCCAGGGAACTGCAGGTGAGACCACCCTCTTCTCCTGAGGGAAGAGAGAGTGGCAAGCAGAAAATGGGACAGATGGGAAAGGTGCAGATTGAACAGCTTTCCGAGAGCTGTACAGGCCAAGGGGAAGGCAGACGCAGCACCTGCTGGCTGAGCATACCACGTTTTTTGCTTTCTTTTTCTGGCTCTATAGAACATATCCTATGGCATATTTGTTCCTTCGGACACTTCAGACAGAAAGCGCTTTGTAGTAGGCCCTGGACTTCCTCTGTCTCTTTGAAAAAAGGGGAGGGGAAAAAAAGCATCCATCCGCATTACAGCACGTCCTTTCTTCTGTGGGGTTGGAACAGACCAGCTTGCAAGCAGATACTGAAACTAATAACGATAATAATAGTAGTAGTAATAGTAATAACACCACGTCTTAGCTCCCAATAAAACAATATTCAGCTATTTCCCATTTAACTCCTATACCATTCGCTAGATGAGTTCACGGGATCAGCAATTCCAATGTATACCGTCCACTCCATTTCTCTTCCACCACTGGAGAGCAATTTCATTATTCACAATCACTCCTATTTCAAGTATAACACAGCAGACCCAGCAAAAAGCCATTACTTTGAATGGCAAACCACTGGTTAACACAAATGCTGGGTGGGTAATGGCCCAGAAGTGTCTTGACTGCTTATATCTGCCGTGTGCCATCTTATATCTGACATAGCCAGAGTCATTTGTTCTGTGAATAAATGAACTGCCTGACACCCACTGAACGGAAGGAATTCTGTGTTTAAAACTGATGCTGAGGATAAATCTCAGATTAGTGGGAAAATGTACCAAAGCTAATTACTGATATCTGTCATGGGATGGGTGGGGGAAGAGCCACCATGTCAAGTATTTGTCCCGTTCTTTGTTATCTTTTCCTGGAAGTTTTCCTTGGTCAGTACCTTCTCAAAGCCAAAGTGGCGATCTACTAAACAACTGGATCCCTTCCGTTGCCAAAACTTTAATGTGCTTTTTGTTTCCGTCACTTTAATTCTCTTCTGAGATAGTCAGGGCGTCATCCGTTTTTTGTTGGCCACTCCCAAAGAGGTGAACCACACAAAGCTTGTCTCCCATAGTGTAGAGGTTGCCTCTGAAATTAGTGAATTCTATCCCTCTCGCTACACGCTAACTGGCCATCCCTTGCCTCTCACAGGAGACTCTCGGCTTTTAGTGAGCACCTAAAGACGAGAAGCCTTCTACAGGTGTGCTTTTGAAAGGCAGCTGTGTAGCCCCAGGGGTTTAGAGAAAAAGTCTCAAGCATGGAGAGCTTTTCCTATTCGCTGCCAAAAACAGCACACGAACTATGTGTGAACAAGTGTTTGGACACTGTCGAGTGCCCATTCTTTCCCAGGCACAGCTAAGCTCCGAGGTGGTCAGAGCCTCCGGAACACCCATTGTCACCACTCCGTCACCACAGCTTGTGCCCAGCCACCAAGCCTTCCGCTAGAACACAGCATTCAGGTCATTTTTTATTCAAGGAATCGTCTTTAACTACTTTTGTTGACTTAATGAAGTTGGCGGGCACATTAAAATTTCCGCAAAAATAACTTCTTACATTTGTTAAAATTTCCTTTCTCATAAGCAAATGGTGGTGTGTCTAGAGTGTCATTCAGCCCCTCTCCTAACCCAGCTACTTCACTGTTCTCTGAGGAAGGGAAGAAAGAGGAATTCCCTCACAGCAGGCTTCGCAAAGCAACTGGCCCCTGCAGTTGTGGGATAAAATGGGTAGTCTTGCCCTGAATGGTCTCAGCAGTGGGAGGAGATGGGGTGGGGCCAGACTGAAGGAGGGAATCTGTGTCTGAGTAGTGTGTGCCCCACAGCAGGAGAGACGGTGACAGAGAAGTCGAGAGCTGGATAAAGGATAGGGAAGAATAGTCAGAGACACTTCATTCTGTCAGGGTAGCTAGGGAGCCTGCTCTGGATCACAGCCGGACGGAGTCTCCTGGCAAATGACATGGATGTGAGGTCATCCCCTTGGATATGATCTGGACAAATGGCATTTGAATGTGTATCGCTGATAAAATCGACTGCTCCAGAAAATGCAGCCATGAAATTTTGGCTCCTACAGAAATGAAGCACCGCAGTGCACGCTCTCGCTTGCTCCTCCCCACAAAGAATTTCCACAGTCGGGCTCACACTCAGGCGGCCTTTGCGCGGCTCTGCCTCCCGTGGGAAGGAGAGGATTCTGTTTGTGCTTCAGGGACCCTGGGGCAAGGGTTCAGCCATGGAACGGTCTTTTCTAGAAGTCGAAGGGTTGCACTAAAATTATCTTTATATGAGTTTTAAGTGGACAGTAGGGAACTGACCCACAGAGTTTCACACGGGCCTGGTTCGGAAGACTGAGATACAGAATCGTATAGCTTTGAAATTCAACTCACTGGTTCCTTTGTAGGACCATGGTGTGCCAGTTTGTGGGCCTTTAATACAAGGCCCAGTTTCACCTTTACTATTCCTGGAATAGCTATGGTTCAGAAATGGTCTCTCTAAATGACAACCCCAAGTACTGCTTTGGGCCGGTCCTCCTGGAGAGACCTGTTGTGGAGTTTTGTTCCAGGTTGTCGTCTCCAGGTCCTGCCAGAGTTGTCACTTTGAGGCCTTCAGCAGCAGCAGCAGTGGGTACTCATGGGTTGGGTAGTTTTTCATCTCACACGGCCATCTGAACACATCAGGGTGAGTCATGTCTACCTCGAGACCTGAGGCCTCCATGCTGGAGCCCAAGGTGGGGTTTCTGAAGACAGCATTAGTCGAAGGCAGATTTGCATCTGGAGAACTCTACCTCAAATGGGTCTTCGGTAGAGTTCCTAGGAATTTTCCCGTCTGTCTACCTACCGCTTCATCAAAAACTAGGGTCAAGTTTTGCTACTACGGTCATTTTCATCTTGATGAAATTATGAAAGAAGAGAAACAAGTACTTCTGCCATTTATAACAGGACCTTCTATATCCTGGCTGTGTGCTCCCTTTGGGGCTGGAGCATGAAGGAGATTATCCATCCTATCCATCACTCGGTGGTGCCTGATCAGGACCACATGGCCAGAGTCGAGAGTAGTAACTTAACTTGGCCATTTTCCTTTTCCATGACACAGACTTTGATGGAAGACACTCTCGATGTCTCCTAAGCCCCGCCATTTTATGTTCCTCTTAAAGAGACATTTGTGTCATTAAACCCCTCGCCAAGATGAAAGGCACTCCTGTTGCTGGTGTTGTTGGCATACGTTCTGTTTATCTAGAATGTTCCTTAGATTGCATCCGTAGGTCTGTCGAATGTTCAGGCTGCCACGCAAACAAAGAGAACAATTCCTGGTATTTGCTGGACTACACATCTGAAAGATCTGGCACGCGTAGGTTCTCGAGATCACATTGATGAGCCCCCCACCCTTCACACCCCTGTCAGAGTGGTACAGCTGATGAGCGGACATTTACCATCATGATCAACGAAGTGTGGAGACAAGCAGTTTGCATTAGAGGGACAGGACTTTACAGTATAGCCTATGCTGTTCCAAAGCTCTGTAGACCTGACTAGCCTTGATCTTGTGGCAATTCTCCTAACTCTGCCTCCTAAATGCTGTGAATAAAAAGCCTGTGCCACCATGCCTGACTTAGGGGTCGTCTTGATGTCATGGAATCTTGAATTAAATCAATACATAATGGCACATACCCATCGTCACAGTGTCACACAGCATGATTTTTGCCTCCCTAAAACTCCCCTGTGCGCCACTTAGTCTCCTCTCCCCCATCCCAGGAAACCACTGCTCTGGCACGCCCTGTTAGTATAGTTTTCCTTCCCCAGAGTTTATGTACATGTATTATGCAGTGTTTTTATATAGATCAGCTTCTTTATTTTTGTAACACACATTAGATTTTTTTCCTTGTTGCATGGTGGCACACCCCTTTAATCCCAGCACTGGGGAGGCAGGGTAGACAAATTTCTGTGAGTTTGAGTTCCAGGCCAGCCAAGGTGGCATAGAGAAACCCTATCCCAAAACAAACAAACAAACATGAAACAATATAAAGATTCATCCACGTTTTCTTATAACCTTGATATTGTTTTTCTTCCCCTCCTTCTGTCTCGTGTCCCAGAAAGGCTTCAGCTTTGTGAGGCTGACCTGAGATTACAGGCATGCACCAACACACATGGTTTATGTAGATTTGGGGTCGAACCCGGGGCTTCATGCATACCAGGGAAATACTTTACCCACTGAGCTAAATCCCCAGACCTCCATTTCTTTAGCACTCAATAGTATTCTGCTGTGTGGAGGCACCAGTTTATTTACCCCTTTACCCGCTGAAGAAGGTCTTGGTTGCTCTTCAGTCTTGGCAAGCGTGACTAAGGATGCTGTAAAGAGCCACAGACATAGCTGCCAGCTCCTCAGGAGAATAGCCAGGAGTGCAATTGCGGGATTGCACGGAAACCAGTGGGAACCGCAGGACTGTCTTGTAAGAAGTTGTCAAGCTACCTTTCAGAGTGTCCATCACAGCCACCCCATCTTCCGTTCCCGCCAGCAACGAAGAGAGTTTGTGTTACTTCTCAGCCTTCCTGATGCCGTGACCCTTTAGTACAGTTCCTCGTGCTGTGGTGACCTCTAGCCGTAAAATCACTTCCTTGCTACTTCGTAGCTGTACGTTTTGCTACTGTTATGAACCGCAGTGTAAATATCTGATAAGCAGGCTATCTGGTGGGGTAGCGACACATGGGTTGAGAACCACTGCTCTACAGCCTTATCAGGATCCAGTGTTGCCAACGTTCTGGCCTTTCGCTGTTCTCATGGATGTATAGTGGTGTCTCATGGTTTCGGTCTACATCTTCTCAGTGGTATGTTGTGAAACATACATATTCTTTGGTGAGATGTTTTGTTAGCATCAATGGCCCACGTTTCATTCTTTTGATCATTAGCAGAAGATCCTCACTTTGTGCTTAAGACGGTGATCCACTCTAAGTTAATTTTGTCGTTTTGTGTTTATATGTATTTTTATTTCATGTGCACTAGTGTTTGCCTGCATGTCTTTTCAGCAAATGCTTCTAGAACAAGCGGGTATCCACTTGCGAAGAGTAGTTTTTAAAATGAGTGTAGGGGCTGGAAAGATAGCCCTGCAGTTAAGAACACTGACTGCTGTTGCAGAGGATCTGGGCTTTATTTCCAGCACCCACGTGGCAGCTCACAACCATCCATAACTCCAGTTCAGGGGAATCCAATACCCTCTTCTGGTCTCCTTCAGTACCATATGCATATGATACACAGATATACATGCAGACAAAATGCCCGTACACATAAAATAAAAATAAAAAGTTGGAGCTTGGGCGGAAAATAGGGAACATGATGGCCCCGGGTGTGGCCATCCCTTGCTTATATGAGAAAAGATCAGACTTTAACACAACTGTGTTTAGAATCCTGATGGCAGAATCCCTGAGCAGGAGGGAAGTCAGGACAGGCAGGTTGAATAGTGACGGAAGGAAGCCCTTTCTGACACCGACTACTCTCCAGATGGCAGGAGCTGTTTACAGTTGGAGAGCCCACGCGTACAGGCATTTGGGACAAGGCAGGTGCTCACTGGGTGCGACTGGCTGCTCCTGTGGCACCCAGTGCCTTTCTGCTGCTGAGATTTTCCTGTAAAGGCTCCTGTCATTCGTGGTCTTCGTGGACCCATTCCACTGTAACTCGGCAAGATAAATTCCATCATAAATTCTATTTTGGGTATGCCGGTCGATTACTCACATTTTCTAAATATCTTTTATATATTGATTTTCATGTCTGAGAATGGACATTATCAAATTAAGCTTCGGGTCCAGGTCTGGTTCCCAGTGAAGCCTCTGACTGTTTTGTCTTCCATCCCAACTTTCTCTAGACTTAAGGGCTACCACCCGGAAGCCTGCAGACCAGGGTTAGGCCAGATGTGCAGACGCAGCACTTTTTGCTGCTAATACTAAATAATTGGAAGAGTTAAAAATCTGATTTCCTATTTATTATAAAAGTTGGGCTGTGTGGTGGTATAGCACACCTTTTTGTTCTGTTTTGTTTTGTTTTTCAAGACAATGTTTTTCTGTAGCTTTGGAACCTGTCCTGGAACTTGCTCTGTTGGCCAGACTCACAGAGATCCACCTGCTTCTGCCTTCCGAGTGCTGGGATTAAAGATGTGCCTGGCTGGTGCATGCCTTAAATCCCAGCACTCTGTGAGTTCAAGGTCAGCTTGGTCTACAGTGTGAGTTCCAGGACAGCCAGGACTGTTACGCAGAGATAACCTGTCTTGAAAAACAAACAAACTGCCCGTATTGTCACTTGGCACCAGCCGTGAGCTGGAGGTACCCTCTTCAGACACAGCCACCACGCCCACTGTCTAAAGGTTGGTTCCTCTACTCACCTGCCTTCTTTGCCAGGGCCCCAGTGATTCTAAGAAGGGATCCAATGACAGGAGCTTGGTTCTAACCATGACCTTCAACCTGCTAACATACTGCTGGGTCTGTCAGGAGGCTGTGTGTTAACATTGTTTCTGGCTTTTCCTTGGGTGACACAAGTGTGTCAGGGCCAGAGTTTGGTTTGGGAGAGACGGGAAACTTGAATTCCATTTTGGCTCTGCTCTTCCTGTGCTTGTGGAAGGTCCTTCCTTCCCCGTGGGTCTCGAGTCTCTCATCTCTAATGAGAGGCCACCCGGAGGTGTCTGTAGTCCTGGGAAGTCTCATAGTCTCGTGTGTCCAAGGCAAGCAGGGATAAGATCAAGAAATAAAAGCCTCCAGTCTTGGAGTAGAAAAGTTACAGCTTCTTTCTCCTTCATTTCTCTTTCCTCCCTCCACCCCCACCCCTGCCTGCCTTCTCTCTGAGATGCCGCTCCGGTTGTCTGGTAATTTAGGACATTGGGATGTGCCAACCTACTCTGTATGAGTACTTGGGAGACGGAAGACCTGCCCCGTACCTAGCATCCCATGCTCACCGAGACCCTCAACAGATCAACTTCATTTGTAGCTGTACATTTTAAAAGCTAGGAGACTCATTTCGCCCTTCCAGGCAGAATTTCAACCTTAGCCCCAAGAATGGGAAGGACCATTCCTGCTGTATAAGGTGCATGCGTGCCGTGCCATGCCGTGTCGCCAACCACTAAGGATGGTAAGTGTTGAGCTGTGTTTGTGCGCCGAGTTGAACGCAGCCGCACTTTTCAGACCACTTCAGCAGGTGCTTCTCAGGCCCACGTGTTTATCGCTGCTGGGAAGTGGATAGAGAAGGTGACCCTGGTTCTCTGTTAGGGGAGGAGCAATCAGAGGGCAAAGGTCTTTTTTTCTCCTCTGCTGCCGTTCAATCCTCTGCTGTGAGAAAAACACTAGGAAGGAACCACTCACTGCAGATGGGCGGGTAAAAAGGAACGGCCTTCTGGGGAACTGTGCCTCTTACCTTGTAGCACACAAATGATGAATTACTGATTTTAGGGGTTTTGCTTTTGTGGTTGTTGACCATGGCATCTTAGATGGGTGATGCAATGGCCTGTCTCTGTGTTCCCTGTGTTGGCAGTGTTTTGTGGGAGGCGTCTGTCCTTTTGACTGGTAAGCCTACTGCTGAGTGGGAGCATTGGACTGAGAAAGGTCCCCACAGGCTCCTGGGCTTGGGTCCTTGGTCCTTGTAGGTGGCACTGGATTGAGAGACTATAGAACCTTTTAGACCAAGGTGCTGGTGGGTATGGGCACTGGAGAGAGACCTAGAAGATTATGGCCCAGCTTCCCTTTGGGCCCAGCCTCTGCTTTGGCTATAAGCACCCTCAACCCCAGACTGACCCACCCCGGTCTCTGTGCCTACCACTGTGATGAACTGAATTTCCTGAAATACAGCCACATTGAGTCCTCCCTTCCTTAACCTACTGTTATCTTGTTGTAGCAACAAGAAAATGAACTAAGGCACTGGGCCAGCCTCAGTGACATTTTCTTATCCCTCTGGAACTGGATGCTGACCCTCTGGGTAACCAGGATAGCATGCCAGGAGCTACCAGTGTGTACACCCTGTATGATACACACCTCCTGCAACCAGTGGGCAGGCTTCATCTATCTACATGAAGACAGAAAGGCTTTCATTGTTCTCACACTGACTCAGGGCCGCCAGGGGGAACCGAGGACACATTTGTCTGCAATGGCTTTGGCACAGAGGCAAATTCCGTTATTTGTGTGCGGCCTAGAAAGGATGTGATTGGGGCCGAAGAGAAAGACCGTGAGGACCCGGAGGGTGAGCAGGAGTCATTCCAGCTCAGAAAACAAGGCCCCAGCTTTCTTTCCAGATGAGTCGTGGAGGGATATAGTCTACAGACTGTGTGATTCGCCTATTTATGTCAGAGACTTCAGTGGGACCCAGTGTATCGACGGGTGTATACTGCATTCTACCCCCTCAGAAGGAAAGCTGCACCCTGTGGCCCCACACCCCACACCCCAACCCATGCCTCTTCGGTCCTAAGCAGGCATTGACCTACTTTCTGCGCTGTAGATCTACCTCTTTTGGATATTTTCCAAGAATTCAGCTGTGTCTGGCTTCCTTAGCACAGTGTGTGTTTGAGGTCCATCCGTATTACGTCATCTTTCTTTCTCTCCATCGCTAACTGAGTCATGCTGCATGATACGGATAGACTACTCCAGATAGACCACTAATACTACTTCAGTGATCCCCTTATTAGCTGATAGATATTTGAGTTGTTTTATCTTTCTGACTTTTTGTTGTTGTTTCTCTCTCTCTCTCTCTCTCTCTCTCTCTCTCTCTCTCTCTAATTTTTTTGAGACAGAGACTCTCTACATACCCCTGACTATCCTAGAACTAAGTATATAGATCAGGCTGGCCTTGAACTCACAGAGATCCAACCTTGCCTTGCCTCCCCAGTGCTAGGACTAAAGACATGCACTACCACCCCTGGCATATGGCTATTTTTAATAATACTTCAATAAATACTTTATACAAGCTTTTGTGTGGATACAAGAGCCCATTGTCTTGAGTGTGCACCGATAGGTAGAATTTCTGAGTGGTTTAAACCTTTGTGAAAATAACCATTGAATTTTGGGGTGTTTTTTTGTTTGTTTTTTAATGTAGTTGGGCCATTTTACATTTCCATATGTAGTTGTCTGTGATCTTGGACAACTTTTCATGTATTATTGAATCCTTTATATCTCATCTTGAGAACTATCAATTCAAATCCTTTTGTATGAGTTTTAAATGGTGCACGCCTTTAATCCCAGCATTCGGAAGACAGAGGCAGGCAGATCTCTGTGAGTTTGAGGCCAGCCTGGTCTACAAGAGCTAGTTCCAGGACAGGATCCAAAGCTACAGCAAAGCCCTGTTGTTGTTGGAGATTGCTCGTTCATTTCTCACCACCATGACTTGAAATAATCACACAGAAACTATATTATCTAAATCACTGCTTGGCCTATTAGTTCTAGCTTCTTATTGGCAAGCTCTTACATCCTAAACTAACCCATCTCCATTTATCTGTGTGTGTTGCCACATGGCTGTGGCTTATCAGGTAAAGTTTCATCTGGCTTTGGGCATCTGTCTCCTGCAGGGGCTATGTGGCTTCTCACTGACTCCACCTACTCTCTCTCTATATATATCTCTTCCAGCCTGGTTATATTCTGTTAAGTCACTGGCCAAAAGCAGCTTCTTTATTTACCAATAAAAGCAGCACACATACAGAAGGACTTCCCACAGCACCTTGCCTTGGGAAAAAAATGATTTTTATTATTGCTTTTACTTTATGTATATACAAGTGTCCATGTGAGTATATCCTGCCTGTAATGGGTGCTGGCTGGGGCCAGAGGAGGATTTCCCAGATTTTCCAGAGGTGGAGTCATATGGGATGTGAGCCACCTGATGTGGGTGCTGAGAACCAAACTTGGGTCTTTTGCAAGAGCAGTCAGTACTCTAAACTGTAAAGCAATCTCTCCAGCTCCACCCTTTTGTACTCTTAAGTAGAGTTATTTGTCTTTATTATTGAGTTGTAAAAGGTCCTACGTTTATTATTATTTTATGTAATATTATGTGTTTCATATACTCTTATGTAGATTTGTATGTATTACAAATATATGTGTTATATAATGCTTATAATGTATTCAGGATTAAATGTAAGTGTGTTTTATACATTCTAGATATAAGTGCCTTAGCAGATACAAATATCTTCACCCATTTCTTTGGGAGAGTTTTATATTTTCACTCTCTGAATCATCTTCTTTGAAGATTAAAAGTTCTTAATTTTGGTAAAATGCTCTTTGTCAGTGTTTTTCTTTCACTGTTTATTATTCTTACAAGCTGGCTTTAACATGTAATTATATTGTTGAAGTTTGTTTTTATTTACATACATGCTCATTTGATAGTTTTCTTGTAAAGTTTTCAATTTGGGCTTCATAACATTGACCACACAGAATGATTTAAAAAGTTTTCTTTGTTCTATTTTTTGTGGAAAAGTTTATGAAGAGTTGGTAATCTCTAATTTTGGTAGATCTTGTTTGCCATCTGGGCCTTGGCATTTCCTTGTGAGCAGATAGTTTTTTGTTGTTGTTGTTTTGTTTTCTGATAACTAATTGAATCTCTTGCTGTACATCTTTTTTGGGCCATTTACCTCTTGTTATTCCCAGTGGTTTGTGTCTCTCTAGAAATCTGTTCATTTTATCAGTCATCTAGGCAATGGTGTATGACCTTATTTCTTCATAATGC
This sequence comes from Microtus oregoni, assembly GCF_018167655.1. Classification (NCBI taxonomy): domain Eukaryota; kingdom Metazoa; phylum Chordata; class Mammalia; order Rodentia; family Cricetidae; genus Microtus; species Microtus oregoni. Next base: position 9,751,925 of record NW_024543088.1, on the reverse strand, counting down.
CTTATACTTCCTTGAGACCTATTCTAATGTCTCACATCTGTCTAGACTTCCATGAGGTATGTTCTAATGTTTCATGTCTGTCTAGACTTCTGTGAGGCCTATTCTAATGTCTCACGTCTGTCTAGACTTCCGTGAGGTCTGTTTTAGTGTCTCACTTCTGTTTATAGCAGTTTGAGTCTTTCTGTTCCCTCCTTGGCTTGTTGAATAAGTTTGTCTCACTGTGATCATCCTTTCAAAGACTCAGTCACCAGCTGAGCCATTGCTTTCCCTCCAGACACATCTTAGCTCATCTCCTAACTGTGATGCCTGGTATTGTCCTGTTCATTTCAAAGCGTTTTCTGATCCCTCTTTGAGTTCTTCTTTGACCAACTTGTTGTTTAAGAATATGTCATCTCATTTCTAGTTTTTTTAGTCTTCCCAATTTCTGTTACTGAATTCTAACTAACACACTCTGCATTCATTCTATTCTTTTGATTTTATTGAGGTTTGTTTTATAGGGTAACATATGCTCTGTTGTTAAAATTCTGTACGTGCACTTAAGAAAAATGTATAACCTACTTGGATAAGTGGGGTGTTCTATGCATGTGTCAGGTGTAGTCGATTACTAGTGTTGCTCAAGTATTTTCTTCCTGATTGATCTTCTGTCCAGTTATCCCATCTTCACTGAAGGTAATATGGGACTGGAGAGTTGGCTCAGTGGTTAGGAGCACTGGCTGCTCTTGCAGAGGACCTGGGTTCAGTTCTTAGCGCTCACATGATAAACTGCCTACAACTGCCTGTTACTCCAGCTCCAGGGAGATCCAATGTCCTCTTTGGGCCTCCTCCATTGCATATGAACTCAATGAGCATACACACATGAAATTAACTAATTTTTTTAAAACGTAGAAGACTAAGTGGGCAGTGTTGGTGCATACCTTTAATCCCAGCACTCAGGAGGTGGAGGCAGGCAGATTTCTGAGTTCAAGACCAGCCTGATCTACAGAGTGAGCTCCAGAACAGCAAGAGCTATTACACAGAGAAACCCTGTCTGGGGAGAAGGGATGGAGTAGGGGACTTAAATGTCTGTTATTGTTTTACTATATTCCTTCCTCCTATTCTGTCAGTTTTGCTTCTCATGTTTTGCTGTCACGCTGTTAGATACACACATATTTATCACTGTTGTATCTTCCTGATAGATTGGCCCTCTTACTATTCTTCATCTCTAGCAACCTTTATTGCTGTGAAGTCTGTTTGGGGCTGGAGAGATGGCATAGGACTTAAAAGTACTTGTTCCAAAGGATCTGTCTTTGGTTCCCAGCACCCATGTGGTGGCTCACACTACCTGTAACTCCAGCTCCAGGGGATCCAACCCCCTCTTCTAGCCTCTGCAGCCACCTTCCCACAGGTGCCTCCATAAGCACACGCACACACCCGCACTCACGCACACACGTGCACACACACACAAAGGTAAATCTTTTTGAGATCTGTTTTGTCTGATGTCACAGCCACTCAGGTCATGTGACAGCTGAAAAAACTGCTTGAACTAACAAACATTTGGCGGACAGTATAAGTCTGTGAAGAATTTGCCTCCTTTCTTTGACTTGGTTATATTCAAAAATAAATTTCAGCAAACCACCCAGAGTGTTAGATATAATCCACAGCGTGAAAGCCTGTATAATGTAGAACATCCCATGCCCGGGTGCAGATGTCTTCGTGGGGTTGACTAGTGTTTATCCTCTCCAGTTCTTCAATAAATGAAGAGCACACCTTCCTTTTTAATCCCCCAGAGTCCCCATGACCCGGACTTGGCAGAAAATAAAAATGAAAAGAGAGATAATGAGGAAAAGTTCCACACGCATTTTTAAAATGTGTGCGTGCTAGGAAACGAGATGCTTCTGAACTGGCTCTCAAGTCAAAGAAAAAAGGGCTTTTAAAATGTGTGTGTTGGGGGGGGGGGGGTCATTCATTTGCAGTAGTGCCAGTTAGAACTGGAGTCAGAATGACGTTCTCTGCACTGTGTGTCTTCATGTGTCATCACGATTACAGGTCTCAAAAGAAAAAACAACTATTAAAAACAGACAGTGTCACTCTTAGCAAGCGTCTCTGTGGGAACTCTCCCCACCTACTTATACTGAAGAGTGACAGCCCAGGTCCTCCCCCTGGATGGGAGGTCCCATGTGCCCTGCCAGGCTTCTGTGCTGCTTTGAATGCAAAAAGTTCAGGGTGATTTTCACCTAGATGTGCCTTGCCTTGAGTCTCCAGTGACTTTGCGTGAGTGACCTGAGCACTGGCCTCTTCCTCACTCTTGAAACAAGCAGCCACTTTGATGGCAGGAACCCATTTTGCAGGGGTGTAGCAGTCGTTTTTAATTTTGTGACAAAGACAGATGCATCCTCTGGGAGTAGTAAATGGTTTTACTGGTGATATTAATGGAGCCATGACCTCTCCCACAGCTATGGTCCTACAAAACAAAATGTTTGTATTTTGTCAGGCAAGTTCATTCGCAGCCCTTCCTTGAAGCAAGTTGCAAAGGAAATGTACTCTAATAAGCCCAGAGAGTAGAGTGGCGTGTGTGTGTGTGCCTGTGTGCGTGCATGTGTGTGTGTACAGGCATGAGGTCATTTGCAGACTTGGTGGATTTATAGTGCTGCTATTGACTGGCATGCAAACAATCATTTTTAGTTGTGTTTAGATGAAACAACGTGTTTTAAAGATGTGTTTGGACAGACACAGAATTCTTGAAGTCCTAGCCCTTAGAGTTGTGGTGGGCCTACTGCTGATGCTGAAGTGGGCCCTTGGGAAGCAATAGCGGGGTGAAATTTAAGTGTTATGGGGGATCCACAGAAGCAAAGGGACAAAGGAACTCAGAGGCAAAGATGATTCCATTAAATTGGCAGTTCATTAGCTCAGAATCGACGACACCCGTGTTTACCATTTCCTTTAGGAACTTTTGATGTCCGTGTCCTTTGTTGGAAAGGGCTGTCTGAGAAGACAGTAAATCAATATGGAGGATTTACAGTTCAGTTAAATGAATTAAGCTGTTTCCTGGTGTTTCTATATACCTTTGGGATGTACAATATACATGCATATGTATGTATGAATGTATGTTTATACACACATGTACACAAAAATATGTATATATGTGTACATATATGTATGTATATATACATGTGTGTATGTATATATACGTGTGTATGTGTGTGTAGATGGATAGATAGATAGATAGATAGATAGATAGATAGATAGATAGACTTGCAGGAGGAGGAAGGCAGCAGCATGATGCAGTCCCTTGATTCAGCTGAGTATCTTTCTCAACAACCTCATCTAGTGGAGGATTTGGTTCTGAAAGAAATCCCTTGTCTCCACGTCATTCTTTTCTTTCTTTGCTCCCGTTCTGCACTCACTGAGAATTCCTAACCAACAGTTCTATTAACTGTGACAGTCAAAACGAAAGCCAATTAACAACAAATGTATTTGTGTCCTCAAGTGCAAATGGATAGTGCTTTCTAATTTCAGTTTTAACTTTAATGGTTATTATTAAATGACATGTGGCCATGCTAGAAAACCCAGCAGAGAAAAGGAGCCAGGTAAGCAATAGAGGCAGAGGCAAGAGGTTAGATGTGAGTTCAAGGCCACATGAACTGGTTTACAGAGTAAGTTTCAGGGCAGCCAGAGCTACATTGTAAGACCTTGTCTCGAAAAAAGAAAGAAAAAGAAAAGAAAAAAGAGAGGAAGCAAGAGAGGAGAAAACTCATAAAACTAACATCCAAAGATAATTAATTTCTCTCCACCCCCACCCCCACCCACCGACTTTCTACACCCTTTCCCCCAATTCCTCCTCCTCCTCCTCCTCCTCCTCCTCCTCCTCCTCCTCCTCCTCCTCTTTTTTTAGAAAAAAACAACAAGGTACCAGCTAAGTAGCTGAGGCTGGCCATTTGTCCGGCTTTCTTGACTAACTTGCTGCGATTATAGGCGTGGACCACAAAGTCTGGTGCCAATTTGTTTTCTGTTTTCTCTGCCACTGCAAGTCTGACATCAAGGTGTTTCCAGGGCCAGCCCTCTGCCTGACCTGTTGTTGGGAACCGGGTCCTCTCCTACTACTTCCTTATTCTGGTTTCCCAGCATTCTTTGACTTACAGATGCCACGTCAGCTTTTGTTCTGACTGAACTGGCTAAGGGAGCTCTCTCCTTAGCTTGAGTAATTGCATTCATTCAACTGTCTTTCCATGTAGGCCCCATTCCGAAGTGCAAAGGGCTCAGAACCTCTCCAGTCTCCCTCACAGCTGCCACTGTGGATGTTTGACAGCCGTTGCCTGCTGACAACTCTTGTTTCTCTAATATTCACCCTGTGTCAGCATCCACTTCTGAGGGAGGACCATTCAGCAGGTCTGGGTCTTCCTTGGTTCTTTTACATAGGACTCCCCGTCCCTAAAGGCTGGAACCAAGTTGGGGAGATGTGAACACAAACACTTGTGAATGAATCATTGTTTGGGGGTATCAATGGGTTCCTGATGACAAGAGCAGGGTAGACAGTGAGAATGTTTCTAGAAATAATTGATGTTCATTCTGGTTCCTTGAAGGAATTACAGGGAACTCGAACAGGTAGTTAGAACAACCCTCCTGGCCTCTGAGAGACAATGCAACACTTTCGAAAGATGGGTTTTGGTGGTAATGGGAAGTCCCCTCCGGTCCGCTCAGCCTTTGTTCTTAGCAGAGAAACCTTGCTGTTGAAGAAACCTAAGAGGACCTAACCACAGACGAAATGCATGCATTTCCCAGCTCACTTCCTCATTCGTTTCTACTCTACCCCGGCAAGGTCTAGAAAGTCTTCAAGTAGTGCCTCTGCCATTCAAATGATAATCCCTCTGGTTTGCTTATTTCTGTCTCCCAACTCTCCCAAGCACCTGTGTTTTTCCAGTGGTCACAAAGGCCCTGGAGGGGACTTCTGGGGGTACTTAGCATAGCTGAAATTTATGCAGCATCTGCCCCTTCCTCCCTCATTGCACTTCTGAAGCTTTTGCACTTGGCGGTCCCTGGGACAGGTGTCAGGGTAATTCCACTGAAGAACTGGGCTTCTTTGGGAGACAGACTCATGGAAGGTCAGATTCTGAGACAACAAAGAAACTGCTGTGGGTGAGGGGCTTGTGCGGCTGCCGCAGAGTCCCAGGGACATTGTCAGTTCCTTACTGGTGTTTCTCCCCTGCTCAGATGCAGAGAGTCCTTTCATAGAGATGCACAGTGACATCCCTAAACTTGTGTACATGAGGGAAGGACAAGAACTCATCATCCCCTGCCGAGTGACGTCACCCAACATCACGGTCACACTGAAAAAGGTAAAACTTCAGTGCTGCTCCCCTCATGGCTTGGCTTCCAATGGGTGCAGATTCAAACATAAGGAAGATGGTTTACAATCAAGCCCAGTGAAGAGAGAACAAAAATGTCAGGTTCAACTGAATAGTCTCAAGGCTGCTGGTGTTTAAAGGCTTTCCCAAACCGGGTGGTGGTGGCCGGCGTCTTTAATCCCAGCACTTAGGAGGCAGAGACAGGCGAATCTCTGTGAGTTCGATGCCAGTGTGGTCTACAAGAGCTATTCTAGAACAGCCAGGGCTGTTATACAGAGAAAACCTGTCTCAAAAAAAAAAACCAAAAAAACAAAACAAAAAAAAAAAAACAAAACAAAACACAAAACAGTAACAACAACAACAACAAAAAGCTTTCCCAAAGAGAAGTTTAGAGGGTCAGGACCAACCAGTCCCCAACCCCACCCAAGGCAGCACCTAGCCAGTCTAGGCAGACTTTGGGCAGTGGCTGTAGTTGGGAAGTCAGAAAAAATTTGACTGTGATTGACAGATTTCTGGTGTCCTTTAGGAACAGGTTTGAATCCCCATCTCACCTGTGTCCTGTTGCCAGTATGTATTCAGGCTGAAAACAGTAGGGGAGACCTACGCAATGGCTCAAGAAAATACCTAGGTTAGAGTACAGGGGACTTCTGTGCCGGACCCCGGTGTTAGCCTTCCCAGCTTGAGTCCCTGCACCTTCCTTGAATGGCTCAGTGCAGTGCGGTAGTTCTTGCTGAATCTGAAAGCCATGGTTTCTCATAGTGTTTTGGCTCATTGCTACCAGGACTCTGGTCAAGCATGCTTCTTTCTCTGCAGTTTCCAGCTGATACTCTGATCCCTGATGGAGAAAGGATCACGTGGGACAGTACAAAAGGCTTTATAATAGCAAATGCGACCTACAGAGAAATAGGACTTTTGAACTGCGAAGCCACAGTCAACAGGCGCCTCTACCAGACAAACTATTTGACCCATCGGCAAAGTAAGTGCCGTCCCCAAGGGTGTGGACACCAGGAACAGTCCTTTGAGCTCCACCTGGCCTCTGAAATCTTGATTTTTAACTTTTTTTTTCTCTTCTGCTTGCAGCCAATACAATCCTAGATGTCCGCATAAGCCCTCCAAGCCCGGTGAGACTGCTCCGTGGCCAGACTCTTGTCCTCAACTGTACCACAACCACCGACCTGAACACGAGGGTGCAGATGAGCTGGAATTACCCTGGCAGAGTGAGTGGCTGCTTTTCTAGTCCTTCTTCAGGGCGCTGTTTGAGTCTGCTTTGAGCAAGCGAAACCCCACTGGGTTTTTGAAGTGGGAAAAATGAGAAAATGCTGCTCCCAGGGCGGTGTGGACAGGAAAGCGGCAGGTTCGACCGGGTGCCTCCCTTGCCTGGCGGTCCCTGGGTGTGATAGTGCAGATCCTGGCTTTGATGTCTGGGGCTTGTTTTGAAGGGTAAGGGCTGCTGTTTCCACTGGCAAGTCTGGAAAGCAAGAGGGACCAGTTCAGTTCGTCCTCGGAAAGGGCGCGTTAGGATTTCTGGATGAGAGGGGAATTTATCACTGAATGCCAGGCAGGGCCTATCTTTTGTATTAACAACATTTCAGGAGATTGTCTTTGTCAGCGCATTCATGGAAGGTTCTGGCAGACAGTCAGGCACCTGATTGTGGTGTGTTTGGTAAAGATACTTCAAGCCAGCCACCCGATACTGCACATTAACCATCAAAGGGGCAGCTCTGTCCTTCAGAAACACAAATGGGAGGAGCGAGGACAGAGTCGGTTTCCTCATTCAGGTGCAGCATCCTTACTGGCCCCAGGTATTTACTGAAGTGCGCAGATGGGAAGGTGACGATCAGCTGGGTAGAGACCGCTGGCAGCAGGCCTGTTCTCCCTTCTCCTGTGCCAGTGCGATTTCAGTAGCAGATCCAAAGGGCGGGCGTTTGCTATGCCATGCAGACTGCCAATCAAAATTAACTTAGGATTAAATAATGGACGAAAGATGAATGCTTCAGCTCCAACTTGGTTTCACCAGCTTCCCCCGCCCCTGTGGAAGTAGAAAAACTTTGCAACCAAAGATAGATTATGTTCCCTATAGGAGCCGATCAGATATTGACAATTTTCTAGACAATACTGTTGTTCCTTTTAAATAAAACTGCTAGAACATGAAGCAACCTCTTCTAATAGAAAAAATTCTCAGTAAATGTCAAGAGGGAAGAGACTTTTATCCAGGTCCAATTGCTGTTAAGATGTCGATCCTGGAGGCTGGAGAGATGGCTCAGAGGTTATGAACACTGACTGCTCTTACAGAGACCCAGGTTTAATTCCCAGTACCCACACGGCAGCTCACAACCACCACTAACTCCAGACCCAGAGGATCCAAAGCCCTCTTCTGGCTTCCTCAGACTCTCAGGCACACACATGGTGTATAGTCATATATGCAGACCAAATACCCCTACCACACAGCGAAAACAAATAACAAAAGTTCAAAGAGGGTATTAGTTCTGTGTCTACTGGGTACCAATGACCTCCTAAAACAGAGCTTGTCCAATAGGATGTTCCCTGATAGAAATATTCTCTGTCGCCCTTGTATAATCAAGTATCCGTTAGCCACTGTGGTAGAAGAATTCCTGCAGTGAGGAATTCTTCATCTGGATTAACTGTATTAAATAGTCCTATGCAGCTAGCGGCTACTGAACTGGACAAGGCACTTCCAGAGGCCTGGATTAGGTATTTCCCAAGGGATCAGCCATGCCAATAACACACTTGGGAAGAAAACTCTGCAGAGGGGGAAGTCACGCCTCTAGACACAGTGGCCGAAAGGCTCCCGGGTCTGTTACACTGGGGACTGCTTCTGACTTTTCACAGCAGTGATTGACAGCTGTGTCTTTTGTTATTGCTGAGAACCATGCAAATGGCCTAAACACATGTCGGTGCCAACAGGGAATGAAAAGGCAGGTGGGTGAAAGTTGACTAAGCATGGTCGAGGGAACTAGGTTCAAGACCCTCAGCTCTGTCTGGACAACTTCCAAGTCTTTTTCCCACGACCCTCCCCAGGGAAGGACTTGAGAGGGGGAAATGACGTGCTATGTGTTATAAGAGGAACAATTGAAGGAGATGGCATTGCATCTTCTCCGACCAGTGAGCAGGCCACTGTAGCCAGCCAGATAGCTGAACGTGGTCTTTCCCTGAGATAAGGGACAGACCTTGTAGATGATGGCTGAAGTCACCTCTGGGTGTGCACATCCCACGTCCCTTTTGCCATCATTTAGCAGAAGCTGATGAATACAGCTCAAGATGTGAAATAATGAACCGGGAGCAGTTGAAGCCAGGACTTGAAGTTTCGTTCCCATCAGTGGGAAAGGGAACTTTGTTTATTTACAGGAATCTGAGGGGACAGGCTGCTGTTCAGAGGAGAGCCTGTGATGAGGAGAAATCACTAAATGCATACCCAAGAGCCCTGAGTTCCTGGTATTCTGTGGTAACAAAGCAAAACCCCTCCAACCTCAGCAGGCGGTTACACTAAACAACCAACACAATATCTACCGTGAAGCCCATTTACAGAGAAGAAGGGCTCAGTAAAAGCTGGCAGGCTTTGTGTCTGACGCACGTCTAGACAGAGGCATAGACTCCTAATGTTTTGCTTGTGGCAGATCTGATGTGCCCCCAACCTACATACTGATCCGAGGAATGCTAAGACACACAGTGGTGACTTCTCCACCCGCTATGCGTTCTCCTTCTAGGCAACTAAGAGAGCTTCCATAAGGCAACGGATTGACCAAAGCAATCCCCACAACAATGTGTTCCACAGTGTTCTTAAGATCACCAACGTGCAGAGCCAAGACAAGGGACTCTACACTTGCCGCGTGAAGAGTGGATCGTCGTTTAGATCTTTCAACAGCTCCGTGCATGTGTACGGTAAGCACAGAGGTCAGACGTGCCAACTTCCACGACCCTTTCTGAGTACTCTAAGCATGGGGGGATGGGGGGAAGCCACTGTTATTTTTGGCTAAGAGTTATGCAACCATGAATGAAGCCTGCGTTCTCTTGCGCCCTCAAAGGCAAATCAAGCACATTGCATACTCTTTAAATTGGATACTTTTGGGGAGACGGGCAGAAAAGTTGTAAGAGTCTGAGGTAGAGGAGGACCAGAGCAAATCAATGTCTTCTGGATGTGACAAGACCACAGCACTCTGTGGTCGCCTGCACAGGGTCTACACAAGGCCAAGCCAGACCACAATCCCACGTGGACAGGGAAGGGACTCACAAGCCCCTACCCCTAACTAAGGAGCTATGGACAGCTGATGAGTTCTGGGGGAGAGAGAGTCAGTGTTCTTTAAGGGTGTGGCCCCTCATTGGTCAATTGCACCCCAGTGGATGGCCCCACACCCAGAAATCTATAGCCAGCACAAGCTGGAATGGATGGGTTATTAAATGAAAGAGAGGAAATGAAGTTGGGAGTGGGAAGGAGATGGGTTAGATCTTCAAGGAATTAACACGAGGGGAAGAGGGGGGTGAATAGAATCAATATGCATTGTATGAAATTCTCAAAGATTAGTGAAAGCTTTTAATAATACTACTTTTGGGGTTGGAGAAATGGCTCAGAGGTTAAGAGCATTGCCTGCTCTTTCATAGGTCCTGAGTTCAATTCCCAGCAACCACATGGTGGTTCACAACCATCTGTAATGGGGTCTGGTGCCCTCTTCTGGCCTGCAGGCATAGACACAGACAGAATATTGTATACATAACAAATAAATATTTTTAAAAAAATAATAATTTTGGTTTGGACAGTTTTGATTTTAGATGCTTGCTTTGATTAGGGGCATAGGTTGTAAGGCAGTCTTGAGTTTCTCGTTTACTGTCAAGTATAAACAAAACAGAACCCAATGATCAATTTTACTCTATCTGGGGCCAATCTTCCTGATAAAAGCTACAATAAGTCACTTGGAATTCATGATCTTCTACTCCTCATTTAATGATCATGGAATGCCCAAATGGTTGTTTAATTATAAAATGTAAATTCTGTAAGGACAAGCGAAAGCCTTGTGTCCATCGTTGCGCCCGTGCTATCGGAGACATTTTCTATCCTCCTTAGCTGTTTCAGCTTGGCGTTTCAGCCCAGAGCGACTTTCTCCATCTTCGTTATATCAGCTAGGTAGATTTTAGAAATATTGTCCCTTGTTATTGGGACAGAGCTATAGTGATACTTTGGTTGCCTAGGCACCGCTTTACATCTCTAGGACTTGCTGGCAGCTGACCTGAAGGCATCACCCATTGATTGACACTTGGGCTCTTGGACAGGCTCCATCACGATTCACTGCCTCTCCACTTAGGGAAGGAGTGAGCTTGTGTTTATATAAACGCATCCTTTCCTGATGCATCGTCTTTTCTTCTTTCAAAGGAAAGGGATTCATCAGCGTGAAGCATCGGAAGCAGCAGGTGCAGGAAACCATAGCGGGAAAGCGGTCCTATCGGATGTCCATGAAAGTGAAGGCCTTCCCCTCGCCAGAAGTTGTATGGTAGGAGTCGGATGGCAGTCATTTATTTCCCTATCAGTCAAGATACTTTTTATAAGTAGGAACTTAGGCTCACAGTCCTGAAAGAGACCCGAAGAGGCATTGCTTGGAGCAACTCTGGCGAGCTGGACACTGCGTCCATTTCTGGGTGGTCGCTCTGGGGAGGGCTGGATGGGCCTGGAAGAAGGGCCCAGGGGTGAAACAAGAGTTGACGGATTTGAGTGCTCCAGTCAGTTTGTCATTCCCTCACACATGCCAAATTCCCGCATCTCCAAACCTTCCTATGATGTCAACAGTCTTTGAATGAGATGTGTTGGGCAATAGTGCGGAGGCATCTTAAGTGTGTAGCATGCTCTATTAACCCTGAAGAGTGGGCCCTTGTAATGAGGGTGCCAAAAATAATCCCTCTATGTGCAGCTGGGTTGAAAGTCTCAGCCGTGTTCTAAAATTTCAACAGACATTATTAGCAGTAGGACTCACTCATGGGTAGGTGTGGACAAGCGAACCTACTTGAATTAATGAAGGTTTTTCTTTGGTTTGAAGTATTCAGAAATACCTTACACAACTTTTTCCTTCAAAGAGTCAGACCAGTACAGTACCTATGGAAAACAATGCGATCTGTTTTGAATCTGCAGTCCTTTTGCTAAATTACTTTATAATGTCATTATCTTTGGCTTAAATCCCTATATTTTAAACAAAAGGTCCGCTCAGAGTTGATTAGAAGAACAATACATACCATACAGAAACCCTGCCGTTTTGGAAAGTCCTCACCAGAGTTTGTCTGGCCCTTAGCCCCTCAGTGTTTGTTTGCAGCTCTCTCAAATATTTAATAGGAAATTAAATAACAAATCAAAACTGTGTGCTATATCTTTGCAACATTGTAGTGGGAAATAAATGGATATCTTTACTTTAAAATATCTAAAAAGTTAGTAGAACACTATAATTTTCTTGCTAGTCATACAAAGTATGGGTTAAGAAGAGAAAAAAGTTATTGAATTAAACAGATCAGTTCATAGTAACCTAGTGGTCGGGAAGCAAACTTATTCTCTCATGGCTGAACACACCCTTTGTCTATCCATTCAGTAACTAAGTAGCAAGGAACAAATGAAACTAATATCTACTTTTAAAATGCTGTTGTATGACTAGGATGCAGCTGAAACAATACTAAAAAGCTATTTGTAATTACAAAATACAGCATAGCCAATTTAAACTCAATTTGGAACTGAGACCCAGAAAGTTTATTCCCGGGTCTGCAGGCCTGACTAAGACCCATTTCTACCTCCTTCTACAACACAGTACACACCCTACAAATGAAAGGGCCTTTGAAAGAACTATACATTTAAAGTCATGGGCTGAAGAGATGGCTCCGTGGTTAAGAGCACTGGCTGCTCTTGTAGAGGACCTGGGTTTATTTCCCAGCAGCTTCCCATGGAAGCTCCCAACAACCTGTTACTCAGTTTCAAGGGGCCCAATGGCCTTTTCTGACTTCTGTGGGTACTGTACATATATTGTGCACTTGCATGCATGCGAGCAAATGCTCAAACATCAAGTAAAAGTAAATCTTAAAAAAATAACAAAATATAAAATTAAGTCATTGACTATCTGAGTTCAAAAGGGTCTTGAGAACTTCTAGAAGTCTTGAGGGACACTGTAGGCCAGACTGGTCTATCTGTCACACATGTGACACAGATAGGGTAGAGCCAGGCCACCTGACTCTCAGTACAAGCAGGTGACACCAAGGCATTGATTCTGCGTTACAAACATTTTAAAGTTCCTGTTGCCTGGTGCCTTTGATTGTTCTTCCTCGAGGGGGATTATCTTGATTTCACTTCAGTTTCTCTGTGAAAGGGACAATTGGTGTGACCATTTATGTAATTAATAAGAACTCCACATGAGCCCACAATAGGTGCGGCTATTTTTAATTTTTATCAGATCTAGTTCATCTGACGTATAAGAGTGCTTTTACTTCTCATGGAGCTTTAAAGAAAACACTTGACAGACTCAGACCTGAGCCTCTGAGCTGGTCTGTAGGTCTCAGTGACTACCAGCACCCTTGTGGGTACGTAAAGCCACTACTTTCTTTTCTTCATTTAGTTCATTCCTTCCTCTTTGTGGATAAAGATGAAGTGCTACCCAGTCTAAATCTCTCACCTGACTTTACTGAACAGTTAAGTGTCTAAAGTTAAAACAAACAACAGCAACAAACACACACACACACACACACACACACACACACACAAATTAAAAAAAAAAGAAACAAGCTGGTATCCAAAGACTCAAACTTATTCCACATGAGGTTACAAAACGAAATGGCAGATGCCATCAAAGTGACACCATAAAGTCAACGAAGTGACTCACCCACCATATGCTGTTAACCACAGGTTGAAAGATGGCTCGCCTGCCACGGAGAAGTCGGCTCGCTATTCGGTGCACGGTTACTCGCTGATTATCAAAGATGTGACTACTGAGGATGCAGGGGACTATACAATCCTGGTGGGCATAAAGCAGTCAAACCTCTTTAAAAACCTCACTGCCACCCTGATTGTAAATGGTAAGTTTCATTTTGCGCGACTTTTGGGTTCTATGACAATTATTGACAATTTTGACAATTCGTGAGCTCAAAAGTCAGTGTAAACGGTCCAAGGAAACGAACTTTAAAAATATTTGGTTTTGAGTTTATTTTATTTTATTAAATGAGTGTTTCGCCTGCATTGGTGGATACACGTATGTGTACCACGTGCATACCTGGTATCCGAAAAGGTCAGAAAAGGATGTCAAATCCCCTGGGACTGGAGTTGCAGATGGCTGTGAGCCACCTTGCTTGGAACCGAACCGGGGCCTCTGCAAGAGTAGCCAGTGCCACATAAGTTTTTTTTTATCCTTTCTTTTTTTGGTTTTTTTCAAGACAAGGTTTTTCTGCAGCTTTGGTGCCTTTCCTGGAACTAGCTCTTGTAGACCAGGCTGGCCTCAAACTCACAGAGATCTGCCTGCCTTTGCCTCCCAAGTGCTGGGATTAAAGGTGTGTGCCACCACCGCCTGGCAATTTTTTTTGTTCTTACACAATTTCTAATGGTTGAGATGAACCTCAATCGTAGAGTACTTGCCTAGTAAGTACAAAGCCCTGGGTACCAGCCCCAGCACCACAGAAAAACAAAGAAAAAACAGACTTCTGCCTCCATCATAACTGCTTCATGTCTTCTGGTTGGTTGGTTGGTTGGTTGGTTGGTTTTTTTTTTTTGTTTGTTTGTTTTGTTTTTGGGTTTTCGAGACAGGGTTTCTCTGTAGCTTTAGAGGTTGTCCTGGAACTAGCGCTTGTAGACCAGGCTGGCCTCGAACTCACAGAGATTCACCTACCTCTGCCTCCCGAGTGCTGGGATTAAAGGCATGCGCCACCACCGCCCGGCTGGTTGGTTGGTGTTTTGAGACAGGGTTTCTCCGTGTAGCCCTGGCTGTGCTGGAACTCGCTCTGTAGACCAGGCTGGCCTCTTACAGAGATCCGCCTGCCTCTGCCTCCTGAGTGCTGGGATTAAAGCTATATGCCACAACTCAGCTATTACTTCTTGTTTTCTTTCCTCCTGCAGGCAAGGTGGCTTTTCCTTATCACCATCACGGTGCTCATACTGTGTGATCAAAAGGCATTTTTCTGCACACTCTGAGCATTTATACGGTGGTGTTTCCCTGACATCAAAACTAACAGGACTGGTCTCTCATGAGGGACCCAGGAGGAAATCCTTGGCTCTGCCCTTGACGTCTCTCTGCTTCTTTCTCCTCCCTCTCTCCAGTGAAACCTCAGATCTATGAGAAGTCCGTGTCATCCTACCCAAGCCCATCTCTCTACGTGCTGGGCAGCAGACAGGTTCTCACTTGCACCGTGTATGGAATCCCTCAGCCTACAGTCGAGTGGCTCTGGCACCCCTGTCACCACAATCGCTCCAAAGAAAGGTAGGGACAGTTAACTTCTTATGTGGTTTTCAAAGATTAACTAGATTCTTTAATGGCCACAACTGGAAGTCCCCAAACATGCCCTGAATTCGAGCGGGTAGACAACAGCTTCTGGTTGAAGACACCCTAGCCTTGGCTCACGGGATTGCTCTTTGCTCAAGTGTACGGGAACGTGGGACAGAGCCAACCTACTGGGAACTGTTACGTGCCTTGGCTAGAGCTTGCATGTGCCTTTTCCCAGTTGAGTAGCACTGCCTAGGGCTCTCCCACCGTGTCAATTACCCCTGTCTTCCCATTCTTCATTTTCTCTTCATTGGCTGGAGTCCAAGGTCTTCCCAACACATACATGGCTACTGTTTGCTATTTTGGGCATGGCTTATGCTTTTCCATCTGTCTGAATTTTGCTTCCACCCATTGTCTGTCTCCTAAGAAGTCGGTTTTCATCAAGCCCCAAGGCTCAGCTCTTATGTGACCTCCTCTTGTGAACCCTCTGGACCACCTCTTTCCAGCTTGTTTCTCCCTCTGCGGTATGTGCACCCTTACTCACATGCCTGTCGTCCGTGTGTCAGTCCACAGCCCAGGTTTGTCTGTCTTCTGTCAGCTAACCGCAGCCACCCAGCAGATAGCCAGTAGCTGCCACACAATGAATGCGTCCCGGCCCTTCGGCAGCTACACAGTACTTCCTTGCATCCTGTCTGCGACTGAGACCTGTTTGTTTTCGTTCCCTGTTTGTTTAGTCTATAGAGAGATGATACCTGTGCTAACCGGAAATACAGGAACAGAATGGACAAGTGCAGTGGGGAGCAGCTACCCAGGAGTTAGCATTATGCCCATCTATTCGCTTTGTTGCTTTTAACCCTACCTGGAGAGTGTCAGGGACGGTAGCGGCTAAACCAAAGCCAGCAAGCTTCTGAGCAAGCTTGACAGAATGCAAGCAAGGGACAATTCTGTGAGGACTCTTGGGTTCTCTAGGAGGTTCCTGCAGTTGTGACTTCATCTGGGTCTTGATCCCTGGTTTAGGACACAGTATGATGGCAGTGGAAAGTTACTGGTGAATCCTGGAATTCAAGCAAAGCAGCAATTTCCACAGAAGTCTGAGTTTTCATTTGAGAGTCATTTCCTAAGAATAGATATAGAAGTTGCAAAATATTTCAGATTTACGGACGTTTCGTTGAGACCATAGGAGACCTACGGAGATTCTTCTGTTATTTTGCTGGTTTGAGTTAGGCATCAATCCCCACTTAGTGGGTCCATCTGTTTCAAGAATTGATGCTTGTACTAGCATGCAAACAAATGAAATAGTAAAAACTAGTCAGTCAGGATAAAAGTTTAGAAATACATTTTCATGAAATAGCATAGCCTTTTATGTATATTTAAATTTTTGTTTCGATAACAGCAAATCCAAAATTTCAACATTAGTCTTACTAAATTGTAACCGTAACTATGTTAGAAAATTCAGTTATTAGGGATAGGACACCATACTATGAGTCTAGGGTTGAATGGCACTAATGAGAAATGACTGTGGAGGGAGGGGCCAGGTGAACGCAGTAAGCGTCACCTCCCTTTTCTGTCCCTCTGTGTGGGGGTCTTTCTCCCTGCTCAGCGAGTCCAGGAAAGATGCCTTACGCCTCTTTGAGAAAAATCACTTCAAGACTCAGAAACACTGCCTTAAAAATTTGTTGACTCTTTGAATTATTCTGTTAAAGCCACCTTATTATTTTTTAAGTTTAATTTAATAATACACAAACTAGATCAAACATGGAAGATCTGACTCTTTTCCATGTAGTCCTTTTTTATTTTAGATATGGTGTTGCTTGAAATTACCTGCTGAAATACGCACACACGTTAAGCAGCTTTTGTTCTTTGGTCGGAAGGTACTGACCGAGCACCTCGGTGAGGCTTGGTGCTTTCGTGGCTAAGTGAGACATATTCGGAGTCACCAATGAGACTTTGACACCCTGAAAATAACAGAACACCGAGTTACACTGAGTTGGAGGGAAAAAAGCTAGACGGATATCCAAATGAAGCCTGCTGTCATTACTAAAAACTTACAGTGTTTTCGTGTAGATAGGAACTTTCATTGGTGACATGACTCAGGATGTTCTGTTACACTTATTTTGAGTTACATCCTTGCATGGTAGTATTTACCCATGCTCTTCAATTATCAATATGCCTAACATTGTAGAATTATTTTATATATAATAATTACATACGTGCAGAATAATTATTAGTGCTTAAACTTGTAATTCTTATCCAAGGGCATATCTACATATGGCCGCAGCTCGAGCTCTCGTTTATTTTGGTGTCCCAACATTATTACTTGGTTTTCTAGGACCAGTTACTTAATATACCCAAGTTAATACCAAAGAACGATTCAGAACACTCAAATTTCAGTGTTTTGTAAAGTCTGACAAATACTTTAAAAGTTCGGAAGTACGATGAGCTAGAAATTTCTTACTTAAAAGTATGTGGCAAAACGCTTTATGCAAATGAGCTTTGTTTCAGCTGAGTAATACTGTGGTTTGTGTTTCCCCTGTCATTCATTCTTGTAAAGTATCAGTAAGACGCCCTGATGCACTATTACACAGTAGGATAGCTATAAATAACAACTATATGTTCTATCACTCAGAAAGATTTGCGAAACGAAACTCAATGTTCTTGTCGCAATAACACACACACACAAAAGATAAGTGTTCGAGCTATGTTTAACCTGATTTAAACACGCTGAGATTTATATGTGTATGGAGGTTTCACACAGCACCCCGTTTTATGTCTAGTTTATAGGATTTTATGCATCAGCTTGGAAACATCATTAAGAATAAAGTGAGGGCATTATTTACATTGGTATAACTAGTGAGCAAGAAGCGGTAATTGTATGACCCCCATGCCTTTCTCCTATGTGTTTGTACAGGAAGGTGTCAGAGAAGCAGACACTTTCTTGTGGCTGTTTAGTAGAAATGAAATAAATTGTCAGTGCTGAGTGAAGAGGGGTTTGGGCACTCGTTTTCTTTATCTTCCACAACCAATAGAGGCTTCTAGATACTTGCTATCCCTCTTCCCTGTAGCCTAGCATCAGCCTAGGAAGCTTCCATGGGAGTAGTAAATGCTGGGTACCCTTCACACGTCCTCTGTTAGCATGACTGAACGTGCTTCACAGGCAGAGGAAACTCCACAGTGGGAAAGTCCACAGTGGCAGTCTTATAAGCATGTTGAGGAGCGCATTTCTCAGAGACCCACACACTTGTAAGGAACCACGAGGGAAAAGGCTTGCCTGGATCAGGGCGGATTTCACAACATGAGAAATGCTAATGACTACTTCAGAAAAGTGAATAGAGATGACAGGAGGTCAAGAGCAGTTCCGTTGTGCTTTAAAAATAGAAATCTAGTAAGTCTGGGGGAAGCAAGCAAAGCAGGGGAAGAAAAATTAAGGAACAAGGAAGAGTTAAATAAAAGTAAAAGGAGGACCAGACAGGCGGGCTGGAAAGGGGATGCAACTCCCCACTGAGTGGTCATCCTCTTCATTCTTTCCCACCCTGGCAGGAAGTGGTTCTGCCCTGCCCGGCAAGGAGGATAAGGCTGGGGTGGGACAGAACAGGCTGTCCCTGTAACCTATACTCAATTCCTGGAATACACTTGGCCCTTGATTTTAAAGAATAAAATAGGATTAAGCCTCCTGGGCCAGGTGATACTCTTTTATTGGTTTTTTAATTATTTTAAATGTATGTGTATGAGCACTTATCTACTTGTATGTATATGCACCATGTGCATGCAGTACCTGTGGAGGCCCAAAGAGGGCGTCAGATCCTCTGGGACTGGAGTTACAGATGATTGTGAGCCATTATGTGTGTGCTGGGAACTGAACCCAGGTCTTCTGTAAGAATAGCGAGTGCTCTTAATCGTTGTTCTTGATGGCAAGTTCCCCATGGGCTTTGCCTCAGCGCTAGTGCACTCATGTGGGAACGGAGATGTAGAGAAGACTGTGCTGGTCTCTACCTTGACAAGTGACAGACTGACAGCAAGCGATCCCTCCCTGGGGACCTGGGGTTTCCAAGAGAGGATGAGAGGCATTCAGGCGTTGTCTATTTGGCCGTTTGCTCTGTTTTCTCAGGAAGGATCTAGATGCTCAAAGACTGCTTTTGTTTGCGTGTGTTTCCATGCCAAGGAGACTTTCGGGTGACTGACTAATGGATGTTGGAGCTTGTTTCACCTGGCATGAGTTAGGGAGTGGGCTTTAGTTGGGTCACTCTTGCTGACACTTCCTGCCAGCCCAGGTCATCTCTCCCACTAGTAGCTAGAACAACATGGTCGATTGAAGTGTGTTTTCTCCTTGTTTTAAAAAAAAAACTCAAGTTTGATTTTAAAGTGTATCTAGGTCTTGACTATCGGGCACAAGCCACTTTAATTCTCTCTCCCCATCTGCCATAGTTTATGTCACACCCGGAAAGGGGGAATCTCAGCTGAGGGGTTGCCTCTATCAGGTTGGTCTGTGGGCATGACTGGGAGAAATTTTCTTCATTACTGATTGATACTGTGGGCGGTGCCAACCCTAGGCAGGTGGGCCTGGGTTCTATAAGAAAGGTAGTTGAGCAAGCCAGAGGCAACATTCCTCTGTGGTCTCTGCTTTGGTTCCTGCTTAGAGTTCCTACCTTGGCTTCCCTGAATGCTGGACTATGACTTGTATGCCAGATAAACCCTTTCCTTGCCCACAAGCTGCTTCTGGTCAGTTTTTTATCATACAATAAGGAAGCAAACTAGGACACCATCTGATGGTCACAGCTTTAAATGCAGAGTAAGGAATAGCGCTGATCACTTATAACAGATACAGTCACACAGCATGCTGAGTTGGCCTCTGGAATAGAGGAAGCGTTAGCACTGACTTCCTCGTAGAAACATCGTTTTCAAGTCTCAACTGTGCTAGCCATGTAGGTGCACACCTCTAATCTCAGCAGTTGGGAGGCTGAGGCAGGTGCATCTCTGTGAGTTTGAAGCTAGCCTGTATAGTCAATTCCAGCCCAGGCCTATATGATAAGATCTTGCAGTGACGGCCAATGGAATGTTTTAGGAATTGCATTAGTATTATCTGTATCCCACAGATTGATTTTATACATCATCAGCGTCCAACCCAAATGTGTAATGTCAACCATCTCATACATAAACATGTAGTAGCTACTGGTCATGTTAAACGGCATTCGTCATGGGATCGAGCAGGATCCAGCTTATTTGGTGGTTGCTTACAGGACATACGTGTGTACCTGCAAAATATCTCTCGTGTACTATTGTGGAACTAGAGAGCTGGCAGTCAAGGAAATGGGTTCTATTCTTGGCACCGCCCCTGACCTCTGTGGGACCCTGGCCAGTGAGTTAATCTGAGCAGCTTCCGTCTTTCAGTGACAGTTCCTAGCCTCCCCTTTCCTCTCATTCCCAGGAATGGAGGAGCTCATTGAAAAAAAATCACTTTAACTTACACGTTCTCCTTCCAAAAAGTCATGAAATAGCATCCCAGCTGAGGTGCATGGATAGTGTCCTTCTGTTGCTTATGAATTATGAATTAACTTGACCCGGTAAACTGAAGATCAATGACACATGAACAACATTTTAACTGATAAAAGCAGGATGCTTATGTAGGCAATATTCTGCCAAATACAAAGGGATTTTTTTAACACAAATAATTACCAAGTAGTAAAAAAAAAGACAGGGAGCAGGGTGAAGGTGGCGCACACCTTTAATCCCAGCACTCAGGAGGCAGAAACAGGTGGATATCTATGAGTTCGAGGCCAGCCTAGTCTGTAGAGCAAGCTCCAGGACAGGCTCAAAAGCTATGCAAAGAAACCCCGTCTCAAAAACTGAAAGAAAGAGAGAGAGGGAAAGAAAAAGGTCTGGGCTGGTAACGTGCAATGGTAGAGCATTGCCTAGGGTATCTGGAACTCTAAGTTCTACCTCTAGCAACAGAAAGAGAGTGTATGAATGTTCAGCCCTCCTCCACCATTGATGTCAACCCACATCTTCACTGGTGTTAGTCTGGACCATCTCTGCCAGTCATGGTCCAGCAGAGCCATTGCCTCTGTCCACCTGGCTCTAAAAGTTTCCCTGCTTTATTTGCTCTTTTTCCCATGAGCCCCCTCAGGATGGCAAAGACAGCTCTAAAGTCTCAACTTGTGGAAGGCTGCGGAGGAGAGAACTTTCTTAGCTATACTGGTGGGTTTCTTAAGAAAATTCCATTGATCTGTGATGGATTCTGAAGTCACTGTTTCTAAAACCCTTAAGTAGGTTCCATATGGAGGCTAACCTAATTACATATTTTAGAAGGCAAGTAGAAAATGATATTCCCTTCCTCTCAACAACACTTTGAAATCTCGTTTCTGATTTGGGGTCAGCCTCCTGGTTCAGGACTAAGTGTGGTTTGCCCTTTGCTCCCTTGGGAGGAGGGGTGCCCTACAAAATCAGGGGAAGACGAGTCTCTGAGAAGGGCCGCCCTAATTGCGTTTCTCTATTGTTTTCCATTTGCACATCAGCAAGCAGAGCAAGCCTGGGTCATTAGTGATGTGCCAGGGATAGCTCGTGCTGGAGAACCCTAGTTTGGGCATCAGTGGGGTATGCGGAACGAGCAAGACACAAACGAAACAATTGTTCCTGGTAGTTAATTAGAAATGTCCTCGCGGACCTGATGAATCAACAGCTGGCAAGAACGTCTATTATTTTTACTCTGTCACCACTTTAGGTCCTCTCTTCTGCTCTTTCTTCGGGAGAGTTTTCATAACTAAGTTGGAAGAGTGCGCATACCCCAAGGGGCAAGATGTAGGTCAGATGTCTGAGGGGAGTGGTCATTTAAGAAGGCTGTATGAGAGATGGCTCAGAGGTTGGGAGCACTGCCTGCTCTTCCTGAGGTCCCGAGTTCAGTTCCCAGCAGCCACGTGGTGGCTTACAGCCATTTGTGATGAGATCTGGTGCCTTTTTGGCGGGTAGGCATATATGCAGACAGAACATTGTATACATAATAAAAAATAAAAATCTTAAAAAAAAGAGGGCTGTATCTTTATAAATATGATCGCTTCCTTCCCGTTTTCATATCTACCACATTCTTATTAAAGGAGCTGAGCTTTTACACCCAAGTGTCTGACGTCCTCTCTTTGCCGAGTGTATCTAGGTACTCAGGCTCGGATCTGACATACTGTGGGGAATTTAAACTGGCCACAAACAAAACTCAGAGCCCAAAAGAGGACGTAAGAAGACCGCCTGCCCAGAGCACTTTAGCAGGACATTTGAGAGTAGACCAAGCTGAGTAAGACTGGCTATCTTATACTGGAAACTTTTATCACTAGCCAGGATTGATTGTTCACTTACTAATGAGATGCTTCTTGCGTTCTCTGGGATAATTGTGGAATGAGGAAGCACATACTGCCCAATGTCCAGACAACAGCCCTTATTAATATTTCATAGAGAGTCCTGAGAACAGAAGCACTACTTTCTCTTCCAGACAAATGCTCCTTTCCACTTGCCTGTGCTTTATAAAAATTTCCCTCTTTTCCCACTCTTCATACTGCGGCAGTGAACCCAACGAGTGATTGTTTCTAATGAATTAACTGTCTCCTATAATTGCTATCAAACATTTCATTATGTCTTTTAAATTAAGCCAGAAGGCTGTGTCCTAGGAAGTCTTTGCCGGATGGGTTTTATTGTGGTCTCTCCAGCGGGGGTCGATATAGTTTCCCAGGATTCCTGGTAGCAAAAGACAGTGACCCACAATTTAAGAAAATGTCTCACAAAGATGGGCAGAGCCTTTCGGGTTATCATTGGCCATAGAGAGACTTTTAAATATGGGGTGAGCATCTTTATTATGAGTCTGGTCCGACTCAAAACCCTTAGTTGGTGGACAGAGGCTGCACCATAGACCCGTGCTTGGGTGAGAACGCTTTAGTTCTGTAACTGTTGTTGACCTGCTGGATTTGTTTGTTGACATATGGACTTTGGGAGGGAGTTTTAATGTAACTCAGTGCCCCTTTAGCACAAAACCAGAGCCTGGTGAGCGGAGATGGGAGCTGTGTAGCCCCGGTGCTACCCGACAGTGCACACCTACCCCGAGTCCTTGCTTCTTCACACTGCCTAGGGATGGCCCCCAAGGCAGCCGTCTACTGAGTTGTAGTAGATCCCGTAAGTTTGATGGCTGTGTCCCTCTGGCGTCAAAAACTCTGTCCATCTCTTTCACGTACATTCTCTCTCACCCATGTGGACATTCCCTCGGAGAGACTGGGTTTCTCTTCGTTTGCCATGAGGAGCCCGAAGCTCAGTGTTTGCTTCTCAGGTCTTTTCAGATCATAGACTAAATGGAAAGGCCTGTGAGCCAGTGCGAACAGTAGGTCTGAGGGAAATGAAGCTCGGTGAAATAGTGAGGTAAAGAGTTAATGGATCCACCTGTTGTCTCCTTTCCCCTCACGACTATGACCACCTGTGGCGCTCTCACTGTGCAGTGGCAATTGATCTCTGGCGGAAAGGTTCCATTCGCTCATTTATTGTCTAGGATGAATGTTCTGGGCTAAGATTCAGTCAGCGCTCAGCATCGCCCCCCCACGTTCACCCTAGGACTGCATCGTCTCCATGGCCTGTGTTTATCATCAGGCCGAACAAAATGGGTCAGTGGTGGGTGACTAATGGCTAGTATAGTAGTTTAGAGCTAGGCCCTATGCATGACGAGTAGGTCGTGGAATATCAGATGAAAAGGGACGGCGATGGGCAGGTATGACTGAGGTCTAGTTAGAGAGGGCACACCTGAAAGTTAATTGGTCTGGCTCCAGGAAGAAAATAAAAGGCACCATAAGAAAGGCAAGCTGTAAATGCAATCTGAAAGTTTGGGAGTAGAGCTGTCAATCACTCTATGTTACTCCCCTGGCCAATGCCTAGGAAGTTCTGGTGTCTGCTGACCAGAAGTCTCCATTGTCACTTCCTATAGATGGCTCTTTAAGGACGAATTACTAGTGCTCACTTGTAGCATGTGACATAGGCCCTGAGTCCCTGAGAAGGCCTTCCATGTCTGAGAACCAAGACTGTGAGATTGCAGAGGTGAACATTCTCCGATATCCCTCTGTCTGAGGCTCTTTTCCTGGCTCCATCGCTGGGAGTGATGCCAGATGGTCACCTGTTGCTGCCTTCTTGATGCTCTGCCTTTCCGAGTGTGGACAAGCCCTCGGCCAAAGAGAAGAACAAAAAGTAGATAGAGCTGATTTCCAGCTACATCATCGACAACAGCTGCTAGAGAACAGGAGGCTAGGAATTCCATTTGAGCCATCTCTATAGATAGCAATAATTAAGCCCTTCCCAAGAAGGCATGGCAAACCTCATGTGTCATATTCTCGTATTATCTCATCTGATTATCCCAGCACTGCCGTGGGGCAGAGATTTTGTCATCACCAGTTTTCAACTCAGGCCCAGGGTTCAAGGACCTGGTGAGGAAATGGTCCTGGTGGACGTGCCAGAAAAAGATGCCAGTGAGTGGTGTCTAGTACACCAGGACTGGGCCATTGAAATCATGCCTCTTCCAGCACAGGTTTCTCTGAAATTAAAATGACAACCATCAAATGAGTAATTTTGGTCAAACACCGGTATACTTTAAGAAGCCCAGGTTGTGATATCAAGAGCCCGTTGTCCAAGGTGTTAGGATGCAGGAAGGCAATACGGCCTACAGCCATTAAGAAATAAGCTCTGCTACCCACTGCCATCTCCCAGCTGTGCGATCCTCATCCCTCTGAGTCTGGGTTTCCATGGAGCCAGCACTGACGCAGGAAGGCTGAGGGAGGTTACAAGGGATGATGGACCTGATGCCCTCGACCCTGTGGCTGCCATGGTGCATGTGCTGAGCTTCTTTGGTGGGCATTGACTGGATTGTTTAGGGTACCCTCTAGCAGCTCACTGCAAACCCACGCCCCCCAGCTCACTGCAAACCCACGTGCCATCCCCAGCTCACTGCAAACTCACGCCCCCCAGCTCACTGCAAACTCACGCCCCCCAGCTCACTGCAAACCCACGCTCCCCAGCTCACTGCAAACCCACGCCCCCCAGCTCACTGCAAACCCATGCCCCCCCAGCTCACTGCAAACCCACGCCCCCCAGCTCACTGCAAACCCACTCCCTCCCAGCTCACTGCAAACTCACGTACCCCTCCAGCTCACTGCAAACCCAGGTACCCCACCCCCGGGAGATGTCAAACACACTGAGACCCTGTACAGACTGGCCATCTACCATCTCGCAAGATGACCCCTGCTGTTTGCCAGATGTCCTCCCAAGAAGCATGTTTTTGTCTTGGGGCAGGTCTCGGACAATTTATCCCAAAGAAACCGACAGAAACAACATGAAGCCTCGGTTGTTTAGGAGGTTAGAGGAATTACAGCCGTTGTGTCTACTGTAGCCCGTTCTTCTTCAGCTATGAAATACCCACCAACTCTGGTCCTGGGTAGCCCTCGGTAGTTCCCAGCTCTTGGCATTTTGTCTGTGTGTTCTCCAATGTATTCTGCCATTTTCCCATAAATGCGACTTGACTCTTTGATAGACACAGCCACCCTTCCCTAACAGCAGGAGGCAAAAGCCATGTGCTTCTTTCAGGAGACATGGGGAGGAATGCGCATGAGAAAAAAAAAGGAATTTTAATTAAAACGGTGCCAGTAACTACTGACTTCTGCCAGTACCTCTGCCCACCCTAGGAGACTGGAAAAGAGCACCAGTGGTCCACTTCCTGTTTCTCACTAGACCAGAGGATGCCTCTTTCGCACGTTGGCATCCCTGTCTGCATTGAGGCTAACCAGGAATATCACGTTGTCAGGCACTGGCTCGGCCAAGCCGACTTTATCCAGGTCCCCATCAGATCCTGTCGTCACTAATGTTTGTCACTGTGAGTGGACGGACATTGCTGGAGTGACATAGCGACGACTTTAAGAGGTGGTTTGAGGTCATTGGATGGTCACTAGTGCCCCTCCTTTCAGCCCATTTGAGGTCAGTGACCTATGGCAATTTGGTGCCTGATGAGTGTAGACCCACATCCAGATAGGCCATTCTGTCAGGACTCAGTCTCCTCGCTGGGCAGCTAGCTGAGCCAGTGGGCAGTGGGCTCAGGATGATGAGTAAGACAATGTTTCTGTCCCTACGTAGCTCTCAGTGCAGCCAGATGACAAGCGACATTCCCAGCCTGCTTCCTGTGTGCCAGGCATGATTCTAGCCCATTGTCTACGTTAACTCATTCAGTAGTACTGTGATACCAGCTGATGTCAAAGGGATCGTCTTTAAATTCTTTCTGTTTGCTTTTCAATACCTGTAATAAACCTATTGAGTCGTTGGTGGCATGGGATTGGTTCATTGCAGTTTGCAAGACAAAGCACATATTCATTGCCACAGGGGGATTCAGATGAATTATGATTTTTCTGTGACCATCATTCCCATAGACAGACATCTGCTGCCTGAGGGAATGAGCGAAAAGGCCATCCCACCCCCCATCCCTGGGCTAAACCATGAATCTGTGCCAACCGTGTAGAAAGTAAGCTGTCTCCTTCTGTATGAACAAACCACAGCTGGGTGGTGGTGGTGACACACACCTTTAATCCCAGCACTCAAGAGGCAGAGGCAGGTGGATCTCTGTGAGTCTGAGGCCAGAGCAAGCTCCAGGACAGGCTCTAAAGTTACACAGAGAAACCCTGTCTTGGGGGGGGGGGGAGAAGCGGGGGGAGAAACCGCAATGTTTGTCTGACATGCTCTCCTCATTACCCACTTCCGTGTCCTCCCTGAGTGCGTTAAAGGATATTATTGGTAGCCACTCCTAACATTTCCTTAAAGATTTCTTTATTAAAATCGCCCTTCCTCAGCTGGCCTAACAGTCCTTCACTGAGAGAGGAAAAAATGAATGGACAAAATAGATGTTTTCGTTGAGGTTTCTATCTGGGCGTAATACTTTTGGCCTCCGGGTCCACCCAGGTTGTTGGGCTGAGGAGCCCTGATCCTGGTATAGACTCTGGATGATCCTGGAAATGGGGGATGGAAGCTGTCGAAGTTCATACTACAAGCTGGATGCAGAGGCTAGCACGAGGAAGCTGGGCAGAGTCTATAAGACAGACCCGAGTATGAATGGGCCATGGGGCCTCTAGAGCAGGAAGCCTGGCAAGCCAAGGCACTCAGGGAAAAGCTCTTATCTCAATAGGGGTGGCCCGGAACTCTGGATCCCCTCCACCATTGTCCGAGGAGCTGACCCAAAGCTTACCTACAGTCCCCAAAACTCTCCTCAGTGCCCTACCCCCTCATTGAGACAAGAAGTAATTTTCAGTATGGCCTCCAAGGCGTCACAAGGTCTCTCAATAAAGTCAGTCCTCCAGAGTCCCCTTGGCCTGACCCCATGACCACCCTGAAGGCCCAGGCGCTCTTCCTGAGCAAAGGGAGCAGGAACCATTTTGTCTAAACACACCTTCCAACCCTAGGCCTCTTCTGCCAGCATCCTCTGCACAGATTGTTGCATTTGTTTTGAGAGACTTGGGGGGGGGGGGGTGTTGGCAGAGCCTGTCAATCTGTTGTCTCAGCCGCGCTATCTCCAGTGTTTTGACACAACACCCACAGTAGCAGTGAGATGTTTCTATCAGGCCCTCCTGCAGGACGTCCTCCATAATGGCGACCTCTACCAGCCTGGGGCTGGGTGTGCCTTCTGGCCCGCCTCCAAGCAGTTTTTCTTTTCCTTTCTGGTTTTTGTTTTGTTTTGTTTTGCTCTAAAGACATTTTGCAGCTTCAGTTTTCTTTTGGTTGCTTCACTGCCCTTTTGCTCCCTAACTTGAAATGCTTCTGGTTTTTGCGGAGTCTAGCTATGGTCAGCATGAGCAGTGAAATCTCATCAGAATTAAACAGATGAGCACTGAGAGCTCATCCCCATGGTTCACTCTCTGGAACAGAATCAAAGAAAGAGGAAGACTATTTGATTTGGGGGCTTTGTAGAACTTCCTAGAGTCTTGGTTTTTCTTCCTTGATGAAGTTTTAAATATATATTTAATATGCTTGGGCAATGATTCAGGCTTACTGTAGGCATTCAGTATGTGTTGGGGCAGTTAGCTCAGCACTACCTCCTCTATTCCTGCCGTGGGGATGCTCTCTTTAAAGTACTGGGAGTCATATTAAAACAGGTGAACTCCTGTCAGCCTCACTCAGCTAAAGCCCGTGCAGCCCCTCCCTTCTGGTTCCACCAGGTGCACCAAATCTACGCTCCCAAGAAAGGGAAGAACAGACCCAGGTTTTAGATGGGAGGGGAAGAGAGGAGGCCTGAGGAAATCAGAAACTCAAAACTGTTCAACACCAGCATGAAAGCAAACGCCACCCGGGCTCTGGGGGACACTCACCGCTGTGTACTTGTGACAATTAGAGTCACGGGAATGGACTTGGCTGCAGAAGCTGTGTCGTTTGTCAGCTCAGAGTAGTATAGAAGGTGAAATTGCACACGCTGAGATGAGAAATGTTTATTAAAACCTGAAAAGAACTGCCTAGGTTATGGGGGGGGTCGACCTTAAAAAGGGCAAAACTCCCCCAATGTCATAATAGTATTAATAAAGAGCGGAAGTATTCTTGATATACACGAAGAGGCCTTGGGGGCCTGCGAAGGTGGCCCAGACCTAACCATCGAGTTCAATCCCCGGAACCACCTAAAGAAGTGGAAGGAAAGGATAGACTCTGGGGTTGTCCTCTGGCCTCCAGATGTGTTCCACGGCCTGTGCAGTGGTGCAAAGTCAAACACGCAATAATAAGTAAGTAAAGGAGTGGATAAATAAATAAACGTAATTCTTCGAAAGAGTCCAGTGACTTCTTGGTACGTGAGAGTCTGTGGGTGTCACAGTGCCCGGGGTGGAAGGGTTAAGTGTGATCCTAGGAAAGGTGCCAGAAGGGAAAACAGGTTCTGCTGGCAGCAGTGTGGTTGGGGATAGGAGCTTGGCCTGGCCCTGCTGTTCCCTGTGAGCCCAACCTGCCTCCTGTTGGGAGGTATAAAAGAGCCAGGAGACAACAGGGCAAACCCATTCCCACAAAGAAACCAGTCTGAAACACAAGGTCTCTGGTAGCTGCAGAGAGGGCAGCGGTCCCCACTGTGTGTCAAGAGAAGAACTTTGGATCTAGGAACTTTGAGCAGTCCCCCTTTGAGTTAGACAGACTGGCCGGTAGGGCCCGGCTCTGTGCATCGTTGGCACCTAATTGGTTGACTTGTTTTCATTGATTTATACAGGTCTTTGGTTCTAACAAAGTTGTTCAGCCCCAGAACAGTGGACAGAGATGACACGAACCCACGCTTGCCCCCAGAATTATTTTCCTTTCGTTGGTTATAAATACCTCCGCCTCATGGTGGTTGACGCTCTGTATGCAAATACAGGCGGGAGCCCTGGTGCTCCTTAGGGAAGGAGCAGGGTTGGAGTGCTGCAGAGGACAGAGCGAAGCTGGTGACAGTGGCCTTGTCCAGAATAGCGCATGGGAGCTTTCTTATCTCTCTCTGGCAGGAGCTGCTGTGGGCTTCCTGTGGGAAACCAGGGGCAAGCTCTGCTTTCCTCTTGTTGTTCGGCTTCCGCCTCCCTCAAGACTGTTCCCAGCACCGTGGTTATCTTTGTGTCTTCAAACGTGGCACACTCTACTTCCTCAGGAGCTTGATGTATTCTTAAGACTTAGGCAAGGGCCCCTCCCCCACCCCCAGTCTCTTTTCAAGTGGTGTTAGAGAGGCAGGTCCTCAATGACATTCTATTTTTATGGTTCAATGACAAAGAGGGGGAAAATAATAGCCCCTAAATTAGAAGAAAGCCACAAAACCTGTCCTTTTCATTCGGAGGACCTGGCAAGCTAATGGTGCCTACAGTTTCCACAGTAAGGTTTGATTGAGCCTTGGTAAATGCCCTTCGAGGTGAGGATGGCAGTGGGGGAAGGGGCTCGGAGGCCAGTGGCCCCAAGTGAGCCCAGCCGACTGTATTTCCCTTGGGAAATGACTAGGTTTGCTTTACTCAAACATACTTCTTTGCATTTCCTGACGATGAAGTGTAACATGTTTTAAGATCTTTGAGGAAGCCTCCCTCATCCTTTCCAATGCTTTGAGGGGCAAAAGAAAGTACCCGAAGCCTTCTCTTCCGGTCAGGGGGCGAACTTGAGTGAGTGCGCATGTGCAGGTCTCACCCAGCGCATAGGCATGGGTACACAGATTGCGCATGCTCCTGAACAAACTGAGGCTGTGACAAGGGTCGGCTGGCTGTCGCAGTTCATGATACCAGTGCCGCAGCCTAAAATTGAGAATGTTGATCATGAAAACAAGGGGAAAGTGCCATTTATATCATCGTCTCGGGACTCTATTGTTACAAGGCTTCTAATAGAAGTTGGTTCTATTCCATTATACTAATCAATAAGAGCAAAAAAATGTTCACTTCTGTTACCTGACAATTACGAAAAATAGCAGAAAACTCCTAAGCACCCTAAGGAAGGATCAGTCCTTGTTCTTTTTATTTTAAACCTTTTCATTTACCTATAAGGTGGTTTTGGTGGCGGTGGGAATTGAACTTAGACATTGGGAGAGGTCTGACGTTTGGACCAGGTACAGTCATTCAATTCTTGAATCTAGTTATAAAGGTGGCATTGTGGTTGTAATAGAAGATGTGTATACCCTTTAGCGATCCCCACGGAAGCATGATGTCTAACTGAAAACTGGGCTGTAGGAGGCAGGGGCATAGCTCAGTGGGAGAACAGTCATGCAGCCTGAGGCTGGGGTTCCAGTCTTAGGAACACACATACACACCACACACACACACACACACACACACACACACACCACCTGGGTGAATAATCAGCATAACCACGTCTGCAGGTCAGGAGCAGGCGAGTACAGAGCAGGAGACTACTCTGGGTCATGGGGAGAACTAAGCCAGCAGACATCATCCTGGAGGCAGGTCCCAGCTCAAGGCCCCTGGAGGATCTCCTGCCCTCTCCAGCCCTCTCTCCTTCTCCCTTACTCTACTCTCCCATGTTTAGTTCATGCGAGCATCACTGCTCTGGGGTACTTAGGACCTGCCTCTCCCTCCTTCTGGAAACGGTTTTAAAATTCTTCCTCATTTGAGAATCTCCAGGTTCCTCTGTCTGAGTCATGTTCAAATTGTGTCCAGCAAGCTTTCTGCTCACCAAAAGTTCTAGAATACAAGACAATGAAATGCTTGAAAAGGGACAGAGTGGGGACTGGAGAAATGACTTAGCAGTTACGAGCACTGGCTGATCTTGCAGAGGACCTGGGTTCAAGTCCCAGCACCCATAGCCATCTCCAACTCCAGTTCCAGGGATCTGATGCCCTCTGCTGGCCTCCACAGATGTGTGTGTGTGTGTGTGTGTGTGTGTGTGTGTGTGTGTGTATGCACACACACGTTGCACAGACACAAGCAGACAAAACACCCAACCACATAAACTAAAAATAAGTAATAAATCTTATTTTAAAAATTAAAAGAGCAGGCCGGGCGGTGGTGGCGCACGCCTTTAATCCCAGCACTTGGGAGGCAGAGGCTGGCGGATCTTTGTGAGTTCGAGACCAGCCTGGTCTACAAGAGCTAGTTCCAGGACAGGCTCCAAAACCACAGAGAAACCCTGTCTCGAAAAAACTAAAAAAAAAAAAAAAAAAAAAAAAAAAAAAAATTAAAAGAGCAGGCTGGGCGGTGGTGGCGCACGCCTGTAATCCCAGCACTCGGGAGGCAGGGGCAGGCGGATCTCTGTGAGTTTGAGGCCAGCCTGGTCTACAAAGGGAGTTCTAGGACAGGCTCCAAAGCTACAGAGAAACCCTGTCTCGAAAAACAAAAAGACAAAAAAACAGAAAAAAAAAATTAAAAGAGCAAGAGTCCATAGGCTTTAAGAATCAATGCTCTTACCACTTTCCTTTGATAATTAAACACTTGAAGCCCAAGAAGTTAAGACCTTGCTGTGATAAGACCAAACTTGGAGAGAGATTAATTAAATTAAAAACGACTCCAAGATGTTTGTTTCCATGGACACTTACTTAGCTCTGGGAGGAAAAAAAAGATGACTTAACTAAATATTATGACTTAAAGCCACCCTGCGTAGATGTGAAATGCCACCATTTTCTCAGGGTTTCCATTTATTGATATAACGCCCCTACCACCCCCAACATCACTGCCACCACCCCCACCTACCACCACCACAGTGCCACCCCAACCCCACCCCACCACCACCACAGCCCCACCCCACCCCTACCACAGTGCCACCCCGACCCCCACCACCACAGCCCCACCCCACCACAGCACCCCCCACCCCCCCACCACCACAGTGCCACCCCGACCCCCACCACCACAGCCCCACCCCACCACCACAGCGCCACCCCACCCTCACCCCCACAGCCCCACCCCACCACAGCACCCCCCACCCCACCACCACCACAGCCCCACCCCACCACCACCACAGCCTCACCCCACCACCACCACAGCCCCACCCCACCACCACCACAGCCCCACCCCACCACCACCACAGCCTCACCCCACCACCACCACAGCCCCACCCCACCACCACCACAGCCCCACCCCACCACCACAGCGCCACCCCAACCCCACCCCACCACCACTACAGCCCCACCCCACTCCTACCACAGTGCCACCCCGACCCCCACCACCACAGCGCCACCCCCACCACCACAGCCCCACCCCCCCACCACAGCGCCACCCCACCCTCACCCCCACAGCCCCACCCCACCACAGCACCCCTCACCACCCCCACCATCACAGTGCCACCTCACCACCACCACAGCCCCACCCCCACCACGGTGGCCCCACCCCCGTCCTCCCCCACACTTGTTTGCATGCTACTTGCGCCCACTAGGAACTAATTAAAATCCAGGCACTAAATGTCCTAACTGATCTATTTTCTTTTCTATCTAGATCAGGACAGATGTATGATAGCAAGCTATTGGAGCATCTCCCTACTAGGCAGACACCGTTGCTGTTTTTAGTCCCTAACAGAGGACAAGGAAGGGTCTCACAAAGTTTGTAGCTTTCTCCCTGCAGACTTTCCCCACCAACTCTAACTCGCTCATCTTGGCTCACCACTCTGTGCTGATGGCAGTACGGTGATGACTTCCTTTTTTTCACAGGTATGACTTCTGTTCTGAGAGTGAAGAGTCCTTGATCCTGGGTCCTGACAGCAATGTGGGAAACAGAATTGAGAGCATCACTCAGCGTAGGATGGTCATAGAAGGAACCAACAAGGTACCGTTTGTTTGAAACGAGTGTTGAGTTTGTCTCAGAACATGTTCTCGGTTCTTGGTTTATTAGACCCGAAAGTAGTTCAAAAGTTCAAAATTCAGAGAGAAAAAGAATCTCTTAGGTGTGCCTTCATGAGACCATACATTAAAATTATTCAAGTTGCTATATTTCCCTGACTGAACTCTTCAGACTCCTGACTCTCCTTCCTCCTCCTTTCCCCCATGCATGTATGCCTATGTTGTGTGTATGTGCCATGTGTGTGCAACACCCTTAGATGGCACCAGATGAGGGTGCCAGGCTTGTGAGCGTCCTCTCTCATTCTCCCATGTGGGTGCTGCAAATGGTAGTCTTGGGCATGAACAATACAGGTCCTTAACCACTGAGCTATCCCTCCAGCCTAGAGAACCCATTTGTAATGAACACCAGGCTGGTGCACATTAGAAGCTCCCCACACCCAACTACACATTCAAGCCTTTGCCAGTAGCCCTTCCAGTCACATCTTTGGGGTGGGACCTGCACTCCACCCAAGTGCTGGGATTAATGGCGCACACTGCCAGGTGATCCTGGCCCACAGCCGTGCCTGGGTCCTGCTGCTGTACACACTGGGTCCTGCTGCTGTACACACTGGGTCCTGCTGCTGTACACACTGGGTCCTGCTGCTGTGCACACTGGGTCCTGCTGCTGTACACACCATGGGATCCTAGTAAGGAAAACTGGTCCAAGGCTTCAACCCGCAATTCAACATTTCTGTCTCCCAAGAGATTGTGTCCGTCCTTCTGGTCCTATCAGGTGGAGTCCAGGCTGGGTGTGCAGACACACACCATCCATCGAGGTCCCCAAACTAACAGGGTCCACTGTGGATTTCCCCTCTTCCACTCTGTGCCCATCACTTTCTGCTTTCCCCGCTGAGCCTGGGAAAGAGTGGGTGCCCTGTGAGTCAGAAAGGCCCATCGGACTGCAGGTCAAGGAGCTTTCCCCTAGGTAGGGAAGGAGGGGCTTAGAAACCAGCTGTTGTCGGGCTTGAGACTAGCAATGCTTTACAAAACAAATCACAGGACACCAGGCCAGCATCTATTTATACGTGCTCATCTTGGTCTGTAGTAGAGACTGTCTCTACAAATCCCACTATCTCTTCAAGGAGGGTTATACTTAAAATATCCGTTTACTCTGCTGCGTCCTTGAATTAGCGGAGGAAAAGCAGATACATCATTTCCTATGTAGGATTCAAAAACAATAAGTCTGCATTCTTCTTTTCTCTTTTTAAAGACTTGTTTTTTTTTATCTATGTGGATTTGGGTTTTGTCTATGTGTGTGTATGTGTACCACATGCATGCAATGCCTGTGGAGACCAGAGGAGGGCGCTGGATTCACAGAAACTGGAGTTTTTGATGGCCATGAGCCGCTGTGTAGGTGCTAGGAGCTGAGCTTGAGTCCTCTGCAAGAACAGGGACTCTGAACCACTGAACCATTGCTCCAGCTCCCAATTTTCTTTTATTCTTTCTTTTTTCCTTCTTCCTTCCTTCCTTCTTTCCTTTCATTTTTTTAAGGGAGGGTCTTACTCTAGCCCTAGCTAGCCTGAAACAAACTCACAGAGATCCACCTGTCTCTGCCTCCTGAGTGTTGGAATTAACAGCACACACCAATGCTGCCAGCCCTGCACTTTTCAGTATCTAACCCTTTCTGAAAATGCTGCATCAGCATCCATTTTTGGCAAGTCAGAGTGGTTTCCCCTATTTTGAACATGGGTAGCCCAAAGCCATATGGCATAAAAGGGTAAAGAAAGTCAAACTAAAGTTTCCTGATTCAGAACTCTCCTCTCTCATGGCCAACTAAGGCAAAACAAAACAATGAGCCCATTCGTGTGGCAGCATCGGCAGGCACTGGCTGAGGCTTTGAGCACAGTCTGTAGAGGCTAGCAGATAGTTGGCATGGTTTTCCCCTAATATAGACAGAAGCTAGGAAGTTCCGTGATATCCAGCCCTCCGTGAGAGACTGCCACGCATGACTTGGATGAGAGGGAATTCTGTAAACTCGAATATTAGATTTGGGGAGAAATTGTTCACTCACCCTAGAGAGCAAATTAGCACTGCTGCAGAGGCCTCGTCAATTTTCCAGGTCATATCACTGGTGTTAGTCATCTGTTGCTTCTCCCTGGCCACACAGGCGGATCTGCGGAGAGAATTTATGAGCATGGTTTCAGGGGGCTTCCTAGTTGGTTTTTTTTTACCACAAAAAAAGGCAGCAAGTAGTAAAATTGAACCAGATAAAACTGGTTGAGATTCCTGACAGGTGTGGACTCATATATTAATGGACTCCATATATAATGCCTGTTAATAAAGAACCTCGCGAGAGCAAATGGAAATCTTGGCTGAGATTTAAAAAAATAAAATAAAAGTCTACACCAATTTTCTAGTCAAGCTGGAAATAAGTGTATTGTCCTGTAGTTGTGTGGTTAAGCTAAAGATTTCTGTGCACAGTGGCATTTGTACAACCTGGCCCATGTTCAGGAGGCGCAGGGACAAATGCCTCCTCTTTCCATCTGTATAGCAAACATGTCCACGTGGAGATAGCTCAACTTCTCCAAAGCAATGGAGTTAGTGACATTTACCCTCCCTAGCTTCCTGCGGTGACGATGAAGTGCCCTGGGGAAGAGTCCCTCTACCCGTAGGACTTTGACACAATGGCTGCCACACAGACTGCAGTCACATAGAATGAAGACTATCAATTCGAGATCAAATGTTCGCATTATAGAACTTTTAAAGTTCTTCGTAAAGGAAGTGGAAATAAACGCAGAGCGCAGATCCTTAAGGCGCTGGCGGACGCCAGTGTGCTGGGAATAGCCAGTCTCATGCTCTGGGTTGAGCAGAAGTTACTGCCTAGTTTTAGCATTAAATTATTAATATGTGTGTGTTGGGGAGAAAAAGGTATCTTTTATTTGACAGTAACAAGCATAGTTTTGCTGTTTTTAAATTGCATGGAATGTCCTTTTTTTTTTTTTTTTTTGGTTTTTTGAGGTAGGGTTTCTCTGTGCAACAGCCCCGGCTGTCCTGGAACTCACTTTGTAGAGCAACCTGGCCTTGAACTCACAGAGATCCGCCTGCCTCTGCCTCCAGAGTGCTGGGATTAAAGGTGTGTGCCACCATGTCCAGCGTTGCATGAAATGTTCTTTACAGTTCAGAACATTTTGCTTCTTTGGTACAGTTTGAAGTACACTAAAGCCCCACAGTGATTCCTCATTCACAGTCACACGGCAGCTTTGTTCAGCAACACTCCTCTGTGAACTGGTGTGTGTTGGGAAGCTTTCACACTGGGAACCCTGGAGGGGGAAGGGGGTGGGGGTGGGGGTGGATTTTGTTGTTTAGGTCAGTGAAGGGCATAAAAGGAAATAAAATTCCAAAATTCCATTTCCTTGTTGGCGAGCTTTGGCCCACATTTGAAAGTGGCAAGGAGCAAGCGTTGAATTTTCCTGCTGTTGAAATGAATTGCCAGGTCTGGAGGTTTGTGAGTCTAACATCAGAAGTGTGTAGAA
Organism: Microtus oregoni; assembly: GCF_018167655.1. Taxonomy (NCBI): domain Eukaryota; kingdom Metazoa; phylum Chordata; class Mammalia; order Rodentia; family Cricetidae; genus Microtus; species Microtus oregoni. Next base: position 9,715,417 of record NW_024543088.1, on the reverse strand, counting down.
CCCTGTGTTGATTCTGTAAGGCTGCAGAATGGGGACAGCCCACCTGCATTGCTATGGACTTGTGTGAGGGTACAGGAGGAAGTGTGTAGACATCCTGAGGTCCCATGAGATGCAATCATACTAACCACAGAGCTGTGGCTTGTGGTCCAGGTCCCACACAGTCCTTGGTTATTTTCCCATGATGTGGCACTACTGTGCCACTCCGGGTTCATTTTAGCTCTTCCACAGCCTTTATACACCGTCTTCCATTTCTCCCTAAAATGCTTAGGATGTGTTAGAAACATCCTAAGATTAAAGTCACGACCATTGTTTTTTAAAAATATGGAGTGTCCCGGGCAGGCATTCGCCTGCAGCTTGGCCGTCTGCTGTTGGGACCGGCAGCTCAGGACCCGCGCAGCACTGCGGCTCCCGAGCTGCCGGTCCAGGAGCAGTGGCCCACGCGGTGCTGCGAGAGCCAAGCGGCTGCAGGTTCCCAACAGCAGCCGGCCAAGCGGCAGGCGAATTCCCAACAGCAGGCGGGAGCATGTAAACAGACTCATAGACACAGAAAATAGACATAAACATTTATTAAAGAGAGAGAGAGAGAGAGAGAGAGAGAGAGAGAGAGAGAGAGAGAGAAAGAGAAAGAGAGAGAGAAGAAAGAGAGAGGCAAAGACACGTGTGCACACCAGAAAGAACAGGAAGAGAGAGAGTTTTCAGATGGGGCGAGTGGTCAGAGGTTGATGGGAGTGGGCGTGGAAAGGGGCGTGAACCAAAGGAATAACAACGACTTCATAAATAGATTTTTAAAATATCCTTGTTGTGGAATATTTGATTACACTATGAAGATGTTTCTTACCAAGGTGCCTTCTGATTGGTTTAATAAAGAGCTGAATGGCCAATAGCTAGACAGGAAGAGGTTAGGTGAGACTTCTAGGGACAGAGAGGACTCTGGGAAGGAAAGGGGAAGAGATGGGAGGAGACCCAAATCAAGCAGAATATACAGGAGGAGAGGTAACAGCCACAAGCCACATAGAACATAGATTAATATTAATGGGTTAATTTAAGTTATAAGATCTAGTTAAAAACAAGTCTAAGCTATGGGCCAAGTTTTCATAATCAAAGGAGTCTCCATGTAATTATTTGGGAGCTGGCAGGAAAGAGAAAGGCTCATTATAAACCCTTGTTCTAGAAATCGAGCTGATGGACATGTTACCTCCATGCAGTCTTTTCCATGAGTCTCAAACAACATCACTAAGTTACTTTATAACATTACTAAGACTTCACAAACTAGAAGGAAGAAATTCAAAGAAATCTAGGCTTACAGTTGCTAATGACAGGTTTTTGGTTGGTTGGTTTTTTGTTTTGGGTTTTTTGGGGGCTTTTTTGCTTTTGAGACAGGGTTTCTCTGTGTCTTCCTGGCTGTCCCTGAACTTGTTTTATAAACCAGGCTCACCTCAAACTCAGACATCTGCCTGCCTCTGCCTCCCAAGTGCTGGGATTAAAGCTGTGCAGCACCATGTATGGCTTGATGAGTATCCCGGGTCATAGAAAAGGACCCGTAGCAAGCATTCCTTTTAGAATACAGAGCCTTGCGGGACCGGAAACTTCTTTGAGCAATTGTCAACCCCAAACTAGTTCATCGACAGGAGGGTTTTATCTTTGAATATTTTTTATGTTTGAATATAATTTCCTGTGTTCACCCACTGTCTAAGGTCACTGGATACTAAATCAGTGTGAATGAGTTGTTACAACTTCTCTGACTGGGTCAGATGTGAATACCCTGAATTAGAGTTTAGCCTCATGCTTTTGTCTTCATTGCTGGTCCTCAGTTCTCTTCCAGTTGAGGAGAATGAGAACTAATTATAGAATTAATATGTCTGAGATGTCCTGTGAGTGTGCCCTAGAAAATGAATGATTACAACTCTAAATATCTGTTGCATCTCAAATCTCCGACACTTTCTCTTGTAAAGTATAAAGGGGATAATTTGGTGTTCCATTCTGCTTTTTTCATTTTCCCCTGTAGTTGTGAGTATGCATCAGGTTGGTCCCTTTAACTCAAGGGGCTTGTGAATTCTTACTGTCCCTTGAGAAGCTGTCTTGTAGTCCACCCAAAGGATGCTGAGTACAGTCACACTTAAGCTACTACTTCTGACCTGACCTGGTTTACAATCATCAAATATCTTTCATGGAGTTTATGCTGTTTTTGAGACAGGGTCTCACTGTGTAGCCCTGGCTGGCCTGCATCAATATGTACACTAGGCTGGCCTCCAACCCACAATGATCCACTTGCCTCTGCCTCCTGTCACTGGGACCAAAGGCATACACCACCACACCCGACCTATATCTTTGATGGTCTATGAAAAAATGTTTCATTTTATAACTTTAACACATATTCACTAGAAAAAGAATATTCTAGAAGCGAAGTAATTTTTTGTAAAGTTGATCATCAGTTTTACATTTCACCTTAGGGTAAAAAGATTTTTTTTTCCTCTCCAATTCATTCACCAGTCCTTTCAAATCATATCAGTTAGAAAAAAAAAGTTTCAGTTTGTGTGAAATTCTATCCCAGAGGAAAAGCAGCATTTAACTGGTGTCACCAACTGGGGCCGATTAAATGGGCTACTTTCACGGGAAATTCCTTCCAAATGGTAGGCAGACCCTTATCAACAGGTTTTGTTACTCAGTGTGACAAGTTTGGATGGGTGAATGTTCAGAGATTGTGAGTGTGTTCTGGAATTCCACATACCAGGCCAGCTGCTCTTCCCAGGCCTGACTGTCTGGGGTCTCTGTTGTCTTTGGGGTCTTCATTTAACCTCCAGAAGCACTGATTGCCTTGTTTAACAGACTGATGCCCCATCACTGAGAGTCAATGAGACAATGCTGTCCAGTGCATATCAGTGACAACGTGACGACCCCACCACAAAGAAATAATAAACACTCACACTAATGTAATTTCTACTTTAACAGAAACCATGGTGAGCTTCCATTCTGGAGGAGGTTTGCCTGTGTAAAAGGTATCTTGTTTTGGAAGGCATCATTCAGGCAAAGAAAAGTAATATTTGAAACACATTTATTTCTCCATGATCCATTGTATGATATGGATTCATATCACCCCCGGGCATCTCAGAAAGCCTGACAGCCTTTTAAAATAGTTGCCACTTTTCCAGACAATCTAGGCAGGCCTATTTATCTGTTTGTTTGTTTGTTTGTTGAAGTTTATGTGTGTGAGTATTTTGCGTGTATTTACATTTGTGTGCTATTTTCATGCCTGGTACCCATGGAGGTTAGAAGAGGGTATCAGATCCCCTAGACCTGAAGTTACAGACCATTGTGAGCCACCATGCGGGTGCTGGGAATCACACCCCGGTCCTCTGCAAGAATGAGCGCTCATACCACTGAGCCATCTCTCCAGCTACGCTGTGTGCAGCCCTTAAATACGGCAAAGGCACCCATGAAGGCTGACTTCACCTTGCCCCAAAACCCAGCCCCTCAGCTGTGCTGTATACAGCAGAATCAAAGTCATTTTAACAACAGTACAAATACAACTCACCAAGGCAGGGAGGGACTGTGTGCAACGCCAAATATTCTCAAGCCAGCAGAAATGGGTTTCTGCTTCCTTACCGGACAACAATAAATCCAAGGATCTAAATAAGTCTATGTGGGCCCTTTAAGATGAGCAGTAAGAACTGACTTCCTAAGGAAGTTGGGCTTGTGCTGGCTGTAAGCAGAGGAAGCCTCGGGGCAGCCACTGACTTCTGAGCACCCTGAAAAGAGCTTGAGCCTGCCAGAGCCCAAGTACACACCGGGGATCACAATATGCTTGGCTATCTCTCTGTCCTTCCAGCTGCCACCAGCTAATGGTCCCCCTCACAGTGCCCTGCCCCCAACAAACTTGTCTTGTCACAACTGTCCACAGCTTCCATGACTCTTGTTAGTGTGCATACTAATTACAAGAAGGTGGCTCTCAGAACCCATCAGTCCCCACTCTTCATTAAAATTAACAACCAAAAGAAGGAAAGAGGCAACTGAACGTCATTCAGACTGTTCTGCACTGGCCTCCCACCTTGCAAAAAGGAAAGCATTTATCGGAACCTTACACAGGGAATGATTCCAAACACTTTTAGAAGTCATTGGCCGTGGGGATTGCCGTCCTCCCCTGTGTCTTCCCGTGGACATCCTGGCAGCGCCTACACAGCTACATCCGAATGTCAAAAAAACTGAATGAAAAATACCCCCCCGTTACAGCCTTCTTCATTGTCTAGAGTTTCGATTACACCTAGACGATCTCTGAGTGGGCATGATTAAGTGGATACTTCCAATGATCAGGGAGAAGAAGGGAGAAAGGTGTTCGCTGACTGAAAACATTGAGCATGCTTTTAGTCTTCTTTTCAGATTGACCTATTGTATTTTAGGTGTAAGAAGTGTTCTGCTTGCATATATGTATATGCCCCACAGATGTGCCCGGTGTTCACAGAACCCCTGGAACTGGGCTCCCTTTAAGCTGCCTGAATTTTCGCCCCATTGTTACGGCAGACTTTATTATTTCATTTGAAATCAACTTGACCACTGTCTGGGGACAGTCCTGCTAAATCACAGTGTGAACATGCCAGCTTCTATCTTCATTTCTGAAGACTGAGAAGGCATAATCTTTAAACACACATACACGGGACTCTTAGCTTCTTAGCTTTCAGTCTCCTTCAAGACCACAGCGGGGCGGGTTGGGGGGGAGGGCTAAAGGACATATCCTTTGACTGACTGAGCCTCCTGTCTGTCCTTCTGTCCTTACATACCCACTCCACGTGCCCACACAAATGCCTCCTGTGGCCAGCTGGCACCTGTACTCTCTGGTCACTCAAACAAGGAAAGGCCCGGGCCTCACCTGTTCCTCTCACAGATGTGGCCTGACCACCCCGTGGGGTGGGACGTGCAATCCCACAGCTCAGCTTCAGGTCTGCGATTGTTATGCCAACAGACTGAGATAAGCCTAAAACCCTGCCTATGAGTCGGATGTCATGGGCTCCGGTCTCCTGAGGACCTGCCTTCCTGTTATTTTTCTGTTCGTGCTGGGGCTCCACAAGCAGAGGGCTTGCGGGGCGGCTACCACCCCGGCCTGCAATGCCCTCTTGAAAGGCTACGTGAATGGAATGGGTGAATCACTCGAGCCCTGGAGTGGCTTAGGACTGCCTCAAAAGATCCCTGTCCTCGAGCTGAACTTTGTCTCTCTTTCACAGACGGTTAGCACCTTGGTGGTGGCGGACTCGAGAACTTCTGGAATCTACAGCTGCAAGGCCATCAATAAAATAGGGACTGTGGAAAGAAACATAAAATTTTACGTCACAGGTAAGCTATACTGACTCTGCCTTCAGAGAGACCCGGTGGCCTCAGTCAGCTGTCTTTGTTTTGAACACTCCTAGTAATTTTTTTTAAAACATTCCGTAGACACGTCCAGCTGTGAGCACCACTATTCTTGCTCCCAGGAATAGAATTCCACCACATCACTGGCTTCTCTCAAGAGCCCCTTCCCTGAGTTCTCCTTCCCACACTTGATTCTCAATTGGGATCCTTTTCGCTCGCTTTTGGACCCCCTTCAGGACCTACCCCAGGACTGGCCTCTTGTTCACTCCCAACCCCTATGATGTTCAAGGGTTTTTTGTTGCTCTTGGCTTGGTTTGGTTTGAGGTTTATTTTTTGATTTTTTTTTTTGGTTTTTTTGTTTGTTTGTTTGTTTGTTTGGTTTGGTTGGTTGGTTTGGTTTGGGTTTTTTTTTTTTTTTTGTGAAGGTTGTTTTGGGGTTTGTGGGGTTTTTTACTTAGAAATTCATAGTTGAAGTAGTTCAGACCAGTGGGGGACTAAGACTCTCCTGTCAAAATCTGAAACTGAAATTTGTTCATCATAACTAATGGGCTATGTTTGAGCAATTAGGGATTTTTCATTTTAAACCCATTGGACTCTGCAAATCTTACAACCGGCAAGGCCCACGAGAGGCACTCCCTAAGTCCCTCCCCGGGTTCAGGAAGGAAATAAGGAACTCAGTGTCTAAAAGCAACCGCCTGGCTCCGCGCTCCCCCAGGTTCTGAGGAAACCCGGGCAGTGTGCCAACCCTCTGGAAACTTCACACCGCATGGAGCAGGCTGCTGACATTACCTGGAAGTCTCTAGAAAGAACGAGACTGGACTAATTTCATGAGGTAGTTTACACTGTTAGATGACAGGAGCCTATGGCCAGTGAGCCATGCCCCAAAGAGTGTGGGCCATGGAGACAACCTGAAAATCATTCTCAGACGTGAAGAGTGCCCCTGCATTTTCTGGAGAGAGGAGAATGCCACAGCAAAGCCCCCCTAGATCAAGGCTAGGTTCCCACCTTCTCACCTTAGAGGAATAGAAAGGAGTGCATCTCTGTGTCCACTCCCAGCAGGAAAGTCCTTTGCTGGGGAAGGATGCTTACCAAGATTTCCCTCCAGCTAGTCCGCAAGTAAATCCAGGTGCTTTGGACTAAACACAAAGGTTTGCATTATTCTTATGTTTAGTTGGAAACAGGTTTTTACAGTCTGAATCTGTAGTCAAAGCTTGTGTGGTTTGGAAGATGAAAGACAGGACAGTGCCTTCGATTTTGAACTAGCTAGCAACGGTTGATGGTACCCACTGCGGAGCAGCACATGACAACTCTGGTGTATCAGCACAGGCCCAGGTCCCCCAGGAAGAGATGAGGGCATGTGTCATGTCCTAGTATCAGTATGTACCTGCGGCAGTAATGTGATGTTTGAATTACTCTTTGGTACCATCACTGATAGAGGCCACATATGTAACTTAAACTTTTCCGGGACTACAGAGATGGCTTAGTGGTTCAGAGTGCTTGTTGCTGCTGCTGCTGCAGGGAAGTAGGGTTTGGGTTCCCAGGATCCCATCAGGGGGCTCACAATTGCCTGAAATTCTAGTTCTAGATGATTCTGTGCCCTTTTTCGGACCCCCATGGCAACTGCACATACATGTGCATAGCCACAGACATAGACAAGTATAAAAAAAAAAGAAATCTTTTTAAAAATTTTTCAAGTGTTCATTTATTTTATAGAATCATGTTTTAGAGGCTGGATGATGGTTGCACTCGCCTTTAATCTCAGCATTTAGAAGGCAAAGGCAGTCAGATCTCTGAGTTGGAGGCTAGCCTGGTCTACAGAGAGAGCCAATACCAAACTGAGAAACCCTGTCCCAAAACATCCCCCCATTTAAAAAAAAAAAAAAGATTAGCTTTATTTAAGCCAGTATATTTAAAATACTATATTCCATTTTTAATATGTTATCAACAAACTTGATACTATGATAAAGAAACAGAGCGTGAGGCGCAGGGGGCTGGGGGAAAGTGTGAACAGAGAGGGAAGAGGCTGGACTCACCCCTGTGTGTGCAAAGCCAAGAAAGACCACCACTGGGGACCAACGATGCTTCTCTAGCTGCCGACTCATCTAAAATTACTCCGTAAGCCTTGCCATGTGTCCCGACTTCTTGTAGATAGTTGTGCCTCCATCTGGACCTCAAGGCCAGGCTAGGCTAGCCTGGAGTCCTGGGGCTGTTCAGGCTGCCGAGTAGGCTGTAGCCATACCTGGTTTGCCTGGCACTCCATCCCCGTGGGTGGGGGGCATGCCCACTTCCATGCCTACATCTGCTCCCTGGCCTTTGCCCCCAAACCTCTCACTGAGTCTACTTCAGGCCGCTTCTTGGCCTAGTGGTCAGGACCCTGAAGAATGAGCAGCCTGAGGAATGACTGAACCAGTCTAGAGGCACACTTGAGGACCATCTGTCTTTTTCTGGGAATGTTGGAACACACACACACACACACACCAAGGCCTTGAGCCTTTTCTAGAGTAAAGTGACAGAGGCTCAGGGTGGGCACACTCCTTTGGCCCATAGAGGTGTCACATTAGAGGGTAGGGTCCAACCAGAACAGACCAGATAAAGGAGGGGACACATCTCCTTTGGAGGCTTGTTCTGGGAGAGGCCATGCTGAGGGGAAGGGAAAGACATGCCTCCTAGAAGCACTTCTGAAAACACAAAAACTTCAACTTAAGCCTGAAACAGCTCATAACCTAGGCCTGGTTGTCTCGGAGAAGCTTTTCTCCCCATAACTCTTGTCTACCAGCCCTGGGAAGCCTACATGTGGGTTGATGAGAGATTGACCTGCTTATATTCACTGTTGGCTTTTAGCTAATTATTTTAATTTAAGACAGGATCTCACTATGTATCCTTGGCTGTCCAGGAGCTCATATGTAAACCTGACCAGCCTTGAACTTACAGAAGTAACTAACACCGTGATCTCTGTGGTAGAGTCCCCTCCCCCTCATATCATGTAGGTGGCCCTGAGTTCAAACCCTAGGATCCCCTACCCCTAAAGTGGCTGTCTAAACTTTAAATGCTGCAAAGATCGATTTGGTGATTTGTTGATTCTCATTTTAATTATGTCCCTCTTCTTAAAACACAGTGATTTCTTCCTCCATGGGGAAGCAGCTAGCTATGGTCCTTGGCTTCCCTGGCCATGTCCTCTCCTAAATCTGGTACTTGTACCTAGGAACTAAGCAGAGCTTTCTAGTGACTATTCATGTTCTTTCAGGGACTATTACTGCCAGTTTTCAATGAAAGTAAAGTGTTCAGTGTTTCAAACAAGATGACAAGCGCCCTTTCCAGTGTCTATGTAGGGCCACCCAGTCAGGTGACCATGCCTGCCCACCTAGTGCCCGTTCGCACACGGGCATGCTCTGCCTACAGGATTACCTGTGTCTCTCTCTCTCTCCTGGACCCCATCCAGATGAGGAGTGTTATTTGGTGACAATGCCTAGGGAGCGCTCAGCTGCTCTTCTCATTGGCAGAGCTGGAGGACGCTTTCCTAGGTCTGTTTCTATATTCAGGCTTGAAAAAAATAATTGAGGAGAAAAACCCTCTGGGTTTACTAAACAACGATATTTGTCTACAGTCTTCTAGGGATCAAAAGCAAATACTGAAAGGGGGTTGCACTGAGAAACAGAAAATCCTAAGGGCTGTCTGAAGGCTTCAGACGCATCTACCCCTCCCTCCCCCCCCCCCCCCCCCCCCCGCAAACAGGATTCAAGATGGATCTGAGGGCTTTCCTAGTTGTTTGTTTGTATTCTCTTCTCTGGATAAATTTTGCATGCTTTTTTAAATTTTTTATTTTACCTTCTTTCTGGCGCCCGGTGTGACTATGAGGGTGAAACCGGAATGGCTGCAATGTCTTATCGCCCTCGTTTCCCAATGTCACTAAATGCATTTCATTTTGAGATTCCTGGTGGCACTTGGCAAAGATAAACAAAATCTTCCATCAGGAAATCTGTGAGCTATTTCCCCAGGAAGTTTCAAATCACTAAAGTAAATAGAAACTCCGTACATGACCTCAGTGGTGTGACCGGGATCCCTGGGTGCCAACCCACCGGGATGAGTCCAGAGGAGCACAGAAAGGCTCTGGTCTTAGGAGAAGGTCTGCATGCAGCCCTCTGTCCTTGTGTCTGTGTGGACGATGACAGCGAACATGTCGTTCTCCCTTGGAAGGATGTAAAGCAGATGCTGAAGCAGCCGCTGGCGTGGCTATGGCAGACACCTTACCAGGTTTTCAGCAAGAGCGTCTCTCCTCTCTGCCTTGCTCCTCAGCCACCACCACCTCACAGGCTGCTGTCACCCCCTGCTTCCAGGTTTCAAATGAATACTTGGCATTTCTTCAGACAAGACATTTTATAATACAGCCAAAGCCAGAAAAATCAGAAAAACAAGCAACGTGGGATTTAGGAAAGAGCTGATACGATGTCTAATTTTGGACTATTGTCCCCTTAACGTTTAAAGGTCCCTTTATACCTTTGTTTACGGAGGATAATAATAACAACAGACAACAGCTCTTTTCATCTTCAAAGCTCTTTGTAAAATGTTGGCCCAAATTCTTTGCTCAAATATAGATACATCATCAGTAGCAAGCAATGGGAAGGTATTGAGAATAAGTCAGTTCAGGGCCAGTAGCCATGAGCATTCTAGAATGGCATGGAGGAGCCTGTACCCCTAAACCCAACAGATGGTTTTGGAAAGACCCCTGAGAGGTGGGGTGCACAGGCTGGTGTAGAATGGGAAGGGGTTTAGGAGGTGTAGAGAAAGGATGGCAACTGACCCTCAACGGAGTGACTTTTGTTGACGTCATTGCCTTCAAAACCATTTCTTATTGTTTCTAAGACTGTTACAAGTAGTCTGGGTCCTCTTCAAACTTCCTACATAACTAAGGATGGCCTTGAACTCTTGGCCTGCCTGCTTCTACTACTTCCCCAGTGCTGGATGGCAACTGTGCGCCTCCATACCCCACTCCTTAGAATGATTTTTTTCTTTAGAGTAAATACGACCTCCCCACCTGTGGGGCTGGGTACACTAACTAAGCAAATTCTCTGCCACTGAGATATGCCCCCAGCCCTAAATTTGACTTTAAAACTATTGGATGTCTCTGGAATCTGGAAACTGGTCCGGATTTGCCTACATTTTCAAAAGAAAACATGTTGCCTTTTGTGTATGGGTACAAGCATTCCCACTAGAGGACCGGAGTGGGTGAGGAACCTGATTGTCCTCTGCCCCCTGGACTAGTAGAGAGGCCATGGACTCTTTTCAGAAGCAGCAGGGAGAAGGCCACTGTGAAGTAAGGGCAGTCCCTGATGGGCTGGCCCTGACCAGTCTTTCCGGCAGGGCTCAGTTGAAAGGAGCTGTTTGGAGCTGTACAGGACCTTGGAGTTTTAGTACATGTTGCTCTTGGGCTGTCTTGTTATTTTACTCTCCTCAAATGTCAGCTTACCAGGACTGTACGTGATAACGAGATGGGGCAGGAGGTTCTGGTTCCAAGTTAGGAAAATCATTTCACCATGCCGAGCAACTGGGGACAGATAAGAAAAGGTTACCTGCCCCCCCAAACTGCCCTGATTTTGCATTTCCTGTGTCACTTGGGATGGACTCAACTCCACAGGCTCTCCCAGCTCTGTTTGATCACTTCCGCTAACATAAAAAGACAAAAGCCTTGTCCGGGCTGATGTTTAGAGGATCTGTGGGGGGAATGAATGGTTCTTGCCATGTCTGAGTAGCTCACTGGGAGACACTTGGTCTGAAGTTCTTTGTTCTTATTTTCTAGATGTCCCGAATGGCTTCCACGTCTCCTTGGAAAAGATGCCCACAGAAGGAGAGGACCTGAAAATCTCCTGCACGGTCAACAAGTTCCTGTACAGAGACATTACCTGGCTTCTGCTCCGGACAGTTAATAACAGAACCATGCACCACAGCATCAGCAAGCAGAAGATGGCCACCACCCAAGAGTATTCCATCACTCTGAACCTTGTCATCAAGAATGTGTCCCTGGAAGATTCAGGCACCTATGCCTGCAGAGCCAGGAACATATACACAGGGGAAGAAATCCTCCGGAAGACAGAAGTTCTCGTTAGAGGTGAGCACTGCAACAAAAAGGCTCTTTTCTCTCGGAGCTCCAAGTTTAAAGGCAGGAGGAGTGATTGTACCACACAGAGTAATGTCAAACATTAAAGGACTCGTTGAGAAGTCACGGTGGTCTCCTCCCATCTTGGTTTGTTGTCACTGTTGCTAGCTTTCAGGCCCAGAGGAGACGCTCCTCTCAGAATGAGTTTGGACACGATAGTGTAATAAGGATCCCCAGTGCCTGCTGGCCCAGGGTGCTCTCTGGGCCACCTGGTGTGTGTTTGGATGAAGATCCCTGTACTCTGCCTTCTCTCTTTTGTCTTCTCCTGCCTGATAGACAGCAACCTGGGACTCATCTTTTATTCCACTCTGATGCCAACCTCTTTTGATATATATTTTTTTTAAGTTGTGAAGCTGCACAAACTGAATAATTTAAGCCAATTGCTGGTTCCTGCCAAAGATGGACACGAATAAGTTAATTCTTTCAGCACAACATGAGTACAGTTGAATTTGAGTCTTTGTCGGGTGTCTACCTGGTTTTCCTTTTAACTGTTTTCATTTGCTCTTGATTTTGTAAATAGTACCTGGATAACAAGTTATAATGCTTATTTATTTGAAAGTATTTTTTTACATGAATTATGTTGATCTTAAACTGGGGGTTCTAAGATGGGTCCCAGGGGCACAAGATATTGATGTAATTCTGAGAGCAAAGTATGACTGATGAAGGTCCACCCAGTCAGCTCCACCCTCCTCTGTCCATATTCCAGGTAGTTCCACAGGTATTTCCTCAGTAGGGAGTCCAGCATTCTGGCTCTGCTCCTCACTGCCCTGCGCTGGACCAGCAATCCCTGACAGCCGGAGAAAGCACAGCAAGCCTTCATTCTGAATATTCATGGCCCCTGGGCACTGTTGTAAAGCCCTTCATCTTGCTTTGCTGGCATCAGAGGTGTCCACAATCCGTGTATCCAGGACATACTGTGACTAGAGAGTTCATGCAGCCATCTTAATAGCTACTAAAAAATCTACTCACTAAAACAGGAAAAGGCCACCTTCTCTGTATACAAATGTTAATGGATGTTTATGGTCGTTAAGAAATTGCAAAAGTACAAGCGCAATATTAAAACTATTTAAATGCATGCCTTTTTAAAAAAAATCAAGAGCAATAACATTTTCAGCTTGCATTTGAAGGAAAGGTACTTTTAATATGCATTGTTCTGTTTCCATGTATGATTGATCTTTGTATGTGAACTACAGGGGTGGGGGAAGCCAGCAATAATGACCAAAATAGAGTGGCTGAGAAACAGGGGCTGGGCAGTTCAATGGGGAGTGATAATATGGCCGCTCTCAAGCTTGGGAACTCAGCAGCCTGCTTCCTCCTCTAGGCAACAGACTGGGTCCCGTGGCTAAACTAGTCTTTCGCGTGGGAATTGCTTTTGTCAAGTGTGAAAGAGTAAACAATAGCATTTCCCCCAAAGGCCACTTTTATGGAGCCCCGAATGCTGTGAAAACAATCAGTGGCCTGGAAGGCTGTCAGCCCAGAGGAAAGAATAATCAATTGTGTCTTGAAGCCTTACCTATGGCTCTTTGGCCTGGCCTCTTTGTTCATTCTGAGGCAATGTGTTCCTTCAGGAAACACAACCTCAGCACCATTAAGAAGACTTTAGGGGCTCAGCTTTTTGGAAAGCTTTTTTTAAAAAATTAAGAATTTAGGGAGCTTTCTCAGAAAAACTGAACTGAACATGCAAAGCCTTCCTATTCCTTCCCTGGGAGGAGGGAAAGATGCATGTATTCCAAGAGACAATCTTAAGAATTCCATTCACTGTTATAATTAATCCTTCCCGAAGATTCTTCTAAGAAAAGAATCTATTATTGTATAGTTTTTTTTTTAATCTTTCTTTGGGATATGAAGAGAGATGAGGGAGAGAGAGAGAGAGAGAGACAGCTGAAGGAAAGGGGAATGAGGCTGGCTCCTCAGCCCCTTCCAAAAGTGGAAAAAAGAAACCACATCTTTAGGGGCCTAGGACCTAGCCAGCAACACAGGGTCATAGCTAAGAAGGAAAAGAACCTCTTGTGGGCAGTTGTCTTTGGCTACTGATAACCAGCAAAAGTATTCTGTTAATTCAGATTATTTTAGAAGAAGGGTCAGGTTTCTATTTTTACCAGCTATGTATGGGTTCCATGCACCTTTCTTTCTTAAAATGTCAAAATCCATCGCTACAGAGTCTGAGGTAGAATTAACAAAATATGATGCTTAGGTTGAATGACTCTGTAGACAGAAACCAAAATTGGGAAACTTAGCATACAAAAAGAAAAATTCATAGATAAATCCTCATACTGTATGCTTCCGTAGGTGCGTGTGAACCTTGCATTTAAATGGAGTTCTGTGTTTATTCCGCAGCTCTTTCTGCTGCTCCTGTGAAGTTTGTAGCATAAAATCGGCCCTTTGGATGCTCTTCGCAACATTTTTGTTAAATCAGACATTCTCTTCTAAGTACATCTGTCAGGGAAACTCACAACCTATGTCCACATGATATTATAAACTGTAGCTATGAAAAGTATTGGTGTTTTATAGGCCCTGTATTCAAACTTCTCTTAAGGCCTATGAGCAGTGATGGATTATTTTATCGCAGATACCACATTAGTCATAGTAAAATGTGCTGGAGGAAGCTAGGAAACACAACGGACTGGGTCCGCGTTTCAGGTTAGATCTGTCCGAGTCACTGTTCAATGCTAACTAGCTGTGTGTTCTTTATTCTGTCTCATCATATCTCACGGATGCTCTGTAAAAGTGTCAACATTGTATCGAGCAAGCACGCACAAGTTATCACGTATGGAAAGTTTTTTTATGGGCTACATTTTTCAATAAGAAAAGCTGACAGGCTGCATAGAACATAGACACAGAAATAACAGGACTGGTTTCGCCCGTGAAGGTGAGCTAGAGGAGACGAGGCCAAAGAGCGTTCTCATGCAGCCTCCTCCGGAGGAAGGGATCTCAGTCAGCCCACACGCCTTCAGATTTCATTTTGTGTGAAACAAGAAGGCTTATTAGAAACTCTGGAACCCCATGCCCTTGAGAAATCTCATGGGTAGTCACCCTGCCTCGTTCTCCCTACTTGACTTTGTTATATGATGGTATACTTCTTAACCTGGGATTTCAAAATGGCCTTAACAGATGCTGACCCTGAGAGTTTCCCTGCAGGAATCTAAAGAGAAAAGTGTGGGGATGCAGCAGACTCCTGCAGGGGACGTGGAATCCAATCCAGGCCACAGCAGCGCCACTTTGTAGCTTAGCCATTCCTAAGCTGCGCACTCCCCGTGTTAATGCCCTAAGATGAGGACCCAAACCTGGTCAGAGAAAGCTCAGACCAGTGTGCAGAATATGTAAGTCACACCTAAACCCTTGGGATTTCTGTCCTAGGATCTGCAAATGAGATGGAGAAGGAGGACTGGGGGGCGGGGGTGGGGGTGGGGGTAGGGGATGACGTTAGGAGGCGTTTCTGTTCTTCTCTGTCGGACTTGAGTCCCTGATCCAATCCCGCCTCGCTAGAATGTATACACATCAGCAGGACTGACTGACTACTTCATTTCCGCAGAGACACTGTACTCATTGGGGCCCTGGGGGTACTGCGGTTCCTGTGTGGGATTTTAATATTATAATGTATTGCATCTTAATGTATTAAGTTCATTTTTTGTTGTACTATATTGGTTGGCATTTTATTAAAATAAATTGTATTGTACCATATTTGTATGTTTTAAGAGAAAATAATATAAAATATAATATTTGTGCTATTATATAGCGCAAAACCTACAATTTGTGCCTCTGCCTCTTGAATTAACTTTTTGGTTGCTTGCATTGGGGAAGGGAATGGAGGGAGGGAAGTAATCAATAAAGCTTTGAAAATTCCAGAACTTTCCTGTTTGGTCTGCTGCCTCAAAATGTAGATTATGGAGTAACACAACCCATCCCATACAGCTCAAATCAATACAAACTCAGAGCCACCGGGCTCAATGCAGAAATCACACACAAGACATGAGATTACATTGGCCCATCACAACATGTAATAGGAATGTAAAAAAAAATACAACCCTAAATACACAACCATGCTTTTCATGTTGAGTTTCTGAAATATTTGAGTTTTAGAAAAAGCTCTTCCTTGTCAAAGAAGAAACCGAGTTGGCCAGATAAGACCCCCGTGTGTCTAAAACCAGAGTCCAGCCTAGTCCCTCATTTTTCCATTCTAGTACATTGTAACTTATTGTCGTGGCTTACTAAGGGAAGCAATAACTTTAATGAGTGAAGATAAAGGGGACAAAATGCATGTTGAAGCCTTATGGTCACCTTGGGTGGTCTCTGCCTCTATTAAAAACGCCAATGTTTGTGCAGTCGAAGTAACCCCAAGCCCTTCTCTTTCCTCACTAGACCAGAAGGCGCCGCACCTGCTGCAGAACCTTAGTGACCACAAGGTGTCCATCAGCGGCTCCGCGACCTTAGACTGCCTAGCTAGTGGCGTCCCTGAGCCTCACATTGCTTGGTTCAAAAACAACCACAAAATACAGCAAGAACCTGGTAAGAGACTCTCCCTTGCCCTCGGTCACACCCTTCCCTCCCAGTCTCCCTACCTCCTGCCTCTCCGACATCTAGAACCTTCTGCTTAGCATGCTTGCAGACTGTGTTTACTTCAGCTTCCAAGGAGGAATCGCAGCGCTGGCTCCGCGGCCCGATCCCCAGCACTAAAGGGCTTCCTTACTTCATCTGCTCATCCTGAGCCTTTAAACAGCTCAGAGGGACAGACATGGGAAGGCCGCCCAGGAAGTGGTTCAATTCACTGGGACAGCTGGGAGGATGAGTGTTGAAATAGGAGCGGCCGGGCTGCGTCCCAGGCACCCGACCGTCCGCATGGCTAGCTTTACCCGAAATGATTACACGGAAACTGTATTCTTTTAAACACTGCTTGGCCCATTAGTTCCAGCCTCTTATTGGCTAGCTCTTACATATTGATCTAATCCATTTCTAATATTCTGTGTAACACCACGAGGTGGCTTACCAGGGAAGATCTTAACCTGCGTCTGTGTCAGGTGGGAGAATCATGGAGAGTCCCTGACTCAGCTTCTTTCTCCCAGCATTCTGTTCTGTTTACTCTGCCTATTTAAATTCTACCCTATCAGAGGGCCAAGCAGTTTCTTTATTAATTAACCAATGAAAGCAACAGAGAAGATACAAGTCCCACCTCCATCAGATGAGGAGTGGGTTTCTTGGCTAGGGGGCTTGCATAGTTTTGTTTTGGTTTGCTTTTAATTTTTAAAACTTTGATGTGTTTGAGAGTTTCATCTGCATGTATGTTCAGGTACCACTTGATTGCCTGGTGCCTGTGGAGGCCAGAGAAGGTGTCAGGTTCACTGAACTGGAGTCACAGATTCCTGGGAGCCATCACATGGGTGCTAGGAATCAAACCTGGGTCCTCTGGAAGAGCAACTGATGCTCTTAATCACTGAGCTATTGCTCCAGCCCCATATTGCACTTTTCAGCACTTAGTACATATGAAGCTCAGAGAGGTAGATTTATAATTTTTTAAAAATTCATCTATACTCGTTTTCATAATCTGGGAGCACTATTTTATTATACTAGTTTAACAAAAACATTTACTTTTTTAGGGGTGTGTGTGTGAGTGTGAGACTCTGTGAGAGTGTAGGTGCCAATGGTGGGCAGAAGAGGGCATTAGATTTCCTGGAACTGAAGTTGCAGGTGGTTGTGAGCTGCCTGACGTGGCTGCTGGGAATTCAACTCAGATCCTCCTGAAGAGCAGCAAATGCTCTTAATGGCTGAGCCATCTCTTCAGTCCTAAAAGAGAAAAAGAGCAACAAAACAACTTTCTAGCTTAAACTAATTGTTATGAGCTATTTTCTTTTTAAAAAATAAATCTGGCTAAACTAAAATCAATGACTACAGACAGGGTCTATATTCTGCCTGCTTCACGCTGTGGCTAAATAAGATTAAACTAAACTTACATTTTGGTTGACAGTTATATTTGTACAAGTTATATTTGTTCAGTCCCCATATTATGAATAAAATTGTCCTTATTCACAATACTTGACAACCTCCATCACTCGTGTGACGGTGTGGCGTGCTCCCAGACTGTGAGTCTTCCACTCAGAGCAAGTCTCTGTGTGAGTCTGGGATCTCATCTTGGGATGAGACCACGAGAGAACAAAGCTTCACAGTATTGATGGTGTCTCAGGAGGGCTATGTATTCCACAGTGCAGAGTCAGCCCTGTCACACCTTGTCTAGAAGGAGCACTTCTGTTCCCCAAGCACAGCACGCTGGGACCAGCTTGCCACTGCTCCTAAGGACCTCCCTCTCGCCAAAAGGGAGCAGCTTGTCTCTCTCTGAGACACACACACACACACACACACACACACACACACACACGACAAGTAATTACCTTTTTAAACAACCTCAGTAAGAGGGAAGTGGAACCCTTCATCAGGAAAAAAAGTCTCATACTCTATTGTTATTTTTGAAGAACTTATTTACACTTGAGTGAGGTGGCTGAGGAGGCCAGAGGCATTGATTCCTCTGGGGCTGAGTTACAGGTGGTTGTTCCTTGCCTGTCACAAGTGTTGGGAACAGAACTCAGGTGCTCGGCAAGAGCATCCCGTGCTCTTGGCTGCTGAGCCACACCTTCACCTCCCGCTATTCCTTTGTAACCATCAGGTGATATGCAGTTCCCTTCAGCCAGTAGACAATCTATCTGGGCCTCCTACTCAGAGTGTTAGCGTCAGTCACATGTTCCCAGAGTGTTGGCTTCATGAATGACGTCCAGAGACTTGCCTGCTACCTTTAGTAGCTCATCTGGTCATCCAAACACTTGGTTTGAGGCAGGGTCTATATCACAGAGCTATATGAAGAGATTTTGGAATATCCTTAGGCCAATATGGAGAATAGATAACTTGGCCCAAAGAGATTGAATGACTTACTAAACCATTTATTTTGTAGAAGATGAATCCCTTGAGGTATTCTGCCATCAGAAAAAGATGAGAGACTACGTAGACAAACACATAGCTCATAAAAGAGACTGGTGTGACTGCTTCCCCTATAAAGTCAGAGTCCATGTCACATAACAGAGGCCCAAAGGAGCCCTAGATCCTCTACAAGCCTGGTGAACTGGCTTTTGCTCTGTCCTCCACCCTCACGTGATCACAGGCCGTGCAGATTTCATGATGTGCTGAGAGAAAATGGTGACTGGCAGTTTGAGAGACTTGAGTCTGATTTAAGTTCAGTTCTTAGGCCCTAAATTTGAGTTAAAAGTTCAAATATCGTAGCTCGTGCCCATGAGCCCAACACTGGAGAGGTGGAGGCAGGTACTTCAAGGCATTGAGGGTTCAAAGTCAGCTTAGACCATAGAGACCCTGTCTCAAACAAAACACAAGGTTCAACCAGTTCCAAAAACCCATGGCTGTTATGAGGCTGGGGGGGGGAGGGGGAACAGCACTCATACCACACACACACACACACACACACACACGCACGCACACACACACACACGCACGCACGCACACACACACACCACACACGCACGCACGCACACACACACACACACTCACACACTCACGCACGCACGCACACACGCACACACACACACACTCACACACTCACGCACGCACGCACACACACTCACACACTCACGCACGCACAGCAAAAGGGAACATAAGTGCCAGGTGAGTCCACCACAGAGACCAGGGCTTGAGGCCCCAGCACTGAGTTCTGCCTTCTGGGGTCCTGTTTACTTCTGAAACTGGGATAATGCTGACCGCACATGGTCAGGTTTTGACCGTGTCGCTCAGTCAAGCTGCCCATGGTGACAGCTTAGTGAGTGTCACCACCGTCTGACTCTCCTTGTTGTGCAGAAATTGGCCAATGAGTTGGAATCTGCTAGAAAACATCAAGACTGAGTAAAGCATCCCCAGCGTCAGCTCTCCCCCCACCACAAAGAAGCTTCTAAATGAGTCTTCTATAAACTCTTAGCTAGGTCTGTAATAAACACCACTGTCGGTACTTGTTAAACTTCACTATGCTATGTCCATCTTCTCTCTTTACTTTCTGTTTAAAGCTGCGCTAGCCGGGCCACTGAGGTGGCACTGTAGGTAACATGTTGGGCGCAAAGCCTGTTAACCTGAGTTTTTGAACCCCAGACCCCATGTGGTGGAAGGAGAGGACTGGGGTCCACAAGTAGCTAATTCCCACTGTAACTTCCTGGGAAGGACGTTCCGAACAGTAGTCACACTCCCACAAAGTTCCAAATGCGACCTGGGGTGCAACAGTCAGGCCCCACATCCTCCATCTCCTTGGCTTGTTCAACAGCACACAGAGGTAACATCAAACACACCGACTCTACGGAGCTATTTCCATTACAAACCTGTGAATACGGACCATTGGTAACCACAGTAGCCAGCCTTGACTTGCCAGGGCTCCATGGAGTGGAAAGCCCCTTCACATGTTAACCCGGTGAGGCTAGACTATGTTTGAAAACCTGAGCATACAACCCCACTGAGACTCCTCTTTCACAGAAAGCCTAGCCGCTCAGAAGGGCTCAGAGTATTGTAGGGGTGTTGGATCCTTAACAGGATCCGGTCTACTATCGTTATTACTCATGAACTGATAACTCTTCAACATTCCAAAGAAAATAGGAGAGAGGAAGCTGGGCATGCATGCGAGCACATGCCCCCGTGACCATCAAATGCCTGTTGAAAGAGCTGAGGGAACGTCTGCCCCCTCTTCATTTCCTCCCTTTCAGTGAGACCCAGGCATTCCTGCAGAGGAAAGCAAAGGCAAGAAAGCTGGGTAGTAACTTCTTGGGCCAAAGGGCAGCAGGCAGGAACAAAAGGAAATCTGGAGTGTGTGGGCTGGGACAGCATGCACACCCGCATGGGGGCCGCCTCTGCCACAGCAATGGAACAAGAGGAAAAAGACCCGAGCAATCCACATCACTGACTCCTGCAGCGGCAGGCTCTCCCGCCTCCTCGCTTGATCCATGGGCATCACCGCTCACTGACCACCTCTCCCCTGGGGCTCGCCTCTCACACCCTGCCTGCCTCACATACTCCCCGGGCTGCTTCGGTTTCCACCTGGCAAACTCACTGTCCTAGTATCCTTGTCACCAGAGTGTTTTTCTTCTGTCTTACGGCTAGGAGACAGCCGTTCTTCACTGGTTCCATTCACACTCATTCTCGGCCTCACTTCTCGGGCTTCCTGCGTTCTTCAAACCTTCCCGCAGTAATTGCGAGTTATTGATCATTCGGTTAGACAGCAAGAACCATGTTAAACTCATAACTGTTACCTGAGGTGGGCGCTAGTGTGAGCTGGTGCACAGGTAGACTGTGCTTCACAAACACCACTGCCATGGGCGCTTCGCTCGTGTTCATTTGTCTGGCTGGTTCCTTGTGGCAGTTCGGAGAGGCTCACTAAACCACTCTGCTGATTTTATAGGTTCAAACAGGAAGAAGTAGGGAGGGGGGAGAAACGACTGGCTCGGGTCATGGCATCTGAGCAAGCTAGGCTTGTCTCTGACATAGGCAGCTAGTACGGCAGTGTGTCTTATCTCTCGCAAGGCAACAGACAGACCGGTTCTAAACAGCCAGGTTGACATCCAAAACCATCTAACAGCAATGAAGACCTTTGTATTCCTCTTACATGTAAAAGCTTCCACAGACTTACATTTAAAACATGGTTAGAAATCATTTTAAAGTGTATTAAAAAAAAAGATAAGGCATTTTTAAAAGCTGGGCATTCCATCTATGAAGAGAGAAATTATCTTGAAGCCAAATCTAGTTATCTTTAGGGGGTTTTTTGTATTCATTTTGTTTTATTGAGACAGGGTCTCACCATGCAGCTCATAGTAGACCTGGAACTTGCCATATAGACCCGGCTGGCC
Source organism: Microtus oregoni (assembly GCF_018167655.1). Taxonomy (NCBI): domain Eukaryota; kingdom Metazoa; phylum Chordata; class Mammalia; order Rodentia; family Cricetidae; genus Microtus; species Microtus oregoni. The sequence goes on along the minus strand of NW_024543088.1, from coordinate 9,694,060 downwards.
TGGAGCTAACATGGGCAGGTAGCTGCCTTTGCCTTCCCTGTGCTGTCATTAAAGGCAAGCCCCACCATGCCCAGCTAATTTCAAGTTTTCAAGAGGTGGAAATTAAAGCCGTATCAGTTCACACCTCACTCGTTTATTTAAGAAGCTGCTCCTTTCTATCTAGCACAGTAGGTAGGCTGGGCAAACATGACATGGATCTGTCTTCCCCCTGCCCCTCAGAACTGATAACCAAACTCAGGAGCTTGTGCTCGGTAGGCGAGAACACACCACTGAGCTAAATCCTTAACCTCTGACTTCTGGATAGTAAAATTAAATTAAATCAAGATTAAATACATAAAGCTACTCCAAATTTTAAAATATAACCAAAAGGTCAAGTAATCAACCTGTGTAGTGTCCTGATGGGATGCGGCTTTTTCAAGCAGTACCCGTCCTTGTCCTGCTTGCTCACTGTCCACGTCAGCTGACCTCAAGGTGGCGTAAGATAAGTTAGTAAAATGAGGCCGGACGAAAACGCCACGACTTCATCACAGGGCTCAGGTCTGTGAAACAGGGGAGCTGAGAAAGGGTTGGCTAACCTGGCTAGACAAACTGCTGCAGAGTCCGGTGCTAGGGCCCATGTGGGCGGCTGCGGTGGCAAGGAGACCACGCGCACCGAAAAGCAGAAGGGTATGCCTTGACAGTGTTCACCATGAAGACGTGTCTAACATTTGAAGCAATAGATATGTTTAACTTGATTTCAAAAATCACACAATTCCCACCTATATCAAAACTCGCACATTCCCGTTAGCACCTCCACATTTTATGTCTTATATCTTGGTTAAAAGTAGATTTAATTTTTAAAATCTTGACTACATTAAAAACTGAGAGAAAATCCACTTTCTGCATGAACTTCGGTGCTTTAGGACTCTGTAGACAATAGGCTCCAATGGCTAAGTGTTGGTTAACTATAAAGAAGAAATGAGGGGAACCTTGAAAGAGGTGAGGACAGGGCTGCGTGTCCGAACCAGAGCTCAGCAGAGAGCAGCTGGAAGGACCAGGACGGGTGGCAGTGCTGGCAGACATTGGAAGATGCATTTCCTCTGAAGGGTTGAGGGGACGCAAAGCCAGGTTTAAAGCCTGTGTAACACAGAGACTCTGCCATAGAGGAAAGACCAGGCCCTAGAGCTCCATCGACATTGAACGTTCCTGAGAGAGGGATTGGATTACTTGTGACAGCGGGCGCCCGGAGCATGCCTTGGTCCCCAGAGTTAGACAGACAGCCCAGTTCCTGCAGAATAGTTCGCTTCTTTTGGGCCCTTACACAATGTGACAATCTGCAGCCAGATTGAAACAGTGTTGCAGAGTCACTTTGAAGAAACCGGCTCTGAGTGTCTTTCTCCCTCCCCAGGCCACCTGCCCCAGGGCCTGGCAACACACATTTAATACATTCTTTCAGCTCCATCCATTTCCTTCTCAGATGCCCCACCAAGGGTCTGAATGTGTTCCCCACAGTGATTTGGCTAAGTATGTACCCCACAGGGGGTGGAGCTGGCAAAAATAGCTCATGGCAGCACGGTGGGAGCGAGGCTGTTTGTGAAACTGATGTGGCTATGAGCTGATCCAACTTAGAATCTCAAAAGGCCCAGAGAAAAGGGTCTCTGAGCAGCCACACACACAGAGGAGAAGCTCCTTCCTCTCCTGAAGAGCTCTCAGAGAGCACAAGGCAGGGCTGACCTGAGAGTCCTCAGCAAAGCCTCCTGGAGCAGACATGAGCCAAACAACTCTGAGAGGAAATGTCCGTGCAGGTCCAAGGCACTTAGAGTCCTTACCGGTTAAAGCAGTCGGATTTTATCCAGAGCATCCTGTGTCTCCAGCCGACTGAAGCAGGAGCAGCAGAGAAGCACCAGAAGGCAGGGATTAATCTCTCTTCTTCACCTGAACCTCGGTTACAAGCTGAGTGACCTGTCTGGTCACTGCTGCATCACGGTGACAAAGATCAGTCCAGTGGGCACCGTGGTGACAGATCAGAATCAACTGCGGTTGTGAAGGGATTGAGTAGGTGGAGCAAAGGCCTTGGGGAGAAGCAGGGAGAGGGGAGAGAATGCTGCAGGGGAGGGCAGGGAGAGTAAAGGCACCTGCTTGCGTTGCCTGCACTCCTAGTATCAGCCTGATTTCTCCAGAAGAGGAACTTGGCAGCCAGATACATATAGAGTGAATTTTTATCAGTCTCAGACGATGCAATTCAGGGGCAACAGATACACTCACAATGTTGTAGTCATGCTGTCATCTTCTTCCTAAACCACGAGTGGAAACCAGAGACAGAGGAGAGAGAGAGAGAGAGAGAGAGAGAGAGAGACGCTGTGTCTTGATCCCAGGGCTTCACCCCACTTAGCTGATTCTCTGACTCTCAAGGCCTCTCCTTGGCTATTATGGACCAAAGCTCTCTTTGGAGTCCTTCTGTGACTCTCTCATACAGACTCATGCTCTGAGCATGGCCTAGGGGGGCATCCCCGTTCCAGAGAATAATCAGGGCTTGAGAGACTCACAGGAGAGAGAGAGAGAGAGAGAGAGAGAGAGAGAGAGAGAGAGAGAGAATAAAACAGATCTAAGGTCATAGGGTGCGGAGGCACACTTTCCTAGTAGCGTTGAGCCCTGTCCAAAGACACCGAATGGTCACTCAGAGTGGAAGGACTCCAACCCCAGTCTACCAGATCCTTAAACTGAGGACGGTGCTCAGAGAGGAGAGGAAGCAGCTCCTTTGCGGCTTTAAGTGCACCAATGCCATTGGGTGTGGTTTTCTATTCCAGACATCCAGAATTTTCCTGGAAATCCTCCTCCTCTCAAATCCAAGCTTAAGAGAGTTTAACCAAGACCTAACTTGGCGCATACCCATAGTCATGCCCCTGGATCACCACTCTGACCAGTTAAGGCAAACAAAGATGCTCTCAGATAATCTGCTGGGTGAACTTTGTACACTGTTTCCAGGGCTCAGTCGCACTAAAGCAGTTGAATCAAACAACTTTGGCTCCCTCCATCCCATCAAATCGTGAACTTGTTTCATTCAGCAGAGTCAGCTAATCATTCAACTGGCCTTCACCAAAGAGCAAACGAAACGCAGAAAATGCTGTCCGTACCAGGACTTCTTACATTTTCGCTTACACAGTCGCATGTATGTGAATATAAGCAAGACACAGACAGACCAAACATTTACTGAAAATAAATCATAAGGAAATCCATTTTAAAACAGGTGTTTGGTTTGCATAGCATCTTAGCATTCATTAAAGAAAAAAATATGATATAGGAAAGAATTTAGGATTTACTTGAAGAATTAAGTCTTGGCTGAACTTATAGGAAACAAGGCAACTTCAGTGTTTCTCAAAGTTGATCAATTCTTTGACTTTATAACAACCAAGCTGAGAAGACCACTTTGCATAATTTTGTAATGTAAAATGACAAAAGTATATTTAAAGCCACTTCAGAAATTTCCTTTAAGAAAGTTGGGCCAGAAAAAAGAAAAGAAAAGAAAGTTGGGTCAGGCAGTGATGGTGCACACCTTTAATCCCAGCACTCGGGAGGCAGAGGCAGGCGGATCTCTGTGGGTTCGAGGTTAGCCTGGTCTACGGAGTGATTTCCAGAGCAACCAGGACTGTTACGCAGAGAAACTCTGCCCCGAAAAAGCAAACAAATAAATAAGTAGTTAAAAAAAATTGAACCAGCAACTCTAACAGCGATTTTAAACCCAAGTGTTCTAGTTAATATGATTCAAAGCTTGGCGACAGGATGTTTGACCATGCTGGGAAAAAAAAAAAAAATCTCCTTCTGGAAAACTAATGCATATTAGTGGCTAAATTGCCATCTTACTATGTTTCCACTTTTCACCCTTTTTGCTTAATTTGGTTTTTGTTTGTTTGTTTCTTTTTTTGATACAAAGTCTCACTGTGGAGCTCTGGCTGGCCTGGAACGCTGGGCTCAAACTCTCAAGGATCCATCTACCTCACCCTCCCAAGTGCTGGAATTAAAGGTGGCCTACACCACATCCAGCTCCACTTTTCCCATTTTGTATGACATGTATATTTGTTGTTGTTGTTTTTAAACATACTAAATGGAATTTAGTCTCAGTTCGTTCAACTAGCATCCCCTGTACAACACTGAATCCACACCTTAGTACAAAGAAAAATTGCAGGCAATAAATGTAACAAACAAAGCATATTGTATAAAGTCAGAAAATTGTGATGAAGAAGGAGGAAACAAAAGAAGTCAGGCATCAGTGCATGCACGCCTTTAATTCCAGTGCTCAGGAAGCAAAGGCAGGATTTCTGTGAGTTCAAGGCCAGTCCAGTCTAAGTAGTGAATTCCAGAATAGCCAGAGCTACACAGAAAAACCCTGTCCCAGAAAATAAACAACCAACAACTGGAGAAAAGAAAGAAAAAAGAAAAACCAAGCCAAACAATGGATTATAGTGCCTGGTAGTGGCATTATAAGGGAAGGTTGGTACCTGAGCTGAAATGGCAGGGTGTAATGTATTATTTGAGGGGATTTATGGAGATCTATCCATGTCAATATACACCATCCTTTCTACTTTTTAGCAGCATGTATTGCAGTATGATATCTACTCCCATAATTTATTTTTTAAACTTTAGCCTCTATACAACACAACATTATTTCCCTGTATTAAAACAGAAACTAGAAAAACCACTGTATGTAGATAACTATGTCTTGTGACAGAAACAAATCCAACCTTCCAGGCAGGCTATGGCAAATGTGAAAGCATTTATTGGTCAGGAGTGTCCACATGTATCTATATCATACAGATATGTATTCAGCTCCCAACACCCATGTGGGTTGGCTCACAACTGCCTGTAACTCCAGCTCCAGGGGATCTGGTGCCCTCTAATGGCCCCAGAGCATCTACACTCAAATGAACATACACACACACACACAGAGAGAGAGAGAGAGAGAGAGAGAGAGAGAGAGAGAGAATTAAACAATAAAAAATAAATCTTAAAATAAAGATAAAGAGCAAGTTTAGCTAAATCCAATGGCATGACCTCGATGTCAGAAGTCAAGATGGTCACGTGACAAGAAAGGAGCCCCTTTTCAGATTGGCAAGCCAGTTAAGAGAGCAGGGTCATCTGTGTGGGAGGAGCAGGAAGTGCAAACACAGTGTGCATTTATTAAACAAATACATGAATCAAAAACTCTTCAGGTTTAGTGAGTTGTGTTCAAATGCTATACTCTTGCCATTGTCCAACACCTCAAGGCATTAGTGGAAAATAAATAATTTACAAAGCGCCTTGGAAATACCAAATGCTAAAATAGCTAGACACGTTTAGACACATGTAGACTTCCCCACTGGATCAGCTGATCACAGACTGATCAGACGCCTCTATCATCCACCAACTTAGCAGCTCCTTGGGGTCTTACACTAAGTCTCACCTTCATACCCTTCTGGGCTCATAAAAGATTCCCAGGAACAGAACCTAGAGTAAAACTTCATTTGTCTCTGTGGGGCTACCAACACCTACACAGCCCCCTGAATTATTTCTATGCTCCAGAAACCTGGGCATGTTTGAACCTTAGGACGATAAAGTCAAGCGGCATAAATGTAGATTCCGAAGAGAGCTGAGCATGCGCGTATGTGAACTACCGCATACAGAGTCGGCACTAATGGCAACCGTAAGTGAAGACTCGCTCCTCTGCCCTGCACTCCATTGCCCAGGGTCTTCAAGCATTTTGTCATTCTCCGGTCGCTGGAGGCCAGCCGGCTATTTGGCACAGTGCTAGATACTGGGGACTCAGGAAAGCTAAGGCAGAGTTACTGTTCTCCATACTGCAGAACGATACACACAATACAGTAGGGCAGGCATGGGGTGACAGGCAGAGCAGGGGTCCAAGAGCAGTGGAGGATACCTTTCGAGACAAGGTCTCTCTGTGCAACAGCCCTAACTGTCCTGGAACTCGCTCTGTAGACCAGGCTGGCCTTGAATTTACAGAGATCTGCCTGCCTCTGCCTTCTAAGTGCTGGGATTAAAGGTGTGAGCCACCACTGCCTGGCTCAAACTTTTCATTTTTAATGTTGACCAACATGTTCACTTTGTCCATTCACTGTAAAGGCCAGTAAAAACGTACGCTGGGTAGATCAGCCATGACCCTGCAAAGATGCTAGCCACCGATAAATGTCAGAGTTTTGTGAACCAAGCTCCTGTCTATATCCCAGCTTTAGGCTTTGTTGTCTCCCTGAAAGGACCCCTGGTCTTAGGTCTGGATTCCTTTTGCAGTCCATGATAAACCACACAACTGAGCATCTGCTGTTTCTTTGACTCATGGTTAATGCTTTACTTTTGTTTTTAATAGAAGTGTTTTATTAGCCCTCACAGAGAATGCGCTAAGTGGACATGTTGACCAACATTAAAAAACGATAAGTTTGAGCCAGGCAATGGTGGCCTACACCTTTAAATCCCAGCACTTGGGAGGCAGAGGCAGGCGGATCTCTGTGAGTTCAAGGTCAGCCTGGTCTACAGTGTGAGTTCCAGGACGGTTAGGGCTACTAAGAGAAACCCTGTCTAGAAAAACAAAGCAAAACAAGTGAGGAGGGGGTAAAAAAAAGTGATGAGTTTGAACATAAAAATTTCTGATTTCTGACTTCTTTAAGACGCAAGAAGACAGTCCTAGTATTAAATCCCCAGTGCCCACAGGTGTGAACTGGGTATAGTTCCCACTTTTAGACCGATGACAGACTAAGCTTCACAGACACGGTTCCCTCCCGTTTCCCACACCGATTTAGCTGGCTTCTCTACTCTGTGGGTAACGACATCACTACACCTTGCCCGGCTCCCTCTCTGTCCAATCTAAACAGACTCATATAGTATAGAGGATTCTGGGCTGGCAAGATGGCTTAGCAGGTAAAACAGCTTGCCAGCAAGCCTGACAACCTGAGTTCAGTCCCCAGGGACCATGTTGTGGAGGAAAGAAGCCAGTATGTCCTCTGGCCTCAGCGTGTGAGGCGCCAGTGCCTCAGGTAAATAAGTATGGAAAAAAAAATACGTAGTAGAAAAGAGAAGATGGCTCAGTGGTTAAGAGCTCTGGCTGCTCTCGTAGGGGACCCAGGTTCAAACCTGAGCATCCACACGGCAGCTCACAACTGTCTGTAACTCCAGTTTCAGATATGAGTGAACCCCTCAAAGAACCTAATAGCAGTTTGCATAGCATAGAAAAAGATACACACCTGAGTTGGAGTGATGGCTCAGCCCTGGCTCCTCCTGCGGAGGACCTAGGCTGAATTCCCAGCATCCGTACAGTCACTTACAATTGCCTGCGGCTTCAGTTCCAGGGCATCTGATGCCCTCCTCTAGCCTCCAGCTGCATTACATGTAGAGTACAGAACATGCATGCAAGGCAAAATACACAGACATGGAAAATAAAAACTACTGTATATCCAGAAATCAATGTAACTTTAAGGGCAATTTATTTGAAAAGAAAATAAAAGCATACAACGGCATAAAAGAAGCCCAAGAAGAAGAGGAGGGAGAAAAGAGACTCGGATTCAAAAGAAGAAAAGAAAAGCAACTCAAAATAGTTGCTCTTTCTGGGTAGGATATTTATTATCAAGCAGAATTGTAAGTTTAATAGGTTGCCCATCAACAGCCCAGCCGTGATTTTTTTGCAGAACTTAACAGTCGAGTAAAGTATAAAGCAGCTAGAATAGTCAAGAATATCTTGACAAGGGCTGGAGAGATGGCTCAGTGGTTAAGAGCATTGTCTGCTCTTCCAAAGGTCCTGAGTTCAATTCCTGGCAACCACATGGTGGCTCACAACCATCTGTAATGACGTCTGATGTCCTCTTCTGGCCTGCAGACATATACACAGACAGAATATTGTAAACATAATAATAAATAAATATTAAAAAAAAAGAATATCTTGACAAAAAAGAAGGGATCTAAGACCATATAAGCCTGCAAGATGCGTTATCAAGGTGGCTAGAAAGACGGCTCAGCAGTTAGGGGTGCTCTTCCAGAGGCCCTGTGTAGCACATCCCACGTGGTGACTCACAACCATCTGTAATCCCAGTTCCAGAGGATCTGATTACCTCTGTGGGCATTACATGCATGTGGTACACAGACACACGTGTCAGCAAATTATCCATACACATGAACTAAAAATAAGTCAACACAGGTCTTCTTAAAGATACGTTATGAAGCATCGTGATTTAAACGCTGCAGTACAGACATAGACAAATGGGCCCCTGAAAGAGTAGAGAGCCTAGAAACAGAAACACGACTATATAGAAACTTGCCATCTCAGAACTGGCACCAAATTCAGGGGGAAAAGAACATTTTCCTCGATCGTTGACACTTAGCTGAGCGCGGTACAACACATCTCTAATCCTCAGAAGGCAGAGGCAGGCTGATTTCTCTCAGTTTGAAGTCAACCTGGTCTACAGAGTAAGTTATAGGATAACAAGGGCTACATAGTGAGACCTTTTCCGTGCACCCCCCCCCAAGTGACATTGTCGTGCCTATCTGTCTGTATGGTAAAGGACCCCTGCCACTGCTTTCCAAAAGAAAACCCAAATAAGAAAAAAGCAAAACTCCAGTAAATATTTTTCTTTTCCTTTCATTCATTTATTTTTTTTATTTATTTTTGGTTTGCTTCTTTGTTTTTTCAAGAAAGGGTCTAACTATGTCGTTCTGACTGTCCTGCCTCTGCCTCTACCTCCCAAGTGCTGGGATTAAAGGCGTCCGCCAACTACACCTGGTTTCCAGTAAATGTTTTTAGAGATTTTTTTTGAAGAAAGCATTCAAGGAGGGCGCTTGATGATATGAGTAGAAAAAGTTTTATAAGCAGGTACAAGAAATACAAACTATACTAAATAATATTAAACTTGGCTACCACAAAAAAAAAAATGGGAGAAGAGTGGTTTTTTTTGTTTTGTTTTGTTTTTTTTTTTTGATTTTTCGAGACAGGGTTTCTCCGTAGCTTTTGGTTCCTGTCCTGGAACTAGCTCTTGTAGACCAGGCTGCCCTCGAACTCACAGAGACCCACCTGCCTCTGCCTCCCGAGTGCTGGGATTAAAGGCGTGCGCCACCACTGCCAGGCGGGAGAAGAGTGTTTAAGGCCTGGGAAGAACCTCCACCGAGAGTAGCCCCCGCCTTTTTACTTCATTGGTGGTATTCAGCTGGTACTTGAGGGATGGGAGAGGTTCAGACCACCGTGAGGAGATGTGGGCAGCAAGATGAGCTCTCACTCCGCACCCCTCAGCCAATCTCAGTCTCTGATTGCTAGTCATTTCCCCAAAGCCTCTCCAATCCTGCTGCTCCAACTGTCTTGCTTGCTCCTTCCTCTCCTGCTTCTGTGCTGCTGGGGATGGAACTCATAACCTTGGGCATGCTGGGTAAGTGCTCCACCACTGGGCTATACCTCCAAACTTGCACCCCTCAAACCTACTGCCAGTTCTTCACCCATATCTATTCTTCCTGGTTTTGGAGTGCTTACAACGCAAAGACAGTGTTACCCTCATTTTACAGAGAAAAAAACAATGGTCAAAGGGGCTTGTGAACTTAGCCAGAGTCACAGGGGAGAATTCTGTGAAGAACGCGGAATTCCTCTTATTTGGGCTTAAAATACTGGTATCAGCTTGGGTTCATCTCCTTCTATTGCTTTAGCCAATAAAGCACCAGTTCCTGCAGGTTTTTCCTTCCCAGTATGCACTTCCATTTTTTCCTCCCTCTTCTCTTCCCCTCCTCCCATCCAGGCATGTGGGGGGGGGGGGGTGGCCCGGGTGAGGGGATGGAGGTGAGTGTAGGCCTTACCACCCCTTGCCTGAATTTCAAGTAGGGAACCGGGACTGCCCCATGCTGCTCTTTCCTCATTCCAGCCTGTCCTGCCTTCTGCTAGACTAAACTCGCCTGAATGCCACTTCCATGATGTCATTTCCACAGTCAATTATCCTCAGGCCTCCCTCCTCCCCTCTGAGCCAGGGTTAGAACCACTCTTGACTTCAGAACCCCCCCCCCCCCCCGAATCTGCCAGTCACCCAGAACAGATATTTGGGAAAGAGACGAAGCACACACCCACGGAGGAAAGTTCAGAGAGCACAAATGGAGCATCATTTTGTCACCCACCGCAGCAGCGGAATGGTTTGGTTTTTGTTTGTTTTACATGACACTGCTCAATAGTGGTACAGAAAGATAAATTGGTCCATCATTCCCTTCTATGATGCTATCCGGTTGACCTAGTTAGCCTCTCAGGTACTGAGATAATACACTGACCAAAACCAACCGGGGAAGAAAGAATTTATTTGGCTGGCAGGTCACAATCTATCACTGAGAGAAGCCAAGGCAGGAACCGGAGGCAGGAACTGTGGAGGAGTTCTGCTTACTGGCTTATTCAGCCTGCTTTCCTATACAACACAAGGTCATGTTAATCGTTAATCGAGAAAATGACAATGACTTTGCCAATTGGCATGCCCACACAAATGGGGAACATCTCATGGGGGCCCCATCCCTAGATGAAGAGCTAAAGAGAGAAACCTAATTGGTTACCCAACACCAAACGGTCAGCCTTGAAAACATATATATGTATATATAAGTGTGTGTGTGTGTGTGTGTGTCCATATATGTGTGTATATATGACCATATATATACATGGACAGATTCAGCAGGTTGTATTCACATATCCATCCACTTACATATGTAATTATATATTCTGTATATGTGTGACAATAATCAAAAAAGATGTGAAGTTGAGGTGGGGTGAAGTGCAGTTGGGAGACATGGAAAGGGTTGTAATTCCAGCAGTCGAGGGGTGTAGGTAGAAAGATCATGAGTTCAAGGTCAGCCTTGGCTGGGTAGCAAGGGCCTGTCTCCAGAAAGAAGGAAGGAAGGAAATAAGAAACCGACAGTCTTGCCCTGCTCCTTCCCATCCTTCCCAGGCTACCTGAGCTGTTGGACTCTAATCTGGGCACTGTACCCCCCACACCCTGCTCTCTCCCAGATTATTTCTGTCAGCATATAAAAATGATGTAAAGTTTTGCATCTTGAGAAAGAATATCTGGGCTGGAGAGAGGGCTCCTCAGTTAAGAACAGGAACTGCTCTTCCAGAAGAGACCAGTTTGATTCCCAGGACTCACACCAGTCAGCTCTGAAACACCTGGGACTCTAGTTACGAAGGATCTGATGCCTCCGGCCCCCCTGGGCATCTGCACCCCTGCACATACCCCCTCCCCTCATTCTTCAAAACAGAAAAATAAGTCTTTTTTTTTTTAAGTTCCTTTCTCGGACTATAAAGATGGCTATTGGTTAAGTACACTGGCAAGAGCCCAGATTAGATTTGCAGCACCCATTTAGCAGCTCCTAACCATCTCTAACTGCAGCTCCAGGGAATTCTACCCCTGCTCCCGGCCTCTGTGGGCACTGCACATGCGTGGTGCACACAAATATGCACAGGCAACACACACACGTAGACTAGAAGAAAATCAAATCCTAAAGCATTTTCTTCTCCAGCCACGCTGCTGTGCAGACACTCGCTAAAAAGGAAGCTCCTCGCTGTCTCCACTCGATCACCCCCCTTGTCTCTTTCTGTGACCTTGGTCAGGCTTTCTTCTACACTTCATTAAAGTGGGTGGTTAGCTTCCTTCCTGAGGCTCTCTGAGCACAGCTCAACGCCGCCTGTGAGAAAATGTCTTTTGTCGGTTCCAGAAGTCTCCTGGTTTTCTGATCCCCTCCTGGGCTCCTCCCTGCCCCCACCTCGGTCACTTCCCTCCCCTGCTCTGAAGTCTCCAGTTCTCAGGGCTGTAGACTTCACTCCTCCCTCTGGTCTGGCTGAGCCCACGATATTTGTCTGCAGCCTTTTTGGATTCAACAGCTTTCTCAGTGCTGAGCCCACACGGTTTCAAGTCCTGACCCCCCCTCCCCGTGCTGCAGGTGAATCCTCCCTTTGGGTGTGCAGTAACCATTTTGACCTTACAGTGTATGGAAACCGCCAGAATTCTTGACCGCATCCCCTGTTCACTCTCCTACACACCCCAGTTGTCTACACCACTGGCTTAGAAGCCAGCTTTTCATTGCCCTTCCTCACACAGAACACCCCAGTCCATAAGCAAGCGGATTGGTTCTTCAGAAACAAACAAACAAACAAACAAACCAAAGTGGGTCTCTCCTGTGGCCTCAACACTCCAGTAGGAACCTTTCAGTAGGAGACTCCTCCCACCAGCCATCCTCTTTCCCTGTCTGCCTCTGCCCATGCCACGGGATGACTGATGTCTTCTGTTTCATTTTTTTTCTTGTGATGCCGGGGAGCGGGCCCTGGACCTTGCTCTTGTAAGGAAAACACCCCAGCACTGTGCTACATCCCCAGTCCATCCTGCAGTGGGTGGTTTTGGCCAAGGGTAGTTTTGTTGATTTGCTCGCTTGTGTTTCTGAAATAGGATCACGTGGTACAGGATGGCCTCGAGCTCACTGTGTAGCTGAGGCTAACCCTTCAGATCCTAATCTTCCTATCTCTCCCCATCACGTGTGAGGGTTACAGGAGTATACCACCACACTCAGCTCTCCAGCAGATTGAGTTATTATTTTAGATGGATGTAAGTGTATTTTATATGTTATGAGTGTATCTAGGAGAGGCCTTGGGATCTCTTGGAACTGGAGTTACAGGCAGTTGTGAGCTGCCTGATGTTGGTTGGTATTGAGAATTGTACCCAGGTCCTCCGGAAAGGCAGCGTGTGCTCTTAACTGCTGGGCCCTCTCTCTGGCTCTTTCTAGTGGCTTTTGAGCAGTGGAGAACACACCAAAGCCTTAATCCTTATGATGCCTAGGGACAGGGGAGCGAGGGTCTGGGTCCCCGCCATTTCTCTTCTGCTTGCTTACTGCGCACTGGCCACAGAGGTCTCCTTCCTCCTCTTCTTCTTTTTCAGACGTATTTATTTGATGTTTCTGAGTGTACCACATGCATGCCTGGTGCCCACAGAGGTCAGAAGAAGGCATTGGTTCCCCTGGAACTGGAGTTAGTGATGATCATGAGTCACCATGTGGGTGCTAGGACCTGAACCTTCTTCTGTGAAAACAACACTCTTTCTGCTTGGCCCTGCTCAGAAGCCACCTCTGAAAAGAGCTGTCCTTGTTCGCCCTGTCTGCAACAGCCTCCTCTGACCCTCCTTCCTCTTGCTCTCTTCAAAGGCTTTGCTGTAAACTAGACTGGGAAGCTTCTGGAAGCAAGGGTGTGCGACTTGTGTGCCTCCTATGGTCTCACCAGTATCTAAAGCTGTCTGGTGCATAAAAAGGGGCTTTCATAGGAATGAACAAATTACTTCTTCAAAAGTCTAGTTTCGAAAAGATTAAAGGGGCAGGGGAACTCTCAGGGACCGAGTGCTGGTGTCAGTCCCTGGGTTTAATTGGGAGGGAAGACAGAAGGAAGACTAATAAAATAGCCTAGGAGTAAGGGAGTTGCCTGACAGTCCTTCAGGCTGCCACTCAAGGGCCACCTCCTCCCCATGAAGCCTTCCTGAGGTACTAACTTGCGTTCTTGTTGGCTGTCTGTTTGCCAGACTCGGACTGATGGGAGATTCATACCAAGTAAATACTCGGTGACAGTACTTGGTGTGGATGCCTGTGTCTCAGAGCCTTTCAGGGGAGTCTGGAAACTCCCCCTGGTAATGGAGAACTTCCATTACCCCGGCCTGTGGAGTACTGAATACTAAGTACTTACATCTACCAAGCACTCACTACCACAATGCGTATATATTGAGTGGGAATGGCTTTCATTTTATATCAATACTGGGGGGAATAAAATACAGACAGAGTAAATAAGTTGTCTAGAGGGCTAAAGTGTGGATTTAAACACAGCTAGCCCAAGCTCTTTACTCCCATGTTATAGCACATGACAAGCCACATGGCAAAGGACCCTATTCCACGAATATGCTGTAGATTAAACTGCTTCTTCTTGGTCATATCGCCTAATACTGGGGAGTCTCTGTTTTCTCAGTGCCAGGGGGACAGGATAGTCCCTTCTGAGTGTTTGGAAGCATCAAGCTGTGGCCAGGGTACTGCAGAGCGCTCGGCTCAGGACAGGGCAGGCGTGGGGCAGATGCTGGTTAGCGAGCGAGCGAATGACCTGCTCCGGAGTTAGGCAGAGCACAGAATGTCTTCTGAGAGCCTAGGATAGGAAGGCGCTGGGCTTCCTGCAGCTGTTTCTTTGTCCTCCGGAGCCACTAATCTAAACATCTCTCTCTCTCCCCCAGGAATTATTTTAGGACCGGGAAACAGCACGCTGTTTATTGAAAGAGTCACAGAAGAGGATGAAGGTGTCTATAGGTGCAGGGCCACCAACCAGAAGGGCTCCGTGGAAAGCTCAGCCTACCTCACCGTGCAAGGTAAAAACTGGCAGTCTGGACACCTGCTTCCCTGCAGGCTTAACTTCCCACCTCCTGGTCTCCTCTGGCAGCCCAGCGGCTCCTTTCCCTACCCCTTTCTCTGTCCTGGACACTACTGACACTCTGACTCTGTCTGGAAGCAGAAGGTGGCTGTCCTCGGGAGCCCCCAGCCCAGCATTCTCAGCAAGGGAAGTACTTCCAGGAAGAAGGGAGCCTGGCGTGCTGACACTGTGGGATGATGTGACTCACAATGCCCCTAGGGGTCCACATCTGTGAGAAATCAGGCCAGGAAGAAAGGAAATGGGGGAGGCGCCCTCTGAAATTGTTCCTCTCTACCCCACCCCCTTTTCTGAGTCCTAGAAATTAAACATGAGTTACTTTTTCCTTAGCTGGTTTTTAACATGAAGAGACACAAAGTAGTCTCAGAAGCAACACATAGAGAACATGGGCATGGGCGCCTCTTAGATACCACCATCAACGAATGAGTGGCATGGGAATGTGTTCAGTAGCCATTCCACAGTGCACAGCGGTGGACGTGAGAGCGTGTGGCTGCTTCTTGGGAGACGCCAGGCTGAAGCTAGCCTACCACAAATCCATGCATGCAGAAAGAGGGCAGTGGTCCCCAAACAGCCTGAGGGAATGGTCTTCTGCCTTCCAGATCTTCCTTGTTTTGAGTGAGCCTTCCAGTTCTGCCACACATCAAGGGGGACTGAGCAAGCATCTCGCTTGCACAGCTCCTTTCTCCTCCATCTTTGGCGTGGGTATCAGGTGCGGCTACCGCAGCAGCTCTATCAGGCCCTCAGCCTCCCTCTAAGGTGTTATAACTGACCTGGGTGTGTGGGGCAGTTAGGAAGCTCCCAGAGGCAGGATGCGGTAACTTGGCTCTCACAGCTAGGCAGTGACAGCCCTGGTGAAGAAAGTTCATTTTCTTCAGAGACTCACCGCCCGCCACAGGGCTGCTTTGCCTTGTTGAGCACCTGTTCCCAAGTTCTCTAGTGGGCAATATGGCCTGCAGTGGCTACAGAGCTGGCGCTTTGAGAGAAACCCTGACGTGAAGTAAGAGCGTACACGCCAGCTGTAAATCTTCCCGGGATAGCCTGGGCTTCTGGGGAGCCACGTCACATGGCCTTGTGCTTTATGACATCTATGACCCAGCACTTGCCTGCGCCAGCTCTCCAACGCCTCTCACATAGAGGGTGAGGTTTCGGGGGGTAGGTGTCAGCTCTGTAGCAGGCAAGAATGTGTTGGCAGGTTGACAGTACACAGAACTCAGAGAAGCCTGCACGTATGAGAAGGTCCGTTTTCTTGAAGTGTACTGAGCTGCCTGAATTCATGTGGCCACGGTTGACCACAGTTATCTGCAGATCATCTGATCACTGAACTTGGATTCTCGCCCTTGAATGCATGACTCACGTCCCTGAGGGGCACTGAAGCATCCCCAAGCTGCGGACGTGGTTTCCTGGTATACTCCTATCTTGTCCTATCTTGAGTTTAGGAAATCTAGGCACATGGGTTGTGTCTGTGGCTATGTTTAACAGATTTTAAAGAGGTTCAGGAATCAGTCAGGAAGGAAGCGGTCTGCTCGTTTTATTTCCTTTGAAAGAGGAGTCTTAATACTCAGAGATAAAACAATGTGTTATTTTTGTATCTGAAAAGGATAAATGAACTGTGGAGTCAAAGTGGCTTCTTTAAATAATCCCGGGTTTTGTTTGGTTTGGACTAGACCTTGAGCACGAGTGGCGCGACCACAGTCAAGGTGTTAGCAATCGAGATCATTTCTGAAATTAACATGTTTGGCCCGTTTGTAATCAGAGACGTAACCTAAGCTCCAACCCTTCTCAAGGAGGCCCATGGCGATGTTCCATGCAAGAACTTTTCTTACAAAAAAGAAAAGTTATTGTACTCTAGGACGTTACTGTGCATAGGACAAAGCCCCTCAGAGAATGAATACCATTAGAAGCATCTGTTAAAGATGACCAGTGGCTTGTGAGAAGACTCAAAGGGGCCGCAGCCTAAGCGCCAGACGTGGCGTCACGGTTTGCAAGCGTGGGTCACAGCAACCGCACACTCGCATCTGCTTGAGACAGAACCCACACCGTAGGAAGCAAGGACCACATCCCCTAATTAGATCCCGCGGTTTAAGAATAAAAATAGCTCAAAAAAACAAAACAAAACAAAACATGTGTCTCTGTGTTCTACACCGTGGTCCGTGCTCCATTCCCGGCTCCTCTGACGTGCAGCCTGTCCCCACCCATCTTCCTGAATTCCAAACTAACTTAGGCGTTCATGTTTCTCATCTCAAAGATGCTGGGAATTTTCAGGAGTGTCACAACTAACAAACCATACTCAAATAGATGAATGACCTGTTCCTAATTGTACACAGGAGGCTAAGGGCCCTAAATATACACACTTTTTTTTTCTCTTTTAAACTTTCATCTCCAAACTATAGAATAAACCTCACCTTAGCAGAGATTTCTAAAAATGGTACCAGAGTTCGGTTAGGGTGAGTTAAGACCTTTGTAGATAGTTCTTAGAGCAAAATAATTAGACCCCAAACATTCCCATCTCATTTCTTCTCATGGAAACCGGGCAGACATGAGCAGTATATCCCAGACATCATTAACCTGGTGTTGGGCCCTGGAAAGGCCTGGGCCTGTCAATTATATCTTGTCTTATCAAGCACATGGTACACTGTGTTAAGCGTGCCTACACTAGTCTGCTTCTTTTTTTATTATTTAAATACATAGGTGTTTTGTCTACACATGTGACTATGCACTGAATGCATGCAATGCTTGCAGAGGCCAGAAGAGGGCATCAGAGACCCTGGAACTGGAGTTGCAGATGGTTGTGAGCCAGCAAGTAGGTGCTGGGAATCCCACCCAGGTCCTCTAGAAGAGCTGCCAGTGTTCTTAGCCACTGAGCCCCCTCTCCATCTCCAACCCCACTCCCTACTTACATTTTGCAGCAATCCTGTGAGAAGGTTGTGTTGTTGAAAATAAGAGCCTCCTAGTAAGGCCCACGGGAGGCCAAATAATATCACAGGGCCAGTAGGCTTGGAAGCAGAGTTGAGAATCGGAAATGCTTGCGTCTCTGTCCTCTGCTGTGTCTCCTGTCACATGGCAGGTGGAAGTCATCTCAGCCGTGGAGCATTTCAGGAGCTGAGTCACTTCGGGAGAAATGCCCTCCCTTCCTAGCATCTCAGATTCTGCAGCACCAGGTGGGGGTGTGAACAGTGGCTGGGTAGCCTTTCCCAGGCTGTTCCAGGATGAGGAGAATGTGTCATGGTAAAATCTGAAGGATTAGTTATTATTAGTGTTGATTAATGTGGTCCTCTACTCCAGCCAAGCTTTCAGTACTACATATTTTTCCCGAGTTTACCGTGAGTCACCTAGATGGTGTCCCAAACCACAGATTCCTGTTTGGCTTAAGGGGCAGGGTAAGTTCTGGAACCAAAACTCCCTGGTGATTTCCCT
This sequence comes from Microtus oregoni, assembly GCF_018167655.1. Lineage (NCBI taxonomy): Eukaryota > Metazoa > Chordata > Mammalia > Rodentia > Cricetidae > Microtus > Microtus oregoni. The sequence continues at coordinate 9,676,242 of NW_024543088.1, read as the reverse complement.
CTTGGGAACCCACCAGTTGCCTTCTGTGAGCTGATGGCTCTGTGGCCTGTGGTGCTGGCCGGCTGTGACCATACAGAGCCACGTGCCAGGCCAGTGTGCGGATGCCTAGCTACAGTGAAAACACCTAAAGCCTGCCTGGTAACTGTCCCGCAAAGGCGAGTTGCCAGTGCCACAGCTCAGGCTGTGTGCAATGGGCTGTCCATCGCTACCAGAATGGCTCAAGACACCATCAATGCAAACCCTTGACACAATCTACTGCCACTCAGAATTCAGACTGACTGCTGAGTCGCACCCAGAGGGATGACAGGAAGCTTGGGATGACAGCTGGCATGCGTTTGTCTGTGGAGAGAAGTAGGAACCCGTAACAAAAGGCGCCGTTATCTTATAGTTATCTTATACGCTTGACTACATTCTCCTCGACATCCTGAGGGAAAACAGCCACGGACTGTGTCCTTTTCCAGGAAATGATGGCCCCTGAGACCAGTACGCACTCCTAATGATTATCGAGTCCCATCCACGTTGCTCTGGCCCTGGGCAGTTAGGCTATTCTGTGTACTGAACTGATCGCCATTCACCATCCAGTTGGATTTAGCCGGGCTAGTGTGTAGAGAAAGCACCTATGGGCTTCAGCCTGCCGAGCCTGACAGTTCTTTAGGACGAAAGAGATAGGTAGAAGGGGAGAGAGCTATCAAATGAGACCACAGATGCCCCAGAGTCCTGAGATTTATTCTAAAGAGCAGGGAGCACTGCTAGCCCCTGATGAACATTCTCCTTAGCTGTCCTAATGAGTTGACTTCTTAAATATGTGTTTACACACAAGTAGTCCCACTGACAGGAATTTTGCTTGAGTAAGGCCTGTGGAATTAGACTTTAGGGGTCAGCTTCCTGTCGCATGGAATGCGGTGGGAAAATTCTCACAGTCAGAGAGTCAGTGACTTCACATTCCATGAGGGGAACGTGTGCAAAGCCCCTGTGAAGACAGCAACTGTGGCCATCAGCAAGTGTGGCCGTCGGAGGCCACTTCAGAAGGTGCCAGTCTTACCACAGAACTTATCTGCAGCATAAGCAAGTGTAAGTGTGTGTGTGTGTGTGTGTGTGTGTGTGCGCGCGCGCGCGCGTGCAGTTGAAGAAATCCATACTCACATAAATTTTGGCTTACAGTTTTCCCACTCTGGGGATGTATAGTGAGACTGAAGGGCAAAAGAAGATATAAGACTTAAGCATTTAAAATTTTAAATTAATTTTTAAAATTGGGAACAAGGCTGGAGAGATGGCTCAGTAGTTAAGAGCACTGGCTGCTCTTACAGAGGTCCTGGTTTCGTACCCAGTACCCATATGGTGAGTCACAACCATCTGTGACTCCAGTTCAAGGGGATCCAATGCCATCTTCTGGCCTCCAGATGCTGGTAGATAAATATACATGCAGGCAAAATAGCCATGACATAAAATAAAAGTAAACCAGTCTTTAAAAAAAAAATGTCAGTGTTAGGCAGAGAAGCCAGGGCCTTATCATGCAAAGAATGAGCTGTCCCGCCAGCTTGCCATCTGAATTTGATCCTGGCAGTGATGGAGGACACACACCGGCACCGAGGCAGACGAGGACAGAGTGGACTCCGTGGCCTAGAAAGGAGTGGGGGTGACTGGAGATAGGCAGAGCTGGGGGGACGAGGACCGAAGATGGTTCTTTAGGAGTGGCGGTGGGACGACAGAGGAGGTAATACCTTCGTGAGCAGGGAGTCGAGCAGGCAGGACAGAGACCGCTGCCTCTCTGAAGCCATTAACAGGTTCTCAAAGGCTCAGAAGACGTGAGGAGAGGAGGAAGTGGCAGTACCCTTACAGGCATGGTGGATTAGCCAGCTGGCTTAAAACCGCAGCCCCACCAGCCGCCAGCCGCTCATAGGTAAGGCTTAATCTCTCAGCGCCCTCAACTTCCTCACTCAAGAAGTGGAGAAAATCCAGCTCACAGCGTGGTAAAGCGGTAAAGCGTAGGCCAGTCCTCAGAAGAGTCCCCAGGACAGAATGCACTCGGTCAGCTGTCACTCACAGGTTTCCAGAGCAGATTTGCTATATTTCCCTGCAGGTCACCTCACTGACTCCAATTGCCTGCGGCATTGCACTTAGTGAACTCATTAGCCAGAAGCTCAGAGCGCACACTGCTCCAGTCCCTTCCTGCGCCTCCCATCACACCGCCATCTACACAGTCACCTCCCATGACCACTCCCATGATGCTCTTCCCCGCTTCCACGTGGCCCAGTCAAAACCTATTTAAAATACATCTTCCAGAGGGGATTGAATCTCTCAAGTTCTGACGCATTTTCAAATCTCTTTTTTTTTTATTTATTATGTGTACAATATTCTGTCTGTCTGTATGCCTGAAGGCCAGAAGAGGGAGCCAGACCTCTTTACAGATGGTTGTGAACCACCATGTGGCTGCTGGGAATTGAACTCAGGACCTTTGAAAGAGCAGGCAATGCTCTTAACCACTGAGCCATCTCTCCAGCCCCTTCAAATCTCTTTTGCTGATTGTGGCGGGCACATGCCACAGCCCATGTATGGCTATTGGAGGCTAGCTTTGTGGGAGTTGGTCTCTCCTTCCATCTTGTTTTGGAGGCAGGGTCAGTCTGTCTTGCTTCAGTCGCTATGCTGAATATTTCACACGAGGCGGCTTGTGAGATTCTGGGGGAGTCTCCCCTACTTCTCCCCCACCTCAATCTCACCCAGGAGTTCTGGGAATGGCAGGTGTGTGCTACCACGGCCGGCTTTGCACACGGATCCCAGGAAATGAAACTCAAGTCATCAAGTCTGCAAACACCTTTACCACCCAAGCCATATCCTCAGACCTCTGAAGTAGTTAAAAAGATTGGTTTCCGGGATAGGAATGAAGCCTGCATGGTAGAGCACTCACCTAGCAAGTCCGAGGCCCTGGGTTTGGTCCCCAGCACTACAGGAACTGATTATAGTGGCACACACCTATAATCTCGATTTTGAGAGGTGGAGGCAGGAAGGTCAAAGTCACCCTTGGTGATCTACGTGAGTTTGAGGCCCACTTGGGATACGTGCGTGAGAGACCCTCTTTTCAAAGGATAAAAAATAAAAAAGTAAGGCCGATGACCTCGTGTTTCTCTGAGACACTTGGTTTGGCTCGCGGGATTCTTGAATGTTCTTATGCTCCTTCACTCATTTTCCTGTCTCCTCCAGTACCTACCGTTGCTGTAGAGAGCTTAGTTGAAATAAGCAAAGAACCCCGGAGTGAGGTACTGATGCTTGAAGCTATGATATTGCTGTCGTGTATCCATGGGGTGGGTGTGAGCAGAGACTGACCAGCAGATTCTCCCATCGTGCCTAAGGAGAACAAATATCACCCTAAATTCCTTTGTCAAATCAAAGGAGGTGTTTCTTCAGAATTCCCAGAGACTTGCCCCTGGACTCTTTAGAAGGGAACCCCTTTTGGCCCAGTGGGCTCTTTCCTAGCTGATCGCTAGGCGCTTGGTTTTTTTTTTTTTCAGGAAGCGTCACGTGACTGAGCTGGGTCTCTCTCTCTCTCTCTCTCTCTCTCTCTCTCTCTCTCTCTCTGTCTCACTCTCTCTCTCTGGCTCTGGGAGGGACATTGCTCAGCTTTTGTGCTCTTAACCCTGGGATCGATGTGACTGGGCAGGCGCATGGGCTTCTCTTCCCTCTCCCTGGTACTATCTGCTGCCAAGGTCAGAAGCCCAGACGCAGGCAGCAAGACTGTGGGTGGTGCAGAGTGACTGCCCCAGAAGAAGCATTAGGGCAATTGTGACTGTCCTTGGGTTTTATTTTTATTTTCAATGTCTGCTTTGAAGAATTTTTTGAGTCCCAAAGGGGATCTTTTATGTCTTTTTTTTTCCTTTAGAATTTCCTCCAGAGCCAATTAGGGAGATTAACAGGGTCCAGATTTAGCACTTTAATGAGCTTTTCCCTGCCTTAATTTCCCTCCATCTTTACTTTCCCCTCTGATTTTTAATGAACCGTTTCTGAGAATACCATTTCCAAACTCGGCAGGATTTCTAGAAAGTACTCTGGGCGTGAGTTCACGGCGTGTCTTAGAAGATGGACTTAGAAGATGACTGGCAGATGCCCAGCTCGTGCAAGCAGAGGCACGTCATTTGAGGGTCTCCTTGTATCGGCATCTTTGCGATTTCTCTCTCCCTAGGCTCCTCGGACAAGTCGAACCTGGAGCTGATCACGCTCACGTGCACCTGTGTGGCTGCCACGCTCTTCTGGCTCCTTCTAACTCTCTTCATCCGGAAGCTGAAACGGGTAAGAACACAGAAAAAAAGATCACTGAGCTGTACGACTCCCCTCTTTCATGCGAGCATGTCCATCCATGTTGCCATTGTTCGCGGTCACTTAGGCAGCCATGTTGTTGAGCTATCATAGGTATAGCTAATGTCACAGGGGCCTCATCCCTAGACAAAGAACTCCGGGTCGCTAAGGCCTAGACAAAGAACTCCGGTTCGCTAAGGAGTTCCGAGAGAGGGAGAACTAGCCTCTCTCAGGGATGAAGCCCTTCACTGATTATCTACTACCAAGTCTCAGCCCTGAAATCATATACACACAAGCAACATTAAACAGACTGAGCAGGTCATATTTGCTCTGTGAGTTCAAGGCCAGTCTGGTCTATAAAGAGAGTTCCAGGACAGCCAGGGGTTACACAGAGAAACCCTGTCTCAACACCCCTCCCCCCAGAAAAAGAAAAGAAATCAAAGGGGACGTGAGATGAAGACCACCCTATTTCCCATGAGTCTATGTGGCACAGCGAGTCCCTCTGCCGGGCTCTCTGGGGACCTTGGAGAGCAATTGCTGCTGTGTGTAGTCTGGAAGGAGACTAACTGGATGCCAGCACACAGCCAAATGTCACACTGTAACTGCGTAGGTGTAAGGGATAGCGGACCAAACCTGGACATGGTGGTACACGCCTATAATCCCAGCAGTCAGGAGGCAGAAGCAGGAGGATTGCAAGTTTGAGGCCAACCTGAACAACATAAGGAGACCCTGTTTCAAGAAAAGAAATGAAAAGAAGAAAAGAGAAAAAAGAGAGGAAAAGAAAAGGAAAGAATTAACCAAAATGTGGACAGGGTAGTGTGGACTCCAGAGGAAATAGTGTTAGAGGGAGCGGGCATAGAACAGAGCTGAGGCTGCCAAGGCAGGCCAGCACGGGGCTGCTCAGTCCATCTGGGTGGGGCTTTGGAGGTGATACAAAGAGTCTGCTAGCTGAACGCTTTTGTGAGGGCAGAGGAGGTGGTTAAGCAAAGTGAGGCTTTGTATAAAGAGACTGCTGCTCCAGTTAGGAGAGGAGGGAGAGGGGGTTGTGTTTTTTCTGGTCTTGAAGCCTCACCTTGAAGACCAGAGTGAGCAAGAGTTGACCCCCAAGCACTTAGGAAACAGAATAAGCGGTTTGTAAGGAAGAGGTGGGCTAGAGGGTTGAAGTTGGGAGTTCTTTAGGAGGGCGTGGCGACAGGACTCAGAAGGGCAAGGTTTCTGCCATTTTCTAGAGATTTTCCTTTATGGTTGTCCCAGATCTAGTGGCAAACACCTTGCCCAGGGTTTTCGTTCACCCTTCCAAAATGTCAAAGAGGGAGATGTATTATCATTTCCATTTAAAAGAGGAAAACTAAGGTTCCCTGAGGTAATGACATGGGTCCAAACGTCACTATGGGAATTTAGTTTTGAGCAAAGACTGTCTGACCTCAGACTGATATTCAAAATCTTAAGGCATGCACTCTTGGTAGTTGGGATGAGAGAGGTGATGGTGTCAGGAAAAGTCCTAAAATGAGCCTCTCAGCCGACACAAAGAAATCCAATCAGACCAGATTAAAACACATCAAACGCCTGGGTTTATTAGACGGCACACTCGGGTGGCTGGGAGAATGGCAAGAAAAAGACAGAGAAAACACACACACACAACCATGTGTTCTCTTTTCTGGTGCAAGCCTAAATAGCCTAGAGCAGTGGTCCTGACCTTCCCCAGGTGGGGTCAGCGCTTGGCAGGCTGGGAGTCAGAGTCCAAGCCAGGGTCACTGCCAGGCCAGGGCCTTCCAGTCATCCTAGACTTCTTGGATATAGGGATGTTAGAGGGCAGGGCTGATGCCCCCAGCTTAATATTACATTCCAGACTCTTTAGATATAGGAGTGTAACATGAAGCTGAGGTGATATTTATGACCAAGCATCCCAAAATGAATGCCAGGGACTGGAGTGACGCTTCCAATCATCCGAGACTCTTTGGATACAGGGTTGTCACTTTTGACCAAGCAGGTGGCAGCAACCTTCCATGTTCACATAGGACATCAGGCTTTTGGCACATGGAGTGTTTGCTTTGGCCTGATGAGGCCACTGCCGAATAGCCCAAATACTCCTTTCTGGAGTAGCCCAAGGGAAGGGCATGAAAGGGAGAGGCTAAGAGGAAAGCAATGCTTAAGGTAGACTTGGAAGAGAGCAACGGGAAGGGATGACCAGAAAAAGAACACACTCTACCCTGCCACCTTCCCCTCCCTCACTGGAGCAGCAGACCGAACGGGAAGATCTACCACGGATTTAAGAGGGTTCTTACACTGCCAGGATTCCCCGGTGTACAAGCTGGTGGTAGCAAGAGATCATCTACAGTTTGCCTGGAGGAGGCATAGGTGAAAAAGGAGTCTAAAGAAGACGCAGATCCCCATGGTTTTTCTAACCCCAGTGCTAATTCCTCATTGATAAAGGCTGTATTTTATCTCCTTGGCCCCACCTGGGAGAGCCAGTGGTTAGAACAATGGCCGATGTGTACTGATGTTTGCTAGAAGCCAGGTCCTGTTCTAACAGGTTAGTCAATCATTTGGTAACCATAGCAACCCTCTTAGATAAGTACAATGACGTCATCGTTTCACGGATGAGCAAACGAGGTCTAGGGGAGTTAAGCAACTTGCCTGGGTGGCCATTTGGCTGTGTACAAGTCAAATCCAGGCAGTTGTCCTCCGTGCCAAGTGCCAAGTAGCTGCTCGATGCTTGTGTCCCTTAAAAGAAAAAGTATCTGTTAGTATACTTCAACCTCAGGTCTGCGTGGTGGTCCCTCTCGTCTGCCTTATTGAGATAAAAACATTGACTTTCATAGGAGCCACGTGGGGCAAGCTCCTCCTTCGCCTGTTACGTCCCTGACACCTCCCCATACTGCAGAAACCCAAGGTGTCCCTTGCTAGGTTCCAGCTGTTCACCTGCTCTTTAGTGGTTGCCTTGGTGATCTTCAACATGAAAAAGTTAGTCGTCAAAGCTATACTGGGAGCTTCTCCCCTGAGCACCTATAACCTCACACCCGTGGTGAGGGTCCCTAGCTTTTGGCCTTTCGCCCTTGATTGGAGGCTGAGCAAACGTTCTACCCTGAGGTATTTGTCCCACACTCTAATGATAAGTTTTGTACAGAGAGTGATAGTAAGCAAGTGATGGATGAGGTGAGCTGTGACTGCCGGGAGCTGGGTAAGGGCTGAGGAATGCGGTGGGTGTGAAGAGGTGAATAGGAAAGGCAGTCTTGTGTTTGTAGCCCCCCCCCCCCCCCCATCATGCTTCCTCTAGGTTAGGGAAGCAAACTGCAAAGGAGGCCAACCTCGTTTCAATGGAGTTTATGTAACTTGGAGCCAATGGTTCTTTCTACGGAAAACTCATCCTTTCTGTCCCATCCAAGAGTCTGCCCCCAGAAACTCAGTCATCAGCCCCGGAAATGTGTCCATTAATAAAAAAGGAACCTGCGGATGGACTGCAGCTGTCAATCCACTCCTCTGGGATCTGCCACAATGGTTGCTCTCTGGATTTGATTTGTAGTTCCAAGAAACCAAGTGTACGGCGTGTGAACATCTGAACAATGCTCCAGGGGCCTCCGGATGTGTTTACATTTACTCTTCAGCCTTTGAAGCTGTCAGCCTCTGTTTCTGAAAACAGAAAGTCCTTTGCAGGGCTGGAGAGATGGCTCAGAGGTTAAGTGCATTGCCTGCTCTTCCAAAGGTCCTGAGTTCAGTTCCCAGCAACAACATGGTGGCTCATAACCATCTGTAATGGGGTCTGGTACCCTCTTCTGCCCTCCACGGGTACGAGCCAGGCATGGTGTTCTTACATACATTCAGACAAAACACCCATACACATAAAATAAAAATATATAAATCTGGGCTGGAGAGATGGCTGCTCTTTCTGAGGTCTTGAGTTCAGTTCCCAGCAACCACATGGTGGCTCATAACCATCTGTAATGAAATCTGGTGCCCTCTTCTGGTGTGTGTGTGTAGGCATGCAGGCTAAATAAATAAATAAATTATATATATATATATATATATATATATATATATCTTAATTTAAAAAAAATGTCCAGAGCAGCCATGGAAAACTTTCAGTCTCTGTTTAGAATTGTGTTAAATGTTCTTTGTTTTTTAAAGACAAGCCCTCATGTGGTTGGTACAGAACATGGTGTAAGGCGGTAGAGGTCTGGGCACATTCATTCAAGATGCTACTGTTTCTGTGGTCATGTTATGACTTAAGGCAATGTTTCAGAGAAAGCATCTAATTGGACGCTTGCCCAACAATTTCAGAGGCTGAGTCCATGATCATGGTGCCAAGCGAGGCAGCACCGGAGAGCAGCTGAGAGCACACACAATCACACACACAAAAGTTACAGGCGGGTGGGGGTGGGAGGTAGGCTGGACTTAGCCTGGGCTCTCTAAACCTCAGTCCACCCCCAGTGACACACCTCCTCCCATAAACCACACCTCTTAATGCTTCCCGAACAGTCCACCACCTGGGAACCAAATATTGAAAGATGAGCTTACCGCGGCCAAAGCACCACAGTGCGTGACTAGGAAGACCCTCTGCCCTTGGTCAAAGGATGCACAATAGTAGACATTGCAGAATACTGTAACCAATAACTAGGGTCTTAAAGTTGTTTGTTTTCTTCTTGGTGATTCTGCGGGGGTTCTCTATTCCTCAGTCTCCTTCTGAAGTAAAGACGGACTACCTGTCAATCATAATGGACCCGGACGAAGTCCCCCTGGATGAGCAGTGTGAACGGCTGCCCTATGATGCCAGCAAGTGGGAGTTTGCAAGGGAAAGACTTAAACTAGGTAATGTATTTCGTTCGGCAGATTCGCAAGTCTATCAGAGCAACCTATCCCATGCAAAACACTTCAAGAAAAGCAGCGGAGAGCTAGACTTAGGAGTCAACCCTCTAGCCGGCCAAAGAGAAGGTCCGCTGTTGCAGAGACAATAGCGTAAGGCACCGAGAAGCACCCTTGTGTTTAGTTCCTGAGCACTGGGGCTGAGCTGCGGATGCCAGCAGGAGCCCTAAAGATGCCAAGATGTTGGAGTCTCTTCCCCCCCCCCCCCAAGCATAGTCTCCAGCGAGTAGGTAAATGACGGGGGAGAGGAAGAGAGTCCATGGCTTATAAACCCAGGTGCTCTTAAATAGCGGAACCTCTGGGGACTAAACATAGTGCTTAGAACACAATCCATCAGAGTGAGGTTCCGTTACATCCAGCTCTCCGTGCAAATTCACATGTTGTAAAACGCCCTGGGACTCTCCCCAGAGTGTGTGCTCCGGCCCTATGGGAGCACTCAAGTTTCACTTTTGAAGAGCAGAGCCATCTTTTCCAGGTAGGGCAGATGTTGTAAACAGCAGGCCACGGTATTTAACCCCAGTTCCTCTGGCACAGACATAACGATGCGCATGCGCATTCCTCTCCCGCTTTGGCGCTGCAAAACAATTGGAGCCTCAATTGCTCCTACCCGAAACGTTTGGAGCGTGGCTTGTGAAAGTTTTCCACTCGCTCCCGTGTATGCCAGAGTCATTAGTGGTTGGAACTGGGAAAACAGATTGGGAGCCCAGTGTTCTTTGAGTCTGTCACCCTCAGAGCAAGAGAGCTGGCTGTTCTGCCATTGTGACTCTCTCTTCACAGGCAAGCTCTGCTGGGGTGGTGGTGGTGACAGAGGAGGTGGCATGGTTTCTCTAGGTTCTCTCTTAGTTCTTGAAGTCATTCTGCTTACAGGGAAAGAAAAGCATCAATGTAGGTCCTGTTTGGCTTGGGGAAAACATTTGAAAGTCAGCTAAAAGCTGGAGAAAGCCAGAATCGGCTGCTTGGGCGTTGGGGGTGCGGTTGAGGGAGTTCTATTAAATAGGGAGCAGTTAAATACAGGTAGCACATTGGATGAATTCCTTCTGCGAGGCTGAGTTTCAAAGCAGCTCGCTGAGCCCCTCAATGACCTTGGCACGGAACACAGCATCGTTTCCCCCACAATCAGGAGCTGTTCTCAGGCCCTGCTGTTTTCCAAACTCATTAGCTTGGGATTAAACATGCTTCTTCCAGGACAGGATACATGAGTGCTCCCTGCCAACTCCTGAGCCCCCTACCCCAACCCACCCCAACTCCTCATTCCCACTCACACCCCCCTAGGCTGTTCCCGAGTCTCCAGAATTCCCTCCGGCTGGGCTGGGGGATACAGGGGGAAACGGGACACTCACACAACCACATTTCATAAGATTCTTCTTGTGGAAGGTTTTTCTTGGTGAGTACTTCGTTAGGCAGGGGGCCTCAGCTGTGATTTGGCCACTGTCCATCTGAGGGTCTCTGGTTGGTGAGAACGGGTGGCAAGCTTTTTAGTGCACGGTGTGGCCGCAAGACAGGGAAGAACGGTCCTCTGATTAACGTGGGAGCGGGGAGGCCCCAGACTTCTTGGTTCTGGTTAGCCAAAGAAATGACAAAGTGATTTGAAATCATGGCTGGCCGCAGTAAGTAACCAACGTTGCATCTAAATTGCATCTAAATTGGTGGAGAAGGAAAAAAAATGGCTCAATAGGCAGTGTTACATTGAGGTAAAAAAAAAATGTAAGAAATGCACAGACCAAGGGGCGATTTTCGTGGCTTCTACTCTCTCTGTTGGCTACTGTGCCCAGCCTTGTAGGAGGCAAGCCGGAAGTTTGCTACTTGGCTGTTCAGTTGGAGCTCGGTGTTGTTCGTGGGCTTGCTGAAATTGGGAAGAAAAGAAAACTCCTTGGCTCCTTCACGATTTCCAACTAACCCCGGAGAGAATGCAACACCTATAAATGTACAGGCACTGTCTGACATCGTAGTCTGTTTCTAAGCAAGTGATAGACAGGGGAAGTTGTCTAGCGTGGAAAAGCACGGAGGGCGTCTGGAGCTGGGCCATTTCAACAGCCAATAAGATCAGTTCCCTTCATTGCCCAAGAGGGATGGCATCAATTAGTTAGATTTGTCACAGAGACCAGAGTAGCTGACGGACACTTAGGAAGGGAAGGATTTGTTGTTGCTGATGATGGTTTCAGGAGGTTCCGCCCATGGTGGCCTGGCATCGAACTCATGCAGAGAGCGGCCTGGTGGCAGAAGCCTGTAGGCATGGCTGCTCCTCACATCACAGAAGATAGGAAGTGGAAAAATAAAGGTCATGGATAACCCATCCCCCACCCTAGGGAAGAAACGCCCCCTAGTGACCTCTACCCTCACTCCCACCCCAGATAACACCACAGCTCTTGATAAAGCCCTCATCAGACACCTGGATCTAGGAGGACCTTTCACATGGAATGCATAATGCGGGACCAAGGGCATGCGACCTTGCACCCTTTCTAGGCCGGCTAGGACTCTTCATGGCCATTTTGGTACTAGTGCATTGTGTGACCATGACCTGACGTTCTGAACTTGTGTGTGGCATTCCAGACAGCGCGGTGTTTGAGGGAAAGAAAATTTCAGGCTCGGGAAGTTCAGAGTGAACGAGTCCGGCCGCAGCTAGAACCAGGGCTCTGCAGACTGACTCCAATGCATGAGATGATTCAAGAGCCCACAGTAACTTCCTGTTGTTTTAAGGGGCTGCGACCTGCCCGCTGAGCACCAGCTTGTACCCACTGATGGAAGCCGAGCCTCCAAACGCTGGCAACACAAAGTGCCTCGTGGCAGCCCAGCAGGGAATGTGTAGGTGGACCCTGGAGAAAGGCAGGAGACTTTGGGATGTGTGGAGAGATTATTGGGATATTTCTGGGCTCGGGAGGCTTCACATCAGGTGGTGGAATACAGCCGAGGGGCATTATTCTTCTACTCTGGAAAAGCTAAAAAGCTAGGAATAACTTTTAACCAAAATATGCTTTTTTTTTTTTTTGAGACAAGGTTTCGATGTAACAGCCCTGGCTGTCCTGGAACTCGTTCGGTAGACCAGGCTGGCCTTGAACTCAGAGATCCATCCACCTGCCTCTATCTTCCGAGTGATGGATTTAAAGGTATGCGCCACTACCTCCTGGCTTTTTTTTTTTTTTAAGTCATAAGGCCCCTGAAGATCTCTTCCCCCCACTAACCTTGACACTCGGTACTTTGGGAGCCACGGGTTACTCTTCTGTTTTAACTTAAGAGTCCACTCTGGCTCAGACCATTTTCCCTGAAGACGGAATGAGGACAGGGTGGCTGTCCCTGTTGTGTGCTCTAGCAGAAATCAGGTTGAGCAGCTGCCAACAGTACACATTTGGCTTTGAAAAACCATGTCATCTCCTGGGTGGCCCCCACCAAGCAGAGCGTGTCCCAGGAGACAGCGCTTGTGATGACGCTTGTCACTGAAACTGCCCAGGTCCTAATTGGATACCTCATGCAGGGCAATAGCCTTGAAGCTGCAGCAAGATGCCGGGTCTTAGCAGTCATGCAAGCACTAGACAAGACTGTGACGTGACAAGTGCTTCATCATAAAACTTACGAGAGGATAAATAGACAGATAGATGTTAGCTACATATATAGAGATATGTATATGGAGATAGAAGATAGATAGACATATAGATACACATATATAAATATATATGTATATAAGATAGAAGATAGACAAATAGACAAATGGATACATATAGAGAGATATGTATATGGAGATAAAAGATAGATACATATATACATATATAAATGTATATGTATATGAGATAGAGATAGAGAGATAGATTAGATAGATAGATAGATAGATAGATAGATAGGGAGATAGGGAGATAGGGAGATTGACGTTAGATAGACAGACAGACAGGTACTTGGAAGGCTAATTAACTAAGGGCGCATTACCAGGGCGATTTGAGGAAGGAAACTAGGATGGAAAAGAGAATGAAATTAACCTTCTAACAGGTGAGATTTTCTTTTGACCAATGACATTCTATTATTTCTGTCCCTCTCACCCTTCCCTGCCCCTGAGGACCCATCACCAGAGGAGCCAAAAAGAAGTTGACTTTCTTGATTTGCTCTTCTCACAGCATGCCAAGCTAGGGACCATCGGTTTCCTATGGCTCTGTTTAGCTTCCTTATTGTGAAAAGAGAGCTCTGAATAGAACAGGTAGTTCAAGTATTCCGGGGGTGTTCTTCCTAAAGGGCCTCAGCTGCCCGATCTCCACTCCAAGGGCTCTTTAGTTACTGCCCACAAAGTCCGAACAGGGCTCTCCATTCTGCTGTAACTGGACAGGGCCTCCTTTACACCAGTTACCACACCAGGTACTTGATGATTCAGACAGCGTCCTTCCCTCTCTGAGTCGCGCTGGCTCATTTAAGGGGGGGGGGGGGGAGATGTGTATTAAACACTATAGCGAACCATTACAAGCACCGTGAAAGATGCCCTGCTTTCTTAATGCTTTCTTTGAGCAAGCATCTCTCTGGGGTTGAAGCAAATTACTACCCGTGTTTGATGGCTCATGTTCGGAAAACCACAGGGGCTTGTCATGATCTTATAATCATATATTAGCTACCGGGGGATGCTCTGACCTGCACGGAAGCCTGAGAAACAACCACGTGTTTGTTCTTAAGATATGAGGCACTGTTACTCCCAGAGCAGTCACCACCATTCATCCTTTCTGCAGCAAACAGGAGTGACCTCAGTGGCAAGAAAGAGGGCTAGGAGGACCTTGGTCATGAAACAGTTAAAGAAAAACTACCCGGGTTTGGTATTTCCTCCCTACAGCAAGACTCTATGGCCACTTTCCTTCTTTGAATGCTCTAGAAGCTTAGACTAGTCTTGGAGGATGGGGCAGGGATGGGGTGGGGGGCTCAGAGGCAGAGGAAGGGACGAGAAATGCGCTCACTTGGCCTCCGTAGGGGTCAGTCCCTGGCGGAATCCCTTCAAAGATGTGCACCCCACATAACACGTACAACACGGCATTTCCTTCCTGGAAAGGACTCAGACTCGCGGTTGGCTTTGCAAACAAACCAAGACCTTCCTCTATTGTAGGCAAATCGCTCGGCAGAGGGGCCTTTGGGAAAGTGGTCCAAGCATCTGCATTCGGCATTAAGAAGTCACCCACCTGCCGGACTGTGGCTGTGAAGATGTTAAAAGGTACAGATGCGGATGCTGTGCTCTGGCTTCCGGTGACCTTTCACCCTCTGCACTCTCTACATGTTGGCACAAGATTAATGTAGCCTAGGAACAGACAAACTATTTCTGCTCCAGCCAGGGCTTCTTTCTTTCTTTGAGGACTTTCAGATTGAGCTACAGTAGCTCAGAATAAACCTTGTCAATGGAACAATCCAGAACCGTCCATAGGAAAGCGATCTCTGTCATCCTAAAGTCTTTCTTTTCTCATAGCTCAGACGAGACCCCCAGGGGTGTACATCTATTCCCCTCACAGGTTCAGAAGGCTAGGGCTGTCGGGGTTCACTGTGGTTGTCAGGAAATGGCACACTTCACCAATCCCAAAGGTTCGGCCTGGGTTTGCCCTCACTATAAAGCAGAACTAAAAAGCTGGAGAAAATTAGTTGATCAAAATTTGATTCTATGATGCTGTCAAGCCTAGAAAACATTCCTTCTTTATAAGAAACAACTTTTTAAAAAAGAATTTTATATAAGAGGTGAGAGGAAGGACCAGATGACATTGTGACTTACAGCAGCTGCCACCATGCAGACTGACAGAAAGACTCAAGGAGAAGCGTAGAAGCCAAACTCTGGAGAGTCAGACATCCTTCTGTAATGTAGGAAGGTTCCACGCCTTCGTGTATGATGAAATAGTCACATTGTACCTCATATCAGGATTTCAAAACCAAGAAGGAGGAAGACCCAAAAAAAAAAAAAACCCTCAATGCAATCTGGCTTTCCAAAATCTCCAAGACGGTGGGCGAATTTGTGTTTGGGTTTTGTTTTTGTTTTGAGAAAGGCTCTTGTGTTGCTCAGTCTTGCCTTGAACTTCTGATCCTGCTATCTCCACCATGTTTTGCTGAGGGATTTTTGAGGCAAAGGGATGTGTATATGTAGCTCAGACTCCAGGAGAGAAGAGGTTCCCAAACCCTCGTTCTTCTTTCCACATTTACATCATACTTTGGAAACCTCCTGTAAGCATGACTTTTTCCACCTCAGAGGGGCTGTGTTCATCAGCGGAAGACAGATGAGCAGCTGTTAAGGAAGGAGGGGGAAGCAGGACAATCTACCATAATATCCCACAACCCAGAGTGTGCTCTTTGACACAGTGGGTGACTATAGGGTACTATATTTTATTTGTTATTTTTAAATTTTTTATTTATTTTTACTTATGTATATATGTGCCTGCTTGCCAACAGCGCACTGCATACATGCAGTACCTATAGTGGTCAGAAGAGGGAGTTGGAGCTCCTGGAATTGGAGCTACAGGTGGTTGTGAGCTGACCAGTGTGCATGCTGGGAACTGAACCCAGGTCCCCTGAAAGGGCAGCAAGCACTCATAGCAACTGGGCCACCTTCCAGTCCCCCCCACCCCAGCACAATAATTTTTTATATATTTTATAAGGAACCAGAAGAAAGAAATCTAAAAGTTTTTACCATCTCCCAAAATAAATAAATAAATATTTAAGGAGAGGGAATGTTAATTTCTGGATTTGGTCACTACACACCATAGATATATCCAATATCATCGCATACCCCATAAATACCCACACTTATATTGCCCATCTTGGCATAAGGAGTTTGCTTGGGGTGGACTGCCCAGACGATAGTGGGTGTTTCTGCGAGAATTCCATCAGGGCCAGCGCTGTCCTCTACCCTAGATTCTGAGAACTGGCATCAGCGTGGCTTCTGCTGGAGACAGCATCGGGCAAGGCACTTTAGCAGAATCAAGCTGGGCCGTCTTTTCTGTTTACTTGTTTTTGTTTTTTGAAACAGGGTCTCTCTGTAGCCCTGACTGTCCTGGAACTCACTCTGTAGACCAGGCTGGTTTCTATCTCACAGAGATTCACCTGCCTGTGCCTCTCAAGTGGGGAGATTGAAGGTGTGCGCCACCACCCAGCCTGAGCCACCTTTTTTTTTTAATCAAATCTTGTGAGATGCAGTGTTTCACACACACACACACACACACACACACACACACACACACACCATTGCAGATGAGGAAAAGTGGCTCAGAAAGTTTGAACTGTCTGAGCCACAGGTCCCAGCTTTTTCTCCTTGCCAAACTGAGCCAACACTGTGAGGAATTATTAAGTTATAAGAGAGAAGATCTAACTTGAGATTGTTTTCAAGGCCAATCTCTTCTACATAATCATGTGTGGAATATATTTATAAATTCAAGACTGGAGAGACAGCTCTGTAACTAAGAGCACTGACTGTTCTTCCAGAGGACCTGGGTTCAAATCCCAGTGTCCACATGGCAGCTCCCAACAATCTGTAACTCCAGGGGATCTGACGCCCTCTTCTGGCCTCCACAGGCACTAGGCACACATGCAGTACACACACATATGTGCAGGCAAAGCAGTCATACACATAAAATGAAAATAAATTGATCTTTATAAAGCCATCTTGTTTTCATTGCCAGCATTGATAGAAAAAAAGATTTCTACACCATCCATGCTATAGAATTCCTAAGAAAAAAAAATTAAATAAATAAATAAAAAGAAAGAAAGAAATCAACTGATTTCTCAAGCTTTCCTACTTAAAGTAGGTTACTCTCTGTTCCAGGGGAACCAGAAAAATCACAATGTCAGACAAAGGACATAACCAAAAGTCCTTCCAATGTGCTCCCGAGATAAATTTAAACTTTCTAGTCCTCACACTCAAATGAAAAAAATGTCCAAAATGAGAAAACTAATCACACTGTTTATTTATCCAAAAATATTTGCTGAGCAGCCACTGTAAGCCAACGCCCACCCCAGTGAGGCTTTTGAGTTTATCTGGTTATTATTAAAAAATGATTCCATCTCATAAAATACTATATCAGTATCAACCACAGTGTTAAGCACACACAGCTCTGACCCGCTTCCAGGACTGTCTGTCCTGCAGAAGCTTTTGCATGCACGCGCGCTCACACTCGGGCTGTCTACTGGAGCTTTGTTGGTCATAGTAAAAATTCTTATAATAATAAAACTCGGGGCTGGGGCAGTAGCTTGGTGTGTGCGCAGTGCTTGTCACCCAACCATGAGGTCCTGCGTTTTCGTCCTCGAAGCTCTAGACCACAGAGAGATTCTCTCTCAAAATACATGGTAGACGGATCCTGAGGCATGACAGCTGGGGCTGTCCTCGGGCCTACACACACACACAAGTGCACGCACACACACAACTGAAGACTGTCTGTGTCAGAAGCAACACATCCGTCTGTTAAAAGCAGTGAAAAAAGGCAGAGAGATGACAGTGGTGACGAGCTCGCCTTGTCCTGGCAGAGCACCCGAGTTCAATTCCCAGTGCTCACATAAAATAAAAATAAACAAGGCTTTTGTAAAAATAGGGAGGAGAAGAATTCTTGATACTGAAAGGGGGGGGGAGAAAAAATGTGTGTGTATGCATGTGTGTGTGCGCGTGTGGGTGTGTGAGCATGTACGTGTGCATGTGTGTGTATGTGTGTGTGTGAGTATGTATCATGAAAGTCAGTTTCTCTTCTTCCACACATGGGTCCCAAGGGATCGAACTCAAGTCCCTCAAGCCTCATAGCCAGCCCTCAGTGGGGATTTGTAAACGCACATGGAAAGGTGGTCTGAAGCTCAAGCTGGTAGCAGGCTGCTCGGGTGACTTGCACTTTTTACTCTAAAGCCTCAGACTTCTCACATCGCTTTTGGGGGGTTTTGGAGGGGGTTGGTTTTTTTTTTTTGGTTTTTGAGCTTTGCTGTTGAATAGTAAACTCAAGGCTTTGCATGTGCTAGAGACATGTTCTGCCACTTTGCTGTAACCTCTTACATGCACACGCATGCAGACACGTATCCACACACATGCACATGTGAACATACACATGCACACACCTACACACTCTCTCTCACACGCCCCTACTCAGACCTCCATACTCTAATTCATACTGTTGGAATATTTTACAGGAACCCGTTTTAGTATTTTTTAACACACCTAAAATTATGAGGGCCTTAAAATGGATGATAGGATAATGGATACAGGAGGAACCCACTTTAGATTCTAGATATCGGTTCTCGGACCGATACATGTTATTGCCAAGAAGGACGTTAAAGTTGGGGGGTGGTTAAGAGTACTTGCAGCTTGTACGGAAGACCCCGGGCTCTATTTCGAGCACCTGAATGGTAGCTCACCAGCACCTGTAACTCAGGTTTCAGGGGATCTGGCTGTGGTTTTTGTTTGGCCTCCACAGACACCCGTCACAGATGTGGTGCAGGCACAAACACTTATACAAATTTTTTTTTTTTAAAGTGCTTAATAGGAATCCTGCCTGCCTGACCCTTGAATTCCAGGCACGAGGGGTCTATGGAGAAAAGAACACATTTCAAGACATAGGGGCAGCTCGTTGCAGAGCCTACCCCACCCAACACACATATTCCTTCCTCTCCTGTGACTCCCTAGAAAGGGGAACAAGAAGAGGGAAGGTGTGGGTGGCCCCCCTGCCTGAAGGGTTCTTGTCTCACCTGTGTCTGCTCAAAGGGGAAGCCTCTGGCGGTCCTGAGGTGGCGGCCTTCTCTGAGTCAGCACATTGTTGAGCACAGCCAGGTCCCCCGAAAGGAAACAGCCAGTGACTAAACCCCCCCCCCCCAACACAGCGGGCCTCGGGGCCGATGCAAAGGATGTTGGCTCAGGAGGGTAGGCGGAATCCAAACAGTCTGGCGACTTGGTCTTTTGCAGAATATGGGGAAGTTAATGGAGCAACCCCGGGTGAGCAAGGACAAACAAGGAGGGCAGGAATGCAGCCCTCTGGGCGGAAGCAGCCCCATTGTCCCGTGCCCTGACTCTTCCTTGCTTCTCACACAGAGGGGGCCACGGCTAGCGAGTACAAGGCTCTCATGACAGAACTCAAGATCCTGACTCACATCGGCCATCATCTGAACGTGGTCAACCTCCTGGGAGCCTGCACCAAGCAAGGAGGTAAAGGAGAAAAGGGGGGCTGTGCTACCTGCCCTGCACAAGCTGAGAGGGGAGCTCTCAACACACACAGTTCCCTCCCCTCTCACCCTTGGAAATGGCCACCCAGTGCTTTGGAAGCAAGTCACTCCCTTTTAGATACCTTTCCCCAGATTCTAGGTCAAATGGCGCCCCTTGTTCTCTTCAGACAACATGGGGGAGCGTGACTGTGGTTTAAGAGGCACACATTCCCTGCAGCTGGTAGCTGCAAACCCCAGCTGGTGAAGTCCCGAGAGGAGGTGACATGGAAATTACCCAGAAGGGCCCCTCCCTTCTGGTCGGCCACCAGGACAGACCTTAGCTCCCAGGGCGGGGGAACAGGAGCCTGGCTGTTCTGTAGCTCTCAGGCGACCCTGCCCAAGCTGATTTCTCTGATTTCTCTTCCGCTAGAGCAAGGTTAGTACTTGAGAGTAGAGGTGAATAAATGCTTAAGTCACGAAGGTGCTGAGGAACTGTACCCAAAAGGTCTTCCATTTCCCAACACAGAAAACAGAGAGGGAGGAACAGAGGTAAGAAAAGGAGGTCGTGAGTAGACAGAAGACTTGAGGGAGGCCATAAACACAGAGTCGCAGTGAGCCAGACCAGGCCCCCATAGCTTTGAACCTCGGCTAAGCCTTCTCCTAGCATCTGCCCTAGGGACTGCATTCTGTCTGCCAAAACATTGTGCCTATAAGACACAAGCCACTGAGACCAAGCAGCTGGGCTCAGACCTGTCTGGTGTGGGGAGACACCAGCTCCCTCAGCACCAACTTCCTTTCTGGCAGCCCGAGGGAAAAGGGGGTGTTATCAGAATTGAAAAATCAGTAAAGTACTGATAGTAACTGAAAAACCACTTTACCAGAGAGCTAAACTCACCCTCAGCGAGGCTCCAAGCCACACCAGGTACTTCACGGAGGCCTGTGGAGTTTGTTGGTTCCTAGCTGCTAGACTTCAGGGGTCATGCCCTCTTTTACCCGGAAGTATTTCTGTGCTTTTGGAGAAGCCCAGAGCGATGCAATGGAGGCCTCCATGGTGCCACCTGAGACCTTCAATGCCCCGGGTAGAGGGCGGGCAGTCTGTGTGTTCAGAATGGCTTGCCCCTTTAAACAGTCACGATTGGTGGGGCGGGGGGGAGAAAATAATATTCCGTGGCCCGACATTTAATTGTCTATGTTCATAAAACTTTATTGGAACAGGGTCATATTCTTGGTTATATTCACAAGGGCCATGTCTGTGCTACAGAGGCTGAACCGAGTAGCAGGCTCATGGCCTCTCCTCCAGTTGCACTGGCAGGCCACACACATGTAAACAGAGGTTGGTTTGAGGGCTCGTGGGCTGCCTGCCCTGGCGTGCTTGAGCATGCGCTGTTTGGACCGCAGGGCCGCTGATGGTGATCGTGGAGTACTGCCGATACGGGAACCTGTCCAACTATCTCAAGAGCAAACGCGACCTGTTCTTTCTCAACAAGGTAAGGATCTGTCCTTCTGTCGCTGTGGCTTACGTGTCCTGATCCCAGCCCATCACTGAGGAAAGTCAGGGCAGGGACCCTAGCAAAAAGGACAGAGGTGCGCAGTTGTACCAGGTCACTTCCCCTTTCTCATACGGCCCACGTGCTTAGGGGTGGCACCGCAACCCCCACCTGCTGCCTCGCCGCCACCACCAAAAATGCCCCCACAGACCAATGCGATGGAGGTGATTCCCCAGTTAAAGCTCTCTCTTCTTAGGTGACTATATGTCACCATAAACTAGCCAGCACGGGACTTTAAAGGAGGAGCTGGTTCTAATGGCAGCAATTACGGTACCATATGGGCTGGTACACATAATTCTTTTGTTGGTTGGGAGTCGAGATAAGTCTCGCTATGTAGCTCTGACTGGTCTGGAACTCACTCTGTAGAACAGGCTGGCCTTGAACTTGTAGAACCCCATCCGCCTCTGTCTCCCAAGTGCTGTATGTGCGCATGCCCATGTGTAGGTACAACTTACCCCTGTGTGCAACCCAGAGGTTGACGTGGCTATGTCTTCCTCGGCTGCTTCTCCGTTTTAGTGTCTCACTGATCCTAGAGCTGGCTGTTTCCTCTAGACTGGCTTGCCAGTGAGCCCCTGGGATCCAGCTGTCTCTACCTACCTCAAGCACTAGGGCTACCCCACCAGATTTTGCTGAGGATCTGAACTTAGGTCCTCATCCTTTATCCACTGAGGCTAGCCCCAAGACACTTGTTCCTTAAAGCAACCATAGCGAATATACTTATCTTCACTTACTAGAAAAACTAAAGACACAAACAATTGAATGGTTTATATAGTCACCAATAGACCAGAGATGGGCCAGAACTAGAAACCATTAGGTTTACTTTCTTTTTTAAAAAATATTTATTCTTATTTTATGTGCTGCATTGATGTTTTGTCTGCATGTATGTGTAAAGATGCCATATTCCCTGGAGCTAGAGTTACAGACAGGTGTGAGCTGCCATGTGGGTGCTGGGGATTGAACCTGGGTCCTCTGGAAGAGCAGCCAGTGCTCTTAACCACTGAGCCATCTCTCCAGCCCTTTCTATTGCTCTCCCCCTTCTATTTTATTAATGTTGTTGTTGTTGGTGGTGGTGGTGGTGGCGGTGTGTGTGTGCACAGTGTATGCACTGGTCTAGCGCAGGGCCAGACGAACATGCTGGGTGTCTTTTTCTATCAATCTCCTCCTTGTTCCCTCGAGCTGGGGTCTCTCACTGAAGTGGGAGCCAGGCTGTCAGCAGCAAGCCTCAGTGGTCCTTTGTGTCCACTCCCCATAGCACTGCTACAGGTATGCAAAGCCATGGCCCACAGTGTTTGTTTGTTTTCTGTGCAGCCTTGGCTGGCCTGGATCTCACTCTATAGACCAGGCTGGCTTCGAACTCACAGAGATCTGCCTGTCTCTGCCTCCTGAGTGCTGGGATTAAAGGCTTGCGCCACTAACACCCAGTTTATGGCCTGTTTTTTACATGCAGGCTGGGACTGGAACTTAGGTCCTCATGCTGTCGCAGCAACTGTTCTTACTCACTGGGTCATTTCCCCAGCCCCTCAATAAGTCTGATCCGCTAAATAAAACTGTGAGAGGGGCTGGGTAGGAAACTTGCCTGGCTAGTAGCAGGCCCCAGGTTAGATCTCCAGAACCACACACACACACAGATATATAAAAACCAAATAAACAAGCAAGAATACCTGGGCCAAAACTGGAGGACACAAGTCTTTAAAGAAACATTGACTCTGAAGAAGAAACAATTTATACAACATTGTGGTAGTTATGTGGGACCTTGGCTGTGCCCCTCTCCAGGCTGAAGAAGTCTGGGAGACAGTGACTGACAGGGTTAGCCAGCACTGGCAAGGCAGTGAGGAGCACCCTGGAGGCAAACTCTCCAGCTCCAGAACCAGACTTTCCAGGTTTAAAATCCTGCATCTCCTCTCATGAAACCAGGCCTTAAACAAGTTACTCAATCTCTCTCCGTTTCAGTTCCTTGTGTAGTAAGTGGTGCTAATAATAGAACCCAGGATGGAATTGTTGGGAAAACGAAACCCTTCCCTTAAGTGATTAGTTGTCGCCTTTCGTCATCTTTGATCCACTGGGATGGTGAAGGATGGGGTGTAGCTTGCTTACCTATTGTGTGTGAGGTCCTGATCTATCCCCTCCCCTGTGTCAGAAAGACAAAGACAGAGAGAGTCAGAGATAAAGAGGCAGACACAGAGAGTTCAGTTGAATATAACTTATCTACATGGTGGGTTAACCTTCAGACATCTAAGAAGATGCCTGCCTCTGCTATGTAGGAAGAGTCTTTATACCTAGATGAACGACAGGGTACATGTTGTGGGTCATGCCTGCAATCCTAGCTACTCTGGGGGCCCAGATGGGAGGACCATGTGAGCCAGGTGTTTGAGATCAGCCTGGAAAAATAGAGTGAGACCAGGGCTGGAGAGATGGCTCAGCAGTTAAGAGGTCTTGCTGCTTCCAAGGTTCCAGAGTTCAGTTCCCAGCACCCACATCAGACAGCTCGGAACTGTCTGTAACTCTGGCTCCAGGGGACCTGTGATCTCTGCTCTCTGGAGGGTAGCTGTGCTCATATGCACGTATCCAAACACACACACACGTACACACACACACACACACACACACACGCGCGCGTACGCATAATTTAAGTAAGTAAGTGTATACATATATATGGAGAGAGAAAGAGACCCTGCCACAAAAAAAAAAAAACCCACAAGCAAACAAAAACAAAGCACTGGACAGCCAGATCATTCTTTCATCCCAGACTGTGATTTTATCAAAGATGAAGATGTCCCACGAGACCATGGAGAATATATTACATACCTCCTCCATTTTTATTTATTTATTTATTTATTTGGTTTTTCGAGACAGGGTTTCTCTGTGGTTTTGGAGCCTGTCCTGGAACTAGCTCTTGTAGACCAGACCAGGCTGGTCTCGAACTCACAGAGATCCGTCTGTCTCTGCCTCCCGAGTTCTGGGATTAAAGGCGTGTGCCACCACCGCCCGGCCTATTTTTTTTTTTTTTTTGAGACAGGGCCTCACTATGTATTCCTGACTGTCCAGAGACTCCCTATGTAGACCAGGCTGTCCTGGAACTCATAGAGATCTGCCTGCCTCTGCCTTCAGAACGCTGGGATTAAAGGCATGTACCACTACACCCAACTATAAATATTTTCCCATTTTTAACCAGACTCTCCAATAATTGGAATCTTAAAGCTGCTTGGTGCTATGAGACTATATATGTAGCCAGAGCGGTCAAGAAGTCAGTAATGGCTGGCAAGGTGGCTCAGCTTCAGGTAAAGATGCTTGCTGCCAAGCCTGATAACCCGAGCTTGATCTCTGGAACCCACATGATGGAAGGAGGGAACCATCCTCAACAAACTATCCTCTGGCTTCCACATTCACACACACACACACACACACACACACACACACACACACACACACACACAAATACATACTCATATAATAAAGAAATTGACTTAAGGTCGTAGTAACCACAGGATGAAGATAGGACACAGACCTATCTCGGTTTACACCTCGCTTTAGAACTTTTCCCGTGAGCCCCACTAAATAAGGGGCGCAGTGGTGCTCCGAGCTGACAGCCGCACAGGTTCCTGTCAGTCTTGATGTCCTAGACTGGGTTCAGGAAGCGCTTAGCCCTCAGAACACCCCAGGGACTTGGCAGGATGGAACGTTTGGGTTTGCGCGTCCTTTGTTTGGAAGAGCTCGCTTCCTTTCGGGGCTATATTTAATGATTTGCCTCCCCATGGTACTTGGTGGGGCTGTGTTTTGTGGAAAACTCATGACTACCTGTCACATTTGGAGTCTAAGGGGAGAGAGAGAGAAGCAGCCCAAAAGACAAAACTGAGAGCAGGTTGTATTAGTTCCCAGATTCATCAAGATTCTTCCGTGTGCTTTGTAATAAATCCACTATTCTGCCAGAATCCCAGAAGTCCGCTAAATCAACTGACTATCCCATTGATTAGGGGTCAGAGGAAGGCTAAGGTGACTTGAGGACAGCTTCCATGGTTTGGCTTCTGGGAGGTGTGAGGGAGGAGGCAGTAAGTTTCCAGAAAATAAACTTCCAGTCTTCATCTGAGCAAGGCTGACGGCCTCACGGAGAGGAAAAAAAAAAATGACGTTCTCTTGGACGATTTGGCTTTGTTGTTTTTTTGTTGTTTTTTTACCTGCCCTGAGCTGGGTGAATTCCCTCCAGTCCTGAAATCCCAGACAGCAAAACTCCCTCCAGGGACCTGACAGGAGGGAACGCTTGGGTGGGTGTGTTCCCAGGATGGTCTCTTTTCCGGGTGTGGGAACTGTCATACCTCACTTCTATCCCAGTGCTGAAGCCCTTCCTCCGGGTCTCTGCCTGCTCCCCTGCGCCCTCTGATGGACGGACCACTCCTACTACTCGGACACTTCTAGAGAACTCAGGGCAGGACGGGCAGGCTGGTTGATCCTAGCGCTGCTGTGCCCCTGGATCTCATTCCTTCCCAGCCTGTCTAGACATTGCCATCTAGCAGAACCTAGGCTGCACACATGGGTACACAGTCCAGTCCTGAGAGCCACTGGACAGCGTGGGTTTCTACTATCAAGGGTAGATACATCATCGAAGGCAAAACACTAGAATATGTAAGTCCTTTCCTGAGCGTCACAAAATGTAAGACAGTGCCTTTTAGATGAGGAAAATGAAACTCAGAACAATAAGGGGATTTGCTCAAGATGTCATGATTAATAGACAAGCAAGAAGAGTCGTTTCTAGAGAAGGCGGGAGAAAAGCACCAAGACCCTGATGTCCAGAGTGAGTGGCCTTGGCTCTTCGCCTTGAGATGGACTGGTGTAGCATCCTCATCTTGAATGGAAGGGAAACCCAGGGGAAAATGCATCTCCTCCCCTCTTCCCCAAGAAATCGGAGGACCTGGCAACCCGAGCCTCCACGGGGCTCACAGAACAAGCCTTTCCACATTGCCGAGTCTCAAAGGTCTCTGTTGCCTTTCAAACAAGACGCCGTGTGCTATGAAAAGCAGTGAAAGGCTGAAGAGATGGCTCAGAGTTAAAAGCACTGATGGCTCTTCCAGAGGTCCTGAGTTCAATTCTCAGCAACCACATGGTTGTTCACAACCATCTGTAATGAGATCTGGTGCCCTCTTCTGGCCTGCAGGCATACATGCAGGCAGAACACTGTATACATTATAAATAAATAAATCTTTAAAAAGAATGGAAAAGAAGTGGAGAACAGAGACTTGGGAGTTTGCCAAGCTTCATATCAGGCTTTTCTAGGTGTGGCTATGATGACGTAACTCTTCAGAACCTGCTTGAGGACAAGTTATTTTGTAAGGGTGGGAGAGAGGGCCAGGCAGTGGTGACACGTGCTTTTAATCCCAGCCCTCGGGAGGCAGAGGCAGGCAGATCTCTGAGTTTGAGGCCAGCCTGGTCTACAGAGTTTCAGGATAGCCAGGGCTACACAGAGAAACCCTGTCTTGAATATCTCCCCTCAAAACAAGAAAAAAAGAGTGGAAAGACGATTAAACAGTTAAGCGCACTCGCTGCTCTTGCAGAGAACCCGAGTTCGGTTCCCAGCACCTGTATTGAATGGCTCACAACCTTCTATGACCCCAATGACATTGTCTAGCTTCTGTGGACACCTGAATGAATGTTCACATACACATTAATAAAAATTAAAAATAAAAGCCGGGCGTTGGTGGCACACGCCTTTAATCCCAGCACTCGGGAGGCAGAGGCAGGCGGATCTCTGTGAGTTCGAGACCAGCCTGGTCTACAGAGCTAGTTCCAGGACAGGCTCCAAAGCCACAGAGAAACCCTGACTCGAAAAACCAAAAAATAAATAAATAAATAAATAAATAAATAAATAAATAAATAAAAATTAAAAATAAAAATAAAATTTAAAGAACACATCTACACGATTGCTTCACAGCATGAACTCTTGGGGAAATTGAAGAAGTATATGATAGTCATCCAAAGTGCTCAGTCTTTAGCAGCTGCTAGGAATCGCTTCCTGTTAACTTAAGGTGTTCTTGAGGTGCCCAAGGAAGGGTCCCAGAGATTCTCCAACCTGGGAAATCCTCAGTGCCCAGTGCCTCCACCCTGTGCTGTGGTACCTCCAATCCGTGTTGGCCACCTCTCATTCCTGTGTTTCTTGTGTGTTCTAAGGATGCAGCCTTGCATATGGAGCCCAAGAAAGAAAGCCTGGAGCCAGGCCTGGAGCAGGACCAGAAACCTAGACTCGACAGTGTCAACAGCAGCGAGAGTGTCGCCAGCTCGGGCTTCCAGGAAGACAAAAGCGTAAGCGATGCTGAAGAAGACGAGGGTAGGTGTTCATGCCTTCCTGGCCTCCAGTCTGCGCTATTTTTATACATACTGGGCATCTCAGGCATTTTTGTCATATTTATCACCCTAATAAAGATCCTGGGAGTGAGGGTAATGTCTTAGGGAGACAAGATTTGAAGAAAAATTATTTACAGTGTTGATAATTATGACAAGAACTCTTCCCTTCTCTCTGCTTGGAACTTTCTGTTTTACTAGGCCACCTATTCCCACCCAACCCCCAGCCCCCGACCCTTCACTCCCCCCCACCTTCACAGCCTGGACAAATCTCTGAGGTTCATGTTAAGACTAAAATTCTCTTGCCAGTGAACTCTGGTGCCCTTGTCGGTTTGTTTTTTGTTTTGTGAATATTGTCGCAATAAACTGGGATTTGAGGCAGTTGTGAATGTCTTGACAAGATTCTAATTCTTGCTAGATTACAGTGAGATCTCCAAGCAGCCCCTCACCATGGAAGACCTGATTTCCTACAGTTTCCAAGTGGCCAAAGGCATGGAGTTTCTGTCCTCCAGAAAGGTCAGCTCATCTCTTGACAGGTTTTCTGCTTTCTTTAGCTTCCTCAATTGGAGATAAAGAGAGGTTTTGAGTTTTTCAGAAGTTCCTGCTTTACATTTAAATTTTTATTTTTATCTATGTTATTAAACTTAGACCTTGCCTGAAAGAGAAAACACACATTTACCCTCTCTCCTTTCCCTACTTTTATTTTGATTTAACTGATGCATAAAAACATACAAATAACGTGTTAATATGTGTTAGTGATGTCAAGTTTCAATACATGTCTGTGTTGGGTAATGTTTAAATCAGGTTAAATATTTCAAAACTTTATGGTAAAAGCTTTGAGAATTCATTCTTCGTTTTGTCTTTGTGAGGCCTGAACACACACCTCTGCTGTAAAGCTATCTTTCTAGTATTTGTTTATATTTATGTTCCTAACGGAATGGTAGACAGCACCACAATGGCCTTGATTAGCTCTGATATGAAAAGTTACCAGGATGTTGGGCCCCAGGCCACAGTGGGTCGGATTTAATGTAAGAGTAGAAATCTTCCTGGGTGTTTAGACGACACAAACCCAGCGCTGCCTTCCACAGAGCCCTTGGTCACCTTCCCAAACTGCCCAGGGTTCACAAAGACACGGTTTCAGTATACCCACGTGGGGCTTTCCAAAAGCACTCAGCGCAAGCCAAGCTGTGGCTATCCCAGCACACGGGAGGCTAAGCAGGAGGATCCCTGGTTACACGCCAGCCTGGGTGAGTTCCCCATGAGTGGCAGGATTACATGGCAGGATGCTATTTTTGTTTGTTTGTTTGGTTGGTTGGTTGGTTGGTTGGTTGGTTAGTTGGTTTTTTGAGACAAGATTTCTCTGTATAGCCCTGGCTGTCCTGGAACTCACTTTGTAGACCAGGCTGGCCTCAAACTCACAGAGATCTGCCTGCCTCTGCCTCCTGAGCACACACCCAGCTCAGGATTCTGTCTTAAAGACACCAGCAGTGCAAACATAACAAAGCAATCTGAAGCTCCCAAAGATCTGCTCTAACGGATAGTGGGGAAATCTCACTGGAGTAACAGACTGCCAGTGGGGTTGGCCGGTACACTCCCCACAGAACGGGAGCCTGGCCCTGGCCGACTCATCTTCAGGGCCTCCTGGACCCGAGCAGAAGCGCATGGTGTTTATAGTAACTGGGTGTGTGCTGGGAGTTTCTTCCTTTCCCACACATGAAATGAAGCTGAGAATCGAGGCTGGCGATACTGGGGCTAGAGAGATGGTTCAGCAGGTGAAAGCCCTTGCTGCCAAGCTGGCTGACCTAAATTCAGTCCTGGGAACTCACACGGTGGGAGGAGAGCATCGACACAGTTGTCCTCTGCTCGCATACTTACACGAGTGTACACACACACACACACACACACACACTTTTTTTTTTTTTTTTTAAGAATTATGACCCAGAGTGGATACAGGAAACGAAGCAGTTGGATTAAGGAAATGGGTTCATTACATAACTGTTTTATTATAGTGCATTCATCGAGACCTGGCAGCACGAAACATCCTTTTATCTGAGAACAATGTGGTGAAGATTTGCGATTTTGGCCTGGCCCGGGATATTTATAAGAACCCTGACTATGTGAGGAAAGGCGATGTAAGTCAGCGGGGTGTACATTGGATTCGTTTCTACCCTGTCGTCTTTAGACCGTAGACTGAAGCCCTTGTAAGATGTATACTTCCCAGGCAGTCACCCCCCAAATTCTCATGTGGTCCTATGAGGACAGGTGGTCCAGAAGAGCTCTATGCCAGACAATCCTCGTGGTGGCATCTCTTGTCTGTCTCGGAGCCCTGGCTGGGGACCTGGCCTTAGAGCAGGACTGCATGAGGCTTCTTAGCCTGAGCGGCAAGCTGGGTCCTGCAGAGACCACATCAGCTCTTGCCTGCCACCCCTAGGGGAGTTCCCTGTCACACTGGAAAGAACAGTGTGACCTCTTCCCCTCAGATAAACCCAAATGATTGATTCAGCAGGTGCCTGTACCTCCGGAAAAAGTAGTAGGTGGGGAGGGTACACCCTATCTTGAAGGGAGGAAGCCGCTTACCCCCAGGGATGCCTTTCGTGGGACCCATCTCCCTTCTGGCTCATGCTGGCCTCTCTTCCCCGTTTGTTTTTGAACATAATGTTATTTGTCACTTACTGGGTGACCTCTGGTGTCCTCTCTTGTCTGGCCTCTGCCAGGAGGGCTTCAGCGTATGCCTGGGCTCTGGATTGCTCTGCAGCAGAGGCTCGCAGACCGTAGGAACACATCCCTGGCAGCCATTCTGAGCCGCCGCTTGTTGTCCTCCCCCCTCCCCCCCATCCTTTGCTGCAGAAAGGCTAGGGGTAGGCAGGGCGGTAGGGGTAGGTAGGGGTGAAGGGAGACTGCCTGGAATCTGCATTGTCACCAAGTTTCTGGATCATGTTATGTGCCCCCCATCACACTTGCAGAACCCCTTCTTGGTCACTCTTTTTTGTTGTTGTTTATTTTAATTTTAGTCTATAAGTACGAGTGGTTTACCTGTCTGTATGTCTGTGCACCTCATTCATGCAGTGCCTATGGAGACCAGATATGGTGTCAGATCCCCTGGGCCTGGAGCTTCAGATGGTTGTGAGTCACTGTGTGGGTGCTGGGAATTGAACCCAGGTCCTCAGGACAAGCAGCCAGTGCTCTTAACTGCCGAGCCATCTCTCCAGCCTTCAGTCACTGTTTGTCTAAGAGGTAGACAGTCTGGCTTCTGGTGGAACGCTGGCCTGCAAAGACGGTGTCTGTCTGTGTTTCAGTTTGACCCTCATCGGTGTCCCCGACTCAGTGTCAATCCTTGTCTCTCTGCTGTCCCGTACACCTTACTAGCCCCCACTACCCCAGCTCCCAGCCAGCTCACCGTGGCTCCTGCTGTCTGAAAGAGGAGGGCTGGTCTGCATGGTTGAAATCCAGCTGTATATTTTCCTAAATGGAAAACACTTCAATACAAAATTATCTGTCTTCTTTCCAAGGGATGTGGGGGAGAGTGAAGACTGAATCCGGGTCCTTAGATGTATCAAGCACATTTTCCACTCCTGAGTCACACCTAGTCCCCGGTTCAAGACTTAACATCCCATCTTTTTACATAGGGATGTCTTTCAAAACCTCCCTTCTTAGGAAAAAAAAAATCATAGGAATTGCTATCAATTTTCAGGTTGTTTCCTAATTCAGATCACTTTACCAAGTCCTTCATTTCTCTATGAAAGTGGGGAGGGGGTCATGAGAACACAGCTTCTTTAAGATCCATGGAACAAGGACCTGCTGGGTGCACCAGAGAAGTCCACCTGCCATGCCTGGTCCCCAGAGATGGGATAGCCTTTGCCACATGCTCTGGGGTCTCCTATGGTGCCGGAAACCACAGGTGCTCTGGTTCTGCATAAGTGTTAAGTGGAAGGGGAGCCCTGGGCCCCGGGCATGGACATTGCTTTGTTCTCGAGCTCAAGACCCCTTGCCCTCTTCCAGACTCGACTTCCCCTGAAATGGATGGCTCCTGAATCCATTTTTGACAAGATCTACAGCACCAAGAGCGACGTGTGGTCCTATGGAGTGTTGCTATGGGAAATCTTCTCCTTAGGTAAGTGTGGAGGAGGAAGGGGAATCCTGTGGACACCCCAACCTGACCTTGAGGGCTGCACTTGAGGGCTTGCAGGTGGAGCCACCTGTATGTAGATGACAGCAGATGATGCCCACATTCCCACTGCTACACAAAGTGTTTAGATTACTACCAACGAAGTCAGGCAGCAGACAGTCTAAAGACAGAGCTGTGTGTCTGTCCTTTGCTCCTTCTCCAATACCTGCTCCCGTGTCTTCACCCCTTTCCTCTCCCTCAGAATTCCTTCTCAGGAAAGGCCCTGATGTACACAGCTGGACCAGTAGACGGTGTTGTTAGAGGCAGCTGGCTTTGATCTAATACCTGGCGTGGCTTTGCACACTGGTTTATGCAGATGAGCAATAAAAAGTTTTGGTTAGGGTTTTCTCTAGCTAGGTTTATTTAGAACTATCCACTATGGGTTTCTTTGTGTGTGTGTGTGTGTGTGTGTGTGTGTGTGTTGTACCTACGTGTTATCTGTGTGTACCATGTGCATGCAGTGCCTGAGGAGGCCAGGAGAGGGCATCAAATCCTCTGGAACTGGATGGACATGTGTTGAAGGAGCTGCGGGTTGCATTCCGCCACCCAGCTCCCGCCACCGGCTAGCTTTACCCGAAATAACAACACATAAATTGTATTCTTTTAAACACTGCCTGGCTCATTACATTAGTTTCAGCCTCTTAACCCATTTCTAATAATCTGTGTAGCACCGAGGTGTGCTTACCGGGAAGATTCTAGCCTATGTCCATCCTGGGTCGGAGCTTCATCGCATCTGCCCGGGAGCGGAGAGCATGGCGTCTGTATGTGGCATCTTGCCTCACTTCCTCTTCCTCCTAGCATTCTGTTCTGTTTACTCCACCCACCTATGTTCTAACCTATGAGGGCCAAGCAGTTTCTTTATTTTTTTAACCAATGACCTTCCTCCATCAGACATGGGGCTGGAAATTGACCCCGGGTCCTCTCCAAGAGCAGCCAATGCCTCAGCCCATCTACTCTGGGTTTCTAAAAACCTTCTTCAATGCTTCATTCCTACATATGTGCACAGAGATGCTATGAAGATCTCCCAAGTAAGAGAATTAGTCAAGAATCTTCAGGCTTTGGGGGAAAGTCTTTCACAGCAGATAAAATGCGCATAGTGATACCCTAGGTCCTATCACTGTCAAAACCATTCCCTGCTTTCCAGGACAGGTACCTGTTGCTTCCAGTTTTTGAAAGCAGCCGGTGACCACAATGCCCTTGCAGTGACACTGTGCCAAGCCTTGTGTGTCTCCCAGCTGCTCCCTACCAGCAGCGATCACTAGAACGTGCAGACAAACACACGCTGGAGTAGCCTTGGCTGCAGGGCTGAGCAGAGCATCCTGCAGTGTCTTGCCCACTCTACCTAGCCCAGGCTAACCACAAAGGACTGGCTACAGGTGCTGTTTGATACAGGCTAGCAAAGACAGCCTAGTGCCCCTGGTACCTTCAGCTCTGCAGACTTGGACTAGAGGCAATCTCTGTCCACCCTCCATCCACGTCAATCTCGCCCTGGCACCCAAGGCTCTCTATCCTTTAGACTCGTCATAATCCCTCATTCCCAAAGCCTCAGGACGAAGGCCATTTTCTGGGAAGTTGGAGTGGTCCATCAGTAGCCCAACCTAAGTCCACTGGTTTTCAAAAAGAAAGTTATTAACCCAGACCACAAGTGTCTAAGGATTAGATGTCTTTTTTTTTTTTTTTTTTTTTTTTGGTTTTTCGAGACAGGGTTTCTCTGTGGCTTTGGAGCCTGTCCTGGAACTAGCTTTTGTAGACCAGGCTGGCCTCGAACTCACAGAGATCTGCCTGCCTCTGCCTCCCGAGTGCTGGGATTAAAGGCGTGCGCCACCACCGCCCGGCGGGATTAGATGTCTTTACAGTTGTCTGTGGTACCAGGGCAGGGACGCTTCCGATCACCCCTTCCCTAACCAAATAGGCAGGTGTGACCACAAGGATGGCCACGACTCAGCCAAGGATGTGCCCTCAAGAAGAACCTGCAAACACCTCCCTGTGTTCGCCCCGGCCACTGGAAATCTATCACTAAAACATCACTAAATATTTATCAGATAGCTCAAACTGGCCTCAAACTAACAATCCTCCTGCCTCAACCTCCCTCCAAAACATCACTTGGAAGGAATGAGAGAAACTCTCAGTTGCCCCTCGTGGTCTTTTGGGTAGGTCTGTTTGAGACAGGCTCTCACTTATAGTCCAGGCTGCTGTTAAACTCCCAGAGATCCATCTGCCTCTGCCTCTGCCTCTGCCTCTGCCTCTGCCTCCCACGTGCTAATATTAAAAGTGCGTGCCACCATGCACCTCCCCGGCATGGTCTTTAGTACCAGAAACCTTATCATGCATGTCTTTCTCCACACTGTCCCCTGCAGGGGGTTCTCCATACCCAGGGGTGCAGATGGATGAAGACTTCTGCAGCCGCCTGAAGGAAGGCATGAGGATGAGGGCACCAGAGTACGCAACGCCTGAGATGTGAGTTCCTGGATTCTTCCTTCTCTCACCAAGTTCTCATGGCGGGGGGGGGGGGGGGGGGGGACCCTGGGTGGTGGGGCAAGGTCACAGGTTTACTTCCAGCTCCACTCCTACTGGGCTCTGCTGTGCAGGGAGTGACTTCCTGAACTGGATGGGCTCTGGATCTGCCCCTAAGTTCTCTCCCACCCACTGACTGGCCCTTAAAGGACTTTAATTGGAAACTGAAGTCAGAAACCTAGACAGACCGAATAGAACGTAGGAACAAATGCAAGGCCTCCCTTACCACCTCAGGTCAAGGCAGGGGCCTTTGGAGCCCAGGCTTCCATCCACAGTCATGAGGGAGGGGGGAGGGGCTTGGTTTGTACTGTGCTCCACAGGAAGCTGTGTGACTGGGGCTTGGGATGTGTTCCCCAAGGCTCAGTTACCTCTGTAGTGCTCACCGAGTCCTGGGTCTACCCCCAACACTGTATATACTCTGCCTGCAGTCACCGCATTCCGGAAGTGGAAGCAGCAGCGTCCGGAATTGAAGGTCATTTTCGATTCTATAAAGATATCATATAAATATAAATATCATATAAAGATCAAGGCTGATCTGAGCTACTTGGAAACTTGCTCCCAAAACCATATGAATAAATTGATAAAGAAAGGGAATGTGGGGTAGCCAGGCCTCTTTAGAATCCTTTAGGACTAGGCCAGGCAGCTGACAGCGCTCTTGACCAGAGAACAAGCGTCTTCTTGGCCAGAGGCTTGTCAGGGCAGTGGGCGAGCTCGAAGTCTCTGGGCACCATTTCCTGTTTCTGTGCCGGTTTAGCACTCTGAGGCCTCGGCAGGAATGTGATGACACTCGCAGTTTGGGTGGGTGAGCTGCTGACAAGGACTTGGGCCTCCCTGAGATGGCGCCACCTTTCCTGAACTGGCAGGCAGCCTCCCCTCCCCACCCACACAATGAGGTCCTGTGAAGCCCTGGGCTGGTCTTTGGGGAAGATCAAGAAGGAAGTGTGGGCTTGGCCAAAGGGCAAGGTCACCATCTCTTCCCTTCATTATCTCAGGACCTCGTTAGGTCAATGCCAAAGCAGGGAACTGGATGAGAGAGACCAGGGACTCTTCAGTGCTACTAGAGAGGCTAAAATACTTGGTGCTTTCTCCGTAGAGTCTCACGTAGACTTCCCACAGTCTTGAGGAGTAGCCAGGGCACACCATCCTCCAGCCTTCTGGGGCCATGTCCAGCTCTCCTGTTCATCAGAAGAATTCTCTAAAGCCAGGTGCAGAGGCGTGTACTGTAATCCCAATACAGGCAAGGCTGAGGCAAAAAGATCATGAGTTTCAAGGCCGGGCAGGCCTACATAATGAGACCCTGCCTCAAAAATCCCCAGCACAAGCAAGGCTCCCTTGACTTCTCAAACCTTTGTGTTTTCCCAGAAGCCTCTTCCAGGTAACTCGTGAGACCCAAACAGCCTACAGGGTGTGGTTCAGAATTTAAAAGATAAGATGTGGCTTTGAAAAGTGTTTCCTTAAAAGGGAATGCAAGCCAGCAGCCATGTTCTCAGGCAGCCATGTTCTCACACAGCCATGTTCTCACACAGCCATGTTCTCATGTTCTCAGGCAGCCAAGTTGTCAGGCAGCCATGTTTCTGGCATGTGAGAGTTAAGAGGATTGGAGTCACCTCCTTGTTCCAATCACAAGAAAGTGTGTTTTCTCTGGACATTTATGACCTCAGCTTGGCCTACAGTGATGTATACCTGGGAAAATTTGGCCAAAAGCCTAGTGAGTCTTCCCACAATCCTTTCAGTCCATTTTGGATGAACTCCCCCCTCTCTCTCTTCCTCCCCGCCTCTTTCTTTCTCACTCTGCTTAGTGGAGAAAACTGCAATGTTATGTTGAGCGAGTTGCCCCCACCCCGTGTGTGTCAATCAAATACCTACAGTCCCACAGTGGAATGGCAGAGGGTGATTTCTTTGTCCTTTGGTGTCTGCACTGACTTGCAGGTTGGGGTGCAGAAGGAGAAAATGAGGGCATCCAGGAGGTGACTGCAGAAGTCCCTGCTGCTTTTACCTCAGAGAAAGCAGGGCGTGGATACTGGAGTTAGTCACACCTCCCAGAAGGCTGTGCGCCCGCCCGTGCTATGAGATGACAATGGCCGTGGTGGCAGACAGGAGGCGTCTGGCGAATGAAATATTCTCCTCACCCAGTAGGCTCAGACCTCTGTGCTTCCTGGTGCCCATTTCCCTCACTTGTACTGCCAGTGATAGAATAGCTAAGTAAATGTTTGATGTTCTTCCAACCAACTCTGAAACCCTCAGACTGTGAAGCCTGTGTGCTCAGGAAGAAGCCAGACAACCCCAAGGGGGCAGGCTCAAGGGTTTTGTGTGTGTGTTGGGGGGGGGGCTTGCTTTTGCACATACCCATACCATAAATAAGTAAAAATCAGTGAATTGGTAACATATATAAAAATACCTTAAAATGAGAGAGACCCCGGTAGGATCTCATGGGACAGTGTGGCTGTGCTCTTTCTGCCCACTGGCTGGCAGCAAGTTGGCCCTGGGTGGCCTGAAAGTGCTCTGACAGAGTGCCTTGAGCCACCACTCCCAAGTGCTCCAAGGACAATTGGGACACGCGTCTCCTAGAGGACAAAACAGTAACCCAGACTTAGAGAAGCAATGATCAGTTCTGCAACCCCCCTTGGCTTTGGGTTTCCGGAAGCTGAGACCCAGTACCAGAGTACCCCTCATTCACTGTGACCCAGTACAGGGGTATCCTCATTCGCTGTGACCCAGTACAGGGGTATCCTCATTCACTGTGACCCAGTACAGGGGTATCCTCATTCACTGTGACCTAGTACCAGAGTACCCCTCATTCGCTGTGACCCAGTACAAGGGCACCCCACATTTGCTGAGACCTAGTACAGAGGTACCCCGAATTCACTGAGACCCAGTACTGGGGTACCCCACATTTGCTGAAAACCAGCACAGAGGTACCCCACATTCACTGAGACCCAGTACAGGGGTACCCCACATTTGCTGAGACCCAATGCAGGGACACCCTGCATTCACTGCAACCCAGTACAGAGGTGTCCCACACTGAGACCCAGTACAGGATGTGGAGAGCTTCTGTTGGTGCTGTTGTGCAAGGGCGCTGGGTACAGAAAGTGGAGATGAAGTCCCAGGCCACATAGGCTAATTCGGACCTTGTTCTGAAATGCCAGTCCATTCAGAGTCTGCTCTGGTCCAAAGGCTCCTCAGAAAGAAGAGAAGACGAAATGAAGTAACCCTAGGAGGGCATAGGGGACCACTTGGCTCAGTATGTGCAGGGATCCCCGGCATGTGCTCTGCACAGGGAGTCGACACAGACTTCCAGGCCCAGTTTACATGAGAACAGCCTAACTGTAACTGGAAGTTTCTTTCCTGCCCACCAGTTCCCAAATAACCACTGAGGGCTTAATATTAATTACAAACTGTTTGGCCTGTTAGCTCATGCTTATTATTAACTAGCTCTAACAACTTAAATTAACCCATTTCTAATATTCTATATTTTACCACAAGCCTCATGGCTTGTTACCTCACATCTTGCTTCTCCAGTGGCTACGGGCATTTCCCAGACTCCACCTTTTTCCCCCTATATCTTTGCTTAGATTTCCCGCCTGGCTCTATTCTGCCTGGTTATTGGCCAAATCAGCTTCTTTATTAACCAATGGTAATAAAGCATATTCACAACATACAAAGGGGCATCCCACACCACCCAGCGGCAGCACAGCTAAAGTTTGTGAGGAAAACAAAATGCAAAAGAACTTGCTGACGTAGGAACCTAGGGACAAGATTTGGCCTCTGTGATATGAAGACCCATGTTTCCAACCCAGAAGCCCTGCCTGTTTTTACCTTAGCGTTGAGAAACTGCGTTGTACTAGGGGATTTGAAATTCTGGGCAAAAAATAAGCTACCACACACGGGAACCTTGCAGACACCCTGAGGAACTACTGGAGTCTACTGTCTATCAACCTGTTTTGGAAATGACTTACGTCATGAACCTAGTGCCTTTTCCATCAATTCTCATAGCAGAACCTTCCCAAGGAAGTGAGGGAGCCCTTCCAGGAATCTAGGGAGCATCCCAAGGAAGTCTGCCGACCTTCCCAAGGAAGTGTAAGGATTTTTCCCCAAGAAATGAGGACCTTCCCTAAGGGAGCATGAGGATGTGAAGATGCCACGTGCTTACAGAGAAGCCAAATAGACCCAACCTTCATTACACTCACGAATGAAGTGGGAGGCCAGGCGGTGGTGGCACATGCCTTTAATCTCAGCACTCAGAAGGGAGAGGCAGGCAGATCTCTGTGAGTTTGGGGCCAGCCTGGTCTACAGAGTTAGTTCTAGGATAGCCAAGACTACACAGAGAAACCCTGTCTCAGAAAAAAAGAAAGAAAGAAAGAAAGAAAGAAAGAAAAAAGAAAAAAAGAATCAAGTGGGCATTACCAGCTACTCAGTGGTCAGACTGTGACTTGTTTTTAGCTATGGGGACACCGTCCTCCTCTTGAGATAGGAAGAGTGCACCACTCATACCCAATGGCATAGAGCACCCTTTCCTATCTAAGTCCTGTCTTTGATCTGTAAGACTCCATCCTGGTACCTAAGAAAGGTGGGTCAGGTGTTCAGAAGGGCAGGTCTGTCAGTCTGCCTCAGTAGACATGTGTGTGCCCTAGGCACTGGTGTTATAAGCCTAAAAATGAAGCCACGCTGCATATTATAAAAAGCATGGTCTGAGATGTGAGCCGATGACCCTGACTTCAGAATGTGCAGGGCAGCCTATATAAACCCCACTGTTCTCCAGCTCTTTCTGTGTGCTCCTGGTCAACAGCTACCAAATCATGTTGGATTGCTGGCACAAAGACCCCAAAGAGAGGCCCCGGTTTGCAGAACTCGTGGAGAAACTCGGTGACCTGCTTCAAGCCAACGTCCAGCAGGTAAAGTTTAGGTCAGAAGGCCAAATGTATTCCTAGTAGAATAGGAAAGAACAGCAATAAAAAGTGGTGTGAGAGAGAGGGAGGGAGTGCAAGTGTGCACACACTTAAGCGTGTGCGTGTCCTTGAAGGAGAAACAGCTGTGCTTACAGCTCTACTTTGGTATTTTAGGATGGTAAAGACTACATCCCAATCAATGCCATACTGACGAGAAACAGTGGCTTCACCTACTCTGTCCCCACCTTCTCTGACGATTTTTTCAAAGGTGGATTTTCAGCTCCAAAGTCTCCTACTGGAAGCTCTGACGATGTAAGGTGAGATGCTGCTAACCAGTTGTACTGCAGAAAGGAGAGGATGAAGGAGAAGGGGGAGGCTGGGAGAAGGAGAGAAGGAAATAGGGTAAAGAAAGAATTGGGCATCTATTCTCCTTCCTGAATCTAAACATTGTGAACACGTGGTGGTGGTGCACACCTTTAATCCCAGCAGAAGCAGGTGAATTTCTGTGAGTTCAAGGCCAGCCTGGTCTACAGAGTGAGTTCCAGGACAGGCTCTGAAGCTACACAGAGAAACCCTGTCCCGAGAAATCAAAACAAAATAAAACAAGACAAGACAGAACATTCTGCCATGTTCTGTGAGAACATCTGTATGTTCTGTAAATTGGAGGCCTATGGCTTTTCCTTTTTTTCTAAACTTCTAAAGGAAGGAATAAGATAGGCCTTGTGTTTTCTCACACCACATTGCCTTATTCTAGAACTGTAGCCTGGTTTTCATGACATTAACTCTGATTAAACTTTACACAAAATACAGTTAACTAAGAGTAGTAGTACAGGACTGTAATCCCAGAATTCAGGAGGCTGGGGCGAGAGGATACAAGTTTAAAGCCAGTCTGGGATACATAGTGAAACGGTGTCTCAAAACAACAGCAACCAAGAAGAAGAAAAGTTACATAAAACTAAACAAAACTGAGCCTGGTGGTGGTACATGTCTTTAACCCCAGCATTTGGGAGGAAGAGGCAGGCGGAGCTCTGTGAGTTCAAAGCCAGCCTGATCTACAGAGTGAGCTCCAGGACAACAAGGGAAACACAGATAAACCCTGTCTTGAAAAAACAAAACCAAAAAAACCAAAAAACAAATAAACAATGGGACAAAATCAGCCCTCTTTTTTTGTTTTCTTATCTTCACCTAACAAACCTGTACATTCTGCATCACTGTAGAGGAAATTGGACAGACACTAATAGAACAAATACTTCCTGAGAAGGTGTGCTGGCCAGTGTAGGTATTTACAGCATAAGGAATGTGTTGGCCCCTGTGGTTATAGAAAATATATGCTCTGATCTGGTGCTGTGCTGGCATTCTGTACACCTTCATGTAAAAACCATCCTTCAAAGTACATATCTTCTCTCTGACAAAGAGGGACCTGTCAACTGGAGAGACTGAGAACTTAGCAAAATGTGTGACTATCAAAATTCAGAATTGAGTTTGTAATCCGGGACTACTGACTCACTCACTGTCTAGGTTCCTAATGGAGTCGGGGGTTCCTTTTAGAGCCTTCTAGAATCTTCAACTGCAGTGGGCAAAGCCTTCACCCATGACCACTACCACTGCAAGGGAAACAGGATGGAGATGCAGCCGTTGGAAATCACTAACAGCCATCTATGACAGGTTTTGAAGCAATCAGCAGGCAGCCTAGAGCTCTGAGGATGACGGGTTGACGTCAGTGTTCATACCTGACACCCAGCCAGCCATCTTCTTTTAAATGATAAAGTATGACTGGGGTAGAAATAGGGTGGAGGGTGCCAAGCTGATTTCAGTATGTTGCTTAGCCAGAGACTCAATAGGAATCTAGCCTAAGAGCTTGGAACTTGCAGCCACTAAAACTAAAACAATGGTTTAGCTGATGACTGGGTGTGCCCATGAGCGGCCGTCACTGGAATATCCCATCAGGTCTTCCCACTAGATCACCAGTGAAAATTGGCAGGTGGTCACTGCGAAACCTTGCAACATCACCCATTTCTCCCAACTGTAATTGCGGCCTAGAATGTACAACGTGAGCGCTCCCCTCAGTTGTACACTTAAGTCAGCTATGACGTCTCTGTGGGACATTTTATTTGTCAACTCTACATCTGTTTAGGAAGTAGACAGCAATAAGTGATAAGATGAAGTCACACTGCCTCCTGGGGCATTGGTCTTTTGGTCACTAAGATACTTGGGCCAGACGAGGCCTCGCTTCT
This sequence comes from Microtus oregoni, assembly GCF_018167655.1. Classification (NCBI taxonomy): domain Eukaryota; kingdom Metazoa; phylum Chordata; class Mammalia; order Rodentia; family Cricetidae; genus Microtus; species Microtus oregoni. The sequence continues at coordinate 9,635,321 of NW_024543088.1, read as the reverse complement.
CCTCTATGACTGGCAGTTTTTGATTCCACGAGGAACTGGAGTGGGCCCTTTCAGGGTTTTTCTGAAGACGATAAATACAGTGTGAATTGACTACCCGGAGGAAGTGATGTCACTACGAGGATTTCTCGAGGGTATTAAGGAAACTGAGCCAGCTGCTTATTTTTTTTTTTTTTTTGGTTTTTCGAGGCAGGGTTTCTATGTGGTTTTGGAGCCTGTCCTGGAACTAGCTCTTGTAGACCAGGCTGGTCTCGAACTCACAGAGATCCGCCTGCCTCTGCCTCCCAAGTGCTGGGATTAAAGGCGTGCACCACCACCGCCGCCCAGCTGCTTATTTTGGTTGTTAGGCACGACCCACCCAAATTCCACAGTGTCCTGATTCATTGAAGGTGCGTGCCTTTTCCTGCCTTGATTATTCTTTCTCCGTCTTCACTAGATACGTCAATGCTTTCAAATTCATGAGCCTGGAAAGAATCAGAACGTTTGAGGAGCTTTCGCCAAACGCCACCTCCATGTTTGAAGTAAGTCATGGCAGTGAAACCCAGCGCCCTCTGCCAGAAATCTCTTCTTGTCTAAGTGCCCAGGGCAGCAGTGCTTAGCCAGTAAGGGCCAGTGATTAGAAGAGGCCAAGATTACAATATGGGGGAAGAACAGATAGCCAGACTTCATCATGTAGAGTTGATTTGCAAGAAAATGCCATGGTTTGAAGCTCTCTTGGAGCTCACAGGGGAGGGGGGCTGGTTGTATTCCACCAGTTCCTGGGAGGGGAAGTGGAGTGGCCCTTGCTATGTCCCCTAGCATCTCTTGCTATCAGTGATGCACCCTTCTTTTAGAGTGCATGATGTGTGAGTGGCTGGGCCTTGCGATGCAACAGACGCCTTGTGCTCTATATACTACATCTGAAAGAAGTCATGTAGGCCCTAGGCACCTTCATTCTAAGGCTCTGCAGCTGAGCCACCATGTTCCACCCAGACACACAGGTCAAAGTGTATCAGAGCAGCCTGGCAAACCAGGGGTTTCTGTTAGTAGGTCTCCGGAAAGCCTTTGCATAGGATTGAGAGACTAGGAAGTGGGGAGGAAGGCTGAGCAGGGCTGACCATCTGGTATGGCTGACCATTGTGCTCCAAGTGGGCTCCTCAGACAAGCATGATGCCATCATTCAAGAGCAGAAACCTTGAGGGTGGGTCCTGGAGAGACAACAGAACTGTTAAGAGCACCAGTTGCTCTTCCAGAGGATCCAACTTCGATTCCCAGGACCCACATGGTGGCTCATAACCATCTGTAACTCTAGTTACAGAAGACCCAAAGCCCTTTTCTTGGGTACCAGGTATGCATGTTATGTACATATGTAGGAAAAAAATACCCATATATATAAAATAAATATAAGGGTTTTTTAAGATTTTATTTATTTATTATGTATACAACATTCTTCCTCCCTGTATGCCTGCAGGCCAGAAGAGGGCGCCAGATCTCATTACAGATGGTTGTGAGCCACCATGTGGTTGCTGGGAATTGAACTAGGGTCCTCTGGAAGAACAGTCATTGCTCTTAACCACTGAGCCATCTCTCCAGCCCAAATATAAGTTTTAAAATAAGCAAACAGTGACCTGAACCTCGTAGATAGACTAGATAAAGGGACATGGTGACTTCAAAATATAAGGACATTTCTACACTTTAAACTGTAGATAGATATTGTGTGTTGTGACTCAGTAGAGTGTGTCAAGAGCCAGGAACAACCCTAGCAAACCTCAGAACTTCTCAAGCTTAGGCTACCCCTTAAACGTGGAGAATAAGGTCAGCATCCTTGCCTGCTTGGATCCTTGCTGGTGTTTACACAGCCCAGCATGAGTCTCCGAGGGAGGCAGGGACAAAGTGTGGAGTTCACGTCCTGTTAACGGGACATTGCACTGTAGCGACAGGATAATGACGAGTGCATAGGAGACCCCACGATGAAGATGACTGAACCACAGCAGTTCGTGGACACTAGGGCCAGTGGGGACCTGCCAGTGCCGTAGACGCTCCAAGAAAAAAGAACCAACCACCTCTATGATTTCCTAGAGATTTTACGTATGACAGCATACCCATAGACAACCGCCAAGATTAATTTTAACATATATGATCATTTGCATGAATGTTTCATGTGGAAAATACTAAACAGTTACATGCAAGTTTCCATTCTGTATGTGCATATGTGCTTGCCTATGAATGTGTATGTGAAGTTGAGGGTGTCTCCCTCAATTGTTCACCTTACTGGGGTTTCGGTGTTTGTTAAAGACAAGGTCTTTCAAGAAGCCTGAGCTCACAGTTTGAGCTAAACTAACTGGCCAGCAAGCCCCAGGATCAACCTGTCTCTGTCCTACCTCCCATTGCCTGGGCTATGGTGACAGACTCAGACCACCAAGCCTGACTTTTATGAGTGATCTGAGGTCCTCATATGTTTCCAGCAAGCGCTTTATCCACTGGGCCATCTCCATAGACCCAGGACTTTCCTCTTTATTTCCCTCACCTTCAGGAAGAAGGGTCTCGCAGGTGCCTGGAGCAGGCACCATTTGTCTCTGTCAAGTTCACAGTTGCCAGTACAAAGAAAACGTTCTGTGCCAATGGGCAGGGATCGTGGATGACGAGGGCAGCGCCAGGCAGCACCTCAGAGGTGCCTCCCAGTGTCTACCCAGTCCTTGTGGAACCATCTGATCAGGCGAGTGAGTCACCTTCCTCTTTGCTCCCACAGGATTATCAGCTAGACACGAGCACTCTGCTGGCCTCCCCGCTGCTGAAGCGATTCACCTGGACTGAGACCAAGCCCAAGGCCTCCATGAAGATAGAGTAAGGAAATGGAGTAGGAGTGGGGGTTTGGGTGTGGCAGGGAGGAGGATGTCAGGAATGATGGCTTGCTTGCTGGTGGGCTGTTTAAGGCTACCTGGTCTCCTAGTGTTCAGGTAGAGCAGAACCACCATCACCCCCAAAGGGGCAGAAAGGGGGCACGGTATTGGACATAGGAATCCCAGGCTCAGTGGGAAGGAAGACTGGGGCTTAAGAAGGGAAAATATGTAGGGAATTCTTGCAACAGGCCTGCTGAGCCTGAGAAGCACAGGGCCTTGGTGGAAAGGAGTCAGATGTGTCCAGCTGTGAAGGAAGGGCCGGGATGTGTTCACAGGCTCAGGAGACAACACTCCTGTTTCTGGTCCCTAGGCTAACATGATCTATACAAGGTGGCCCTGTTTGCCATCCTGAGAATCCAAACTTCCACAATAAGGATTTTATGTATCCTGATGAACCCATTATCCATGACTCACTTGTAAATTTCTCAAAATCCCATGGCTTGATCCATCAGTCGGCTCCCCCTCCTGCTCCGCGCCACTGGCAGAATTGCAGGGTTCCTGCAGTATATTCCGCTGCCATAGCTGACTTCAGGGGTTCTCTATGGCTGGAGGCTCCCGAGGAACAGTGCTATGCTGAGAAAGGCCTGCCCTGCCCACTCATCTACTCCCTGCCTTTCCATGCGGGCTCAGCAGTGAAGAGCACTGGCTGCTCTTGCGGCGGACCCAGTTCAGTTCCCAGCACCCCCATGTTCGCTAGCAGCCGTCTGTTACCTCCACTTCCAAAGGATCCCACACCCCCTTCTGGCCTCTGAAGGCACCAAGCACACATGCAGTACACATACATACAGGCGGGCAAAACACCCATACACTTAAAAACAAAACCAAACAAAACCCAGATTGCCAGTCCACAGGCTGTAGTTTTACTGAGCTGAAACTGAACTTGAAAGCTGCTGCGAATCCTTCCATGTGATGCAATGCACACAGTCCACCAGGTCCTTGGAAAGACAAACGCTCTCCCGGGCAAACATCTGCCTTTTCCTTGTAATGTGGGCTTAAAAGTGGGCCCCGCTGTGAGGTGATAGGGTTAAGGGACACCAATCTGGGCGAAAGCAAAGAGTAAGCTAGCTGCTTTTTTGCTTCTCAGTGGGGAACATGTGGGAGGAAAGGGTGGTTATTTTTTACTTGATCTTTGATGAAGAAAAGACAAACCCTGTTTGTATACCCTACCCTGCAATTAAAGAGGTAGATCATAGGCAGGCCAGTCCTGGCCAGTCTGAGTCATGTGACTCAGAGGGTGCCCTCCCCTGCTAAGCAGTGATGTCAATCCAATAGCAAAGGGCAGGAGATGCTTTCCCCCTTCCTAGGTCCATCTTAGGGACTCGCACAGCATATGGTACCTGAGAACAATAGTCCCCTGGATGACATGTGCTCGGGAGGAGCCTCCTGCATTGACTGTGTGCTGCTCTGCATGTCTTGAGACCATTAACCATGGACGTGGGGACTGTAAGGAGGAATCCATTTCTAGAAGCCGGAAGTCCAGACTCCAGAGCACTGGCAGGGCCGCCTGCACTTCAGAGACTTTGTGGGGAGGGGTCTACTCGTTGCCTCTCACAGTTTCTGTAGCTGCATGCTTCCCTCAGCTTGGGGCCGGCTCGCCTGACTCCATCCTCACATGGCCTTTCTTTCTGGTTGGTTCTAACGACTCTCTGTCCACGCCGCACTGGGACCGACCCCCTGGCTAGTGCAGAATAAGCTCCTCCTCTTTAGACCTAAGTTAAACTGTGAGGTGACTCACAGGTTCCCAGGATTTGACATGATACTGAGGAAGGGCAGTCAGGGGCCTTTTATTTTTTTCAAAAAAAAAAAAAAAAGCTGATCACAAAAAGCTATCTAACCCAAAAATAGGAGCAGCTACTGCCAAGTCTTGTTTTCCAACTAGAATGCTGGGGTTTGTACCATCTCATCAAACAGCCGACTCCCAGCCACCAGCAGGCCCACTCCACCCAGTGACACCACACCAGTATAGGGAACGCAAGGTATACATTGCGAAGGAAGAGCGTAGGACAGGTGGCCACTAAGATCCCACAAAAGGTCTCTGAGACGGCCGATTAACCCCGTTTGTCCATTTCTCCTTCTCTTTAGCTTAAGAATAACCAGTAAAAGCAAGGAGTCGGGGCTTTCTGATGTCCCCAGGCCCAGCTTCTGCTTCTCCAGCTGTGGCCACATCAGGCCTGTGCATGACGACTCTGAGCTGGGGAAGGACCCGTGCTGCTCGCCACCCCCAGACTACAACTCCGTGGTGTTGTACTCCTCCCCACCTGCCTAACGCTCTGAGCCCGCTGCAGACCGCTACCCTGACAGTATTATGCATATATGAGTTTACACCTATTCCTCTCCACAGGAGCCGGCTGCTTTCTGTGACTTAATAGTGCTTTTTCGTTGTTTTCGTTATTGTTGTTTGGACTAACAAGAATGTAACCCCAGATCGTGACAAGTGAGGAACTCTAGTGCTCAATCCTCGTGTGACTCCATGTAAGAGAAATCCTTTGTAAGCCCAATGACTCACCTGCTCCAGCCCCCAAAGCCTCAGGGTACCCTGGACAGGCGATGTGCTGGCCATGGCACCCAGCGTGGGTCCTCGTGCCCATCTTCCCTCCCTGCAGCTGGGGGGCAGGTGCTGTAGGCCCCTTAGCCCACAGCGGCATGCACTGGCCTGCTCTATCTCTGGAGTTCTCTGGCAGACATTAAGACACTCCCTGGAGGCGAGAAAGGGAGACCAGAGCCAAAAAGAGACACAGGAAAAGACCTTGGGATCTATCATGTGGAGAAGGTGGAGGGGAGGGCTCCTCAGTGCCACTTTAACGATTTCTCATTCCTGGCCTCTGCTTTTTGGGCACCCTACCAAAAGGTGACAGGGCAGAATGTGTGGGATTTTCTAGATTCTGAGAGGCAAGGACAAATGTTCTTGGGAACCACAGAAAATCTTAAATCTTTCCCTGGGAATCTGTTTCTGTTGCCCGACACCATCCACAGCATGTTTAACATACATCGGTGAGGCTGGCATGTGACTCAGTTCCTCTGGTGAGATACACTGAAATCAGAGCCAAGCTTGGAGGCCTCAACTTAGCATACTGCTCAATGGGAGCTAAGCAGTCTGGCCTAGGGGTGGTCTACCGATAGACTCAAAAGCCACATTTTAAACAGTCAGTTCTATTTCAAGTATTAGTATATATATGACATTTTTGCATTCTCCTGTCTGATACAGTTAGCTATTCAAGGCAGCTAGGGAGAGTTAAGAAGACAGTTTTCTATGGACCCAAACCAGGATGAATGGACTAAAACCTAGTAAGGCAGAGTGGACGCTTCCATGTATGATAGCCAAGCCAATCCACCCGGAGTTGGGACCTCACTGTTTTCTTTTTACTTTATTATGAGTTTTGTCATCTCAATCCAATCTGAGAGGAGCAAAAGAGCATTAGCTAATGTTTTTTAAGCACTCTATGCTCCTTGGAAGAAAATTGATGTGCAATTTATGTAAGCTATTTCTACAGCTGGGACTCAGGATATTAGTCAATGAACCATCAAAATGAAAAAAAAAATCTTATTTTCATCTGTTTCAGACCTTACCTGGGGTCTAAGGATGATGGGGACAGGGTAGAAATGGGGAGACAGGGTAGAAAAGGGTGCCCACTCTTTGGGGTCAAGAGATATGTGAGCCCTGGATCTCTACAAATGCTCTGTTAGATGTTGTATGTGCAAATTATGGTCTGTGTGTTTAGGACATGTACACCCGCTGGAGCCAGTCCCAGCTGGGCAGACGATGAGTAGCTGCTTCATGAGAGCAGACCATACTTCCTTTCTGCTTGCCACTCAATCCTATGGCCGCTCCCCTGGGTACCACATCCTTAAGGTTCTCTGTCATTTGAGAAGGGAGGCTCGGCACAATCCCCAGTGAGACAGTTTGCAGTCACGGTGGCTCTTGGGGGATTCACCTGCCAGGACAGAGAAGTAGGAAAGGGCTCTCAACCAAGAACTGGATAAAAAGAAATCAGGCAGGGCTGGAGGAAGACATCTTTGTCCATCTTTGTGTGTCTGCAAAAGCTCGTCAGGCAGCAAGTGTCAAAGACGGGCCATTAGACAGAGGCCACCAGAGAAATGAGTGATCTCGGCATCCTATGACTTCTCAAATCATTTAAATATCCAGTCACTAATGAAGAAAACCTTAGCCAGTCCTGTACTATTTTGATTTTAATCATCTAATTCTTAATCATTAAGAGACTTTAACAAGGTCTCTTTCCCACAAACGTAAAGAAAATCTATTGGGATTCTCTGGCTCTGCTTAAGGACTTAGCGTTGGAGTCCGAAGCCCATCAGCGAAGAGAAAGACAGTTCCATCCAAGTTTTTAAGGCAGGAAGGAAAATGGAAACGTGTAATGACACACATTGTGCCCATCCATCAAGACAGCATGGGATGTTAGGACTCTGGCAGTGGCATGAAGACCGTTTAGCGGGCACACTAAGGAAGAACAAACATTTCTCCTAGTGTTTGAGGTCACCAGTGTACACATTGCTGAAACCTCAGGCAAGTCTAAGCCAGCCTGAGAGACATACTCAGGGGACAGATCTGGTCAGACCTTGAAAACTGTTGCATGGGTCTTCGAGCAGTGCTCGCTTTCCTGCCTGTAAATCAACGCAATGAAGGAAGAGGGCTTCTTTTGGCCGACAGTGGTAGGAACTGTACATGTATGTGTGTATGTGTATCTGTATGTTTTGTGCATAACTATTTAAAGAAACTGGAATTTTAAAGTTACTTTTATATGAATCAAAATGATATGCCACAGACAGAACTGAGATATATCTGGTCCCACCTTTTAGTCATGATGAATGTATTTCATATATTATCTTCATTTAATAAAATCCACTTCCAAAACCAAGTATTTTCTTACTTTCCTTGTAACAGAGAGGGAAAAAGGAATCCTGATGTGCCTCAGGGTGGGGTGAGGGGACTGAATGCCAGGATAGCTTGCTAAACATCAGTTATCCACGTGACCAAAGGGAGATTAAAGCAAGCACTCCTGGAACAAGGGCATGCAACACCCCAGGGGTCCACACAGTGGCTGCCTAGACCACAAAGATGCTGCCTGCTGAACACTGTATGGAGATTCCCTAGGAACAGAACCAACAGGACAAAATGATACATATCTTAAGATGATTTACTAGGGGCCAAAGAGAGGCTCAGTGGTTAATCACAGCTACGTTTGGTTCCCAGCACTCACGTAACAACTTGAGACAATCTGTAACTTCAGTTCCAGGGGACCCAATGCCTTCTGTCCTTCGCAGGCACCAGGCACTCATGTGGGGCATACACATAACAATTAAAGCAACTAAACATTGAAAAATTATTAAGTTGGCTTATGCAGTGTGGTCAAAACAGTACAATGACAGCTACCTTACACCTACAAGGCTGAGAACTGGGTTGGTTCTTAGTCCCCAAGGCTGGCTGCTTTAGTGGTCAGAGCTGCACAGTGACCATCCCACACGGAAGACTGACTTCCTGGTGGTTTATCAGTCTCCACGGCTGATGGTCTTCAGTGCATGTGCAAAACTGGAAGAAGCTAGCTCTCGGGAAAGGAAACAGCAGCAGCAATGGGATAAACTAACTCAGCGGCAAATCTTTCTTTTTCTGCATGCTTTTTACCTGGGCCAGAAGGCGCCAAGGCATTTGGGGTGGGCCTTCCCGGGTTAATTCGCACAACCAAGATAATTCTTCAACCGAGGCTCCCTGCTCAGGCGATTCTAAGTTGTGGCAAGTTGATATTTAAAACCAACCCTCACAGCCAGCTTGCCCAGAAATGCCAACCAACATGACTAAGATCACGAACCAGGAAATTTCACAGAGGGACTGTTGGCTGCCTATGAGGAACCCACGATTCAAAACGGGCATCTCCCCTAAACACTCATTTTCAACTGATAAATAATTACCACAATTGCAGCGTGTGCGTATTGTGAGCACACGTAGGTTAGAGGGTACATGTGGGAACAGCAAATGGGCAAAACAGCATAAAGCACAAGAGACCCCAAAGAGAGCGCTACCACTTAGATGTCTCCAGCTGGCCCCGTGCATTATATCCTCCTGGGAGAAGAGACAATGCAGGCGCTGGGTAAGAAGTAAAGCGGGTATTCGTGGATCTAGCTGCTAATATCCTGGGGAGCTAGCTTGGAGAAACACAAGGCGGGACACTAGATAAACATTCTTGGGTAGAAAGGCAAGACAAAAGAATAAATAAACTTGTAAGAGGCATTTAGTCTTCAAGAATCTGAAATATTTTAAGAACACTGGCTTCTGAGCTTACATGGTAGCCGACTGCCTTGGGGTTGGGGGACGCTAGTTTTCAAACCAAAGTCACTTATTTGGGAAATGATTTGAAGAATGCTTCACGGACCAGCTTCACATCAGAAAATAGATGTTTTCTCATGACTCTGGGAACTGACAGGGCATTTGAGAGTTCATTTCTTCAGCAGCAGGATGACCTAGCAATGTTTCTTAGACTCCGCACTGTAAAACACATCTCCAGATTTGGGGCCTTCGAAGGTCAGGAATGCTGAAAAAATATGCTGGGTCCCAACACGGGATTAATCAGCTTTCAATTTTGTGAATTATGGACATTTAAGGGAGAAACTAAGAAAGCAAAAGCTATTCCCTAAATCAAACCTGATCTGGGATAACCATTATACTTCACTGGGCTGCATGTTTCTGAACTATATATATGTAAATGTGTATGTGTTATCCTTCAAAAACGGGCCATTAAAAAAATGAGCCCTATCATTTAGTACTATTTTTTTTTCTTTTTGAGACAGGGTCTCCCTATGTAGCCTTAGACTGAACTCTGTAGACCAGGCTGGCCAAGAACTCACTGAGATCCTCCTGTCTTTAGCTCTCAAGTGCTGGGAGATTAAAGGTGAGTGCCACATGCCCAGCAACCTAGCACCCATTTAAAGCCTATCTTAAAGGCAGGAAGGCTAGGGTGGCAGAGCACCTGCTCCTATGTGAGGGCTTGAGTTCCATCCCTAGCTGTACCAAAACCCAAAATACAATAAACGGAAGGGGATTCATTGCAGATGAAAAGATATTAGTAACATATCTAAAATACATGGAGGCAGATGCTCAACTTCCTTTGAGGCCACACCCAGAGGAATCCATAGTAAACTGAAATAGCTGTAGGTTGAAAGCACATTGAAAACACTTGGCCTGCGGAGCACCCTGGCTCCATAGCACAGGCAGGGCTCTGCAGGGTCAGAGGTATCTTCTTGTGGTCACAAGGCCAGTGTGACTGAAGCCATGATTACTGGAGCCTGGTATGTAGAGGAACTGAATTACACAACACTTACCACAGGTAAGAGTCCTAATTCAAAGTTGCTGAAGTCTGCACAGTGTGAATTACTCTTGCATCCTGAAGCACAGGGACTGTAGCTTCACCAGGGACCTAAGTCTGCATCCCAGCCCTGGTCACACCTGATGAACAGGTACCATTTCAGATCTTGGGATCTGGCAGCAGCTGTCGGCTGCTGTCATTTGAGTGCTTACTATGTGGCAGTAACTATGCTAAGTGCTTTGAAGGACTGAACTCATTTCCAGGACCATCTACTGTGATATGTACTTTTTTAAAATTATTATTTATACTGTGTTCCATCTGTAGGCCAGAAGAGGGGACCAGATTGAATTACAGATGGTTGTGAGCCACTATGTGGTTGCTGGGAACTGAACTCAGGACCTCTGGAAGAACAGCCAGTGCTCTTAACCTCTGAGCCATCTCTCCAGCCCCTGTGATATGTACTCTGATACACCTTTCTCTTCAGAAACAATTCAAAGAACTCGGAAATCCCTCTCACACCTCCCACCCACGGGCACCTGTGTTCATACCCCTTGCCTCACCATCGAATAGCCCAGCCAAAGCGTATGGTGGTGTTCTTGACCCTGTCTTCTCACCCACCCACCCCTCACTCCCATCCATTTCCCTTTCTTGGAACCACACAGCCATGCCTGTTTCTCTGATCCCTCACCCCATTTCTGTTCTCCTTCAGGGCAGAACTCTTTGAATGGTTTTACCTACACTACCGGTTGGTTTTCAATCCTCTCCTTATTCCTTAAAACCAGTTCAACTTAGCAATGCCGTGAGCCACGTGCTCACAGGGAAGGGGCTCTGCACAGGCTCACCTGCCACCGTAGGGATGAACGGCTTAGTCCTAACCCAGCGCCAGCAGCTGTACGGATTCTAAAAAGGCCTTTGGGGTTGGGGTTTTGGTAAAACACTTGTTGCACAAGCATGAAGCCCTGAATTCAGATATCTAACTTGTCTTTGTCAGGGTTTCTATTGCCACAAAGAGACACCATGACCACGGCAACTCTTACAAAGAGAACATTTATTTGGGGCTGGCTTACAGTTTCAGAGGTTTAGTCCATTATCATCGTGGCGAGAATCATGGCAGCGTGCGGGCCAGATTCTGCTGGAGGAGTGCTGGAGGAGGATCTGAGCGTTCTACATCTTGATCCACAGGCAGCAGAAGATTATGTCCCACTCTAGGTATAGCTTGAGAATAAGAGACCTCAAAACCCAAACCCACAGTGACATACTTCCTCCAACAAACCCCATCTCTTAATAGCGTCACTCCGTACAACCAAGTACTCAAATACACAAGTCTATGGGGAGGAGGGGGCATACCTGCTCAAACCACCACAAACTTCCATGTAAAAGCCCAGTCTAGCGCAACCCTGTTCAGCAGTACACATCTCTAACGCAAGCATGGAGCAGGAGGGTATCTGTGCAACAACATGCAGATCCTCCTTCTATAAGCTGCCTTGGTCATGGTGTCTTAACGCAGCTATAGAGAACTAAGACTCCCCACCTCAAAGGAAACAAATAAGCAAATAAATGGAGGCTGGAGAGAGGGGTCAGCAGTTAAGAATACTGGCTGCTCTTATAGAGTACCTAAGTTCAGTTTCCAGCACCCATGTGGTAACTCACAACAGTAATTCTAGTTCAAGGGAATCTGGTGCTCTCTTCTAGCCTCCAGGGAGACTAAGTATACACATGATACAAATACATACTTACAGGCAAAACATTCATACACCAAATAAAATCTGTAACATTATTTTACATATAAAGGTAAGAGTGGGCTGGAGAGAGGGCTCAGCCATGAAAGGCTAGACTCACAATTAAAAATGAGGGCAAGAAAGATAAAAGACATCCAGCTTCCGAACATGCACATACATTCACACATGAACAATGTACACACTTCATTTCTGCTGCTGTGGGTAAAAGATCCTGACAAATAGCAGCTTACACGTATTTTCACTCACAGTTCTGTTACAGCCCACCACAGTGAAGGTGGCAGAAGTTAAAGCAGCCGATTCTATCCCATACAGTCAAGAGCAAACTCCTATGTGCTAAGCTGATGTTTCTTCTCAGTGCTCTGGGCATCAACAGCTCTGAATCCCCTGTCCCTGACACATCTGGGTACTACTGTATACCATGACTTGGTGGCCCAGCCAGGAAATGACCTGATTTTTGCCTTCCTCTTGGCACACCCACTCTCCAAAGGCTCTACCAGGGGCCAGGACATGGGCAGGTGCTCCTAGACACATTCTTAGTAGAGTCCTGTCCGCCAGCTCCTGTTACTCTCCCAGGCTAAAGCTCCAAACACAAGTCTAGATGTCATCCCTGCTGTGCCTTGTCTTAAATTCCTGATCCAGAGTCTGGGACAGGGCATACATGTCCTTAAGCTGTTTGGTGTAAAACAATAAATCAGAACAATGTGTAAAAATCTCAGGCCCTGGGCCAAACTTTTAATTAACTGCCCCTCTTCCAGATCCACCTCTGTCCTCCTGCCAAAAACCTCTGTAATTCAGAAATCTTTTATTTATTTATTTAAGATTTCTGCCTCCTCCCTGCCACCAACTCCCATTTCCCTCCCCCTCCCCTGATCAAGTCCCCCTCTCTTGGCAGACCAAAGAGCAATCAGGGTTCCCTGCCCTGTGGGAAGTCCAAGGACCACCCACCTCCATCCAGGTCTAGTAAGGTGAGCATCCAAACTGCCTAGGCTCCCACAAAGCCAGTACGTGCAGTAGGATCAAAAACCCATTGCCATTGTTCTTGAGTTCTCAGTAGTCCTCATTGTCCGCTATGTTCAGCTAGTCCGGTTTTATCCCATGCTTTTTCAGACTTGGGCCAGCTGGCCTTGGTGAGTTCCCGACAGAACAGAAATCTTTTGGCAATCTCAAAGCTCATTCTCTTCTTTATTCCACACTGGTTCTAGCTTTAAAGTACAACCAGAATCTAACACTTTGTACCTTCTCTGGTACCTCTTCATCCTTCCCTAAGAAGGCCACATAAACTCCCTAATCTTGCTCTAGCATCTTGGCTTCCCCGTCTGTCCTTCACACTATAGCTAGAGTAATCTCCACATTTCCCTGGGGACAGAGGCCAGAACAATGGTCCAGTCACGCACTGCCTTTCCTAGCAGCATCTTACCTCTTCTAGCAGCACTCATCTCCTCCTGCACTTTCCTTCCCAGTCCTTCCCCGGAGGGGCTGGTGGCTCCACATCCAAGTCCTCACTCAGCATTGGCTTTAAGAGACTTCTGTCCAGGCCACCCTCTGAAACTGCAGCACCACATTCTAGAGTGGCAAGCATGGTCAGGTAAACGAGAACTACAGAAGAGAATTTTTCTGATATTAATATTCTCTATGCCAGAGGCTTATGCTAAAAAAATATATTATCTGATATTGAGATTCAAGTGTTTATTTGCTAAGTCTGGTAACTACTGGCTCTCCTCTCATAACCATAATTACCTTCTAAATACTACATATAGTTGCCAGTATCCAAGTGCATTTAGTTCTAGTCTCCCTTCACCCCCAACCAAAACCCATGATGATGTCTTTTAAAGTACATTTATTCTTCCGTATAGTTTAGAGCATGTCTATAAGATTCATAGTTAACTTAGTGCCAATACAACTGAAATATCTGTCCCTGGAATGACAAGAAACAGATGGAAGTTCCAAACCCCAGAAAAGTATCTTCCCTTGGCTTTGAGAACTACACCTGACATAAAATAGACAGTAAATATCTGAGGAGTGAATCCCTAGTTCACTGCACTGTGGGACTGTGGGGTGGCTGCTTGGCCAGTTAGAGGGTTTCAAGCACTAGAGGGGAAATGCGGGCCTTGCTGCTGCCAGCTGGATTCTTACCCCCCACTCACACTGTTGTTAGGAAGACTTAAAGGCACAGGTTTAAAATAGCAACCTTTCTCCTTCTGCCCTGCAGTCTCTGTGGAAGGAGGTGGGTTCTTGTTAGAAGTAGGAGAACAATCCACTGCCCCCGAGCTAGAAGACTACAGGGAGGTGGAACTGAGAGCAGCACATTGTTTCTGTTGGATTTCATCAAACGCGACACTGGCCTAGCTTTAACAACATCGTTTTCTAAAAAAACTTCCAAATTAGTCTCCATTTTTATTCCTATCTGGATCCATGACTATCTGCAAATTACCTTCTATATAAAAGTCCCCCTGCCCTATTGTCAGGCCATCTGCCAGTCTCAACTGAAGTAATCTGCTCTCCTTGATCACTCTGCCATCTTCACCCTGAGCATCAAGTCTTGACTACTTTTCCATCCTATAGTTTCAAATCACAGAAATTTTAAATGTATTGGGGGTGGGGGAACCCAACAATAAAATACTATTCAAGCTCAACAAATGCCAACATTTTTTTTATAACAACTTATCCTTGAGGAATGTTTTTTTTTGGGGAGAAATTGGCAAAGAGTCTCTCTCCTCCACATGGCAAACTAAGCACTGAGGCACACTTAGCTACAGGTGCAGCTCAAGTAGAAGCTGCACAGCTAGCTTTTGTGAGGCCCTGGGGTCCTTCCCCAAAGCGGGGAGCGGACTAGCTCCATGTCATTCATCTTGTCAGATAAGTAGTTTCTTACATAGCCTTATACAAAATCTCCTCCTATCTGAAGCCTTAATTTCAGCACCGACCCAGGACACAGGAGACATGAATCAAAAAACAACTGATAAACCACCAATCTAATCCGCTACCATTTTACCCAAAGGCAGAAGCCCTTCAAAATACATAGTAATTTTCAAAACCCAATCAAGACCAACACCTCTATATGAACTGGTAATAATAGTAACAAAAACAAGTTTATCTCTGTAATTCTTTATTAAAAAATACTGCTATACACATAGAGACTGAAAATAGGGTTAAAGATGAGCAACAGATACTGGGATTGTGACGTTAGAACTTAACATACTGGTGCTTTTTAGGGACAATGTTGATATTCAAATGACAGAATCAAGGTCAAAACAAAATACAAGGGCACCCTCAAAGGTATCTGCAATGAAGTAAATACACTAACAGGATTTGAAACAGGCACAGCCAGCTGGAATGAGCGACACTACATGATTTCAAGGGTTGTCCTTTCCGTGCTGTGTCTGTCAGAACAGGAAGTTATGGGGAGTTCACATCCTTAATTCAATACTCTCAGATATTACAGTCTTCCTATGAACTAAATATTAACTTTCAGACAACCTCCTAAGTGGGTTTACATTGTGGAAAAAGAGGGCTCCCTTTAAAAAACAAAAAAAAAAAAACCAACCAAACAAAAAAACTAACAAACCAAAACAAAAAACCCAACCCCCCCCGCAAAAAAAAAACCAAAATTAAAAAAAAAATAAAAAACAAAAAATTCTCCCCGCAATAAACACCAAAGCAGAACTCAAGAGTTCTTTTGAAAACCATTCCCAATAAAAGTGAAATGAAAAATAAATATAAAACAAAGCTAAAAAAAATATGCATTTATCCGACACCAACTTTTTCTGGCTGACAATATTTACTCATGAAAACGTTCAGCTGACTATCTTTACTACCCAAACCAAGCCCTGAGGTTACTAGGGGCTGAAGCGGACTAGCGTTTCCGATGCAGACTCTTGGGTTTGTGATGTGAACCTGCCTTGCAGAGGGGAAGTTTGCTGGTCTATGCGGAACGAGAGATTCAAGCCCTAATTTACCCCTGCCCTTCTTTAGCATTCACATAACATTGGTCCACAAATAAAAATTTTCAAAAAGTTCCCAGGCCCCCAAAACTAAAATAGATGATCCCCTTTCATTTTCAAAGAAAACAATATTGGAAAAAATCTCCAGCCCGCTTATAAATTAAGCATTTCATATTTCTTCTAGAATACAAGTAGTTCTTTTTTGTACAAAAGAATTACAATATGATTTGTCAAAAAACATATAAAAAGACAGCTGCTCTTCCTCAAATACATGAGCTAATGATAAAGACTCTTGTGTGTTACATCGAAAGTTCTTGTTCCTTTTAAACAAAAGGAACATCATGGTGGCAAATGCTCATTATCCTTTGAATATTGAACATTATGTTCTTTAAAAATCCATCCAGATCAAATGCAATAATTGATTTTCTCGTTAACAACTGATGCGACCACTCGTGGATGCAGACGTGCTTGTTAAACATGTGAAGTGTGTCTCTAGTCTCCAAAGCTTGCGGTGAAGAGAGGTGCTTTTTCTTGATGCAAATCTCAAGGCAGAGAGAAATCATTTAAAGCTTATAAAAAGTGGACAGAGAAATGTTAAAAACTTCTCTGAAATATACAAATATGTATGCTTGTTAAAAATGAAGACAGTAACATCAGCTGCAAGTGCTTGGAGTCTGTCCTGACCTTCTAAGTCTCCTCCACATTTTCTTCCTGCTGCACACCTAGAGCAAACTGAACACTCAGTGCTGGGAAGAAGATGAAGTCTTCAAGGTGGCCTTAGGAGAAAATCCCTATGTATTTGGCAGTCTTCAATATCGAAGTGACCACAAATCCCATGAATACTCAAGTTTGGCGACAACTGTATGTCCAAATAGTAACAAAGTTTCAAGGAGGAAAATTGCAAACTTGTAAGATGGGCTTCTCAGGATGATCCTGCAGAGTGAGTTTTATCAAAAGTCCTGTTCCTTTGGGTTAAGCAGTGAGTGCAAAGGCACAGCAGAGAAGTGCCCCTCCAGGGTCAAACTGCAGAGATCAGACCACTGACTGCTGTGCTCAGTTCACCTTCTCAACAGTCTCTGAGTCTGTGTATCCAGTGTAAAGTACCATTATAAAGCTGTAGTACAAAGGCAAAAAAAAAGGAAACTGGAAAGACCCTAAAGTAATATAACTCCTTAACTTTAGGCCTTCAACACAATTTCTTTTTTGTTATTAAAAATTGCATCAATGTAAGTGTATCTGACTGGCAGGCTCTTTGAAGGCGGCTCTGGATGAACCTGGAGAAGAGCAGGGCCTGCTCCTTCAGCTACCGTTCAATTGTTACCTGGAAAGGGATTTAAATTAACAAATAAGGGTAAATTCATATCTGATAACTCACTGATATTTCTCTTTGTGTGTTCTTAAACACAACAGAAGCTTCAATTTGAGCTAAGGTAGGTGGCACGCAGAGTTTGCATACGATACTCATAAGGACTATTCACTACTCTGTACTTCTATGAACTACTGAGTTGGCCCATCCCCCAAAAGCAAATTCTGCATCTCTCAGTGGCAAAAAGCTGCCTCTTTTTGTTTCCCAATGTCCTTGCAAATAGTTCCCTTAATAAGTATACAATGTGGCAAGAGGTCAAAGATCAGAAAAAAAGTCTTTAAAAAATTAAAATTAGTGCATACACAAGTGGAAAAACAGAAGCAGGAGCATCATTCACCAAACGGTGACCTTGATCTGACATAACTCTTCAGAGGCCTGTGGCAGCCAGAGTACATAGAAAGTGAGACATTCTTCCTCTCAAGTAACAGTGCACCTGACCCAAGTGCGAGAAGCTTCACTCCTTCCTGTTCATTCTCCTGCTGGCAGAAGACGAAGGACCGTTCACCATAGTGCAACTGGCTGTAGGCTTGGGCCTTCACCATGCCCTGTGGACATTTTAGTAAGTACTACAATTGACCATTTGCAGCCGCAATCAGTTCTTGAAAGGTATTTTCAAAGCAGCGTTTCAGGTCACTGTACGTCACCACCAGCACACTCTTCTCATCCCTGGAAATCAGGCTTATTTTTTCTGGCACACCTGCATCTAGCTGAAAGAAGGTATAAAAAATATGCAGTTTATATCAAGGAAGAGAACTGATTTAATCATTTTAGGACAACATTTTTGACAACGATAAATGAAATATTTAAAGTATTTCTGTCATAGTCCCTTCTCAGATTTCCATGAACAGCTCACAATACCATGGGTCAAAATGCATCGAATTTCAACTCAAAAGGTTTTTTTTTTCTAAGAAACACTGCCATGTTTCGTCCTCCTGCCTTAGTGTTCAAAATGTATTTGATTACTATCTTCAGTCAACTCAGCGCTCTGTAATTATTTACCCAATAGTTTCCATTTTGCATATTATGAACACCAGTGTAGAACAGAAAAAATATGTATTCTTTAGGAGAAATACTTCATGGTACTATGGTATCCATAGCCAAACTGTGTTCCAAAGAATGTCAATTAGACGTCACCAATGAGTTGTAACAATGTACAAGCAATTCCATGTAGGAGGAGGGCCCACTTGTTCGTCCTGGCAGCCCGGCTAGCTTAGCCCCGAAATAACCACACAGAAATTGTATTCATTAAAACACTGCTTGGCCCATTAGCTCTAACTTCTTATTGGCTAACTCTTGTATTGTATTAATTTAACCCATTTCTATTAATCTGTATATCGCCACATGGCTGTGGCTTACCAGGTAGAATTCTCAGCATGTGTATCCTGCAGCTCCATAGCTTTTTCCTAACTCTGCCTCCTTTCTCCCAGCATTCTGTTGTTTTCCCCACCTAGCTCTGTTCCCTTATAGCTCTGCTATAGGCCCAAAGCACTTCCTTTATTAACCAATGAAAGCAACACATAGACAGAAGGCCCTCCTACACCAATTCCATGTCAACCAAGTACCTTCCTGTTTTGCCATTAACTTTTAAAACATTTCTTATCCATGTATTTCTGTAGCTTCCTCTATGAGCACCAGTTTTGATCTCTGTCCACTCTAGCTATTGAGGTCATTCTGAGGTCATATTTACATTTTGCTTAATCTTTTCTCTTTCCACTTTTTAAAAACGAAAAACTATTGTCAGTTTGTAAGTTATTTAGAAAAGAAAGAAAGAGGAAACAAAAACGGCCATGGAATGGATCTGGCACCTGACCATTGTTTTGTTAGTACCTGATGTAACCATAAGCTTTTATAATTTACTCTCAAACACATCTCCTCCCATGTGTGTGTGCCACTGTGCATGTTATGGAGGCCAGAGGACAATTTGTCAGTCTTTCCTTTCCCCCCTTGCTTGAGACAGGGTCTCTTTTACCATATGTACACGCACCTATACTTATGCAAACATACATGCATGCATGTAGTCATACCATACACAGTTTTTTAAAAATATTTATTTATTTATTATGTATACAATATTCTGTCTGTGTGTATGTCTGCAAGCCAGAAGAGGGCACCAGACCCCATTATAGATGGCTGTGAGCCACCATGTGGTTGCTGGGAATTGAACTCAGGACCTTTGGAAGAGCAGACAATGTTCTTAACCTCTGAGCCATCTCTCCAGCTCCCCATACACAGTTTTTATTACTCATTGTTCTACTCAATAAAAGAAATGACATGTCAACAAAATATAAAAGAGAAATGCAGCCATCTTGTGACACTTTATTGCAGTAAAAGATGTTTTTCACAATGAAAAACAAAAACTCTAGTCCAGTGGTTCTCAACATATTGGTCACAATCCCTTTGAGGGGGGATTGATTGGCCTTTTCATAGGGTTAGCATGACAGGTATTTACATGATGTTTCATAATAGCAGGAAAATTACAGTTACGAAGTAGTAATGAAAATAATTTTATGGTTGGAGTCACTACAACCTAAGGAACTGCATTAAAGGGTCACAGCATTAGGAAGGTTGAGAACCACTGCATCAGACATTCCTGGTTGAGAGCACTGACTGCTCTTCCAGAGGACCCAGGTTCAATTCCCAGCATTCATATGGCAGCTCACAACCGTCTAAGTCCAAGATATGACACACAAGGAATATATATGCAGGTAAAATACCAATACACACAAAATAAAAACAAGTAAATTAGAAAGAAAGAAAGAAAGAAAGAAAGAAAGAAAGAAAGAGTCCTGTCTTGAATTCCTCACAGAGTATAGCAGGTATAAATCCTGTTGTCTTCAGTCTCCTAGTACTTGTATATACCACAACTCTATCAAGTTGTAATACTACCCTTAAAAATGCAATTACATGGTGGATGAGATATTATAGGATTGTAAATGTGCTTGCCACCAAGCCTGACACACCTGCAGAAAAGAGAGAATGAACTCCAAAGTGTCTTCTGACCTTGTGTGTGAACATGGGGCATGACGCGCACGCACACACACAGATAACAAAAAACCTACTAAAAACTACTGGGTTTTCTTACTAATTACCTTATTAAGACAGGAAATGATGTGACTGAGGTCAATCCAGGGAGCACCTGCTTCTGTGACCTGATGAAAAAGATGATCCCTAAAGAGTTTCAACAGATAGCGGTCTCCAGTCTCTGACCAAGTTGGGTCCTTTTGAAACCTGGGGAATTAATATTTGATCTCAGTATGTCACTCTACGTGCACATGGCCATATTTTTCAGACTCAAGTTTAACTCAATTTTTCCCAGTAAATAAGAAATTAAGACAGGTTCTGTAAAGTGCTTAAAAACAAACAAATAAACAAACAAAACACCGACCTCAACAAACCCTACATACATAAATGACGTTTCTCAACATTCAATTCACAGGAACAATTATCCCTTATATACTACTCAATCTTTACAACTAGATAAAAAGGAGAAAAAAGGAAAAATTGTCTTTTAACATCTCTGGCCATGCCTGTAAGGAAATGTTTCCTCTGTCCATGCTCTAGGTTACAGAGACGTCAGGTAAGTTTCCACTTTACCAAGGAGCATAAAATGGTAAATATTTAGAAAAAAAGAAAAGGTACCTTCCTGTTTTTCACACTTCACCAAAAGGTGTAAGGAACTGTGAGAAACTGAAGAACCAGAGACCACTTGTAGTTTTCAGCGACCTGAGGACTGCAGTCTAGCAGGAAACATGTGACTCCAGTAAGCAGAGAAAGCAGGGACTGCCCCACTACACAGTGCTATGAGAAGGGGTACGACAGAGCTGAAACATGAACCTGTCCTGGAAGGAGGAAGCCGAGGCTGCTGGCCCCAACAGAAGCATGCTTCGCAGTCAGCAAGAACAAGACAGCAGTAAGCACACTAAGAAAGGCCATTGGGTCTAGATGGGGTTACGGGAGAAAAGAGAGGACAAAGTCAGCACTGACAGACTGGGAAGAAAAAGTCACAAGCATTTTAGAAGAAAGAATGAGATCATTCATTTATTTTAAAGTATAAAATATTGTTCTTAACCTGAATCCAGAGTCATAAAGAAACTTTGGTCAATTTGGCCACATACATAAACATCTACAGAGGAAAAGTCCAACGAGACTCAGAGATGATTAGCCCCCAAAGACAAGCAGCAAGACAAGGATCAGACAACACAATAAAAATTAATCAAAGACATAAAAGATCTTCAAATAGGCTCCTTAAAGAGTAAGTCCCAAGCAAAACAGTACTGAAATTCAACTTCTTTCTCATCAAGCTGACAAAATTCTAAGTTTTAAGGAAAGTATTGTTAGGACTTCTCAAGAACAATACCAAATTATTCTACAACACCTGACATCTGGAGATTCCACTATCACACCATGGACTAAGCCAACCCTCGCCCCACAAACATTGTTTGAGGACTTCTCACTGGAGACAACATGGTGCATAGGGCAGCACAATACGCAGAGCACAGTTCTGGATGCGCCCTGTCTGTACAGATGTGGCCCACAGTACATGACCAAGTAGCTAACCTATCTCGTCTCCAGTTTTCTCTCTCATCTACTGAATGATTAATTGGTTATTGAGTACAAGGCAGAGTTTCTCTGTGCAGCCCTGGTTGCCCTGGAAGCTTGCTTTGCAGACCAGGCTAGTCTTGAACTCACAAAGATCCACCTGCCTCTGCCTCAAGAGTTCTGGGATTTAAAGCGTGCACCATCACCACCCAGCTCTAGTTCTCTTAAACAGGAACTATGCCTCCATCCAGAGGGAGAAGCAGGTCAGACATGTGTATCATGTAGGATTCTGCCTAATTACAAATAGAGCTAAGCAGAAATTAATACAATGAGAAGTGACAATGTATATGTACTTTAAAAGGGTAAATAAACAATATATTTGTACTCTTAACCTTAGAAATATATATAAAATTTTCACAAGTAAACGAGTTAGGGTTGGGACAACTGGTAGACTAAGGATATCAGATATGAAGAGTGAGGATATTTTCACCACAAAACTTTTTGAAAATTCATATATAACATATTAAGAAATGTAAATAGAATTTTATAAGGACAATCTAGAATTTTATATATAATCATTTAATAATATGTAAAAAAATAGGAACAAAGACAACTTTAGCTTTGCAAAAGACTCATGGATTCACCCCTTGCGAAAGGTGTGTGCTACAAAAGGGTGTGCTCCACTGACTAAAAATAAATCAGAGAAAGAAAGCAAGCAACAGGGCCTTTACTCCAAAGAGAGAAACAAAGATGGACCACCCCGCCACCCCAAACAGAGAGATGTGCCAGGCCTAAAGTGTGAATGTGGCAGCCGTGAGGCACAACCAGCTGGATGAGCACAGGAGGTGGGAATGAACTGCTAGGTTACCATGGACTTTTCAAACTATTTCCTAACTCTGACACAGAGTTCACTGTGAAGTGCTGAAGAAAACTGATGTTACGTGGAACAATTACCGACCCCAAGGGAACAACTAAGAAAACTCCAGAAGAGCTGCCACTGTGCTTCCCTTCTGCTTCACTGAGAATGGCATGCACTCTCAGCAAGGCAACCCCAAGAACAGAGAACTCAGACATCCGCGTTAGGATGGTGAAGAGTGCTACGCTAAAAATAGTGGATGTGTCACTGGGTGAGCTAAATACTGAGACAAAGTCACAGCACAGAAGAGTCACATTTTGACGTACAGGAGTGAAGACATGAAAATGCTATAAACAAGATTTCAAGAACTGGTTAACACATATATCTTCTTAGGAAGATGATTGGGAGAGAATCATAATTTAGAATCTTCATTTTGAAAACAGCCACGTGGGGCTGGAGAGATACTCAGTGGTTAAAAGCATTGGCTGCTCTTACAGGAGACCTGGGTTTGATTCTCAGAACCCACAAACACACAGTGATTCACAACTCCAGTTTCAGGCAATCTGATGCCATATTCTGCCTCCTTAGACACCAGGCATGCGTGTAATGCCTGATATCATGCAGACAAAATTCCCATATATGTAAAATAAAAATAAATCTTAAAAAAAAAAACAACAGGTAAGTAGGTTCTAATTCCATGGGAGAAAAGAAAGCCCACAAGCAGTGGTCTGCACCAGTCATCGTCTACCTCTATGAGACCAGAGACAGTCACAACTATAACTCTGTTCAGCCTGGTTCAAGAATTAACAAAGTGCAGACACACACTCTGTGTCTAATAACTCTAACTTAAAAGCAAGGCTGAACCGGGACAGCATGAAATGATAATGTTCCTCTATTAACAACATGACGATCTATAAAAACGCATTTTCATAGAAAAGCAGAGAAATGCTACAGCCAAGAAATTTCTAATGTCTTCCAACTGACCAAGATAAACAGATGAGATCAGGCTTCCTACATGAGATAGTACTTGCTATCGCCTTCTCTTATCTGCACACACAACTGATTTCTAATATGGCATACAAGGTCATAAGAACAACCACACTTGGGCTGTGGCTTGAAACAGTTCTTTTATGGCTAGCAGTATTAAGGTCACTTCATTAAGAACTTCTTCCTTTTCCAAATAAAAACATTAGGTAGTCCATTCATTCCTTATGCAAATTAGTTGCTTTGGTGTTAAAACATGCTGTAAATACTGTAAATCCTTACTCTGGCCTTTCGTTGATTGTTCCCAATTTTGCTAGAAGTCTAAATAGTCTTCCATTTTGAACCTCCTATAAAGACATTTTAAAAAAAGAGAGAGTGTTAATGTTCTAGCTAAACGAAAGTTTTTAAAATGGTACTTCTGCCCCCATATTATTCTTATGCAGTAAATTCTAACACCCACACTTTTGGGTTCCACTCTTACACATATGCCTATTTTGTGTACAGTCATACTCAGGGAGATTATGCAACTGATCAATTCTAGGAAGTATTTAAAATACATTAAACAAAATCAAGACTTTGGTTACATGATTATAGTAAAGTCAAGAATGAATAGGATATTCATTAGAGACTAAACTAACGCCCAGTGTGGACAAGAGTATTGTAGTCCCAGCCAGCTGGCACAGTGAGTACTGTATGCCAATTTACATGGTAACTTGTAACCAGACTCTACCTTAGCAAGGTCTTCCTCGATGACATCATTTCTCATTTGAGCAGCATCCAGTTGAGTATAAAACCGAGCACCAATCATAGGCATGATGTCATTTACACTCCGCATCCTGTTTTGGTCAGTCAACAAGTACCTATCAAGACAGAGAAGAATCTCATGAATGGCCAGTGCAAGTTAAGAACAACACAGCCACAGGCGTACAGATGTTGCTGTCACTATAATCTGTGTTCATAATTTGAAAACATATTTTTCATGCAAATTAACTGTTTTAAAACTTCAGTATTACTTCTGTTCCCTGGAATATTTTAACTGTCCAGATAGCTCTTCCCTGTGTGTTCAAGGTTACAGATGTGAAAAGCTTAAGTAGAAGAGGGCAACACTTACCCATTTCCACCCTTAAGCCCTTTGTTTCAATGGTGCTACATGTAATGACTGTGAAATCTGAGGGTGTGAAACACTGGAAGGCTGAGGGGTGGGGAATTTCCCCTCCTGTTCTTCAAAGATAACCTGCTGCTATTTTTGTGATAGGGTCTTGCTTGCCACGATGCCCAAGCAAGTTTTAAACTCTTGGGTTCAAGTGAGCATCTTGCCTCATACTCTTTGGACTACAGGCACATGCCATTGCACCTAACCAAAAAAAAAAAATTTTTTTTTTTTTAAGTCTAAAAAACGAATCTTAAGAGCCAGGCGGTGGTGGCGCACGCCTTTAATCCCAGCACTCGGGAGGCAGAGGCAGGCGGATCTCTGTGAGTTCGAGACCAGCCTGGTCTACAGAGCTAGTTCCAGGACAGGCTCCAAAGCCGCAGAGAAACCCTGTCTCGAAAAACCAGAAAAAAAAAAAAAAAAGAATCTTAAATTGTGTAAAAATGTAGTAGTCCAAAAGAAATTGTCCTCTGCTCTATGACTTCATGTGTCACCTGTCACTTCCAGGAACTCTATATAGAGAGAGCTCTAAGGGCTCTAAGAGCAAAAAGGGACCAGTTCACTTCTTCCATCATCACTGAGGGAGAAAAAAAAGTATTGCTCTTTCAAGAGCTGCCTACAGAATACAGTAATGGTCAATCACTTGGCCACTACTCACTCTAAAGGGAAGTCCTTCTCTCACCTCCTTGCAGCTATGCTTCAGGAAACTGTCATTACAGGCCTTACCATTGCCTGCAAACAGTTCACTTGTTTTTATCTTTAACATCTTCTTTAAAACTTTGTGTCTGTGTAGTGGTGAGGCATGACACCTGAGTGCAGATACACATGAAGGTCACAAGAAGGATTTTATCCCCTGGAGCAGTTACGGGTAGTTCTGAGCTGCTGGATATGGGCACTGGTAACTCAACTCAGGTCTCTGCAAGGGCAGCACACACTCTTAACTGGTGAGCCATGTTTCCAGTCCCTTAAATGTCTTTTGTAAGTATCTAAAGATGGATGGAAGTAATGATATCGTATTAAAGTATCCTCACATTCTGGCATATAGTAAACATTCTTTTGATATGTAGATGAATGATTATAACCACACAAATTATCTTAGTTATCCACTGTGAGCATTGATATTTACATTTATCTAATCATACTAAAACCTGTTAGCAGCTATGTTACACCTTGACAAAGTACCTACTCTACCTTATTGTGCCTCAGTTTTGTCTCTAAAATGGAGCTAATAATGATACCCCATTTACAGAGATATTATAGAATTAAGTGCAATTCATGTCAAGAAGTTCAGAAGTGCCTTATTTAGCTCTATAGACATTAGTATGTTGTCACTAGTGAAGGACGGCTGTCACTTCTTTTTTCTATGCATTGTCAAGTACCTAAAAAGAACTGTATATGAAGCCTCACACATCACTATCTACTTTCAATAATTGTTAATATAAAGTGAATTTAATTACTACCTTCAGCCCCTACCTTTTCAAAAGGGAGTATTTAGAGATTATATTTTGCAACTGTCCGGAACAATCTGGATTTTGCAAACTAATACTAGAATCATACTAAAAACTTTTTTCCCCCAAAAGCTGCATCATCTTAATTGATTATTTCTAGGTCCCAGGCAAGCACTGGCTTCCAGTGTCTCACAAGCAAGACAGGGAAGCCAGTTTAACAAAGAACAGGTGAGCAGCCCCATCCTCCATCCCCCAGTTCCATACCCCAGGGCTGGTCCAAAAAGAAACTGGATCATCCAGGGCTACACAGAAAGAGCAGAAGGGATCACTGAAAGCTAAAAGAGACTATTGATTAGGATCAATAAATTCTAATGGCTTTTAGAACATAATAGGGAAATTAGAGTTGTCCTAGCATCTTTCCCCCCTAAGTCAACTCAGCTGTAATCAAGGTTGTTTGCCCTCCCTCTGACATTCTCACTAGAGGTTAGTAAGGGGTCCTTCGGTGGTGATAGTAGTCCACAATGGGTTTCTCTTAAGTCAAATTCATTCCAAACTTAAAGATTTCCTGGACTCTTCCATTCTCTGAATTACACTCCTGGACCAGAGGTTCATATACATAACTGGACAGTGAAGGAGGCTGCACGACAGTATCTCTCACTAACTCGAGCAATACTGGCCAAGGGAACTTGAGAGATGGCAAAAATGTTTTGTCTGTACTGTCCATGACTTAACTGGGAACTACATACATGGTGGTGGTGTTCTTGAAATATAACTAATGTAACCCAAGAGCTAGAGGTGAGTATGTGTCCATAAAACTCTAAAGGGTATTCCAACCAAGTGCCTAATTGAAACAAATTGGCTTATGAATTCACTGTAAGAAATATATAGTTAGCAATAAAGATTAGGACATCAGCAGCTGTTTGTGTCTGCTTGACTCTAAACAGTGAGAGACTCCTATGGAAAGCTCTATATTAATAACAGAGGGCCACTCTGCTTCATGATATGTTAACACTTACAAGATGAGGTTCTTCAGGTCAGAGGAGTAGTTGATTGTCACCAATTCCATGGCTTTCTGTAAATTCTCTCGCTGAATTCCTGCCAAAGAGTTGCAAGCCAAAGCCAACACAACTTTTCCTAATGATATCAGATCTGCTTGCTGACATGAGAGAATAAACATAACTTAATTTCTACTTCACAGGTACACTTTCAATACACTGAACACCAAACTCCTAACAGGAAAAGCACATCATAAACACACAGAGAGAGCGCTCAGGGCAGGTTCTCAGCACGGTTACTTGTTAGAATCACTACGACCTGAGAAAGGATTTCCAAGCCACTCTTTCACAGTCTCAGTTAATGCATAAGCCCCAAATATCTAGAGCTTCCAAGTCTCCTAGTGAAAGGACCACACTTTAACAAACACCACTATTCCAATTATGGACTGCTGCTTTAACAGCTTTAGAGAGTGGCGGCAATGTGTTATAGGTGGCAAGAAACCCTGAAGTCAGTTTTCTCCTTCCACCTTCACAATGGCTCCAGTTGACTCAGGTCACCTGGCTTACACAGTAAATGTCTTCACCTGCTGAGCCATCTAGCTTGCCACAGAATTTGTATTTTTATTCTGAAAATTTAAATATAGCTGATACTTTCCCCTGTTACACAGAACAGGAGGCCATTACGTGCTAGGAATGCTGTGCTAAACAGATAGGTTTCTCATTTCATAAGTCCAACATGGCCATGTGAATGTTAAGACAAGACACTACAAGCAAGCACTCACCTGACTTCAGAGCACATGTATCATAAAACATCAAAATAGCACAGAGCTCAACAACACCCTGCGTCTTGGTTTCCCAAAGCACTTATTTTTTTGTTCACAAATATAATATGCCTTGAATTCTTTTTTTCTCTTATTTCTTGTTTTTAAAATGAGCTACCCTGAAGCTTTCCTTCAAAAACACAGGTTCTCAACATTCCTGATTTTGTGACCCTTTAAAATAGTTCCTCATGTTGTGGTGACCTCCAACCATAAGTTTCCTTCCTTTCCCCTCCCTCCCTCCATTTCTTTCTTTCCTTTGTTCCTTTCTTTTTGGTTTTTCAAGACAGGGTTTCTCTGTGTAGCCCTGAATGTCCTGGAATTCACTTTGTAAACCAGGCAGGCCTCGGACTCAACAGAAAACCACCTGCCTCTGCCTCCCAAGTGCTGAGATTAAAGAACCACCATCACTTGGCATAAAATTATTGTTACTTCATAACTTTAATTTTGTTACTGTTGAAACTGTAATGTAAGTATCTGATACCTAGGATATCTGATATGTAACCACTGTAAAAGGGTTGCTTGATCCCAAAAGATTCCCATACTTATTACAACTCCATGAAACAGAATGGTCCCCCGCAGTAGTAGCCCTCTGCAACACAACCATCACTTTCCTAGAAGAATGTAGTTGCTCTACGCATGGAATACATTTGAAGCAATTTCTACTGAGAGTCTCTTTTTTGAGACAGGGTTTCTCTGTAGCTTTGGAGCCTGTCCTGGAACTAGCTCTTGTAGACCAAGCTGGTCTCGAACTCATAGAAATCAGACAGCCCCTGCATCCCAAGTGCTGGAATTAAAGGCATGTGCCACCACCGCCCAGCCTTCTATTGAGGGTTTCCATAAATGCTTAAAAATTTGAAGTATCATCTCAATTAGTGCATGAACGTTCATCTCCCAAGCATCAGTTTACTACGGGAGTTTGCAAATCTAGTCATACACTAAAATTACCCAAGGAACTTAAACCCAAACCAAACAAAAATGATGCCCTGTGGTCTCCTCCTTGCCTGCATTTTGGTGTTATCCATTAGGGATATGTTCTAGGGGGTAGCATCTCTCAAAGTCCCTACTGATAATGTTTCTAGTGGCCTGAAAAGGTATGAAATGAGTGTGTCTGGGAAGCCAGGAATGTAAGGCAATCATCAGTGAACTGTAACACAAGATGGCTATCCTTAACATGCTATCTAAATAGAGCTGAGGCCAAACTGCATTACTAAAAACACTTAACTGTTCAAACTCAACATTTTACTCGAAACTACTACTGTGGATCTGACATTTTACACATGAGCTTCTATGATCAGGAAAACTGACTAACATTATAAAATATTTTGAATTTGCTGGAAGAAGTCTGGGATTCATGCCAGAGTTGGCCCAGGCAGTAGCACAGGATGGTGTTATTATCATGCCTGTCTGGTTAGGGTGCTACGAATGACCAGGAGTCATTTCAGTCACCTTAAAAATAAGCAAACGTCCCAAGTTATATTGATGAAATTACAGAAATTCTAGCTTTGAATAATATGGAATATTGGGCATGTCTACATGGTTTCAATCCAGTGTACTCAGCGTGTTAGCAGCCTGTGCCAAAGAGAGCCTCCTATCCTTTGAAACAAGTCTCAGTTTGGCCCCATCCCATATGATGCCTCCTCCCTAGAATACTTCATTATTCCCTATGTGAAAACAAAGGCCCAAGGCAGTTGGAGAACTATGAGGTTTTAAAGAAACAAATGTCTATTCTGAATATTCCCTCCTCTCTAAAACTGACTCTGGATGGAAACATTCACTTTCAGAAATAAAATATACATATGACATAATCCAGTTTAGGTTACAATTTACTTTTTAATATAAAAGTCTTCATTAGTTAAGAGATTTTGGCATTAGAAACTTGGGAACTTTTTTTTTAACCTTATTTTTCAGCTAAATGATTTTGTATTCATTATTTTGCTTCTTACCTCCATCAGGTTTTGCCTCCACTTGCTGAATTCAGGATGTATCCCCCCAAATCATTTTCAGTTTCTTCCTGATTCTTGGTTTTGTGTTTCTGTCTCTGATTCTATCTATGGCTCTACTTAAGTCTATCTGACTGAAAGTCAGTCTCTAGTCACGCGTCTGAAACAGACTATGAGAATAGACTACAAGAAACAATGTACCCCTCTCTGCTGAGCCCTCTCCTGTCAATACATGCCCCCTTTGGGACCATCTTTAAATCTTTCCTATGCCTCATTATAATAATTTATATAAAAAACCTACATATATACAACAACAAAAAATGGAAAGAAACCCAATAAATTCATTTTACTGAAAAATAAAGAAAGTGAAAACTGGCTGAAAGCTGATAGAGTTTATAAATGAAAGCAGTTTCTGACTTACAAAAAAAAAAGCCCAGGTTTATAAAATAGTCGGTCACTTGTAATTCAAGGTAATCTCCCCCCTTTTATAAAGTATCACACAATAAATTATGTGAAATAGTATCCATTTGCAAAAAAAAGTGATTCAGAAAATAAAATTCAAACTAGTCTTATTTTATATTCATAAATGATATTTTTGGTGCTGAAGGTTAAACATAGGGCTATATGTATGGTTCTTAGTCCAATACTAATTTTAAAAAAACAATTCTATTAAAAACAGCAGTGATAAATCTAAGGCATGAGCTTCATTTTTAAGTATGGATGAAATGTTTCTAGGTTTCTGGTAGTACTGGCTCTAAATATTACCCAAAAATGTAGTGGTACAACTTTCTTAGACATGAGCAGGTCATTAGTACTTAGTAGTACTCAGTTACAATTTTGGCTGACTTTTAAGATAGACTATGCTCATCTCAAACTCATTATCTGACCTCCAACCTCCTCCTCAGTGCTATAGCTGGAGGCATGACCTACCCACACCTAGTTCATCAGTCACTTTTAGGATTAAAAAAAAAATTAGGCCAATTAATTACTTAGTAAG
This sequence comes from Microtus oregoni, assembly GCF_018167655.1. Lineage (NCBI taxonomy): Eukaryota > Metazoa > Chordata > Mammalia > Rodentia > Cricetidae > Microtus > Microtus oregoni. Next base: position 9,604,356 of record NW_024543088.1, on the reverse strand, counting down.
TATAACACAGCAGAAGAAAAGTCACTAACAACTAACATTCCACAAAAAAATTGATGGGATAAACCACACTTAGATGAAAGAAATTGCTTTCTGGAGATGTGTGTGCATGTGAATCAGAATTCTTCCCCACATTGCCTACCAGATGCCAGTACCAACCAAGGCAGCCTGGTAAGGCAGGCACAGCCAAGAGGAATTAAGATAGAAAAGGTATGCATAGAATGTGTGCAAAAGTGCCACTATACCTCAGACAGCATGGCTTGTACTTCAATGGCCATAGACTAGTTCATGAGGCTGAAGACCGAAGACTACATAGGATTCTATTTCTTACCTTTTTGTTCTGAAATTTTGTTTTACACTAAAGTAAATTAAAACTTTCTTTTGAAACAAACAAAAGTTGAAAAGAGGAGAACAAGGGGAAGTATGTCTTCGTGTGATGAAACCATTCTGCCTTGCACCAAACCTCGGGTAAACAATCGTCTAAACACAAATAAATATGACTTCTTACACAAAGAACTAAAACTCAGCTTATTTATTTATTTATTTGTATTTTTTCGGGACAGGGTTTCTCTGTGTAACTTTGAAGTCTGTCCTGTTACTCGCTCTGTAGACCAGGCTGGCCTCAAATTCACACCTGCCTCTGCCTTCCGAATGCTAGTATTATTGGCGTGCACCATCACGCCAGGCCTAAAAATCAACTTCAATGACAGTTACAGATCTCAATGTGAAGCACTGCATGACAAACGGACTAAAATAAATAAATTATTTACTTTAAATACTCAAGGTATTTACACAGTAATCCAAATAAGTACCTACTCCTACTACTCCTCACAGTGACAGTCTCTCTGTTGCTTTCTGCAGTACTAGCGTTCAAATGCAGAGCATGGAGTATGCTAAGAACCACTCTACCACTGAACTACAATCCCAGATTCAGGGTTGGGTTTCTGTACTTCTACACAGTAGTATATTAATAAGGAAATAAACATCAAAATAGCTAAGAACACTGTGGAGTCTGAATACTGATTCAGTAACAGAACGAATTTAGAGAATAATAAATTCTGGTAATATGCAAGAAGTGACAACTTAATAGCAACAAAAGAAAAACACAAAACAGGGGGCTTTGATGTCACTTCTTTGAAAATAATACAGTGAGACAGCATTAGTAAACTAGTAGGTCTGAAAAAGTAAAACAAGTAGTATCATCTAATATAATGTACTCATCTGACTGAGACAAATATATTTCATTGCTCAACAGCTAGTCTCTGCTTGGACTAATGATTATTTATTCTGTCTGTTTCAACAGTAAGGCTGCACTAATTAAACCACAGAGGTTAAGACACCACTCAAGAATGAATTGAGACTTAAAACCCTGAATACTTTAAAACCAAGGTTAACTTAAAAGAACAAAAACAAAATAAGCTTTAAACACCCATAAAAACTCTTACTCACCTGGTATTGAGCCATTAATGCCAAAGGATTATTGTTTTGACTGTTATCAAATGTTAAAACATCAAAAACTCCTACACAATTTACTCGCAACCTGTAAGGACCAAAAAATTCAAAGAAAATAATTATACTTCTCCCAGTATATACTAATGAATATTTAACATTTCCTAGTACTAAGAGAAAACCTAAAATGTTAATAACTATAACTTTCATCTCCATCCTCCCCACCCACAAAAACAACCATTTCAGAGATAACGAAACTAAGACTGAGAGATATTAAATGGCTTGACTGTAGTTGTAAAAGTCAGGATGATAAAGCTGTTTTGAGTTACTCATGAAAGGAAACTGTTTACTTCCCAGCACTTGCTAAAGACACAGCTGGCACTGTTCCAAGCATATTACATACATTAACTAAAACCTCTTTGTGGCGTCACAAGACTAAGGGGAAAGTGTCACAGCACAGTCTAATGTCATTGCTTAAGCTCAGAAAGTCAAGAACTTCTTTGGCAAGTAATAGAAAACACAGATCAGGACACCATTGGGCTTTACTGCTGTTGGTTTCTACTGGGTGTGCACACAAAAGGTCTCTCTATGTTACAGCCCAAATAATGAGACTATAGATAGGAACCCCAAGGTCCAGCTACAATATTCAGTTCTGTATGCTGCACTGCTCAAAGCAACTCTCAAAAAAGTTATAGCAACTAAAAAGTTAGGTGAAGTTAAGGTCTTTGCTTCCTCAATGTATTATTCTCAATGCTTGGAACTTAACCAACAACAATCATCTAGCAACTTGATGATCCCAGGCAGAGGCAGGCAGAACTCTGTGACTTCAAGGTCAGTCTGGTCTACAGAAAGAGTTCCAGGACAGCCAAGGGTACACAGAGAAACCCTCTGAAAAATCAAAGGCTAAAGGAAAAAAAAAAAATCAAACAAAACAAACAAACAGGCAAACTGAGGAACAGTTTTGAAGCTCTTCCAGTCTAAGGATGATTTACGGCCATATTGAGAATGATGTCTCTACGAGAAAGTGGTGTTGATACTGTCTCTTTATTCCCAGATAACTTGCTAAACTTCGGAAGTGTTCACAACCATCTGTAATTCCAGGAAACCCAATACCTTCTTCTGGCATCCCTGGGCACCAAGCACATGTAGTATGCATACATGTATATAGGCAGAACAGTTGTAGACTCAAAATTAAATAAATTTAAAAAAAGACAGAAACCCAGATTCAAAAAAATTCAAAATGCTAAGTACCTTGTTTTGCCAGTTATCAGAATCTTGGTTGGATCCATTACTCGACATGCCAAACCTGCTGTGTGAATAGTACGCAGAGCAGAACTCAGCTGGACAATATATGCCCAAATGAGAGACTCTGGTAACAGTCCAGCATGCTGCCTGGGAAGTGGTCCATCATGCTGGCCTAGAAAGCAAATAAATTTTTATGCACGTGCAGAACAGTAAAAACCTAACAGATAAGCCAAGTGTATCTAAAATTGAGATTATGGGTTTTATAAAGTTAAAGTAGCAGAGATCTCACTACTATTTCTTTTGACCAAATAGATGTTGAACAAAAACAAAAGTTTAAAAAGCAGTATCCTTAAGAATGATGAAACAAACTACTCTAAGTAGTTGTCTTTATTATAACAACTATTTATTCTAAGTCTTTTTGTCTGTCTGTTTTGTGGTACTGGGAATTTAACCTACATACTCACACATACTAGGCAACAGCTCTGCCACTGAGTTCCATTCCCAGCTGTTTTAAAAAATTATTTAATTTTTTTATTATGTATACAATGTTCTGTCTGCATGTATGCCTTCCCGCCAGAAGAGGGCACCAGATCTCATAGATGGTTGTGAGCCACTATGTGGTTGCTGGGAATTGAACTCAGGACCTCTGGAAGAGCAGCCAGTGCTCTTAACCTCTGAGCCATCTCTCCAGCCCCCATCCCCAGCTTTTAAACTGCTTTTTCATCATACCTACTAGGTCAATGTCAATATTTAAGTGACAGACATAAAAACTTAATTCAGATTTTGTTAATCATTTCCCTGAACATAATCTTGTAGCCACTTTCTGTGAATGAGGCTAAAAACGTGAAAATCAAATGGTTAATTACAAATAATTATAATAAACAGAAAGCACAAGCCAGGTGTCATGACATCTGCATATAATCCTGGCACTCAGGAAGCAAAACAGGATGCCTGCTCAAAGTTTCAGGCCAGGCTGGTCTACATAAGAACTCAGGGCCACAAAACAAGACCTTATTTCAAAAATCATGAATAAAAAAATAGTGACTATGTAATTACAACATTTTTAATAAGCACATATAAAACGAACCATTTCATCTCAATTTGGATAGAATGAAGACATTACACTCTACAAAGATGACTTAGAATTCTCCAAACAGCTCTTAACAGAAGTTGGTAAGATTATGTCAGAGGACCTGGGAAAGCTGTACAAGTGTACAGCTCAACATGCATAAAACCTGCAGTTTAGCCCAAAGCACCACGATCAGGAAAAGAAGTTTGTACTTTAAAAAAAAATTTTACTTATTTTTTTTTAATTTTATTTATTAGTGCTCAGCATATATACCTGCAGGCCAGAAGAGGGCATCAGATTCTATTATAGATAGTTGTGGTTGCTAGGAATTGAACTCAGGACCTCTGGAAGAATAGCCAATGCTCTAAACAAGACTCATCTCTCCAGTCTCATGGAAAGAACTCTAAGACAAAGTCTATGTAGCCTTGGCTGTCTGGAACTTACTACAAAGAGAATGAGCTGGCCTTGAACTCAGAGACCTGCCTGCCCCTGCCTTCTAAGTGCTGAGATTACACCAGCTATTATACCTAGCTATTCTGTTTTTAGGACCAGAATCTTATGGTGTAGCCCTCCAACTTGTGGCAATCCTCCTGTCTCAGCTTCCTAAGTGTTAGGATTATAGGAGTGAGGACTTGAAGCAAACACATAGGGCTTATATCCCGTGAGATTCAATCCTAACTGTGCCAATCACTTCACATGATTTTAATCTCTATAATTTATATATGATCTCTATAATATGTATATATGCATAATGTGTCTATATAAATATAATTTCTCTATCTTACATCATCCCCATCTTCTAAATAATGCACTTCTAACAAATTCACCTTTTTAAATAAGTTGCTAAAACAATAATCATACAGTAAGAGAAAACAATAGACATTCATGTGTGTATGGTGTATTATAGGAGGTTACAGAAGTGTAAAATGGGCTGCGTGGTGGTGGCACATGTCTTTAATCCCAGCACTCAGAGGCAGAGGCAGGTAGATCTCAGTGAGTTGGAGGACAGTCTGGTCTACAGAGTGACTTCCAGAACAGCCAGAGCTGTTACACAGAACCTGTCAAGAAATGGGGGGTGGGGAGGTGGAGGGGGGGAGAGTGTGTAAAATGGAAGGACCGATTCTGAGAAAATGTAAACACTGAGATATTGTTTGAAATATAAGAACAGAATACAGATATTTTAAATTGGCAAAATGCTCTGAGTAGTTCATACTAGAGAACACTGGTAATGTCTGCAGATCTCTCTGGCATCAGAGATGAGGTAGAGAGGTATCCAATAGGCAGGTAACAACCTGCACTATAAAAGAGCTACTACAAAACAAATGATGTAGCCCAAATGGCAACTGTGCTCAGGTTAAGACAGTTATAAATCAAAGCCAGCCACTTCACAGGTTGTTATTACAGTAAAATCGAGCCATAACCATATTCATCTTTGTACCACATCCTCCACTGTGTGAAACGACAAAGAGAGACAGGACCACACTGTCCAACGCCTGTGTAACCACAGCTCTCTCCTTTCAGCTGTCAGAGTGCAGAAAGCACAATTATGAGCAAACCCAAGTATTATGCTTTGTACTCAAGAAAACCTTAAGATTAAAGCACAGCTACCAATGCGATGCTTCATTTTTGGCTTTACACTACAAAGTGAGATCATACACAAAAATGTAAGGTTTGACATCTCAAAATAGATTGGTATTTTTTTCTGGTCTCATTTCCCCTCAAAATAAGCACATTTTGGACTCTAATTACAAATTTTTAGGTTTTTTTTCAAATAGTTGGAATATAAAATGACTTTAAATATTAGAAAAGGAACAGGAAAACTTCATTTAAGTAAAGTTACTTAAAACCTGACTTGACATGTAACAAACAAAAGCATATGTTTTGGGAAGTTAGTTTCAAAACTTATCACATAGGAACACTGGATGGTAAGACTATCAAATTATGTTTACAGGGTACAAAAAAGATACTGACATAAAATCTGAGTCAATACATACACTCTCCTAGCTTGCTGCAAACCAATCCCAATTCTTTAAGATGCCTTAAAAAAGGTACAGTAGGGTTCTTAAAATGACAAGAATAAATTTCAATATATTTTAATATAAAACTATTGTTCCCCAGAAGAAAAGCATGCATCAAAGCATAGTCTGCTCACATCTCTCTTACCCCACTTTCTCTTTGTGAAGTAGGCATCTGCATTAGGGTCATTAAAGTGTCTGCTCATCATAGTTTCTCCTCCAGCATGGAAATCATATGCGAACACAAGAGCTTACAAGAAAACAGAAACACACATCACAAGTCCAGCTCGAGACAGTGAAATTCATGAGCAGAACCACCACAGGACCAGCTACTTACAGGGCTCAGCAAATGCTTTAGTGGTAAACACTTCACGCAGAGTCACAATATTTGAGTGTTGAATTTTTTTCCACATATCAACCAACACCATGCACTTTGTGTTGACAAGACGAAAACCTATAGAAGAAAATTTTCTACTATAATCAACCACAAATGACAGAGAAATATAAATTTCTAAAATGGTTTATTTTGCCTGTAAGGCATCAATTTTCAATTGGGGACAAAAAGGAAAGAAAGAAAAGAAAGGAAAAAGGAAAGGAAAGGAGAAAGAAAGAAAACAAAAATAGAAGTAAAGGAAAAGAAACCTTCTTTGTCTTCCAACGGGTGTGATAAATACAGCCCTGTTTCCAGGAGCGTGTGGACAATCTTAGTTCAAGTAATACACTCCTGACAGAGAGACCCATCTTCCTTACCGTGTATCCTCCGAAGGCAATATGGCAGATCATCTTTGCTATTTACAGCTTTGTAGCAAGATGTGATATACCCAAAATTACTTGATTTCTGTATCCGGTTTGGGGGTGGCAGTGGTTCTAGAGGGAAGAGGCTATGGTAGCTGTCAACTTCTGTGGGGACTGCTGAGTAAGTCACAGAAAAACAATTTTCATTCATAAATCACTCACAATATAAAAGAAATCAAATCCATCGATATTCACTGACAAATCCTAATAGATCTGTATCAGAACACAGTGTAGAACTTACAAGTCTATAAAACTAAGTACAGCTTCAGTACCAGTAAACCAGCTTACAAAGTAGCCAATGCACAAGTGAAGTTCACATGCTCAAAGTTATTTCCAGTCTCCTCGTAGCAAAATATAGGATTTTTGTTTTCAGAAATAATTACCAAAAATGAGTCATTACTTGATACATTTTTATTCTAATAAAAACAAAGATCTGTCATTATCTTTAGAGTATAAAGAAATTTGAAATAAGCAGCATTAAATCAGTATGCAAGAATGTACCTGTAAACATGACAGATGGCACCAAACTCTTAAAAACCTCCGGCTCAAGTAAGAACAACGGAAGGAAACTATGCTTGCTCCAGTAATTAAGAAGAGGTGCACATAAACCAATGCTGACAATGTATTTAAAATAGTCAGGTGAAGGCACAAGAGGGAAATCAGCTATAGCAGGTATTTGCAACAACCTTTTAAAGGCTACCATGGTTTTAACACCAAACAAATATACAAGGAAAAGACAAATTCTGTTCAATACACAGGGATTTCATAGCATACTCTATCTGGTTTTAGAAGTTGTACATTTTGAATTTGTGTGTGGTAGCTATGCATGATTGAAAATGGTCACAGAACAAAAAGGTTATGAATACAAGATGCTTAGCTCCGTCCTTCCTTCAGTCTACTGAACTTGTGATACACTACTCTTGGATCTAATGAATTTCAAGGCCCCTATGCTGCATTGAAGCTTCCTCATGAACTCACTGAACACAGCTCTCTGAGCTCCAGTTCCAGTCTGCTCAGTCCTGAGCACAGAGCACTCTCCTAGTTTAGCCCACTCTCAACAGTCTTAATTTTCAAGTAACAAAGGGCTGGTTCTTTCTGAAACACTTCCTACTATCCTCAGGCACAGCCCCCTTTCCTATATTAGTGATTAGCAAATTCAACTGTCCTTGCAACTCTCTCTTTAGAGTCTAAGAGTCAGTGCTATGACAAACTCTGCTTTTGAAACAGCTATTCTGTGTATAATGTCTTATATAAACGTGTGTATTTCCTGCTGGGCAGTGGTGGCGCACACCTTTAATCTCAGCACTCGGATCTCTGTGAGTTCGAGGACAACCTGGTCTACAAGAGCTAGTTCCAGGACAGGCTCCAAAGCTACAGAGAAACCTTGTCTCAAAGAAGAAGAAAAAAAAAAACCCAAAAAATTTGTTTATATTTCCTTGTCTCTAAGCTTCTCCAGAATAAGAGTTCAATTTCATTAATACAATATCACTAATGTGTAGAAAGTGTTCAGTATATTTATGGATTTGACATAAATTAAGTCCTGGTAAGATAGCTTGGTAAGATAGCTTTTGATTCATTATGGAAATTATATAAATCACTCAAATAAAAAATAGTAAAAATCAGAATACTATTTATATGTATCTGTTCTTCATGCTCCACTTCACACAGGTTTGAAAGTAACACTGAATCAGTCAGTATTTGTTTTATACCTGAGTTAAAACGCCACCTGGCATTAAGCACCAAATTACAGATTCAGGATTGGGGATGTAGCTCAGTGATAAGAAGCATACATGAGGCTCTGGGTTCAGTGTACCATAGCCAAGGGTGAAAAAGGCAGCAAAAACATTTGTGCTTTACCTAAGGGATCACACATTATTGGTGTCTGATTCTATAGAATGTATTCTACAGCTCTGGAAACCACAGGTAATCGATAACACTGAGAAACAAATCTCTAGAAAGGAATAATATGTCCTGTGCAGTGCTGGTTCTACTGATGTCTTTATTCGACATAAACCACATGAACTGCAAACCCTTGGATAGTTTAAACATTTCTAAAATATTTATTTATTTATTTATTTAGTATACAATATTCTGCCTGTGTGTATGCCTGCAGGCCAGAAGAGGGCACCAGACCCTATTACAGATGGTTGTGAGCCATCATGTGGTTGTTGGGAATTGAACTCAGGACCTTTGGAAGAGCAGGCAATGCTCTTAACCTCTGAGTCATCTCTCCAGCCCCTAAACATTTTTTTTTGGGGGGGGGGTCTACTCATTTATTCATTGTATCTTAGTGTGGACATCCTAATAGCACTGTCCTTCCAGTCCACAAACGTAGGGCACCCTTCCATTGCATCCCAAATTCTTTCAGGGATTCCATGACAAATATTTCATTTTTTTTTTTTTCTTTTTTTTGATTTTTCGAGACAGGGTTTCTCCGTAGCTTTTGGTTCCTGTCCTGGAACTAGCTCTTGTAGACCAGGCTGGCCTCGAACTCCCAGAGATCCGCCTGCCTCTGCCTCCCAAGTGCTGGGATTAAAGGCGTGCGCCACCACCGCCCGGCCATGACAAATATTTCAAACTATTTTGTTAAACTTATTCCATCACTGGTATATGCTTATTTGTTATTTATCGGCTACGTGGAAAAAGCTATTTCTGAATGTTGGTTTTGTATCCAATAACTTTGCTGAATCTAGAATATTATTCTAGAACTTTTCTAAAATAGTCTTGTTGTTTTTATAGCAAGTATGACAAACTCTCTGAGCTGCAGTTCTAATCGGATGCCTTTATTTCTTTCTCTTGCCTGAGTGCTCTCTCTGGCTGAGGCTTGAAGTACAGATTTGAATGGAAGAGGTAAAAGTGGCATTCGTGTCATGTCCAAACTTTAGAGAAAAAGTTTTCGACTCATACCCATTCACTTTTAGCTGCTAGCTTTTTTTATATGTGCTTTCTTGAAACGACCAAAGTTTGCCTTGATCTAGAATCAGAAGTGCTGGGTAAATGGTATACAGATATACAGTTGGAGTTTTCTAAAGCAGTTGCAGGTTCAACAATTTAAGCTATCATCACTGAGAACATGCGGATCTATATATAGCCTACTATACGTTGACAAGTTATCAGATCATTTCCTTATTTCCTTCTTGTGACACATTTGTTGGCTATAAGGATTGTCCATAAAATGCCCACATTCATCTTTGGTCATCTTCCGGGTGAGCTGTTTGGTCAGGTCTTTTGTCAGTTGCACAGACTGCAAATATCTCCTTCCAAGCATTAGTTCTTTACAGTAGGTGTCTTTGGGTCTTTTTTTTTTTTTAAAGTTTTAATTTAGTAAAACTCATCAGTGTTTTTTTTCTTGTGATTTTAGCCTGCAGTGCTGGGGAGTAGACCTGAGAGCTTGCACTTTCCAGGTAAATGCTTTCCATTGAGCCCAGTATTTCTTCCCAGGGGGGAAAAAGCTTCTTTGTGTCTTATATAGGACCTATTAAAGGCTTTTACTGTTTAATCTATTAAAAGGCTTTCTCTAGATACTGGTATAAACAGTGGGAGTTTTAAAAGTTCTTAGGCATATAAGCTGTTAATCTATTAATTTTTTTAAAAATGAGGCTTAATATATGATCCAGTTACACACCCCACCCACTTATGTGGGTTTTTTTCTTTTTCTCTTCCCCCTACCCCCCAAAGACAGGGTTTCTCCATGTAGCCCTGGCTGTCCTGGAAGTCCCTCTGTAGACCAGGCTGTCCTGGTTCAAACTCTGAGAGCCTGCCTCTGCCAGGGGTGAGGGTGGAGGTGTATCAATATGCATTTTACCTGGCATGTCTGCTTGATCAATTTGAGCCATTGTTATTAAATGTCTGTTGATCAGCTCCTAAGAACAAGAAATAAGCATATTAAATAACAGATTATAAGTAGAGCCTCTGATATCTTAGATTTTTTCACTGTAACTAAATAATATTTTTTATTTACTACTTTTAATACGCCTATAACATTTCTAGAGACATTAATATATATAAATTCCAACCCTAGATAGACTTGCTACCATAATTGAGGTTGAGTTTACATTTAAAAGAAAAAGGTGCTATAAATCAGAATGAAATACATAAAAGATCTATTAACCTCATCAATAATTCATTCTAAAATCATTACACAGAAAATGGAGATGTAGCCCAGTGTTTGCCTAGCATGCACAAGGTCCGGGATTCTATCCCCAGCACTGCAAAAAGAAATAACTTGCACATGTACACTCATTCACGTACACATGCATGCACACACTTGGAGAACCTTTTGCAAAATAAAAATATTTTTGAGAACGCACATGTAAAAAGCTATAAATATCAAGAATATCTAAGTTGTTTAAAACAAAATAAACTATTTTATAAAACTTACTTTAAAATTTTTGTTAGGTTATTCAAAGCAAAGTTTACTGTATCAAACTATTAACAACAATTGCAAGGTTAGAAACCATTTAAATTATGTATGCTCTATTTAAAGAACCCTTTCCATGTGATGGCTCAGTGAAGAAAGGCACTTGCTATCAAGCCTCATTAATCTGAGTTTGGTACCCAGAATCCACATGGTGGAAGGAAAAAAAAAATCAACTCCCACAAATCTTCTAACTTCCATACGCTTTCCCTAATATATTCAAGTAAGCATGCAAATACACACAAACAAACAAAGCAACCCATGTAAAGAGTCCTTTTTGAACAAAGAACACAAAGCACAGAAAGGAAGCACATTTAAATACTAAATTCTATATTTCATACTCTAATACATTATTTAAGATTTCCTTAAACATACACAAAACTTCCATGTTCTAAATCTCCTTGCTTAGGCGATGGTGTGAGACTAGACAGTGGCCTACACATCCATTCTCCTGCTCTAAAGCATAGCCAATAATCAGTGTCTGCCCTAGCTTCTAAAAGCATACCTGTCGGAGCTCATCAGCCATGAAGAAGGAAGGTGCATTTGCTTTTGGTTGCATATAAGCAACATGAGGTGCAGTTGGAGGATAAATATGATAGTTTGGAAATACCTAAAATGGCAAGGAGGAGTAAAATGTAATCATCGGTTTTTCTCCATTATAAAAGTTTAATTTTTATCTGATAGCAAAAAATTGATACATTTGATATGTTTTAATAATAGTGAACTAAACACTTCAGACAACAACTGTTAGAATACTTTCTGAAAAAATTCACTTTGTAAATCTTCTATTTCGGTAATTTTATTTCTTATTTATTTATTTATTTATTTTTATTTCGGTAATTTTAAATTTTATTTAAAAACAATAATTTTAAAAAGTCTAAGAAGAAAAATATTTATTCAGCTATAAAATTTCAGGCCCAACTAGGCCTTTGAATGAGTTAAAAAAGTAAAGTATGTTTTCCCATCTCTATAAACCTCCCAATATGATGGGTGCCCTTCTCGTTAGTGAGGAGCAGCTTTCCTAAGAGTGCCAATTCCCTCTGTAATGGGAGCCGTACCATTCCAGTCAAAGGTGCTGGAGTTGTATCTGTATAGAAGTAAGTCGTCCCTCCGACAGTCTCCTTCTGGATCACCTGACCAGAGGACGGAGTCTGAGAAACAGGGTTATTGGCAGGAGTGGAGGCACTAGGCGGCACCATGAAACTCGCTGGGTTTGGAGTGTGGCTTCTTCTTCTAGGAGCAGGAGAGGTATGTGGAGTAATTTTGGGGGAATGGAGAGGGGAAGATCCAGCAGAGAGTGACATTCCTGGGGAAGATGCAAAATAGAGTCTTAGTGGAGCAGCAAATTGGTTTTAGAGGGAAAAAAATTCTGAAAATAAAATGTAAACACTCGTGTGGAAGAAACATTAATTTAAAGTGCAAAGAAAAAAACTTGTTTTAAGGAAAACGCCAATTAAAGTAAAGGCAAAGGAGTTTCTTTTTCTTAATATAGTCATTTCCGAATGAATCAGCAACAGGCTGCTTCTTATCGAAGTCGATAACCTAACCCTATAGCAAGAATCACCAGAAATTTAACAAATTAATTTAATGAAATAATGAAAACTACCAGAACTGAGGCTCTTGAATAGCTTTTTCTCAAGTTTTTTTTTTAACTGTTTATTACTTCCCAAACAACACAATTCCCTAAATGTTACGGTATTAAAATTCAAATTAATAAAAATCTACTAAATTTCTTCAGCCAAATACAACAGCTAAGACTATGTTAAAATACATGGTGGCAGATTAAGCACCAAATCTTTAAGTAAGTCCTGTTTTGACGCCTGTATGTAACTCTAGGCATACACCAATTAGCTAGAAATTGGGGCAAATGCGTGCAAGTTACTCAACCACAGCCCAAGGACACCACTTGAACAAAGTACCCTCTCCCACAAATGCTGCAGAGGAGGGAGAAACAATGCTTTTACCCTTTGGAATATTCCAAGTCAGCTGAGAAAACGAACGAGTAACATGTAAAAGCATAAGATGATTTACAAAACACTCAAACAGAACATATATACTGATAACAACATGCATAAATGCAGATGAAATGCAAATTAACTAGAGCCAAGTGAGTTAGTCACAGGTTTAATGAAGGTGGCTGGTTTGAGCTGAGATGGAACAGGCGATCTAGAGCTACAAATCGCACTTGTCCAAAAACTGTTTGCTATTTCGGGATTGTCTAAAAACCTTCACAATTGGAAAAAACAAACAAACAAAAAGCCCAAAAAACCTTTGGCCATAGAACTATTACTAATGGGATGTGTTTCAATTTGTAGTGTCTCATAAGACATCAAGGCTTTGTTTTCAGAAAATAACGTGAACAAAATTGATGTCTCTAAAGAGCACTTTGCACTTCTAAAGGGCTTCAACACAATGATGGCAACAGTTTATGCGCACCTACCAGCAAGCAGGTAGGCTAGGTAGTAACAATACAAGTCAGAACCTAGACACAGAGTTTATGTCCTTTAATCAAAGACACATGTACAAAGCCAACAAGGAGTCAGGACTCAAATGCAAGTCAACTGCAAATTCTCAACCAAGCACTGTCCAATTGCTATAATTCAGCTTCTGCTGTATCAACAATGAAGCAGATCAGAAATTTCAAATATCTCAGAAGAAACTTTAAAACTCTGTAGCTTTTTAAAAAATATTTATTTATCATGCATATAATATTCTGTCTGTGTGTATGTCTACAGGTCAGAAGAGGGCACCAGACCTCTTTACAGATGGTTGTGAGCCACCATGTGGTTGCTGGGAATTGAACTCAGGACCTTTGGAAGAACAGGCAATGCTCTTAACCACTGAGCCATCTCTCCAGCCCCACTCTGTAGCTTTTTTTAAAAAAAAAAAACTTCTTAGTTAATAATATGGACTGAATTTGCATAGCTTCCCCTAAAGCTAATTTCTAAGTATCCCTGAGAGGAAAATCATGAAGGTCAAAGATGAACAAACTAGTTCACTACTTCTCTGTTTTTATCAGCACTGTGTGTGGCAGTGGTCCTGCCCCCTAACCCATGCCAGGCACTAATCTAAATGTTTTCCTGAGCATCAGCCTACTTCATCCTCATACCACAGATGAGCAAACTAACTCAAAGGCCAAAAGAATTATAAGTAAAAACACAGATTAACAGACAAGATTTAAACTCAGATTCAATCAACTCCAATTTCTATCTCATCTGAAGGACAAGAAAGAGAATGTGGAGCCATTTCAGTAGTGTCAGTGATGACTTGGCTTATGTGGGAGGAGATGTAGCTAAGCAATGGGAAGGTCCGGGCCCTTCGTAGGTATAGAATTAGAACACAAATCAAGTCTGTAAGACTAAATACATGCCACGACAAACACCGAAGGGGAGTGGGGAGGGAAAGCTGCACAAGCAGAATTTACACTACAGAGTATCAAGACTTCGCTGAATCATTCTCAATTCTGATAATTTTGTTTGTTTGTTTGTTTTTTCTGTAGCTTTGGAAACGGTCCTGGGACTAGCTCTTGTATATCAGGCTGGCCTCAAACTCACAGATATCCACCTGCCTCTGCCTCCAGAGTGCTGGGATTAAAAGCATGTGCTGCCACCACCAGGCCTTGTGAAACTATTTTAATGCAAAGTTGTAGTCTCTACTAGAATTACTCACATACACTGAAACTAAAGCATGTTGCCACTGAGCATTAGCTAGTACCCACGTGGACACTTACAAGCTAAAGGTAAAATTACCTACAAAACTGACACTGCGTCACTCACATATTTATAGAATATTAAAGAACAAGGCGGAATTCGCACATAAGTGCTTAAATAACAATGTACCTTGACATGCCTGTTAATAAACACAACAGCATGGAGGAGTAGAAAAATACTACATAAACAAGTCACACACAAGGGTACTGATTTACAATGAACAAACTGCCTAATCAGGGGGAGATGATCCACAATTAAGAGCCCTTGGCTAAGCACACACCTGAACTCCCAGCACACACGAGGCAGAGGCAGGAGAATAACACATCTGAGGTCAGTTTAATCTACAAAGTGAAATCCAGTCTGTCCAGGGTCAAACAGAAAGATACTATCTCAAAAATACTTTAATTAATAATAAAAAAATTCCTACCTGAAAACACTTTCCCTTCCACATCTTTAATCACAAAATAATTTCTAAAAGGACTCAGAATCTATTTGTTACAGAAAAAAGTCCCTACTAAAAATGATATTGAAAAATGTTATTTCTTCGTTTGAAATTCCATTTCATGTCAGTGTCCACCTGCAATTTCTGTCTTTCCTTATGAGAAGGATTATCAGTGGTTATTACAGCACACTGGCACTCAGCCAACAGAACGCTAAATCATAGTAAGTAACACGTAACAAATCAGCATAGAAGACAATTTAGAAGAATAAAAACATATATTTTAAATACCTTAAATTAACAATATTCACCATCATAATTTCAGAATTATCTTTTTTTGTCAATCATGGTCAGGGTGACACTGTCTATAATTTCAAGATCAAAAATCTAAGTAACCATAAGCATAAACTATTGTAGAGCACCTGGAAAGTGTCCATATAAACAGAAGTGAGTAACAACACAGAGGTAGACAAATACTCAAAGCTATTAGCAAGCAAAGAAATGAGAGACAGATAACTCAGGCTGATTTATGGCAAAAAAAAAAAATGTACCATTGCTTTTAGAGGCGTAACTGTATTTCTAAATTATTACTATTTTCTGGTTCTTTGAGAAAGTAGTTCTCTGTAGCCCTGGCTGTCCTGTCACTTGTTCTGCAGACCAGGCTGGCCTCAAACTTAGAGATCTGCATACCTCTGCCTCCCAAGTGCTGGGCTTAAAGGCATGTGCCACCACGCCCAGCCAGATTTCTCTAGAAATCTTAAGAGAAACAAAAAAAGACTTGCAAACAATAATTTAAAAATTCATCAAATTAAATGAGATTATACAAATTAAAAGCTAATAATAGATACGAACTCAATCATTCCCCCCCCCCAATAGAACAAGTAGTTTGGATAATACTGTTTCTGGAAAACAAGAGCACACAAATGCCCTCTTCAACCCGATGGCGATTATGGATACACAGTACCAGAAAAGAGTGTCCCACACAAGAGTTTATAATACAGTTAGGAATAAAAAACAAGACGAAGAGCTAAAGCAGAATTTGAAGATATTTGAAATATAGCCTTGAGTCCATAACACATGGAGAACAGAACCTAAATCCTGTGCAAAGCAAGGACTCTGGAAAAGATGTAAGAGCAGTGAATACAGAGCTAGAGAAGGAAAAGGGAGTCTGCTTGTACAGAAGGGAAGGAATGGGCAGAGCTTGATTTGAAAAAACTGGAACATTACACCCTGTAGGCACTACTCAAGTTAAACTGTACTTTGCAAATTAGAACAATACCAGTCAACCTATATACATCTCATGCACAGGCCTAAGACGGCACCTTACAGGAATGTAATACAGACAGACACTTATAGGAAGGAAGCACTACACTACCTTGATGAATCCACTCTCAGAGAGTGCATGCATGGTCCCCAGAAAGCAATCCCACTTGGGAACTCAAACCTAAATGGTGGCACACACCAATAATCCTACCACTCAGGACGCAGAGGCAGGACTTCCAGTTCAAGGCCAGCCTGTGACATGAAGCTAGATTCTATTTCAGAAATCAAAAAGTAATAAAGTTCAAATGCACAATATTCATAAGAATTCAAACTGATACAAAATATCCCAGACATCAGCATATACAGGGAGCTATGAAAAAATAACTCTCGCTATTAAAACAAAGGATACAAAAATCAACAGAGCAAATAAGCTCTCTAAAAGTTAAAAAAAAAAAGCAAAAGCATCAAAATTGAAAGAGAAAGCTCTCAGAAGGTGAACTAAAGCAGATCAAGAAAAGACATTAAGGAGACTAGATAAAAATGAAACTAAAGAGTACAAAAGACTGATTAAGAGATATAAAATATAAAATGAAGTTGAACATCCAGGAGAAAAAGAGTTTTGAAGAAGCAATATTCAATCAGATAAAACAACACCACCAACAAAAAACCATACACACCTCATCAATAAATTCTAAGAACAATGGCTCTGCGGAGAAAGGGAGGGGAAGAAGGTAGGTATGTAGGTGTGTGTGTGTGTGTGTGTGAGAGAGAGAGGGAGGGAGGGAGGGAGGGAGGGAGGGAGAGAGGGAGGGAGGGAGGGAGGGAAGGCAGGCCTCTACTTGAACTGGAAAACACACCAGAACACTAGTCTATTTTAGGACTCATCGCTGGAATTTTTGTGGTAAAAAACAATTCAACAACCAATTCATTAAGAAAACAATTCCTTACCTAAAAACCCTGGAATGTAAGAGTGGGAGAATATTATTAAAAAAAAAAAAAAAGTCTGAGATATTTCAAAGTACAAATGGAGGTCAAATTGTAGAAAAGTGTAATACTGAGAAAGGAGATAAGCTAAAAGCCATTAAAGATTAGTACTTGCTGGCAGTGTAGCTCAATGACAAAGGGCTTGCTTAGTGAGCACAAATCCTTGTGTTCTACCTCAGCACTGAAAAACAAGTGGAGAAAAGGAAGAAAAAAAATTTCTTGTACTTTTTACTTAGGAGGATAAAAATTAAAACCTTAGGGTGATCAACCTAGAAATCACAACAAACCAGTTATCATGGCACACACCTGTAATTCAAGTACTCAGGAGGAGGATCACAAGGGGGAGGCCTTGCCTTGCGGGGAACAGTAATAAAACAGAAACAAAACACATCATGTTCAATACAAATTTCATATTATATGTAGAACAGCTTTTAAAATGTATATAAAGAGAGAAAGAGAGAGCCAGGCATAATGGCCTTTAATCTCAAAGCACTCAGGAGACAGAGGCAGGCAGGTTAGAGGCCAGCCTGGTATACAAAGGAGTTAAAAGACAGCTAGGGCTGTTACACAGAGAAACCCTGCCCTGAAAAACCAAATAAACAAACAAATAAATCAAACTGAAAGTCCTAAAAACTAAAACCATGAAACTGTAAGAAGAAAACAGGTGTAAGCCCCTGTGGCCTTCAACTGAGCAATGGTCTTGATGCCTACGGCACAAACAATAAAGGAAAACATGTAAAATGTTCAAACTGGGACTAATAAGAACTTACATTTGTGTACTTTGTAAGGAGTGATCATGGCGGGAAGGCTGCAATAAAAGTCTAGTGTGTACAATAGAAAGAGAACCATTTAGAGTGCACAATAAAAACAACTGAATTAAATAACTATCAAGCAATTTGACCAGAGATATCTTCAAAGACAACATATAAATGCAAATTGAGCATATGTAAAGAAACATAACACTAGGGACATGAAAATCAGAACCACAATGACATACCCTATCATTCTCTAGAATGCTTACAGTCAATTAAGAGCATGGTAACAAATGCTGTTGGTGAGGAAGGATGAAATCTGAGCTCTTATTCTTTCTGGCAGAAATGTAAAATGGTGGTGCAGTGATCTTGAAAAGAATTTAGCAGTTCTTTAAGTTTTTAAAGTTACCATGTCCTGAAAATTCCAAAACTGTGGGTATTTCCCAGTAGCAGTAAGAACATATGTCCATGCAAGGAATGTACGTGAATGCCCATAGCACATGATCATCACTAAGTGTAACCAATCCAAATATCTGTCAACTAAGAAACAGCTCAGTGAAATATGGTATACTGCATAGACTACAACAAACAAGAACCCACACTACTATGGGAACCATAAAACACTAAATAAAATGGCCAAGTACATAAGGACCACTAAGTACAAGATACTATTTGCAAGAAGTTCACAAATGGGCAAGCCTAGGAATAGAAAAGCAAGAGCCGAGGCTCTAAAGACGGGAAAAGAGAAGTGCACAGACTAGAAAAAGCACAGTTTATCTACTTAGCTCACAGTCACAGTTGCAGTCTTGTGACTACACCAAAATCAAGTGAGCCACATGCACACTTAAGGTTTTAGTCTTAACAATATGTAAACTAAATACCAAAAAAATACTTAAAAACCAAATCATTCCAATGACCTAGTTGAATGAGGCAGGGGAGCAACGAAATAGAACATACACAAAACCTACCCCATTTACGTTAACTAGTGTTTAAAAAAAAGCATAAGCTACACACAAACGAGTAGACTTTGGAAAAAATTAATTAAATTCTTATCTGTTATTCAGATGACAATTCTACTTAAATGAACCCCAAAAATATGCTAGTTCAGCAAAAGTAACAATATGCACAAGCTAAATATATCTGTGCGGAAAAGAATGCATTGAAAACGTGAGAATAGAACAATTAAGAAACACAAACAAAGAGGAAGTTAGGAAAACAAATGGGGGGTTAGTAATTACATCAATAATAGTAAGAGGCGATCAACACCATGGTCCTTAAGATATTCTAGACTTTTGTAGGAATTCATCAAGACAACAGGGCTGCTCTTGCAGAGGACCTGGGCTCGGTTCCCAGGGAAGCACATGGTGGCTCATAACCATCTGTTAACTATTTCTAGAGAACTCAATGATCTCTCTCTGCCTCCATGGGCACTGGCACTGTGCTCTAACACAGAACACATACATAGGCAAAACACTCAAACACATAAAATTAAACAAATACATCTTTAAGAAAAAAAGACACCTGGACACCAAAAAGAAGCTCAAATATACATGAAAAACAAATATTAAAAAGGCTGAAAAATGGTTCAGCAATTCTCAGCACCCACAGGACAGATAACACTCATCGTAACAGAAGTTCTGGGGACTCAGTAACCTGTGACGGTGAAACAAACTCCAGGGGAAAGGTGACTGCAGTAGTCAGGTGTGACAACACGCCAGGCTCTAATGCTGTTTTTTTTTTTTTTTTTTGAAAAAGAAAACATGTAAAAATACAAAAAGACAAATGTCAAAAAAAGATCCTTAATCCCAGCACTAAGGGGACAGAGGCAGGCAAACTCTGTGCGTGTGAAGCCAACCTGATATACAGAGTTACTTCCAGGACAGCCAGGACTACATAGAAAAACCCTGTCTGGGAAAAAGGGGAGGGGCATTATGTCGTCGTTGTCATCTCCCACCAAGGAAAGAAAAAGTTAACTAAAAAGATCAATTTGAACACTTTTAATAAAGTTAAAGTTAATAAAGAGTTAACCTATATAAGGCATAGTTCTTAAAACTCAGTAAGGAAAACAAAACAGCGGCTTGCTTCTCATCCTAGCACCGAAGAGGAAGTGGCAGGCAGATTTTTATAATAAGTGACCCACCAGGGAGAAATAGCAAATTCCAGGCTAGCCACAAACACATTCTGAGACCCTGTCTCAGATTAAAACACAAAGGAACCAGAAGGAAATAAATTATGCAACTAATAATACAAAATTCAAATCCCTCAAACATAAAGGTATCTGTGTACTGATAAAGAAAAGGAAATTATTATTTATGTACAGTATAGTGTGTGTGTGTGTGTGTGTGTGTGTGTGTATACATGATGTAGGTAGCCATATCCATGTGAGGATGTCAGAGATCAATAACATGTGTCTTCCTCTATCATTCACCATTGTACTTTTAAATTCAATTGGTGTGTGTGTGTGTGTGTGTGTGCGCGCGCGCGCGCGCACGTGTGTTGGGGGAAGGGACAGACAGACACAGACTGCACTTGTGTGCAATGCCTATGGAGCCCAAAAGAATGGTAAGATTCCTTGGAGCTTGAGAGCCACCAGATATGGGTTCTGGGAAGTGAGCTCAGGTCCACTGAAAGAATGATCAAGTGTTCTCAGTCACTAAGCCGTCTCTCTAACATCTCCATCTAATTTTTTGAGGCAGGGAACTAACTAGCTAGACTGGCTGACCAGCAAGCCTCTGAAATGCTCCTGTCCCTGCCTCCTAGAACACGTGCCTCTGTACTCTGCATTTTATTATGTGAATGTTTACTGAGAATTCAAACTCGGGTTTTGAAGCTTGCTCAGCAATCATCTTAGCAATGAGCCATTTCCCTCAGGCTCCAAGAAACAGAAATTGAAACTAGCTTCTCAGAGTGGTAAAAATAATACAGTTTTATTGGGGGCTGGCAGTGGGTAAAGGCATTTACTGCCAATTATGGTGACTGGAGGTCATCATACAGCACAAAACACATACAGCATAAAAAACATTAGCTGGATGATTTGCAGTTAAAGTGTTTGCTGTAAAAGCCTGATTCCTGGAACCCAAGGTAAAGATAGGAGAGTCACTGAGTAAGTGTCTCATAAGTAAATGGTGAGGGTATTTTAAATTCCATTCTAGAACAATTATAAAGCAGTCTTTTTAGAGTAAGATGGCTCATCAAGTCAAAGTGCTTACCTTGAAACATTGTAACCTGCATCTGATGCCCATAGGCCATGTAAACATGAAAAATCCATTCTAAAAAGTTGTCCTCTGACCTCCATTTGTGCTTAGTGATATATATGCCCATCCCACAACACACAAAACATTTTTTGTGGGACAGTAGTGGCACATGCCTTTAATCCCAGTACTCAGGAGGCAGAGGCATGCGGATCTCTAAGTTTGAGACCAGCCTGATCTGTAGAGTGAGTTCCAGGACAGCCAGGGCTACAGAGAAACCCTGTCTCAAAAAGCAAAAATAAACTCCCAATTTAAAATAAAGTAATTCTTTTCTTCAATGGGAAAATTTAAAACAGATGTTTCCTCAGAAACAAATGTATCCAGGGTTCCCAGGATGACCATCATACAAAACTGTAAAACACTGGTTTTAAAAGTGGCAACAGGGGCTAGAGAGATGGCTCAGCAGTTAAGAACACTGGCTGCTCTTCCAGAGGTTCTGAGTTCAATTCCTAGCAAGCGTTTGGTGGCTCACAACCATCTCTATTGGAATCTGATGCCGTCTTCTGGCATAAACTTACACAAACAGCTGGAAACAATACAAATATGTCATGTGCCCAAATCTATGTGACAACAAACTAAGGGCTTAGCTATCGTATGAGGGGGAAAAAAGTAAGCCAGATATAAAATTAGCATTTGTAGAAAACTTACAAGATATTATGTATCTACACAACAGAAAAAAAAAATGAACCAAGGAAACCCTTGTTTCTTAAGGACATCGATTCTGACACTACCTGAGAAGTCTAACAACCATGTATAAGATCCAAACACAAAGCTATAAAATTTCACAGAGAGTTTTAAGATAAACATGTTAAAGACAATTTGGAAAACAAAAATACGGTGGGATGGACTTCTCTTCCAGACAGACAGTGCTGTAAAGAGGAGTCTCTTCACTTCTAACAACTTGCTCCTCCTACCAATACCAGCCCACTTTGTCAACACAAGACATGCTAGGGATCTGTCCAGAATGTACATCAACCTTCACTTTTCTAAAATATTTAAAAGTAACAGCATCAGAAAGATATTGAACATTCCTTATGTTATTGCCTGTAAGTAAAGCTGATTGACAATATAACTCTTAAATTCTTCAGTAAATTTAAGTGATTAAAAACACTTTGAGTCCAAGACTCACACATTCAGAAAGTCACTAGAATGCATACCACTCAGCACATAGCTCTAACAGCTAAGATGTATCACTGTGGTGCTCAATAGTGGTAAGAGAAAAAGACACAGTTGGAACCTAAAAGGACAATACATTCTGTGGTCCATGAATCCACTCAGCACTCTACATGTGCAATTTACATGCAAGGAAAAACCTATGAGGATTTGATGCCCGAAGTTGTTTCTATGGACCAGACCCAAAGGTATCGCCTGGGCCAGCACAAAAGAATTATGAAGTCTGGGAAGAAACAGACTGTGTAACACAAACACCACTGCAGAAGAACATTTTAGCAAAAAAAGACTGAGAAGTCTTCAAAATTCAGTTCTCATATACCAGCTGCGCAGCAGCCTCCCAAACAGGCCTTTAAGGATTGCACTTTGGGCCAGATTTCTGCATAGATGCCATAAATTGTCCCCAGGATGGCTATCATTTGAGCATTACTTTGCTCTACAACTATAAGAGAAACTAAGAGCAAATGTTCTGGACTTTTTGACTAGATACATTTTTCATAAAAGAAGAGAAGATAAAAAGGTTGGGGGGAATAAGAGAACACAGTAACGAACAAAGGATATAGTTTGTTGGTAGTCTTCACCAGCGCGGTACCATAAGGACCTGAGTTCGAGACGCAGTACCCCACCTCCCCCTCCACACACACACAGATTACAGGCACATATGCTGATTTTAAAAGGTTAACACTGAGACTAGAGAGATAGATCCGTGGTTAAGAGCACCTACTATTCCTCCAGAGATCATGAGTTTGGTTGCTAGAACCCTCACTGGGTGAGGCTCACAAATACATGTTAACTCCAACTCCAAGAAACACAATGCCCTCTTCTGGCCTCTCAGGAAAGGTGTAGGCATGTACACATACATACAACTCTCTCTCTCTCTCTCTCTCTCTCTCTCTCTCTCTCACACACACACACACACACACACACACACACAATTACACACACATACACACACACTTTTTTTTAAAAAATGGTCTTTAAAAATAAAAGGCAAAACTGGCATAGAATATGAAAGGCCCTGAACCCAGAACCACATCAGAAATGGGGAAATGTAAGCTTTAAAAGGAACACTGACTCAACATTTCAATAGATAAAACTGTCTTTTAGAGGCTGGCAAGTTAAGTCAGAGCAAACAAGGTCAATTAAATGATCTTTGTTTAGAGTACTGGTATTTTAAGAAGAGAAAGTTTTGTTTTAAGAAGACAGAGAAGTGTCTAAAAGACACTTAATGATGAAAATTTTTCTCCATGTAACAGTTATTTTACACAGTTAAGACATTAGAAAAGTTGATGGAAGACATACTAACTTAAAAACTTACTAAAATAAAATAGTTTTCTTACTCTTATGTTGTTTTGTTTTGTTTTGAGACACTGATTCATTATGAATGCAAGGACAGCCTTAAACTCACTTTGTAGCTAGCAAAGATTGGGCTTGAACTGACAATAATCCTCCCTCCTCCTTAAGAAACTCTCTGTGTATCCTGTGCATACCCTTGATCACATGTTTTTAATAAAATAATCATTATTAGAATAAACTTACAATTCTAGATTTAGAAATCCTCAGGGTCAATTCATAACAGATTACACATTGAGTTATCAATTAACTCAAGATTATTGTTTATAATAAACTAGAAATTTGAATCGAATTCACTAAAGCAACTACTTTTAAAACTCCAATTTTAAGCCCAAAGAAGGTGAAGCTTTCCCTACTCCTTACACACTCCTTATCTACAGCTGTGCACAGTTCAGGTTTCCTTGGTCAGTAACAACAGAAATGGACTCAGGTGCTAATATATGCAGGGACTTCTGCCCAATTTAACCTAGATTTACAAACTTAGTGACTTTGTAAAACAATATGCCTAAAAGAAAAAGTTACAGGATAAAGAGGAATACCACTAAATGCAAATATACTTTTGAATTTCTGAACATATCCTAAAAGATCAAAGCTACAGAAGACCCATCTCAAACACTTCCCTGTTCAAGTTCCTAACACACTGCACTAAACTTGTTTGTTACATGGTTGCTCCTAAGGCTTAGGTCCTGGGAACTTAGTATATGCTACAGACAAAAAAAAAAAAATTCTGATGGTTTTAAAATTTAAAGGATTTCTGGAGAATCCTAGCAATGTGGATACATGTTTGGGTCTTTTCTTCACCAAAATACATGATCTATCTATCCCCCCCCCAACTTATCATTAACTGATGGGCTGTATTTTACTGAAAGAAGGGGGGGGGTGACCTTAGGAACCAGGAATATGATAAATCTTGATCATGTTTTTGGTCACGTTTGTGTCTGTGAAACTAATGGTAATAACTATTGAAATTATGATCATTTTATTATTTTATTTAAAGCTGCTAAAAGGGATAAGAAAAAGAATTATTAAAAAGTAGATATAAAAGGATTAGGCAAAGCATCATACAGGCGTGAAGTTAAACATTTTTTTCTCTTTTAAGATTAATTTATGTGTATGGGTGTTTTGCCTGCAAGCACACAATATGCAGGACATAGAGGCAGTGCCTGTGGAGGCCAGAAGAGGACACTGGATCCCTGGAACTGAGCTGAAGATGGTTGTTAACTACTATGTGGTGCTAGGACTCATCAAACACTGGTCCTCTGCAAAATGAGCCAACCAGTGCTCTTAACTGCTAAGCCATCTCTCCAGACTCATATAGGTGTATTTTAACTTCGGATCTAATTACACAGTAGACTGTATAAAACATCACCCTACCAACAAACAGTATCAAAAGAATTCATAAGAAAAAGCCAGGAGAATATTGGATATTATTTCATCTAATAATTTCTTTGTTAAATAAAATTCAGTTTTGCAAGTAATTCTTAAAACTGGCCTACAGAATAGTGAATGTCATGATTTTGGTCATAGTAATAACCATGCTGCAGCTGACAGACACAAAGTTGAACTGTATATAAAAGTCCAAGTTTTCAAACTGCAGTGTGAGGTGACTTGACACCTCCAGCTTCTAGCCTCAAAAATAAAAAGATATTGAAATTTACCTGTTTGCAACGTTGGAAAAAAATTCCATGATTCCTATTTTTAAATCACATTAGCTTTCACATAACTAAATTTAATCTTAACAACAACATATTTTCAATTCTTCAAAATAACAACCAAAATTATCTCTATATAATGTATTGTGGCCTAGAAAAATTAAAGAAAAAAGATTTTTCTTTCTGTAGCATTTTTAAGTCCTCAGTACAAATTAAAAATCTATAACTAAACATATTATTAATCTTATTTTCTTTAACTTTCCTGCCAAAAAACCTCTTAAGTTTTAAGGTGAAAATTATCTTATTAATATTTTTTGACATTTACTAAAAATCACATTGAAATATTAGCCACAGTCTGGAATACTTATGCACTGATCTGATAAAATACTTAATCATCAAATTGCATCCCACTTAACCCTACCAATTTCAAGCCACGAGTGCATATACTCTCTTGCAAAGATTAAATATCCAAGTGCCAAAGATTTACTCAAGACAGCTTATAACCCCATGTGAAAAAAGGGCAATTTGGATTTTTTGAGCCACAAATACCCTATGCTGACTGCTCAGGACATACAAATTCCAATTTCTCCATTTTACAGAATTATTCCATGATGTTTTGTGATTAAAATGAAAACAGAGTCAATAAGAATATTAATTAATTGCCGGAATAGATTCCTTCACAAACCCTGTTTTCACAACAGCAACCCCTTATCATTAGGGGAATTAAAAGTTGCTGAACTCGACAATCCCTCCAGTTAAACAAACAGACCCCTCATAGAGCTGTCCAACGCTGCCCAAACTATCCATCCTTTAGTCGAATCAGTCAGTTTCATGAATTGTAGGATTTATCTTCAAGTCCAGTGCTGACTCAGAGGGTAGCTTGTTCCCTAGAGAAAACAACCAACAAAAATCAGAACAGCTACTGCTCATAGGCTCTTTCAACACCCAAGTGGAAAGGACATACTTATTGGGTCCAAAAAAAAAAAAAAAAAGAAAAAGAAAGAGAGAGACAGATCAACTACAGAGTAGTCAATAACCAAGGGCATCTATATGCCACAGCGGCTGCTCCAAGGGTTCACTCAGTTACAGCAAGAATGTTAACTAGTCAACAGCGTTTAAGAAAAGCTACTACACAGAACCGTCTGGTTCCCGAGAGAGAAGGCACTCTAGATGGCAAGTACTCCAAAGGCCAAATCCTGTTTGATTTCTCTTTGAAAGGCTGCCTTAGGAAGATATTATGGTAGAGAGCATTAGCCTCTTCACTCCAAAGCAGTAAGCTTTGAAGCAGCTTTGCTTCAGGTTGTTCCTTAAACACAAGGTTTTCATTCTGCAGTTTATTATTCTCATTCAAAATGTAGGAAGAGTTAAGAAATACTCCTCTTCAAGTCTAGCATTGTGACCTGTCTTCCTTGGTATGTGTGCCTAAGGATAAAAGTCTACACGCAAAGCGTTTGAGCTTCAGGATACACCTCAACAACACAAGGCAGCCATTCCATTTCAATAGTTAGTGGTGCCTGTTGTAATACTATGCTACCATGAAGAAGAGTCATTAAAAAGTAAAGCCAAAAATGTAAAGAAACCCAAAACTCAAGTTAATATCTCTCTGAAATGACCAGAGAGAAGTTAACCTACACAACTTTTCATTTTTTATTATTTTATGTGTACTGGTGGGGAGGGGAGATCCTTGCATGTATGCCTATGTACCTTGTGTATGCCTAGTGCCCTTAGAGGCCAGGAGAAGGTTTCAGATCCCCTAGAACTGGAGTTAGAAGTAGTTGTGAGCTGCCAATTGGGTGGTAGGATTAGAACTCAGATCCTTTGGAGAGTGGCAAGTACTCTTCCTTAACTGCTGAGTCCTCTCTACAGCCTATAAATTTTCATTTTAAAAAACTTGATCAGTGTTAATAAGTAATCAAGAATGTAAACATACCCTAATAAAGACAATTGTCCTTATTTCCATGTCTTAAGATGGAAAATTCTTGGCGTCAATCTCAGGGCCTCGGATCTCTCATTTGTAGCAGAAGATATGTTGGTGACTGCATCTTGAAAACTGTACTCATTTGAACACTGGCAGCTAGCATTTGGGCAATCTATCTTTTACAACAAAGCTAAGAGACTCTTGGATGCAATAAATGGTATCTGTTATGTACGATCAATGGGAAAATGACAAATGGACACTCATAGTATTCCTGTATTCTGTGATTCAAATGAGGGAATCTACAGTGAAAAGCTGAGAGAGTTCTTTGCTCTAACACGGTATGTAGTGTCCTTCCTACTGGAGTGGCTTTCAAACACTACTTAAAAATCATGGGCTTCTTTAAATGCTTCAGGGCTTTCTGCCAGTGCTCAATTTGAATGTTTTAGCTTTTTACCACATCAGCAAAACATAAATGCAGGCCACAATTAATCTGCATTTGCTTTTGAACATACTGACATCAATATAACTTGTGATGAGCTGGGATATTTTCATGTAGACCACAAATGAAAAGTCTGTTCCAGTCAACCTCATATTTTACACATAAACATTTTTATAAGGTACTGCACCTCTGCAATAATCTTTATTTATATGTTCATGTGCTCAAAATAAATGAGCACAACTCATAGACCCATGATGTTCATATCACCACATGACAACACAGAAAGGGAGACTGAGGAATTTCCAAGCAAATGTTACCTCTCACTCACAATTTCAAAACAAAATAACCTCAGTATGATCCTTCTAAGTAACTCTGTGAGTTAGTGTAATAAATTTGACCGTGTAAATCCCAATTCTGTCTAATTTCAAATCCCGAGGCTATATAAAGACATCATGAGGGCTCTACTTGAAAACCACCATTCTGAGTACAATCCTATTTACTGGCTCCCAAGAGGCAGAACAATCCAAGGCTTTTCTGCCATCTCCTGCTACACGTGCTCCAAGATTTCTTATCTCTCCTACTAGTTCTCTCAGTTCTGAAACTTTGGAGGTTTCAAATACAATGCGTCCAACTTTGAAGAATAGCAAAATTGTTAAAGATATAAAAGACAGGCGATCAGATAATTTTTTGCTTTCCATACCACACAGCCTGTTTTAAAAAAAATCAACTGGAAAGATAAATCAAAAGGTCTGGGTACTGTCAAAAAGAACTATCCACATAAACTAAATAGTGGCTGGTTGGAATTTAGTTAATGAAATATTAGCAAAATATGAATGTATAACATGAAAGTAAAACTTAGTAGCAGTTGAACAACAAAAAAAAAGAGAGAGAAAGAAAAGAAAAAAAGAAAAGAAATAGAAAAGATCTTGGGTATTCCCAGGAACTCGAGTTCTTCAAAATCAGCATTTAAGAATTAATGGCTATTCCAAGCAGAAAATCCTACTCCAAGCCTAGCCTAGGGCTCATGACAATCCCTGAACCAGAACTTTCTTCCCATTTGTTCAAGTCTTGATGCAACTCAGACTTTTTTTTTTTTTTTTGGAAGTTCACTGACTAGATAATACATTTTAAAACTCGTTATACAGGAAAAAAAAATCAAGCAAATGGGTTCTCAATTGGGAGAACAAACCTGTAGTTTGGGGGTGGGGGAAGGTTTGCTTCTTCTTGTTGGTAGTGGTGGTAATTTATGAGGTGGGGCTTCTCTGCGTAGTCCTGGCTGTCCTAGAATTTACTCTGTAGACCAGGGAGGATTCCAACTCAGAACTCTGTCTGACTCTGCCTCCCAAGGGCTAGGGTTAAAAGCACACGCCACTGGGGCTGGAGAGATGGCTCAGCGGTTAAGAGCATTGCCTGCTCTTCCAAAGGTCCAGCGTTCAATTCCCAGCAACCACATGGTGGCTCACAAACATCTGAAATGAGATCTGATGCCCTCTTCTGGCTGTAGACACACAGACAGAATGTTGTATACATAATAAATAAATATTTAAAAAAAAAGCACATGCCACAGTGTCCAGCTCAACTGTGTTATAAACAGAAAGAAACCTTGTCCATCCTCTAAAACTAATCTCAAATGTTTTCTTTTCCATGAAAGTTTATTAACAGAACATCCTTACATAAATCAGGTAAAATACACCTTCAAATTTTCTGACATCTTGAGCTCTCCCCCTCTAGAATTAAACAGCTGTGTCAAGAGTTAGGAGAATTTTTAAATTACACATAAAGGTGAATGCTCCTAATCTGAGGTTTCAGAGTTAGGTCTCAATGGGGAGAGGGAAGCCTGCATGCTTGATCACAGTCATCACATTCTCTACATTTGAAAGCTCCCTGGAACTTTAAAGAAGAACAGGCATTGAACAAGAGTTAATGTTTACTAATGGCCCATGTGTGATCACAAAAACAGATTAAATGACAAAGTCTCCAGAACCATTTCACTTCAGAGAATGAAATATACACAGCAAAAAAACATGGAGATATAAACTATTAACGTCTAATCAAAGACTCAACACCACAAAAGCATGTAAGTGGAAAATATTAATAAGGCTAGAGAAACAGAAATGGTGTGGTGGAAAAGGGGCATTTAACCTTGATCAATGAAAGGAAGGCAAGAGCTCAGCAAGCAACAATTTTTCTTCAAGATTTTTTAAAATTTTCATTTATACATTTAGTGTCTGTGTGCATGTGGCATAGAGGTCAGAGGACAACTTGCAACAGTTAACTCTTTACTTCCCTAGATAGTAAAGAATTGACTGATAGCGGGGAATCTCACATCCATCGGGCTTGGCGGAAGGCTACCCACATCAAGGCACCTTGCCAACAGCAGAACACTGGTAAGCACAGCGGAGCTTGGGAAGGAAACCGTGTTCAAACACAACAGACAGCAGGCTCAAGCACAGAAAGCCCACATGAGGTAGACTTGAAGAGAGCAAGCTTACTTTTCCAGAAAAAAAAATGATCTTAAGTGGCTCCTTTCTGAACATTACTAGTGGATCCTGGACCAGGGGCAGCTGCAGCTCTGCAGCCTTTAGTCACCCTCTTGAGGAAGTACACACAAGGCACCGTGGCTAGAACTCTCACATTTAGACAGCAGAGAAATCCTAAATTTCTTCTTTCACAGCTTCACACACACAATGTTCATTTCTACTCTAGATCTGTATCAATCCCATGGTCTCTTTATTCATTGAGAATTCTGACAGTTTCTCATTGGAATCTTGTGATCATAACTAAGTGTATTACGTATTACTTGAACACACTGATTATTCACACTGATAGGCATCTTTTAAGTGAAAGATGCACAGGTATATATGTACAGAAGGATATGCTGGACAAAGACCTGATGAGACACAGCAAGACAGAGGGACATTTTATCTCAAATTCAGAAAGGTGGAATGATGTGGAACGTCCTTCTGTATACGTGTTGCTCTTATTGGTTGATGAGTAAAGCTGTTTCAGCCAATGGCTAACAGAAAAAAGCTGGGAGGAAAGTCCAAACAAAGAGAGAGAGAGAGAAGGTGGAGTCAAAGAGACATCATGTAGTCTCTGAAGGAGAAAGATACCAGTAAGTCACAGCCTTGTAGCAATACACGGATTAGTAGAAATAGGTTAATAAGAAGTAAGAGGTAGCTAGGAATATGCCTGAGCCATTGGCCAAACAGTGTTGTGATTTATATTTCTTTGTGATTATTCAGGTCAGGGCAGCCAAAAAACTAAACCATAGTTTCCATTCACAGGTACCCAATGTGTTGTGATTTATATTTCTTTGTGATTATTCAGGTCAGGGCAGCCAAAAAACTAAACCATAGTTTCCATTCACAGGTACCCAATGGGGGACTATTTAACATTTCCTGTGCAAGAACCTTCCATTGATATCTTTTAGCAGGCTGAGAATTATTATAAGTATGCATTGTGAAGGCATTTTTTTGTCTTTTTCTTGTATAGTGAAGAAATAATCTTTTATATCAATAACTATGAGAGGCCATTCTTTAGGCAACAGAGAAGGCAAGGAATGGCTTAATCACATCATTAACAGCTCTTAGATCTATTACCATTCTCCATTTTCCAGATTTCTTTTTAACAACAAATACAGGAGAATTCAAAGGGCTGGTTGATTATTCAATATCCTGAGCATCTAGTTGCTTCTGTACCAATTGTCCTAAAGCCTGTAGTTTCTCTATTACTATAAAGAAAGCAAGTCATGACAGAAAGTAAATTTGGTACAAGACTTTAGACTTACCAAGATGAGTTAGGTAATGGAGTATTTTTTCTGTATTTGTCAAATGCAATTAACTAGACATTGTTGATATATATATTGTACTTATTGTATACAGTTATTCTTATATTAATTATACCCTTTTTATTTTAGACCAAAAAGGGGAACTGTAGTGACAATTTATTCGTATTTTAATAAATAAAGCTTGCCTGAAGATCAGAGAGTAAGACAGTCATACTGGTCAACCATACAGACCAGGTAATGGTGGCACACACCTTTATTTCCAGTAGCTACACTAGTTTGCCACAGAAACCAGGCGGTGTGGTGCATGCCTTTAATCCCAGCACTAGAGAGGAATATAAGGTGAGATGAGACAGGTCTCAACCTTTTCTCATTCTGAGGATTCCTGGAGTCAGGATTGCTGTTTCTGTATGAGGTAGAGGTAAGAGCCAATGGCTGGCTGCTTTGTTTTCCTGATCTTCAGGTTGAATCCCAATATCTGTCTTTAGGTTATTAATATTTGTGCTACAAACAAGGACCAGTTTAGCATCTTTGTTACTTATAATTTTTATAAAATTATAGAAATTATATATTCACATTTAAAAAAAACTTCATAATAATCACATCCAAGCCCCATTAGCAAGAACATATTAGGTCAATGTAGTATTCTTCTCTATTAATTATAAAAAGGAACATAAATTACATAGGGGCAAGGGAAAGAAGCCCTACCTCCCTCAGTGTATCAAGACTAAAGATTCCCACAGCAACCAATGCTATGGTAAAGTCCTGGTTTTTGATCAGGACTGATCACAGAACTTCCTGACATGTAGAAATGAGAGGAAAAGAAATAAGGTGCT
This sequence comes from Microtus oregoni, assembly GCF_018167655.1. NCBI lineage: Eukaryota > Metazoa > Chordata > Mammalia > Rodentia > Cricetidae > Microtus > Microtus oregoni. The sequence goes on along the minus strand of NW_024543088.1, from coordinate 9,571,815 downwards.
AAGTGAGAAAGTGGATTTTTTTTTTTAAGTTTCGGTTTTTTGAGACAGTTCATACCTGTGAACTTTTACTCTGAGTAGCTTTTACTCTTTCTGAAACTAATGACTTTGGGGAAAATTGCTCAGCCTTTGATGTCCCAGTCTGCTCATCCTTATAATGAATAGCTTAGCCCTGAAGCCTTCTGTCCCTGATCTCATGACAGTGTGGCAGATGGGGGTGAGGCAGACACTTGACAATTACATTGGAAAGCAGTGTTGTCAACAAACAATATCCATCCACCATCTGATACTAAAAGGATACACTAAATATTTTCCTATCCTAAGCACCCATCCATGCCTCTGCCTCCCATGTGCTGGGATTAAAGGTGTGCACCACCTTTAATGCCCTGTGAGAAACTGGATTTTACTTTATTTTATAAATATTTGTTTATTATGCATACAATATTCTGTCTGTGTGTCTGCCTGCAGGCCAGAAGAGGGCGCCAGATCTCATTACAGATGATTGTGAGCCACCATGTGGTTGCTGGGAATTGAACTCACGACCTTTGGAAAAGCAGGCAATGCTCTTAACCTCTGAGCCATCTCTCCAGCCCGAGAAACTGGATTTTAAAGATTAGAGTGGGCCCCAGTCAAAAATGTACTAGTTTTTGTTTGCCATTACAAACAGTGCTTTACTCACTGCTTAGCTGACCTGGAAATCACAAACCTACCCCAGCCTTCTGAGGGCTGAGATTACAGACATGTGCCACCATACCCAGAAAGAAGAAATATACATTAAAAACAAACAAAACAAAACAAAACAAAAAACCTAGGGAAATGTTGGCATACTGCTCCTTGATAAACTGCTCAAAGATTAAAGCAAAGCCACATTAACTTTCCTAAAGTTTAAATTAGGCTTTTCTAGCACTAATGGTTCAAAGCAGCAAAAAAGATAGTTTTCTTTTTGTTTCTTTCTTTCTTTTTTGATTTTTCAAGATAGGGCTTCTCTGTAGCTTTGGGCCTGTTCTGGAACTAGCTCTGTAGAGCAGGCTGGCCTTGAACTCACAGAGATACACCTACCTCTGCCTCTCAAGTGCTGGGATTAATTAAAGGCATGCGCCATCACCACCCGGCCGACAGTTTTCTTTTTTTTAAAAAAAAAAAAGTAAAATAAAAAAGCTTTTTACAGAAAACTGCTCCCAGTATAATATTCTCTCGTAAATACAAAATCATTTTCAGTAGTTATGAGAAGCAAAACCCCCCAACCTAACTTTAACTTTCTAAACTTTTCAACATTTAAAATATCGGGGAAGTGTTGATTATTTATTTTAATAACTCATTTTATTCAACATCATAAAACCTAAATTTTTACTGAATAAATCATATTTCAAGATGCAAAGTGTTCTCTTTTGTGTGTGGTAGTCCAGTAGGACACATGTATTGGTGAATGTGCCCATGCACAAACACATGAAACTGGAGCTGAAAACTGCTGCTTTCCATAGTTGTTCTCCACCGTGTATTTTGAGACAGGTCTCTCACTGAACTTGGAACTCCGCAGCTGGCTAGACCAACTGGGCAGCAAGCCCTGGGGATCACCCTGCCCCTGCCTCCCAGAGCTAGAGTTACACAGGCATGCTGGCTATGCAAACTCAGGTGCTCACACTGTCTGTACCAGAGTCCGGGCTCCAACCGGACATTGCACATGTTCTTCCATAGGAACAAAGATAGAAAACAGTTCTCACAAAGGAGAGGTCGGGTAGAAAGAAAATGTCTTCTTGGAAGACCACAAAAGCCAATTTTCACCTTTACCTTGATTTTAAAACATCCTGAGGTGGCTCTTCATTTCCCTCAAGAGAAAGATAAAAAGTTCAAAATATGAGCCAGGTGTGGTCACACATGCCTTTAAACCTAGCACAGGGAAAAAGGCTGGTGGATCTCTGTGAATTCAAGGCCATCCTGGTCTACAAAGCAGGTCCCAGGACAACTAGTGCTGTTATACAGAAAAACCCAGTTTTTAAAAACCCAAAAAGTTCAAAATACAAAATCTACAATGTAAAAAACAATGCCTACTACCACAGAATATTTCTCATCCACAGGAGAAAAAAAATTATACTCCCAAGAATGAAGGTATTACAGGAACAATGAATGCACTTGAGAAAACTCCCTCAAAGTTATACTCTCCAGAAAGGATCAAAATGTGTAACTTTCATCTGGAGAAAAGGACTGTTTGGTGCTAACCTGAACTGTTAGGATTATCCTAAGTATTGGACTTAAAGCATGCATCACCAAACTCAGTGCAGAACCAACTTTTAAACGTCAAGAGAGGAGTAAGACTGTAACTCAATAGTAAAATAAAGCATTTCATCCGGCAGAATGTAGGCCCTAGGTTCACTCCTTTGAGTGGTGGGGACAAACAAGCGGGTGATGGTAGGTAGTGTACAAAGTACCTAATAAGAGTTTAAAACTAGAATAAAAAGCACAAAAGAAATAACAGGAGCACAAATATCAAAGACACAAAATTCTACCCTTGAACAGCATTTTAGTTCAAATGGAGACTGATTTTGTCATTATGAAAAGGCTTGTGAGGAAGGTGTGGGTGGAGCCCGGGTGCACAAGTAAAGGAGAGGTCAGAGGATAACTGTGGCAGCAGTTGTGCTTTTTCCACCATGTCGGCCCCAGGTATCAAATTAAGGTGTTGTTCAGTTTGTCCACAAGCACAGTTGCTAATGAGCCATCTTGCCAGCCCTGAAATAATCTTTACAAAATGTGGTAAAATAATTTTATATTAAGGCACTCAAAATCTAGATTCATGGTAGAATACTGGATCTAAGACTTTTTGGGGTTTGTGGTATCTGATTAAACTCTTATTTTGCAATCCTCTAATAGCCAAATGAACAGTTTTCAATCAATAAACCAAGAACTAAAAACCATGAAATGAGACAATGAAGATAAACTTTGTTTAGATGCTGCATGTGATGACATATGCTTAAATGTCAGCACTTCGGGAAGGGTACATTTCTAAGTCTCAGGCCAGCCTGGGCAATATATAGCAAGATCCCTGTGGCTTTGGAAGAACCAGGGAAAGAGAAGGGATGGGTGGTTTGGATGGGAATGGTTCCCATAGAGTCATGTGTTTGAATGCTTGGTCCACGGGGAATAGAACAATTAGAAAGTGTGGCCTTGTTGGAGGAAGTGTGCCACTGTGGGTGTGGACTTTGAGGTCTCATATATGCTCAAGATACTACCCAGTGTGGCAGTTCACTTTCTGTTGTCTGCAGATCAAGATGTAGAACTCTGAGCTCCTCTAGCATCATGCTTGCCTGCATGCTGCCATATTACTGCCATGACAATGGACTAAACCTCTGAAACTGTAAGCCAGCCCCAATGAAATGTTTCCCTTTATAAGAGCTGCCATGGTCATGGTGTTTCTTAATAGAAACCCTGACTAAGACATGGTGTCTTTCACAGTTGGGAACAAATACAAACGAAAACTATAAAATGTTTCAAACTGATTAGTACAACTATTTATTTCTCTTCGTTATATTATATAAAGAGTGACATTTGTTTCCACACACTTCCTCAAAGCTTTGTTAACTTTTCCTAAAAAGTAAAAAAACTTTCATAGAAGGCATGGGAATCTGACCAAAATAAATGCAGTTTAATCTACATCTGGTTTTCTTGCCATTAACTAGAGGATTTTTAAAATGGGTACATACAATTGTAGTTCACGGTGAATTTGCATCTACAGTAGGAGATAGATGAATATATATTAATATTAGAAACACCCATTTATCAATTCATAAAGTGATTAAAAAACCTAAAGCTGCCTACAACAATGTCCACTCAATACAAACTGAATAACATTATTATCGGTCATGTATTTTTCAGTATTACCTGGTGGAGACTGCTGCCCAAGATCACATTCCTTTCTACATACAGTCATCTTCCCTTTAACCTAACTTCAGCCCTTCCTGCCTTTATAAATATCAGAATTTCTAGAGCTGTCATTAATTGAACCTTCATCCTCAGAATGTTGGCCGCATATAAAGCACAGAAAATAAATCCCTAAAATTATGAATAACTCATCCACCTTGCTCACTGGCCTATGATGGTTAACTTTCTTTAGTCTCTAATGTTTGAAAAGAACAGAAAAGTGACCTGTGTGTCCACAAATTTGACCAAAGACCTGAGATGACAAGATCTTCTGTACTGTAGTCTCTTCACTGGTGGTCATCTGTTAATCCATGGCATTTAGATTACTTCAGCCAAGCACCAGAACACTGTGGAGTGCTTGCTTCAGCATGAGATTTAGCCCTAGATCGCATGATGAAGGTGGGCACACCCCATACAGCATGACACACGTAAATAAAGCAGACTCACAAAGACAAAGATGGGTGCGCCATGTTTTCTCTCACAGGTGGAGACTGAGGGAAAGGACAGAGACCAGGTAGGAACAGTAATGAATTTAATCCATTATTTTGTGTGCTAATATGAAAAAAATTAAGTGAATAAAAAGGGGCACATGAGAGGTGATGGCTACTAAATTAATTTGGGGGATCAAAAGAACCTTTTTTTTCTTTCTCTGTTCACTTAAAGATACTTAGACCAGTTACTGAAGCTGCTTAGATACCATCTTATAAGCAAAAAAGGGAGAGGAATGGGTTAAAAAATTAAAATATAGACTCAAAATATGTAAATAATGCCTCAAAGTTAAGCTAACACCTTGCATCTAAAAAAGAGAGAACTGTAACACAACTACTTAAAGCAGAGTAGATCCTGCCTATGGGGAAATGCTATGGAAGAACCTTCCAGACTTCCCATCATGCTTTCCTTCCTTTGTGGCTTCTGGCTGACTAGTGAGATGCTGACAAGAGATATGAACAACAGCCCTCAACTATAACCAAGAAATGCACTTCTGTTCTAAGTAGCCTCTGCATCTGGGGATCTGTTTCTGCAATTTAATCCACACTACTGCACTCATGAAGCAATGGTGGAGCAGTTAGGAACTAAAAGTATCATTGCCACTCCATTCATCTACATAGCTGTCTCCAGAGCACACCAGTGCACTGCCCCACCCCCAGTAAGTGACCACTCCTAGCTACTAGTTACAGAACTATTACTCCAGATGTGGGAGTTATTTATTAAACTGTAGGGGAGGGAATCTCATTTCAGCAATGTTAGTATGTAAGAGATTCAGGACCAAATAACTCAGAACAAAATTCTCAGCCCACACCAAGAGCTGTTCTTAGGCTTCCTCATTGAATGTTTATTTGCTCTAGGGACAAGAAAGGGCTTCTTTTTCACGAAGACCCTTTGCATGTGCCCTATCCTCTAACCTCTCTGCACATCTAAAAGACAAAAAGCAACAAAAATGACTTTGATAATCAAGCTAAGATTCAAATGATAATTGAACAGAGAGGGTTGCAACCATTCAGACTATCCCTTCAGAATGAGGACTGTTCCCAACTACACGAGTATTCACAGCAGAGTGAATGTACTCACCACACTCCCTCTTCACTGTAGCCTAAATGCACTAGAAATAGTTAGCTAAAAAGTTACTGTAGCTCTAAACCCATCAGATATTAATCGGGGAGGAGGAACGGTTTCTAGCTCTCCATACTAACCTAAGACTCACAAATGTTCTGGGCATTTGCTAATATATGTTCTCTGTTTCTTAGCTCAGTCAGAACCAGTACAATGCACTAATGCAGCTCAGGCTCTCTTGCACTGGTTGTAATTTTTACTTACACAAAGTATGTCGAGGAAACTCAAAGGCCATTAAAACTCTTTTTAAATCCAATCCAAGAATCATAACACTATTTGTTCTATTCCTCTTCAGTCTTTACTTCTGTAATTATTTTCTGTTCCCTAAAGTCGCTGAACAATGACATTTAAGATTTTAAAGCTGTCTTCAAACAGAAACCAAGCACTACATGGAAAATCATAAGACTACTTTAGAAGAACTGTCCATGTTTCAAATGCATCAAGTCACATTCAATATCAACAGTACAATCTTATCCAAGAACTGTAGGAACCTTTACTACAGATATAGGTCACTGAATCTGCCACCTATCCTTGAGGGAGCCTATTTCTTCCCACCCAGCCCCTCCCCTCAGTTCAGGGACAAAGCAGTCAACATAATGCAATTCGTGCAGTAAACCCACAACTGGAACTCTCAAGTCTAACAGGCAATTAACCAGGGATTCCACAGCTATAGAGTCTTAATCAACTATTAGCTATTACAGCCTTACCTGACATGTCTCCAAGCCAGCTGCTGCAGCCACATCCCCCTCTGCGCCAAAAACGTCTTGCCTCAGTTTCCTGAAATTCCCAAGTGGGATAGGGAATACAGCCAGATGGCATCCTCAACCTGGTATAATCTAGAGTTCCACTGCCAGCAACCTTCCCTGGGTACCACAGTTTGTGTCTGCACATGCACACATACAGCAGACCCTTCTCCGACAAGTTCAACAATAAAGGGCAACAAAATGCTCCTGTGCTCAAAGACGCTGAAGGCCCTGATCTTAACAGTAAAATAATTGTAAACTTTTTAAATTTGTTATTTTAATAAAGTAATCCTCAAACTAGAGAACCTTCAAAGATTTAAATGATTATAAATTATGAATATACCTGGAAAACAAAGTAGTTACAAAAAGATGGACACATGCAACTTTAAAATAATACTTACAAGTACTTTAAAGCTGCTTATAGGAATGGTCAGTACCTCACCACATAGACTTTTAGTTCTGACACTGTTATAACTTCCTTGAGGTTCATTTTTGTGACTTATTTAATTATATAATTGAACACTAATTCTTAAAAGTTCGTCAAGGCTATTTATTGAATCATTAAATAAAATTCACTGTATTCAAGAAATATGCACCAATTAAATTATTTCCCAATACAAAATGAGGTTTTAATAAGAAAGCATTATTAAGAATTGCAAATACTTAAATTTTAATCACAAATTATTTCTACTAATAGAAATATAAAAACAATTCAGAGAAATCAAATCAGACTAAAATGTCATAATTAAATTGTGATAGAATTACTTAAGAATCTCACAGAATTCATTTTAGGGTAGACTTGGAAAATAACAAGGAAATGTGTTTAGAGTTCTATCCTACTCATCATAATCATGTTTAATAACTCATAAATCTTTTTTGACTTGCAATATTACATCATTCATAAACACAAGGCAATTACAGTGTTAGCCTCTGAGCTTTTGTGTTCTGACTCATGCAGCTTAAGATAGGTGATTTTAAGTATGAGTTTGGATATTCTGTAACATCAGATGCCTGGTGGTCATTTTCAGCTGCACATTTCTTTAGCTAGATATTGGTATAATAATTTAGTTAGGGACTGGAGAGATGGCTTAGCGGTTAAGAGCATTGCCTGCTCTTCCAAAGATCCTGAGTTCAATTCCCAGCAACCACATGGTGGCTTAAAACCATCTGTAATGAAGTCTGGTGCCCTCTTCTGGCCTGCAGATATACGCAGACAGAATATTGTATACATAATAAATATCTTTTTTTAAAAAAATAAAATAAAAAATAATTTAGTCAGTCAGATATAGCTGTTGATTTCATTTTTCAAGATTGCTCTCTTCTGTACAATTTATAGGAGGTATTTTTTTAACCTATTCATTTTGTTAATTTAATTATTTTTCTTGTTTTGCCCTCTTACCTTTCTGATTTATAACAAATCAGTTTTATGGATATATGCATACAAGAACTAATTTAAAAAGTGTAATTAAAACTATGTGGAAAACATTAAGAGCAACTGACAAAGAGTGAGCTAATAGCAGTGGATGAGGGACAGCCGAGCACAATACAGTTCAACATAACCGATCATTTCTATTTTCTTCCAGCCCACTGACATGTGAGCTGAGCTACAGTTCTTATTGCTCCAAGCAACTTAAACAAAGACTTCACTTGTCAGAAATAACCCTGTAAACAAGCACTATGAAAACTTATTTCTGTCCACTCGGATTCCAGTATTAGATTCCTAAACAAGCCAAATGTGCAACAATTAAGAGGAATTAAAACTCTACCCTTCCTCAACTCTGACAGAAAACAAAGACCTAATGAACCACAGAAATTATTTTTAGCAAAGGACTTTCAAGAACTTTCAAACTATTTAAAATCATAAGGACGTTTGTAAAGCCCACATTTAAAAAAAAGTTTCAACACTGATAAATAAGAATGATAAATCAATTCATGTCCCCATATCTTCTCCTTTGTGTCTCTCCCACACTTTCCCTAAGACAAGAGTAACAACATCAAGATTAGTAGTTCAGCTCATCATTTGGCACCACCACTTTCAGGACTATGCGAAAACAACTGGTCACTTCCTCAAAAAACTGGCTATTTATTTCCTTCAGCTTATAGGAGGAGCAGAGAAAATGTGTAGCTGGTGACAGAGCATCTACCTAGGTAGGACATGAGGCCTTGGATTTAACCCCATTAATGTAAAAACAAGCAAACAAAAAACCTAAAATAAAATTAGCAATAAGTAAGAACCATTAATAGTGCTTAGCATAGTAATTATTCTCCTTCTTATATCAAGCATATAAAATTTACAATAAGATATACTGTCTGGTCAATAATTTACAATAAGATACAATGACTGGTCAATCCGAAAACATAAAAAGAGGGATATTTGAAAATGCTGAAGACGTTCTATGGCCTTTTCTTATTTATATGTTAATAATCATCTTTTCAAACTCAAGAATTCTCTCATTAACAGAACAAGAAGTGTCCAGTCCCTGAGTCACAACTGCACACATCATACCACATGAGAATAAAGAACACTACCCCAGAAAGGTATGATTTTCTATTACTCTCTCTCTTTTAAACATGCTCTGGCTTAATTTAATAGCTAATTTAAAGTATGTCAAAATAACAGCTAATTAAAGTATGTCAATCCTTACCTTATTATAAAACCAAAACACTATTGGGAAAAATTGTGATTTTTTAAAAAGTCAACAAAAATAGTTTTCATGATTAAATTATTTTTGAGGCACAGAAGCACTAAACTATTATTTCACAACTTGGCACATTCAAAATTTCATTCCTAAAAATCAGTTCAGGAAAATCTTTGCAAAGACAAAGTCACTTAGAAAAATCTCTAGACCATGCTGTGTAAAAGTATTCTTATATACTGTGCTTCTGAGAAAGGTGTAAACTAATGATCTTAATTTCTGAAAGGCTATAAACCTGTTAATAAAATCAGCATACAAAGAAAAACACCTATTTACAAATAAAAAGTATAAATATAATTGCAGGGGTTCGAAAAGGCACTGAAGCCCAAGCTAATTTCCATTCCTTAAATTAGTAAACCACACTAGGACACTTAGAACTAACTGTGGCTCATGGTCACAGGTTCAATGTAAGAATACAACTAAGACTACAGACACTGGGTTATAACCTAAAGGAGACTTCTCCAAGCATTGAAATTTATGGGAAAAATAATGGAAGGCACTGAAGGTTTATAAAAATGGTGTTCAGGATGAAAAGGACAATTCGGTTTTTATTTTCTCCTCTCAAGAATTAAGTCACTAATACATGGTAGAAGAAGGAAAGTGTTTCATCACCCCAGTACTTAGACAACTGTCATCTGAACAAACATTCATGGCGCAATAGCTGTTAAAGATGAAGACTTTAATAGGATACAGACTACTTCCAATAGTGCCAAAGGATGGTTATTTTGTCATTAATAGGAAGAAGAGTGATCATTCTAATGTTAGTTATGCAGGAGAATAAGCAATTTCTCAGTTAAATTAATTAAGCTAAAATTAATTAACTCTAGAGGTACAGGTCCAACCTTTGGACATTGCAACAAGATATCATCTACAAAGTTCATACTTGAGAACTGCTAATCAGGTTACAAAGGAAAAAGAATCATAATGCTTTAACTTAAGTGTGAGATTTTGTGTGGGGCTGTGCCTTGGACACGCCTGCACCATGCTACTCAAATATGGGACCGCTAAAACAGCTCCTACAAGTTAGCAGTTACTAGAGTTTCAAAACCACAAAGTTGTTATGGATGTTTCTAAACTAAACGCTTGAAAATTTAAATTCCCTATAATATTTAAAAAGGTTTTTTTTTGTGGGGAGGGGGCAGAGTACTGCACCTGTAGCCATGTGTGAAGGCTGCATTCCTTAAAATGACAACTCTCAAGTAGTCTTATCAACTATGTGCACACAATATTACTTCTGATACATTTAAGGCATTGGCTAAGCAAACCCATGTTTTGTGATTGGCATATGTGGCTCATTACTGTTGATTCTTTATATACACATAGCAGCAATTTATAAAGCTATGCAGAAGTACAGACATGTTAGATATGTAAACTATGCTTTTGTATAAAAAAAAAAGTGAATCCACCTCATGGGAAAAAAACTCCTAATAGTACATTGCTTATGTGCATTTTTATACTACCAGACATTCAGTTCTGACATTGTTTTCCAGAGCTGAAAACGTTTACTTACTTACTTACTTACTTACTTACTTACTAACTAAAAAACAAACAGAAGAGACCCACATGAGAAGGCATGGGAAGAAACCAAATGGAAGGACAGAAGTGGCAAGGGAGTGGGCAAGAGTGGGGAAAGCAAGAGAGGAGGGGGGCAGAGCTAAATCTCCCTGGTAACACAAGTATGTTATTCCAGCTCTAAGTGACTCCAGGCTGAGAGGCTAAGACAGATGCTCTTTGTCGCAGAGTGAATCATTCAAGTATACAATTTTACTTCTAATAAATAAAAACAACACAAACAAACAAAAAGCCACAATGCTTACAGATGTGATACCTGAAACTCACTGGAGAGTTACTCAACTTACCTGGTGCTAATCCAGCAGAAGCAGGACTTCCCATGGATGGGTGAGAGAGAACTTGAGAGAAGGCAGACATATTTGACTGGGACACGTTACTCAGCCTGGAGGTTGATCCTCCTTTAGGTATAAACTCGCTTGCAGTAGGATTTGGTGTCTATTTGAAAACCAAATATAGGAAGTTAACACACTTTAGGCCTCCAAAGGACATTTGACTCTACTAGGTCTTACTCTTTAGTGTTCCATTCACTAAACTCTTTTACTAAAAGGATTTAAATCTTTTAGTTTCCATATTTTAGTATAATATAAATAACTTTCTTAGTGGAAATCGGATAATCAAATCCAAGGTAAACTTTTTCGTGTGAAGACTTAGCCTTGTAAAATGTGAAATGTGCATGCATCACTTCTAAACCATCCTTACACGTTTTTGAGAGCTGGGGGTTGAGGGTACCTCAAAACTGAGCAATAACTTTCAAACTTTTATCTTTAAACCTCTTTCCAGGATAAAGGCCAAAACTGCTTTTCTTTCTAAATTAATCACTTCCTTTATTGTAAGGCTAAACATTTCCCCTCTATGATGCTATGCACTGAAATAACAGAAGTCAAGAAACACTTAAGGCAAACATAAGAAGGGATAATAAAAAAAAAAAATGTAAAGTCCCCACTGTGCACCATCACAATGACTTGTAGCACTTGCCATGCAAGTTACATGGATTACATGGCACTCAAACATAACTCCTACATATTCAAATTGGATGTCATTTTTGGCTTTAAGAACTACTAAAGTATTATATATATTAAGTTCATAAAGCTTGTTTCTGTCCACTTGCAATTCTAACAGAAGGTAGAAAATAAAAAGATGAACTAATTATTATAAAGCCTAACACAGCTTCCTTATTTGATATGAATGACATTTTAAACTACCAAGTTAAGAGTTCAAAGTACTGTATTAGAAAAGGAAAAGGCCACAGGCTAAACAAATTACAAGTTTTAAAATAACATTACTGATAATTAGTCAACTACACTTAAAGTACTAAAGTACAGAAGAAACAGCAAAAACTGGATTACTGTGAACACCCTGGGAGTACATAGTGCAGTGCTTCCTGTGCCACATCTAAGATACAAAACTGAAAGAATAGCTAACGTCCCATTTTCATGTAGAACAGTGGCTTTCAGTCTTCCTAATGTTATAACCCTTTAGTGCAGTTGCTCACATTTTGGTGACCCCCGACCATAAAATTAAAATCATATTAGATATGATCCCCCCCCCCCCAGAGGATTGTAACCCACGGGATAAAAACAGCTGACCTAAAGGCATTAAAAAAAAATTCCTCCAGCTGGGCAGTGATGCACAACTTTAATCCCAATAATTGAGAGGCAAAGGCAAACAAACCTCTGTGAGTTCGAGGCCAGTCTAGCCTACAAAGCAAGTTCTAGGACAACCAGGACTACACAGCGAAACCTTGCTTGGAAAAAAACAAGCAAACAAACCAAAAACTCAAATGCTCAAGTTTTCAAAAGTAGTGGCATAGTCTTGAAGTGGGTGGACTAAACTTCTGGGACAGAAAGCAAACTGGTGAGAGAGTTCCTGCAGCACCTCCAAGTCACAAGGAGGCAAATGACAACTAAAAGACACCAAGCATGGCAGCCTCCATCTGTTACCAATCAACCCTAAATCTACCTTTAAAAGGGAAAGTCAAAACAAATGCTATATGACATATCATGTAACAGTTCAAAATACCCTGGAGAAATGGCATTTTGGAAATTACAAGTCTATTGGGAAGAAAACAAAATTGGGTAAAGAAAATTCATTTATTTAATATATCCCTAAAAAATAAAAATCACCCTACTTTGCTATAATCAATTATATTGAACAAAATAGACTACCAGATTTCAAAGATGAGCTTCTCCAACTTAAATCCATTTTTACTTTATTTTGAAAGCCTTTATTTTCTGTATATGTTGGAAGAGGAAGGTGTATGTGTGTATGAGTGGATGCCTACATGCAGCAGTCAGCATCTGCTGTTTGACTTCATCAGCCCCACCTTATTTGTGAAACGTCTTCTCACTGAACCTGGGGCTCACTGACTCAAACTAAACAGGCTGGCCAGCAAGCATCAGGAAACCTCCTGTTCTACTTCCCCAGCACCGAGGAATTACTGGGATTACAAGAGCCTATCATTACCCTGGCGATTATGTGGGAGCTGGGGTTCCAAACACAGGTCCTCATGCTTGCATGAGCAAGCATTTCATCAACCAAGCCATGGCCCAGCCCCATGAAAGCCTATTTTTAAGGGTTCCTATGAAGAAGAAAATGAATAGGAGATTCACTGTGCTTACAACAAACAAATCTTATATAAAGGGCTCCTAAATTCATTACAACAAAGATATTCAAATTAATGAAATGTAAAAGTTAACACATTAAACTGCAACCATAATCAACTACCAAAACCAAAATCCAACCCCTTGTTTTAAACAGGAATTAAAGGTGAAAAGAAGGTCCTAAAATCCTCATCTTTCTTCTTGCCCTTGAATGGGTGGCTTGAGAGTTTGTTTAGCTGTGAGCACTTGAACTCCTAACAACCTCAAAAAAAAAAAAATAATAATCAAGGATGATCTGGGATGTGGTGGTACATCCCTTTAAACACAGCACTCAAGAGACAAAGGCAGGCAGATTTCTGTTGAGTTAGAGGCCAGTCTGGTCTACACACAGACTTCCAGAACAGTCATGACAACACAGAGAAAGTGTGTCTCAGAAAGAAAAAAAATCTAGAATAAGAGCATAGTCGCTACAAACAGAGAAATTTAACTATAGGCAGAACAGAGAAGTACCACGTTCTATTTATTCGTATTAGTCTCGTGGTAAAGCTCAGTAAGACGGTCAATATAATAAAAAGATGCATTCTGGATAGTGTTATGTGGCACCTATCCATAATGGAATTACACAGCTTTAGAAAAGAGAAACCAGGAAAACTGCAAGTAAATGGATAGAACTGCAAAGAATTACCCTGAATGAGGCAACCCTGATTCAAAAAGAAAAAGACCCCAAGCTCTTGCATGTTTGTGGGTCCTAACATAGGATCTTTAGATTTCAGTATTGAACTTGGAAGCCAGGAAACTAGGAAGTGACCGTTGAGGGTGTGGGGAAAGCAGAAAAATTTTAAGGGAGGTGGGAATATGGGTGATATAAAGAAATGAAATTGGGAAGAAGGTCTAAGGGGAAAGAAGGAAGGATAGAGCAGAGGAGAAGGTGAAGAACAACATCTACTGGTATATTTGAAAAATCCAAGTGGAAGCCTACTACTTCATAGGCTTCACACGTGTGTACTCACACACATGTGCCTGCTTGACTTTATAATTACAGCCATCTCACTCGAGGACAGTGGTCCTCAAAGAAGCCATATGCTGCCAAATAAGCCCATACTGTCCCTCAAATTGTTGCTCAGAGTTCAAGAGTTCCCCCGAAGTCCCTGGGGTCCATCAGAATTTGATAGTTAAGACCCTATTGTTGAAGATACACACACTTTGGTCATGGGAGCAATCAAGCAAGTACTGATCTAGAAGATTCCTCCCTGCTAGTGGGCTTTCACAGTACTATAAGGTACTGACTGTGTAGGACTCCGGAAAAGAAAAGTCATCAACAGTCTTACTCAGCAGAGGATCCTACGTGTTAATATTAACAACTAGCCTGACCAGATATAACCACGAGTACAGCAGTAGATTTAATGTTGTGGAATAATTGCTTTCTGATTAGCTCTACGGCCCACTCCACAGAAGGAAATCCATGACTGGTATCGTAAATGTGACCAAGAACTGTGGTCATAATCTCATAGTCTCCAGGGGTGAGCCTATTACTATCTTGCCACACTATCAAACTGTCCTCTAAATGAGTATCTAGCCACAAATGTAGATGAAGTTTCTGTTCCGCCTGGTCCCGCAACCATTGAGTTCCACAGAAACTTCTGTCTACACATAGATTCTTAAAGCTCTCAGCCCTCATCAGAGAAGCTTTTTTGTGCAGTGGATAGTGGTTAGCACAGAAACCATCAGTGTGGTCTGGAAAATGCTCGGCCAAAAATGAGACATCTGGTCCACACTACTGCCTCCTCATTTAAGGGTCCAGGGCCAGAGGTGGAGAATACTGCAGTTAAAGTGTCTTCTGAACATGACAGGACTGACTCAAAATTACTCAGGACTTCATAACAGCTGTGGAGGCCTATACACGAACTGTACAAAAAAATCAAGTATGTCAACATCCCAACACGGAGGGGAAAGGGCTTACAAGCTCCCACCTCCAGCTGAGGACCAATGGAAAGCTGACAGCTGCTAGAAAAGGAGATTGTTTTCTTTAGGGGTGTGCTCCCTGTGCTCAGGGAATTGCCGGGCACCCATCTGTATAGTGGCAGCAAAAACAAAAACCCAAAAAAACTAGACTCAATGGATTATTTAAAAATGGAAAGAAAGAGGACACTGGAAGGTAGTTGATTAGGGAGGGGCTCGGGGAGATGGTGAGGGGGATTAGAGGATTGTATCCAAAATGAAATCTTCATGGAATAAATTTTTAAAAATCTTCTTAGATTTACTACTTAGGCCTGGAGAGATGATTCAGTGGTCAAGGATATTTACTGCTCTTGCAGAGGACCTGGGCTCGGGTCTTGGCACCTACAATGCTGTTGTGGGATATCTGACCTCACGGTGACACTTTGAGACTGTTTTTAATAATAAAATTAACCTTGAGTCTGGGGTGGAGTCAACAGCTAGATGACTGGAATTAGCCACAGAGATTTTGGAGGACACAGAATACAATGCAGAGGCACAGGAAAAGAAAAGGTAGGGGCTTAGATTCACAGACTTTTTGATCTAGGAAGCATCATTTTCTTGATTTAAGAATCATGTCTAGATAACAAACTTACAAACAAAAAGGAAGAAAAAAAAAAGATCCTTTTTCCAAATGAGATAAAGCTCTGAGCTTCCAGGAATTACGCTGTGAACACTTTGGGTACCACCCAAGAAGTAATTCAGCATGCTACAAAGACAGCTGTTACTTACCCCTTTTTCCAATCAGCAAACCACGTGTTCGTTCTTCTTGCCTTAGCACACTAGCACGTGTACTAATATGATGAAGTAAACCGGTAAGAGCAGACAACCTTGTCTACTAATCTTTATTTTCATTTTACTTATTTATTATAACTAGTTTTTCATAAACATACTTCATTAATTTAAGGATATTCTTTTATATTACTTGTGTGCAGAGAACTTTTTTTGTTTTTTAAGTAAGAAATAGATTCTGGTGCTTCACATGCTCTCCGTCTACTAAAATAATGGTACTGGTTTTAACTAATTACCACCAATTGATTTTTAAATAATTAAACATAATACATATTCCACTATGAGGTATGTTATCATCTCTATATATTTTGACTTGTTAGAACTTTCAATTTGTTAAAATGCCACAGTTATGTACAGGCAAAAAATATGTCTTACTGTATGTCTTCTCTTGGTGGAGTGCTGGTCTGGATACATGCCATAGTAATATAGACCTACCTCATACTGAAGACTAGGCAGCAATCATTCCCTTTCAATTTTATTCTTTTCTTTTTGGCAAAGTCTAGTTGAACATGCAGTTTCTTCTTTTATGTATTAGGTAGAATCTACAGGTTAAAAACATCTGAACTTTCTGATAGGAAAGTACTTACAAAGTCCATTTCTAGTTGGGTATGGTGGCAAACTATGTTTGCGGCCAACCAGGTCTACAGAGCAAGTGCCTGGCCAGTCAGGGCTACATAGTGAGACCCTATCTCAAACAAACCAAACCAAATTCTGTTTCTTTAATACACTGAGGACTAAACTAGTTAATTATAACTTGGGCAGTTTCCATCCTTCATCTCTTTCCCATTTTACTCTTGTCAAATTCCTAAGTGGTGTGTGTGTGTGTGTAAAAGTGTGAATATGTAAGAAAGCAATACACATGTCTATTTGTCTAAAAAAATACTACTTTCTATTTTTAGCTGTGGCGGGGGAATCTGACATGGGGGGGAGGGGCTGCCAGCACAGGCCAGAGACATCAAATCCCTAGGAGCCAGAATTACAGGTGGATGTGAGCTGCCCTACAAGTGGGTACAGGGAATTTTACTTTTGTACTCTACAAGCGTAGTAAGCACTCTTAACCAAAGAGACATCTCTCCACCCCACCCTATTTTCTTTTTCCTATTCATTTCTGAGTTGGCTTTACCTGTAATTTACCACTGTGTTCCTAGTTTTCAAGACTGACGCTACAATTACTTACTATGAACTCCATCTTTCCTAATACAGACATTCACTTCAGTAAACTCCAGTTAACTTCCCTATTATTATCAGCACTTAGATATGGCAGGCATCCCATATCTTTTGTGTTTAGCTATTTGATTCAAAACACTTTCCAGTTTCTCTTTATTTCTTCTTTGATTTCTAAGTAATTAAAAGTATGTCACTGATTTTTCAAATATATCGGGATTCTAAAAATATTGTCACTGATATCTAATTCTACTATGGTAAATCATATTTTAAGTGATTTGAGTTCTTTTACCTTTATTGAGATTTGTATAATGACTCAGAATTGATCTATCATAAGTCTTTGAAAAGAACAAAGTACTTTACCATTGCTAGAGAGAATGTTCTGTAAATACCAATTATGTCAAATTAAAATTATGCCAAGTTAATTTTTTAGAGTTGTTCAAGTCTCCCACCACCCGCTCTGCCTTCTTATAATACAAGAAAACAGTCTTAACAGTTGTATTATTTATTGTCTATATTTCTCTCTATGAGGCTTTTGTCATCTGTTATTAGCTAAATTAATAAAGAATGGCATGTCTGGCTTCTTAATGGCTAGAAGGTACATGGCACCTCATATTACCAAATGACCTTTAGTCCTGATAATTTATGCTATAAAGTCCAGCTTGTCCCACATAATGTAGAAATGAACTAGCTTTCTTTTGAGCACCATAGTCGACCTTATAACATATTTAAGTGGGGTTTTTTTGGGGGAGAGGGGATTAAGACAGGGATTTTCTGTGTGCCCTGGTTGTTGGTTGTCTTGAAACTCACTCTGTAGACCAGGCTGGCCTCAAACTGCTGCTACCTCCCAAGTGCTGGGATTAAAGGTATGTGTCAACACTGCCCAGCCTAAGGAGGTTTCTTTGTGTTCATTTGTATATATGTGCTGAATTTGTGTGTGGGAAGGGAGGGGGGATGGACACACTCACTTGGAGACCAGGAGAGATGTCTGGATTCAACCTGGAGCCCATTGTCATTTGGCTAAGCTGGCTGGGCAGTAAATTCCAACAACCTACCTGCTTCCCCGAGTGCTGCGGTTGTGGGCAAGTGCCAAGACACCTAGATTTTTATGTAGGTGCTGGAGAATGTTTTCATGCGTGCAGAATGGGTGCTCTTTACACACACACAGCCACCTCCCTAGTCTCTAAGCAAGTTTCTTACTAGCATCATTATAGTTTTTGAAATTCAGTCTGACAAGCATTTTCTAAAGTTGATAAAAACAGCTGATGTTGCCTCGTGTGTGTGTGTGTGTGTGTGTGTGTGTGTGTGCGTGCGTGTGAAGGGGGTTGTGGCTACTCTTCTGCAAACTCTAATGTCCCATCATTCCTATTTGATTTTTTTTTTATTTCAGACACTAGCTTTAAATTCTAAAACCTTAATTTACTTATAAGTTTAACTCACCTCTAGTTTTCCGAACATATGGGGTGGGATTTAGTAACTGTTTTAGTTTAGTTGTTGTTTTTATAACTACTTCTGCATCACTTCTGAGTCTTACCTTCTTACTCTCTTATTTTATGGACAGAAAGATAAATTATTCTTTTTATCTTGTTTGGTGATATATAGAACATACATACATATATTCTCTGCATATATACATTGTGTGTGTGTGTGTGTGTCTATTAACAGAAGAAAGCTGCCAGGTGGTGGTGGCGCACGCCTTTAATCCCAGCACTCAGAAGGCAGAGGCAGGTGGATCTCTGTGAGTTCGAGGCCAACATGGTCTACAAGAGCTAGTTCCAGAACAGGCTCCAAAGCTACAGAGAAACCATGTCTTAAAAAAAAAAACAACAAAAGAAAAAAAAGGAAGAGAGTTTATTTGGAGCTTATGGTTTCAGAAGTTTGGAATTCAAGACCATCATGGCAGGGTAAACATATTAGCAGTCAATGACACACAAATCTGGAACAGTTTAAGAAAGCTCACATAATGAAACACAAGGCTGAGAGAGGTAACTAGGAATGGCACAAGCTTTTGAAACATCAAAGCCTGCCCCAGCGATATACCTTTTTAGAACAAGACCACACCTCGCAATGCTACCCAAACAGATCCACAAACTGGGGCCAAGTATTCAAGTATATGAGCCTATAGGGTTTTGCTATATTCTTAGACGCAATTATAAAATGTAATTCCTATTGTGCTTAAACTGCTTAAATGTAGTTAGATAAATCTTTCCAAGTCTTGCTTTAAGCTTGGTTTCTGGATCTGGGAAAGCATTCATTCTAAGACCAATTTGGCCCCTGGTCTTAAGGCTAGGTATAGTGGTACACACCCATGATGCCAATGTTTTGAAGGCCGAGATAGTAAGATTGCCTTGGGTTCTAGGCTGGTATGGGCTACGAGTGAAGCCCAATTTCAAAAAGTGTGTCACTGGAAGTAGACTTTGAAGCTTCAAAAGTCCATGCCAGACCTAGACTCTTTCTTTCTGCCTACCAATCAGGACATAGCTCTCAGCTACTGTTCTAGTGTCGTGCATGCTGCCATGCTCCCAACCGTGATAATAACGGGTTAAACCTCTTAAAAGTTAAGCCAGTCCCCAGTGAAGTGCTTTCTTTCTTAAGAGCTGCATTGGTAATGGTGCTGCTTCAAAGCAATAAAAAGAACAGTGACTAAGACAAAAATAAAAAGTATTCCTCTCTTGTAGTTCCTCCAAGTAAGTTTTCCTTAATAGACCTATATTCACTCTGTTTTAGAAAGAACTAAAGTAACAAAGAACTCTCAGTAGCGATCTGGCTATAAGGTTATGGGAGACAACAATGTGCAGCTCCAGAAACTATGTGGGCTGCTGCATTTCTAACTAAACAGCAGATACATGATAATGCTAAACAGAAGTAAAACAAAATAAAATAAACAAAACATAGGCACTGTTAAACTGCTGTATCTTTAAAGTGGCTTGCTCGTGCATAAGAAGAGAAGGGGCAGGGCTGGAGAAATGGCTCAGCGGTTAAGGGCACTGGCTGCTCTTCCAGAGGTCTGAGAGTTCAATTCTGATCAACCACATGATGGCTCACAACAACTTGTAATGAAATCTGGTGCCCTCTACTGGCCTGCAGGCATACATGCAGGTAGAACACTGTATACATAATTAAATCTTAGAGAGACAGAGACAGACAGAAGGGGCAGAGAAAGAAAGCAATACAAGTAGGTGTATAAAAGCACCTAAGGACACTCACTAAAATGTCAGCAAAGACGTTGTCTCTAGGCTGTGAGAAGACTGGAAGCACTTCTCTCACATCTGAGTGTTTTCAAAAAGCATAAATACCGGCGGTGGTGGCGCACGCCTTTAATCCCAGCACTCGGGAGGCAGAGGCAGGCGGATCTCTGTGAGTTCGAGACCAGCCTGGTCTACAGAGCTAGTTCCAGGACAGGCTCCAAAGCCACAGCGAAACCCTGTCTCGAAAAACCAAAAAAAAAAAAAAAAAAAAACCAAAAAGCATAAATACCTTAGAAAAGTTTTAAAAGACAGTTTAAGATTATAAATCACAAAGTCACTCATACCATTCTATTTTACTTTCATGTCTTCACTAAACAGGGGTAGTATCATAACAATCCAAACAGAGTAAGAACAGTTAAAATGAGACCAACTGCACCACTGTCATGCAAGAAAAAATTTCATACCAAAGAGAGGACATCTGACTGTCATTCTTACTATAAGCCTCATGGCAGTCACAGAGCACGCCATCTAGCTCACTGCCATAGGGATTCTCAATACTAAGTCATCCAGAAGACTAGTACCCCAAACATTCAAGAGAACAATGTTCCATACAGGTACAATTCCCTCTACAGCAACTGTTTGTTCCTTCTATCCACAAAGACTAACAGTTAATCCCATCTCTTACATTCACAATAAGATTTTTTTCAGGTGCAGCCCCCTCCCCAGGGTTTCTCTGTAGCTTTGGAGTCTGTCCTGGAACTAGCTCTTATAGCCTGCCTCTGCCTCCCAAGTGTTGGGATTAAAGGCATGTGCCACTACCACCTGGTGTAGAAGCATTCTTGACAACCAAGAATTCAGCCACATGTAATCCAAAATATACTAAGGTTTTTAATTTTTTCCACAATATTTTGTCATAAAACTGTACCAAAAGAAAGTTAACAAAATATATAAAGCTCTACATTTCAGGACTCATGTGGAACAAAAATGTATCTACCTAACTCACTTATCAGGATTCAGTCACTGAACGGTACATAAGTACATTCAATGGTACATTTTGGGCACTGTGGCTGGCACTTGGGGCACAGACATAGGTACTGTGCTCCACAAGCTCACAGGAGAGAAATTCACAGATAAAGACATTCCAAATGGAGCTCTACACTCCCAAGAACTCAGAACATCCATGAACCTACATTGTACTAGCTAAATTTGGACTAAATGGCTGTGATATATCACTAATGGGTATAATACAGTAAGTTCTAGGAATAAACAGGTATCTAATGCTACACAGTTAAGCCATAAGATCATAAGTGTGACTTGAATACCAAAGGACAAGTTGGACAAGTTAAACCAAGATGGACAAAGGGTCAATGTCCTAAAAGGAGGCTCAAAGGCAGGAAAGCCTGAGGGGCATTGTAGGGGCATCTCAATCGTATTTTAATAAATAAAGACTGCTTGAAGACCTGAGAGTAAGGCAGTCCCACTGGTCAGCCTTACAAAACAGGTGATGGCAACACACACCTTTAATCCCAGTTGTCACACTAGTTGCCATAGAAACCAGGCAAGTGCATGCCTTTAATCACAGTAGTGCACACCTTTAATCTCAGCCCTAGAGACGATTATAAAATGGAAGAAAACAGCTCTCAATACACTGGCTCATTCTGAGATACCAGGCGGCAGATGGCCATTTCAGAATAAGGTTGAGGTAAGAGCCAGTGGCTAACTGTTTTGCTTTTTCAGATTGAACCCCAATTTTTGTCCCTGAATTTTTTTTTATTTTTTTTTTTATTTTTTTTTTTTGCTTTTTCGAGACAGGGTTTCTCTGTGGCTTTGGAGCCTACCCTGGAACTCGCTCTGTAGACCAGGCTGGTCTCGAACTCACAGAGATCCGCCTGCCTCTGCCTCCCGAGTGCTGGGATTAAAGGCGTGCGCCACCATCGCCTGGCTTGTCCCTGAATTTTTATAATCCTGCTTCAGGGCATGGTCTTCCAAATAATTCAGCAGGCTTTAGTTGTAAGCAAGAGCTTAGGCAGGAGAACTAGGGTGCCTTTTTTTTTTAAATATAGAATCTGAACTTTTCTTCCTAATAATAAAACAGATAGCAAACATAATAGGAGATCAGATAAGAAGGGAAAAATTTGAGAGGTAAGACCAAGAGCAGGAAATATGGTATATACTATCAGTAACAGTAAAAATGAAGACAATTTAGAAGGATATGACAGATAAGACAGGAGGGATTAGAGGGGATCACAGAGCAGATCAGTCTGGACAATGACTAATAACTGTAACTAATAACTCTACTAACAGCCAAGCTGGATGGAACACACAGAGTTATTGGTAAGTGTGTACAACTGTGTTGAGAGTGGAAATGTGGGGGAGAATATATGAGTGCTTTTTAAAAAAATATATATATTTAGCTTGATGCTCAGGGCCATATAGATAAACAGCTAACAATATAATACAGTGACTACAGAAGATTAAAAGGAAGTATTTGGGAATCAAATATGACTAGAGAGCAGGTCAAGTAATGAAAGTGTATGAGATCGGCAAAGGGTTATGTGAAGCACCAAGAGCAACAAGTGGGGCAAGATAAAAAAATATGTGCAGCTTTAGAGGAAAACTTAATGGTGCAGCCAAGTCATGTGCTTGTACAATAAAGGCAGCAATTACATTACATACACTTTTATTTCTTTCTGCTCTGTTTATTGCTTTTTTTACTGTCAATCTATGTAACAGTAATTAGCAGTGACTGTGCCAAAGACTCAGCCAACAGACACAGCATGTTACACACATCCTCTCCTGCAGTGAACACTACTGACAGTTCTACTTCCCTTAGTCTGCTCTTCATTTGTATTTGAAGACCCTTGCCCTTTCCTTTTGCCCTGGTTTCAAAGCCCTCTCACCAATTCTGCCACAAATTCTTCTTTCTGCCTCAGAGCTGCATACAAAGAGTAGAACCATACCAAAAGAAAGATGCATTTTTAAACACAGCAAAGCCAGGAGTGGAACCACCTAAGTAAGCCCTTTGCAACCAAAGCCCCAGAAACCAGACATGGAACTACAGGATTTGGTGCTTGCTCTACTACTGGGTTGTTGGTCCAGTTTTTCTTTGCTGATCCCTAATTCCTTCCTTTTGAAATGGGAATGCTATTCTATGTCATTACATGATGGAAACATAAATGAAAGATTTACCAACAGGATTAAAGACAGATTCTAGGGTACACAGTACAAGGAGAGAACACAAACCATTCCAACAACGGGTCTGAAAACCTACTTTACAGATATATACAGGTTATTATTTAACAGGAAACAGCAAGTTGGGTAGTGTTCAGGAAAACGAAATGAGAGAGGGGGATGGAAGGAGAAAACAGCACGTTCACTTTAAGGCCACTGCTGTTCTATAATTCTCAAAAAACCCAAGGGATCCTATTATTTAATATAAGCAAAAATCTTATGCTTATTAACTCCATATTATTCTATCAAATCTAAAATTTTCCCATTCCTGGACTCTACAGACTAAAAACCTGAAGTAGCCGGGCGGTGGTGGCGCACGCTTTTAATCCCAGCACTCGGGAGGCAGAGGCAGGCGATCTCTGTGAGTTCGAGGCCAGCCTGGTCTACAAGAGCTAGTTCCAGGACAGGAACCAAAAAGCTACGGAGAAACCCTGTCTCAAAAACTCAAAATAAAATAAAATAAAATAAAAAAAATAAAAACCTGAAGTAGCACTAAAATCTAGGGAGTAATTGAAAACCAAAAATCTATTTAATGAGTTTACAAAACTTCTGTAAGCTCTTTAAAAAGCACCAGTTAGAGAAAGCTAGACTCCACAGAAAGACTGATCCACAAGACCTTAATATGAGCCTTCTTACTAACTACTTCTAAAGAGGGTAGATGATACCAAGGAGATCCTGACAAGGAGATCCTGACAAGGAGATATAGTGCGATCTAGTGGGTCCTCTCACCACCCAACAGTCCTCGTGCACTCATTTACTAGGTGAGTTACAGTCACACCAAAGCTTATAATTTACGGTTCATCAACTCTATTATAGAACTTGTGAGGTAAAGTGAACATGATTTTACTATATCATTGCTTTCAGACAGATTTTAATCTTTACAACCACAAAAATGTTGTAGAATCATATATCTCCTTAATTCTGTTATTTAAGCAGCACCAGATTCTTAAAAGATGAAACACGTTAAGGCAATCTTTCCCAAAACCGGTTTTTAAAGGGTACTTTAAAAACCAACTTTCGAAAATATTCAAGCCAGCATTAAGATGGCAACACACTAAAAACAAAGCAGGGTTTCTGCTATATTCTAAACAAATTATGATGCTATACACACATAATCAAAACTACAAAAAAATCCCAAATAAATGGAAACAAAGACCAAGCTTAAGAACAATTAGTATTTACTATATGTTTAGAAATTGGAATGCTCACAATTCTAGGGCAAATGATACAATATTTCAACAAGTCCTTAGTCAGAAAAGGAATGGGTGGAATCAGATATCAAAGTAAACCTGCACAAAAGTGAACTAGGTGCTGCTGACAAGACAGCGCAATCAACTCTTTCGGTTGGTGTTGGCCTATCACTAGAATAACATAGGAATATAGAAATGCTTTGCCATTAAAATAATTGAAAACTAATTAAGACTATTAACAGGCTCACAATATTGAATATATAAAGTACATCAAAACATTAACCTCTGAATTTTATTGTAAAAAGGAAAAACTCTAAAATTCCAAAAGAAATCACCACTGTCCTTCTGAAACATGTTGATACTAAAAGAAACAAACAAGCCTCCCCACAAAGCCCATGACTCATTTTATTAAATATAAAATGTCAGAAGCTGGGAACACAGGCCACATAGGTCAGTAAGTAAAGTCCTTGTTGAACAAGTATGAGGACCTGAGTTCAGATCCCCAGCACACACATTTATTACCAGCCACCCCACCCACCAAAGAAAGTCAGGTGTGTAAGCACATACTTAATAATGACAAGGCTCAGAGGTAGAGAGAGACAGCAGGATCCCAGGGTCTCACTGACCAGTTTTTCTAGCCAACTGTCTCAATAAATAAATAAATAAATAAATAAATAAATAAAATAAAACACAGGAAGGCTGGAGAAATGGCACAATGATTAAGTACACTAGTTCCTTGCAGAGAACCTGGGTTCAGTTCCCAGCATCTACAAAGCTGATCAACACCAAACAAAACTCCAGTCCCAGGGGATCTGATGCCCTCTTTCTGGCTTCCAGAAAGCAAGCACACAAGTGGCACACATCCATACATGCAAGCAAACACTCATACAAATAAAATAAATCTTTAAAAATTTAAAATAAAGCAGATAGGGATGTAGGAAGAGACCAATGTTAACTTCTGACCTCCACTAGCACAAACATTGGCATGTGTACTCACACATGGACAGGTAGGTGGGTGTGCATGCATCTCTTTCTCTTTCTCTCTCTCTCTCTCTCTCTCTCTCTCTCACACACACACACACACACACACTTTTAGAATAATTTCTACAAAATTACATATACTGTTCAGCAAAAGAAGATTAAAGTAGTATTTACAAATGGACAAATTACTCTAAACTAAAAAAAAATAAAGTTTCAGATAGTTCACTGTCCAGTGTCACAGGACAAGTAGATTTTTAAAAAAAAAAATCTAAAACCAGACTTCTTCTTCCAGATGCTTTGACAGTGCTCACAGAGAAAGCAGCATCAGCACCATCTCCTGAGAGAAAAGTAGAAATGTTTTCAGGCTCCATTAACAATGATACAGGGTAATAGAGGCAGAGACCCAGTACCATGCTACAGAGTGTGTGTTATATGAACAACCTCTCTCCCAAGAAAAGCAAGAGCCCATCCAAGTAATGTACATTGTGTGTTGACAGATGAGAGAGACGACCCAGGAAGGGCAGGCTCTAACACAACGTTTAGACACTTATGTGAAAGGTATAAAATAGGTCAGAAACCATGAAAAAAAAAAAAAACGGGAGGAGTACTGCATGCAGACTGTCAAAAAAAAGGGGGGATAAAAACAGATAGTGTGATAATGAATTCAGGATTAAGAAGATGAATAAATGAAAATTGAGATTTTCTAAAGTAGCTTTCCATTTGTCAAATGGAGAGAACATGACTGCTACACCCAAAACAACAGCAATGTACACTGTCTGATTTTTTCATCCTTCAGTTAATAGACAGGTAAATCTTGGTGGTTCTCACCCCATAAGAAGGGATACAATCTGCTTGCTATTAGAAGGGAAACATATTTAGTTTTTTTCAGATGCAGTGGCAGTGGTATACACCTACAATCCCCGACCTATGTTGTGTACCCGTCTCTTCAATGTTCAACCTGAAACAGGTTCAGGTTAGGGACAGCAAAAGGATGAGCAAAAAAAGAGGATCACAGAATACAAGACTTTTGGTTTAAGAATAAGAAAGGATCCAGGCATAGTGGAGCACATTTTAATCCCAGCACTTGGAAGGCAGAGGCAGTGGATCTCTGAGAGTTTGAGGGCAGCCTGATCTACATAACTAGTTTTAGGATAGACAGGAAACATAAGAGAGATTTTGCCTCCTTCCTCAAAAAAAAAAAAAAAACCCCACAACATTAGATAAATGACAGATGGATGGACAGACAGATGGACAGGGTAAGAAAAGATAATTTCTCAAAGCTGTCATTCTCTAAGCGTGGTCAATAAAATCCATGTCAGATAGCACGAAGAAAAGTTGAAAAGAAACTGAAGATGATGAGAATTACAGGACTTACAGGAGTTGTCCAAACCCGTAGTAACTGCTCACAAATAAGTAAATGTGCTGACCCCTTTTTCAAGCAAGGGTAGCTATTTAAGGTGGCAAACTCAATTCTCACATGAGAACTTGGAAAGGGAAATGTGTAAAAGAAACCTTTGCACTGATTTATAATGAACTAGAGAACAAACACTTAAATACAGTAAACAAGAAACACAATGAGGCAGAAAAGGGAAAAAAAAGCACAAAAACTGAACTGCTTTGCACTTCCTTAAGACATGATAGCATACTGTGTATCCTGTACCTCCTGCATCATTTGTTGGAAAGATCTAACTCAAAGACAGAGTTGTGTCCTAGCTAGGAATGTACCAGTTATTCTAGAGTAGTGGTTCTCAACCTTCCTAACACTGTGGGTCTTTTCTACAGTTTGATGACCCCAACAATAAAATTATTTCGTTGTTACTTTGTAACTGTGATCTTGTTGTTGTAATAATAATGTAAACACGTGATATGCAATGGTCTTAGGCAATTTCTGCAAAACAGTCCTCTGCCGCCGCCGCCCCCCCCCCCCCCCCACGCCAGCCCAGGTTAAGAACCACTGTTCTAGAGCCTTTTCTCATACAGACAAAACTTGATAAACCTGAACATATGGTGAAAAGCAAAAGACAACTTCAAAGCAGGGAAAGCGTTCAGGACCCATGGGTAGGTACCTGGGTGTCATAATGAGGAAGCAAATGGTGCTTACAAACAGAGAGGTGATGAGGAAGCTGATGATCCCAACAACTTAACGTAATGAGATGCAGTAGAGAGTAGTCAGTCTTGAAAGATTCAGCACCAGAGACTTCAAATAAAGATGAGAAAAATCTAAGCAAAGATTCTATGGAGAGGACTGAAAATGAAAGCAGCAGCATGCACAGGACAAGAGATGAACAAGAAAATGGAGCCACCAACAAAGTTCTCTATGGAAATGTAAGTGGAGAAGACATAGATAAGCAAAAGAAATAAATACACTTAATTTAGAAGAATGGTACAAAACAAGCTGGTGAAAAGTATGAGTCAAAATCTACTAAATAGGACATTGTTTGCCATGCTGGCTCTGGAAAGAGCAGTTCCCTTCTTAATAGGAGTAGTCTTGTCTCCTATGTCTTCTCTTCTGATTGTAGCTACATCTCGTACTGCACTCAGATGAAATCACCATAAATTTAAAATCATCACTACACAAAGACAAAGACAAGACTCATCTCAAGTAAAAAGTATAACCGCTTTTCCAGCTCTTGATCTTCATTGGGCATGTGTTATTAGTAAGAACACCATAAATTTATATTTATACTATCCTTCACTTAGACTGGAGTGATAGCTCAAGGGCTAAGAAAACACTAGCTGCTCTTCCAGAGAACCTAGATTCTGTTTCCAGTATCCACACAACAGCTCTCAACCTTCTGTAATCCAGTTTCAGGATCTTCAAATGCCCCCTTCGGGCCTCCACGGGCACTGCAAGCATACAGTATACATACACACATGCAGGCAAAATGCATTTTTTTAAAAAATGAAGGGATTAGAAAGATGGCTCGTGGGTTAAAAACATTTGTTTCTATTAAGAAATACACAGGTTTAGTTCCCAGCACCCACATGAGGGCTTAAAATCATCTATAACTCCGAGATATATAGCTCCAAAAGTACCAAATACACATACAAATATGTAAATATAGACACAGTGAATGTAGACCCAGAAGATAAAGAGATGTGCTGCAAAAACAACAAAACCAGAAACTCTTCTGGATAAAACATGGTTTACTGTACTTAATGAATTCAATGTAGATATGGTTACCTACACAAGAATAGACCAGTTAACATTTCATCAAAAATGAGTAAAGGGTTCACAAGTCCCCACTCAATTCCTAAGGAACAATTGACAGCTAACGATTGCTAGGTGGGGGAGTGTCATTTTCTTCAGTGATATAGCCACTGAGAAGTAGAGTTATGACAGTAAGTAACCCCTCATCCACGCTCACGCAAGCAATCCCAATTAAATTCAATGACTCACAACAGAAAAAGACAGAGAAATAGGAAGGAGAGTTACTGGGAAGGAGGGATTCAATGAGAGGAAATGAGACACAGTAACAGGAGTAAAAATGACTTTAAAATGCACTATATGCATGCATGAAACTATCAAAGAATAAACTAAAATTAATTAAATTAAAAACAAAGCCTCAAAACAGAGATGTTATTGCTAATTTTTGAATTGGTTTTCATTTGGCTTTAGAAGTGAGGGGGGGGGGGCGCCAAAGTGTTAAATCAAGATCAAGAAATCAATGAAAAGAAATGTTTAAAGTCTCAGAGAGAGCTGAGTGGTGGTGGTGTACTCCTTTAATCCCAGCATTCGGGAGGCAGAGGCAGGTGGACTTCTGTGAGTTCAAGGCCAGCCTGGTCTACAGAACTAGTTCCAAGATAGCCATGGCTATACAGAGAACCCTGACTCAGAGAAGTTTCAGAAAGAAAAGTAGTTGATGTCACTTCAGTAAATCACAAGAAAAAGTTCTGGCTACTTATTTTTGGTTTTTCAAGACAGGGTTTCTCTGTAGCTTTGGAGCCTGTCTAGGCCTGTCCTGAAACTAGCTCTTGTAGGCCAGGATGGCCTCAAACTCAGAGAACCACCTGCCTCGGCCTCCCAAGTGCTGGGATTAAAGGCGTGTGCCACCATTGCATGGCAAGATCTGGCTTAAATGTTACAGATTATGACTAAACTGTAGCCATCTCAAGTATATTCCCTAGGCATTGCCATTCTAAAAATGAAGGCTTCTGACAGAAGTTCAGTTACATGGTTAGATAAACCAATTATACTTCTAATGTAGGTAGAACAGTAAACTGTAAGAGCCATGTCTGAGAAGCCTGGGTATAGTGTGGGCTCCATCTCTCTATACTGATTGTTTTATATTCAATGTCCACTAAACACATGTTTCTTAAATGCTTAGCCAAAGTATTGTAAAACACAGTATCTATCATACATTTACTGCCTATGATATGGCTATAGTTTTTAAAATACGAACAAAAATTTTTAAATGCTGTTTTTAGAAGATCTAATCTTTTTTTAAAAGCAAATAGTGGATCTGACTATAAAATTGTTTAAAACTTTCATGTCAAAAAAATAAAACCATATTAAAAGGTAGCAAAACGATATGGAATTTATTTCTATGATAGAAAAACATACATTATACAGATGTAGCCGTAACTCAAAAACTACTCCAGGTTCCTGGTAAATGAGAGCTCCTGAGATGAGAGTTCTTCAGTAACTCACTACATGACTCACAATGGGAGGCATTTTCAAGATTATAAAGTTTTGAGTTGGAAAGCAACTATGTGAAGCACTAAAGTAAACCATCAGAAATATGTTAAGTTTAGATGATACTGATTCTTTTTCACATATTAATAAAAATCATTTTTGAATGTGTGTGTGTGTATATACAGAGGCTAGAATAGAGTGTCAGGCACACTGGGCTAGAATCACAGATGGCTGTGAGCACCAACCAATATGGGTTCTGGGAAGCAGCTCTGATAGTCTGGAAGGGACTTAAGGATCAGGACAGCTCTCACAACCTCAGAGCATTCATCTTTCCAGCACAAATGCCAACTTTCCACTAGCAGTTAGTTTTAAGTACAATGGAATAAGCCTTCCTTTACCAACCTAATGGTTTCCTCTCCTCAACAAGGAAATACCTCAGAACTCTTACTGGATGAGGTGGAAAGCAGCTGCAAAGATGGAAGAGTCGAACCTGGACCCTGATGGTGTCTCATCCCACATGTCTGGTGTCACTTCTCACTTAGCTAGACCCAGTGTATTTTCAGATTTCCTTTGTAAAATTGAAAAACAATTGTTAACAACCCCCCCAAAAAATCTTTTCCTACAGATCTCAAAGACAAGAAAAAGTCACTTAAAACTATATTAGTGGGCTGGAGAGATGGCTCAGTGGTTAAGATCACTGCCTGCTCTTCTGGAGGTCCTGAATTCAATTCCCAGCAATCACGTGGTGGCTCACAACCATCTGTAATGAGATCTGGCGCCCTCTTCTGGCATGCAGGCATACATGGAGAAAGAATGTTGTATACATAATAAGTAAATAAAATCTTTAAAAAAAACTATATTAGCATTTATAATTAACATAGGCAAAACCTTCCAACAAAATTTAAAATATATGTGACTACCTGGCTGGCTGTTTGGTTAGTTTTCTATGAAGTTTCAGTCAGGGAAAATATCACACTTTGCAATATTATTTTGAATAATTTATTCTTATGCCTAAGTCAACAGAACTAGTGCTGCAGTATTAATATTACAAAGTAAAAATAGTGTAGGACCAAGTTTAGAAATAGAAATTAAAGTTATTAACTTTGTAATATCTTTTTATTATTTATTTTGTTTGGTTGGTTTTTTTTGGTTTTGGACGGGGTTTCTCTGTAGCTTTGGACTTTCCTGGAACTCGCACTGTAGATCAGGCTCACCTTGAACTCAAAGATCCACTTGTCTCAGATTCCCAAATGCTGGGATTAAAGGTATGGGTCACCACCACCCAGCATAGTATCTTTTTATGTACACCATATGAATTGGAGCTAAGAATATATTTTAAGTACTAATCCATCCAAAAATTGGAAGGAAAAACAAATCTCTACCTAAACTGAAGTTATAATTAGTAGCACCACCATATCATATAATAACTCCCAATTTTTAAGAATGAAAATATAATAATACATTGAAATAAATGCAAATTATTTTGTTGGTTTGTCTAAGTCTTACACAAAAGTTGGTTCTTGACTTTAAAAAATCCTCTTAATTATTCTACATATTGCTATAATAGTCAAATTATAAGAACCATATAATAACATACTAATAAAGTTAGTTTCTTGACACAGCTTATATATGTAATTTTAACTTCCAATAAAAAAAAATGTACAAAAGAAAGGTTGAGGCAGGAGAAGCATGACTTCAAGTAAATTAAAGGTCAGCTTGGGCTACAAAGAAAGACCTTCTCAAAAAAGAAAAACAAGCAAGAAGGTACAAAGAAGAAAATAAATGAAGATTCCTATGTTTCAAATTCAAAGTGATATAACCACCAACAGCAAATATCCACAATGTAACTTTTCACAGTTAAGTTCCTGAGTGTCACAGCTTATTCAACAGTTTAATTAGTGCTGAGCACATGTAGACCAATGATAAAGCATAGATTCTGCATGTGTGAGGACTTGGGTTTGAGTCCCTAATACCCTAAATATTAATAAATATTAAATATTAACAAAATGGAAAAGCTAATATAAAAACAAAGAAATGTAACTGGGCAGTTGTGGCACACACCTTTAATCCCAGGACTCAGGATGCAGAGATGGGCGGATCTCCTGTGAGTTAGAGGCCAGCCTGGTCTACAGAGCACAGGGCTAAACAGAGAAACCCTGTCTCAGGAAAAACAAAAAGGGAAAATAGGGCTGACAAGATGGCGCGGTGGATTAAGGTACTTGATGACAAGCCTAACGACCTGAATTTGATTCCTGGTTCCATATGGTGAGCTCTACAGTTTATCCTCTGACCTATACAGGTGCCCCAAGGCACACATATGACCGGACATGAACACATATGCAGCACACATACATTAATGCAAAAAAATGGGAAAGGAGGAGAGGCCTTAACCCTTCCCAAGCAGAAAAAGTAAAAGAGCCAAACAAATATCATCTGTGAGGCAAATGTAGTGATGCATGCCTTTAGTCCCAGTGTTAAAGAGGCAGAGGCCAGCCTGGTCTGCACTGTGACTTCCAGGACATGACCCTGTCTCAAAAAAAGACCATCTGTAATAGCTAGCTAATAGGCTACTAATCTTGCTTTAGTTTTAGAAAAATTTTTATTGACTTAAAGTACATCAGATAGGCTATCCAATCTTTTCATATCCACCAACCCACAGATACAGAAAGAAATCAAGAATGACTTTCAAAAAAATGTCTAATAAAAATTATTTTTACCTGTAAATTGTTTTCTGTGACTCTGTTCCACCAAACCATATTGATGGGTACTCCTGATTTACACCTGTCAGCAAGGCAGCCAATAGGGTTCTTTGCTTTTCGTGCCTTTGATCCCATCGGAACTAGCCTCTCCTCCAGCATCCCCAGGCGACACTTCCTTGGCTAGGAGAAAGAAGGAAAGAAACCGAGCCACTCCTAACATCCCCACACTAATCTAAACTAAATCTAATGAAAATACAGGAGATGTTAGGAAGGTTGGATAGAAAACAAGTAAAATCCTTAGGAATCTTTTCTAAGTTCATAACCACCCACAATCTCCCACCCCCACCAGACCTCTCTAGAATCCACACAAAGTACTCATGGTATGAACAATGTTACATAAACAACCAATGCTGTAGAGAATTAAAATCTGAATTTAAAATTTTATGGCTAGAAATTAAACTATGAAGGTGAATGAATGCTTATATAAACTTCCTAATGAACTTACTTATTCTCAATGCAAAATGGG
Source organism: Microtus oregoni (assembly GCF_018167655.1). NCBI lineage: Eukaryota > Metazoa > Chordata > Mammalia > Rodentia > Cricetidae > Microtus > Microtus oregoni. The sequence continues at coordinate 9,538,282 of NW_024543088.1, read as the reverse complement.
AAAAAAATTTTCAGAAGAAGAAAATAGTAAATAATTCTCGACTCTTTCCTTCAGTAACTCATCTCACTATCTTATTTCCCAGCTGAAAAAAGCAACTGATTGCTAAGGGATGATTTTTTAAAAATCATTTTAATTCTGTGTATGATAGGCTGAAGTACGGCAGTTATTCTAGAATAGGCAAAGCAAAGTACTCAAAGAACAGAAATATAGACTAAAGTTTAAAAAAGTGAACAGCACAATAATAACATAAACTTCAATGGTCTTTTAAATTGAGGTAACTTGAACAAACAGCTAATAAATTGTGCAACAAAATAGCAAATTTATGTTAACATACTATTAAAGTTAGTAAGCCATCCTCATGGACATGTATGGTATGTCCATGTGTGTCCCCTTCAGGAAATAAACTTATAGATGCTTGACTGCAGTTGGGGTGTAAAATAAATCAATAAATTTAATTAACAAAATTAAATAAGATCCACACTTAATTTTATTGCTATATCCTGAGATGCAATAAGAGTACTAAAAATCATTAGAGTATATCAAGGTATTTTTTAAGTCTAGTATAAAGAGAGCAGCACATTTTGCTATGCATGGTAGTGCAAAAGTCTGTAACCCCAGCGTTTGAGAAGCTGAAGTAAGAGAATCCTTAATCTTGGGCCAGCCCAAACTATACTGCAAGATACAACCTTAAAAGGTGTTAGGCCAGGCGGTGGTAGCACACGTGCCTTTAATCCCAGCACTTGGGAAGCAGAGGCAGGAGGATCTCTGAGTTTGAGGCCAGCCTGGTCTACAAGAGCTAGTTCCAGGACAGGCTCCAAAGCTACAGATAAACCCTGTCTCGAAAAACAAAACAAACAAACAAAAAGATGGAGAGTTGGTTCAGTGGTTAAGTTGCAAAGGACCCAGGTTCAACCTCCAGTACCCACCTGACACCTTAATACCACTTGTAACTAACTCTAGTCCCAAGGGATTTGACACCTTCTGACTTCTACAGTCACCAAACGTGAATATCGTGCACATACATACATACATACATGTAAACCACTCATACACATAAAATATGCTTAAAATTTTAAAGGACAGGGGCTGGAGAGATGGCTCAGCAGTTAAGAGCATGGCCTGCTCTTCCAGAGGTTCTGAGTTCAATTCCCAGCAACCACAAGGTAGCTCACGACCATCTGATATGAGATGTGACATCCTCTTCTAGCCTACAAGCATACATACAGACAGAACACATAAAAAATTAAAGGAGGTAGTAGAATCAATAATTTAAGAAAACACACAATTTCTAAATTTCAAAACCCTAATAATACCTATAGAAAAATTAATTTATCTAACATAGTTCTCCTCTCCTTAAGACGCCTATACTAATACTGTCTTTAAGGAGAATAAAAATAATTAAACTTGAATCAAGAAAGAGACTTCATTTACCTACCTACCTAATAATCCGAACAGTGAATGAGGCTCATGAAGCTAAGGTGGCACCAGCTCTATACAGCTCAGGGCTCACACAGTCTCCCTGCATTTCTAAATCAGAGAGAAGGTCTCTGGACAGGAATACTCCATATGCTTTGTGGCTCATGCCACAATCACATTTTAAGTGGAGCAATTTTAAACCAAATTGTTAGCAACTTAACTCCTTAGAAAAAGTTAAGATTAAACTCATACATTTTTGTGTTCAAGTAATTAACTGTAAGGCTTTGATATATAGTACAAATAACAGCCTTAATTAAGCATGTACTATTTTTAAAATTTGTATTTTAAAAATTACTGGGTTATAAATTCTACCTCTTCAAAAATGCTAAAATATCAAAGGCCAATTAAAATCATAATAGGGCAAAAGGAGATGGTTTATTGCTTTCCCAAAGAATCTGGGTTCAGTTCTCAGCACCCACAACCTATGTAGCTCTAGTTCCCGGGTATATGATCCCATATCTGGGCTCCACAAGGACCACACATATAGTGAGACATACATGCAGGCAGAACACTCATACACATAAGCAAAAAACTTTAAAATTAAAATCATAGCTGGCCAAAACACTTCTACAAAGTTACTTCAATTCTAGTCATATACTGAAATACAAAATATATATGTATATTACTTTAAATGGTCTACAGCAATTCAGATTTGTCAAATTCATTTTCTTTTTGACTCAGTTATAAATCAATGCAATTTATCGTCCATGTAGTACATTAATAACATAGAAAAAATTGTAATAGATCATCTTTACTCCCAAGAATTCTCATAAGAATTGCTTCTTGGTTTTCCAAATAATTCTTACTTTTTTCCCTTTATTCCATATCTAGTGCCTACACCTAAGGAGGAGGAGTTCTCTGAAGCTGAGCTGGAAACACAAAAGCTCTTCAATAAGCAACCAACAATCTGCATGGTCCTGCAGGACACTGAAAAGACCTAAAGTAGCAGCAGCATTTCAACTAACAGAAGCACCTTGGTGTGGCAGCACATGCATTTAATCTCAGCACTTGGGAGGCCCTATCTTTAAGAAAAAAAAAATTTAAAAACAAAGTAAGAGAAACAAAATACAAATTCACAATGCAAAATGACATTCAAAAAAGAAATGGCAGCAACACAAAACATGAAGATAAAGGGGGGTGGGGGGGCAGTATACAGAAAAAGAAAGAAGATTCTATCTGTGAGCTAATTTCTAAGTCAGCTGGGCTATTTCAAGAAAAATTTCCAATTGAACATCTGAGGAAGGACTTTGTATTAGGGACTGTTGTTGGTGCTTAGAATACATTGACATGCATGCACCCTTTCCTGGAACAGAAGTTATATTCTAGAAGGCTATAAAATACAAAGGCAAAGTGTAACTCACTGACACAATACAGTAGTGCACACATAACTAAGATACCGTGATAGCAGAGGCCACATGGGAGGCAAGTGCTTGAGCAGACTTTTAAGGCAGAGTAAGTGTACCAAATGAGAGGGTGGGGAAAGAGAGATGGTGTGTAGGGTAGGTGAGACTATGTTTGAAGGAGGAAGTGGAAGCCTAGGAAAAATGCACCTGTAAACCAAAGCACAGATGCATAGAGTTCATGCACCACTAGGTCACTAGAAGGTTAAGCTAAAGAGACAAGGATGAAGCTTGAAAGCAGTAACAAAACATTCATTGTATCATAACCTACAATAACAAATTTGAACCTCATTTGGCAAAAGGAAATGGTTTAGAAAAGAGTTGACAGGAGGGGATACATTTCAGAAAGGAAGTTCTACAGCAATCTGGACAAAGTGTAGGCATGAAACTTAAAGCCAGTGACAAATTAGTGGACTCTGACAGACTCAAGTCTAGGCCAAACTTTCTCAAATTCAGCACTGCACACTGGATAGACTTTTTTTAATGGGGGTGCCCCAAGTTCTACAAGATGGTTATTATACCTGTCTGCTCCTACTAGATCCCAAAACAGCACTATCAATACAGTAACAACACAAAACTATCTTCAAGTGTTACCAAATGCCCTCTCCACATAGGATGCCACTGCCTCTAGCAAAGAACCAAGGCAGAAAACAGGGCAAATGTAATAAATTCAGAGTATAAAGGAACTGGAAGGTTAAGGACTATTGATTAGCTGAAAGAGGAAAGCTAGTCAAATGGATGATGAGGAAGAAGGAAACAAAATATTATGTAAAATCACTATGTATATAGTTTTCTGAGTTTTCCTTCAGCAGAAGCCAAAGACCCTCTCTCTTTCCCCTTATACCTTTCTAAAATCCTAACTTAGCAAGCACTGAAACTTGCAATTATCAAAAAAAAAAAAAGGAAAAAAGTCAATTCTTATGTTGATCCTGTTCCAAAATAGCCAGAGCAGTACCGCTTTACTAATTATTATGCAATGGGGGCATTTATGTCCTCTAACAACCACCTTCCTCTACCTCTCAGCAAGTCAATACCACAGCAGAGTCCCCACTGTCCTTGTCCTGGGACAAAACACCCAGCAGTGCCTATAAATTCCTGTTCTTTTCTCTTGCTCCCTCCCTCTCTAACATACATACATACATACATACATACATATATATATATGTATATATATATATGCCTGGAGTCTCATTATTTCTTATAAAAATGACTGATTTTAATAGTTCACAAAACTTAATACTACTATCAAGGCCATAGCTGAATATTTTTTTTTCACCATTTACTTTTTTTTTTTTGAGTTTTTCCATTTTTTTTTTTTTAAGATTTTTCAAGACATGGTTTCTCTGTAGTTTTTGGTGCCTGTCCTGAAACTAGCTCTGTTTATTTATTTATTTATTTGTTTATTTATTTATTTATTGAAGATGTCTGTCTCTTCCCCGCCACCGCCTCCTATTTCCCTCCCCCTCCCCCAATCAAGTCCGAGCAAAAGTTTTTTTTTTTTGGTTTTGGTTTTTTTTTTTTTTTTTTTTGGTTTTTCGAGACAGGGTTTCTCTGTGGTTTTGGAGCCTGTCCTGGAACTAGCTCTTGTAGACCAGGCTGGTCTCGAACTCACAGAGATCCGCCTGCCTCTGCCTCCCGAGTGCTGGGATTAAAGGAGTGCGCCACCACCGCCCCGCCCGAGCAAAAGTTTTTAAGGGGAAAAGATTCAAAATATATTCTAGAGTAGAAGTGTAACAAACGTGGAGCTTTGGAAGCATCTTGTTACAGTTGGAGGATAGCTCTGTGGAATCACAACTTGCCTAGCATCCCCAAGGAAGGCCCTGGGTATCCATCCCTATCACCATGAGAGATATTTTTTAAAAACTTACTCTGACACAGTCAATTAAGAGTTAGGCTAAGATTGAATTTCTACAAAGTACCAAAACTTGCCAGGCACTGCTCATCTACAGACCACACTTGAGGATCCAACATTCTCAAGAGTCAAAACCTAGATGAGAACCCATTAGTGACACACACAGGAACAGGAGACACCCTCAGAACTGAAAAACTGTGAAGCTTTCAGTTGTTTTGAACCTTGACTTAGAATTCAGAACCTTCAAAGCTTCTACTGAGAGTACTGCCCCACATTTTACAAAATCTTTTCTTCTAAGGATTTCACCTCTAAGATGTGAACTGAAGGACATTCTCTAAACCCTATCAAGACAGGTAAGTCTCTAGACTCAGGCACTGTTGTTTGGGGTAGTTAGGGGAGGAGGGGGAGGATGCTGCTTTTTGAGACAGGGTCTGTGTAGCCTTGACTCTGAATCACTGCTTAGCTGAGGGCAACCTTGAACTCCTGCTACGCGGCAGCACTTATAAGAAAAATTCACTCACTCACTCAATGAATTCATTTATTAGCCTTCCTAGCCTTAGAAATAAATGGCCATTAAGATCTGTTCTTTTTTCAAGAACATTTAGAATCTAGAAGGAATGACGTAAAACAGTCACCTGTGTAGATAAAAACTACCAACAGACCAGTACTTATAGCACTGAGTCTTTGGTGACTACAAAGCTCTACACTAACGTCAGACCAAAAAAATGACACCACTAATGACAGACCAGAGAAAACAAGATGTTATCCCCAAAGTGTTTCCCTTACCTCAAACCACTCTGAATATCAAATTTACAAAGACTTCCGTTATTCATACTGTGAAACAATAATTAAAACAGCATATGCTCAAAAAAGCAAAAAGTAATGAATACATAGGAAAATTAATATACACGCACACACCTTCAACTGATGTTCAATGACAGTCCAAATTCGCCATCTTCTATAGTTAACAATCATGCACCCGCAATTGAATGTAAAGTTCATCAACCAGAAAGAAGCATGCCTTTCTTCCACAACCTTCTCTAACTCCAGAAGGTGATCCCTTGATTAACTTAATGTTCTGACTACTTCAGTGTATCTTTACTTATAGAAAATAAATAATTACAATTCCATTAATGATCAGCAATTTAATTCACTGGAGTACAAACAGGCTGCTATAACTAATTAAACACACTTGATTTCTTTTTCTCTTTTCCATTTTTTGGGGGGACAGTTTTGCTACACAACCCTTGGGTAGCTTAGAGCTCTCTGTAGACCACACTGGCTTTCAACTTGAGGCAATTCTCCTGCCTCTGCCTTTGCGATACTGGGATTATATATAGGCATGGGGAACATACTGGAGGTCACGGGTTTCAATACATCCATTTCTATGTTGTGCTGGGATCAAAATCAGGTGTGCTCAGGTTTGATATAGTAAACAATTTATACACTGAGGCAACTCCCCAGACCCTTGTTTTGTTTTTGTGAGGTACAGTCTGAGGGAACCGAAGCTAGTCTAGAATTCCTGATCCTCTGTATAAACCACCATATCTGGTTTATGCAGTGCTGGGGATCAGATCAAACCCAAGCATCATATATGGGAGGCAAGGACTCTACCAACCAAGCTACTTCCCCAGCTCAACTTTTAATTTAACTTGTATGTTGTACTTGCTTAGTTGAATGTTTAAAAGAAGCACAGTATCTCCAAAACTGTTCCTACTATGATTTGAAATAGGTAATGAAAAATAATGCTACGTACTCAGAAATAGACTAAGTCTTTAAAGTTTGCAGTATAAAGGCTGCAGAATCATAAGCTATCAAAGACCATAATAACTACCTAACAAGCACATGTCACTATGCCAAACACTTGACATTCATTAATGTGTTTAATATACACATTCATATGAAGCTAATGTCCATCATTACATCAACTTTATGAATTCAAAACAAATCTTAAAAGAGGTTACTTTCCTACACTCTCACCACTAACAAGGTTGGGTTCCAAAGCCTGTTCTCTTAATTACAGTACCCTGTCTCCAGAGAGCCCTATTCCATACTTTCAAGTATCACAGTCTTAATGTCATTTAGTTAAACCTGAAACAATCTCTCTTAATCTTACCAGCATGAAGGAATCTGTAAGAAATAATGAGATGATAGTCAAAGAAATAAAGACTAAAAGATTAACTCTCTTTTCAAAAATACAAGAAAAAAATTAAGAAATGCAATTATCAAATTGGTGAACATGAGTTGGCTAAAATCATCTTTACTAATTCATTCCTTCACACTCAGTTTCTTGAAAAACAGGGATGAATCAACAACAAGGTCCATTCTTGGTAACAGTTATAGTTCATAAATTCAACGATCATAGACGGGTATAGGAGTCAGACAGATATGTCATAGTGATCTACTAGCTCTAAGATCCAAGGTAAAAGCATTCTGTATTTACTGAACTACTTGAACTACTGTTTTTCTGTTAAAAAAAAAAAAAAAATTAGGCTCCAAAACCACAGGGAAACCCTGTCTCGAAAAACCAAAAAAAAAAAAAAAAAAAAAATTAGCTAACTCAAAAATTGACTCAAAAAAAGACTGGGTGATAAGTATGGCCGAGAGTACGTAGAAAGACACAAACCTCAATCGACTTGTTTGGTATGACGTTAAATTCCACACTACCATACACACTTAATCTCCAAAACAAAATGTTAGACTAGTTTTTTAAAATCAAGCAATCACAGATTTAAAGAAATCTTTCTTAGAATCAGGCCTAGTGGTGTATACACCTTCAGTCACAACAGTTGGGAGGCAGAGGTAGGTGGATCAAGGCTGGCCTGGTCTACATAGTGAGTTCCAGGACAGTCAGAGCTATGTAGGAGACAGAGAGACAGAGACAGAGAGACAGAAAGAGGGGGAGGGAGGGAGGGCGAAAATTCTTAGTTAAACAAAAATGTTTACTGCACAACCAACTGAAAAAAGTATTCATGAGAAAACAGGAAACACTTTATCATCAGGAAGCTGGTGATGGAGACAGTAGACAGCTGTTTTCAAGAGACTAGGCCAGGATGACCCACACTGGGCTCAAACAAGTAAATAATCAGGGACAACAGTGCCAGTGAATTGCTCTCTCAAGAAAATAACCCAGAAGATTCTTCTACCACCCACACTGCATCACAAACAAAACCACAGCAGGTGACTATGCCCCTGGATCCCGCTGCTCTCATCCTGACCAAGAGCAGAACAAAAGTTTCAGAAATATTGGTGTCGGGAATTTGACTTATTAAAGTCTGAAAAAATAGACAAAAATGGACGTTATCCCATTTAGGACTGAAACACACTAAAGTGAGTCAAAGATATGTAAATAGAGGGCACCTAATAATGTTTTTATTCTGATACAGAGAGAATGAATATAAGAGACCACCTAGTAAATAAAGGAACAGACCATCACCCCGAGAGAGATAAAAGGAATCAAGAATATCAATCAGAAGACTCATCTGCCTGATTTCTACCAACCACATGTGGCAGTCCTGTACAAAAGACCACAGAGTGGCAAGAACCACATCAGAGCCTCAAACACTGCATTCACACCTGTGCTCCTATATCTAATTTTAATAAAAGATATTGTTTTCAAAGGATTTGGGAACCCAAGGTTTACTGCTTGTCTGGATCACACCTAGTGACTTCATGCCAGTAACCAATTTTAACTACACCTGCTAAGGTTGCCTTGTGTACTAATCTCTAGCATAGTAATTCTCATTTTTAATAAAATTCCAAAGTCATAGGTAGCATTTTACAGGGATTTAACTTTTCCATAGATTATAAAATAAGAATTTAATTCTTCCAACATCTATCTTGCCCAAGATTACACAAATTTCTTATTATAACCTTTCAATCTATATACATTCTTAATGAGAAAATAAATGAAAAACACCAACGCTTCTCAAGCATAAATAAAAGAAACATTTAAAACCTCTTCTATCATGGCTGTGCTTTGCATAAAATTAAACTGAATTGCAAGAAAAATAACTGTATTTGATGCCACCATATTATCAGTTGCTACAGGTGTTTTGAAACTCTACAGCTGGCTATGGTCCCTGTGGTTCTATTGTAACGACCAAAGGCATATGCTCAGACATGGAATGTTCAGAAATCTTCTCACATCCCTAATGACAATTAGATGATGGCTATGAACTGTTTTATACTATTTTCATACCACATTTTAACACTTCAGTAAGCCCATAAACATAGTAAGATGGTCTGTTTATGTGAATGACAGGAAGTTTCCTGAGGCTCCTTCCTAATTGTGGGTACCTTCTACCTAGATAGTTTGAGCTTCTCCACAGTCTTTGCCATCAATCATCTTTTCCTCATATGTTCTCGTGGATCTAGCGAATCACTGCTACTTTGCAATCATCAAATACTTAAGCAAGTACTCATTAATATGTTCACATATATTAAAAACAAATGACTGTTTGGATCGGTCCGCCTGCAATTTTGGGGAAGTTACTTACCTTACAGGCTATGACATGGTAGTGAATGTCCTACTATCTTATCTGTTCTCTGACATTATTTTGAAGTATCAATAAATAATCATGCTACCCTACTTAAATAAGCATTGAGTTTAATTAAACAATTAAATATAGCTTGTATTTATTTCCATGGAATCATATCACGAAACTAACATAAATTACAACAAAAAAAGAGGTACCCTTGACTGCCCACACACTATGCATTACTCCCACTACCAAAGAATTCCTAAAACAAAGATTTTTTTTTTAAAAAAACCTTTCTGAGCAACCATTAACATTTAAAAACACAATACATACCCACATAATGAGCACACACATGCTACCTCAATCTACTGGACGAAGCCCACGTGTCCCTCTACCACACATTATGTTAACTGTCAACAGCAGCAATGGGGACTCTGCAGTCAGATCCTAACACTTTCAATTTATAGACAGGGAAGTTTTTGAGAAATAAAGGACAAGAAAACAACTGTTTAGGATATGCCTATCATTTCATAAATGGGAAAACTATATATAGTCTAGAATGATGGTAGAAGGTCACAGGGTTGGAGATCCAGGAACTTCTAGATACACATTTCCTTGAATTATTACTCTGCTTCTACTAAACTATATTCTACTACTGGAGGCCAGACAGGGCAGCTCAAGTCTGTGATTCTAGGTCTCAGGAGGCATAAGGAGGATCATTGTATATCCAAGGCCAGTCTGGGCTACAAAGCACTGAAATAACATGCCAATAGTTCCTTTTATTGTTTTCTTCTTTAAAAAAAAAAATTGTTGTATTTTTCTCTTAAAATCCCCACTGATTTTTTTGGCTATTTTTCAAAACTATCTCTAAATGGTATACTTAAACTCTGTTTAAGATACAGCCAGTCAGTCAATGTTCACAGTAATGCTTTTAAATGTTCAATTACCATGCTAGTTCTACTTTTTACTCAGGTATCAGAAATACCAGCTAACCATTTTTTAAAAACTACAAGAAAGTCATTAGAAGGACCAGTAAGCTAAATGGAAGTCTTCTCCTTTTCTCTCAAGAGTTCTAGATAACTTGTTCCCAGGTTGTGGCCACTTTTCCACTTCTCTGCCATGAATTTTCAGTGCTACCTTTCAATACTGCCAACAAGTCCGCTTGTGTCCACCTCTACCACCTCTCACCAACCCATGAGAAAAGCGTATAAAGCAAAAACTCATTTCCCTCGGTGAAAACCATTAAAAGACCTTTAAAAATCAAACCCAAACAGTTTATCTATCAGGCCTAGCTGTTAAAAGCATTTCTAATCAACCTTGTTCGAATTCAATTGTTAAAAAGGAAACAATAGCCGGGCGATGGTGGCGCACGCCTTTAATCCCAGCACTCGGGAGGCAGAGGTGGGCGGATCTCTGTGAGTTCGAGACCAGCCTGGTCTAGAGAGCTAGTTCCAGGACAGACTCCAAAGCCACAGAGAAACCCTGTCTCGAAAAACATAAAAAAAAAAAAAAAAAAGGAAACAATATTAAGTGCACAAAGCGCTTGTGTGATAATAGGCCACATCCCGAAAATGTTTTGCTTTGGAAACACCCACTCTCTTTAAGTTTTGTAAGTAACTTAGTGAGGTATGACTGATGGACACAGTGTTATACATATTTCACACATGTGATTCATTAAACCTGGAAACAAGCTTAGTCATGAAGTCATCCCCACCACCGCCATCATGAACCTCACACTACACTCCCCTCTGTTCAGATACCTCCTCTTCAGTTCATTTTTTCTAAAGTTGGTATAACTTGGGGTCTTTCTCCCATTACTTAGAAAAGAAGAATGCTTCAACTTCACATCCACCCAGAATGCACAGTTCTTATAACCTTGGCTACTGCTGGTCTTAACCAAATGACCAGATTCTCGTAGTAACTTCACATCAGCATGGTTCTAAGACCCAAAGGCACCAAACTATTCATTTCAGTCTGTCATACAATCAGTCCTTATACAATTCTATAATGGTCTATAGCCTCAATTCTAAATTATATCAAATTAAATCAGATTTTTAAAATGAACATATTCTAAGGGTTAAACATGGCGGCACATACTTATAATTGGGAAACTGAGGCAGGAGTGTTATGAATTCAAAGCCAGCTTCAGTGACCTAGTAAAACTGTGTTGTCAGTGCCCCCAGAAAAAAACAAAATAACAAGAAGCCCACATAGTTTTAATTACAAGTTAGTTTTAAATAGTTGGGTCAATTATGAAAAGTTATAAATCTTAGGATAGAACAAGTTAGAGATCTTCAAGTCAAAAAATAAAGCTAAAATATGGTGAAAATGCCTACACTGGGTCATATTAACAGCAACAGAATATATTTAGGAAAAGAAGAAAAAGCAAGAAGGATTTCATCCTATTGCATCCTATTGCATAAAAGTTTTCATCCCACGCATAAAGATCAAATAAAATTCCACATATAAGAAACAAGGTATCATGCCAGCTCTGGGGAGGCAGGAGAACCATCTCAAATACAAGGCCAGCCTGGGTTATTTAAGATCCCAGCTCAAAAAGCCAAGAGTAATGAGAGAAAGCAAAGCGATGAGGAAAAACTTAAGTAAAGGCAAGAAAAGCACTCAAAATAAAAGGTCTTATTCCCACTTAAATTGCATTTAATTTCACTGGAATTTCAATTTTCACCTACCTTCCTTCTCTGGGAGATGTTGAGGGCACCGAAGTCATTAAACAAGGATGAAGCAGGTGAAGTCAAAGGATCTGGAAAGCAAGTCACACAGGTTTCCAACAACTCAGGGAACGAGCAAGGCTAAGACATGTCAACCTGGCAGAGCCACGACAGCATCAAGTTCAGTGCTCACACACCTGCACGTTCAACGTACCAGATACAAACTGGTAACTACTTCATTCAGCCTATACTGCTGTCTACCCAGTCAGTAGGTATCTCTATGTAAAAATGCATAGGCTTGATTAAAACAAGAAGAAACATAAAATACAATAGGTAAGTTGTGAAGGAGGGAAGTCTAGTTGTAGTAAACACTTGTGCTAAGAACAAGTACTGGGGATAAAGAGTCAGGGCCAGAGAGATCCAGGTTCACATTAAACATTAAGGCCTTCAAACCTTCCACTTTACAGACTAACCCACAGTTCTAAGTTTATCAGGAGACCTCTGACATCCTTGTTAAAGTATTTATTTGAATGATGGAAATACTAAATGTTTAAAATATAAACAGAATCCAAAGGTTTTAGAGATCCTAAGTGTCATTACTCTTTAAACATTACAACTCTGAATTGTTTCCCACTTTACACACCACAAGACACAAGTCATGGAACTTTAGTACTTCATCTTCACTTCCGGACATCAATAAATCTTGTATTTTTAAATCTTATTATGTGTGAGATCCTAAAAGCCTATATTAAACGTCCTCCCTTAAAAGAGCTCCAATATTCCTTAAAACACAGTACACAAATTTTTGCTTAATTTCTCTGCCTTCTTTTAGCTGGGACTTTGTAGTAGAAGGTCACTGGAGTTAAAATGATTCAATAAAAAATAATTAACAACATAAAAGAAAAATGCTAATAAATAGAAAGACAAGATGTTTTTATATAATACATAAAGTTAAGGCATTCAAAAGGGCATGATTTATTATGTATTACTTGTCACCTTGTATAGCATTTAAACAATACAAGAATACTAAAATATATAATACTTCAAAGTAGTTTCTAACATTAAATCTAACATTCAAATGTTACTTTTTCCTTCAGCACAAGCTTGAAATTCCTACATAGTAATGGGAACTTTATATAATAAAGTATTACAGAAAATAGTCAAATTGCAAAATTTACTCATTATTAATAGTTAACATTTTGTATTTGATCTGATGTATTAGCATGCATGATTATGCACTTTACCTTGCAACACTTCCTAAAATACAGGAAAAATCTGAAACTATTAAATAACAAGTTATTTAAATCCAAAACAAATGATTCACAAACACAAGACAAAAAAATTTAAATTATTCACACATATAGTCCACTAAAGCCCCACTTCTTATAAAAGAAGTTTGTAAGCTACAAAAATAAGCAACAAATTCACATTAATAAAGAAGTATCATGAACAGAATATTTAATGTAATCTTAATTATTCTATTTATTAATAAAAAGTATGTTACTCAAAATCTTCTTCATTAATTTTATTTTCTAATTAGTACCTGTTCATAGTTTCTAAAAATTTCTACAATGATCACATTGCTTTTATAATTACACACACAGGCGCACGCGCATACACAGGCAGGCAGGCAGGCAGACAGGCACACACACACATATGCACACACAGGATCAGATCTTACCATGGCCTGCATATGGCTTGGCACTGTCATTTAGAAGGCTTGGGGAGCTGCTACTACTAGTCATTCTCTGGAAAATAAAATAAGCACATGTGGCCATTGAGAAATACAAAATTAAAAGTATCCAACAGTAAAACTGACTGGTACAGCCTGCACCTTTCCCTTCCTTGTTAATGATGCAGAAACTGAGGAATAAGTTGAATATCTTTCACAAACTAACCTTCGCTCCCACACACGTTACTACTATTGCTTAAATCACAACTCCTTGCATACAGACTCCTGGGAAGCATATCAATGCTTTCTTAATAGTCAGGTGTTTTAAAGACAGCCCTGTTTTGAACTATAATTCTTTAACTTACTAGCATAGGCAAGACAACTGAATTTCCTGATCCATAAGATATAAATTCCAATACCCATTCAAGAAGGTGGAAGCTGTATGAAGTCAGTACATGCTCTAACATCTCTCAATTTGTATTATTCTTCACACACCTTCAAAAGCTGGTACAATTAAGCTATCTCCTGTTTGCCAAACATATCCTCTGCTTTTCTTCCACCCAACTGTCTCTATGTCTATCCTAGAAGGACTTTGAAAGCAGAAAGTCCTAGATATGAAACTAATTCAGTCTCTGAAAGAAGTAATCTAAGTTAGACTTTCTCAGCGCTAGCTTAAATCCTGTAATCCCAAACTTTAGTCAGTTGGCTTTTTATTCAGTTTCTACATTATTATAAAGGGAATCTGGACAAGTTCTTAAGACAATTTTAGTATAAAATTATATATATGTATATATACATATGTATGAATGAGACAGGCATGTAATACACATGGTGTAACCCTAGAACTAATGGGGCATTGTGAGGTAATCAGGAGTGCAAGGCCATCCATCCTTGGCTACGTAGCAAATTTTTGGCCAGCCAGACCCACATGAGATCCTGTCTCAAAAGAACTATACATAAATTGTTCATTTAAAAAAAAAAAAAGGAATTCAGGAAAGGGTACAAAGTTCTTGCTCAGCCAAGAATAAAGACTTAAAATTCAACCTCCATCACACACATAAAAAGCTTAATGTAGTCCCAGCATTGTGGGATCAAGACAGGTGGATTCTGGATGCTCTGGCTGGCCAACCTAACCAAAACAACGAGCTTCTAGTTCAGTGAGAGATCTTGACTCAATGCAGTAAGGCAAACAACTGACATCCAGCTGTGCTCTCCACATGATCATGCATGGGTACACTTACCTGTGCCACGTACATACAATAAACATACATAAGGAAGGGAGAACTGACTCATGTTCATGACTGTGCACACTTGCTTAAACGCTTAAATTCAAATAACCCATTAGGAAGATAGCAACACTAAAATTAATTAATTGAGTTAAAATCGTTAAAAAAGAACTGGCTTCTTAAGTCAGTCCAGCACTGAGTGGAAACCAAACACAGTGTTTTAGCATCATATTACAATAATGGGGATCAGCAGGGCAGCACAGAAGCAAGGAACAGCAATGGCACCACTTTCACTATTATGGCAGTTTCCCAAAGAACATTAGTAATATTTTCAAGCTCATTCTAAACTCTACAAAATTCTTCTACATCTATCTACAAAATGTCCTTAGCATTGCACACAGTTATGACAAAGAGAAAAATCAGCTACAAAGAGCACAATGTGTTTAAAAATGTAAAGGCAATGTTAACACGACATCACTCAAGTACCATTGGCTTCATATTTAACAGCTTAAATGTAAATTCAGAAATGTGCTGTAGAATCTTCCTGATAGAAAGCAAGCTCAGGAAACTGCTAACAGTACTGCCAGCTGTCTGAGAAAGTTAACAAGATAACAAGATGTTTGGTGAGTAAAGATGAGTGATTTTGTCAAAACTGATAGCATATGCACATATTTATCTAGTTAAATGTTTTTAAATTATACTACCAGCATTACCAACCTTAATACATGCAATCCATGTGGATGAATATCTACCCTCTGCACACTCCATTGCCATCTCTTTCCAAACCCTACCTTGAAAGCACTCACTGGCTCCAACCCTACTTGTAACTTCCATTTCACCCATCTCTCATCTCTTCAAGTCTCCCCTCCCACCCAAACCATTTAAGAAAGAAAGTCTCAGTCCACCAGAATACCTGCATCAAGGGATACTTTGTTTCTACAGGGCTTCCAAATCCATTGACTCCAATAAAGCTGGTGCTGAAATAGGAATCTGTGAGACTTGAGTCAGTTAAAGCACCTCCGTCTATTCCGGGAACTGAAAGAGAATGAAAAGGGAAGTATTTATAATTACTTAAAAGGACAAAACACCGATTTTTCTTTTTTTTTGTTTCTAAATAAGTTTAAAAGTCCCATAATCTGTCACTAGTTTGTGTGTTTGTTTACCAGGCCATAACCCAAGATAAAATTAAGGTTTATGTCTCTAAAACACTGTTTTAAAATGTTCATGTTGGCTACCCAGTCGGGTTTTTTTGTTTGTTTGTTTGTTTATTTGGGTTGGGGGCAGGGGATATTTCAAGGTAAGATTTCTTGTGTAGCCCTGGTTGCTCCCTCTGTACACCAAGCTAGCTTGGAACTCAGAGATCTCCTGCTTCTGAGATTAAAGATGTACGCCACCACTATTGGACTAGAAATGGTATTTTTATACTAATCATCTAATAGACAATACATACAACATAAAAAAAATCTCATTGTATTTCTAGCTTCCTAGTCAAGTTTCCTTCAATTTATGAAAAGACTGGAGACTACTAATCACAATCTCTGGAGTAATGTAAACAAGTTTATCCAATCTGTTTCTCCTTCATAACCAATCTGAAACAGTCTTAGACTATATTAGAATTCAGAGAGAAACCGTAAAAGCCACAAGAGGCTGTAGTACTGGAATACTGGGAGCTCAGTGCTGACTTAAGGGAGAGGTTGAGAAAACAGTCAAACTAGCAATGCCACAAGTACTGGACAGGGTGTTTTAAAACCCTATCCTCAAGATTTGGCATACAAAATTTTCTACATGCCTTATGCTTTACACCAGGAACCAGAGCTGATTCAAGCAGCCATTGAGAAATTTATCAGCCCCCACCTAAAAACGCAAACTAAAAAAACTCATAAATGTCAGGGATACAGCTCAGTAGTAGAGTACCTGCCTAGCATGTAGGAAGCCCTGAACTCTATCCCCTGCTCTGTGCAAACCAAGCATGAGGGTGTATGCCTGTAATCTCAGAACTCCATCAGGGAGGAAGAGACATGAGAATCAGAATTCAAAGTCTTCCTCTGCTACACAGTTAAGTTTGGCACCAACCTAGGACACACAACACGCTGCCAGGAATGAATGAATGAATGAATGAATGAGTGAACGAATGAACGACGAACAAGCAAACAAACAGTGTCATGATGTGGGATTCCCCTCTATATGCTGTGAATGCCACTGGTTAATAAAGAAGCTGCTTGGGAGGCCGGGCGGTGGTGGCGCACGCCTTTAATCCCAGCACTCGGGAGGCAGAGGCAGGTGGATCTCTGGGAGTTTGAGGCCAGCCTGGTCTACAAGAGCTAGTTCCGGAATGGGCACCAAAGCTATAGAGAAATATGACAGGGCAAAATTTTTTAAATTTCAAATTTGGCTCAGTGGTTAAGAGCACTTGTTGCTCTTGCAGAGGACCCAGTCAGTTCCCAGCACATACATGGTGACTCACAACCATCTGTAACTCCAGCTCTAGGGGATCCTGTAGCCCCTTCTGAACTTCTGTTTTTCATACATTACTTCATCTCAGATATTTTGCTAGAGTTGCAGAAGAACTAAAACAGAATTGGTACTCAGAAACAAGGTGTCAATAATATCAACAAAGGCTAAAAATGTGGAAGCAGCTTCAGCATAGGGTTAGCCATAAAAGGTGATTCTGGTAAGGGGTCAATGGAGATCCACAAGCAGAACTTGAATCATCTCACAGATATTTAAGAGGTAGTGATCAGAATGTTAAGAAAATATGAACAGAAGGCGGATGGCAAAATGTCTTATCAGGTTAAGAGCACTAGCAGAGGACTCAATTTTTGGTTCTCAGCACCCATGTCAGACAGCTCACAACCCGCAGTAACTCCAGTTCCAGGGGAACCCAATGCCCTCTTCTGGCCTCCACAATAGCCACACACAGACACATGGCTAAAAATAATAATCTTAAAAGGAAATATGAATAGTAGAGACTATTCTGCTGAGTTCTTAAGATGAAAATGTGAAACAAGGTACAGGAATAGGGATACAAGAACATCCTTATAAAGTGACAAAAGATGGACTACACCTGTGGTCTAGCGCCCAGAACTGGAACAGGAAGCTTACTGCAAGTTCCAGGCCAACCTGTACTACATAATAAGGCTGTCTCAAAAAAATAAATAACATGACAAAAACCTGACTTAACTATGTCTGTGTCCTAATGTTTTCTGAACTCAAGTTGAAGCAAAGAACTGCAGTGTTTGATGAACGTTGAAGATGCTAGATGGTTTATTTTAACTGCTCATTAGAAAACATTTAGAAACAATCTTAAGATGAAACATAAAATTATAAAGAGAAAAATTTAAAAAAGAAAAATTCTGTATCTGATAGATAATGAGAGAATATCAAGCAACCTTCAGTGCACCTTGAGGACATTCTGGTTATCTTCCAGTCTGCCACCCCTGTCACCTACAGGCAGTCCCTAACAGCTCACTCAGGGAACCAGAGATAACCAGGACTTAAAACTTCAGCTCTCCTTGCCGAGGGCCACCTCAAGTCTAAGCCTCCCTGCATTCTTATACTGTGTTCCTTGGCTATTACTCCATAATGGCTAGAGTGAACCCAATTCAGCTACCACTGGGAAAGGGACAACAGTAAACTGGGCAGCATCTTATAGTGCTAATTACAGAAGTATTGGGTACAGCAGTTTAACAGAGGCATGGGTGATGACCTACATTTCAAAGGGCATTTGTAAAACCTTAGGGTCCAGTCAGAAAACTGGACCATAAGAGAGTCTTCCATAAGAGTGGCCTACAGCACTGCATGTTAAAGTGTGACGGCAGAATCACCTTCAAGAAACCAGAACTGTACAGCCAGTAGCATGGAATATCAGCCTGAGGACACAGAGGTAGCAAATAGTCAATGATGTTCCCTGCTCCCAGGAAAATTTGGGGAACAGGTATCTCAGCAGCCTAGGGATTCAAACCCCTTTTACTAAGTCCTGAGGATAGAACATGAGGACGAGGATGATTCGCCAGCCTCTGTGGCTGTGTTGTGCTTGGTGCTACCCCTAGTCCTTTTCTACAATGGAAATGTCTATCCTTTCCCATTCTACCACAGGAGCTAGAGGTCAGTTTCAGAGAGAAGTTTGCCTGAAGATGAGTAACACCCTCAGCTCATCTGCATCAGATATGTTAAGATTCTTTGTGTGGTTTGTTTGTTTTTTGAGATAGGATCTCTTTGTGAAGCCCCAGCAGTCCTGGAAGTAGCTCAGTTGACCAGGCTGACTCTGAATTTGAGAAGATCACCTGCTTAGAGCTCCCTAGTGCTGGGATTAAAGGTGCAAGGCCACCACCACCACCAAGCTGTGTTGCGATTCTTTACTTCAAGTCTTGGCTCTGGAATGTAGTCATTTTTAGAATTACTGGGACACAATGAATGTGGTTTCCATATTAAAAGAACAGGGACTTTTGGGAGTCTAGGAGCAGAATGCTATGATCTGAGATGTGTTCACCCAAATTCATACATTGAAACAATGCTACAGTACTAAGAGGTGAGATTTTTAGATGATTAAGCATTATGAGTGGGATTCGCATCTATATAAAGTATTAGGGAACTGTCTGCCTTTTCTGTTTATGTGAAAGCACAAGGGAAAAAAAAAAAGAGCTCATGGCTAATATCAAACATACTCTTGCCTGGATCTTGAAATCTCCAGTCTCCAAAAGTATGAGACCCAGGTTGGTAGTAGAATACTAAGTACTAGTCCATCATGCCCTGGATCCTGCGTTAGGACTGACAGAGAGAAGAGATTGGAGCTAAAAAGCTTGCCCTATATTCCTGTTGTGATACGCCTGGCCTTTCTAGTCATGAGCTAAACATCATGGCAAAAAAAAAGCATACAAAAGAAAACATACAAAACCAAGCATGTTGAAGAATGTAAATGCATAAGACACTTTACAAAAAAGTCCAGCAAAGCATGCCATGTAGCTTTCTTTCATCTGCAAATACTTCACAGATTATGACACTAATTAGGACTCATCCTAAGAGACGAGACCTGAATTCCTTAATCTGACATTATGAAGTCCTCAATAATCACTTATACCTTGGAAAACATCTGGTCTCAGCTCTGCCACTCACCAGCCACAGTCCTGGGCAAATATTCATAATGGAGATGACAAAGTAATATACCACAGACCTCAACTGCATTGTGAAGAACAATGAAATACTATCTGTAAAGTTTTTAGAAACCTGATGGCTGCACAACTGCAGTTTACACAAAATAACTGAATTATGAACTTACAGTTGAGAAATTTAATAGTTTTTAAATGAGTGAATGTTTTTTAATCAGTATAAAGAGGGTTAACTGAATAAATTGGCTTAAAGACAAAAGAGTGTTTATACAGGGAAAACACTTAATACATCAGTATTTCTGCTGAATGCTGGAGTACTACCCAGTTTCTCCAAGATAAGAATCACATCACAAAATAAGAGCATTCACACTACTTTAATGGTTAGTTCTGTTAGCCTGACAGACTCTAGAATTGCCTGGGAAATGGGTCCCTAGGAATGCTGATGGGAGGAATGTCATGACTGTATTGAACAAGGTGGAAGGGATCATCTTTTTTTAACTGTGCGTGCGTGTGTGTGTGTGTGTGTGTGTGTGTACTTGCAGTATACACAAGTACTTGCAGAGGATAGAAAAAGAGTTGGATGGCCTGAGTTTATGAACTGCCAGAAATGAATCCTCTATAAGAGCAAGATGCTCTTTTTGTTGCTTTTTAAAACCAAGTTTCTCTGTATGTATTCCTGGATGTCCTCAAACTCACAGAGATCCATCTGCCTCTGCCTCCCAAGTACTGGGATTACATGTGTGTGAACCACTGTCCAGTGAGCAAAACACTCTTAATCCTGGAGAGGAGCTATCTCATCAGCCCCTAGAAGACCCACTTCAATTGTGGGCAAGACCATTCCATTCTCAGGGGAATCCAGTGCAGTCTGAGTGAGCAGATCCGAAGCATGCATGCTTCTTCCCTTTCTGCTTCTTGACTGTATACAGTTATCACACGGTCCTACAGCTGTCTTCCCCATCAAGATGGATGTAATCTGGAACTGGGCACCAAACAAACCCTTTCTCCACTAAACTGTCTTTGCCGAGTATTTTAACATACCAATAGGAAGGAAACTAAAACAATAGCCTTAAAAAAAAATCTTTGCAATTGTGGTGCAGGCCTTTAGTCCCAGCACTCAGGTGGCAGGGGTCGGCTGATGAGTTCAAGGCCAGCATGATCCACAGAATGAGTTCCAGGACAGCCAGAACTACAGAGAAATTCTGTCTCAAAAACCAAAAACATTTTTACACTAATCATAAAATTATTCAGCTGGGCATGGTTGGTGGTGTATGCCTTTAATCCTATTACTTTGGAGGCACAGACAGGTGGATCTCTATGAGTTCTAGACCAGTCCAGTATAAACAGCAAGTTCTAAGATAAGCGAGCTCCTGCCTCAAAAAAATAAAACTTCGCTGGGCGGTGGAGGTGACGCCTTTAATCCCGAGGCAGAGGCAGGAGGATCTCTGTGAGTTCAAGACCAGCCTGGTCTACAAGAGCTAGTTCCAGGACAGGAACCAAAAAGATACGGAGAAACCCTGTCTCGAAAAATCCAAAAAAATAAAATACAACTTCAACTTTTTCTTGTAATCAAACCATATACCTATTATATTCTTTTGGTTAACTTTTTTCTCTATTTATTTTGGTATTGGGGATTAAACCCAGAGCCTTTCACATCTTAAACTCACACCACCATTTGAATTAATCCCCTGGATAGCTAATTTCAGTTGCCAACTGGGAGACAGGTCTCTGAGCACGTCTGTGAGTAACAACCTTGACTGGGTTAACGAGGTTGGAAAACCTGCCCACAAATAGTGGCACCATTCCCTCCACAGGCATTCTGGACTACATAAAAAAGGAGAAACCTGGCTGGTCCAGCATTCATCACTCTTTGCTTCTTAACTGTAGATGCAAAGTGGTTGAGTGACCGCTTCAAGGTCCTGTTCCCTTGACTTCCCACCATGATGATTCAGATATGCTAGAAAAGAATTAAACCCCCTTCTTTTGCCACTTCTTAGTTTTAAGACTTTGAATAAAAAATTCAGTTAAGATTCTTTTATTCTTCTAAAAAGGAAGCAATACTATCTCATAGGATCGCCATAATCTAAAATTTTAAATACTATTTGTAGTCAGGCAAGGGTGGCACATGACTTTAATCCCAGGACTAGGGAGGCAGAGGCAGGCAGATCTCTGTGAGTTCAAGGCCAACCTGGTCTACAAGAGCTAGGTACAGGACAGGCTCCAAAACTACAGAGAAACCCTGTCTCCAAAAAAAAAAAAAAGAAAAAGAAAGAAAATTTAAATGTCCTAAGCCTAGACATACATTTTAGTGTCAGAAAAATTTCTTAGCATGAACAAAGCCCTAAATTCTATCACCCAGCAAAAAGAAAACAAAAGCAAAATATACACACCCCTAAATAGCCATCATTAAAAAAATTAATACAAGCATAAAGTGAATGTTATGCAGCTATGAAGAAATGGGTAGACCTCTATGTAAATGTGAACAAAATATAAACTAAATGATTAAGATTCAAAAACAAAGTTGTGTGTAGTCTCATGTCTAAGTGTATAAAGGTACCAGTATGCACTTGAAGGAAGGGCAATATAACAAATAATAGAAATATATGATGTCTTTAAATGGATGTAAAATAATCTAGAAAAAAATGACTGTCTTCTGGAAAGAGGGATCAGAAAAGTTGGCAGAGAGAAAAACTATTTCTCTCGCTTGTACTCTATCTTAGTTAAATTTTTAGGGTTAGAGCTGTAGATCGTTTATTAAAGGGCTTGCCAAGAATACAGAAAGTCCTGAATTCAAGTCCCAACAGCACATAACCAGGTATAGTTATAATCTCAGCACTTAGAAAGTGAAGCCAATCAAGACGGGCAGTGGTGGGCACACACCTTTAATTCCAGCACTCAGGAGGCAGTGGCAGGTGGATCTGTGAGTTTGAGGCCACTAAGTTTTAGAAAAGACTCCCATGCTACAGAGAAACCCTGTCTCGGGAAAACAAAAACAAAAAACAAAAACACCACAATCTCGGATTTCTCAACCCAATACTAACTCCTAAAACCAAAAGGAAACACAACACTAGATGTGTATTCATCTGTTAAGGTGACAGCTCCCCTTCTCCTAGAACTCGGACTTTAGCTCACTCAACTACTCTATAAGCAAGACACAGGGGCTGAGAAAATGGCTCAGCCAGTAAATCACCTGCCTCACAAGCATAAAAACATGAGTGCAGGTCACCAGGACACACATAAAGACCCAAATGAAGCTACTTGCAGCTGTAATCCTAGCACCAAGGAGAGGAAACAGGGGTCCAGGTTCACTTAAGAGACCCTATCTCAAAAATAAGGTAGCCGGGGGTAGTGGTGTATGCCTTCAATCATAGAACAACTCAGGAAACAGAGGCAAACCTAGTCTACTGGGCAAGTCCAAGACAAAACTATGAAGTGAAATCCTGTCTCAAAAAACAAAAAAAAAAAACAAAAAAAAAAAAAAAGGAAGGAAGGAAGGAGAGAGAACAATGAGGAAGACAGAAGGGGTATAGAAGTAGGGTGTGTGTGCACGTATACACAATCCCTAGACCAATGAGAGCTATAGTATGCACAAACACAAATAAATGAATGTTCAAAGAAATGAAATATAGATGTAACATGAAGGTTAACCCTAGTCAGTCCTGATGGCACACTTCAATGATCCCAGCCCTCAGGAGACTGAGGCACAATGAAGAACAGTCTGAGTTCCAGTTAGAGTCTCTATATCAAAAAAAAAAAAACTTAAATTAATAAAAATAAACTAAATAACAGCACTCAGTAACCATGGCAACTTAGAGTGAACTTTATCGTGTGCCAGGCCAGGCCTACCAGCTTCCACAAAAGTTTCCTAACTACTCCAAAAAAAAGGTGCTATTGCTGCCTGATTTCTCCTCATTACTCAACTCCATCTGCAGCATTACAATTCGTTTCCAAGGTGAGAAACACTGGGCTTAGACACTCTGACCAAGATTACAAAGCTAGTAAGGAAGTTGTTTGCTATACTTCTTATTCCAAAGCATTCACTATTAACTAAATCAGTGAAAAAGAATTATGTTTTGATAAAATTAACAGATCTGGATTTCAAATAAAGTCAAGCATATAAAACAAACACTGACATATTTTGGCTACTGAAGCTTAAGTACCCTCCAGCGTAAAGCCATCATGAAAATCTAGCTATTTAAAAATATAATCCCATCAATAATCAATTCAAAACTGGGGCGGTGGTGGCACACGCCTTCCTTTAATCCCAGCACTCTGAGGGTAGAGGTAGGTGGAGCTCTGTGAGTTCGAGGCCAGGCTGGTCTACAAAGTAAGTTCCAGTACTCTCGGGTCTATACAGAGAAACCCTGTCTCAAAAACAAAAAACAAAAACAAAACAAAACAAAAAAAACCAACAACAAAAAAAATAATCAATTCCTTTGAACACAAACCATATCTAAGTCTTAAAAAATTAACTCTAATAGAAATATGACTATGAAAAAGCAAGTGCCTTTAAACTACTTCATAATAACAACCTTGACTGTCAGACCATGGTCATTACCCTACTACCAGGTCAGCAGAACTGGAATGGAGAGTTTTCCTATACTACAGGGAAGAAAGAAAAGAGAAGAGAAGAGAACAAAAGGAAAGAAAAGAGCTGCTTCTCTGACAAGGGTAAAACATGACAACTTATTATCCTAAAGCCTTCCTGGCTCACCCTGGCAATGCCTGCAAAGTAATGATAGACTTTTCCCCAACACTAACTTCCTAAGTTACTTCAACCCTATCTGGAACAGTAACAAAATATTCCGCTAATGTGAAATACTAAAGCAAGAGTCAAAAACTCAAATGCCCACATATAAATCAGTGGTTAGGTAGGAAGTGGGGCAATATATAAAGTCTTGCCCCATGAAGGAGTCTAAATTCTATACTGTTTTGCATTGCACTTAAAAAATCCATAAAAATCTTATATTTTCTGATTTCAGTTAACTAATTCAGTTAAAATCACACATGGATATAAAAGAGAATAATCACGCATCCTAGCCACCAAAATAGCTGCAATTATGACAGATAATGTCAAACTACGAACACAGAATGCCCAAAATTCATAAACTTCTAAAGGGAGAAAGCTCGCATGGGTTACTGAAACTGAATTGTACCTACCAATCTACAACTAGTTAACTGAGCAAGAAACTCTCCAAATACAACTAGATTTCTTCTAATTCGACTTTTATTTTTACGTATGTGTCTATGTATACATGTGTGTACAAGGTACCAACAGAGGCTGGAAATGGGCATCAGGTCCCCTGGAGATGGAAGATCCAGGTGGTTGGAAGCTGCAGGGCATGAGCTCTTCAGGAAGATCAAGTGCCCCTACACACTGAGCATTTCTCTAGTCCACATACATAACTGCTTTTCTTCACAGACAAAAAGTAACAATCCAGCCAGGTGGATCTCTGTGAGTCCAAGGCCAGCCTGGTCTACAAGAGCTAGTTCCAGGACAGGCTCCAAAGCTACAGAAAAACCCTGTCTCGAAAAACGGAAAACAAAAACAAAAAAAAAAAAAAACACAATCCAAGTGCCCACTAACAGTAAAATAAGAAAGCAAATAATACAAATAATACATTCATATAATGTAATAGTATTCCGAAATGAGCTAACAAGGCCCTTCCTATTAAAAAGCAAACAGCTCATCATCTCCTTAATGTGTCAAAATCTGACCAACTTCTGTCCCTGCCAGAGGAAAGCTGAAACAGAACAATGAATGAAGGTTTCTGGCAGAAGTTTCTATAGGAAATACAAACGAACTGCTCGAATACTTTTAACAGTATACAAGGTCTGAAAAGCACAAAAAAAAAAAAAAACAGATTTTGTAATTAAAAGAGAAACTAGGGCTGGGCTGTGGTGGCTCACGCCTTTAATTCCAGCAATCCAGAGGCAGGCGGATCTCTGTGAGTTCAAGGCCAGAGCCTGATCTACAGGAGCTAGTTCCAGGACAGGCACCAAAGCTACAGAGAAACCCTGTCTCAAAAAACCAGAGAGAAGCCGGGTGGTGGTGGTGCACGATTTTAATCCCAGCACTTGGGAGGGAGAGGCAGGCGGATCTCTGTGAGTTGGAGACCAGTCTGGTCTACAGAGCTAGTTCCAGGACACGCTCCAAAGCCACAGAGAAACCCTGTCTCGAAAAACCAAAAAAAAAAAAAAAAAAAAAAAACAGAGAGAGAGACAGAAAGAGACAGAGAGAGAAGCTAAGGGCTGGAGAGATGGTCCAGAGGTTAAGAGCACTCACTTAGTTCTTCCAGAAGTCTTGCGTTCAATTTTTTTTTTTTTTTTGGTTTTTCTTTTTCTAGACAAGGTTTCTCGGTGGTTTTGGAGCCTGTCCTGGAACTAGCTCTTATAGACCAGGCTGGTCTCCAACTCACAGAGATCCACCTGCCTCTGCCTCCTAAATGCTGGGATTAAAGGTGTGCGCCACCACCACCCGGCTTGTGTTCAATTTTCAACCACCACATGGCTGGTGGCTCACAACCATCTATAATGAGATCTAGGGCCCTCTTCTGGCCCCCTGCAAGAACACATACAGGCAGGACACTATATACATAATAAACAAACAAATAAATCTTTTTTAAAAAAACAAAAAGAAAAAGAGAAACTAAACAGAAAGATTTAGGAAATCTGCAACCTTACTACGTGAAAGCACGAAGAACATTTAGGAGTGCAAACCAAGAATGTGGCCAAACGTAGAGTTGGCTCAAGCCAGAGGGCTCTGAGAACTTCACCTTTCAACTCTGCACAGCTGCACCAGCAACTTACTCCACTAAGAAACACTGGTCAGAAACGCTTAGGGAGGCCTTTGCAGTGGGCAACAGTTAATAATTGAGATACACAACTGGTTTAAGCACTGAGAAAAGGTAACTGTTGAGTACTCTAAACAGGCTAGCATCTGTAACACACACAGGCACACTCACACCGCCCCAAGGCTCTTGGAACACTAGGAAAGAGACAGAAAGAGTGTGAAATAAAAGCTGGAGGATGGGGATGAATACTGTTGAAACTATCTTCTGGACATGACACAACCATGGAACTCACGAACTTGTTACCGCACAAGATGGAACATGTCGACACTCCAGCGTGGATGGGGAAAGAGCTCATGAATCCCCACCCCTAGCCAAGGAGCTATTGCTAGTTAATGGCTACTGGGGGAACAGAAATTATTTTTCTTCAGGGATGTAGTCACTGGTAAATTGCCTGTGCTCCAGTAATAATACCACACCCATGCTCATGCAGGCAACCCCATTTTAACTCATGGGTTCCTTTTTTTTTTTTTTTTTAATTTAAAAAGACTGTAGGGTGGTAGTGGCACAAACCTTTAGCCCTAGCACCAGGAGGCAGAGAGGCAAGTGGATCTCCAACTTTGAGGCCACCCTCGTCTACAGAGTGAGTTCCAGAACAGCCAGAGCTGCATGAGGAAACTGTCTCATAAAACGGAAGGGAGGGAGGGAAGGAGGGAGGGAGGGAGGGAGGGAGGGAGAAATAAAAATAAAAAGACCTGGGCTGGAGAGATGGCTCAGAGGTTAAAAGCACTGGCTTCCAGCTGCTCTTCCAGAGGTCCTGCGTTCAATTCCCAGCAACCACATGGTAGCTCACACAACCATCTATAACGAGGTCTGGTGCCTTTAATCCCAGCACTCGGGAGGCAGAGGCAGGCGGATCTCTGTGAGTTCAAGACCAGCCTGGTCTACAAGAGCTAGTTCCAGGACAGGCTCCAAAACCAGAGAAACCCTGTCTCGAAAAACCAAAAAAAAAAAAAAAAGCTACAGAAAACCCTGTTACAAAAGAAAAGTAAAAAGAACTATAATAGGAAGTAAAGGGGAGAGGGGTCAAGAATAC
Source organism: Microtus oregoni (assembly GCF_018167655.1). Lineage (NCBI taxonomy): Eukaryota > Metazoa > Chordata > Mammalia > Rodentia > Cricetidae > Microtus > Microtus oregoni. The sequence goes on along the minus strand of NW_024543088.1, from coordinate 9,510,517 downwards.
ACTGAAAATGCCTATTAGGACATTTAAAGACCTCTGAGATTGCCTCTCCCTGGACTGACCCAGAGCTTGGAGAAAGCAAAATAGTCTAGGCGCCCAGGGCCCGATTGCCCTTTCAGGCTGGCTGCCAAATTCCTCAGGTTCTCTGCTCCCAGAAGCTACTGTTCAAGGAAGTCCAGGAAGCATAATCCACAGCCAAGGAAAGGGATACAGGATTTATGTCACACAATGTAAAATCTAAGGGGCTGTGACAAGCTCACAACCACTTTCAAAGGGTGTCCTGGAGAGCCTTGGGTCTTACAGGGAGTTTGAGCCACACATTCACAGCCCCTACTCAGAAAATACCTGAGTAGCACTAACCCGACACCACAGAATTTTAAGGTCAACAGTGTCCAAGTCAAAATGGAAAAAAAACCAAGGTAAGAGATTTTAAAAGTCCCACTAGAGATGAACTACTCCTTTCCTACCTATTCCCCTTCCCTACCTATTCCTTTCTGGAATAAGAACATTTACCCTTACCTACCTGTTCCAGCACTAAATGCTAGAAACATGTAACTTAACTACACAGACTCCGGAAGAGAGGAAGGCGCCTCCAGAATTATCCTTTCCATCTCCTCCCATATGTGACTTAAATGTGACTGTGGACTTTGCACTTTTAAGCTGATAGTGGAAGGAGTGAACAGTCTTGTGACTACTTAGATGAAGGAATGAATTGGGCATTGTGAGGACAATGTTTTTTAAGAGTTCAGAAGCCAAATGTTTCCATTTGAATGAGCCCTGAAGTTCATGCCTTAGAAATTAAATATCCAATGCAACAGAGGTCAAAAAGAACACCTAGTAAGAGGTGATTCTGCCCAGCGGTGGTGGTGTATACCTTTAATCACAGCGCGTGGTTGTGTATACCTTTAATCACAGCGCGTGGTGGTGTATACCTTTAATCACAGCGCGTGGTGGTGTATACCTTTAATCACAGCGCGCGGAGGCAGAGTCAGGTGGATCTCTGTGAGTTTGAGGTCAGCCTGATCTAGAGGAAAATTCCAGGAAAGCCAGGGCTGCACCAAAAACAAGTAAACAAACAAAAGGGAGTTATTCTATCACAGGGGTTCTCTCTCACAGACAGACTGATGTTGAGGAGACTGGACGAGTTATCTCAGGATCAGATGTATAATGGAAGCAGTCTGGCATTCTCTTGCTCTCTTACACTGCACTCTTGTTCTTTCTGCTGAGGATGGCATGATATGAAGGTCTTTTCCATACAGGCAAAAACCTTGATGCTGGACTTTTCAACCTCCAATACAAATGCATTTCTTTTCCTTTGGGCTTCCTTGTAGCCCAGTATAACTCTTACTGACAAAGGATGACCTTTAACTTCTGATACTCCTGCCTCCACCTACCAAGTGTGAGGATTTATAAAGTTGAAATTCTCGCCGGGCGGTGGTGGCGCATGCCTTTAATCCCAGCACTTTAATCCCAAGAGCTAGTTCCGGGACGGGCACCAAAGCTACAGAGAAACCCTGTCTTGAAAAACAAAAAGAAAAAAAAAAAAAGAAATTCTCTCTCTCTCCTTCTTTGTATTTTATTTATTTGATTTTTCAATACAGCGTTTCTCTGTAGCTTTAGGACCTGTCCTGGAACTACCTCTGTAGACCAGACTGGCCTCAAACTCACAAGAGATCCACCTGCCTCTGCCTCCCAGGTGCTGGGATTAAAGGCGTGTGCCACCACCGCCTGGCTCTCTTTTTTAAATATGTCATTTACTTATTGGTGACGAGTGGGAATGCAGTAAATGTAGAGATCAGAGGACTTGCAGGAGTTGGTTCTTTCCCTCTGAGCCATCTTGCCAGACCCTGACATTCCTTTTTGTAAATTGTTCAGTCTATGTTTTTCTATTGTAGCAACACGAAACAGACTGATTCTAGTTTGAAACAAGTACGTCAATTAAAAGCCTAAAAGCATATGCACATGAACATAAAATTCCAAGGAGGCTAGACAAAATACCAATGGAGGAGCACGGAGTCTAACATGGAGTTCTGCTATGATCTCTTCTGTGCTACATTTAAATATTCACTTGAAGTGGTGGTGCACACCTTTATTCCCAGCTCTCAAGGCAGAGACGGGGATCTCTGTGCTTTCAAAGTCAGCCTGGTCTACACAAACCAAGTTTCAGGACAGGCTCCAAAGCTACAGAGAAACCCCGTCTAAAAGGGAAAAAAAATATTCACTTGAATGTTCTAATACTAGTCAGCAACTAACAAATTTCAGATGTTTCATAATGGCAATATTTGGAATATGTTGCCTATTTTAATTTCCTTGTACCACTAATTAGTGGGTGAAGGCTATCTTAAGAGTTTGAGAAACAGACTGGACAACTAAGTTGTACACAGAACAGCTATTAATTCAAGCCTACCAAGAAAGAAGACAGAAGCCAACCATGTTAAAGAAATGTCACAGGGCCAGATATAGTGACAACTGATGGAGGAGGGCCCAGTCTATTAAGGGAGGTACCACCCCTGGGCAGGTGAACCTGGGCTTCAGAAAGGTAGCTGGGCAAGACAGAGAAAGAACTAGTAAGTAGTCTTCCTCCTTGGTCTCTGTTTTAGTTCCTGCCTCCAGGTTCCTACTTGTGCCTGATTTCCCTCATCAATGGACTCAAAGAGGTTATGAACCCTGCCTCCTCAAGTTGCTTTTGGTTGTAGTGGGTTTTGTGGTTTGTTTTGTTTGTCTTGGTTTTTCGAGACAGGGTTTCTGTGTAGCTGTGGAGCCTGTCCCGGCTCTGTAAACAGAATGGAGGCTTGGTTGTGGTGTTTTAACACAGCAACAGAAAGCACACCAGGAGAGACACTGTTCTTTTTCCATTTCCTTACCAATCACACATTATCCTCAAATTAACTGGAACCACAACTTCACTTCCTAAAATTTACCTTGAAGAAAACTTCCATTGGGCATGATGGCACACCTGTAATCCCAGCTCATGAGGCTGAGGTAGCAGGGTCTCCAGTTCAGACCAACCTGGGCTAGAGTGAAACCCTGACGAAAAAGGAAACACGGAAGAGAAGGGGGACACAGACAACACTGGCCTGTGGAGCACAGTAATTAAAGTGCCTGCTGCCAAGCCTGACTGACCACCTGAGTTCCAGCTCCAGGACCTACACTACAGGAGAAAAATGACTTCCCCAAACTGTCATCTGACCTCTATAATGCTGTCTATGGTGGGAACACACACACATAGAGAGATACAGATAAAGGTAACTTAAAAAATTTTAAATTTAACGGCTAACTCCCAGCAATAAAGTAACTATTCTTTAGGAAACATCTAATGCATATAAGCTTCGGTAAACAGAGACAAGTCCATCATTCAAAAAGAAGCAAGCTTTTAAAAATAAACTATGCGTTATTGTAAGATCTAAAACAAGGGGAAATCGGGGACCTACTTTAATGTTCAAGGCCAACCTTATACAAACCATTCATAGTTACAACGAACTCCACTCAAAAAGCTCTACGTACACAGCCCGAAATTATTCTCACGATTGCTTGTGTAGTGCGAGACGCTCTTGAGGCACAATGCTGAAAGTTCACTCAATGTAATGTTACGAGTAAGACAAGATTCCAGCGGACACCCAGTTCACTTACTCGAGCCTTCCAGAAAGCTACCAGAGAGCAAGTCCTCGGAATTCCCTAGTCCAAACTCTCTATAGAACTTGTGCACGCTTTAAAAAAAAAAAAAAAGCTTATCTTCGTACACCACCCCGCCCCTTCGACATCCTTAGAAAGCAATTCCAGCACCCCAAACGTTACTCCCAAAACCCTCCAGCAAAACTTTTCGCGTCCTTCCCAGCAAAGCTAATGAGCCTTAAGCCCGCCCCTCACCTCCCGCCTCCTACCCACATACACACCCACTGGTGAACCTCAACTTTAGGCAGACGGCACTCCACACGGGCACGCACGAACACATGTGCTCGCAAACCCGGCCCCCTTTCCACACATACACACCCGGAAACGACACCCCTTTGCTCACACTCCGCGGCCCATCCCCCCCCATCTTCGCACCCACTCCCGGAGCCGCCTCCTCCCCCCCCCCCCCACAACACTTCCATCCACCCACGCTCCCGGGAATCCCGCCTCCTCCTCTAGCTCCCGGGCTCGCCCGCGGCGACAGAGAGGAAGCAGGAAGAAGGAAGGAGGGCTACGCAGGGCACAGGCCTCCCGGGCCGCCCCGGAGGTGAGAGGAAGCGGGCGGCCTCAGGCTTCGTCCCCACCCGCGCTCGACCGGCCCGCCCGTACTGCACCGCACCGCACCGCCCGGGCCTCACTCACTCGCCAGCCGCGGTCCATCGAGTCCGCCGCCCGCTGCCGCCGTTCCCGGGACGCCCAGCTCCGGCTTCTTGGGTCCCGCGGGCGGCCCGGCTCCCCCGCCCGGGAGCGCTCCCGGAGGAAAGCCGGCCCCCGACGCGGCCGCCAGCGCCAGCGGGACGCTGTTGCTATGGAGGCCGAGCCCCGGGACCGCGCCGGAGGCCGGGTCCTCGTGCAGGAACTGACACTCCTCCCCGTAGAAGCACGTCTTGTCCTTGGCGTAGTAGCGGCAGTACTTGAGCTTCACGCCCGCAGCCGGCCCGCCGGGGACGCCCCCGACGCCCGACGAGGCCGCGACCGCGACCGCCACGGCCGCCGCCAGCGAGGACGACGACGGGGAGGCGGCGGCCGAGGGGGGCGGGAGGCCGCCGCCACTGTTCATGGCCACGCCGCAGCCTCGTCCCCCGCCGCCGCCACCATAGACGAGGGCGGGAAGGAGCCGCCGCCGGAGCCGGATGGAAGCCGGGCGGGCGGGTTGGGCCCGCTGAGGGAGCCGGAGCCGCCCGGGGAGGGGGAGGGGCGGGCGGCGAGTGAGGATTCTCCCTCTCCGCTGTCCTTAAAGGGGCCGCGCGGGACGCGCCGCGGCTAGCGCGCGCCCGAGGCTGTGGGGGAGCCGGAAAGCGGCGGCGGCCGGCGGCTGGAGGGGGACGGCACGGCGGAGGGAGCCGGCTTGTTTTTAAAACTCTGCCTCCGCTCGCCGTCGTGCGCTCCGGTTCCTCCGAGTTGTTTATTCCATTTTCCTCTTCCTGAGACGGCCGCCGCCTCTGCGCGTGCGCGCCCAGCGCGGGGTCTTGTGGGTAAAGGCCTGGCCGGGGCGGCAGGCGTGGCCCCCCGGGGGCATTCGCGAGCGGACCAGTGGGCGGTTGATCTAGCCGGAGACCCTGCGTGGCCTTCCGCCCGTCGCGGGTCGGGTGCTGAGGCTTCACGAGAAAGGATGCCCTCCCTAGAGTCTCCTCCTTGAGCCAGGTGATTGTCAGCGTTGTAGTGCAATGACAAAGTTGTCAGCCCGTCGCGGGTCCTTGGAGGGGAACGCGGGCCAGCCTCGCTCCCCGAAGAGGAGGGTGGTTGTCGGTCCCGTTGCCACGTTTCCTCTCTTTCCCTTTTCCCAGGCACCCCAGTATCCTTTTTTATCCTCCCCCTCCCCTTGAAGATGATGGAACTACTAGCCAGATAGCCTTAGTTTCTGGGCTCATTGTCAAAATATGGAGCCAGAACCGTTGATGTCAACCAACCCCCCGCTTAGAGCGGCACCTGTTTCCTCTGCTTTGATTCTTTTCTGAAAAATAAGATGCCACCTGGGACACTGCTGCCTAGGCAGCACGGGGAGACCCCTTTCCAAACGTGCTGAGATGCTTTCCTACCTTGCGTTCGAAATTCGCTTTTTAAAGTTTTCCCTCAGTGTCCAACCTACTCCACTACCTGTTTTGTTTTTTAAAGGGAGAGGCGTTAAGACATTTGAAGAACAATGAAGTGATTTTTAACGTTTAAGTTTTTTTTTTCTCTGCAAGATTTTCTCAAAAGACAAATCTCTGTTATTAAAAGGACGGGTATGGGAGGTATTTAAAGAGTTGTGGCAACCTGACGAAGTCACAGAAGAATGGATATACCTAAAAGTACCACACTACAGAAAGGGTGAGATGCATGCTGTAGAATCCCAATCTTTACTAGTGATGTCACCTAGCGAAATTCTAAGCTGTATCTTTCTGTGTGAAAGCAGTTTTCATTCATTTAAATACTCAACAAGTATCTGGTGATGTTCGTTATGTGTACCAGGAACTGTAAGGGAGCCGGGGATGCAAAAGATACAATGAACCCTGAGTTCAGACGGCTTGTTTACCTCCCGCTAGTGAGGGGAAAGACACAGGCAGTGTAAATTAGGTTCTCAGCTGTCAGAGGGGACTTTGTGGAACTACCTAGAGAGGGCTGACCGAACAAAGGAGTTGAAAGCACCCTTGAATTCAGATCCCCGCTTGCCTCTCTCTGCATCATGTGTACATCTGAGACAGAATTCTCAACTTTGTAACTTGTGAACTGACGCACATAAACGTCTGTGTTTGGAAAGAAACCATTAGGGCTTAGCAATTGCCTTTTATTGCTGCTAGGTATGTAGAGAAAGAGCATTCTAGACAAACCAAACAGCTTGTGAAAGAGGCCATGGGTGAAACAGGTCAGGTTGCTGGGAGATTAGTGACGGCAGATGGCTGAGCAGAGTCCATAAAAGTCTTTTTCAGGCGATCTTGTGGGATTGGACTTTTTCTTGAGAGCAATTAGAAATTATCACAACCTACTAAGTAGCAACATTAAACATTTCCTTTTAGAAGTAAAAGGATCCCCATAAGAACCCTGAAAAGCAAGAAAAGAAAGGCAGATTGTCCCTGAGGACACAGTGAGGTGTAAAATTGCCCAGTTTATTAGTTCCAACCCAGGACTTCCCTAGTGACAAAACTTGTGCTGTTTGTGTTGTGTGTTTTACTATCACTAAATAAACGTGCATGGCTTTTAATGACTTGACAAGGAAGATGATGTTTCTAGTGAGACCACAGGTGGATTCATACCCCACACAACATATTGTTCAAGCCAACCTTAATGAGAATCTACCATGTATTACATACTAAGCAAGGTCTGTATTGGGCTCTGACATACAGCGTATGTAAGATAGGGCCTCAGGATGCTTCAGTCAGAATGTTTGCCTTATGAATTTGAAGAACTAAGTTTAATTCCCTAGAAACCAATAAAAATGCTGGGCATGGTAGATGTGCTTATAAAACCAGTACTGGGAAGGCAGAGACAGAAGAACACCTGTGCTAGCTGGCCAGCCAGTCTTTCCTACTTAGGGTTCCAGGCAGTAAGAGAGACACTCAGAGGTGGGCAGCCTTTCTGAGGGTGATACCTGAGTTTGTCCTCCGGCTTCTATATGTACCCTGCACACACATACACATACATGAACATGCATTCATAAAGAACCAGGTAGATATAAAAATTAAAATTGTGAGCCGGGCAGTGGTGGCGCACGCCTTTAATCCCAGCACTCGGGAGGCAGAGGCAGGAGGATCTCTGTGAGTTCAAGACCAGCCTGGTCTACAAGAGCTAGTTCCAGGACAGGCTCCAAAACCACAGAGAAACCCTGTCTCGAAAAACCAAAAAAAAATTAAAATTGTAAGATTAAGGGGCTGAAGAGATGGATCAGCAGTTAAGAGCATTGGCTGCTCTTCCAGAGGACCTGGGTTCAATTTCCAGCACCCACATAGCAACTCGAAGCTGCAGTTCCAGTTTCAGGGAATGAAACTTTTCTTACAGAGACACATGCAAACAAAACATTGAATGCACATAACTTATTTTAAAAAAAGATTGAGCCTCAGAAGTTAGCATGAACTCATTAGAAAATGTCAATGATAAAGTTTGTCAATCCTCAGAACCACATTTGAAGAAAATTAGACTAAATCCTTCTGAACAAATTAGAGAAAAGTAGGCTAAGATACTCATTCAGGCAGCTTCAGCATTCTCAGCACAATCAAATGTTGCTAGAATTAGCCCTAGAGGCGCTTTTATGCAATAGATTGATACATGTCCACATAGTCTTTAGCCCTCTCCTTTGAACTCTTTTATTTAAAAACTGTATCGACACCATAAGAAATACTTAGTTAACTGGTATGCCCCAAAAGTAGTGGGAAAAGGTAACACAGTAAGTTACAGATTAGAACTGGTAAAGGCTCACTAACTGGAAGTCTATATGGCATCATCAAAACAGATAAGAATATTTGGCTTTGAATCCGAATTAAGTTGGAGGAACAGGGGTACTTCTGATATACCACTGATGACATACTCCCCCACCCCTAAAAGTAAATTGCCTGATTTTCTTAGCTTGTAAAATGAGCAGTTTGAAATGTTATTGTTCTTGACAGATAAACCCAAGAAAGTACCTCTTTATGTTTTATATTCTAGTGGACTATGTTGCAGTGTATTACTCAAGAAAGCCAGCAAAGAAAGTCGCAAGTAACCTAAAGTGTAACCGCAGGGAAGAGTGAAAGCAGTCGTGGAGTGCACACTTGGAAATCATAGCCAGGAAAACTTACATTCATGATGTTCTGTGAATATTAAACATGATGCAAAATTATATATACTTTATAAGTAACTTTTTTTTTAAATATTTATTTATTTATTATGTATACAATATTCTGTCTGTATGCATGTCTGCAGGCCAGAAGAGGGCACCAGACCTCATTACAGATGGCTGTGAGCCACCATGTGGCTGCTGGAATTGAACTCAGGACCTTTGGAAGAGCAGGCAATGCTCCCAACCTCTGAGCCATCTCTCCAGCCCCTATAAATAACTTTTTAAATAAGATAATTATTAGAGTAATTGTCTTCAAACATCAGCCATAGTTTTAGTAAGGTGATAACAAAGTATATATAAATTTTGCTTATTTTTCTTTCATTTTCCTTTGTCTGGTAAGCATATATTCTATTATTAAAAATAGCATTAATTTGTTGTAATTACTTTTTTTTTTTTTGAGGGTCCTGCTTTGTAGCTCTGGTCTAGAAATCACTATGTAAACTGGGCTGGCCTCGACTCTCAGAGACTGATCTGCCTCCACCTCCTCGGTGAAGGAGGACTAAAGGTGAATACACCAAGATTTGTCGAATTGAATTAGGCTTTTCATTCTGAGAAGTGGGTATGTAGTATTCATTAAATTCTCTATTCTAGGTTTCAAATAAATTATTAAAAACAATTAGACACTTGTTGGCCATTTCTTTTCTTCACATTTTCCCTATACTGATTCTCAAAGTGTATTTCATGGAAGAGTGATTCAACAAAATTAATTTGTACAGAAAAAATGTGGCAACACTGGAAAGTTTTGAGAAATGGAGTCTTTTTCAGAACCTTGACTGTGTCTCCATTAATATGGCCACTGGAGTAGGATATGTTACCAGACTTGCAGGTTTCCAACAGCAGCGCACTTCCTGTTAGTTTGTGAAGCTAGTGTCCCTGCCTCTGCTGCCAGCCTGTATCCACGGTGTAGTGAACTATAAAACATGTTCATGTCTGCAGCGCCTTCTACCAGACGCTTTCACAGAACAGAAGCAGATCTAAGCTCTGCCATAACATTTCCTCAGGAACCTGGTTACTCCCTCTGTCATCAGTCCCTTCCTGTGAACTTTTTAATTATTTATTTGTTAAAGATTTCTGCCTCCTCCCCTCCACCGCCTCCCATATCCCTCCTCTTCCCCCAATCAAGTCCCCCTCTCTCATCAGCCCGAAGAGCGGTCTGGGTTCCCTGCCTTGTGGGAAGTCCAAGGACCTCCCACCTCCCTTCCAGGTCTAGTAAGGTGAGCATCCAAACTGCCTAGGCTCCCACAAAGCCAGTAACGTGCAGTAGGATCAAAACCCAGTGTCATTGATCTTGACTTCTCAGCAGTCCTCATTGTCCGCTATGTTCAGCGAGTCCGGTTTTATCCCATGCTTTTTCAGACCCAGTCCAGCTGGCCTTGTTGAGTTCCCGATAGATCATCCCCAATGTCTCAGTATGTGGGTGCATCCCTCGCCATCCTGAGTTCCTTTCTGGTGCTCTCTCTCCTGCTCCTGATTTGGACCTTGGGATTTCAGTCCGATGTTCCAATTTGGGTCTTTGTCTGTCTGCTATCATCACCCAATGAAAGTTAATCTCCAGGAGAATGACTATATGTCTTTCTTTGGGTTCTTTTGTAATTAGAACAGTCCAGAGAACTGAAGCATTGTTGGTAAGCCTAGAAGATTGGACTAGTTGCAGGGCAGCTTGGACCATACACAGTATGGGATCTATAGACCACCATGCCCCGGACACTTCTGGTAACTCCCCTACAAAACAGTTTTGGAAGTCAGCTGTCTGGATACTGTTTGAAGAACACAGATAATAGTGTCTGAGTTTGTTTTCTAGTGCAGCAACTCCACTAGGGAAGCGATGGAGGGAAGAAAGTGTTAGCTTATAAGTTACAGCCCACGTTAGGGAACTCAGGGCAGGAACTGAAGCTGATGCCTTGGAGGAACTCTCCTCACTGTCTTCCTTCTAACTGCCTTTCTTAACCACCCAAGACCACCTTGCCTAGGAGTGACACTCTCACAGTGAATTGGGCCCTCTCACATCAATCGTTAATTTTTTTAAAATGTCCCCACAGGACAATCTGATGGAGGCAGTTCCTCAATTGAGGTTTCCTCTTCCCAGATACGTTAGACATGTGTGGCTTTTGATAAATTTGAAAAGAACGCCTACCTTAAAGTGTTATTCGGAGTACTGAATAACTAAAGAACCTCTTGGAGGAAGTCTTCATTTGCAAAATTATTGTCCCATCTGGTTGTATGATGGGGATTTACTTCTGACAAGTTTGTGTTAACTTTATCTCCTTTAGCATTCTTTCTGAATCCCTCCATTTCTGATGCTGATGACTTACTTGGACAGTTACTGTGGTGGTGCCTCCTGTTTAATAGGTTCCTCCCAATAGTCCTATGAAACAGATGAAAATACTGTCTTGTATGCAACCTTGGGAATCTCTGAGATTGAAGAACCTGTGAGCTTCTTGGTTCAAACTGTCATGTTTCTGTTGCTGTGAAGAGACACCTTGACCACGGTAACTCTTATGAAAGAAAACATTTCATTGGGGCTGGTTTATAGTTCAAAAGCTTAGTCCACTATTGTCATGGCAGGAAACTTTGTCTGCAAGCGGGTGGACGTGGTGCTGAAGAGGTAGCTGAGAATTCTTCATCTGGATAGGCAGGCAACAGGAAGAAAGAGTGACTCTGGATATGACTTGAGCATCTGAAACCTCAAAGGCCACCCCCAGTGACACACTTCCTCCAACAAGGCCACACCTCCTATTTGTGCCACTCCCTGTGAGCATATGGGTGCCATTTTCATTCACACCACCACAAGCACTTAGTTTTAAGTCCAGGTCTCAAAACTCCATCCTTGTCTCTCTTTCTGATGAGGCAGTCAAGATCATGGGATTTGAGTCTTTCCAAGTTGGGATTTTTGTTTGATGTTCGGTTTTGGGTTGTTTTCTTTTCCTAGGGTTTGTTTATTTAGTAGTATTGTGGCTGTGCACACGCCTCCCTCCTCTGACCTCTTGTGGACGTCAGAGAACAACTTCTGAGAGTCCGTTCTCTCTCCACCTTGTTTTCAGGCAGTTTTGTTTCTGCTGCTGTGCTTCAAACCCAAGCTGTAGGCCGGCACTCCCATCTCTCCACAGGAGTGTTGATTTACAGCTGGTGTTTTCTGTGGGTTCCTGAAACCAAATCCAGGCCCCCACTTGCATGGTGTACTAGTTGAGGTTACTTTTGCTATAATGAAAATGGCCAAAAATGACTTGACCAAAAGCAAGTTGGAGAGGAAAATGTTTATTTGGCTTACACTTTATATCAAAGCAAGTCAGGACAGGGCTGGACTTGGAACTGGAACTGATACAGGCTACATGGAGTGAGTGCTGCTCACTGGCTTGCTCAGCCTGCTTTTTTTTTTTTTTTTTTTTTTTTCGAAACAGGATTTCTCTGTAGTTATTGGTGCCTGTCCTGGAACTAGCTCTTATAGACCAGGCTCGCCTCGAACTCACAGAGATCCACCTGCTTCTGCCTCCCAAGTGCTGGGATTAAAGGTGTGTGCCACTACTGCCCGCTTCAGCCTGCTTTCTTATAGGACCCAAGACCTCCAGCCCAAGGATGGTCCCACTCACAATGTGCTGGGCCCTCCTCCATCAATTACTAATTAAGAAAATGCCCTCCAGACTTGCCTGCAACCCAACCTCAATAGAGGCATTTTCCCATGGAGGATCCCTCTCCATTGTCAAGTTGACAAAACCAGCCAACATAGAGAGCAAGCGCTTGTAGCCACTGAACCATCTCCCCACTCCCATTTTATTCACTGTTCTCTCCAGCTCACCCTAAGATTAAACACATCCCTACACACTTGAACTAGATCTGAGCTATGTTTCTTTCCCTTGTATTCCCAGTCACTTTATCACTCAGATGTAGCATGTTTCTTTAATTTACTGGATTATTAGCAACTATCAATCTTGTTTTAAGATTTTTGTTTGTGACCCAGAAACAAAATTTTCCTATTTGCAACAGCTACACTATCACATTGATGATTGCTGTTGTTTTATTTTTGGATGTTTTATTAAAATACATTGTTGATTACAAGTTTTGGTATGGCAATTTGACTTTTGTTATTATACTTGCAATGATCCCCTTCCTCTTCTCAACTACCTCCTCCACTTCTCCTTTGATGTCCTTTTAGCTGTTGTTTTGTTTTGCAACCTAATGGGTTTTAGGAGCTGGAATGAGGATTGTTGACCGGAGGATGGACAGCTTTTCAGTGGCTACCCCACTAAAGAATTGTCACTCCCACCGGGAAGTGGTGGCACACGCCCTTAATCCCAGCACTCGGGAGGCGGAGGCAGGCGGATCTCTGTGAGTTCGAGGCCAGCCTGGTCTACAGAGTGAGTTCCAGGACAGGCTCCAAAGCTACAGAGAAACCCTGTCTCAAAGAAAAAAAAAGTCACTTCCTCTCCTCTCAACTATTTAGCCACGTTTAAATCCTGAAGAACGGATGGGGCTCCATGAACACCTCCCTCTGCAATGGATTCAAGAAAGCAACAGCAAAGGCACACTTAGAAGTAAGCAATACACACCACTCCCTTTATATACACACCCTACCTCTCACATTCTGTCCCTCTTGGAGAGGGTGATAAAACTATCCCGTTTGTGGTTAATCATTCAAGAAGTACTTGTTCTCAGCACCACACCAATTGTAAGTGTGCTACAATTACCATTGCCCACCTCAAAGAGCAACTTTTCTGACCAAAGCAGACATAGCACTAATTTGTGGGCACAAACATAATGGTTTAGAAGGCAATTTGATGGGCTTCCCCTCTAGGGCCCATGACCTCCCCAGACATGGGCTTTTAACCAACTTACAGGATCAGACAGGAATCCCTCTTGAAGAGCAGGCCTCAAAGCTGATGATCAGGTTACCCCTTAGCACACTTGCCCCTACTGCACTAGTAGGCACATCTCTGGCTGGTCTGTTGTGTTTATGTGGGCCCCAGACCACACAGCGGCCTTAGCAGGCTGCACTGGGTTCCAGGAAAAGCTATAAGCTGACTCCACCCAGGGATGGCCAGCTTCTAAGGGGAAGTACCTGACATTCCAACAATTAGATGAGATTGCTGGCACGTGCCGCCTTTAATCCCAGGCCAACCAACCTCTGTGAGTTCAAGGCCAACCTGGTTTGCAGAGCTAGTTCCAGGACAGCTAGGACTGTTACACAGAGAAACCTTGTGTTAAAAAAAAAAAAAAAAAAAAAACACCAGCCGTCTTTGAGCGCAGGACTATTCTCCTTTTGCCAATACCCCTAGTCAGCCAATCAGGGTCCTGAACTGGGGAAATCCCTCACCTCAACCTCTACTGTGATAAAAACCCTGCCTGGAGTGGGCTTGGCACTCTGCTGCGTGGGACAGACAGAGAGTCCAAGCTTAAGCCTGAATAAAGGCCCTTTGCTTTTACATACAGGTCTCCTGATTGGTTTTTGGAAGTCTGTGATCTGGACATAACTGCTATTCTTTTTTAAAGATATAAGAGTGGCGCCGGGCGGTGGTGGCGCACGCCTTTAATCCCAGCACTAGGGAGGCAGAGGCAGGCGGATCTCTGTGAGTTCGAGACCAGCGTGGTCTACAGAGCTAGTTCCAGGACAGGCTCCAAAGCCACCGAGAAACCCTGTCTCAAAAAACAAAAAACAAACAAACAAAAAAAGATATAAGAGTGGGTGTCCCGAATGGGGCAGCAGTGGATGACCCAAAGAATAACTATAACATTCCTGCCCGTCTATCTACAGAAACCAGATAGATTCACTCCCTTACAGAAGGGCCCTGAGGATGTCTCCCCAGGTACCCTGCCTGTGATCTTTCCATATGTCTGCATGGACCGTCTACAGGCTCTAACAGATTCTGGGCCCCATTTACAGAAGGATATCCAAAACAGAAAGACACAAAACGAAACTTAAAGAGAACTAACTGCCTGCCAGATGAAGGCTCTACAGGACCCAGGTCCCAGTGGACTTGAGGGATCCTGGAGAGCCCCTTGTTGGTTTTTGGGGGATTCTGTGATCTGGGCATAACATTTGCACCCAGATTTCACAAGTGAGTAAGACTGTTGCTGACAATTCTCACCTGCATAGCACCTACTTGTACTACAAGGGTAAGCAAGCGTCCAGCTCAGTTCCAATCTGATTTCTGTATGTCTAGCAAACGGGACGTGTGTTGGCTCCAGAAACCTTCTAGCTCTGGTGAACAACCAACAGCAGTGTCAATAACCTGTGTTGTTGTGGAGACTTCCCTGATGAACAACTCAAGGGAGTCCACACCAGTGAAAGCATATATAGGTTTTTAAAAATTATTTCTAACTATATGTGTGTCTGTACAGCAGTCTGTCAAGGCCAGAGACATAAATAATATCTCTGAGAACTGGCGTTACAGGGGGTGGTGAACTATCAGATGTGGGCACCAGGAAATGAATCCAGGTCCTCTGCAAGAACGCTGTGTGCTTTTTGCCCCTGAGCATCTCCTGAACCCCACATACATTTTATAAATTACAGTGGACTCAGACTAGAATATAATGTCAACAATCAAACTTTAAAAGAAAATAAAGAGTCTAGAGAAATGATCCATTAGGTAAGAGCACTATCTCTTTCAGAGGACCCAGGTTCAATTCCCACCACCCTCATGGGAACTGTCTGTAACTTCAGTTCCAGGGAATCCAATATTTTCTTCTGGCCTCAGAGGATGTAGTACACACACAGTACAGGTACACAAACATATGCAGGCAAAACCCTTATACACAGAAACAAAAATAAATGTATCTTTGTATTAATAAAAATAGAGCTGGACATGAAACAGTGGTAGAAAGCTTACCCAACATGCTCAAAGCATTGTGCTAGATTCCAAGCAGCAGCATAATAATCTCTAGAGTCTAGCATTGGGGAGGCTGAAGCAGGAGAATCTCTGTGAGTTCCAAGCAAGCCAGAGGGACGTAGTGAGACACTCTCAAAAACCAAATCAAACCAAACAAAATTCTCTGTTGGACACACTTGTCTGCCCTTCCAGAGGGTGAATTTCCCCCTCAGTTTATGTTTTGGTATATAAGGCTGTTTAGAGAATAAACACAGAGGAATTTCCAGGATGTGAACTCAGGATTTCATGAGGGATCACGGAGACTCTCCCTCCTTAGAAAGCCATGTGAGTTGTGTCTTTAATCTGATGCCTCCCCTCTGGTCCAGAGAAATAATTTAGGGTCTGGGCTGGCACTGAACCCCAACAGGTCAAGACTTTGGGATCACCGCAGGTGGGCCACTATTGTCACCCATGCGGCTGCCTTTAGCCAGATGGCTGCTGTGACTATCTTGTAGCCAGTACCAGCATTTAATAGAATAAGCATATTTGCTAGGCCATTTTCCAACTTATTGCTATCATATTTTGTGCTATGCCCATACCAGTCCAGAACCTTGGTCTAATTATATAGAAAAAGGGGAGCTGTTGGGGGCTGTGGACCCCCAGACCCTGAATTTTCTGTAAACAACTTGCTTGCAGCTGCTCTGAGCACAAGATGGGAGAGTGGTTTCTGGTGGCTGCAGCTGAAAGATCCCAAGAACACATGTGGTTGCTGGGAATTGAACTCAGGACCTTTGGAAAAACAACCAGTGCTCTTAACCTCTGAGCCATCTCTCCAGCCCCTTATCTTTTATTATAACTAAGGAAAACTATAATTTTAACTACTCTTCAACTCCATCAAAGATTCCAGAAGGATATAATACTACCTAAGTAAACAGGAAGTACATTGTAAGCAAAGCCCAGAACTCCAGAATTGACAGAGACATTTTGCTGCCTGGACAGTCACCCAAAGTTCTTCTGTAACATTGCAGACATCCATCTTCAGCCTACAGGCCCATAGTATCAAGCAGACTTTTTCATGAAGCATGAAATTTCAAAGACAGTTCCACCTATACTGGCAGTTTGTCAGTCACTTTCTTCTGTGTCCTGCAGAATGTCTGTCAGACTCTTTCATGAAGCAGGAACCCTGAAAGACTGTCTCATTTTCTTTAGGCAATTTCAGCAGTCATTTTTCTGTGGGCCTTGCATGTCCAGTTTATACAACATACTATTAAGCAGTCCAGGCAAGAGCAGTTTCTTGCCCAAATGCCTAACAAACCTGATAAGGAACCTCTTTTTGATGCCCATCATTCTCTTGAAGTAGACTGGTGCAGCCAGGAGCAGATGTGTTTCATTGCTGAGAAAAGTCTTAAGTTCTTAGAACATTTAAGTGCCATATTCTTTAAGCCTTTAATGGTTTGAAGAATATCTATCCATCTGAAAAATATCTGTACATCTAGAAAACCTATCTAACATGACTAAAAGATTGACCATTTTATATGATTATTAACCTATATTTTTAATTATATATTACATTTTTAAATGATCTGCACAAGCACAATACTTTAATCAAGATCAGAAATACACATATAACAAAATTGACTTTCAATTTGTATCACTTAAACAAGATTCATATCAATGCAAAGTATTCATTTCTATAGCACCCATACAATGAATATGGTTAAAAGAGGATTGTTCAGGTTTGCTTATATGATTTGGTCCGGGAAGTTCTGTATAGTACCTTCCCACTAGAGAGACTGAGAGCCTGGCAGCTGCTCAGTCCACAAAACTGGATGCCTCAGCAGCCCGGTGTTGAAGGCCTGGAGGATTCCTAGAAAGTAGCTGATCTTCAGTCCATGTTGGCCGACTGAAGAAGCTGCATTCTGATGTTAGCAAAAAGTGCCAGTGGCATCTGCAAATTAGACAAACTGAAGAGCAGGACCAGAAGACAACTGGAAGCAAGCAAATAAAAGGCAAAGGCTTTCCCCCAAGGATCCCTTTTTATCTGGTTGCTACTGGAAACTGCTGACCATATTTAGAATGATCAACTTCATGTCACCTGATCAAGACAGTCCCTTATAGGTGCGCCTAATGGTTTGTCTCCTAATTGATTGGCAGACCCAGTTAGGTTGGATGACCAACATTAACCATCACAAATACTGATGCTTATGGAATATAAAATGGGTAAACATTCATCTGTAGAATACTACCTGTCAGTAATTATTGCTATATGAGCAACGTAGTTGAATCACATGAACGTGAGGTTCTCTTATAAGAGAAAGAAACTAGGGGAGAGAGTCTGTCTTGCAATATGTCATTTTTTTACAAGTGGAGATTGGCAAAGCTGATCTATGGTATTAGAAGTTAGGATGTGGCGGCGTTTAGAAGGGAGAGAAGAGAGTGTTTAGAAGGGAAAGCGAAGAACTGGGATATTAGCAATGCTTTCTTAAAAGTGTGCCTGCTTTGTGATTATTCATTGACCAATAATATCTGCTTTGTTTGTCTTACTATATATGATATACCACCCCACAGAAGTCTCCCAAAAGTAAATAACAAAAAAGAATAACAAAATGAGAACTGGGAAAGTATCGTGACAAGCCATGCGAAAGACGTGAAAAGGTTTCAGTGTCGTATGTGTTGAGTATGCCTTCAGTCCCACACTCCAGAGACTGAGGAAGAAAGAAGCAGTGAGAGGGAAAGAAAGGAAGACGGAAAAGGAAAGGATGGGAAAAAGAGAAATAAGAAAAAAATAACAATTATAAGTGGTTAGTAGTGTCGTGTGTCCTACTTTGCTTTCTGTTACTGTGGTAAACACCGCGACCAAAAAGGAATGCGGGAGAAAAGGATTCTTTTATATTCCAGTTCCAGGTCACAGTCCATCCCTGAGGCAGGGCAGGCACTCAAGCAGCAGAGGCAGGAGCCATGGAGGAAAACTGCTTACACAATGTTCTCTAGCCTCTGCTCACCTTCTGTGTATAGAGTCCAGGGCCCCTTGCTTACAGATGGAACCAGCCATGGTGAGCTGAGCTCACCTACAGCAATTAGCAATCAAGAAAATACTCCTCCCACAGGCAAGTCTAACCGAGGAAGTCCCCCAGTTGAGACCTGCTCAGGTAACTCTGGGCTGCTTGGAGTCAACAGAAGATAACCAGGTCACGTGTTCACTTTGTCCTGGAACCTATCTCCAGACCTACTTTCACCTTGAAAAACTCAAACTGTTTAGTAAACAAGCATCCACTTTTCCCACCGCAGGGCTGCTCAAGGCTGCAGTGCCTGCAGACGCAAGCAGATACCTGCGTTCTTTGGATGTCTTCTTCAGGGGCGTTTGACTTGCTCCCACCTTTCAGCCGTCGTGACTAGTGCTGCAGTGAGCACGTCCCTCGGGGCTGTGGCTTTCTGTTCTTGGCGAGCTTCTGGCTCGCATTATTATGGGCAGTGTGTCCTGTAGAAGTTGTCGTACCTCTTCCTTCCTATAGCGCTCACAGCCTGGGTTCCAGTCTCAGCACTCCCTCTCCCACACGGCTCTTTCTGGTGCTTTGGAAGAAGCCATCCTAACAGGCGAGATTTTTGAGGACGAAGGTGTTTTTTTTTAAGAACTTTGTTTGCGATGCTAAGAAAGTGAATACAAAAATCTCAGAAGAGATTCTTAGCAAAATTTAAAAACCGAAAAGTGGCTTAGGAGGCCAACAACCCAGTCCGACCAACAGCAGAAGAAGTGAAAGCGTTCGTTTGAAATGCAGCTTTAAAAATGTTCACCTGATCCGTGCAACTTCACTTCGGCTGCTGGGCCCTGAATTTGGTTTGGAAACAAGGTCTCACATTGTTCTGCAGGCTGGTCTCAGACTCACTGTCTTGAACTCATGATAATCCTCCTGTCTCAACAGGAGTGCTGGCATTATAGACATGAGCCACCATGCCCCACTGTGAACTGGAACTTTTTTTTTCTTGAGAGAGTCTCACTTATTCCTGCATTCCAGGCTAGCCTCTCACTCGTTTACTTGCGGCTGTGACCTTGAACTTCTGATCCTCCTGCCCCTCCCTACCTCGAGAATGTTGAAAATATAAATGTGTACCATCATGTCCAATTTTATATGCTACTGTGGATCAAACCCAAAGCCTCTTGCATGTTTGGCAAGCACTCTGCCAACTGTGCTGTATCACCAACCCTGGCAATTCTGTTTTGTTGAAAGGAGTAGCCATTCTGAATGGGTGAAATGAGTTTTTTTTTTTTTTTCCTGAGGCAGGGTTTTACCATGTAGCCCTGGCTGTCCTGGAACTCACTCTGTAAACCAGGCTAGCCTTAAACTCACAGAGATCCACCTGCCTCTGCCTCCTGAGCTCTGGGGTTAATGACGTGTGCCACCATTGCCTGGCATGAAATGGAATTTTTTTTTTTTTTTTGGTTTTTTTCGAGATAGGGTTTCTCTGTGGCTTTGGAGCCTGTCCTGGAACTAGCTCTGTAGACCAGGCTGGTCTCGGACTCACGGAGATCCGCTTGCCTCTGCCTCCCGAGTGCTGGGATTAAAGGCGTGCGCCACCACCGCCCGGCATGAAATGGAATTTTAATGTAGTTTGATTTGATTTGACTTTTCCTAATAGATAAAAATGTTGAGCACTTTTTCAAATATTATTCGTCATTTGAACTTTAATTTTTTTTAATTTTAAAGTTGTGTGTGTGTGTGTGTGTGCCCGCACACACGTGTGTTACACAAGATCAGGAGAAGGCATCCAACGCACTGGAGCCAGAGTTACAGCTGTCTGTAAGCCTCCCAGTGTGGGTGCTGTGTCTAAATTCAGATCCCTCAATGAGCAGGAGGTGCTCTTGTCTGCTGGCCTCATCTCCCCAGACCTATCACTTCTACCTCTTTGGAAAGAGTCCATTCAGATCCACTGATCTACTCGACTATTTATTTTTAGATAACTTTTAAAGTCCTTTATATATTTTGAAATTTTTTTCCAGAGAAATAACTCACAATAATTTCCCCCATTTTAGGATTTCTCTTTATCTCAATGTTTCCTTTTCTGTGGAGGAAGTTCTTAAATTTAGTTTTGCCTATAAATTCTTGCTTTTACTTCTTGAGCTATTGGAATTCTATTCTTGAGGTTGCTGCTTGGAGAGCTGGAGAGACGACTTAGCCGTTAAGAGCACTTGCTGCTCTTCCAGAGGTCCTGAGTTCGATTTCCAGCAACCATATGGTGCCTCATAACCATCTCAGAAGGATCTGATGCCATCTTCTGGAACACAGGCATACGAGCAGATAGAGCGCTCATATATAAAATAAATGACAACATTGGTTCTCTGGCTGGGAAAGGCTCTTCTGGCACTTCATCCTGCCTGCTGGCCACCTGAGGCGCACTGAGATCCTGAGACCTGATCCACATACGACAGGCTCACTTCTTCAACTGATGGATCTCTGGACCCCTCCATCTAACACCAGCCCTACTGGTGAGACGTTCTTCTCCACCTCTGGTCATTTTCCACGAGTGAGGATTCATCTCTTGAGTGTGGTCTCTCACCTTTTGACCTCGTTTAGCCCTGGTACCAGACAATCACGGCTCTCTTGGACTCCAGAGTCCTTGGCCCCTGCTCTGTGTTTGACAAATCACTGAGCAGCCTGTGCCTTCTCAAAATCGACCCTCTCTGAATTCCTGGGATGCTGGGAATTAAGACCTTGGGTCTCACATATCTGTCTGACTCGTGGAAACTTTGGTGTCATCTGTACCTCCAACCTTTGCACTTAACTGCCAGATATATGGGCTTCTAAACTCGCCCACCTTTGCAGTCAGATCTGGTCCAAAGATCCTTTAGATACTGCTTTTCTGATCTGCTGTCTTCCACCTGCAATAAATATGCTTTCTCTTTCACCAATGGCTTTGCCTTCCATTCAATACTGGTAACTGGGTCTCTGGTAGGGTTACCCACCTCTGGCCATTCTGCTGGAGGTGAGGCTTTCTTTTCTCCAGCACAATCCTTCCCTTGCCTTCTGGCTTTTCTTGAAGTCCTGGTCCCAGGTGACTGTGTCTCTCTCAGGTTCAGAGCCCTTGGCCCCTGCTATTGTATGACGACATACTGAGCAGCTTGTACCCACTCAGTCTTATCCTCCCTGGGTCCCTGGGATGCCTGTGTGTTCAGACCTAAGGATCTTCTTTCTCTACCTCACTCGTTGTTCTTACTCAGTCTTCCTCTATCTCATCCTTGGGACCCCTGTCATACACCTCCTCACTTCCAGCAGGCTGTCTTTTGGAGACCCACTGACCACTCCTTTCAAATAAAATCTCTCCTCAGTATTCCTTGGACCAGGCAGTCGGGGAACCAAGAAAGAATTCTTCTCTTTTAGGACTACTGAGAACTCAAGAACAATGGCAATGGGTTTTGGATCCTACTGCACGTACTGGCTTTGTGAGAGCCTAGGCAGTTTGGATGCTCACCTTACTAGACCTGGATGGAAGAGGGTGATCCTTGGACTTCCCACAGGGCAGGGAACCCTGATTGCTCTTCGGGCTGACGAGGGAGGGGGACTTGATTGGGGGAGGGGGAAGCGGGCAAGAGACAGAAATCTTTAATAAACAAATAAAAAAAATTTTTTTTAAAAAAAGAATTCTTCTCTTTTTCATTGCTCCAAAACCTGCTTGTGTTAGCCTGTTCTCCCTCTCTAAATGTCCTATCTGTTTGCTGTAATGTGCAGGTCAGATGGAGAAGTCAGCTTCGTCTTGCTCAGCACACACTGGTTTTCCCTTTTAATTCACTGAACTCCTGTTTAATTCTGAGTGTATGTTTCTTGTGAGCTCCAGGAAGTCCACTTGGATCCATTCCGAACTGCATCTTGCCAGGTCCAAGAGGCACCAGATGACCCTACAGAGCCTGGACAGCGAAGTGAAATAGCCAGCTATTTCTGGACTTGGCTAACACCCCAGCTTTCTCAGGTCTCCCAAAGATGGTCGTCGCCCCCCAGGTCAGCATGAAGCAGTCTCAAGAACACACATCCTCATCCCCGCCTCACCTGCGGTCCCTTTCTAACTCCTCACACTTTTATAATAAACTAAATGGAGGAATGTTACTTTTCAGGCATCTGTATGGCCTGCCCTTGGGGTCCTGACAGGATCCATCCTCAGCTGCAGCCACTAAGAGCACCTTCTGTGCACATTTGCTACATGCCCTTTCAAAAGGTGGGCTGCCGGGTGGTGGTGGCGCACGCCTTTAATCCCAGCACTTAGGAGGAAGAGGCAGGTGGATCTCTGTGAGTTTGAGGCCAGCCTGGTCTACAAGAGCTAGTTCCGGGACAGGCTCTAAAGCTACAGAGAAACCCTGTCTCGAGAAGACAAAAACAAAACAAAACAAAAAGGTGGACCTTGCCCACCTCCCATCTCCTCTCTCCCTGCTTCTTTGCTTGTCTCTGCCTCTTTCCCTCTCTCTTCTCTTCTGCCACTCCTGTCTTCAAAGACCGGTCTTCCCTTCCCCTCTTTTCCCACTCCCTTTCCCCCAATAAAAACCCCTCCATGTGAGCTCTGTCAAATGCCTTCTGTCCCTCTCACACCACTTTTTAAATGGCAACACCTAGAGCTTTAATGAGTTTCCTGTTTTGTTCTAGTACTTTCAAATTTTAAGATTTTTAATGTCAGCTGGGCGATGGTGGCGCACGCCTTTAATCCCAGCACTTGGGAGGCAGAGGCAGGCGGATCTCTGTGAGTTCAAGACCAGCCTGGTCTACAGAGCTAGTTTCCAGGACAGGCTCCAAAACCACAGAGAAACCCTGTCTCGAAAAACCAAAAAAAAAAAAAAAGTGTAGTAATAAGAGCGGCGGGGCTGCAACCCCAGCACCCCGGCCGCCTGGCTAGCTTATGCCCCGAAATAACAACACACAAACTGTATTCATTTAAACACTGCTTGACCCTTTAGCTCTAGCCCTTACTGGCTAATTCTGATATCCAGATTAACCCATCTCTAATAATCTGTGAGCATCGGTTTTACCAGGAAGATTCTAGCCTACGTCCATCCTGGGTCGGCGCTTCATCGCGTGTGTCTCTGCCCAGGAGAGTGGAGCATGGCGTCTGTGTCTGAGGCGTCTTACCTCACTTCCTCTTCCTCCCAGCATTCTGTTCTGTTTAATCCACCCACCTATGTTCTAAGCTATGAGCCCAAGCAGTTTATTACTTAACCAATGAAATCAACAGATTGATATATGAAACTCCCACATCAAAAAAGATTTATTTATTTTTATATACACTGTCCTGCCTGCATGTGTCCCTACAGGCAAGAACAGGGCACCAGATCTTATTACAGGTAGTTGTGAACACCACATTGCTATAAATGGAACTCAAGACCTCTGCAAGAACAGTCTTCACCGCTGAGCCATGTCTCCAGTCCTTTTGTCAGGGTTTCTGTCCTGCCAGGTTCCCACAATCATGAAGTCCCAAAGAAATCACACAGAGGCCTACATTAGTTATAAACTGATTGGCCCATTAGCTCGGACTTCTTATTAACTCTTATAACTTATATTAGCCCATTATTCTTATCTATGTTAGCCACGTGGCTTGGTACCTTATTCGGCGAGGCAGTCACATCTTTCTTCTCCTATGGCTAGGACAGGACTTCAGAATAGGATTTTCTTTTTATCAGAATTCTCCTGTTCTCATTGACCCACCTCTACTTCCTGTCTGGTTGTCCCACCTATACTTCCTGCCTGGCTACTGGCCAATCAGCGTTTATTTAAAATATAATTGACAGAATACAGACCATTGTCTCACACCACAGCCCTACTTTACTTTTTTGAAAATCAGCTTGATTACATCTTCAAGATCCCGGTCATGTATTAATGATTGTGTCCTTATGTTCACTGAGCCTTTTATATAAGTGTCTCCCTGTCTTAGCCACTTGTGTGCTGTAACAGAAAAGAGAGCAGAATGACTTACTGTGACTCAGAAGTGTTGATCAAGAGGGCACGGAGAAATAGCGTGTTCACACCATTGTAGACAAGAAACAAAGGAGACAAAACGTGAGTCTTAAAGTGCTATATTTATCTGATCAAGAAAGATACTCAGGGATTAAAGGGTTTGTTGTGGAAGTCAGAGGACCTGAGTTCGGATCCCCAGGGCCCATGTAGACGCTGGGTGGGCATGGATGCCAGCCTGAAATTTCAGCCTCAGAGAATTGGCTAGTGAGACAGTACCCCCGAGATCTGGGTCTGACTGAGAGATCCTGCCTCAGTGAATAAGGTAAGGATAAATGAGCAAATTCCCACCAACCTCAGTTCTCCACACGCATACCACACATACCTTAAAAAAAGTAATTAATTTTCTCTTTTCTCATTGTTATGAACAAATACCTGACCAGCAGCAACTTAGGGCCGAAAGGGAACTGTGGGCTACAGTTTAAGAAGGGCTGTGCCAAGGCAGGGAAATGACAAGAGGAACATGGGGCAGCTGGTCACATTTATCAGTAGTCAGGAAGCAGAGGGCAGGAAGTGCAACCAGACTATAAAACCTCAGTCTCCAGAAAGGCTGCACCTCAAGGAACCATAACATTCCAAAATAGCGCTACCAGCTGGACCCAAAGTGTTGAGGTGCATGAGCCTAGTGAAATTACCTGGCGTGGGTGAGAAGGAAACATGGAACTCGCAACAAACCCGCTCAGGAGTTTATTAAGGGGGGTTGTGCAGGCCTGGTGAGGTCGGTGTGCAGAGAGAGAGAGAGAAAGCTGAAGATGGCACATCCAGCTTTTAAGGGCTGCCTAGTGCATGTGCTCAGGGGGATAGTGTGGTTCTGACGGAGCTCATGCGTGTGTGCAAGGGCTCATGCAGCTGTGTCATACATAGGTGATGCAACCATGCTGCATGTGGTTCACGCCTGAGGGCTTGTCCGCACATGCGTGGCCCTGGAACCCAGAAGTGCCAGCCATATTGTGGCTGAATCATAACATTCCACCCTTTTGCTTATTATAAAAATTTGGGGAGTTTGAGGTCTTTAATAGGTGGGAATGTGGCAAAAATTTGGGGAGTTTGGGGTCTTTAATGGGTGAGAATGGGGTGTTCTAAGGTCTCTTGTGACTGCTTTTTGCTGATTTTGTGGGTGTCAGAGAGTTGAGATGCTTGACCACATCCTGGGGTGGCTGATCACTTTTGTGTTTTTTTTCCAGGCTCTGTGGAACTGGCTGGTTGACAGCTTGGACCTCGCAAGATGCTGGAAAGGCAGAAAATTATGTCTGGAAAAAATTTTAGATCCTGGTGATAAAGGGAGGAGAGTACCAAGATGGAAGATAGAGGATTTTTTTGGGGGGGGGGGTGGAGGCGGAAATTTCCCAGGGGTTCCCAAGACCAGGAATGATAAGGGAAGTATTAAATGATACTTATTCTGGGCGAATCTGGTCCATTTAGATAGGTCCAATTGGCTCCCTAGACCTTAAGAAAAAAATGTTTGAAAAGAAATAAACTTTAGATATATTAAGAGCTTATGATTACAATGGTATGGTGTTGAAATAGAAGACAGTGGGGGCCGGGCGGTGGTGGCGCATGCCTTTAATCCCAGCACTCGGGAGGCAGAGGCAGGTGGATCTCTGTGAGTTCGAGGCCAGCCTGGTCTACAAAGGGAGTTCCAGGACAGGCTCCAAAGCTTCAGAGAAACCCTGTCTTGAAAAACCAAAAAAAAAAAAAAAAAAAAAGAAGAAGACAGTGGGTAGGAGGAAGGAAAAGAAGGGGGAATTACTAGAAAGGGAGAAAGGGGTACTAGACCCCTCAGTGTTTTGCCTGAAGCAAATCTTAAGGCACTTGTTCTCTTTAGCATCATGATTTTACCTTAACACCCAGGATACACTGCTGCAGTCAGTGATAAACCTGTTATGTTAAGGTCTGCTTTGTGAGTTTTTGGAGTCTGGGGCTGTAAATGTCCCCGAACTTGTTATTGTTTCTTACTACCTGGGCTTTTGGCAATCCTTGTACCTCTGGCTCTATGTTTAATGATGGTCCCTGTAATGACAGCTGAGTGGTTAACTGGAAATTTAAGTATGACATTGGAGATATAGAGAGGTTGGTAAAGTAGATAGGAGAAAGAGGAAGAGTATATGGAATTTTTGACACAGGAGAGTTGAGTATGATGATGAAACTTTTATTTTTCTGGAACTGGAGAAAAAGTGGCTGATCCTGGTATCCTCTGGAACTTATGACAGCAGGGCCCTGTTTGAGTTACCGTATACAAGGGGGTATCTTGAACTGGAAGAGTAAAAGGTTTAAGGTGAAACAGGTGGATCCAATGAGGGAGTCCCTCGAGCTTGGCAGCTGTGGGAGTTACAAGAATTACTTTAAAGGGGCCCTGCCATTTAGGGGAAAGGGGTGAGGAACGTTGGTCTGGGGGAGGGAATAGTACCTGATCTCCTATTTTAATCAGCTGTGGGCATGAGTTGGCACGTGATTGAGGTAATGAGTAGTTAGTAAAATCCCATAAAGGGGAGCGAAGATGGGATAACAGTGGAGTAAGCAGGTGATCAGGAAGGGGAGAGGTTTTAGGTGAGAGGCCTGGAGTTAAAACCAGCTGCCTATACAGTTCAAAGGGTGAGATGGAAAGGGAGCTTTTGGGGAGAGCCCTAAGCCTAAGAAGGGTCAGAGGCAAAAGTTTTACCCAGTCGAGGTGAAGCTCCTGTGACATCTTAACAAGAACATTTTTTAAGGAACGGTTAGTTTATTCTACCTTCCCTGAAAACTGAGGATGGTTTGGGATATGAAAATGCCAAGGGTTGTTAAGAGCCTTATATAAAGTTTGAGAGATCTGGGAGGTAAACTCTAGGCCATTATCAGACTGAAGAGAGGTTGGGATTCCAAACCTGGGGATAATTTCTTGGAAACTGTCTGGGCCCTCTTGTTAGTGGTGGGAAATGCTTTAATCCACCTAGACATAATGTCCACCAAAACCAGAAGATATTTAACTCATCTAACTTGGGCATATGAGTAAAATCAAGCTGCCAGTCAGTTCCTGGAAGGGAGCCCCTGGCCTGGTGGGTGGGAAAATGGAAACTACGATATTTGGTCTTGGGATCTGACTTTTGACAGACTTTACAAGAGGGAGTGATAGCTTTTAAAAACTCTAAGTCCTTGGGGTGGGGGGGTTGGAGGTGAGCCTTGACAAAATGAAGCAGAGCTTTGCTATTAGGCTGAAAGAGCTGATGTAGGTAGGACAGAATTTGTTGGGTGTCAGGGGCTGTCTGTGAGAATGCTTGAACTATACTGTCTGAACCCCCTGAGGTGACTGAGGTAGGTTTGGGCTCTGGAATGCTGCTGTTCTAGCTGCTTGGTCAGCCTGGTTATTTTCCTTGGAAATAATGGAACTGATGAGACCGACAGTGAATAATTCCTATAGCTTTGAGGAGATAGGAGGCTTTTAGCACGTTCATAATGTAATCTAAGTTATTTATGGATCCTCCTTTTGTTGTAAGAAGCCCATGCTCCTAGCCGGGCGATGGTGGCACACGCCTTTAATCCCAGCACTCGGGAGGCAGAGGCAGGCGGATCTCTGTGAGTTCAAGACCAGCCTGGTCTACAGAGCTAGTTCCAGGACAGGCTCCAAAGCCACAGAGAAACCCTGTCTCGAAAAAAAAAAAAAGAAAAAAAAAAGAAGCCCATGCTCCTTCCAGATAGCTGTGTGGGACAGGAGGATATGAAGGGCATATTTGGAGTCTGTGTAAACATTTAAAAAGTATCCCTTTGCTAACTGGAAGGCACAGTTAAGGGTTATAAATTCAGCCTGCCGATCAGTGGAATGGGCGGGGAGTGCCTGTGCCTCCACCACCCCAGTATTTGACACTATGGCATGGTCTGCTCTACAGATCCCTTCACATAAAAAGGAACTGCCGTCTGTGTACCAGGTATAAGTGGCCTGGGACAGTTTGCCCTCCTGTATATGTGAGGGGTGGGGCAGTAGATCCTCTAAGGTTTCCATGCAGGAATGAGATGGAGAATAATTAATGTTAAGGTTGAGGTAGGAAATTTGAGATATTTAGGGGTGGGCAGGATTGGAAAGTGAGTGTGGCATCTTCTACTAGTGCCACCTGGAGCAAAAGAATTTGTAAGCCTTTGTAAGTTAAGAGATGGGACAGATTGTGGTGGGAGAAGACAGTGGTGGGTGACCCAAAGGTTAGTTTCTTTGACTTAAGAATAAGAAGCTCAGCAGCTGCTAAAGTGCATATGAATGGTGAGGTCCAGCTTCTTTGACAGGTATGCTACAGGTGCAAAAGACCCAAGGGCATATCCCTCCCTCTCTGTTACATAGAGACAGAAAGGAAAAGTTAAATCTGGGAGATGAAGAGCTGGAACCTGGATAAGAGCTTGGCAGAGTCTCTGGAAGGGTTTAGTAATGGGATGGAGAAGGGGCTCATGGAGAGAGCCGAGAGCTGCCCCATATAAGGGGTGGGTGAGGAGAGAAAAAGTGGGGATCCAGGAACACAAGAAGCCAGCTATTCCTAGGAATGCTAAAACCTCTTCTTTTGTAGAAGGAACTGCAAGGTACTGAATTAGCTTTTTCCTGTCTAGAGTAATAGCTTTTAGGGTTGGGGTAATAGTTAATCCCAAGTAAATAACCTGAGAGGTAGACAGTTGGATATTAGAAGGTGAAACTCTATGGCCCTTTTTGGCAGGAAATTTAAAAGAGTAGAGGTATCAGTTTTGCTGATCTTTAA
Organism: Microtus oregoni; assembly: GCF_018167655.1. NCBI lineage: Eukaryota > Metazoa > Chordata > Mammalia > Rodentia > Cricetidae > Microtus > Microtus oregoni. Next base: position 9,481,563 of record NW_024543088.1, on the reverse strand, counting down.
GGATGGACTGCAAAGTAAAATGTCATCCACATACTATATGAGTTTAGACTTAGGGAGAGACAGTGAGAGTAGATCAGAAGCTATAAAGCCTGACCAAATAGGTGAGCCTGTCCCTGAATCCCTGGGGAAGGACAGTCCAGGTGAGCTGTGTGGAGAGGTGAGTGTCAGGGTCAGTCCAGGTGAAGGCAAAGATATTTTGAGATTGAGAGCTGAGAGGAACATAGAAGAAAGCATCCTTAAGATCTAGAACTGAGAAGTAGGAAGTTCCTGGGGGGATAGTGGAAAGAAGTGTGTAAGGATTAGGCACTACAGGATGAAGAGGGACCACTGCAGAGTTAATGAGCTGGAGGTCTTGAACCAGGCGATAGGTTCCATTAGGTTTTTTAACAGCAAGTATAGGGGTGTTAAAGGGAGAAGAGGTGGGGCAAAGTAGCTTTTTTATTAGACGGTCAGAAATAATAGGCTTAAGTCCCCTAAGGCTCTGGAGAGAGAAGGGGTACTGAGCTTGGGTAATGTACTTAGTAGGATCTTGTAATTGGATAATGACGGGGGAATGGTGTTTAGCAACAGAGGGGTTTTGGGTGCCCCAGACTTGGGTCCACCTGAGAGGCCATAAGAGGAAAAGACACAATGGAGCTGGGAGGTTGGGAGGCTGGAAGGAGGAGGAGGGGAGCTGTTGGAAAGTCCAGGGTAAGGTAAATGGAAGGAACAAACGAAACAGAAGCTCCTACTTTTGCTAAAAAATCTCTTCCCATAAGAGGTACTGGGCAGGCTGGCATGACTAAAAATGAATGATAAATACCCATAAAAACACAGTTAAGTGGTGGAGTCTGCTGAGGTAGATAAGGCTGTCCCCCTACCCTGACAATAGGGAAAATAGAAGGAGAAGGAGCCCCCAGAATTCTTCAGTACTGAGTATGTGGTTCCAGTGTCCAAGAGAAAGGAGATGGGCCATTCTGATACTGTGATATTTATCCGTGGCTCCCTGTTACAGATGATGGTTGTGGTTGGGTCAAAGGAGCCTGGGCAGCCTCACTCATCCATGGCCATATCTAGAAGGCCAAATTGGGAATTTTTGGGGTTGATGTCTCCATGCCACGACGTGTACGAGGACAATTGACTGTCAAATGTCCTTCCCTACAGCATTTAGGACAAGGTCTTGCAGGACCAAGATGAGAATTAGGGCATGCTTGGGTCCAGTGACCGGTTCTACTGTATTTGAAACACGAGCCTGGTGGTTCTCGAGCCCCAGGGGGACAAGGGAACAGCATGGACAACATGGATCAGGCAGTCTGTTGCCTTGGCCAGTCAGAGGGCCATGGCCAGCATGTGACAGTGATGATTGCGGGCTTTGTCATTCCTTGCATGGTACACCTTAAAAGTCAACTCTAAGACTTTGGCCTGTGGGGACAAGGGACCTTTCTCCAAATGTCTAAGTTTAGCCTTAATGTCAGGGTAGCACTGAGAAAAAAAAAATGAGTGAGCCTTCTGTGGTTTCTAGATCTAAGTTAATATATTGTAACAGGGCTTTAGTGAGGCGTTCCAAAAATACAGAAGGATTTTCCTTCGTATCTTGAATGACCTCTGAGAGCTTATTATAGTTTACTGCCTTGAGGGCAGCCTTACAGAGACCTGCCAGAAAGCAAATAAAAAACCGGTCCCTAGCTAAAATTCTACCTGGAGTGTTATAATCCCAGCGTGGTTCCTGCTTGGGGACCGCCTCTGCCCCTGGGGTGTGTGTTTCATGTGTTTGGTGAACCTTGTCTGCATGTAGTCTGGCCTGCTCCCAAACTCGCCTGCGCTCTTCAGGAAGTAGGTTATTAGATAGGATCATATAGATATCATGAAAGGTGAGATTATAAGAAGGAGCAAGAGTAGCTGCCCGCTGAGGTCAAGAAGGCGGGGGTTCGTTAGCTGGGTCAGAGCAGAAGTGGAGTGTTCTTCCGGCTCAGATGGCATAGCCAGGAACACATGAGCAGGCAAAAAACTTGCAAGGGGGCTGGAGAGATGGCTCAGAGGTTAAGAGCATTGCCTGCTCTTCCAAAGGTCCTGAGTTCAATTCCCAGCAACCACATGGTGGCTCACAACCATCTGTAATGGGGTCTGGTGCCCTCTTCTGGCCTGCAGGCATACACACAGAATATTGTATACATAATAAATAATAAATAAATATTAAAAAAAATAAACTGCTTGAGTTTGTACAATTTAAAAAAAACTTGCAAGGACAGAGGGCTTAGGCTTAGAGCTTAGATAGTAAAAGGCTTGGATATAAGGAAACTCCTTCCATTTGCCTGTGCACTGACAGTGGTTAGAAAGCTCCCATAAATATCAGGATTAAAGGTGCCACTAGGCAACCACTTTAAATTGTTATCTAAATTGTAATGAGGCCTTTTTTTTTTTATTTTTAACGAAGATGGACATTTGTGGGAATCTGTTGGTAGGGCATTAAGGCCTGGGATTTCAGGGCCTCTAAAAGGCATCTCAGGGGGGAGGCTGGATTGATGGTCTTGGATGGCTTGTTATCCATAACTGAAACCATGAAAACAGTGACATCCACTGATGAATGGTCCAAAAGAAAAGAAAAAGAAAAATCTGAGGCGGGGAGGTAACCCTGGGTTGTCCAATCACATTTTTAGCTATGGGAAGCAATCCAGAGATGAAAGTCAGCATTTTAGGGCTTTACTGTAGCCATGAAGGCTGTGGTTGGAGGCTGTCCTCCCATTTCTAGGAATACCAGAAGATTTCCGGGAGCTCAATGGTGAATTCCTCTGGTTGGGAGAAATGGTTAACTGACCAGAATGGGGAAATTCACCAATTGAAGCCAGTGGTGTGCAAAGAGGTTATGCTCAGGCATATGGAACACGTGATTGTTGTGGAAAAAAAAAATACCCAGTTCTGGATCCTGACCTCGGGAAAGGGGCAGGAGAGCCTCCTGAGTCTCACAGAACCAATGCAATTACCTGGCGCAAGTGAGAAGGAAACATGGAACACGCAACAAACCTGTTAGGAGTTTATTAAAGGGAGATGTCTAGGCTTGGTGAGGTCAGTTTGCAGAGAGAGGGAGAGAGAGAGAGAGAGAGAGAGAGAGAGAGAGAGAGCGAGCTGAAGATGGCACGTCCAGCTTTTAAGGGCTGCCTAGGGCATGTGCACAGGGGGATGACGTGGTTACGTCATATGCAGACAGACTCACACAGCTGCATCATACATAGGTGATGCAACCATGCCGCCTGTGGTTCACGCCTGAGGGCTTGTCTTCACACGCGTGGCCCTGGAACCCGAAGTGTCAGCCATATTGTGGCTGAATCATCATGACACCTAGTGGGGATGGGGAAGGTTGGAGGAGTTGGCAGTGGGGAACATTTAACAGTCAAACCACTGGAAGCATTTATTTCATTTTGAGCTGGCTTTTTTAAATGAGAAAGGGATCTAGTGTCCTTATCTAATTGGACATGCAGTTTCCTCACCGCCATTTGTTGAAGTTTGCTTCTTATAAATTGTTTTTATTGAGCTATATCTTTTTCTCCACTCCCCTCTCTTCTCTCCTTCCCTTCTACCCTCTCCCATGGTCCCCATGCTCCCAATTTATTCCAGAGATCTTGTCTTTTTCTATGGCCCAAGTAGTTTTGATCCATGTATGTCTTTCTTAGGGTCCTCTTTGTGGTCTAGATCCTCTGGCATTGTAGTTTGGAGGTTGTTTTTGCTTTGTTTTATATCTAAAAGCCACTTATGAGTGAGTACATATGATATTTCTCATTCTGGGTCTGGGTTACCCGGGATCTAGGTTTTCTAGGTCTATCCATTTGCCCACAAATTTCAAGAAATTATTTTTTTCTGCTGTGAACTCCATTATGTATTATGCCCAGATCCACGAAGTCCCCAAAAAACAACAAGAAGACTAAGTCCATTAAGTAAAAGCAAAGACCCTTGATTCTATACAGGTTTATAAACTCGGTCTCTCCGTGGGTCCAACGTATTAGAATAATCGGAGAGACCCGAGATCAGTTAGAGTTGGGTTTCTATAGTACTAAAGGTGGAGGTGAGGAATATCAGGGTTTAGGACCCCTGATTGGCTGACATTTGTCTAGGAGTGTCCTGGTGAATGTGTGCTGGCAGGTTATACTATCTACAATGGTTGGAAAGTTAGGAATTTCCTTTGGATGGTCTGTTCTTGGGTGATGCCTGGGTAATCTCAGTTTGTGGTCCTTCCTGCAACCAGGTATTGCCTCAGGGTAAACTACTGAGACTCAGGCCTCTATTAGGCTTCTCATGACTGGGTCCTACACTGGCAGGTGATAATGGTTGGAAGTCAAGAACTTCCTTTGGGTGGTCTCTTCCTATTAAGATTATCATGAAAAAAGAAATAAAAATAAAAAAAATTATCTTCATGGCTGAGTCCTACATATGAAAATGTACCACATTTTTTTATCCATCCTTTAGTTGAGGGGTGTTTAGGTTGTTTCCAGGTTCTGGCAATGACAAACAAAGCTGCTTGTCCTGTGGCACAATTGAGCATCCTTTGGGTATATACCCAAAGGTGGTATTGCTGGGTCTGGAGGAAGGTTGTTTCCTAATTTTCTGAGAAATTGCCACACATTGACATCCAAAGGGGTTGTACCAGCTTGCATTCCCACCAGCAATACAGAAGTGTTCTCTTTTCCCCACAACCTCTCCAGCTTAAGTTGTCATCAGTGTGTTTGATCTTGGCCATTCTTACAGGTGTAAGATGGAATTTCAGAGTTGTTTTGATTTGCATTTCTCTGATGGATAAGGATATTGAACATTTTTTTAAGTGTCATTCAGCCATTTTAGATTCCTCTGTTGAGAGTTCTCTGTTTAGGTCTGTACCCCATTTTTTTTTTATTGGATTATTTGTTCTTTTGATGACCAATTTCTTGAGTTCTTTGTATATTTTGGTGATTAGCCCTCTGTCCGATGTGGGGGTGGTGAAGTTCTTTTCCCATTCTCTAGGCTGCCGTTTTGTCTTGTTAACCCACTGTTTCTCTGGATTTCCTCCATGTCTGTTGTTATGTCCCCCTTTTCATTTCTGATTTTGCTAATTTGGTCACTGGTTCAGGCCTGCTCCAGTGGACGTCACTGGCTTGGACCTGCTACCTCAGAGGTCGCTGATTTATGCCCGGTCCACAGAGGTCTGTGGCTTGGGCTTGTTCCCTTAGTGGTGGCTCCCTTGTACCTGTTCCTGTGGAAGTTGTTGCCTCACACCTGCTCCAGTGGAGGTCACAGGCTCAAGCCTCCTCCTGTGGAGGTCACTGGCTTGGGCCTGTTCTGGCTGAGGTAGTTGGCTCAGGCCTGTTCCCACAGATGTCCCTGGCTTGGGCCTGCTCCCTTGGAGGCCCTTGACTTGTGCCAGGTCCTGCAGAGGTCTCTGGCTCAGACTGCTCCTTTGGCAGTTGCTCCCTTGTACCTGCTCCTGTGGAGGTCTCTGCTCCAGTGGAAGTCTGAAGTTTTCTTTTATCCAGAATCTGCTTTCATCACTTTTGTCAAGTATCAGATAGCTGGGGCTACATTTTTCTGTTTGGGGACCATTCTATTGCAATCATACATGTTTGTTCTATGCATAAGCCAGGCTGTTTTTTGTTTGTTTGTTTGTTTGTTTTTTCAAGACAGGATTTCTCTGTGTAACAGCCCTGGATGTCCTGGAACTTGCTTTGAAGACCAGGCTGGCCTTGAATTTACAAGGATCCACCTGCTTTTGCCCCCCTAGTACTGGGATTATAGGTGTATGCTGACAGGCTGGTTTTGTTAATGTGGTTCTGTAGTGTATATGAAATTAGGTATTTGATGCCTTTAGCATTGTTTTTCCTGCTACTTTGGCTATTTGGAGTCCTCTGTGCTTCCATATAAAATTTTTTAAAAGATTTATTTATTATGTGTATAATGTTTTGCCTACATGTGTCCCTGCAGGCCAGAAGTAGACCTTATTACAGGTCATGAGTCACCATGTGGTTGCTGGAAATTGAGCTCAGGACCTCTGGAAGAACAACCAGTGCTCTTAACCACTGAGCTATCTCTCCAGTTCCACTTCATATAAATTTTAGGATTTTTTTTTTATGAATAATGTCATTGATATTGAAGAAGGACGCTTAAAAGAAATTCTACACTGGGTGGTGGTGGCACATGCCTTTAATCCCAGGAGGTAGAGGCAGTTGGATCTCTGTGAATTCGAGACCAGCCTGGTCTACAAGAGCTAGTTCCGGGACTGGCTCCAAAGCTGCAGAGAAACCCTGTCTCGAAAAAACAAAAAAACAAAAAACAACAACAACAAAAAAATTCTACAATAGCTCAGAATTGAGAAATAGATGGTTATTTATTTAGGGGTAGACTCACAAATCAGAATTTTCTGCTGAAACGGAGATCAGAAACCAAATCCTGCAGCCAGAAAAGAGGCCGGACACATACTCTACATCAGCATAGTTTAAGAGGCCATGCCCCAGTGGGCAGGTAACTTGGCTGTAGGACTTCCTACAGCATTGGTACTTTGATGGCAATGCCATTTATTCTGTATATTGCAAATATGGCCACTTTATAAATATAGTCATTTGTCCAATCCATGAACAAAATAGGTGTCTTTTGTTTTGTTTTTGTTGTTGTGATGTGTCCCCTCTGTGTGCTGTGATTACCATTAATGAATAAAGAAACTGCCTTGGCCTGTTGAATGGGAAGAACTTAGGTAGGTGGGGAGGAGTGGACTGAAGGCTGGGAGAAAGAAGGGCAGAGTGAGAGAGACACCATGGAGCCACTAGAGATAGCCGTGCTAAAACTTTGCTGGTAAACTACGACCTCATGATAATATACAGATTAATGGCGATGGGTTAAATTAAGATGTAAGAGTTAGCCAATAAGAATCTAGAGCTAATGGGCCAAGCAGTGATACAGTTTCTGTGTGATTATTTTGGTTCTGGGCGGGAGGGAACTAAGGAGTGGCCCCCTGCAACATTGTTGTTGTTTTTTTGGAGACAGAGTTTCTCTGTGTAGCCTTTGCTGTCCTGGAACTCACTCTGTAGACCAGGCTGGCCTCTAATTCATAAATAACCACTTGCCTCTGCTGGGATTAAAGGAGTGCACCACCACTGCCCAGCGGTGTTTCCATCTTCTAATGTCATCTTTCTTTTCTTTTTTTTATGGTTAACTTCTACCTCTTTGGTTAGGTTTTCTGTTTTGCTAGGGCTTGAACCCAGAGCTTTGTGCATGTTGGATGTTGGGTGAGTGGTTTACCACTGAGCTATTCATGCAGGTTTAGTTTTTTTCTACTATTGTGAATGGGGTTGCTTTCCTGATCTGTTTTCTCCGCGAACTCACTACTGTGTGAAAAGATGTGTTAAGGTCCAGTCCTTAACAGAGTAATAGCGAATTTTAGATTAGAGTTTGGAAACATTCTTTCACTTTCTATTTTACAGAAGAGTTTGAAGAGTATCCATTCTAGTTTTTCTTCAAAGGTCTGACAAGGTTTGGTGGTGGATCTTTCCAGTCCTGGACTTCGTAATGTGATTCTCTCAATGATTACTATTGTTTACGTTTCTTTAAGTCATCATGTTTCAATTTCAGTATGCCATATGCACATACGTGTGTGTGGAGAGAGGGAGAGGGAGAGAGAGGGAGGGAGGGAGGGAGGGAGAGAGAGAGAGAGAGAGAGAGAGGAGAAATGCCCATTTTCTAATGAACTGGTTCATGGTTTTCAAGCTAGTCCCTGATAATCCTGTGGGCTTTGCTGCCATCTGCTGCAATACCACCTTCATCTCTCAGACATACTCACTTGAGTTATAGTAACTATATCTACAGGTTCTTTTCTAGTTGTGTCTGCTTGGGATTAAAAATGCCTCCTCTACCTGGATTTACATATCTTTCCCACAGTTTGGAGAATTTGCTATTGGTTTTTTTTTAAATTTTTTTATGATTTATTTATCTTTATTTTATGTGCATTGGTGTGAGGGTGTCAGATCACTTGGAACTGGATTTTCAGACAGTTGTGAGCTGCCATGTGGGTGCTGGGAATTGAACCCCGGGTCCTCTGGGAGAGCAGTCAGTGCTCTTAACTGCTGAGCCATTTCTCCAGCCCCGAGAATTTGCTATTGTTATTATTATTTCACTAGTTCGATTTCCTGTTGCTTCAGTCAGTAGCTCTACTCACCAATTCTGATTTTAAGTCTAGTCTTGGAATGGCCTCCTGTGGATCCTTGTGTGTTCTGTTTCCTCTTTCCTGTTTTGTCTTTGCGTATCTGAAAACATTAATCCTGCAACGTAGTCTTCAATCCCTGCTGTTCTCTCCCATGCTCTGTCTCTAGTCTGTTGGTGAAGCTTTCAACTTTTATTTGATTTATTGAGATTTTAAATTCCAAGGTTTCTTTATTCAGGGCGGTGTTTCATGTAGTGCAGGTCAGTCAGAAAGTTGTTACAAAGGGTCCACTGGCCCTTCGGATTTACCTACCCACACCTCCCAAACGCTGGGATTGCAGCTGTGTAGGAAGGCAGGTGCCTTTAATCCTAGCACTCAGGAGGGAGGCAGAAGCAGGCAGAGACCCTGGCAAAACAACAACAGAAAACCCCACAAATTCTGGGATTGCTTACATCTGTTTGTCTGTTTGTTTTCTTCAAAATGCTTATCTCTTTACTGAATTTCTACTTTATACCTGGATTGTCTTCCTTAATCCAGCCAGCTATTTATTTGCTTGAATTCGCTGAGATTTAGCACCATCCTTTTTCAGGCTTTCTACAATATTTCATCCACGTCAGTATCCGTGGAATCCATTTCTAGAGAGCTGTGAACTTTTAGAAAGGCCATGTTGCCTTCTTTTTCATATTTCTTCTGTGTTAAGAGATTTCTGTATATATTGGGGCTATGTCTCTTTCACTATTGTATGAGGGCCTTCTTGTAGAGAGTAGCCTTGTCTTCACAACACACTTTTGGCTATCAGCTTGTGTACTTTAAATTTAGATTCCAGTTAGATTTTGCACTGTAGTTTCTATGTTGCTTCTTTGGCTTTAATTGGCTCACTGTGACACCACATCTTATGTCAGAACCTGTGGGAACTGCTGAGTCTGTAGATCTCGCGAGAGTGGCGCTTCCTTGGTATTTTGGGCAAGAACGGTGTGCACAAGCAAGCAGACTATCCTTTGTGGCAGCGCCTCAGGCTGTGCGCTTGCGTATAGCAGCGGGAAGTTCGTATGTACACTCCAGTTAATTACCTCCTTGCTGAGATGGTGAGTGGCCCAAAGCAGAGCTTCATGTTTTCCTAGGCTCAAGGGGCCTGGGTCCTGTTAAAACTTCCTTCTTGAGGGGTTTTCTCTTTTTTTCTTTTTCACATGTATTGCGCATATGCAGAGGTCAAAGGACAACTTTCAGGAGTTAGTCCTATCCTTCTCCCATGTGGGGCTCCTAAAAGTGAACTCAGATCATCAGATTTGGCCCTCTCTCGGGCCTGTTTTGCATGTTTTTTTTTTTAAATATTTATTTATTATGTATACAATATTCTTTCTGCGTGTATGCCTGAAGGCCAGAAGAGGGCACCAGACCTCATTTCAGATGGTTGTGAGCCACCATGTGGTTGCCGGGAATTGAACTCAGAACTTTTGGAAGAGCAGGCTCTTAACCACTGAGCCATCTCTCCAGCCCTGTTTTGTGTGTTTTTGAAATGTGGTCCAGGCTGCCTTTGAAATGTATAGCCAAAGATAGCCTTGAATATCCCAATTGTAATGATTTCAGCCACGTTAGGCTGATACTTCCAGGTCCTAGGACCCTGCATGTGCAGACAAGCCCTCAGGCAGAAGGGCCTAATGGCCCCGGGGATGTTAAAGGGCCCCTGCATGACCCATGTGCGGTATGGATTACATCATCCACGATGACTCGGCTAAGCCCTTGCGAGCTTGCAAGAGCCCAGTCATCTGTGTATGACATAGCCACATCAACACCCCACCCCCGAACGAGCACACACGCTAGGCAGCTTTTAAAAACTGGACGAGCCGCCTTTCTCTCTCTCTCTCTCTCTCTCTCTCTCTCTCTCTCTCTCTCTCTCTCTCCACACTGACTTGTCCAGGCCTATACATGCACGCCCCCTCTAATAAACTCCTAAGCGTGTTTGTTGCGTGTTCTGTGTTTCCTTCTCACTCACGCCAGGTAATTTCACCAATGCTCCTGACTGTAAGTCTCAAGTGTTGAGATTACAGACACACACCACCATGATTACTTTGTTCTGTAAAAGGAAGTATCTACCAAGGTTAGGGGATAGCTAGTCATGGCTGAAGGAAGGTACAATTTCTTTCAACGGGACTGGGGGAAGGCTGTTGCCCTGTGTGTTCAATATGCCAGGCTCCATACCCAACATTGCTCAGAAAGAAGGAAACAAAGTAACAATACAGCGTTTTACAAAACAAGATCAAAACACAGTAATGGACAAATAGAGACCATCCATGTGCTGGCTAGTTGTATGTCAACTTGACATAAGCTAGAGTTATCTGAAAGAAGGGAACTTCTATCGAGAGAAAATGCCTACATAAGACCCAGCTGTAGGCAAGCCTGAAGAGCATTTTCTTAATTAGTGATTGATTTGGGAGAGCCCAGCCCATGGTAGGCGGTGCTATCCCTTAGCTGGGTTCTGTAAGAAAGCAGGCTGAGCAAGCCTTGAGGAGCAAGTCAGTAAGCTACACCCCTTCACCGCTTCTGCTTCCGCTGCTCCTGCCTCCAGGTTCCTGCCCTAAACAAACCTGCCAAACAAACCGTTTCCTCCCCAGCTTGCTTTTTTTTTTTTTTTTTTTTTTTTTTTTTGGAGACAGGGTTTCTCAGTAACTAAGGAGCCAGTATTGGAACTTCTGTAGACCAGGCTGACCTTGAACTCACAGAGACCCTCCTGCCTCTTGTCTCCAGAGTACTGGGATTAAAGGCCACCAGCACCGTGCCCCAACTTGCTTTTTGGTCACGGTATCACAACAATAGAAACCCTAAGTAGGACAACTCACAGCATCAATAACAATGAAAAAAAAGTAGCAGCAATATTATAAAATAAAAGTTAAAAAAAGAAAGAAATCCCTCCTAGGCAAGGAGTGGATGCTTACTATTACCATTATTTGTTAGTCTTTTGTTTGTTTGTTTTAAAGATTTATTTATTATTATCTTACAACAGTCTGTCTGTGTGTATGCCTGTAGGCCAGAAGAAGGTTCTAGATCTCATTGTAGATGATCGTGAGCCACCATGTGGTTGCTGGGAATTGAACTCAGGACCTCTGAAAGAATAGTCAGTGCTGTTAACCTCTGAGTCTTATCTCCAACCCTAGTTGTTTTTTTTTTTTAATAGAAGAATTAGAACTGATAATAAAGAAATGTTGAGTTTTGTTTTGGAAAAAACGAAAGTATATTTACAGATAATATGACTGTTATCTATAATATGTATAGGTAATATTTTCTGGGTGGCACACAGAAGATCTGAGACAGTACTGTCTTACATGGTTGTCATTAGCCACGTGTGGCCGTCTAGCACTTGAAATATGGTATTAAATGTAAAATTTGGTCCAAATTATGTACGAAGTATAGCACAAATACTGAATCTTAAATACCTAGCTGTGCTGTCTGTTCCAACCCTCTGGTGGCTGAAACAGGAGAATTGCCTTGAGTTTGAGACCAGCCCGGGCTACATACAACAAAATCCCATCTCAACGATAATGGTGATGGAGGCGATAGTGATGGTAAAGAATGACTGAATTAATGGGGCTGGAGGTATATATAGTTCAGTGGTGGAATATGTGCACCAAGGCCCTCAGTTCAGCCCCCAGCACCTGGGGGAGAAAGCCATGCCCATAACCTTAGCGGGAGGATTACCATGAGTTTGTGGCTAGCGTAGGCAACATAGTGAGTTCCAGTCAACCTGGCTTCAGAGCGAGACTCTGTCTAAAATGTAAATAAATAATAAAACCCAGAAGAGCTGTTTCAAAACACCAAAAAGCATAAATCTTGTCACTGAAAGCAGTTTTCTCCCTTTTGTCTATGCTATCTTCCAGCCTTTGTCTTAAATATTATGTTAGTTCATTTTCCATTGCTATGATAAACATGTCTGAAAACACATGAATATATGGTTGCCTGATAAGGTCAGCACACTGGCCAAACTTCAGCTCTACCTGTCACCTAGATGATGATGATGCTCCCAGCTGTCAGTCAAGTAAGGACAGGAGCCTATTCTCCCCACCTCTGCCAGGAAGACAGCAAACCCCTTAGGCTCTAATCAATCCTCAGGGCTATAGGGACTCCAACCAGCAATACACCTTGCCACTGCTGGGTCCACAGCCACCCCGGGTACCTTGTGGATCTGTGGGTCAGTTGCTGGCTTGGCCAATGAATAAGATGCAGGAAGATATTTTGAATTTGAGTGAGAAAAAGGTGGCTGGAGAAAAGTAGACTCAGGATACTGGGGTTCAAGTCCTGCGCCCCAGCTGCCTTCACCACAAATTTGTACCATTGGATCCAAGAAGAAAGTGTGACTGACTGATACAGAGGCAGAGGTCAACACAAAAGAAATATTACACTGTTAGCTTTCTGTTTGAAAAACAAAATCAGTTATAAGGAAACTTTCATGGAAAGTTTCGGATGTTTCAGTCTGGTTCTTAATACATCACAGTGAGGTTTGCACTAGGTAGAGGCGCACCATTTACCTCAGGGCAGGAAGGAAGAGGCAAGACAGAGGGACTAGCTTCTAATATCTCCTTCAAGGGTCCATGCCCAGTGACTTTCTTCCTTCTACCAGGCTCTACCTACTGACGGCCCTGCCACATCCCAATAGCACCATTACCTGCACAGAACCAGGTCTGCATAACACATGATTCAAACTGCAACATTAAAGATGGAAATTCTTAGGCGGGCGGTGGTGGCTCACGCCTTTAATGCCAGCACTTGGGAGGCAGAGGCAGGCGGATCTCTGTGAGTTCGAGACCAGCCTGGTCTACAAGAGCTAGTTCCAGGACAGGCTCCAAAACCACAGAGAAACCCTGTCTCAAAAAACCAAAATAATAATAATAATAATAATAATAATATAAAAAAATAAAGATGGAAATTCTTGTTCATTTATAATGTGCGCTAGTAAATTAGCACTGCTGTTCTTTCAACACATTCAGAGCAGTTCTCATTTTGTTTTGTTTTAGCTTTTTTGAGATGAGATTTTGCTACATAGCCCAGGCTGACTTTGAATTTGCAGGAACCTTCCTGCCTCAGCCTCTGGAGTGCTGGAATTACAGGCATGGGCCACCGTTCCCTGCTTTCTCTCTTCACAGAATATAATGTGAGCAAAGTTCTTTACATTTCTTCCTTAATTCACCAGCATATGAACTGAAGAAAGAAGCTAGGGAGTTATTGCTTATTGCTTAGCCGATCATTCCAAACCTTAGTAGCCTGAAACAACCTTTTTTCTTCCCCCTCAGGGACAGGGTTTCTCTGTGTAGCTTTGGGGTCTGTCCTGGAAATTGTTCTGTAGACCAATACTAGTGTCGAACTCACAGAGATCCACCTGCCTCTGCTTCCCCAGTGCTGGGAGGTACACATATGTAATTTCCGAATGACAGAAGCCATTTCGCTATTGTTTGCTGTAATACTGCAATACTTAGGGTCAGGGAGGAAGGGAAACATAACAAAAAAATCTTCTCTGAAATCCTGAACAAATGAGGAAAACACCCTGAAGCTTGCTCCAACCTGGTTTCAGTCAGAGGTGAGAAGGTTGCTGGTCAACTGTGGAATCTTTGCTGTGTTATAGGCAAGGTCTAAATATTCTTCCTTTTTTTCCATGGCATGGAATATCTGATGCTTTAGTTTCAACCAATTCCTCCTTCACATCCAAACACCATATGAAGCCAACCCACTGGCTTCATTTAACTCACTTCCTCTCTATTTGTGAGCCTGACTCATCTCATGAGTTCCCTGTGGGGCGTTCCCTAGCAGTCTTCCTGACTAATATTAGGCCCTTCCAATTTCTATCTGTCCAACTACATTCTCCTGTTTCCTTCCCATAAACATCATCTGAAGCTCACCTTCCAGACTAATCACACTGATCTAATTAAACCTGAATTAGGGAGCAGGGACGGGGCCCATCGGAGAGGGCATAACTGTGAAGACAGATGGGCGGTTGTGATGTAGGAGCTGTCTGCAGCAAGGGCTTCTGTGTTCCCTGAAGGTAGAGGGTGTACTCTACAGCACCACAGTGGGAATGGGGCTGCTGAGAAGGGCTGAGAAATAGTGGGGGTGGGGGTAGCAACATTCCAAGTTAGGAATGAAAAGCTATATAAAGAGATCCAGTTTAAAGGGCCACAAAATTATATTATGCACCATATTTTAACTAAAAGGGAAAAAAAGCTAATATAGAGACTGCAAGGGTGGCCTACTGGTTAAGAGGAAGCACTGTTCTTACATAAGACTTGAGATTGGTTCCCATAACTACCTGTAACTCATCTCCGTGGGATCTAGTGCCTTCTGATCTCCTCAGACACGTACTCACATGTGCACATACCTACACACACACACACATAAAACCAACCTTTAAAAAATACATATAGCTTGGAACTTGCTTCAGCAGCACACATACTAAAATCATAACAACACAAGAAGGTTAGCACTACCCCTGTACAACCACACTGTGAAAATCCGTGATATGTTCCTTTTGCAGGGAGCTATGTGTTTCCTCATAAGTGCCGGTACATAAGTGTGTGTAGGTGTGTGAGCAGGTATGTCAAGGACAAAGGTCAGTTTTGAGTGCCATTCCTCAGGTGTCATCCACATTTTAAAATGTATTTATGTATATGTGTCTGTCATCTATCTCTCTCTCTGTGTACAGTGTGAGAGTGCTAGCAGAGGCCACAAGAAGGCATCATATCCCCCACCTAGAGCTGGAATTACAGGCAATGTGGTGCTGTGGGACAATGGTCTTGTACCCTGTCACTTGTATTGCTTTAATAAAATGCTGATTGGCCAGTAGCCAGGCAGGAAGTATAGGTGGGACAACCAGAACTGGAGAATTCTGGGAAGAGGAAAGGCTGAGTCTGCAGTCGTCACCCAGGTGCAGAGGAAGTAAGATGAGAATGCCTCGCTGATAAAAGGTACCAAGCCATGTGGCTGACACAGACAAGGATTATGGGTTAATGTATGATGTAAGAGTTAATAAGAAGCTAGGCGGTGGTGGCGCATGTCTTTAATCCCAGCATTCGGGAGGCAGAGGCAGGCAGATTTTTGTGAGTTTGAGGCCAGCCTGGTCTACAAGAGCTAGTTCCAGGACAGGTTCCAAAGCTATAGAGAAACCCTGTCTCGAAAAACAAAACAAAACAACAACAAAAAAAGAGTTAATAAGAAGCCTGAGTTAATAGGCCAACCAATTTATGGTTAATGTAGACCTCTGTGTGTTTCTTTGGGATGGAATAGCTGCGGGATTAGGCAGGATAGAAACCTCTGTCAACAATGGGTTTGGGAACTCTCTCTCTCTCTCATCTGTCTAGTTAGGGTTAACTAACTAACTGTCATAGTTAGAGTTACTATTGCTGTGATGAAACATGACCAAAAGCAACCTGGGGATGAAAGGGTTTATTCCACTCACAGTTCCATATAACAGTTCATCATCAGAAGCAGTGAGGGCAGGAACCTGGAGGCAGGAGCTGATGCAGAGGCCATGGCGGGGCGCTGTTTATTGACTTGCTTATCATTGCTTGCTCAGCCTGCCTTTTATCTTTCTTTTTTTCTTTTTCCTGAGACAGAGTTTCTCTTTAACATTGGAGCCTGTTATGGAGCTCACTCTGTAGACCAGGCTGGCCTCAAACTCACAAAGATTCACCTGCCTCTACCTCCTGAGTGCTGGGATTAAAGGCGTGTGCCACCACCACCTGGCAATTCAGCCTGCTTTCTTATAGAACCCAGGACCACCAACCCAGGGATGGCACCACCCACAGTGGACTGGGACCTCCACCATCAATCACTAATTAAGAAAGTGCCTTAAGGATCTTATAGAGACATTTTCTCAACCAAGGCTCCCTCCTTTCTTATGACTCTAGTTTGTGTTTAGTTGGCATAAAACCAGCCAGCACACTGTCTGTCTGTCTGTTTGTCTGTCTGTCATCTATCTATCTATCATTTATTTATTTATATTAAAACATGATCAAATGTAACCCAACCTGACATCCAACTTGCTGTGTAACTGAGGATGACCTTGAATTTCTGATCCCTTTTGCCTCTGCCTCCTTAATGCTGAGATAATAGGTAGGTACCACTACCTCTGGTTTATGTGATTCTGAACTCAAGCCCAACTTTACTAGTTGAGTTATATCATATCCCCAGTCTCAAATGTTTTCTCCTATTCTGTGGCTTATTTTTTTTACTTTATTTTAAAAAACATTTATTTGATGTACGTGATGTGTGTGGTACATATATGTACTGCATGTGTAGATGTGTGTGAGTGCATACTCCCATGCCTATGCTTGAAGGTCAAAGGATAACATCAGGTGTCCTGCTCTAACCATCTCCCTTTATTCCCTTGAGAAGGCCAATCACTGAGCCCAGATCTATGATGGTGGGCAGCAAGCCCCAGCAATCCTTCTGTCTCCATACCGTACAGTAGTGAGGTTAGAAACACTCCTGCACATCACTGCCATGCCTGACTTTTTATATGGGTGCTGAGATTTGAACTCAGATCTTCAGGCTTGTTCACCAAGCACTCGTAACCTTCTGAGCTGCCTCCCCACTTCCCATCTTGTCTTTTGAGTCAGGATCTCTTATTGGTCTGGATCTTGCCCAGCCTGGCAGGCCAGGAGGACCCTGGGGAGTCTGTTGGTTTCAGCCTCCTCAGTGCTGGTATTACAAGTATTCAACACCCTTCCTGGCTTTTTCCACATTGATTCTGGAGACTGAATTTAAAGCTTTCAATTTATGAGGCTGGAGAGACAACTCAGTTATTAAGAGCACTTACTGTGTGGGGTGGTGGTAGCCTATTCTTTTCATCACAGCCCTTGGGAGGCAGAGGTAGGCAAATCTCTGTGAGTTCGAGGCTACCTTGGTCTACAAATTGAGTTCCAGAACACAGAAAAACCCTATCTTGGAAACAAAGAAACAAACACTACTCTTTTCATTATACCCTAGTTCAGTTCTCACAACTGCCTGTAACTGGTTTTCAAGAGAACCAGCGCCCTCTTCTGGCCTCTGAGGATAGATCCTGAGAGTAGATTCTGACACAGATGGGAGCTACTGGTTAAAGAGTGCTCTGGGTTCTGGGGTGCTCCTGCTTGTGAGGTAAGCACTTTACTCACTGAGCCATTGCCCTAGCCACCCCACCCCCAGTGTTTTTGTTCATTTTGGTTTTATATGAGGTTTTATTACATAGTCCAGGCTAACTAATGTTCAGGGATGCCTCAGCCTCTTGGGGTTGCAGGTGCATGCCAACAAGCCTGGCTTCTGAAATTTAGAAAATGCTGTCAGTGATTGTAACTGAAGATGTACCAGGACTGGAAACAGTATTGGTGTCATGAAATGTCTTTCTGTCTCATTAAAGGCAAAAACAAAGTAAGCAAACAAACAGAGCATGCTTTTTTTAAGAAGTGCTCCCCCCCCCCCCAGAAAAGCCTGGCCTTTGTGAACTTGTCCTGGAATGGGCCCCAAGCTTTCTCTCTGATTCCATGTGGCTAATCATTAATCACAGATACGTACCTTAGCAAGCGTGCCTGAGCTCTCTATAGAAGATGGGGTGAGTGAACTCACAACAGTTGCGAGATTTTCAGTTTGTGTTTTTTCTTTTACTTTTTCTTTTCTTCCTGATGATATAACCCAGGGCCTTATGAGAGCTAAGCTAGCAATCTACCACTGAGTTATAGCTCTAGCTCAGAAAGATTTTAGATGATAAAATCCATGGAGAGGCTGAAGAGACGGCTGTGTAGGTAGGTAGGTAATGGCCCTTGCCACCAAGCCTAATTACCTGAGTTTGATCCCCTAGATCTTAGTGGAACACAAAGACTCCTCAGCGTTGTCTTACAACCTCCATGGGTGGGCCATGGCCCACATTGCCTGCCATTTTAAAAATATATAATTAAACAATAAATCCATTTATGCCAGCATGAGTTAGTATGATAGGTGAAACCAAACTTTGTAATTATCTGAATAGCTTGTGTCTGATTCATGATTTGAGAAATCTCATATGTTTTAAGAGAATCTGACATGTTAGACTTGTTTGTATGTTGAAATTTTGTTTTGTTTTATTTATTTGTTTGTTTTGGTTTTTCAAGGCAGGGTATCTCCATAGCTTTGGAGCCTGTCCTAGAACCAGCTCTTGTTGACCAGACTGGCCATGAACTCACAGAGATCCACCTGCCTCTGTCTCCTGAGTCTTGGGATTAAAGACGTGCATCACCACCGCCTGGCTTAAGTTTTATCTTTTTAAAGATGCATTTGTTGGGTTGGAGGAGATGGTTCAGTGGTAAAGAGCACTAGCTACTCTTTCCAAAGGACCTGAGTTCAATTCCCAGCACCCACATGACAGCTCCTAACTGTAATTCCAGTTCCAGGGGCTTCTATACCCTCACAGAGATATACATGCAGGCAAAGCACCAGAGCACATAAAAATAGATAAATGTTTAAGAGATATACTTATTATTCATTTATTTTTGTGACTGTGTGTCTTTATGAGTCTGTGTGTACTATGTGTGTGCTATTACCCTCAGAGACCTGAGAGGGCACTACTTCTCTTGAAAGTGGAGTTACAGGCAGTTGTGGGAACTGAACCTGGGTACTCTTCAAGGAACAATAATTGAGCCATCCTCCATCCCCGCAAGTTGAAATTTTTTAAAAAGATAGTTAAGTTTGCAATTGCTCTTTAAACATTGAATGGAATTTAATTATTAAACTTACAAAATCTGTCTTACTCATATAAATATTACTTAAACACTGAAGAATTTTGGTTGGACTTTTTTAAGTGTTTGAAGCACTGAAAAAAATAAATTTACTGTATGACTTGTACTGTGGCAGTCTGAATAAGAATGGCCCCCATAAGTTCACATATTTCAATGCTTAGTCATCAGAGAGTGGCGTTATTTGAAGGAGAATTAGGAGGTGTGGCCTTGTTGGAGAAAGTATGTCACTGGGGGTAGACTGAGGTTTCAGAAGCCCATGGCACTCTACTAGGCCCAGTTCTTCCCTCTCTCTTCCCTTCCTCTCTCCTCTCTCTGCCTCTTCTTCCTTCCCCTCTTCTCCCTTTCCCTCATCTCTTTCTCTTGATCTGTGCATCAGGATGTAGCTCTCGGCTACTGCTCCAGCACCATGCTTGCAGCTACGCTCCCTGCCATGATGATAATGGACTAAGCCTCTGAAACTGTAAGCCAGTCCCCAGTTAACTGCTTCCTTTTATAAGAGCTGTTTTGGGGGCTGGAAAGATGGCTCAGCAGTTAAGAGCACTGTCTGTTCTTCCAGAGGACCTGGGTTCAATTCCCAGCAACCACGTGGTGGCTCACAACCATCTATAATAGGATCTGATGCCCTCTTCTGGCATATAGATATAAATGCAGAACACTCAGACATAAGATATAAATAAAAAAATTAAAAAAAAAAGAGTTGCTTTGTTCATGGTGTCTCTTCATAGCAACAGAACAGTGATTAAGACATATGTCTAGGGAAATTTGGTTAAGGTATTGAATGTTTAGAGGGACTTAAAATTCAGTATTATAAATGTAATAAGACAATTAATAACCAACATAGAGTGAGACTGTTAACGTTGCAAAGCAAGCTATGCTAGATTTAGGAATAAAATGTCAGTATGTGTGAATTGAGGTCAAAGTTTTAAAATACTAAGCACTTGAATTTGCAGCCACAAACAAATATTCAGACTATTATTAAGTTTAAATTTGTATTAAATGTATTTACTGAATATCATTTAAACTTATTGAGTAGTTATTAAATATTATTAAAATAAGCAATGTAGTGATATTTCATTTGTATTTTACTAAATAAAGCTTGCCTGAAGTTCACAGAGCAAACAGTCACACTGGTCAGGTTTACAGACCAGGCAGTGGTGCACACACCTTTAATCCCAGTAGCCACACTAGTTTGCCATAGAAACCGAGTGGTGGTGGTGCACGTCTTTAATCCCAGGACTAGAGAGGAATAGAAGATGGAGACGGAGGTGGGGGAGACAGCTCTCACACATAATCTCATTCTGAGATTCCTGGAACCAAGGTTGTATTTTGGACTGAGGTAGAGGCCAGAGCCACTGATTGGCTGTTTTGCTTTTCTGACCTTCAGATTGAACCCCAATTTCTGTCTTTGGGTTTTTATTAATTGTGTTACATTTGGTGCCCAATGCCATATTTTTTTTTTTTTGTAAAACACATATTATCATGACAGTAAGTACCAGATTATAGAAAAGGAGGTGATGCTGAGAGCCAGGCAGCCTCGGCCTTCCACAGGGTATGAAGTCACCTCCACTTGGCTTCTTAGTCTTGCCTTCCTCTCTGAGTCTTCACTTCAGAGGGCTGGGAAGTGGCATTTCTGGTTGGACTCCCCCTTTACTTTCTTTGGCCAGGAAACAAACTTGTTCTTTTGGTGCTGGGCTTTGGTCTTGTCTTGGGCTTTGCAACGGCCAATGGAAAAAAGATATCCTTTTGGAGGACATCCTCTGATGGGAGTGGCCAACAGTGTGGCTAAGTCTGAAGCAGGGACTTGAAGGAAGCCAGTGGAATTTGATTGGATTCAGTCTCTCCCAGCTCAGAGCTTGAACTCAGGTTTCTTTCTTTTTTTTGTTTGTGTGTGTGTTTGTTTGTTTTTGAGACAGGGTTTCTCTGTAGCTTTGGAGCCTGTCCTGGAACTAGCTCTTGTAGACCAAACTGTCCTCAAACTCACAGAGATCCGCCTGTCTCTGTCTCTGAATGGGATTAAAGGTCTCTGACACTACCTGGCTGAACTCAGGTTTCTGATAGGGAATCCATCTCTAACTCACTCATGGAGTCACAAGTTAGAGGTATCTTGACAGACTTTGGTGCACTGCCTTCAACATACATATGTGTTATTTCTAAAACTCAGAAGGGGGTCATATTATCTGGGTTTTGCCCTTTCCTAACTTTAAATTTTCTTAAATGTGTTTGTTTGTTTTCCCAAGGTTTTCAAGATAGAGTTCCTGGCTATCCTGGAACTCCCTCTGTAGACGAGGCTGGCCTCAAACTCACAGAGATCTGCCTGCCTTTGCCTTCCAGTTGCTGGATTAAAGGTGTGCACCACCATGGTCTGGCCTTTTTTTTTTTTTTTATGACAAAGCCTTGCTGTGTAACCCAGGCTAACCGTGAACTAACCTTGTATCCCAGGTTCCTTCTCATGACCAGCCTGTCTGTTGCTTTACATACATACATTAAATTGACTGTTCGCTCTCCCTCTACCTGACTCTGTGTTAGGGTCTTGCACATATTAGGTGAATGGCTGTACTGCTGAGCCACACTGCCACACCCCATCTTAACCATCCTTAAGTGTGCAGCTTGGGGTGTTAAGTATATTCCTTTCATCCTAGAAACCCAAACCTGTCTGCTGTTCCACCACCCCCTAGTCACTGGCTGCTTTCTACTTTCTGTCCCTGCAAATTTTACTTAGCACAAAGTCCTCAAGATTCCCATGCTGTAGCATATATAGCAGAACTGTCCTCTTTATCAAAGATGAAATGCATTTTTATATATGCACATTTTCTCTATCCAAACACCTATCAGTGGACAGTCTCACTACTGGAACGCTGCCGTGGACAGGGATGTAAAAATATCTCTGCATGCCCCTGCTGCAATTCCAGAAGTGGAGTCGATGGGTCGGTCATAAGACCTTAAAAATCCTCAAGCACTAAGCCCATGTCATTATCCACAGTGGTTGCATTACGGGAGTCACTTTGAAGTTTCCCCTAAAGGGAAAAATGATAGTGCTGTGGACTGCATCGCAGGAGAAACAGTGATGACCGAGGTTGTACGTTCACAATGGTCATGCCTGAAGAGAAAACTGTGAAAAGAATGAAGAGCACAGAACTGCTATGATGGAGAGACGTTACCGACAATTTGATCCACATCTGTCACTCTGGGGAGTGATCTAGGACGCAAAGGACAAATGGTTCAGGAAGGCTTCTTAATGGAAGAGCCAGGGCTGCTATTCTGAGCTTTCAATATTCAGCTCGGTGCATGGAAAACAATTGTCACTTCGAAACACAGTGAGACTAAAAGCCAGAAGTAGAAGAGGACAATACAAAAATATCCTTTGAGATGTACAGTCTAATTTGTTTGAACGTCTGTTTAACCTCCCCAGTTTATTCAGTTGACATTGAAACCGAGCCTGCTTTTCTGGTTAGGAGGTAGTTGGGAGTCGTGGTTATCCTAAGAGATAAGAGGAGACAAAGAAAATCAATCCACAATGAAGCTACCAGGTGAGGAATAAAACCCGCGGGGTGGCCAGTGTGTGGCACCGATTTAGGCACCCTTCATGGAGCGTCAAAGATGCCCGCGCGCAAAAGAGGGAGGTCTGTGGGTCACCGCTCTTCTCTCGCTCCGGAATCTAAAGCAGAGTCCGGGGACTCCCGGGACCGCAATACGGTCCGAGCTACCGAGTCCGAGCAACTTCCCCAGCAGGACCACACCCAGTCTCCCCCGCCGAAGTCGGGGCGCCCAGGGCTCCAGGAGCGCAGGTTGCGGACCACGGCAGGCACGTGGGCTCGGCCGCAGTGCTGCGCCAGTTCGGCTCTCCTGGCAGCCCCAGGACTCGCGCGCTGCCCTGGCCTCTGGGGAGAGGTTCCACCCCCTCTGCTCTGCGCCAGTCCGAGGGAATCTGCGGTCGGTGACGCGCATCCTTCGGCGAGCCACCTGCCGCCCGGGGCGCGCCGCTGGGGCCGCATCACAGGCTGGGCCGGCGGCTTGGGTACCACGCGCTCCGGAGGCCATGCGGGCGTTGGTGCGGCGCAGCAGCAGACTGCCGCTGCTCGGTAAGGCCCCTGGCCCCCTCCCCGCCCCGGCCGAGCGCGCAAACCTCATCCCCTCGCTCCCCTCGCCACCGCGTCCCTCCCCTCGTTTGCGCCTCCCGCTCAAGCGGTGAACTTGACTGCGGCTCGCCCACCCCCGCCCTCGCCCTCCTCCGCAGCGCTCCTCCGCAGTCCTCAGGCCGTCGCGCCTAGGCTTGGGCCAGGATGCGCTCGGCCATACCCGGAGAGTCTGCAACAGCGCAGGTGGCTCGGGAACCCCCTGACCCGTCCCCTGGCTACTGTAGATTCTGGAGGAGTGGGGTTCTCACCTCTTTTAGGCATGGGTTGACCGAGTAAACTCTAATGGGAAAAAAACGGTCATCCCCGCTGACGACCCCCACCTCTGCCAATTTTCGGATCAACTAGATCAATGGCTAGTTACTTTGTAAATACTATACTGGCTGTCCTTCCCCGTCTCCATTCTATCCTTACCCTAGAATTAAACCCTACTGAGATTTTCAAGGACTCCTAGGACTACCCTTCCAAATTACCTGCTTGGGTTATAGTTGTCATTGAAAACGTTAATGATAAGGGAAAGGTCCCCTTCTGACCCAGTTCAGAACGGTTCGCGTCATCTTTCTATTTGGGAAGATGAGGGGGTTGGATTGAATTTAAGTTGGAGACAGAGTTCTGAGAATCTGGGGATGATCGGGCCCTGCCCTACTTTTGCAGCCTTACAAGGCTCTCATGGTCTGGCCTTGGCGCCCTCATCTGCCCCGTAACCTACTTCCCCTTCAGCCCCGACACTTAGGATTCTGGCTTGAATAGTCGGTGACAAATAGAGAAGATATTTGCAACATAATGTGTAGAAATTATTTCCAGTCATTTAAAAATAATAAGAATTATAAAGTTAAAATGTAGAAGATAAAGAAAAAGGGTGGGAAAACACATGTTTTACCTTTCTTAAACTGGTTTGTAAATAGGTATATTTCAAATACATATATAGTATGCTTTTCTTTTCAGGTTCTATTAAGGCAAAAGACTTTGATTGTGTATGACTAGTGCCTTTTCCATAGCAGAAAAGATTTTCTAAAGGGCTAAAGGGGTCTAGGGAAATAACTTGGTATAAAAGCAGTACTTGCCACCGCGCTCAAACCGCATTGAACTCCTTCTTAGGAAATGTCTATATCCCTCTCCAGGTTCAAAGTGCAACAACACACGGACAGCAAATATGCACAATCTTACAAGTTCTTTCATCCATTGTCATATATCTGTATCTCTTCATAACCACAGGAGGGGAGTCAAAACACAGGACGGCTCAGCTCCAAAGTTACCACCACTCTGTCTTCTCAAACTCTATATTACTTTCGCCTGTTTTTGAAATTCACCAAAAGCAAATCGTTGTTGTAACCCCGCCTCACTCCTTTCTCTCTTCAGTGTTGGGGATCAGACTCAGGGCTTTATTTTTATGTGTGGACAAGTGTTTGCCTGCATGTGTATGTGCGCCACATGTGTGCCGGTGAAGGTCCGAAAAGGTGGTAAGCTCCCCTTGAAATGGATTTGGAGATGGTTGTGAGCCTCCATGTGGGTGCTAGAAACCAAACCCAGGCCTTCCGCAGTAACAGCAAGTGCTCCTAACTGCTAAGCTGCCTCTCCAGCCCCAGTGTCCAGCTGCTCGGCCTCAACATAGTGCTTATGAGAGAATACTTTGTTCCCTATAGGATACTTATTGAAAACAGCATTGGCTGCCATTCCTTGATGTGATACACTTTACCATGTGTGTAGTGTGTATCCATTCTCCGATTAATCCTTCAAGCTCTTCCCGGACTAAGGATGTTATCTCTGTAGTAGATTACTTGCTTAGTATGCATGAACCTCCTGGGTTCAGTTCTCAGAACCCCTTTTTAAGAAGTTGCTTCTGTTTTTGTTGTAATTACAAATATTACCGCTGCGATCATCTATGATCATCTTTTTGTTTTGTTTTGTTTTGATGGACCTGACTCCCATTTCTTGTAGGATTTTCCCAGAGGGAGGGCATGTATGCCATTTGGGTAGGTACTACAAAGGAGTTTTCCAAAGTACTTGTACCAATTCACAGCCCTACTAGCAGCATGGAAGTAGAGCCCACACCTTTGTGATGCTCATTCATAAGTGTTTTCTTCTTGGGTAGAGTAAGGAGCTTAAGAGTAGGGATTTTCATGGGACACACCTTTAATGCCAGTACTTGGGAGGCAGCGGCAGGCGGATCTCAGTAAGTTTGAGGCCAGCCTGTTCTATAAAGTGAGTTCTAGGATAGCTAGAGCTATACAGAGAAACCCTGTCTCGAAAAACTGGGGGGAAAATTAAAGACTTTAAAATACTCAAGAGTTAAATTTCTTGCATTACAAGGAGAGGTTTTGGTTTCCTTTGTAAGCACCATGTTTCATGGATAATGATGATTTTTTTCTAAGAGGCTCCTGAAGACTGGGAAGCTGTAATTGGATTTTTTTCTTTGGGCTGCCGGCTTACAAAGAATTACACAGACTTCTTATTAATTATGAAAGCTTGGCCTATAGCTTAGGCTTGTTCCTAACTAGCTCTTAAAAATTAACCCACTCATACTACTCTACGTTCTATCACCTGGTATTCCCTGCCTTCCATTGTGTACCACCTGTTTGCTCTCTGCTTGGCCCTGCATACCAAGATTCCTCCTCCTTTTCCTTACTCTACAGAAGATCCCACATGCCGGGCGGTGGTGGAGCACGCCTTTAATCCCAGCACTCGGGAGGCAGAGGCAGGCGGATCTCTGTGAGTTCGAGACCAGCCTGGTCTACAAGAGCTAGTTCCAGGACAGGCTCCAAAACCACAGAGAAACCCTGTCTCGAAAAAAACAAAAAACAAACAAACAAACAAAAAAAAAAAAACAGAAGATCCCACATATACCTCCTGCCTATCTATTGGCCTTGTTAGAGAAGGTGTGTCACTAGGGGTGGACTTTGGTGTTTCTAAAACCCTAGTAGTCAGTGGTGGTGCATGTCTTTAATCCCAGCAATCCCAGGCAGAGGCAGGCAGATAGCTGTGAGTTTGAGGCCACTCAGCTTTTTATTACACCAATCACAGCAAAACACCTTTCACGGTGTCCAAAAATCCCACAAGAGGAAGGAGCTCTCTGTGGCTTCATCTACACTGGGCACTGATACTGTAAAGAGAGGAGTCCAATATTATAATAACTGAGATACTGTCTCTTTCATTGTCAGAGAGTTCATATTCAGAGCCTTGAATTGCAAATTCTCACCACTGTTTTTTTGCCCTTGCTTGCCTTAGTTATTTTTCCATTGTTGTAAAGAGACACTATGGCCAAGGCAACTTATTAAAGAAAGAGTTTATTGGGGGCTTGCTTATAGTTTCAGAGGGCGAGTCCATGATCATTATGGCATGGGGAGGGAGTGCATGGCAGCAGGCTGGCATGGTGTTGGGGCAGTAACTGAGAGCTACATC
The DNA here is from genome assembly GCF_018167655.1 of Microtus oregoni. Taxonomy (NCBI): domain Eukaryota; kingdom Metazoa; phylum Chordata; class Mammalia; order Rodentia; family Cricetidae; genus Microtus; species Microtus oregoni. The sequence continues at coordinate 9,455,170 of NW_024543088.1, read as the reverse complement.
TAGATCCACAAGCACAAGGCAGAGAGATAACTGGGAATGGTTTGGACTTTTTAATTTTGATTTGTTTGCTTGTTTTTTGTTTTGTTTTTATTTTGATTTTGAGACAGGGTTTCTCTGTGTAACCCTGCCTGTCTTGCGACTCAGTCTGTAGACCAGACTGGCCTCAAACTCACAGCTATCTGCCTGCCTCTGCCTGGGATTGCTGGGATTAAAGACATGCACCACCACTGCCTACTAGGGTTTTAGAAACACCAAAGTCCACCCCTAGTGACACACCTCCTCTAACAAGGCCACACCTCCTAATCCTTCCCAAATAGCTTCACCAACTGTGGTGTATGCAAATACATGAGTCTATGGGGCCATTCTCATCCAAACCAGCAAGTTCCACTCTCTGGCCCCCATAGGTTTGTAGTCCTATCATAATGTAAAATGGATTCAATCCAACTTCAGAAGTCCCGATAGTCTATCACAATCGCAACACAGTTTAAAACTTCAAAGTCTTTTTCTGAGACTCAGGGCTGTCTCTTAACTGTAACCCCTTGTAAAATCAAAAGCAAAAAGCAAACTGCATACTTCCAGCATACAATGCTTTAGAATATACATTTACCATTCCAAAAGTGAAGAATGGAAGCATAGTGAGAAACTTCTGGATCAAAGCAAGACCAAAATTCAGCAAGGCAATCTCCAAATCTACACTCTATGTTTGATATTGAAGGGTTTAGATGGCTCCTCCTTGGTGACTGCAGCGCCCTTCTCTTCCTTGGGCTGGTTCCACTCCTGGTCTACAGTTCCCTTTGGCAGGTATCCTATAGCGTTGGCATCCCCAACATCCTGAGGTCTTCAGCACAACCCGGGCTTCACTTACACAGCTCTTTGCATGGGCCTCTGTTGGTCTCCACCCAGGGGCTTTTCTGACACATGCCATTCTTGGAAGATCTCCTTAACTGCAGAGGAAGAGCCTACCATTTCTTTACTCCTGTGTTCTTCATAACTCTCCTACCAGAACCTCATGGCTGAGGCTGGCAAATTCTGCTGCCTTCGCGGGTGGGAATTACATTTGCATGAGCTTTGATTTCTTTTATTCCTTTGTTGAACAAACTTTCCTGCATTTAGGAGCAGAAGATTCCTTAGGCCTCTCCTCTTTGCAAGTTGGAAGCTTAACTAAGTGCGTTCTTGCGCTGAGGGCACCACTCCCTTTATTCAATTTCGCATTAAGACTTTCTTTAGACCTCTTATCTTTTTGAACACAGGATTGGCTTCCACATTATATTTTCTGGTGCTTTTTCTCCTCCAACTGTACATTTTCTTTTTTTTTTAAAAAATATTTATTTATTTATTTATTTATGTATACAATATTTTGTCTACATGTATTTCTGCAGGCCAGAAGAGGGCACCAGACCTTATTACAGATGGTTGTGAGCTGCCATGTGGTTGCTGGGAATTGAACCCAGGACCTTTGGAAGAGCAGGCAATGCTCTTAACCGCTGAGCCATCCCTCCAGCCCCAACTGTACATTTTCTATTTCATTTTGTTCTGCTTGCTCATTTTTGTTGTAGATCCGCATAGCAGTGACCAATAATAACCACATGACACAGTCAACATTAGACTGTCCTGAAATATCCTCTGCCAAAGTAGTCCCCAGACAGAGTCTTAGGACAAGGGCAAATAGCAGCCACGTTCTTTGCCAAAATATCACCAGAATGATCTCAAGCCTAGTTGCTTGTATTTTTCACCTCTTAAACTTCCTGAGCTGGGCCTCCCTGGCCTACATTGCAGTCTAGTCAACAGTAGACACTGCTCCCTAGTTAACACTGTTGTCTGCCAAGTGCCTAGTAGAATAGCCCATTAAGCTCTCTTTCCAGTGCTCAAAGTCTTCCACACCCCACTCCTGGTCCAAACTTCCATCTTAGTTATTTTTCTTTGTCTTAATTATTTATGCCATGACTAAGTCAACTTATAGGAAAACTGTTTTAATGGAGCTTACAGTTTCAGAGGGTTAGAGTCCATGGCCATTGTGGTGGGGAACATGGCAGTAGGCAGGCGGGTAGGGCACTGGAGCAGTAACTGAGTGCCCACATCTTGATCTACAAGCAGAGACAGAACTACCTGGGAATGGTGTGGGATTTTGAAACCTTAGCCCATCCCCGGTGGCATAACTCCTCCGAAGTCATACCTTCTCATCCTTACCAAACAGTTCAACCAACTGGGGACCAAGAATTCAAATATATGAACCTATGGAGGCAGTCTAATTCAAATCACCATATTTACTTTATTCTCAACCTTGAGAACCCAAGAAGGAGTGGGTCAGGAAGAGGTTGGGGGGCAAAGAGGCTATGCAAAAACTGGTCTGGTCTAGAGGATATAACAGACCCCTGATGGCCCCGGCTTTAGTTTCCATTCTTGCCTCATCTGAGTTTAGCTTAGCTATTAGTCTCTTCATAGGAACTTCATATTTGCCTGTAGGAAATTATCTGAGGGCTAATGGGGGAGCGCCTGCCTGCTGTGAAAGAATGATCTACATTTTATAAATAACATGGCACTTGCAGTAACTCTTAGTTATCAGCTGAGATGTTTCCAATGCTTTTGCAACTGTCTGGTGTCAAACTGAAAATACTAAGGTAAGGAGGTACTAAAGATAAAGAGTGCTCAGAGAGATGGCTCAGTGGTTACTCATGCACACTGCTCTTGCAGAGGACCAGAGTTCAGTTCCCAATACCCATGTCAGGTAGCTCACAACCAGCTGTAATCCAGCTGCAGGGGATCTGATGCCTCTGGGCCTATATGGATGCCAGCCCTTAGCATACACATACCAATGTGCAAGCAAATGCGTGCACTCACATACGAACACATGTGTGTGTAGGCGCGCACACGCACACGAACACACAATACATCTTTTATTAAAGAAATGTTGGAAGTTTACATATTTTCCCAGGAAGACTTCAGATAAGAAAAATTAACACAAGCGTGAATGAGGGTAATATTTCTTAATTTAACACACGTTATTGAATACTTATTTCTGTACCAAGCACAGCACATTTTTGGACAATGTGTACAAAAAGGAAAGAGATGGTGGTGTCGTAACTTATGCATGAATAGCCAGTTTGATTTTGCCTTTCCCAGGAAAAGCATCTACTTTTTTAAATGAAAAGTTCATTTATTCTGTGTGTGCATGTCACAGTCGCTATACAGGACAGACCATTACAACAGGGAGTATGGGGAGGTCAGAAGGAGCTGGTTCTCTCCTTTCACTATTGTAGGTCCCAGGGATTGAACTTAGGTCGTCTGTTATGACCATGTGTGCTTTGATTCATCAAGCCATCATTTTGACTCAGGAAAAGCATTTTGACATGAAGCTTCCTTTTATTTATTTTTAAAATTTATTTGTTTATTTTTGTATTCATGGGTGTTTTGCCTACCTGTATGTATATGTACCATGTGTGTGCAGTGCACACAGAGGCCAGAAGAGGGAGTCAAATCCCCTAGGGTTGGAGTAGCAGATGGTTCTGAGAGCTACCATGTGGGTGCTGGAAGTTAAACTCCAGTACACTGTGAAAGCAGCCAGTGCTCTTAACTGCTGGGTCATCTCTCCAGTCCCATGATGTCCCTTTTAGTCAAGTCAACCTTTCAGTAGTTGTTTGGAGGGGCTTAGGGGACAATGAGGAAAGAGGTAAAGTAACACTGACATATTGCTGGTCATTAAATATCTATAGGATAAAAACAGCATGGGTTTGGGACCTCAGAACCTATTTAAAAGCTGAGTTCGGTGTGTAGTCCCAGCACTCCCACAGGGAGGGGGGGAGACCAGAGAGTCCCTGACAAGTTGTGGACTAGCTGGCCTACCTTATGCAACAGCAAATAACAGCAAAGAAGCCTTACCTCAGATAAGGTGGGAGGTGAAGATACCTGGGGTTATCCTCTGAGCTCCAGAGGTACACACCGGCCTACACACACCTGCACTCATGTGTGTGAACCATACATGTACACATGAGGTAAAAAAACAAAAAACAAAAAAACAAAAAAAAAACCCTGAAAAATACAGCTTGCTTAAATTAAGTTTCAACTAGATAGGAAGAGGAATTCCAAGGGCGCTACCTCGTGAAACTACTCAAATATAGACAGATTGTTTCATATGCCCATGGAAGTAGCAATGCTCTTCCAGCTGAGGTAAAATGAATGATCTGTCACAAAGTCTTGTTTGTTTGTTTGTTTGTTTTCAAGGGTTTCTTTGTGTAGCCCTGGCTACCCGGGAACTAGTTTTGTAGATCATGCTGGCTTCATATTCATAGAGATCTGCCTGCCTCTGCCTCCCAGGTGCTAGAATTAGAGACATCTAACCAAATATGGTCTTTGCATTTGGGGAAAAAAGAGTTTGGGTTTGGAAGTGTGTGTGTGTGTGTGTGTGTGTGTGTGTGTGACAGTCTTAGGTTGCCCAGGCTGACCTCCAACTTAATATATAACCAAGGATGACTTTAACTCTTGATCCTCCTGGCTCAGCCTTCTAAGTGCAAGGACTAGAAGGACACATTCTGAAGCGGGACTTGGGGGTTATTTTGAATTTTCCACTATGTTAGTTAGGCTGGTCTTAAGCTCCTATAGCTCATGCCATGGTACCTAGCAAGAAGCAGTTTTCTAAACTGTTCTTTGAACAAATGTGTTGACTACATTTTCTCACCAGAGAGTATTTGTGCTCCATCGAGAACCTCCCCGCTTCCCCCATACCATCTTCTCAGTTTAAACTGTGCCTTTCCTGTCTCCACTCCTTAATGATACTCAGAAATCAGTGTGGCAGGAGCCCCGACAGTGAAATAAGCATTCGATGATAGATATTGTTGTTAAAAGACAAAGAAAATGAAGGAGAAGGAAGGAAGGAAGGAAGATAAATTGCCATCTATAGATTGTTGACTCAAAATACCTCCTAAGTATTACCTAGTGAAATTACCTGGTGCAAGCGAGAAGGAAACACGGAATACGCAACAAACCCGCGTAGGAGTTTATTATTATTGGGGGTTTGTGTGTCCATATGCACAGGCCTGGGGAAGGTCGGTGTGCAGATAGATAGATAGATAGAGTGTTGAAGATGTAAAGATAGCGCTTCCAGCTTTTGTTTTTGTTTTTTTTTAAATATTTATTTATTTATTTATTTATTATGTATGCAATATTCTTTCTGTGTGTGTGCCTGAAGGCCAGAAGAGGGCACTAGACCTCATTACAGATGGTTGTGAGCCACCATGTGGTTGCTGGGAATTGAACCCAGGACCTTTGGAAGAGCAGGCAATGCTCTTAACTGCTGAGCCATCTCTCCAGCCCCGTTGTTTTTTGTTTTTTGAGACAAGTTTTCTCTGTAGCTTTGGTGCCTGTCCCGGAACTAGCTCTTGTAGACCAGGCTGGCCTCGAACTCACAGAAATCCTCCTGTCTCTGTCTTTCGAGTACTGGGATTAAAGGCGTGCGCCACCACCGCCAGGCCACTTTCAGTTTTTAAGGGCTGCCTAGCGCATGCGCACAGGGGGATGGCACGGTCACCTCATATGCAGATGATGGAGCTCACGCATGCACACAAGGGCTCATGCAGCTGCGTCATACACAGATGATGCAACCATGATGCACGTGGGTCACGCGGGGTCCTTTTAGATTCCCGGGGCCATTAGACACTTCTGCCTGAGGGCTTGTCCGTCCATGTGTGGCCCTGGAACCCGGAAGTGTCAGTCATGTTGTTTCACTGAATCATTACACCTAGCACATATTGTTTTGCTTTGAGACAGGGTCCTGAGTGAACTGGAACTTATTATGTAGACCAAGTTGGCCTCAAATGCACAGCTATCCATCTACCTGCCTCTGTCTTCAAGTGCTGGAAATAAAGGTATGTGCCACCATACCTGGCTCTGGGTGAAGTTTTGATTTGACAGAAACAAAACAAAACAAAAAACCCCAAATAATTTGAAGAGCACTGCAAACTTTTCTTAAAACTTAATTAGCATTCAAAGTAAAATATTGCATTTTATTATTTCCCCTCTCCTCTTGGAAGAGGGTTTTTCAGGTGGTCTCCAAGCTGGCCTGAGTCGCCTGCCTCTGCCTCCTTAGTCCTGGGATTACAGGTAGTTTGCTGCCACGCCTTCCACAGGAGTCCCACAGGGGTCTTGCAGATAATAGGAATGCAAATTTCGCTTAGCAGACTCCATAGCTTGATCCTGCTGCACTGTTCCGTCCCTTTACTCGTGGATAAAACTGATAATCCTCCAGCGGAGGGGTTTACTCGAGAACAGTGTTCGGAGTCTGAATTATTTTTGGTGGCCGTGGTACTTGGCTGTATTCTTCTGAGACAAAGACTTCACAGATAAGGTTGTCCTGGGTCTTGAGGCTCTCCTACCTCAGCCTTCCAAGTGCTGGGGTCACCATGGCCTTCTGATTCTGTTGATCTTCAGACTTTCCCTCACCTGCTTCTAAGGAGGCTTTAGCCATAGTTACAAGGCCAAAAGTTGTTCTTCCTGAGTTCTCAGTAGTCCTCATTTTCCGCTATGTTCAGCGAGTCCGGTTTTATCCCAGGCTTTTCCAGACCCAGGCCAGCTGGTCTTGGTGAGTTCCCAGTAGAACATCCCCATTGTCTCAGTGTGTGGGTGCACCCCTCGTGGTCCTGAGTTCCTTGCTCGTGCTCTCTCTCCTTCTGCTCAAGAACAATGGCAATGGGTTTCTGATCCTACTGCACGCACTGGCTTTGTGGGAGCCTAGGCAGTTTGGATGCTCAACTTACTAGACCTGGATGGAGGTGGGGGTTCCTTGGACTTCCCACAGGACAGGGAACCCTAATTGCTTTTTGGGCTGAGGGGGGGGGGACTTAATTGGGGGAGGGGGAGGGAAATGGGAGGCGGTGGCGGGGAAGAGACAGAAATCTTTAATAAATAAATAAATTAAAAAAAAAAGTTGTTCTTCCTTTAAGGGACAGGGTGTGAGCCCTGCGCCTACGTGGTTTGGTTGGTTTTTCTACTGGCTGTCTCCTCAGTGGCCACGGAATAATGAAAGCTGTTGTTGAAGTCACGGATGGTCGTTAACTTGACTCATACCACTCTGCTCTTTGGATACCGACACATGCGAAGGAAACATAAGAATAATACAAAGTCCACACACAATGTTCTTTTGCGGCTAGAGGAATTGCATAAGACCCTAAAAGAGGAACTATTGGTATTTTGGGGGGTTTGTTAAACAGTTTTAAAAAATATGTTTGTTTCACTACTGTCAATATTATGTTGATTGGGAGCCAAGAATCCCTCATAGATTATTTGTAGTCTCCACCGGAGCAGGATCTTGCCATTCTTTCTCTCCAATACTATGTTTTAATTATAAGATCCTCACCAAATTCAGTCTTCTCTTCAAAATCCTCTTTGATCAGAGTCAGGTTTCCTAATGCTTTTCTATTCTTGGAGGAAATGCAGATAGACATCTCAGGACCCACAATGCAAATAGGAAACATGCTGGTGGGGACGCCTCTGCAATTGAAGTTCCTCTTTCTGGTCATCAGATGAATCCTGTAGGGTCTGCTTTAGGCGGGCACATTGCAGGAAGGGAAACACTGAATCTGAAAATATCATTAAGGTTCGGAGTCAATCCTGGTGTGTAAGGCTTCTCTGCCCTCCCTTCTCTCTCTCTCTCTCTCTCTCTCTCTCTCTCTCTCTCTCTCTCTCCTCCCTCACTTCTTCTAAGTGCTTTTGAGCAAGGTTCTACTGTGTTAAATGCTGCACAGGGCTGTGCCTCAGTCTTACAGCCCAGCATTCATGAGGACCTAGCTCTGTCCCCAGCACCTTCCCAGATGCCTGCACAGCAGCTTCCAAAATGCCACACAGCACTGCCCTCAAAGGATTCCCAGGCTAACGCCATGGTGCCCACAGCAGAGTCAGACATGGAGCTGCAGCTGATGATGCAGTGTTAGAAGCATCTTCAGAAGAGTGGCTTCTAACCCAGACAGAAAGCGAGGCCAAGCGTCCAAGAGGAGAGCATCCCAGCTGTGGCTGGGCTGTGATCAGTAACAAGGGAAGCAGAGGGTAAGGACATGTTCAGCAGTAGGCTAGCAAGGAACGAGGTTCAGAAGTCACAAAGCTGAGCAAAACTGTAATTCAGGTCTCGGTCACTGGGACACAGTATATAAGGAAGGTCTCTAAGATTACAGTGGCTACCCCTTATAAAGTTATAACTCAGGAAGTTGGGTTTTTTATACTTATTTAGTGTGTGTGTGTGTGTGTGTGTGTGTGTGTGTGTGTGTGCATGCATGCACATGCATTCAGTTGTGTGCAGAAGCACCAAGGCACAGGGATGGAGGTCAGAGGACAACTTGAGGGAGTTGGTTGTCTCATTCTACTTTGTAGGTCCCAGGGATCAAAACTCGGGTTCTCACACTTGGTGGGAAGTGCCCACAGAGCCATCTTGCTGACCTCTGACTGATTTCAGGAGAGCCATTGCATTATTTTTTGCTCTCCCACTCCCTTTTCCTCTTCTCCCTCTTTCTCCCCTTCCCCCCTTTCTCTCTGTCATCTAAGCATGTTATTTTATTGATTTGTTTTAAGAGAAAGTGTTTATTATTTTCATTGATTTTTTCAAAGGGAGTGAGTCCAAAAGAAGGGAAGAACCAGCGCTGTGAGTTGGGGAGGGCTTTGAGCGGAGGATGTGTGGTGTTTATGTGGAGGATGGAGTGGGTCAGCTCAGCTGGTATACAGTGGCCAGCGAGGAAGCCCTTTGCAGTGGTCAGAAACAGTCAAGACTTATTCATGACATTGATAACACAGAGGCTTTACTGAGGGAAGACTTGAGGATACTCAAGGAGGGAAAAGGTTAGGGTGTGGCTACTGCTTGGATGGGAAATGAGGGTGGGAGAGGATTCAAAGGTATTCCTGGAGCTAGGCGGATTGATGCCCACAGCTGCAGTCCTAGCAATGTCGGATGCTGAGGCAGGAGGGTCCTTCGAGACCAAGAGTTCACAGCAAAAATGCTCTGCTCTCTAGATGTCTAGCTTTGGTGACTGTGTGGGCATTGAAACTCACTGAAGAGGACAGAGAGAACAGAGGCAGCAGGAGGAACAGAGGGAAAGGTGACTTCAGTTTCTCTTGATATTCCTGGTGGGCCACCCAGATATATAGCTATATATATTCAAAGATGTGAGACCCATCTCTCTGTGTAAACATTTGGAGCCCATCGGTAAAGCGATGGTGGTTAAAATTGTGAGTTTACAGGGAAGGAGCACAGAGTACAAACAGAAAAAAAAAAAAGCTTAATCTGTTGTCCTTATTTGTCAGCTGATGAAAACGAGGCTCAAAGAGGGTAAATAATTTGTTCAAATTCAGTGTTATCAAAAGTAAGCTTCCAGAGGGGAACTTGAACTCAGGTCTCTAATTCTTAGCCTGTTCTCTTTGTCTCACAAGACTTCACTTGGGAATGAGGCCTTGGCACTAGAGAGATGGCTCAACTCTTAGGAGCACTGCTGCTCTTACAGGGACCCCAGTTCAATCTCCCACACCCTCAGGGCAGCTCACAACCATCTTTGACTCCAGTACTAGAGATCTGATGCCCTCTTTTGGCCTCTGAAGGTGTCAGACATGCATGTGGTGTATTCACGCAAACACTCATGCATACATCAACTTTGAAACTTTTCTTAGTATTGTTAAAAAAAAGAAAAGAAAAAAGAAAAGGAAATGGCTGAGTGGTGGTGGTGCACACCATTAGTCCCAGCACTTGGGAGGCAGAGGCAGGTGGATCTCTGTGAGTTCGAAGTCAGCCTGGTTTACAGAAGTAGTTCCAGGACAGGCTCCAAAGCTACACAGAGAAGCCCTGTCTCAAAAACAAACAAACAAACAACAACAACAAAAAAAAACAAGCAAACAAAAAAGGAAATGATGTCTCAGCAGTCTCCTGTCTGTGTCACACAATTGGGGAGCATATTTTATTGACTTTGTGTTTTGTGTTTGTTTGTTGAGACACAGTGTTGCTGTGTAGCTCTTACTGACTTTGAATTCCTGCAGACCAGCCTTGCCTGATCCTGCCCCAGCCTCCTGAATTCTGTAAACTCAGGAGGGCTTACATGAATGCACTACCACACTGGGTTTACCTAATTTTGCTTTTAGTGAAGCAAAGTTGTGGTTTTTTTAAAGAAAAGATTTTCATATAGACTTAAGCATGAGTCAAGCGGGAGGAGGGTGGTGGGTGTGAACACAAGAGGAAGTATAAGCTTCTCCAGAGAGAGTTGCCTAGACAGTCCTTGCGTTAGCCTAAACTTTGGTTTTAGATTGATGTCATCCCTTTAGAGTACCCATCCCAATGCCATTTTTTGTAGCAGGCTTTTTCTTTTGGACTAGCTCCCAAATCACCACACTGACACTTACTATTGGATCTGAGGGCTTGGCATTAGCTTAGCTTTTTTTCTTGTTAGCTCTTATTACTTAACTTGTTTTTCTTCGTCTACATTTTGCCTCAGATCTTTTTACCTTTTTTCCTGTATGTTTTCTTCCATCTAGCTGGCTGGTGGCTGCTGCCTAGCTGGCCCTGGGTATCTCCCTTTCCTCTTCATTCTCTCCTTTCTTCTCTTCTACTCTTATTCTTAGATTTTTTCCCCCTTACTTATTATCTCTGCCTACCAGCCCTGACTATTCTTTCTCTGCCTAGCTATTGGTCATTCAGCTTTTTTATTAGACCAATCAAATGTTTTAGGCAGCCAGGGTGAAACAAAAACACATCTTTTCATAATTAAACAAATGCAACATAAACAAATGTAATACATCCTTACATCATTAAACAAATGCAGAAGAATCAAATGTAACACACATTTACGTAGTTTTTTAATTTTATTAATTTTTATTGAGCTCTACATTTTTTTCTGCTCCCCTCCCTGCCTTTCTCCTCCCCTTCAACCCTCTCCCATGATCCCCATGTTCCCAATTTACTCAGGAGATCTTGTCTTTTTCTACTTCCCATGTCAATTAGATCTATGTATGTCTCTCTTAGTGTCCTCATTGTTGTCTAAGTTCTCTGAGATTGTGGTTTGTAGGCTGATTTTCTTTGCTTTATGTTTAAAAACCACATATGAGTGAGTAAATGTGATAATTGTCTTTCTGTGTCTGGGTTACCTCACTCAAAATGATATTTTCTACCTCTATCCATTTGCCTGCAAAATTCAGGATGTCGCTATTTTTTTTCTGCTGTGTAGTACTGCATTGTGTAAATGTACCACATTTACCTTATTCATTCTATGGTCGAGGGGCATCTAGGCTGTTTCCAGGTTCTGGCTATGACAAACAATGCTGCTATGAACATAGTTGAGCACATGTTCTTGTGGCACGATATATATACCCAAAAGTGGTATTACTGGGTCTTGAGGAAGGTTGTTTCCTAATTTTCTGAGAAATTGCCACACTGACATCCAAAGGAGTTGTACCAGCTTGCATTCCCATCAGCAATGCAGGAGTGTTCCCTTTACCCCACAACCTCTCCAGCATAAGTTGTCATCTGTGTTTTTGAACTCGGCCATTCTTACAGGTGTAAGATGGAATCTCAGAGTTGTTTTGATTTGATGACTAAGGATGTTGAACATTTCCTTAAGTGTCATTTAGTCATTTTAGATTCCTCTGTTGAGAGTTCTCTGTTTAGGTCTGTTCTCCATTTTTATGGGATTATTTATTCTTTTGATGACCAATTTCTTGAGTTCTTTGTATATTTTGGAGATCAGACCTCTGTCTGATGTGGGATTGTTGAAGATCTTTTCCCATTCTGTAGGCTGTCGTTTTGTCTTATTGACTGTGTCCTTTGCTTTACAGAAACTTCTCAGTTTCAGGAGGTCCCATTTATTAATTGTTTCTCTCAGTGTCTGTGCTACTGGGGTTATATTTAGGAACTGGTCTTCTGTGCCAATGTGTTCAAGTGTACTTCCCACTTTCTCTTCTATGAGGTTCAGTGTGGTTGGTTTTATGTTGAGGTCTTTGATCCATTTGGACTTGAGTTTTGTGCATGTTATAGATATGGATCTATTTTCATTCTTCTACATGTTGATATTCAGTTCAGTTATGCCAGCACCATTTGTTAAATATGCTCTTTTCCATTCTATATTTTTTGCTTCTTTGTCAGCTATAAGGTGTTTGAAGGTGTGTGGATTAATATCTGGGTCTTTGATTCAGTTCCATTGGTCTTCCTGTCTATTTTTATGCCAATACCAGGCTGTTTTCAGTACTGTAGCTCTGTAGTATAGTTTGAAGTCAGGGATTGTGATGCCTCCAGAAGTTCTTTTATTGCACAGGATTGTTTTGGCTATCCTGGATTTTTTGCTTTTCCAAATGAAGTTGAGTACTGTTCTTTTGAGGTCTATGAAGAATTTTGCTGGGCATTGCATTGAATCTGTAGATTGCTTTTGGTAAGATTGCCATTTTTACTATGTTAATTCTACCTACCCAAGAGCATGGGAGATCTTTCCATTTTCTGGTGTCTTCTTCAATTTCTTTCTTCAAAGATTGAAAGTTCTTAAAATTCAGGTCTTCCACTTGTTTGTTAGAGTTACTCCTAGATATTTTATGCTATTTGTGGCTATTGTGAAGGGTGATGTTTTTCTGATTTCTTTCTCAGCCCATTTATCATCTGTGTACAGGAGGGCTACTAATTTTTTCAGTTAATCTTGTATCCCACTACATTACTGAAGGTGTTTATGAGTTGTAGACATTCCTTGGTAAAATTTTTGGGGTCGCTTATTTTAAACTATCATATCATCAGCAAATAGTGAGAGTTTGACTTCTTCTTTTCTGATTTGTATCCCCTTGATACCTTTTTGTTGTCTTATTGCTCTAGCTAGGACCTCAAGAACTATATTGAATAGATATGGAGAGAGTGGACAACCTTGTCTTGTTCCTGATTTCAATGGTCTCGCTGGGAGTTTCTGTCCATTTAGTTTGATGCTGGCTGTTGGCTTGATATATATGGCCTTTATTATGTTTAGGTATGTTCCTTGTATCCCTGCTCTCTCCAAGACCTTTACACTGAAGGGATGTTGTATTTTGTCAAAAACTGTTTTGAGATCTAATGAGATAATCATGTGGTTTTTATTTTTCAGATTGTTTATATGGTGGATTACATTGACAGATTTTGGTATGTTTAACCATCCCTGCATCTCTGGAATAAGCCAACTAGATCATGGCAGATGATGGTTCTGGTGTATTCTTCAATTCGATTTGCCAGTATTTTATTGAGTATTTTTTGCATCCATGTTCATGAGTGAGATCGGTCTGTAATTATTTTTCTTAGTAATTTCTTTCTGTGGTTTGGGTATCAGGGTAATTGTAGCCTCATAAAAAGAGTTTGGCAATGTTCCTTCTGTTTCTATTATGAGGAACAATGTGAAAAGTAATGGTATTACTTCTTCTTTGAAAATCTTGTAGAGAGCAGAGAAAAATATAGAGCTCAATAAAAATCAATAAAATAAAAAATTTTAACTCAAAAAAAGGAAAGAAAATCTTGTAGAATTCTGAGCTGAAACCATCTGGTCCTGGAGTTTTTTTTTTTTTTTTTTTTTGTTATTGTTATTGTTGTTGTTGGTTTTTTTTTTTTTTGGTTGGAAGACTTTTGATAAATGTTTCTATTTCTTCAGCAGTTATAGGTCTGTTTAATTTGCTTATCTGGTCTTGATTTAATTTTGGTAAGTGATATTTATTCAGAAAATTGTTCATTTTCTTTACGTTTTCCAATTTTGTGGAGTACAGGTTTTTTTTAAAATATGACCTGATGATTCTCTGTATTTCCTCCGCATCTGTTGTTATGTCCCCTTTTTCATTTCTGATTTTGTTAATTTGGATATTCTCTGCCCTTGATTAGTTTGTCTATTTTTTTGATTTTCTTAAAGAACTAACTCTTTGTCTCATTGGTTCTTTGTATCGTTTTCTTTGTTTCTATTTTGTTGATTTCAGCTCTCAATTTGATTATTTCCTGAGGTCTAGTTCTCTTGAGTGAGTTTGTTTCCTTTTGTTCTAAAGTTTTCAAATGTTCTGTTAATTCACTAGTGTGGGGTTTTTCCAGCTTCTTTATGTAGGCCTTTAGTGTTATGAACTTTCCTCTTAACACTGCTTTCATTGTGTCCCATAAATTTGGGTATGTTGTGTGGTCATTTTTATTGATTTTTAGGAAGTCTTTAATTTCTCCCTTTATTTCTTCCTTGACCCATTGTTGATTCAGGTGAGCATTGTTTAATTTCCATGTGTTTGTGGGCTTTCTGGAATTAGTATTGTTGTTGACTTCTAGTTTTAAGTCATGGTGATCTGATAAGATACATGGGGTTATTCCATTTTTTTGTATTTGTTGACATTTGTTTTGTTACCGAGTATGTGGTCAATTTTTGAGAATGTTCCATGAGGTGCTTAGAAGAAGGTATATTCTTTTCTGTTTGGGTGGAATATTCTATATATGTCTGTCAAGTCCATTTGAGTCGTAACATCTGTTAGTTCCCTTATTTCTCTGTTTATTTTTTTTTTTGTCTGACTGACCTGTCCAGTGGTGAGAGTGGAGTGTTGAAGTCTCCCACTATTAGTGTGGGGGGTTTAATATATGATTTAAGTTTTAGAAGTGTTTCCTTGACATATTAAAGTGCCCTTCTATTTGGGGCATAGATGTGCAGTATTGAGATTTCCTCTTGATGGATTTTTTCTGTGACTAATATGAAATGGCCTTCTTTGTCTCTTTTGATTTATTTTAGTTTGAAGTCTGTTTAGTTAGATATTAGGATAGCTACACCAACTTGTTTCTTAGGTCCATTGTACTGAAAAAAAATTTTCCAACTTTTACTCTGAGGCTATGTCTGTCTTTGAGGTTGAGGTGTGTTTCTTGTGTGCAGAAGAAGGATGGATTCTGTTTACATATCCAATCTGTTAGCCAGTGTCTTTTTATAGGTGAGTTGAGTTGATTTATATTAAGGGATATTAATTATAAACATAATATATATTTATAAATTATAAAAAATGACCAGTTACTGCTAGCTTCCGTTAATTTAGTTTTCGTTGTTGATGATGTTAATTTGTGTGTTTTTCCATTCTTTGGGATTTGCTGCTATGAGACCATCATTTGTCTGTGTTTTTGTTGGAGTTTTCCTTCTAGTATTTTGTAGGGCTGGGTTTGTGGCTAGGTATTGGCTAAATCTGGTTTTGTCAAGGAATATCTTGTTCTGTTCTTCTATGGTGATTGAAAGTTTGCTGGGTATAATAGCCTGGGCTAGCATCTGTGGTCTCTAAATGTCTGCATAATGTTTGACCATGACCTTCTGGCCTTCATTGTCTCCAGTGAGAAGTCAGGTGTAATTCTGAATTCTGATAGGTCTGCCTTTATATGTTACTTGGCCTTTTTCCTTTGCAGCTCTTAATATTGTTTCTTTATGATGTATGTTTATTTTAGTGTTTTGAATATAATATGGTGAAGGGACTTTTTTTTTTTTGTTTTTTGTTTTTCTAGACAGGGTTTCTCTGTAGCTTTGGTGCCTGTCCTGGAACTAGCTTTTGTAGACCAGGCTGGCCTCGAACTCCCAGAGATCCACCTGCCTCTGCCTCCCGAGTGCTGGGATTAAAGGCATGCGCCACCACTACCTGGCTGAAGGGACTTTTTTTTTGATCCAGTCTATTTGGTGTTCTGTAAGCTTCTTGTATCTTCATAGGCATATCTTTCTTTAGGTAGGGAAAGTTTTCTTCTATGATTTTGTTAAATATATTTTCTGTGCTTTTGAGTTGAACTTCTCTTTCTTCTATACCTATTATTCTTAGGTTTGGTCATTTCATAGTGTTCCATATTTCCTGGATATTTTGAGTTAAGCTTTTGTCAGATTTAATGTTTTCTTTGACTAATTTCCTCTATTTTATTTTCAGCGCATAAGATTCTCTCTTCCATCTCTTGTATTCTGCTGTTAATGTTTGCATTTTTGGTTCCTGATCATTTTCTCATGATTTCTGTTTCTATAATTCCCTCTGCTTGTGTTTTCTTTATTGTCTCTATTTCCGTTTTCAAGTCTTGAATAGTTTCCTTCATATGTTTGATTGCTTTTTCTTGGTTTTTAAAAAGGGATTTGCTGATGTCTTCCAAATTTTTGTTTGTCTTTTCCTCCATTCTATTGAGTGAATTTCTCATTTCCTCTTTAATGGCCTCAAACATTCTCCTGAAGTTATTTTTTAGGTCATTTTCTTCTGCTTCGCCTATATTTGGTTGTACAAGTCTTGCTGTTGTAGAATCTCTAGATTTTACTGGTGTCAGTTTGCTCTTTGTGGTGTTGTGTGTGTTTTTACCTTGTCTACTCATCTTTTCCTCTAGTTGATGTGGTTGGGGCTCTGTGATTCTGGTGATTTATCTTCTAGGTGCCAGTAAATCCAAGGTTCAAGCGGTTGTTCCTCATGGTACAGTCATTGCCACGATTCTAGCTACCCCATTGGTCACTCCATGTTCCTGGAGGTTGTTCAGTACTCCTGGGCTTTGCTCTGCTCCTGTGGAGCTTGCAGCCTCAGGCCTGCTCTGTCCTTGGTCACTGGTCCAGTCCTGCTTCCGCAAATGACCCTGGTCTGGATCCACTCCTTCTCTCATGGAGTTCACTCTTCCAGGCCCACTCAGGTCTAGGTCGTTGGCTCAATCCTGCTCTTTTGGAGTTTGCTGCCCCAGACCTGCTCTGGCCTAGGTTGCTGGCTCAGTCTTGCTCCTATGGAGTTCACTGGCTCAGGCCTGCTCTCATACCTTTACATAGTTAAAGTACTATTCCAGAGCATAAACAAATGTAATGCGTCTTTACAGAGTTAAATATTTCACAATTATTTTTCTTTCAAAGTATATAATTTTGTGAGCCTTCCACCTTTTTTTAATTCCAAAGCTTTCTTAGGGCCCCATGGGGATTTGCGACCACAATCTGGGAATTTCCACTGAGGCTTTGGAATCGAACATTCCCATTGGAAAAGAACTCTTCCCATTGATGATGTCAAATTATGCATCAGCTTTTTAAAGGCAGATTGATGAGTCATGTGTCTATAGTAATTTCACCATTTAAAATGTAGGTTTCCCATTGAGTGTGGAGCCTTTAATGCCAGGACTCTAGAGGTAGAGGCAGGCAGATCTCTATGAGTTCGAGGCTAGTTCAGTCTACAAAGTGAGTTCCAGGATAGCTAGAGCTATTACACAGAGAAACCCTGTCTAGAAAAGCAACAACAACAGCAACAAAAGTCTGTTTCCCCAGAGTTTATAGAAACAGTCACACACCTGTTGTCACTATTCACATGCATGGCATTTCCATATTCAACCCCCAGTTCCCTCATGATCATGAACCTCCATTTTCCATACTTAACTCCTGGCAACCAGTAATCTCTTTTCTGTTCCCATCATTTCTCCCTTTTCAGAAGATCATGTATAGAATTGTATATATGGTCTTTTGAGTTTGTTTTCTCACATAGAATAATGTTTTTGGCTCTTTGTTGTTTTGTTTAGACCTGGTTGGCCTAGAACTCATGGGGTCCTCCTGCCTCTGCCTCCTGAGTATTAGGATTGAAGGTATGCATTACCATCAATGTCTGGCTTATCATAAGTTTTTTGAGGTTTCCTTATGCTGTTATATACCAGTAGTTTTCCTTTCAGTCGCTAAGTAGTATTCTAATGTGTGGATATGTCATAATTTTTCCATTGAGCTGATTTTTCTGGTCATTGATTTTCTCCTTTTTTTTATTATGAATAGTTTCATAAGCATTCAAGTACAGGTGGTTCGCATGAGTATAGTGTTAATATCTACTGAGTAAATACATGGTGTTGTATGGGTGGATCTTTTGCTATGTAAATGTTCAGCTGTTGTCCTTTTGGGTGGTGGGATTTGAGACAGGGTTACTCTGTGTAGTCCTGGCTGTCCTGGAACTCGCTTTGTGGATAAGCTGGCCTCAAACTCACCAAAACCTGTCTGCCTCTGCCTCCCAGGTGCTGGGATTAAGGGTGTGCACCACCACTACCTGATTCAACTGATGTCTTTATTATTATTTTTATTATCATTACTATTATTATTATGTTTACAGTGTTCTGTCATTATAGATGGTTGTGAGCCACCTTGTGGTTGCTGGGAATTGAGCTCAGGACCTCTGGAAGAGCAGCAGTGCTCTTAACCTCTGAGCCATCTCTCCAGCCCTCTATTGTTGTTTTAACCAAGTTATGTTTACCAGTGATTATGCTATGGGAACTGCAGTTGCTCAACACCATCATCAGCATGTGCTGCAGTCTGTTTTCTGTTTTGGTTCCTGATCCCCTTCCCAGTCTCTCCTAGTCTGGTGTTTTGTCCCCCACCCCCATTCTAATACCGATGTAGCAACATGTTGTGGTTTGATTTATGTTTCCCTAGTGATTGATCATGTCAAACAATTTCCACTGTTTTAATCATTACCATACTTTGTTATTGAATTGTTTATTTTCCTATTATTGGGTTTTAGGTGCTCTTTGTATAATATGGATACAGATTATTTGTTGGGGTAGTGTTGTGCAACTGTTTCCTCTGAAATTGATTCATTCCATTCTGCAGGGATGCTCTTTAAGCAGGGTGGTAAATAACTCAAAATAGCTTCAGGAAGTCCCTGAAACTAATCAGATTCACTAAGCCCCTACCAGAGTAGCAATAAAATATGCAAAGAAGACTCTTGAGATAATCATGATCAACTCACTGCCTGTAAGAAACAAATACTAGCAGAGCTGCTTGGAAGGGGTTTAGCCCAACTGAGTCACTTGGAAAGAATACCCCAATATGTTGAGTTGCTTGTAGGCTATGCAGTGTGCTCCAGGTTCCTAACTTTTGTGAGCTGTCCTCTATGCTGGGGTGGGCTTTGTGTCATTTCTGCTCCTGCAGGAAACCCTTCACCTATATTCATGTAAGTAACCCCCATAAAAGTCATTGGTTCAGCAAGCTGGACTTTGATGGCATTCCTACATTGATCCATCATGGGATCTTGATGGAGGAAGGTCATTGGCTAATAAAGGAACTGCCTTGGCCCATTTTATTGGTTAGAAGATAGGTGGGAGGAGTAAACAGAACAGAACGCTGGGAGGAAGAAGAAGTGAGCTCAGACTCCACAGCTCTCCTCTCGGGAGCAGACGTCTCAGAGAGATGCCATGTTCTGCTCTCCCAGGCAGACACACGTGATGAAGCAAACCGCCAGGTTAGACATGCTGAACCTTTCCCGGTAAGACCGGTGCTCACAGATTATTAGAGATAGGTTGATCGGGATGTGAGAATTAGCCTGTAAGGGCTAGAGCTAAAGGGCCAAGCAGTGTTTAAATGAATACAGTTTGTGTGTTGTTATTCCGGAGCATAAGCTAGCCAGGTGGCAGGGGTGCTGCGAACACAGCCCTGCTGCTCTTATTACTACAGGATCTCTAGCTGGGCTGAGTAGATGTGTGTGTCCCTCCAGAAAAAGTTTTGTCACTCAACAAGGAGTGAGCTGAAAATAGCTTCATTCTGAGAGTTGGAATCCTTTGCACCTATGTAAAGGGCCTTAGAACCCCTGTGTTGCTGATGAGGAGACAGGGAGATCCCAGTGGCTTGCTAGCCAGTCTAGGCTAAAATGAAAAGAATGAATGGCCAGGTTTGATGCTGCATGCCTTTAATATCAACATTGGGGAGGCAGAGGCAGGAGGATTTCTGTGAGTTCAAAGCCAGCCTTGTCTTCATAGTGAGTTCCAGGATAGCCAGGCCTACACAGTGAGACCCTGTCTCAAAATTAATTAGTTGACTAATTCATCCAATGAAGGGAAAGTTTCCTGTTAACACTAAGCTAAGCAACAGTGTGACTTTAGCAGCATCAACATGTCTTTCAGGGCAGAGTCATTTGCGATGCTGTGAGACTTGTTTAGTCAAAAGAGCATTCCTGCGTCTAGTGTCTAGTAATGGAGCTGGGAAGTGCGTGTAGGGAACTCTGGTTGAGCTGCAAGGAACTGTGGACAAAGCCAGCTGCATCCTCACAGAGTTCAGCACTCCCTTAGTAGGCAGCACTGTGAGCAAACAGAGAACAATAAGGGAGAGAGAAGCCATGGCTGACTCTCGACCAAGCTGACATGATGACATCAGTTGGATGTTCTCCACGCCCGTTTCCCTCCAAGTACATGCGGTGAATGTGCTTACAAAGGCGGAGTATGCTCTGAGCTATGAGATACATTTCAACAAACTTTGAAAGATTCCAAAAAATACAAGATAGATCTTTTGACTGAAATGGTACTGAACTGGCAATTGCTAGTAGAAAAAAAAGTATTTGAAAAGTCACCAAATACTGAGAAATCATAGCAATTTTGAAGAGTCCATGAGTCAAGAAGAAACTAGAAAATCAAATGTATTTTGAGTTGAATGACAATGAAAATGAGATGAATATGGTCATATGTGGGGTCCCCCTAAAGTTCTTGAGCAGGAATTACCACTGAGCCATCATTCTAGCCCAAGTTGTGTATGTTTGGTTTTTCTGATATTAGGGATTGAACCAAGTGTCTCATATGTTTGAGCGAAACCCTCTATTACTGAGTCATACTCCCAAAGCCAAATTTAGAACATTAGTTTTTTTAACATTAGATTATTATTAGACATTTTCTTATTTATTAATTAGAGCTTTTGCTATGGTGTCATGATTGTTTGTTTGTTTGTTTTGAGACAGAGTCTCACTCTAAGGCCCAGACTAGTCTAAAAATTTCTCAGGAAAATTGTCTTACTGCTCAGCTTCTCCAGTGTTGGGGTTACAGACATGAGTCACTATGAAAGAATACAGATTTCAAATCAGTGGCATCACATTCAACCATAAGAAACAAAAAAATGCCAAGCATAGTGGTGCAGGCCTATAATCCCAGCACCCAGGAGGCAAAGGTGAATTTTAACTTCAAGGCCAATCTGGACTACATAGTGAGTTTCAGGACAGCAGAGCTGTATAAAGAGACCACCCTGTCAAACAACAACAAATAAATAGGAAGAACCTAGAAAGAAAATAACATATTGAGCTCTCTTTTAGTTAAGGTTTCTATTTCTGTGAAGAGATACCATGACCACAACAACTCTTATAAAGGAAGACATTTAATTGGGATGGCTAACAGTTTCAGAGGTTCAGTCCATTATCATCATGTTGGGACATGGTGGTGTGCAAACAATCATGGTGCTGGAGAAGGAGCTGAGAGTTCTACATCTTGATCCACAGCCAACAGGAAGTGCACTGTCACACTGGGGGTAGCTTGAGCATAGGAGACTCCAAAGCCTACCCCTACAATGACACACTTCTTCTAACTAAGTCATATATTCCAACCTACAGAGCCATATCTCCTAATAGTGCTGCTCCCTATGATCTTATGGGGCCAATTACATTCAAACTACCTACCACAAGCTCTGTTTGAGCAAAATAAAGAAAATAATCATCACCAGAATTAAAATCAGTGAACAAGAGAAGCAAAACAATGGTGAAAAGGCAATGTAACCAATATTCATAAAAGATCAGTTAAACCAATGAACCTCGGTGAGACCACCAGGGAAGCCAAGATCAAAAACCCAAACTGCAGTGTGACTGCAGAATGTTCAGATGTGAAAAGCATCATGTATTACATTTACATTCAGCTTTTTAAAATTAAATAAAAATCTTAAAAAGCTTGACTTGGTCAAAATATCTGAAGTGAAAGAAATTAGAGAATATTTTTTAAAGTGGCTGCATACCAGATGTTATAATTCAACAGGGCAATTGAAATCATAGTGTGTCCATGTATGGCTCGCATCTGTCACTCCAGCTCCCGAGAGCCTAAGGCAGAATTCTGTGGCTAGCAAGGGGTACTGAGCAAGCACTGTCTCAATAATGAAAAAGGTAGAAGAAAAGCCACAGTGAGAGGACACACCTACTGCCCTATGAAGAGGAAAGTCTTGTAGGCAGAAGATGATCCAGCGGGTAAAGTTTTTGCCACAGAAGTTCAGCTGCCTGACTTGTGGCACACACATAGGGATGTGCCAGCATACACATAAAAATGATAAAATGTAAAATACTAGAAAAGCTGAAGGTCTCATTGTAGCAGATGTTGTTGAGAATGTGACACAGCTGGTATCCCATGTCTATCACAGTACAGGAGTACCAGAGGAGAGCACCTCTCTGAAACAGGAAACTTTGGAGGATAAATGAAAAATTTGCTAACAATATGAGTGTGTATGTCAGGGTAGTTGTGTAGTGTTATATATATATATATATGTTACACACACACATACACACACACACACACACACACACACATTTCCAAAGTTAGATGGTTTAATGTGTACAACCTAAGTAAACTAGACTATAATGTCATGGTTGTTCTTGTTTTACTGTTTGTTTTTTTTTTTAACACCGTGTCTCACTATGTAGCCTTGGTTGGCCTAGAGTGAGCTCTATAGACCAGGCTGGCCTCAAACTCAGAGATCCACTTGTCTCTGCCTCCCGAGTGCTGGGATTAAAGACATTCATCACCATACCTGGCAAAGTCACATTTCAAAGAAGACTGGAGAGTAAAAAGCATTAGAGAGTGTGACAAGAAAGAAGGATAACATCCCTGAGACTCTGAGATCACAGGGGACAGAGATGGCTGGACACATAGATTCACCTCCTATCTCGGTCAAAACCCATCATTCAATGGCAGTAGAAGATACTGAGTGACAGAAACATATGCACTAAATGTGTCCTGGAGTCTACTCATTGCTTAGGGCAGTGTGAGCCACGGGCTTAGTAAGTAAGTTTGTTCTAGTGGTCGCTCCAGAGAGCATGCTTTTGCCCCAATACCACTAAGCCCACTGCCAGATATATTTGCATTGACTTAATCAAAAAGGTTAAGTAAAACTCAACACACAAAAAAATGCCATCATGAAAAACATCGCTTTGTATGCATGGAATTAAAGTAAATAAATGAACAATTCAATAAGTTTCTAAAAATTCCTAAGCTTGAGAGATTGGGGTTGAGGTATACCTCGCTGTAAAGTCCTTATTGCTAGAGTATTCACTTCATATGCATTTTCTGAGGTCTTTGATATGATCTCCAACATAAGAGAGACAGAGACAGAGGAACAGACAGACACAGAGAGAACAGAGACAGACAGAGTGCTCTTTACTACAGGACCCCAGAGTCAATGGCATGAGTTTTTCAATATCACCAGCATCATTTCCAAAGCTTAATAGCTACATGTGGCCGATGACCAGCATGCTGGACAGCACAGATGGGGAGCATTCCCATCACTACAGATGGCTCCATGGGATGCTACTCTCAATAGCTCCCTTCCTCATTTAGAGTAGACTGGCTTCCATAAAAATTCACTTCCCATATTCTTTTCTGTCCCACTTTTCCCTAATTGTATTTCGTGTATTTGTTCTGTGGTAAGACAAATACTTATTTTCTTTCTGAGGTGTGTGTGTGTGTGTGTGTGTGTGTGTACTAATGTCATTTTTTTTTGTTTTGCTTTACAGTTGTTTTGTCAGTAATGATTCTTGAGACCATTACAAACCAAGAACAGCCTGTGATCAAGTGTGTTTTAATCAGTCATAAGAACAATGGCTCATCAGCTGGGAAGTCATCGTCATATATCATGGTAAAGTAATATGGATATATGGTTTCCTCTATTTTGCTCTAGGGACTGTACTTTGTAGGTTTTTGAAACCTGTCATGATTAAGCGGGCACCAGACCTCTTATCGGGTGCAACAGCACCTATACCACCTTGTCACCAATGACATCAAGAACCATATTCTAGGGTGTGAGAGGCTGTGGTTGAACTCCCAGCATCGAGGGTTAGCGTGTTTGTATACACACGTGCACATGGGAAGATCTATGTTCTCTTGTGGGTGTGGCTTTAGAAGGGTATGTATACCTAGTGTGAAGAAGTGATGAGCATTTCTCTCTCTTTCTATCCTCCTCCCCTTACGTGTGTGTGTGTGTGTGTGTGTGTGTGTGTGTGTGTGTGTGCTCATGCTGGTGTGATGATCAGAGACAACCAGAGCAAGTTGGTTCTCTTGCTTTGTAGTAGGTGCCTTTGCCCACTGAGCCATTACACTGCCTACATTTCCATTTTTCTTTTCTACAGATTTATTTGTTTTTATTTGATATGTACGAGTGTTTTGCCTGAATGTATGTGTGTGCACCATATGCATTCTGGTGTCCACCAAGACCAGAAGAGGGCATCAGGTCACCCGGAACTGGAGTTACAGATGGTTGTGAGCCACCATGTGGGTGCTGGGAACTCAACCCAGGTCCTCTGCAAGAGCAGCCAGCGCTCTTAAGCATTGAGCCATCTCTCCAGCCCATTCCTCTCTCTTTAAAAGTTACTGTTTGTTATTATTATTTGTTTTGTATGTATGGGTGTTTTTACCTGCATGTATGTCTGTGCACCATATGCATGCATGGTGCCCACAGAGACAAGAAGAGGGTATTCAGTTCCCTGTAACTTGGATTCCAGAAGGCTACGAGCTGCCATGGGGGTGCTGGGAACTGAACCTGGACCTCTGGAAGAGCAGCCAGTGCCCCTAATTAATCACTGATCCAACTCCCCAGCCCCCTCTCTTTGATACTAGTCATCCAACCTGGCTATTCCCACCTGCCTCCTTGTCAGATCGATGGTTATGAATGCACTCAGATGAAGGAAGCTTACATGACAGAGAACTGAAAATCTTCTGTACGCCAGCTAAGACTATGTCAGCTAACTCTATGCCCATTTCAGCTTAAAATTCACTGTCACCCAACAAGTAAATAAATAAAACTCACTATCTCGGTTTTCTTCCATGGAGATAGAAAAATACATGTTATGGCTTGCCCTCTTTCAACTGTCAGAGACTAGGAATAATCTTAAGTTTTGGGGTTTTTTGTTTTTTGTTTTTTTTTGTTTTTTTGTTTGTTTGTTTGTTTGAGGCAGGGTTTCTCCATGTAACAGCCTTGGTTGTCCTGGTCTCACTCTGGGACCAGGCTGGCCTCAAACTCACAGAGATCTGCCTGCCTCCTAACTGCTGGGATTAAAGGTGTGTCCTACCACTTCCTGCTGGCAGAAGCATTATTGGTTTTAATTTTTAAATAGGTATTGGCATTGTAACAAACGGGCGTATTAATAATTAAGGCATTTAAACATATAATAGTGGGGAGAACAGGTGATGTCCTGAGTAAATGTGTAGCATTGTCATGAGTACTGTCATTGACCCCAGTGCCCCAGACTCATGAGAATGGTCAGATTCGGGAATGGCAAGGTTGTTGGCAGTGTCTGCAAAAAGTATTAGCCACAGCTTCTTCCTGCTGATGACTGTAGCCTGAGACTACTCCCCTACACAGACCCTGACCTCAGCCAGCTCCCCTGCCTCCTTGTTGAACTGTATATAATAAACACACGGAGTTTCCAGGCAGCTGGTGAGTCTCCATCAGCGTACACATCCCACCCAATCTCACCTTTTCCGCATGTTTGCCTATGTGGCTGTCATCATTTCCTGGTTTGCAGATTGCAGCATAGTAGTGTTTCATCATGGACACAAAAGATGTGGGCATCAGATGATGAAAGTTCTCACCTCCGATCGTGTGGATCCCTGGGTTTAACTCAGTGCCTTTACCACTGAGCTATCTCATCAACGCTTACGTACTTTCTTATGGGGATTGATCTTTAAACTGCATGTCCATTGGTCTTGGTCCCTACTAATCAATCATGTATTATTATCCTAATCCTAACATAGTATTCTTAGACATTATTGATGTTCATGTGATATCTTTTTATTGCTGTGAAGAGACACCATGGCTATGGTAACTCACAGAAAGCATATAATTGCGGTGACTTGCTTACAGTTCAGAGGTCCAGTCCATTATCATCATGTCAGGAAGCAAGGCAGCATGCAGGCAGATATGGTGCTGGAGCCGAGAGTCCTTACATCTTAATCCAAAGGCAACAAGAAGTGAACTGAGACAGTGGGTAGTATCTTGAGCATTTATGAGGTCTCAAAGCCCGTCTCCACAGTGACATACTTCCTCCAACAAGGCCACACCTCCTAATAGTGCCACTTACTTTGGGGCCATTTTCTTTTAAACCACCACATGTGAAGACTACGTAGTTCCTAAACTAGTCTAACAAATAGCCATGCAAATGTGAACTGCGGAAAAGATGAGTTCCTGTCCTCGGCTCTTGTTGAAATGGAACCTACTCTGCTGGGACACTATCTCAGTTTGCCCTCTGTTGCTGTGATAACCGTGACCGAGACCAAAAAACGATGTGAGGATGAAAGGGCTTATTTGTTCTTGAGACATCTGTTTGGAAATCCTATAGTCCAGTAGTGTTTTGAATGACAAAGTACCCTTAGGTAGATGCCTGGCTTCTTCTATATATATTAATTGGAATTATATTGTGAGGAAGAGCTGTGTTCCCCCCCCCCCATTTTATTTATTTACTTACTGAGTTATCTGTTTAGCTCATCACAGACTCATGACATTGAGTATTCGTGAAATCTTGAGCCCATTCAGGGTAACACTCACTACTACCACATGACTTTCCATCATTCGTGTCTCTTTCTCCCACTAAGTTAATGATGACAACTGCGGTTTCAGTAAAACATGGTGAGGGTTCATTCCAGCCTACCCCTTTCTTTCTTCCTCTTTCTTTCTTTCTTTCTTTCTTTCTTTCTTTCTTTCCTTCCTTCCTTCCCTCCCTCCTTCCCTCCCTCTCCCTTCCTTTCTTTCTTTCTTTCTTTCTTTCTTTCTTTCTTTCTTTCTTTTCCTCTCTCTTAAAATAAGAGACCCGACAGTACTCAACTTCATTTGGAAAAGCAAAAAGCCCAGGATAGCCAAAACAATCCTGTGCAATAAAAGAACTTCTGGAGGCATCACAATCCCTGATTTCAAACTCTACTACAGAGCTAAAGTACTGAAAACAGCCTGGTACTGGCATAAGAACAGCTAGGAGGACCAATGGAACTGAATAGAAGACCCGGATATCAGTCTACACATCTTCAAACACCTGATCTTTGATAAAGAAGCAAAAAATATCAAATGGAAAAAAGAAAGCATATCCAACAAATGGTGCTGGCATACCTGGATGTCAATATAGAAGAATTAAAATAGATCCATATCTATCACCATGCACAAAACTCAAGTCCAAATGGATCAAAGACCTCAACATAAAGCCAGTCACACTGAACCTTATAGAAGAGAAAGTGGGAAGTACACTCAAACGCATTGGCACAGGAGACCACTTCCTAAATATAACCCCAGCAACACAGACACTGAGAGAAACAATTAATAAATGGGACCTCCTGAAACTGAAAAGCTTCTGTAAAGCAAAGGACACAGTCAACAAGACAAAATGACAGCCTACAGAATGGGAAAAGACCTTCACCAACCCCACATCAGACAGAGGTCTGGTCTCCTCAAGAACTGAAGAAATTGGACACCAAAAGATCACATAATCCCATAAAAAATGGAGTACAGACCTTAACAGAGAACTCTCAACAGAGGAATCTAAAATGGCTGAAAGACACTTAAGGAAATGCTCAACATCTTTAGTCATCAGAGAAATGCAAATCAAAACAACTCTGAGATTCCCTTTTACACCTGTAAGAATGGCCAAATTCAAAATCACCAATGACAACTTATGCTGGAAAGGTTGTGGGGAAAAGGGAACACTTCTGCATTGCTGATGGGAATGCAAGCTGGTACAACTCCTTTGGATGTCAGTGTGGCAATTTCTCAGAAAATTAGGAAACAACCTTCCTCAAGACCCAGTAATACCACTTTTGGGTATATATCCAAAGGATGCTCAATTGTGCCACACGGACATGTACTCAACTATGTTCACAGCAGCATTGTTTGTCATAGCCAGAACCTGGAAACAACCTAAATGCCCCTTGACTGAAGAATGGATAAGGAAAATGTGGTTCATTTACACCGTGGACTACTACACAGCAGAAAAAAATAACAACATCTGTAGTGATGAGGTGAGCAGGCCTGCTTTTCGTCTCGCCCTGCTCCCACACAGCTAGCTTAGCCCCGAAAATAACAACACACAAACTATATTTATTTAAACACTGCCTGGCCCATTATATCTAGCTTCTTCTTGGCTAACTCTCATATCTTGCTTTAACCCATATCTAGTAATATGTGTATCACTACGGGGTCATGGCTTACTGGGAAGATTCTAACCCGTATCCATCTTGGGCTGGAGCTTCATGGCATCTGCCTGACTCTGCTTTTCTCCTCCCAGCATTCTGTTCTGTCTTCCCTGCCTACCTATGTTCTGACCTATCAGGCCAAGCAGTTTTCTTTATTAATTAACCAATGAAAGCAACAGATAGATAGAAGACCCTCCTACATCAGACATCTTGAATTTTGCAGGAAAATGGATGGAGCTAGAAAACATTATTTTGAGTGAGGTAACTCAGACACAGAAAGACAATTATCATATATACTCACTCATAGGTGGTTTTTAAACATAAAGCAAAGAAAACCAGCCTACAAACCATAATCCCAGAGAATTTAGACAATAGTGCAACCACTAAGAGAGACTTACATAGATCTAATCTACATGGGAAGTAGAAAGTATAAAAAGACAAGATCTCCTGAGTAAATTGGGAGCATGGGGACCTTTGGGGGAGGGTTGAAGTGGGGAGGGGAGAGGCAGGGAGGGGAGCAGAGAAAAATGTAGAGCTCAATAAGAAAAGAGAGAGAAAAAAAGAAAAAAAAAACAAAGAGAAACCCTGTCTCACAACCCCCCCCAAAATCTCTGTAATCATAATTAATAAAATGGTATTAGTTTTTGAGCTTCTAGAGAGGTTTATAATGAGATAGAAACATGGAGAATAAGTGTTAAGAAATGTTATAGCAATCTGGTATCATCATGACATCAAAGAGAATTTTATTTAAAAAAAATAAGAGACCCGGCTCATACCTGAAATATGCTTGTTCATTTATTCCATTCTAGTTTATAACCAAGGCTCAAAAGTGCTGACCAGTACCCAGTGAGCACTAGCGGAACAGTGTATAAGAGCTGCACACAGTGGTTTTGTCTTTTGCTGTGTAGTATCCAACATTTATTGTCCAAAGTTATTTATTGCAGCAGCTGTGGTCTTTCTCATTGGGACCACCAGTCCACAAATAATGATAAGGAGACTTATTTAATTATAAAAGTTCAGCCTTTAGCTTAGGCTTGTTTCTAACTAGTTCTTATAACTGAAATTAACTCAGAGTTTTTCATCTACAGTCTTCCATGAGGCTCATTACCTCATCTCCATACTGCCCTTCCTGCTTCCTCCATGTCTGGCTGGTGACTCTGCCTTTCTTCTTCCCAGAGTTCCCTCTCTGCCTAGAAGTCCCACCTATACTCTTCTGCCTAACTATTGGCCATTCAGCTTTTTATTGCCCCAATCACAGCAAAACATTTTTATATAGTGTACAAATATCCTACAAAATTCCCCCATTTTTGTCTAAATAAAAAGGAAATGTTTTAAGTCTAACATAGTAAAACTATATACAATAAAAACAGTTATCAGGTAAGAATTATATTTTTAGTGTCTAAGTCCATTTATGTCTGTCATATTCAAATAAAATACTCTATTATCCATCCTATTTTAATATATCTAAAGTTTATTCCAAAACTACTTTCTATCATAACTTGTATTACCATCATAAAAATATCTTTTTAGATATTAAAACATTTTATTAGATAAACAACTTAAGCTTTTTTATCTCTCAATCTTATAAACTTTATCTCTCTGTGTATGTTTTTTTGAATTTGGTTAACAAAGAAAATGGTATAACTATTTAGCCTTCAACCCCCATCAGAGACCCAAGAAGGACATAATATTACCTGAGTAAACAGGAAATGCAGAGCAAATGACTTCCAAAACTATAGAAATGACAGAAACAACAGACTGCCTAGACAGTTACCCAAGGGTATCCATCTTCAGCCTATGGGCCTAGAATATTCTCAACAGACATTTCTACAAAGCAGGAATTTTGAAGGACCGTCATACTTTGTCTTGGCAAAGTTCAGCAGTCACCTTCTTTTGTGTCCTGCTTGTTCAATTTGGACAGGACACTGTCAGCAGGCAAGGCAAGGGCAGTTTCTCGCCCAGATGACTAGTTTGTCACACTGAAAGCAAGGTTCTTAAGGAAGCTGTTTGATGCCCATCATCCTTTTTTTTTGAAGTAAATTGATGCTGCCATGAGCAGATGTGTCTTGCTGTCATGAAAAGCATTATGCTATTAAAACATCTTAAATGTCATATTTTGTAGTTTTCTGAGGTGTTTAAAGACCACTTATCTATTGAAACTATTTTTGTTTAACCTTGAAAACGTGCCACAAATTTGATTGATATAGATGAGTAACTAGTAACCTACAGTTTTTAATTATCCTAAACAGGCTGTAATAATAGCCTTTAAGGACTAGAACTTTATATTACATCTTTCAATGAGCTGTGTTGTACTCTTTTGTAATTGCTGCTGCCTTTTAAGCTATGGCTATCCTAGTCAGCAACTGCAACTCTGCTGCTTCCAGCAGTGGTTTGGCTGCAAGAGCTGCAGACTGAGGAAATTCTGTTCCCTCAGGCACCAACTCTTTCAAAGCTACTAAGGGAACTTATTTAAATCTCTGTTCTTCTAAAGAACTAAAGACTCAAAAGTTGAGGTAGAGTCCTACTTCCCAGAGAGGATGAATAGCAAGCACCTCACCTAGGTCACTTCCTTGCATCTCTCAAAAAGTCCTTGTATCTTTCCTGGCCACTCCTTAAAAACCCTTCTCCTCCTGGCTCCTTCCTACAACTTCTGGTCAGCTAGTTGCTGGCTCAACCTCCTGACTGCAGGGGAATTTATTTAATCAAACACATCTTTGCATCATTAAACAAATGTTTAAGAGCATAAACAAAAATAACACACCTTAAAATAATATTCTACAACAGAACTGCATGGGTACAGTACTTTAAACAAGAGTAGAAATGTGCTGGACATGTGGTGGTGGCTCATACCTTTTATCCCAGCACCCAAGAGGCAGAAATATAATTTTGAGGCCAGCCTGGTCTACAGAGTTAATTCTAGAAGAGCTAGGGCTGTTTTACAGATAAATCCTGTCTTACAAAACAAAACAAACAGCAAGAACAACTAGATTCAATAATCTACCCTTTTATCCTCTGATTTCTATATCCTGCCCTTTTCTTTTTTGTTTTTTGTTTTTGTTTTTTTTTTTTTTTTTTTTTTTGGTTTTTCGAGACAGGGTTTCTCTGTGGTTTTGGAGCCTGTCCTGGAACTAGCTCTTGTAGACCAGGCTGGTCTCGAACTCACAGAGATCCACCTGCCTCTGCCTCCCGAGTGCTGAGATTAAAGGCGTGAGCCACCACCGCCCGGCTCTGCCCTTTTCTTTTTAGCATGAAATCTCTGAATCTAATCTCCTTTGCTTAGTTTCCTCCCTGTCTATGATCAATAACACTTGCAACCAATCCCCCTAAATGATGACAAACACCCACTGAACATCCAAAAATCACCCACCCCACCTTTTGGGAATGTGGGTGTTGTGTTCTCTAGACAGTTTCCTGTTGTTTGGGGTCAACAGCATCTTTAGAGTACCCTGAGAAAATTGGGATAATGGTTAAGTCCTGGGAAAACCAGCTGTAGCATTTGTTGTCCATTTTTGTGTGTGTGTGTGTAATGGAAAGTACAGGACTTATCTGAAGTTCTGGGTGAAGTAGTGCATGAAGCTAGACCATCTCAACTAGCAGCTTTGAAGTAGTTCTGGATGCAGAGTTTTGAGGAAACTGTAACAGAGTCATTCTGAGAGGCTGAATCACCTGAGCTACTTGTCTTTATTGGTGTCTGGTCCTTTTTTTTCTGAAAGCACACAAACTTTTAAGGGTAACATATATATGTATATTAACACAAGTATGGAATTGTGGTGTGCACAAGTCAGCTAAAGATGATTTTTTGTTCTATGTTTGAGCTGGTAAAAGCCATCTGTCAACTTTGTAAGTTCATTTGAACTGCATAGCCACACTGTAATATAAATCTCCATCCATGTTATATGAAAGGATAGCATGTAACAGTAAGTCATGAAGTCTCTGTAGCCAACAAGATTTATCATGTCTCATCCAGTCTCAGAGCTGTACCCATGTTTAGGGGTCAGCATATACAACACCTGTCCTGCAGACTTTCCTGGATTTTTCTCTTATTTCTGTAGACAAGATCTTCAGGAGATTTCCCCCAAACAAATATGATCTCAATTAACTTATTTAAGCACAACCCCTTCCCCAATGCAACACATTTCCTGACTTCCATTCTGGAGTCAAGACATCCCTAAAGTATCTAAGCTGGTTTAATTCAGCAGTCCCTTCCACAATCCAATGTCTCTCAGCAGCTGTTATTTTATGTTCATTAGCATTCAAAAAATTTGAAATTAACAAAGCACCATATAAAGTCCAAACTCTCTGAGTTATAATATTTGCCATCCCTATGTAGCTTGTTTTTATATATTACTTTACTCTTTCTTTAAAGATTTTATAATTTTTAAATTCTTTCTTTCTTTCTATGACTGTCTATACCCATTTTCTTTTCTTTCTTTAGCACCTAGGCATCTTTTTAAGCATACCATACTTTTTTAGAGTTTTTTTGTGTCTGTCTGGACCTAGCTTTCTGCATACCTGCAGTGTTCTCTGACCCCATGAGCCAAGCCTTAAAGGGCCAGTCTGGCTGCCATGTGGCTCCACTTAGCACAAGGCACTGATGGCTAGCTCAAGCCTGCAGTAGGTGGCTGGTAACCATGCCTCTGTGCACAGTGATTACCCATCTTCCCGAGACTGTGGGACTAGGAAGCCATGTCTAGCTCCTTGTCCAGAACTCTTCTTAGCCTTGTTTGTTTATTTGAGCCTGCACATTTGGCGCCAATCTGTAATGTATGTCAGTTCTTTCCTCCCCTACCCTTTTCTTTTTTTTTTATTTTTTTATTTTTTATTTTTTTTAATTTATTTATTTATTAAGGATTTCTGCCTCGCCCCCACAACCGCTTCCCATTTCCCTCCCCCTCCCCCGATCAAGTCCCCCTCCCTCATCTTCTCGAAGAGCAATCAGGGTTCCCTGACCTGTGGGAAGCCCAAGGACTGCCCACCTCTATCCAGGTCTCGTAAGGTGAGCATTCAAACTGCCTAGGCTCCCACAAAGCCAGTACGTGCAGTAGGATCAAAAACCCACTGCAATTGTTCTTGAATTCTCAGTATTCCTCATTGTCCGCTATGTTCAGCTAGTCCGGATTTATCCCATGCTTTTTCAGACCTAGGCCAGCTGGCCTTGGTGAGATCCCAATAGAACATCCCCATTGTCTTAGTGTGTGGGTGCACCCTCGTGGTCCTGAGTTCCTTGCTCGTGCTCTGTCTCCTTCTGCTCCTGATTTGGACCTTGAGATTTCTGTCCGGTGCTCCCGTGTGGGTCTCTGTCTCTGTCTCCTTTCATCGCCTGATGAAGGTTAATATTCCTGAGGATGCCTATGTGTTTGTCTTTGGATTCACCTTATTTAGCTTCTCTAGGAACATGAATTATAAGCTCAATGTCCTTTATTTATGGCTAGAAACCAAATATGAGTGAGTACATCCCATGTTCCTCTTTTTGGGTCTGGCTTACCTCACTCAGGATAGTGTTTTCTCCCCTACCCTTTTCGTTATGGTTTTGTGATTTATTTCCAATACAGTTGAGTTACTTTGGTTTATATTCCATTTTGGTGCCTTTCCACAATATCCTGGTTGCATAGCTTTTTCCCCCACCTTTCACTCTTTGACACTGGTCTCATTTTATAGCCCAAGTTGGCCTCAAACTATGTAGTTCAGGCTGGCCTCAAATATAGGTAGTCCTCCCAAGTCTTGGATTAGAGATTGCTATTCTGGCTGCTGGCTGTTTATTTACTCTTAAATTTTATTTTGAATCCTGGAAATCATATATATTAGAGGTATATTTAGGGCTATGAGTTTAGCTCAGTGGTAGAGCAGGTGTCTAGGATATGTGAAGCCTTGGGTTCCAGCCCCAGCACTGAAAAAAAATAGACACAGGAGGGGGAAAGATGTGTTGGCAGTTAAGAACACTTACTGCTTTTGCAGAGGACCTGGGTTCAATTCCCAGCACCCAAATGGTGGCTCACAACCATATGTAATTTCAGTTCCAGGGACTCCAATGCACTCTTAGAAAGGCCTTTTTGCCTCTGCAGGCTCCTGCACTCGTGTGGTGCATTTAAACCCACACATGCATACACATGTATCCATGTCTTTTATTTTAGGAATATATACTCAGAAAAGTTTCTCCTTCAGATCTCTACCACCGAGTCCTGCCTATCTCCTGTAGCTAGCTGGTTCTTTTAGTTGTCAGGTATCAGCCCCCAATTCCTTGTACAAAACAAGCAAATGCGTGTGTGTCTCACGCCTGCCTCTTTCTCGCTCATGGTCGCACACAAAAAGGAGAATTTTGTAATAAGCTTCTCCCTTTGAGTGATGCAGGAAATCACTGCAAGTCAGTTCCCAGGGCGTGTCCTTATTCCTTTTTAAATAAACAGCCGTGTCCTGTCCACTATATAGTTTGTTTACTCACTAACCTCCGTTTGAGCATTTAAATGGTTTCCAATATTTTGACATTACCACTAGCTCTGTAATCGATGTCACGTGGGGATTGCTGGCTCGCACTGCTGAATTCCCCTCCAGAAGGTTGTTTGGTGTAAATTCCTGTAGCAGTGTGTGAGTGCCCACTTCCTCAAAGGTTCACTGTCAGAATGCATTGGTAGACTTTTCCGTGTTTGCCAGTCTCGTCGATGAGAAGTGTTTTAATGTATGTGGGTTTCAACATCTTCTTGTCTATTTGAGGGCTTACTCTACAGCTTTTGGGGGAAAAAAAAAAGATCTTTAACTTTTTAGATTTATTTTATGCATATGACTGTTTTGCCTGTGTGTATGTCTGTGCCCCATATGCTTTCAAGGTGCTGTGGAGTTCAAAAGAGGGCATTGGATCCCTTGAAACTGGAGTGGCAGATGGTTGTGAGCCACCATGTGCTGCTGGGAATCAAACCTACATCCTCTGTAAGAGCAGCCAGTGCTCTTAATTGATGAGCTGTTAGGCTTCTTTGTTTTTCTTCTTCTCCTCATCCTCTACGTTCTTTAGATTAAGATTGGATCGTTTTAATGTGTTTTAATTTTTACCATTTAGTTACTGGCTTTTGTGATGACTGCAGACATGTTAGACTATTTGGTAGTACCTGGAAATATCACGTGATGGGGAGGTCCAATGACAAAACGCCTACTGGGCAAAGCCTTATTTGTTCCTCAATTTTACAAAAGAAAGAAAAAGAAAGGAAGGAAGAAAGAAAAAACAAACAAGCAAATAAATAAATAAATTATCTAATCTGGGTGTGGTGTGCAACCTTTGCTACGTAGAGAGGTTTTGTCTCAAAACAAATGGAAGGTGGGTGTGGTGGTGCCTGACCTTAATCCCAGGAAAGGCCGAGGCTAGCAGATATCTTAGTGTTTGCGATCAGCTTCGTCTACAGAGAGTTCTAGGCCAGCAAGGGCTGCTAGATCCTGTTTTGAAAGTAAAGAAAGATCACAGTGTCTACAGCTTTTTGCTGGTGTGTAGACCTGGGTAATACGAGGGCTGCCTTATAGGAAACCACTGGTCAGACATAAAAGGCTTGTAATTGGTCCCCAGTGTTGGTGGTAAGCTGCCATTTGTCATTCGTCCTCACGGCCCAGGGCCCCACTCCCTGAGCTCACCCCAGGGACACTGCCCTTAGCAATAGTGGAGTGGGGCAGCAGGATTCCTTTGGTCCCCAAAAGGAGCTGAGCTCAGGGTGTGACCCTGGCCTTCTAGAGACGTGCCCTTTAGAGTGATAGGTCTGTGTTTAGCTGTTCTTCCCGCAGAGGGAGGCACGGCTTAGGGAGCAGGCTCTTCCACACCCTCTTCCTCCCCGCTGTTTGAACTCTTACACTTCTTCTCCATGGGCATGGACTCTCCCACACCCTAGGGACTTCCCATTTTTCAGCCTTCTCTTTTGCTTCTGCTTGATCACTTTCACTTGGCCTGTCCTCCCCTGTCCTGGGCCTGTTCATCCTTCTCGTGTTTTGCGTTTCTTCAAGGGTCTATGTGTGCCCAATATCCACTGTATGGCCGAGCTACATTCCAGCCCTTTGGTTTTTCTGTTCATGCCCCCCCTTTTTTTTCTAGTGCGGGGTTTGGAACACAGGGTCTTGCTCATGTTAAGAACTCTCCTACTCGGGGATGGAGAAATGGCTTAGTGGTTAAGAGCACTGACTGTTCTTTCAGAGGACCCAGGTTCAATTCCCAGCACCCACATGGCAGCTCACAACGATCTGTAACTCCAGGATCCAACACCCTCACACAGACATACATGCAGGAAAAACACTAATGTGTATAAAATAAAAATAAATGATTAAAAAAGAACTCTACCACTGAGTCACAATGCTCAGTCCCCATAGCTTGTGTGTGTTTACATGTTCTCAGCGTGGCATAGCTGGAGCTTGGCCTTCCGACCCATCACTGCACATTGGTGAGCCTCTGACTTCCTTCTCTGATGGCAATCTAAACAGCATCCATAGGGTTACACGGAAATCAGGTATAACCCTGGGGTGGCCATCTCAGGGTCAAAGAAGCTCTTCATTTGAGCAAGTTGATTCCATGTGGTCAGAAACAGGAAGGGATCACCTCCATCCATCTTTTGCTTATGTGAATTACCTAATCAGGTTTTCCCCCCTTTTCTCTACTGTGTTTTTAGTTTTGCATCCCTCGATTTTTAATGTGTGTGTGTGTTGCCTGCAAGTATTTATGTGTGCAGTTTCTTCAGAGGCAAAAGAAAGCATCAGATCCCAGGGAACTGGAGTTACATACAGCTGTGACTCATCATGTGGGTGTTGGGAATTGAACCCAGGACTTCTGGAAGAGTAGTCAGTGCTCTTATCCACTGAACCATCTGTCCAACCCAGTGATACCTTCTTTGTTGTTGTTGTTGTTGTTGTTGTTGTTTTGAGACAGGGTTTCTCTGTAGTTTTGGATCCTGTCCTGGAACTAGCTCTGTAGACCAGGCTGGCCTCAAACTCACGATTTGCCTGCTTCTGCCTCCCGAGTGCTGGGACTAAAGGCATGTGCCACCACTGCCCGGCCTCAGTGATACCTTCTTAGTATGTACCAGTTTAGTTTAGTTGGATATTGTATGCTGTCTTTAGGGTTTTAGTGTTGTGAAAAGACACCATAATGAAGGCAACTCTTTTGTTTTGTTTTGTTTTTCAAGACAGATTTTCTCTGTGTAGCCCTAGCTGTCCTGAAACTTGCTCTGCAGACCAGGCTGGCCTTGAACTCACAGAGATCCACCTGCCTCTGCCTCCGTAGTGCTGGGATTAAAGGTATGCACCACCATCTCCCAGCTAACTATGGCAACTCTTTTAAAGGAAAACAGTCAATTGGGGCTGGCTTACAGTTTCGAGGTTTGATCCATTACAGTCATGGTGGGGAGCATGGCAGCACGCCAGCACATACAGTGCCGGAGGAGGAACTTGACAGTTCTAGATAGAGACTGGCAGGCAGTAGAAAGAGAGAGAGTCTGGGCCTTGCTTGAGCATCTGAAGCCTCAAAGCCCACCCTTAGTGACACACTTCCTCTGACAAGGCCACGCCCCTGACTAGCACCCCTCCCTATAAGTCTATGGAGGCCATTTTCATTTTCAAACCACTGCATATGCAGGAAACAGGCTCAATATTAAGAAAAACTGAATTCTCATTGTTCTATCTACACCATAGGTTTCAGAATCCCCAGAAGACCTTGGGTGCACATTAAGGCATCGCCATGCCGGGGTGGTGTACGAAGCTGCCACTGTGGAGGTGGCCAAGTCTGCGTCCATCACACTGCAAGTACTGGTCACCACCCCAGGGGACATTTCTTGCCTCTGGGTCTTTAAGCACAGCTCCCTGGGCTGCCAGCCACACTTTGATTTACATAACAGGTAAGGTGGGCCACAAGGATTTCAGAGCCAAATTTCCTGCATAAAACGTAATTCATTTGGAATCTCCCATCTTTTTTTTTCTTTCCGCAAAAGTCAAGATTCTCCTGTTTCTGTCTCTAGAATGCTGAGGTTATAGGCACAGACTACTAGGCTGGGATCAGAATCCCCTTCCAGCTTCCATCCATGTGTCTTGTAACTTATCTCTGGTGAAATAGTGAACTAGATGTAGAATTAGGGTGTGGACACATGATACTGTGGATCTGCCAGTCATAGGGATGCTGCCCCGACAGGCCGCTGAATGCATGTGTGGACATCAGCTGATGGTGACCCAGCCACCTTAGCTCTTCAGTTACTACAAACTAGGCCTGCACAAGATATTGATAATGTCATTGGGCATGGTGGTACACGCCTTTAATCCCAGCCCTCGGGAGTCAGAGGAAGGCGCTTCTCTGTGAGTTTGAGGCTAGCCTGGTCTATAGAGCAAGTTCCAGGACAGCCAAGGTTCTTACACGGTGAAAGCCTGCCTTGAAGCCTCTACCCCCCCCCCAAAAAAAAGCTATTGATAACGTTGAGGATGTGTGGTGGGAATGACAAATTCTAAACTACTCTAAAAAAAATAAACTCATGAGTGTTTAAGAGTACTGGCTGCTCTTCCAGAGGATCTAGGTTGGGTTCCCAGCACCCACACAGCCATTCACAACCATCTGTAACTCCAGTCCCAGGAGATCTGATACCTTCTTCTGACCGCCGTGAACATTGCATGCAAGTGGTGTTCATACATACATGCAGGCAAAACATGCATACATATACAATAATAAAAGATATACAAGAATAAAATATTGAAAATAAAATAATTTATTATTTATTTATTTTGTTTGTTTGTGTTTTGCTTTTTGTTTTTCAAGACAGGGTTTCTCTGTGTAGCCCTGGTTGTCCTGGAATTCACTCCGTAGACCAGGCTGGCCCCAGACTCACAGAGATTCACCTGCCTCTCTGTTTGCCGAGTTCTGGGATGAAAGGCATGCACCACCACTGCCCGGCCAAAATAATTTAATTTTAAAAGTTTATCTACATATAAATTACATATGTAATTTGAAACCTTGATTTGCTCTGACAAAATAAGCCTTTTGTTATTGGATATGAGATACAGTTCTACAAAATGTTTTAATAACTAACAGTACTCCGTAAACTTGTAAGAGACCTAAAATTGTGGGGTTTCCCAATGCCTAGCCCTCTCACCCTACCAAGTCAAAACTCGCTTTTGAGGGTGGACAAAAGACACAGCCAGGCTAAAGGCACTCAGGCTGAGGCTGGGGAAGGGCCAGAGTCATGTTCTCCACAGAGCAGCCCTCAGGATCACAGCCTCATCTGACTCGGGGTGAACCTGATGCTTTTGGCTCTGAGTGATTTCCACAGTAGCCAATCCTTTCTCTTTCCACAGAGGAATTGTTTCCATGGCCATTTTGAACGTGACAGAGACCCAGGCTGGCGAATACCTACTGTATATCCAGAGTGAAGCCGCCAACTACACAGTACTGTTCACAGTGAGTATACCAAGTAAGTCCAGCTCACTACTAGGTGCTCCAGCACCCATGGGGGTGCCTCGGGACTGGGTGCTCCAGCACCCCACGGGGGCACCTCGGGACTGGGTACTCCAGCACCCTACGGGGGCACCTTGGGACTGGGTACTCCAGCACCCCATGGGAGCACCTCATGAGTGGGTGCTCCAGCACCCCACAGGGACACCTTGGCACTGGGTACATCAGCACCCCATGGGAGCACATCAGGACTGGGTGCTCCAGCACCCCCCGGGGGCACTTTGGGACTGGGCGCTTCAGTACCCCACGGGGGTACTTCTGGGTTCTCCAGCACCCCACAGGGGCACCTTGAGACTGGGTACTCCAGCACCCCATGGAAGTGTCCCAGGACTCATTGTATTTTTTCCTCACTGCTGGGGTCACCAAATTCAGATACTCAGGGGTTTTAAACACAGATCTGGAAGAACTGGAAAATATTTTGACATGGGGACAAAATAACTCAGCTCCCATTTCTGTAATAAAGGGGGGATGAAAATACATCTCTGGACTGGATAGGTGGCTCAGAAGTTAAAAACATTGGTTACACTTGTTGAGGACCTGGATTGGATTCCAGGCACCCTCATGGCAGCTCACAACCACATGTAACTCCAGTCCCAGAGGATGCAATCCCTTCTAACCTTTGGGTACTGCAGGTACATGATGAAGAGACATATGCAGGCCAAACACCCTTACATGTAAAAAAAATGAAATAAGACTGATTTATCTAAAAAGTAAAATTACACGCCTGTGGACTACAAGATGTTCGTGTGACCTCACAGACCTTTCTGACATGATGACATTGTTCCCATCTCCTCCACCCAGCAGCACAGACCCAACACGTGCCCCTGCAGAACAATTGAACTTTGACTAGTGTAACCCAGGAACCAAATTCTTTATTTTCTTTCATGCGAGGTAATTAAA
This sequence comes from Microtus oregoni, assembly GCF_018167655.1. NCBI lineage: Eukaryota > Metazoa > Chordata > Mammalia > Rodentia > Cricetidae > Microtus > Microtus oregoni. The sequence continues at coordinate 9,414,731 of NW_024543088.1, read as the reverse complement.
TAACCACATGTAGCCTGTGGCCACCGCGGTGGATGATGCTGGTTTGTGCAAAATGCAAGCTGTCAGAGTGGTTGGATATCCACACAGCTGGGAGCTGTGTGGGCAGCAGAGATGCTACCAGCATGGACTCTTTGGCTTCTGCCCACCTGCTTCCATTACCCACAGGCCTTATGTTTGCAGACTCCGTGCAACACATACAGCATACACTGTTTTCTTCCTTGTGACTGGGGAGGTGACTGCATGCATGGAGCCTTGAGTCCTTGGGGGCTGGGGCAGTGCCACGGGCTCAGAGTTGACATCATTGTAGCTAAGTCGCCTGCTGCACCTTGCTAGGACTCGCCAGGCTGCTTTCTTCTCCACCAGTGACTCAGATGCACAAAGCTGGGGTAATGTGCAGCCACAGAGGGGCCTGTCAGGAACGGACAGAGACCTTCTGGTGTGTCATTTGGCACTCACAGAGGTTGGCCTGCAGGTTGACATGATCACAGACACCTGACATAATTTGTGACTGGCAAATTCAGGGGCCCATGAGAGCTAGGTCTACACTTGCTCATGGCTCCACTATGGGCCTATGTGACACTTGTGGTCTTACAGTCATAGCTACTAGCATTGGGGAACATGCTAGGTGTAAGCATCACAGCTTGGCTAGAAAAGTATCCTGGAAGCCAGTAGCCACAAAGTCACACTACACAACTGTTGTAGAAAGCTGTTTGTTTGTTTCCTGGCTGCATGGCAGCTCAGACCCAAAATAATCACACAGAAACCGTATTATTTGCAATACTGTTTGGTCAATAGCTTAAGCGTATTTCTAGCTAACTCATATCTTAAATTAACCCATCTTCATTAATCTGTGTATCACCATGAGGCTGTGGTTTACCGGGTAAAGTTCCAGCATCTGTTTCCTGTGGCCTTCTTTCTCTCAGCATTCAGTTTAGTTTTCCCCGCCTAGCTCTGTTCTGCCCTGCTTTGTTATAGGCTCAAAGCAGTTTCTTTATTAACCAGTGGTATTCACAGCCTACAAAGGGGAATCCCATATCACACAACAAACCTCACATTAAGAGATTTGTTGGGAGGAGAAAAAAAAAAACCTGGAAAAAAACAGAAGGGTAGCTCAGGCAAGAAACAACAGAAAGCTGACAGGATATAAAGCTTATATAGAGTTTCTTGAGAAGGGGGTGGAACTTTTCGGGGTGGAGCTTTTGAGGGTGGAGCTTGGTGGAATTTCACGATGGGAGAGTAAGCTTTTTACCCTGTAGGATGGGGGCTGGGTCCAGCAGTTAGAGTGTTCTGTGGGCGGAACCTGGTGGTTAGAGGTCTTCACGGGAGGGTCCTGGCCACTTATGTGGCTCAGGGGGCTTACACTAGGTTCCCTGAGGGTCATCACCTTGGGCCACACAGTCAGCTTGCATGACAAAAATCAAATATAGAACAATTTCACCCGTTTTCTCTGAGGAGTCCTGCAGTGCCTCTGAAGCAGGTAGGAACACAGCCCAGAAGTGTACAACTCAAAAGCTGTCTGTGCTTTGTGCCTTGAGCCTCCACCCTTCCCTCTTCATACTTCCTCAACTCTCTTGTAGGACATTAAGTATGGGATCCATGCCCAATGAGAACACAGAATGTCATAGGCATCTGCGTTCTCTCTCTCTTCCAACACGACATGTGTAGCTGTGTATGCTGAGTGGAAGGTTTTCTGTGTCTCTTATATTTACAGTGGTTTCTTTTACTTCAAGTTCTACATCCATAATCCTGCACTTGGGAAGCTGAGGCAGGAGGATTGTAAGCTTGATGCTCCAGCCTGAGTTCTAGGCCAGCCTGGGCTACAAAACAAGACTGTTTTTAAAAAATGAAAATAAAATGGTCAAGAGCATTTGCTGTTCTTCCCAGGGGCCACAGGGTTCAGTTTCCAGCACTTACTTGGTGGCTGGCAACCATCCATAATGGAAGTTCCTTAGGATTCAACAACCCCCAAAATAAAATATAAATGATAAATTTCCGGCACTCCCTGAGTGGTGAGCTATGAAAAGGAAGAGTAGGAGAGACCAGCAACTCGAGGATGGAGGGGATGCTAGCAGCTCCAGGATGGAGGAGAGGCTAGCCCATACAGGATGGAGGAGAGGCTAGCCCATACAGGATGGAGGAGAGGCTAGCCCGTACAGGATGGAGGAGAGACTAGCCAGTCCAGTATGGAGGAGACACTAGCTACTCCAATATGGAGGAGAGACTAGCCATTCCAGGATGGAGGAGAGATTAGCCACTCCAGTATGGAGGAGAGACTTGACTAGCAACTCCAGTACGCAGGAGAGACTGGGAAACTCCAAAATGGAGGAGTGGGTCATAAACTCAATGATCAAAAGCAGGGCATGGTTACAAACAAACAAATCAAACGTCATTATTGTTCTCGAAAATTAATAGTTTTTTGATACAGAATCTTGCTTTATTTCTGGCTGGCCCTCTGTAGATCAGGCTGCCCTTGAATGCACAGAGATCTGCCTGCCTCTGCTATCCACGTGTGGGACAAAAGTGTGTGCCACCACTCCTGGCGTAATGCTATTTTTAATTTTACTTTTTTTTTTCAGTTGAAAAAGAACAAAACAGATCATCCAAGATAGCAAAACTCTTGAAATTCCCACAGTTAGGAGCATCTCATGAATCAGGCGTGCTTAGAGTAATGTGGGGGGGTCCTCTGAGGAGTGACACAGGGAAAGTGACCTGGGGTCTGCCTGGAGAACCCTAACTCATGGTGATTAGCTCCCAGGGCCTCAGTTTCTAATTATAGGCACTTAACGGATTGTCATGTGGAGGCAAAGCCCCAAAGTTTTTCTTTCTTTTACAAAGGTCTCAAGGTATAGCCCAGGTTAGCTCTGAACTCCCCATCTCCTCATTCCTACATTTGGGGATTACAGGTATGCATCACCACGCCTGGGTTCAATGTTGTACTCCAGAAAAGAAAGTTGTTGAAGTAGGGGTGTCCCACCTTTGAATATTACAACATGATAACGTGGTCGGCAAATGTCTTGTCCCCATTCGTAAGTGTGCCAGGACCATGATACTTATGGGGTGGGTGCAAGTTGGATGTGCCTGGACATCCCTAATAAAGGGTAGAATTGAAACCAAGTTTGGAAGTCACTGGGATTTAAAAGAAAATGAAAACGGCCATAGGATGAGAAGACTTGCAGTTTACAATCAACTACAGATGGATAGTGATAAACTATAAAGAGCATCTATAAATAAGGGCAAAGCTAAAGCAAAAATATCCCCTCCTAAGGAGCTGAATAAAATGGTACTCATTTTTTGCATTTGTATTTTATGTATGTGCATATGTGTGTAGATGTGTATGTATATGTGTGTATGAGTGTGTGTGTGTGTGTATGTGCACGCACACACACACACACACACACACAAAGGTCTAGGCTGAACGGGAGGCTAAGCTAAACGTTTTAATTCTGCTCTGGTTTTAACTCCCTCCTATTCTATTTCCACCATTCTCCACTGTACTAATTTGCACCTAGTTGTAGACGGGAAGAAAGTAGATTTTAAACTTTAGATAAGAGCTAAGCTCAGTTGTTTTGCTCATTTTTTTTTCTCCTTTTACATTCTGTTGTGTGGCTTCACCTTACTTAATCATCTATGGATTTGTGAATCCCAAGAAACTGACAAGAGACCATGTGTAAGACTGTATCATACCCAGCATGGTGGCCCATGCCTTTAATCCCAGCACTTGGGAGTCAGAGGCAGGCAGAGCTCTGTGAGTTCGAGATCAGTTTCACCTAGATCAGTTTCATGAGATCAGTTCCAGGCCAGACAAGGCTACATAGAGATGCTGTCTCAAAACAAATAAACACACAAACAAACAAACAAACAGCAAACCTGATGTCACCTAAGGGCAGTGGGGAGCCAGACTCTGCTGCGGTGGAATAGATTAGCTGTTTGGAAATGGTGTGGACTCTGGTTTGAGTACTAAGTGGTAGTGTGTTGTCATGCCTCAGATATGCAGCTGCACGTGCTGAGAAGACCTTACTTCAGGAAGATGGAAAACCAGGAAGCGCTGGTCTGTGAATCCGAGAGTGTCCCAGAGCCCATTGTGGAGTGGGTGCTCTGTGGTTCCCACGAGGAGAGGTAAGGCGCACCTCACCCTGACCGTGATGACCATTCCTATCAGAACTCCCAGAGATCCGCTGTCTCTGCCTCCCGAGTGCTGAGATTAAAGACATGTGCCACCACTGCCCTGCCAGGTTTTTGTTTTTTTTTTTAATGTGTAAGTGCTCTGTATGCATGCCAGAAGTGAGCCACTATGTGATTGCTGGGAACCGAACCCAGGTCCTCTGGAAGAGCAGCCAGTGCTCTTAACAGCTGAACTGTTTCTCTAGCCCCAGTTTAGACAGATGTTTAAAAAGGGAAGAATGGGATTACCTGGATGGCTGAGTGAGTTGAGATGTGAAGCCACACAGCCAGCCTGGAAGGTACCAGGCACAGAGTGCAAGTCCCCTTCCACTTCTCATGTGAGCCAGAGCTGATGTCCACAGAGTCCCCACTGGTCAGGTCAGCGGCACTGTGTACCTGCTGAAAATTAAATGGGACAAAGCATAAGAGGAAAAGGAAAAGGAAAATTAGTTCTTCAGATACTATTAATGTGATCTTGAGTTTTATGGGAAAAAAAAAAGATGACCTGATCTGTGTGTGCGTGTGTTTGACATACGTGTGTGTGCACCTAGGTATATATGTATGGAATGCGTATATAGAATAAGACGGCTGGAATGCTGTCACACCAGTTTGACAGTATTTGTTTTGGGGTAATAGGAACTGGTGACTTCAAAATTGAAGGAAAATGCATTTGATTTAGTGGAGAAAGCCACGAGTAGGGGCACAGCCCCCAAAGCTATCCTATACCCTGGGAAAGCCATGCGGGGGCATTTCCCGTGGAGGCAGGAGAATGTCACTCTCTGAACACTACCGAGACCTAGCGGTCTTCCCTAGAAGGCACACTTCTTTTTTTTTGGTTTTCTTTTCCTATTTGTGCTGGGAACTCACCCTGCTGGTGACGATGGCCTCTCTCTCCGTATGTTCCTTGCCTATACTTGTGAGAAAATGCTGCCCGTCCTCTTCAGCTGCGTCAAAGCCCAGTTATGCTTCTTATCCCGTTTTCTATCTTAGTTCTTCCTTTTTTCTTTTTCACCTGCCTTTAAATGATAACCAGAAAGAAAGAAGAAGGTCACCAAGCATGCATGTGTCACGACACACACCTGTAATCCCAGCACTCAGGAAACTGAGGCGAGAGGACCCCTCAGAGTCTGAAGCCAGCCTGAGCCACATAGTAAGGTCAAGATCAACCTGAACGGTGGTGTGGAGAGACCCTATCTGGCTCTAAAGTAATCGTGTAATATTATTTTAATTAGATACAGAGTTGCTAGCTGGTCCCTGGGATCCCAAGCCGAATACAGTTACGCTTGTGATTTTTCCATCTACTCTTTTCTTTGAATCCCTTCAGATGTGCTTTGTAACTTCACCCCCCTATGCATGCTGAGTGGCTTTGAACCCAGGGTCTTGCATACACTGCTATGTCAGAAGTCTATATTGGAAACATTTCATGAAGGAAACTTACCTTCTAATTGCAGCTGTAAAGAAGGAAGCCCTACTGTTGTCAGAAAGGAGGAAAAGGTACTTTACGAGCTGTTCGGAGCAGACATCAGGTGCTGTGCGAGGAATGAACTGGGCCGCGAATGCACCAAGCTGTTCACTATAGGTAATCGGGGACTGTCACCAATGTATTGTCAAGGACTATTCCTTGGAGTGCTGTCTGGGACTGATGGCATCTCCTTAGGCAATCACTCGATTTCAGGGATTCTTTCTTTTTTCTTTTTCTTTTTTTTTTTTATTTCTTATGTATGCAGTGTTCTGCCTGCATGGATGCCTACAGGTCAGAAGAGGGCACCAGATCTCATTACAGATGGTTGTGAGCCACCATGTGCTTGCTGGGAATTGAACTCAGGACCTTTGGAAAGAGCAGCCAGGGCTCTTAACCTCTGAGCCATCTCTCCAGCCCCAGAAATTCTTTTTTCTTTATTTCAGAGCATTTTGTTTGACTTGGCTTTATTTAGGTGCTGGGCTCAAACCCGGAGACACTGGGTGCATGCTCTGCCACTGGGATCCACTCCAGACCCTCCACACCACTTTATCACATGTGTTCATTGTGTGTGCGCACACATGTGCTGTAATGTGCATGTGGAGGTCAGAGGACAATCTGTGGGAGTCTGTTCTCTGAGTCTATCATGGAGCCCCAGTATCAAAGTCAAGTCGTCCCGCAGGGCAACAGGTGCCTTTACCCACTGAGTCATCTCAATGGCCCATTCATACCATTTAAAATGTAATATTATAGATTCTGTAAGTGGGGATTTCGTCCACAAAGGATATCCTGTATCTAGAGGATTGTTCTATTTCATCATTTCTACCCTTGTTCTGTGGCTCTGGGAACAAAGTCCAGGGCTTCTCTAGGCTGGCCTGTTCTATTGGGCCATCCTCAGCTCAAGGTTATTTTCATTTGATTAGTAATATCAGGGACCTTGGCACCTTTGCTCTTCAGAATGTTCATGAGACTTTTGTGACCAATCAAACACCTCAAAAATAATAACTTTTTTTCTTATTTGGGATTTTTTTTATCTTCTAGATCTAAATGAAACTCCTCAGACCACACTGCCCCAGTTGTTCCTGAAAGTGGGGGAACCCTTGTGGATAAGGTGCAAGGCTATCCATTTGAACTATCAGTTTGGGCTAACCTGGGAACGAGAAAACAAAGCCCTCGAGGAGGTAATGGTACCATCTGTTAGGACTCCAACATTATACTGACCACCACCCCCAGCCCCACCCACCCCCACTCTCCCACCGCCCCAACTCTCCTACACCCCACCAGCAGCTGTCCTTTTTCTCCCTGCTCCTTCTTGGTCGACCCCACATCCTTCCCTTTACTCCCATCCTTTCCTAATAATCTCCTACGTGGGTTTGCTGAGCCCTGTGGTTCATGCCTCACTGCCCCAGCTCCGGTCTACCAACATTTCCATTGGTATTTACAGCAGGTGCCCAGCACTCGCTGGAAACCTGAATGCAGATTCTCCTTCCCTTAATACCCAGGGCAGCTACTTTGAAATGAGCACCTACTCCACAAACAGAACCATGATCCGGATTCTGTTGGCTTTTGTGTCCTCCGTGGGAAGAAACGACACCGGATTTTACACCTGCTCCTCCTCCAAGCACCCCAGCCAGTCCACGTTGGTGACCATCCTAGGTAACACTGCAGCGCAGGAAATCTGTTTGTTTCTGAGACAGAATCTCTCTATGTGGCCTTGGCTCTCCTGGAACTCACTGTGTAGATCGCTGACCTGTAAGTCTCCTGAGTGCTGGGATTACAGGCATGTGCCACCACACTCCGCTCCACTCGTATTTTTAGTTGCTTTTAGTGTGGAATATGGACTATGCAGCCTAGATTCTTGTTTCAATCCAACTGGCCACCAAGAAACTAAAAGGGAGGTTGGTAAGATGACTGAGCCAATAGAGATGATAGCTGCCAAGCCTGTGGCCTGAGTTCCATCCCTGGAACCTCCAGTAGAAAGAGGACTGATGTCTGAAGCTTGACCTCTGACCTCAGTAAGCATTGCAGCTCAGATGGAAAGGAATCCTGGCACTCAGGAGCCACGCTCCGGTGGGAGAGCACTCTGGCAGTCAGGAGCCAGGGAACAGCCCAGGTCACAGGAAGCGTTGCAGCTTGTAGCCCTGCTCTAGGGAAAGGCTTCCCCAATGTAACAGCTCTGCTCCTGCAGGAGAGGGTCTGGGAGTGTAACAAATTGGCTCTGTTTAGGGGAAGGTTTCCCCAGCAAAAGTGTTACAGCCTGGCTTCTCCTCCGTCTCGGGCTTCCCCAAAGAAATGGGTGCTGCTAGGAAAAGGTTCCCCCAGGGAAAGTGTTGCAGCCATCTCTGCTCCACTCAGTCTTTGCTCTGGCAAAAGAAGGTCTTCACCCAGACCTCATTCAAGAGATTTATTGGGAGGGAAGAATCCAGGAGGGTGGCTGCCTCTGCCAGGGTGGAAGAAGAGCAGCTGCAAATTGAATGGGTACAGGGCTTATATAGGGTTTCTTAGGGGCGGAGTTTTTATAGGGAGAAGATTTTCAAGGTGGACATTGGTCAGAGTTCAGTCCCTTGAGCTCAGGCGGAGTTTTTATAGGGAGAAGATTTTCAAGGTGGACATTGGTCAGAGTTCAGTCCCTTGAGCTCAGATTGGCTAGATCTCTGCCAAGGGATTAGTTGATTTTCTGCTCAGGGATTGGTTCATTTCCCTGCACAGGGATTGGTTGGTTTTCAGCTTAGTTGATCAGGGACAGATTTAGCTCTGGCTTCAGGGCCATTCTGTGTTTCTTTCACTGGCCTTTTTAAGCTTTCTGGCTCTAGTTTTGGGGCCAGGGCATACTATTTTCACTGACTCTGATTCTAGGGCCTAAGTGTGTTTCTTTGACACTGGTTTCAGAGTCAGGGTGTATTTCTTTGGTTCTGGGTTCAGAGCTAAAGCATTTTTTTCCTTTTGACTTTTTATTTTATTTTTTAGTTTTGATTGTTATTACCCCGATTTCCTAGTTAGTCTTCTCTCGATACTGCTGCAGAATCATAGCATAAAGGCTTCAAGTGTCATCAGATGTAAGGACCGTGTTATTGACTGTAAACCACGAGTCTGGGCTATGTTTGAATGAAAACATTTGATATGGATGGTCAGATGAAAGATACCAAAATGTCATAAAGCATTTCTTCCACTGGCTCGGGTCTCAGAGCTGGCCCTTTTACCCTACAACCTCTAATGTGGTCTTTGCCATAGGTACAACCCAAAACTCAATATATAAGTGCAATTTTTTAAAAATTTACCTTTTATTTTATGTGCATGGGTGTTTTGCACACACTTATGTGTGTGCCCTAACTTGTGTGTGTAGTGCCTACAAAGGCCAGAAGACAGTCCCAGATACGTTGGGACTGGAGTTACAGGTTGCTGTGAGCCTCAATAGGGTGCTGGGGATTGAAGCAAAATTCTCTGGGCGAGCAGCCAGTGCTGTAACTGCTGAGCCATCTTCCCAGCCAAAAGCTGTAAAAGAAGCTGAATTAGAACAGCGTGGTCCAGATATGCACACTTGGATGCCACTGTCTGCACTCAGAGCACATCGCGATGGAATCAATCTGCTCGCCTGACTTTGTTCTCCATAGACTGTAACTTCCTATGGGCAGGGCAGTCCCTTCTATCCCTGGAGTCCCAGAACCTGGTCCTAAATACCTGCCGAATGAGTCCTTGTTCTTAGCGATGACTGTGAGGACTGTCCTCACACTGGGTGAGTGGGAACTGGGGCTGCCCTTGAGGGCTACAGAATAACAGCCACATACAGGTAATGTCACTCTCGGGTGCAGGCTTTAGCGATGTGAGCAAGGGAAGGCGTCAGCTGTGCTCTTAGCAGAGAAATATGGAGGTTCCTAGGAAAGCCTTGTCCGTGTTGCTGACCAGTGAGTTGTACCTGGGGATTATTTAACATGGGGCTTGTCCCTAAGGCTCAGCAAGAGGAGTGTGTCCTCTTAGCTTCTGAACCATCCTTCTAGCTCCAACATCCTATCCCTAGTAAAATCCTGACTATAGAAGATGAGATCAGCCCGACATCCAGGGCTGAAACTCCTGTGTTTCTTCTTGGGCATCATTTTACTGCAGATCTTTATGAGGTCAGCCTGGTATACATATCAGGTTCCAAGTTAGCTATGGCTACACAGTAAAACCCTGGGTTTTTGTTTGTGTGTGTGTATGTGTTAAGATTATTTTACCACCCTAATACAAATATGAATATCTAATTTGTAAAATTTTCTTTTTGCAGAAAAAGGATTTATAAATGCTACCAACTCACAAGAAGAGTATGAAATTGACCCATATGAAAAGTTCTGCTTTTCAGTCAGGTTTCAAGCATACCCACAGATCCGATGTACGTGGACCTTCTCTCAAACGTCATTTCCTTGCGAACAAAGTGGTCTGGAGGATGGATCCAGGTGAGAGAGGACAGAGCATAGTTCTCCACCCTTGCCCTTGAGAAAGACGATGCTGTATTTGTGGAAGTGAATTCTCTCATTATGAGTGTGTGTACACACGCAGACACGCACACCCTCCCCCGCCTCCACCAGTACTGAGGATCGAACCCTGGGGCCTTCCTTGTATGCTCTAACCAAGCACTCTGTCACTGAGCTATAGGCTCAGCCTCATGAGTGTGTAAGCTGATTTATTGTTGAGTCAGAGACCTGAAGATGGAAAGCAAAGGGCACCAAGTGAGGGTAGCCTCCCCGCACTCTCTTCTGGGAGTAAAGTCTGCCACATAAAAACAGAATCCTGGCAGTCTTTCTGTCAAGAGATTGTGATTTCCTGTCAGAGTGCTGGACTGTGACAGTACCCTGGGGCCAAGTGCATTGAGTGATGGAGGAATCGAACCTCCTTGCCAGCCATAAACATGGTCCATAAGTGTACTGGCTTATGTAGGGATCGAACCTCTTTGCCAGCCATAAACATGGTCCACATGTGTATTGGTTTATGTAGGGATTGAACCTCCTTGCCAGCTATAAACATGGTCCATAGGTGTACTGGTTTATGTAGGGATCGAACCTCCTTGCCAACCATAAACAAGGTCCATAGGTGTACTGGTTTATGTAGGGATCGAACCTCCTTGCCAACTGAAAACTTGGTCCATAGGTGTACTGGTTTGTGTTTTCAAGTTGAAAATGCAGAAACAGCCCACCCATAAGTGGTAAAGGACAATTTAATTCCCCAGGGATTTGTCCAACTATATTCTGGGGGAGAAATTCTTATTCCTTCTTTGAAAAGCAAAAGTCAGGTTCCCCCGGTTTCTTCCTTTAACTATAGTGCTTCTTTCTTTCTTTTTCTTTTTCCAGATTTTTAGTAGTTTTAGTCGTGTGTGTGTGTGTGTGTGTGTGAGAGAGAGAGAGAGAGAGAGAGAGAGAGAGAGAGAGAGAGAGACTTTGCATGCTATGTTCTTGGAGGCCAGAGGCTTGCTTATAGGCAGTTGTGAGCTGCCCGCCATGCGTGCTGGGAACCCAGTTCAAGGACTTGTGCTCCTAACTGCTGAACCAAATCTGCAGGGCAGCGTCTCCTGTTTCTTACAGCCCGTGACTTCAGGTTAGACTGTGAGAGCCAGGCACAGTCTAGAACAGTCATTGTCTCTCAGCACGTGATTCATAAGTGCAAGATCCATGAGTCACTTGGGCAATTGTCTTAAAAGGTAGATTCGTGGCTCCTGTTCTAGACATGCTGAATCAAAATTGAGGCAAGTTACCCTGATTTGATTTGATTTTTTTTTCCAAATAGGGGCTCACTGTGTTGCCTGGGCTGAACTTGAATCCTTGAGTTCAGACGACCCTGCCTTGACCTCCTGAGTGGCTGGCACTGTGTGCTCGGCCACAGTGATCCGAAGGCCTCTGTTGCTGGTTTGTCTTCGGTCTGCTGTCTGATGCAGTAGCCACCAGCATTAGGCTAGTGAGGAATACCCTGGGGTAGTCTAAATTGAGATGAAAATACACTCTGGGTTTTGAAGGCTTTGTATTTACAAAAGAATGTAAAATCTCATTAATAATTTCCATGTCAGTGCTGTGTTTAAATGATTGTGTCTGAGGTGTTCTGGGTTAAAGAACTCAGCTGTTGCGTTTAGCTTTACCCTCTTCTTTTTTTTTTTTTTTTTTTTTTTTTGATTTTTCGAGACAGGGTTTCTCCGTAGCTTTTGGTTCCTGTCCTGGAACTAGCTCTTGTAGACCAGGCTGGCCTCGAACTCACAGAGATCCGCCTGCCTCTGCCTCCCGAGTGCTGGGATTAAAGGCGTGCGCCACCACCGCCCGGCTACCCTCTTCTTTTTAATTCGTGTACACAGTTGGTGGGGAGTCTCAGAAAGGAGAGTGTGGCTGGTGTTGTGTCTGTGGCCCATGATGATCTTGTTGAATCTCTGGTCACTGTGATGGCTAAAAACTGAGTTCTTCTTACCTTGATTCTGCTCAGCACTGCCTTCATGATATTGTGCTTTTTAAATTTCCTATAAAGCGATTTGTAATTGGTCTTTGTTTGAGCAAGAGAGCAAAAGAGGTACTGGGATGCGACCTAGGGCCTTGCATGCAAAGCAAGTGTTCTATCACTGACCTACAGCCCCAGCCATGTTTGGATTTTGTTGTGTTTGCTTTTTAAAGATTTATTTTTAATCTCCTGCCTGCCTGCCCACTTGTGACGGATCCCCTGGAACTGGAGTTATAGGCAGTTGTGAGCCAGCTGATAATGGTGCTGGAAATTGAACTCAGGTCTTTTGGAAGAGCAATATTAGCTTTTAACACCTGAGCCACCTCTCTATCCCTAGATTTTCTTGGTGATGGGGGTGTCCGGTGGGGGGTATGTATGTGTGTGTATACCCACATGCAGAGGCCAGACCAACACTGGAGGTCATTCTCTATTGTTCGCCATGTTTTAAAACATTATTGTTATTTTATGCATACGAGTGTTTTGCCTGCATGTATGTCTATGCATGTGTACCTGTTGTGTGATTGGTGGGGTATCAGATCACGTATGTGACTGGAGGGGTGTCAGATCACATGTGTGACTGGGGGGATGTCAGATCACACGTGTATCTGTTGGGGTGCAGATCACATGTGTGACTGATGGGGTGTCAGATCACATGTGTGACTGGGGGGGTATCAGATCACATGTGTGACTGGAGGGGTATCAGATCACGTATGTGACTGGAGGGGTATCAGATCACATGTGTGACTGGTGGGGTATCAGATCACATGTGTGACTGGAGGGGTGTCAGATCACATGTGTGACTGGGGGGATGTCAGATCACACGTGTATCTGTTGGGGTGCAGATCACATGTGTGACTGATGGGGTATCAGATCACATGTGTGACTGGTGGGGTGTCAGATCACATGTGTGACTGGAGGGGTGTCAGATCACATGTGTGACTGGGGGGATGTCAGATCACACGTGTATCTGTTGGGGTGCAGATCACATGTGTGACTGATGGGGTATCAGATCACATGTGTGACTGGTGGGGTGTCAGATCACATGTATGACTGGAGGGGTATCAGATCACATGTGTGACTGGAGGGGTGTCAGATCACATGTGTGACTGGTGGGGTGTCAGATCACATGTGTGACTGGTGGGGTATCAGATCACATGTGTGACTGGAGGGGTGTCAGATCACATGTGTGACTGGAGGGGTGTCAGATCACATGTGTGACTGGTGGGGTATCAGATCACATGTGTGACTGGGGGGGTGTCAGATCACATGTGTATCTGTTGGGGTGCAGATCACATGTGTGACTGATGGGGTGTCAGATCACTTGGAAAGAGACTTATGGACAGTTATGAGCCACCATGGGGGAACTAGGAATCAAACCTGGGTCTTCTACAAAACAAGTGCCCTTATCCACTGAGTCATGTCTCCAGCCCCTCTCCACTATTTTTTTTTAAGACAGACTCTCCCACTGAACTTAGAGCTCACCACTTTGGCTACACTGACTATCAAGCCCCAGGATCCACCCATCTCTGTGTGGCCCCCATATTCCAGCCCTAGGGTCACAAAAACACACTGTTGCACCCATCCTTTACCTGGTACGGATATGAACTCAGGTTCTCGTGCTGTGTAGCAAGCGCTTTATCCACGGAGCCACCTCTCCAGCTCCCTAGCTGGAGTGTAGAGTTATAATGCAGGGATTACAGAGCTATGTGCCTTCCCTTACAAAAGTTATCCTAGTGTTGGAGAGGTAGTGTGAGGTTAACTAAGAACGCAGAGTACCCACCAGCGGTGCGCTCCGCATGCTAGCATTTTGAGCTGGATCTCCCTCTGCTTCAGAGGACTGTCTGCCTTGTAGACCGCCCACCCAGCACCTCTGGCTCCACTCACTGGATACCAGCAGCTTGTCTACCTTCTTTCAGTTGTTACAGACCAACAATATCCCGGATGTCTCATGGCAGAAAGAACCACCCTTGATCGAGAGTTCCGCCTATTCTCATGAACTCGTTTGTTTCTTTCTTTGTGTGCTTGCTTGCTAGTTTTGAGACACAGTCTCTCTTTGTAGCCCTGGCTGTCCAGGAACTCGCTATATAGACCAAGCTGGCCTTGAACTCACCATGCCTGGTCTCATAAACTCTTATCCCGAACTTGAGTTCCAGAAGTAGCGGACAGGAAGGAAGCTGCCTGATGACAATGCAGCCTGTGTTTAGAAGGACAGTTGACTTTCTGGCCCCAGTGCACCAGTGTGATCTGACACAGCCTTAGACTCCCCTTGCGTTCCAGGATATTTGTGAGCCTGACTCAGGTAAAGGAAGAGTTAATTGGTTTAACAAATGCCCCTTCAGGTAGTGGGGGTGTCTACCTTTAACCCTAGCATTCCAGAGGCAGAAGCAGTCCGTCTCTTTGAGTTCTAGAGCAGCTAGGCTACACCTTGAGTTCTAGGCCAGCCTGGACTACACAGCAAAGTGCCATGTGACCGGGTAAGGTGCTACCACTTTCCTTCACCCCCAGAGGACACATATGTATCACATATGGTGATACATAGCAGAACGTCTTGAGGTATTACAGAGCTGTGTCTACCACGCAGTGAGGGGTCACTCCACTGGGCTGAGTGGCCACATTGCATCTGGGGATCCAGACCACAAGCCTGAACCCCAGCAGCTTTCCACCCCAGCTGGAGCAGTTCTGGGTCCCTCCATTTCCGTCACCTTGGGGCAGGCTCTAATCGCCATAAAGAAGGCTGCACCGTCATCCCTCTAACTCCACTCAGTGCCTCGTTCAGGAAGTGTGTCTGTGAACCAGGGAAGAGACCCTGGACATCACTTCTAGGAGAAAGTGGAATCCTTGGTGTCTCCCATGACCCACACATGACATCGAGTGCCGTGCATTTCTTTGAAGGTTCCCGAGAGTTAAAACTGTGCCAGGTGTAACAGCGAGCACCCTTCCAGTGCGGGGAGAGCTGAATGGTGAGAGCTGTCAGCCCGGTCCTCAGTGTTCCATGATTCCGCTCTACTGTAGGCTCTGGGCTGAGGTGGGAGGTAACACAAGCTCTGTGTAACTTTTTTTTTTTTTTTTTTTTTTTGGATTTTCAAGACAGGGTTTCTCTGTAGCTTTGGTGCCTGTCCCGGAACTAGCTCTTGTAGACCAGGCTGGCCTCGAACTCCCAGAGATCCGCCTGCCTCTGCCTCCCAAGTGCTGGCGTGGGCCAAGACCTCCCGGCTCTGTGTAACTTTTGAAGATAAGAAGTTCCAAATTTACTAATGCCAAAGCCAAAGGAGCATGCAGCCTTCACTCCACCCTGGATGTGGCAGTTTACTGGAAGGGAGTTGGGATGGCAAAGTATCAAAGTATCAAGATTGTTATTCTTTGTGTTCTGAGAACCGAGTTGGATGGTGGGAGGTTTTTTTTTTTTTGTTTTTTTTTTTTTTTCCTCTGTGTAGTAGCTGGACTCCTGCAGAAGCTTCAGTGCGGTCATGGTGTACGCCAGAAGTCTCTCAGCTTCCCCACCTTCGCAGCTTCGTTTCTGCAATTTACTTCCTCAAATCTCACCCGAAGGTCTGCTGGGGCTTGTCTTTCCGTGCTTGCGTTCAGTTTCTAGCTGCCTTGGTGGCCTTTTACTTCTGGAAGAAAAACAAAACAAAACAAAAACGACCGAAGATTGCTTGCCCCTTACTTGAGTAATTACCTAGACCTACTAATAAAGGCCACTCCACATCAGTGCCATGGGAGAAAAAGGATGAGCTTGTCATAACTTCTCCCCAAAGATACTTGATTCTCTCCTTTGTGAGTCCCAGTTCCCTCCCCACTGAGGCTCTCACTGAGCAAGGCGATGATAGCCCACGTGTTCACAGTCTGGATGAACGGCTAGTGGCCTGCTCAGGACAGGAGCAGGGACACAGAAGCCTCCGGCAGGACCTGAGGCAGAGCTGACATTTACCTTTTACTGAGTGGGGTTTAGGGTTAGGGGAGACATGAGCCTGAAGGCATACAGAAAGGAAGAGAAAGATATTTGGCTCTAGAGCAAGAATATGAGACCTAACTAAGTTACATCTCCCTTCAGTTATGTTGTCTGTGGCCCTGGCGCCTTCCTTTTCCTGGGCTGTACACTGTGAGACCCTGTCTTAAATGCATGTAATAAGTGTCTTTAATTTAATAGTTGTACTATTATATCTTAGTTATAATTTTCAAAGCTACATAGTGCTATAGATTTTAAAAGTTGAAACAGGATCTCCTTGTGTAGCAGTGGCCAGCCTGGAGCTTAATGTGTAGACCAGGCTGGGCTGTGACTCAAAGAGATCCACCTGCCTCTGTCCCCCGAGTGCTAACATTAAAGGTGGGTGCCACCATGCCTGGCTCTAGACATAACATTCTTTATAAATCATAAGCAGATTCCAGAGCCCTTAGACCAAGCCTGGCCTTTCTCAACTCCTCCCTTTGGGGGGTGAGGGGAGCAAATACAAGGAAGTAGAAGGTGATTTGGTGGCAGGATGAACCCCTCTTCCTAATTGTAATGACATTACATAGGCTTATTCTCCAAGATAAATCACTGTGAACTCAAATTTCCTGAAGCTAAAAAAGAAATAAAGAAGGAAAAAAAAAACCCTGAGGAAATGAGGCTCTGAGCCTCCTGATGAGCCTCCTGATCACTTGGATTGTTGTTGGGGTCGTAAGGGTGGGAGAGAGCCAGGTGGAGGGGGGGGGGGCACAGGCCCATGCCCTGGAACACTGGAGGCAGAAGGAAGAGAGAATGTGAATCTGGGGCCTGTTGAGGCCACGTAAAGGCAAGAGGAATCGGTAAAGCTATCTAGAGATTTAGTTCTGTGTCCCACTAAGTTCGGTGATGGATTTCCTATCTGGATATTGATGAAGAGAAAATACCTCAGGGGCTTTCCCTGCGGCAAGCCATGGCCTGTGGAGACAGCATGAAGGAGGGACAGGAAAGAAGAATCTTCACACAGCCTTGCGCTTTGTCCTTCACGGTGCAAAACGGTTGTGTGTAGTCAGATTTTTTGTTGGGCTGCCAGCTCACAACAACAACAAAATAAAACATGGCACGGGGACTCATATTAATTATGGAAGCTCAGTCTATAGCTTAGGCTCGTCCCCTACCTCTTATAACTTAAATCAACCCATTTCTATTCATCCACGTCTTTTACCTCCCCTCCTGCATGTCTCGCATCCTCTGTGTCTGGCTAGTGACTCCCTTCTTCCCAGCATCCTCTCTGCCCCCAAAATCCTGCCTGGTTATTGGCCCTTTTTTTTTTCCAGCTTTTTATTAAACCTGAGTGACACATCTTCACAGTGTACAAAAAGATTATTCTACAACAGCTGTGTGGTTATTAGTTTCTCCACCAAACTGAGCAGAACTTTCGCCACGGTCCCTAGCTAGCTGTGTCAGTCGGTCAGTCCCTCATGTCTCTCCGTCTCTGTCTCTGTCTCCTCCTCTCCTGTTTGATACAAGCAAGGCTCACTGTGTGACCCACATTAGCTTTGAACTCTTTTTTATTTTTTTTTAAAGAATTTGTGTATTTTTATTTTCTGTTTATTAGTATTTGCCTGAATGGTTCTATATGCCTGCCTGGTGCCCATGGAAGCCAGAAGAGGGTGTTGGATCCCCTGGTGGAGTTTTAGGTAACTGTGAGTCACTGGGAACTGAACCCGGGTCCTCTGAAAGACCAGCCCACTGAGTTACCTCTCCAGCTCTTGACCTTGGACTCTTAATTTTCCCATTTCTGCCTCCAGAGCAGAGATTCCAGGTGTGTGCCAGTGCCATGTGGGCTACTGGCTGGGTTTTGTTCGTTTGTGAACTCTCTCCTCTGGTCCTTTTCAAGACCTTTGGCCATCGTCCAGAGAGTCACATTTTCTGCTTTAGAGGCTCCTGTTCTTCCCTTTCTGAAACCTGGGAATTGCTGCCTTTTGCCCCACCCTCACCCCACCCCTCCCCCACACCCACAGTTGGCCCTGGGAATTGCTGTGGTTGGCCCCACTGCCAGCGCTCCTCCTCCCCCACCCCCACAGCTGGCCCTGGGAATTGCTGTCATTTGCCCCACCGCCTCCCCCTTCCTCTACCACCACCCCTCCCCCATTCCCACAGCTGGCCCTGGGAATTGCGGTCATTGGCCCCAGGGCCAGCACTCCCCCTCTCCCACACCCACCCCTCCCCGCGGCTGACCGTCCTGCCATTACTTCACGTCACCAGCTGTCACCAGCGTTTCTTCCTTGTCCTGAAGTAGGCCAGGGTAAGAAATGGAGGCTGGGGGGTAGCTCAGATGGCAGGCAGTGTGTGTGCCTCTCCCACAAAGTCCTTGGTTCAGTCTCTGCTTTCATAGAACCATGATGGAGGAAGGTCATTGGCTAAATAAAGAAACTGCCTTGGCCCATCTGATAGGGCAGAATTTAGATAGGCGGAGTAAACAGAACAGAATGCTGGGAGGAAGAGGAAGTGAGCTCAGAAATCATGCAGCCCCTCTCAGAGCCAGACATGATGAAGCAAGCCGCCAGGTCAGACATGCTGAATCTTTCCCGGGGTAAGACTAGTGCTATACAGATTACTAAAAATGGGTTAGGCAAAATATGAGAATTAGCCCGTAAGAGGCTAGAGCTAGTGGGCCAAGCAGTGTTTAAATGAATACAGTTTGTGTGTTGTTATTTCTGGTGTAAAGCTAGCCGTGCAGGAGCCGGGCGGGACGAAAAGCAGGCCCGCAGCTCCCACAACAGAACCAGACATGGTGGTGTACTGGGAAGGTACACCGCCATGAGAGCATTTTATTTTCATTCCGGTGGTCCTGGGGATCAAACTCAGGGCAGGGGATATGCATGGCCGGCGCTCTAGCATGTGAACTCAGGGCAGGGGCTATGCATGGCCGGCGCTCTAGCATGCACCTCACCTGCAGCCAAACTGCTGTGAACTTGCTGCTGTGAACTTGGCAGGGGCGAGAAATGATTCCGTCTCACTAGCTGCAGCTAGGAGCACCCGACTAGGAGGTAAAGGCACCCGCAATACTGGCACCAGGACCACCCTGGCTTGAAGCCCCTACTTTTCATGTGTATCTTGGGGTCATCTGGGACTTGCTGTTGCCTTTTTGCATATGCACACCAGCATCTGAAATTTAGTTTTCCATGGTACCCCTCCGGCATGCCCTTTCCTGTTCTTTCCTGCGTAGGAACATTCTCTGAAACCTCAAATGTGAACTCTCGTTTCTCTTCTGGTAGAACTTGCACACTCTAGTTTATCTGCTCGGCTTCCCAAGGACCTCAGCCCAGGCTTGAACCTCCTGAGATAAAGGTGTGAGCCACAGTGCCTACATCCATCCCATAATTGCTTCATTATCTGCTTCTAACTTCGAATTGTAAAGTCTGAGATAATGGAAACACATTTTCCCCCCAAATTTGCGGCTGGAGACTTAATTCTCCCCACAGAATCAGGTATCGTTTGGTAGCTGAATGAATGTCACTGTCATCTCCAGACTTTCCACCAATAAACTTCTCCCAGTACAATCAGGCAAATCTAAGGTTGCAACGCTGTGGATACTGGGCTCAGGCATCTGCAGCATCTCCTTCGAGCCTTCACCTCTCTGAGCTAACTGCTATTTTTCTGGGGTTGTAATCAATGGACTCCATTCTACTCCCTTAGCCCTCTCTTCCCAGACATCCCAGCGCCTTCCTCTCTTTCGGTCAGGAGGCCCCACTTCCATAGCCCCATGGTTTCCTGCCTTCAGTATTGTGGTTGCCCTTCCTTGGGTCTCTCCTTTTGTCCTGCGTCTGTGAAGCCCACAGAACGTTCTGTGCTGACCTCTGCCTCCTTTGGGCAGCTACGTACCCTCCATCTAATGCTTCAGTTCTTCCCCATTTAGGGGTTTTCAGCCCACTGGGGCTACAGTCTTTCTACAGAAGGGAGGGGAATAGCTGGGCCCTTCCATGTTGAAGGCCTGTCCCCCTAAAGTGGTTCTAGGAGGTGAGACCCTGTGGGAAGTCTGTGGATGATGGGGTGTACTCTCTTGAAGTGGGGGGTGCTCCCCACTCCGCCTTTGGTTTCCCCGCTACGTGCAGTCTCGCCACGTTGTCCCCTCACAGGTCCCAGAGCAACAAGGACAGCCAACAGTGGATTGACACCCCCAAACCTGTGTGCCCCAATCAGCTTGTTCTCTATGCATTGATTTACCTCAGCTCTCTGTTAGGTCGACAGAAAGTGAGCTAACGAGAACTTTCAGGTCTGTGTCCTGCACAGTGGGCTCCTGGATGGCATCCATGCCAGCTCATGCCTACCTTTCTCTCACTCATTTCATCTAGTTATTTATTGTGTGTGTGTCCGCATGCATTGTGTGTGGAGGTCAGAGGACAGCCCTGGGACTCGGTGCTCTCCTTCCACTTTGTGCATTCCAGATGAAATTCAGCTTGTCAGGTTCGGTGACCAGAGCCACGGCTGGCCCATCCTCTCAGCACGCTGCCTGCTCTGGAAGAGTCTTCTTTTATTTGTTTGTTATTCGACACAGGGTTTCTCTGTGTAGCTTTGGAGCCTGTCCTAGAACTCACTTCGTGGACCAGGCTGGCCTTGAACTCACAGAGAGATCTACTTGCCTCTGCCTCCCGAGTGCTGGGATTAAAGGTGCGCGCCACCATCACCTGGCCTGGAAGTCTTTTTGGACATTATGCATATGTGTTACTCTCATTGGTTGGTAAGGAGTGGGCGTGTCATAGCTAGGCAGGATTTTCAAGGCAGAGAGAATGTTGGAAGAGAGTCACAGTCAGATGTGGGAGAAGCAACATGGAAGTTCATAGACGAGGTAAATGAACGTAGCAGCGTGTAGGTCAACAGAATGGGTCAGTTTAAGTTGAAAGAGCTGGCTGGAGACAAGCCTAAGCTATCTGCTGAGCATTTAGAATTAAGAGTAAGTCTCTGTGTGTTTATTTTGGATAACCCACATCCGATAGGCCTGGTAAGCATGGTGGATAACCCACATCCCACTACTGTCTCCAGCATCCCATAGGCCTGGTAAGCATGGTGGATTACACACAATAGGAAGTTACTCATGTAAAAGCGCACACTCACTTGTCATGTCCCACATCCCCAGTGACAACTTTTGGGTCCCACCCAGTTTTTCCCCCGTGCTTGGAGGGAAGCATGAAGATTAGAAAAGAATTAGACAAGAGACAACTGATAGAGTCCGGAGGGCATCAGTAAATGCTGAGATTCGCCTCATGTTTATTTCTCATAAGCTTTATCTACTCCAATCCAAAGAGGAGGGGGAAAGCACGAGACTTCTTTACCATGACACAAGAACAAAGTAATTACCTTCTTAGTACCCAAAACACCAAGTAACCTTGGTCAAAACACCCTGTTAGCAGCCACCCCTTTGTAAACAGATGTTGCATTTTTGTTTTCCGGCCACCCAGACTTAAATAATCACACAAAACCTATATTAATTAAAACACTGTTTCGCCAATGGCTCAGGCATATTCCTAGCTAGCTGTTACATCTTTTTTTTTTTTGGTTTTTCGAGACAGGGTTTCTCTGTAGCTTTGGTTCCTGTCCTGGAACTAGCTCTTGTAGACCAGGCTGGCCTCGAACTCCCAGAGATCCGCCTGCCTCTGCCTCTGCTGGGATTAAAGGCGTGCGCCACCACCGCCCGGCTAGCTCTTACATCTTAAATTAACCCATTTCTATTATTTTATATTTTACCATGAGGCTTGTGATTACCTCTTGCTTCTTGGGCAGCTACATGGTGTTTCCCTGACTCCTCCTTCTTTCTCCCTGAATTCAGTTTAGTTTTCCCGCCTACCTATATTCTGCCCTGCCATAGGTCAAAGCAGCTTCTTTATTAACCAATGGTAATAAAACATATTCACAGCATACAGAGAGGAATCCCACATCATCCCTTAGATCAAAGCTCCTGTTATAGAACCTCGAAGGAGCAAGAACAGGTCTGATTTCTCTGACCTGTAGTCAAGGTGGAATGGACCCACCTCTGTGGGCTCCCATACTTGCTGTGCACCCCCAGTAGGCACTGGAGCCTGCCCAGTTCAGTTCAAGATCTTTGTGTGAACTCAGTGGGTTTGAGCCTTCCCTAGTGTTAACTCCCGTGCGTAAGTCAGTGGTTGACCACCAAGGACTCAGTCACCTCAGGATGGAGGTGGTTTCTCTACCCACAGGGATTCATCTCTATCCTGGAAAGTCAAAGAGAGGTGTGGAGAAGCAGGACCAGGGATCCTGTCTCTCTTGGGATCCCTAGCCCTAGCAAGCCCTAACCCTTTCTGAGTTTGCACTTCTACAAAGTCTTCAGATGCTGCCAATGATGGTGCTGAGGCTATGTGGCTATGTGCTTTGAGTAAGAAGAATTAGAATACAAACACCTCCTCGTCTGGTTCTTCACTGTAGCCTCTCCTGGAAGCAGGGGGCTAAGTCTGTCTGTATTTATTTATTTATTGATTTTTCGAGACAGGGTTTCTCCGTATCTTTTTTTTTTTTTTGGTTCCTGTCCTGAAACTAGCTCTTCTAGATCAGGCTGGCCTCGAACTCACAGAGATCCACCTGCCTCTGCCTCCCAAGTGCTGGGATTAAAGGCGTGCGCCACCACCGCCTGGCCCTAAGTCTGTCTTTATTTGTTTCTCAAACAGCATATCTAAATTTTGTGATCATAAGAACAAGCCAGGAGAGTACATATTCCATGCGGAAAATGATGACGCTCAGTTCACCAAAATGTTCACGCTGAATATAAGAAGTAAGTGAACCCTCTCTTTGTCTCATTTTATTCCCTATTAATTTTTAACCAGGAAGAGTAAAACACAGAAGGGATGCTATATATATTGCATGGATGTTGCTGCACCACATGCATGCAGTACCCACAAAGGCCAGAAGAGGGAGCCTGATCTCCCCTAGAACTAGAGTTACAAATGGTTGTGAGCCACCATGTGGGTGCTGGAAACTGAACCTGGGTCCTCTGGAAGAATAGCAAGTGCTCTTAAGCCCTGATCCCTCTTTCCAGCTCCTGAAACTGCTTTTGTAAGCTACATGCTTCTTTTATGTTGACTTGAGACACGTATGCCCCTTTCTGTATCTACTCTCAGAGCTAAGACATGCTCTGTCTCCCATGAGCCCGTGTTCTTGTACTGGGACTTTGTTGGCTTGGCACTTTGAAAGGAACACACAGGAAAGGCTGTGGAGTCACCAGCTGGTTTTGGTTTTAATGACTTTCATTTGGTCTATGCAAAAGTAAGAAAAGGACAATAAGCCGGGCAGTGGTGGCGCACGCCTTTAATCCCAGCACTCGGGAGGCAGAGGCAGGCGGATCTCTGTGAGTTCGAGACCAGCCTGGTCTACAAGAGCTAGTTCCAGGACAGGCTCCAAAACCACAGAGAAACCCTGTCTCGAAAAACCAAAAAAAAAAAAAGAAAAGAAAAGAAAAGGACAATATATTTCATGAGGTTATTTGTGCAGATATTTTGAAGCTAAGTGTTGTGTTGTTAGTGCACAGATAGATGGAGCTTCTGTCCCTTAGCTCCCCCTAGGAAGTGAGCCACAGGGAGGTGATGCCTCCACCAGTCAAGAAGATTATATGACAGCTGAGGGAGGGACCAACCAAAGATTGAGACATCATGAATGAGGGGCTTCTCCAGGGGTACAGAGGCTGGAGTAAATAGGCAGCCTAAACCGAAGCCAGCACTGAGCTGTTTCTGGAAGGACCCATCTTCCATGAGCTTATTACCTGTTACTTTCCACAGAGAAACCTCAAGTGTTAGCAAGCATCTCAGCCAGCCAGGTGTCCTGTTCCTCTGATGGATACCCATTACCCTCGTGGACGTGGAAGAAGTGTTCGGACCAGTCTCCCAAGTAATGAGAAGCTTGACGTCTCTTGAAATGGAAGAGCCAAGCTGGACATGGTGGTGCCCGCCTGTAATCCCAGCCCTCGGGAGGCTGAGGCAGGAGGATCTTAGAGTTTGAGGCCAGCATAGGGTACATAGTGAGGCCCTATTCCAAAAAAACAAGAAGGAGGGGAGGGAGGGAGTGGGGAGGGGGGGAGAGGGAGAGGAAGAAGAAAAAGAAAGGAAGGAGAGGGAGGAGTAAGATTCCTGACCCTTTCACCATGAATACAGCTTGAGGAAGTGATGCATGCCCCACTTGGCTGTCACTCCCAGTGGCCACAGCTCATAACTTCTCTTCATGCCATTTTTTTCTCCAGCTGCACTGAGGAAATCCCAGAAGGAGTTTGGAGTAAGAAGGCTGACAGAAAAGTGTTTGGCCAGTGGGTCTCGAGCAGCACCCTCAGCATGACCCAGGCTGGAAAAAGGTTTCCTGTCAAGTGCTGCGCGTACAATTCCGAGGGCACGTCTTGCGAGACCATCTTTCTGAACTCCACAGGTGTGCAGCCATTTGCCGTCGTCATCAACCTGCTCTGTCCCCAGAGATTCCCCACGTGAAGTCGGGCACAGTGGCTGGCTTTGACTGGGGACTTTTTCTAAGACAGTGTAGTTCTGAGCAAGTGTAAGATCTTTTTTGAGTCAGGCAAGAATCCCCAGGGAGACCGTCCCGTTTTCCTTTTCGGGACCCAGTTCTCCATGGGTGTTATGACTCACCAGGGCTGGAAGCCCTATGCACTCCTGGTACCAAAAGTACCGCAAAACAGACTTGGCGATCTGGAATTTCTATCCCTTCCGGTTTTGTTAATCCCCTTTACTTTTTGCCTGACTTTCTACGTCATGGGGTTGTTTTTAGAGTTTTCCTAAAACGGCATCAATATTTTAGGGTGCCTGGATAATATTGATTAATTCAAACCAGGAGTGGTGGACACAGCCCACCTCACATTCCAAGGGCAGAAGCTAGAGGATCTCAAGTTCAGATCCAGGCTAAGCTACATAGAGACCTTGCCTCAGAAAAATGCAAAGCAAAGCAAACAAACCAGCCCAAGTTCTGGCTTTGGAGAGATGGCTTAGCCGTTAAGAGCACTTGCTGTTCTTGCAGAAGACAGGGGTTCAGTTCCCAGCACCCATACAGCAGCTCACAACCACCAATCAACGTCAGGGGACTGACAGCCTCTTCTGGCCTCTGAGGGCACTGGACATGCACATGGTGCACAGACACACGTGCAGGCAGACACTCACACATGTAACTTCTCTACACTCATGTGACGAATCTGGGTATCAAATACATAGACTTCTTTATATCCGCTGGGCTTGGTGAAAAGCTTAAATGTCTATCATTCTTGTGACCCAGTAGTTCAATTTTAAAAATGCATTCAGAATTGTTTC
Organism: Microtus oregoni; assembly: GCF_018167655.1. Taxonomy (NCBI): domain Eukaryota; kingdom Metazoa; phylum Chordata; class Mammalia; order Rodentia; family Cricetidae; genus Microtus; species Microtus oregoni. Next base: position 9,389,428 of record NW_024543088.1, on the reverse strand, counting down.
TAATTTTCTGGAAAGGGAACTCATTGTTTATAGAAACAGTGGTTTTCTGTGGGGTGCTCCATACACACAGAATGTCCATGAGGACTGAGAATGGAGGGTACTTGAACAGGCTGAGAGAGTCTTTTCATACCTGAGTGAGGGCTGACTTTTCATACCTGCAAACGGGAGTTTTACCTCACTGCCTAGCGACTGCTTCTCTTGCAGGCCCCTTCCCTTTCATCCAAGACCGCATCTCCTTCTACGCAACGATCGGCCTCTGTCTTCCCTTCATCGTCGTTTTAACTGTGCTGGTCTGTCACAAGTACAAAAAGGTAAAGCCCAGGGGAGACTCACGCCTGCCTTAGCTCTGCAGCACTTCAGACTGTCACTGATCCCTATTTGTCTCTAAAGCAATTTAGGTACGAAAGCCAGCTGCAGATGGTCCAGGTGACGGGACCCCTGGATAATGAGTACTTTTACGTTGACTTCAGGGACTATGAGTACGACCTCAAGTGGGAGTTTCCAAGGGAAAACTTAGAGTTCGGTAAGGACTGAGTGCTAGAGTTTCTGTGGCATTTCCTCTTCCTTGCAAAAATCTTTTTTTTTTTTTCCCCAGACAAGGTATTTCTGTGTAGCCCTGGCCCTCCTGGAACTCACTCGGTAGACCAGGCTGGCCTCAAACTCACAGAGATCCTCCTGACTCCGCCTACCGAGTGCTGGGATTAAAGGTGTGTGCCATCACCGCCTGGCATCCTTGCAAAATCTTTAATGCATGCCTATCCCATCTTTACAGGGAAAGTTCTGGGGTCCGGTGCTTTCGGCAGAGTGATGAATGCAACGGCCTACGGGATTAGTAAAACGGGAGTCTCCATTCAGGTGGCGGTGAAAATGCTGAAAGGTACCATGCAAAAGTCACTCCGAGACGGTGCAGTGGCCTCCTCTATCTCCTGGGCGGGCGTTCTGCTGCTTCCTGTTTGCCAAGCGTTAAGGTTAATAAGGAGCATGCAGCAGACAAGGTCATGAGTAAAGAGGACAAGCCAGGAGAGCAAACCCCTTCTTCCTCTTCTCTCTTTGTTCAGCTTTTATTGACTTCTGAGTTACAGTTTGACACAGATTCTGGGCAGGAGAACAAACCAGAAACTTCTCACTTCCCATTCTGCTCCAGGCACTCCCATCTGGCGTCCACCCTCGGGCGAGGGCATATCCTCACCTAGTTTTTAACCCAGGGCTAGGGATTGAATCCAGAGTTTTGTGTCTGCTAGGCAAGCCCACTACCTCAGAGATACATCCCCAGCCCTTCATTCTGTAACACTCTGCCTTGCTGTATAGCTCAAGTTGGTCTTGAACTTACAACTCTCCAGCTTTTACCTCAGGAATGCTGGAATTACATATGCCTTCATGCCCGGAGGACCCACTCTCTTGCTAAGGTGGTCTCTGTAAGGATAAAGGGAGCTCCTTAACCCCCACCCCCAACAGTCACTGAAGTGAGTTACAACATGCAGACTGTTAAGGAAAGATGGCAAACAGAAAAGTGTGGAACAGAAATCTCACAGTCTAAGCCCCAAGCCAAGTAACTAAGCTTCTGTACATCTTGAGTTATAGAAAGAAATAGAAGCTTGTATTGTTGGAAGAACGAAAGATGTATGTGTGTGCGTGTAGTCTGTCTGTCTGTCTTATCATATAATAAAGTCTCTTAGGTGATTTTTATAGTCTTTCTGGGTAGGGTGTCCTGGGCATGGAGATTTTTAGTCTCATCTTTCCAAGATTTCATGGCAATTGCATTTCTCCTGGGAAGGGAATTTCTCGAAGCAGATGAAACCTCCGAAGGTCTAGCTTTGTGCTTTGGACTGGAAGAAGATCAAGAGTTTAGAGCGGGGTGAGGCTGGCATGAAAGGGTAGGGGGATCTTAAGGCTGCTCCTTTAGGCCAAAGCTACCATGCTTTGGGACTTGGGGTGTTGTTTTTTGAGCTTCAGCACCTCCAAGCCACCAAGCCCGGGGTCAGTTAGAACATAAAATGCCGCTGTATGTCCTTCCATCTCAGGATGCTTGACTTCTTGTTTTCCACACTGCGTTTTCTCCTGCATCCCTACCTGCATCTCAGGCCTTTGTTAGCTCTTCTTCCATCTAGTTTTCCTTTTTTTTAAATGCATACTCACTATATATATTGGTTTAGGATACATACATTTTCTATAGATCAAGTTCAGGGCATGAAAAGGGATAGATTCCCTCCTGTATCTGCAAGAACCCTGAAGCAATATCAGAGCATTAACATAAGGACATTTAACATATGTTAAATATGGGTAGCAAATTTGTAGATTTATATTGTTTTTCTTAATGAGCATGGATAAGTATTTTTGAGATCCCAGTAGTGGGTTTCTCTACCGATGCAATAAGCCAAATCCAGTCGAAATAATAAAACCCTGTTTAATAAACAGAGCAAAGCAACTCCCAGGTGACTTTCTGGGGAGGCAGGAGAGAAATCACAAGACAGGTCCAGGGACTGGGTCTTACATACCCTGTAGGCATCATCCCCAGCATCTCATGGGGAGGAGCTGCCACTTGGCAGGCTTTCTGTAGGTGGGGTCAGGAGAGAGAGAAGTGGAGCTGAGGTGGAGCTTCCGCCTAAGCCAGCATATCTTAGTTCCACAAAACAAAGGGTATCGTTGTGGCATTTTCACACTTCCATCTGAAGCACACTCTAGTCCTGTTCACCACTTCCCAGCACCCTCACTCATCAGTCTCTTCCCAAACAGCTCCTCCCTCCCACTTCCGTGCCTTTGTCTTTTACTCTAGATCCAACGTATAAGAGAGGATATGTGCTCTTTTTCTCTGAGTTTGACTTTTTACTTAATAGAACAGTCTCTAGTTCCACCCATCTTCTTCCAGATGGCATAATCCTATTCTTTCCCACCGTGTTTATTGAGCCACAGGACACCAGTTCCTTGATTGTTAGCAATCATGACTCAAAACACAAGAGTAACAAAATAGTAATTCTTCTCTTCAACATGTTCCAAATATAAGAGAATTGTTTGCTGTAGAGAAGTTATTTCAAGTGGAATATACCAGATCAGGAACTTTCAAGTTAGTGTTTCTAGCTTAAAAAAAAAAAATGGGTGAAATACAAAATAACAACCAAAACCTCTGGGATAAATTCATCACTACGCCCACAAAGACCATCCCAAAGGTTTTCCAGTTAGATGCTCCATTGCACACATCCTGAATATTTTTATAGTTTATCTTCTCTGAGACATCAGGAACATGAGTGCAAACCACGGTGTGAACCCCGTCTCCTCCTAACTCCATAGCCAATTGCGAACCTCTGTTTCTTTCTCTTTTTTTTACAGTTTTTTTATAATAAAAACAAATAATTTTATTGTTTCTAATATAAAATAGTCAAGCGATGTTTTTAGTTTTTTAAAATTGTTTTTATTGAGCTCTATATATTTCTCTACTCCCCTCCCCTTCTACCCTCTCCCATGAACCCCATGCTCCCAATTTACTCAGGAGATCTTGTCTTTTTCTACTTCCCATGTAGATTAGATCCATGTATGTCTCTCTTAGGGTTCTCTTTGTTGTCTAGGTTCTCTGGGATTGTGAACTGTAGGCTGGCTTTGCTTTATTTCTAAAAGCCACTTATGAGTAAGTACATGTGATATTTGTCTTTCTAGGTCTGGGTTGCCTCACTCAATATGGTGTTGTCTAGATCCATCCATTTGTCCACAAATTTCAAAATGTCATCATTTTTTTCTGTTGTATAGTACTCCATTGTGTAAATGTACCACATTTTCCTTATCCATTCTTTGGTTGAGGGGCATTTAGGTTGTTTCCAGGTTCTGGCTCTTACAAATAGTGCTGCTATAAACATAGTTAAGCACATGTTCTTGTGGTACAATTGAGCATCCTTTGGGTATATACCCAAAAGTGGTATTGCTGGGTCTTGAGATAGGTTGTTTCCTAATTTTCTGAGAAATCAACATACTGATATCCAAAGGAACTGTACCAGTTTGCACTCCCATCAAAGGAGTGTTCTCTTTACCCCACATCCTCTCCAGCATAAGTTGTCATCAGTGTTTTTGACTATGACCATTCTTACAGGTGTAAGATGGAATCTCAGTGGGGCTGGAGAAATGGCTCAGAGGTTAAGAGCACTGACTGCTCTCCCAGAGGTCCTGAGTTCAATTCCCAACAACCACATACTGGCTCACAACCATCTGTAATGAGGTCTGGTGCCCTCTTCTGGCCTGCAGGTATCCATGTAGGCAGAACACTGTATACATAATAAATAAATAAATCTAAAAAACAAAAAGATGGAATCTCAGAGTTGTTTTGCATTTCTCTGATGGCTAAGGTTGTTGAGCATTTCCTTAAGTGTCTTTCAGCCATTTTAGACTCCTCTGTTAAGAGTTCCCTGTTTAGGTCTGTGACCCATTTTTTTTATTGCATTATTTGTTCTTTTGATGACCAATTTCTTGAGTTGTTTGTATATTTTGGAGATCAGACCTCTGTCTGATGTGGGGTTAGTGAAGATCTTTTCCCATTCGGTAGGCTGCCGTTTTGTCTTGTTGGCCATGTTCTTTGCTTTTACAGAAGCTTTTCAGTTGCAGGAGGTTCCATTTATTAATTGTCACTATCAGTGTCTGTGCTGCTGGGGTTATATTTAGGAAGTGGTTCCCTGTGCCAATGCATTCAAGTGTACTTCCCTCTTTTTCTTCTATGAGGTTCAGTGTGGTTGGTTTTATGTTGAGGTCTTTGATCCATTTGGACTTGAGTTTTGTGCATGGTGATAAACATGAATCTACTTTCATTTTTCTATATGTTGATATCTAATCATGCCAGCACCATTTGTTGAATATGCTTTCTTTTTTCCATTTTATATTTTTTGCTTCTTTCTCAAAAATCAGGTGTTCATAGGTGTGTGGATTGATTTCTGGGTCTTCGATTCGGTTCCATTGGTCCTCCTGTCTGTTTTTATGCCAGTACCAGGCTGTTTTCAGAACTGTGGCTCTGTAGTAGGGTTTGAAGTCAGGGACATAATCCTGTTCTTCACAGCTGAATAAAGTCATCCTATGAACCACATTTCTGTGGTCCATTCATCTGCTGCAGGTTCCTAGGCTGGTTCCCAGCACGACTACTGTCATGGTGCCACCATCATCTGTGTGGAGTTCCTGTATCTCCATTCAGTGCGCACACCAGGGGCCACCCTCTGGAACCCAGCTTCCTCTGGAGCTCTCATAACTATGTCCCTTCTAAGCCTAGGCTTCGTGTGCCCAAATACGTGTATCTCAGTGTCACTCATTTGAGTTGAAGTCCCCCAACCCTGGACCCTATCTCTACTCTAGCCTGGTGATTACTGAGCCATTTCAGTGAGACTACCTTCCACACAGTGACAGAAAAGAGGAAGCAGGTCCTTGTCACTAGTCCTCTTCCACCCTTCCCCAACCGGTTTCCCACACAGTGTTTCCTGGGCCCTCTCTCTTCCCTCTGTCCCCGTAATGATCCAGTTCTGTCTCTCCACCAATGGTAGCTTCCAAAGCAGGCACCCTATATCTTCTGCTGGGGACTGTGTGCTGAGGTGCTGCTGGCCATGGCACAGAACAGACCACACCATCTTCCTGTGTGGCATTACCTTAGCTTTCTTTCGTTTTTATCTTTTTTTTTTGAGACAAGGTTTCTCCAAGTAGGTTTCTCTGGCTGTCCTGGAACTCATTCTGTAGACCAGGCTGGCCTTGAACTCAGAGATCCATGTAATAGGAGGCAGCTTGTTCGTCCCTGGTTGCCCAGACCACAAAATAATCACACAGAAACTATATTATTTAAACCACTGCTTGGCCTATTAGCTCTAGCTTCTTATTGGCTAGCTGTTACATCCTAAACTAACCCATTTCTCCATTAATCTGTGTATTGCCATGTGGCTGTGGCTTACCAGGTAAAGTTCCCTCCGGCATCTGGCATCTGTTTCTGGGGGTAGGGGGTGGGGAGGAGGGGCTACATGGCTTCTCCTGACTCCGCCTTCTTTCTCCCAGCATTCAGTTTAGTGTTCCATCTCTGCCCCCTCCCCAGCTCTATTCTGCCCTATCACAGGCCAAAGCATTTTCCTTATTTATTAACCAATAAAAGCAACACATCTACAGAAGGACTTCCCAGGCAAGATCCACCTGTTAGGATTAAAGGTGTGTGGGCATAGCTGCCCAGTGGCTTTCTACTGCTTGGAAAATGGTTCCCACAACCTCGAGCAGTTCAGCCCTGGCTCAGCCTCCCTAGCTCTCCTTCCCAGCATGCATCCTCTCGGTTCCCTATGATGCCATACTTCCACACCCACAGTCTTTGTGCAGGTAGACCCTCCCACCTGATCTTCCCCTTTTGCTTTAGGGAATCTGCTTATCTTTCAAATATCAGCTCAGAGACCGCTTCCTTAGGGAAGCCTCCTCTCACTCATGGACAAGATCAAGTCCTTGAAGGCTATGGATGTAGCAGTGTGGTAGAACACATACTCAGTGTACTTGAATCTGTGAGTTTAATCCTACCATTAAAAAAAAAAAATCAAGCTGGACCATGGTACTCACCTTTATTCCCAACACTTGGGAGGTAGAAGCAGGTGGATCTCTGAGTTCGAGGCCAGGCTGATCTACAGAATGAGTTCCAGGACAGCCAGGGCTGCAAAGAGAAACCCTGTCTTGAAAAACAAAAACAAAAACAAACAAACAAAAAAGGCAAAACAAAACAAAACAGAGAATCGAGTTTTCTGCAGTATGGCACAAGAGCACCGCATAGACTTCTAGAATTCCAGACTCTAGCACAGCTTTGTCTGTTTAGCTATCCCGTTCATGTCCCACCTGCTGCATTAGTCCAAAGCCTTCTGAAAGCAGCATGTGGTGGTGTTTCCTGTGCTAGTCTGTCCTAATGCTATGTATTCTGCTGCTTCAGTCCGCGGTGGTCTCCTGTGTCCAATCCCACTGTGGGGGACTCACTTGGCTTCCTTCCAGGATGCAGCGGACCCTTCTCCCCACCTATCCAGGCTGTTCAGTGTCCCCCTAGTGTAACCCCAAAGTCCTTTCATTACATTCCCTTTATCTTGTGAGGTCATCCCCATCAGGAAGTCAGTTCCACTGTCCCCTTGGCAGATATCAGAATCCCAGATGACAAAGTCCCTTCTATAAAATGGCAGTGTTTGCATAGAACCAAGAGGACTTGGAGCCTGCAATAGAGATTCCAAAGAAAGATGCTGCCCTTGTCCTTAGGGCTTCCAAACCCACTGTCGTAGGGGTGCCCTAAGCAGCTACACTGGCCTCAGTGTCAGGAGCGCCTTAACATGTAACGGTGTAAATGAATTCAGACAGATTGTAATAATATATACAGCTTTAATGGGGAAATAGACTTACAGGACCACAGGTTCCCTCAACGAACAGGCGGCTGGCCTGCTCGCCCGATTTATAAGTAAACATTCGCCCGAGGCGAACACGCCCCCTAAGGGGCTGGGCTTATCCCTATATTAACACCCTGTGGCACACTGTGTCGATCCCTTCCCTGGAGAGATCGCATTGGCTAGAGAGTAGATGCGTTATCTTTTCCAACCCTGCCCCCCATTAGACATACTTACAAATGGACGTTTCTAGACCTGGGGACCAGTTATACGTTAGAGACAACTATGCTTGCTGAAGCTCCTCCTGGCCTTCCTGTCAATGTAAAATAACCACCCGGCAGCATCTTCCACAAGGAAAGTCATGTTGTCTGCCTGTTTTGAGAGCTGGGGTGGGGGGTGGGGTGTTATTTTTGTTGGTTGGGGAAAATCTAGTCGAAACATACATTCTTGCTGGACGTGGCAGTGCATACTTTGAGCCCAGCACTCAGGAGATAGAAATAGACAGGCCTTGGTAGATTAGGCTTCGAGGCCAACCTTGAAGTTCAAGGCCAGCCAGGGCTAATAGTGAGACCCTGTCTCAAGAAAGGTCTAAGAAAAGGATATATTCATATAATCAACGTTTATAACTCATGTCTTTAGAATTCTGCCTTAAAACATAGGACATTGTTATCAGAAATCACGTGTTATTTCTGTGTCCGCTTTTCCCTCGCAGTTTTGAATTTATATAAGCTGTGATCTGAATTGGGGGAATTCTTGATTTGTAAAGCAACATGCAGATAGTGGAGAGGTCAACCTTGTCTCTGCTCCCCTGTTAACAGAAAAAGCCGACAGCTGTGAAAGAGAGGCCCTCATGTCAGAGCTCAAAATGATGACGCAGCTGGGGCACCATGACAACATTGTCAACCTGCTGGGCGCGTGCACGCTGTCAGGTACCGTTTGCAGAGAGAGCAGCGCCTGTTCAGCTACCGCTGCTGGAGGCAGGAGGCCTGTGTTCTCCCCTCCCTCCCTCCCTCCCTCCTTTCCTCCCTCCCTCCCTGTCTGTCCGCCTATCTTCGACAGGATTTTTCTGTGTAACTGCCCTGGCTGGCCTGGGACTAGCCCTGTAGACTATGCTGGCCTCCAGCTCAGAGCTCCAGCTGCTGGGATTGATGACACATGCTGCCACCACCCAGACTGTCCCCATTTCCACTCTTTCCTCAGCCCGAGTTCAAGCAGAATTAGCCGTTGGCCACTCCACAGAGCACAAGTCCCTCTTTTTCACCTACTCTATCACAGAATCCTGCCCTCCTGAAAAACAGCCTCCACCCTGCACGTTCACGGCATGGTATCTGAGCTCCTCCCTAAGCTGTGAGGATGGCCTAAACGCAGTAGTGAAATTAGATTCAGAGCTCACCACACCACCTGTCAGAGCTGGTGAGGGCATATGTTCAGAGCTCAAGAGAAACGGCTATAAGACACAGATGCTCGAGCATAAAACTGAGATTGAATGTAAAAATCTATGATACAGGCTCATGAAAAGCCATTTCCAGACTGGGCATGGTGGTGCACCTGCAATCCCAGCACTTGAGAGGCAGAGGCAGGAGAATCTCTGTGGGTTCAAAGCCAGCCTGCTCTCCAAAGTAAGTTCCAGGACAGCCAAGGCTACTCAAAAAAACCAAACCAAGCCAAACCAAAACAAAAACAAAAGGAAATACTTTTCAGAAGGGGAGCCCTGTAAAGTCACAGGCTCTGTCACGCTGCATGGGCTTCTGAAAGGACGACCTGGGGTTTGTCTACCTGTAATGAAAATTGTATCTGTCACAGGGCCAGTGTACTTGATTTTCGAGTATTGTTGCTATGGTGACCTCCTCAACTATCTGAGAAGTAAAAGAGAAAAGTTTCACAGGACATGGACAGAGATTTTCAAGGAGCATAATTTCAGTTTTTACCCCACGTTCCAGTCACACTCAAATTCCAGGTAAGCAACACATGAAACTTTATGATTGCACACTCCAGGACAGATCCATACAATGACCCCTGCATGTGCACGCGCGCACACACACACACACACACACACACACACACTCACACACACACACACCCGGGCAAGTGCTGATAGGCGCTGTGACCTCAGGCGGTCACAATCTGTGCTCTGGACTTCTGCCCGCCCTTTTATCTCTTTTACTTAGTAAAGTCCCAGTTACCCACTGAAAACCATAGTCCAAAAGCACAACATAGAAATGTCCAGAAATAAGCAATCCTTAAGTTTCACGTGACTTTACAAACGTTTATTAGTAACCTTGTGCTGTTTTATCACTGGTTATTGCTGCTCACCTGCTACTATGCCTGATTTATTTGCTGATTTGTACTTTATGTATTTATTCTCTCTATGTGTGGGGAGGGTTTCAGGTGCTAGGGGTCAAATCCAGGGCGCAGTGCATGCTCAACACGTCCTCCCCCACCGAGCCTCATCCCCAGCCCGCCATGCGCCCAGAGAAACGACCCTGACACAGATGTGTGACCAGTAATTAGCACCTCTGCTTCAGTTTGGTCCCTGGGGTGTTAAATAACCTGGCAGTTTATTTGGACTATCTTTGTCCTGGAAGCATTAAGTCATTTCCAGCAGTAAGTTATAAATCGGGATGAATTCATCTCCTGGGAAAATTGAACCACCACTCGGTTGCGTCGATGCGACAAGCATCTCTCTGACGTGCTTGAGAAGAGACTCTGTTGCGGCTCTTTGTTTATTCCACAGAGGAAGGAAGCATGCTTTACAGAAGTCAGAAAGATGGTGCCGAGCTGTGCTGCACCTTCACAGCAGAACAAGCACGTGCTAAGCGCACACCAGGCTCTGACAGTATCCCCAGCACAGCAGAAACCCAGAGATCAGACAGACTTGTTTACAGAGATAGCAAAGCACTTCTTTTGTAAACCCCGTGTTGGGTGGACTTAGGGGAAACGGTTTGGGTTTAGCACCAGCCGGAAGCCTGCTCCTTTCTTTATAAATTTCAGGACATAGTAAATCGTTTAGTGCCCCCAATTTAAGTACCCAGCTTACAGTGTGACTGTGACTGAATGACCCCCTTATCCAGGTTGGCCCTGCAAACCCCAGCACACAACTGTTATTAATGTACACAGGGGACCGTTGACAAGCCGGCAGCATGCTTTCCACTGAAAAGCCCATTTGTAACTGGGATCCGTCCCTCTGATGAATTGTCCTTTTTCTAATAAAATGTCTGCTCAGAAGAACATTGTAAATAATGATGGAACAAATTTATTTTTAATAGTATGCCTGGTTCACGAGAAGTTCAGATACACCCAGCCGTGGATCATATCTCAGGGTTCAATGGGAATTCAATCCATTCTGAAGGTAATCATTTATTGTCATTGGTGGCACTTTGAAATGAACCTAAGAGTTCCATACAGCTTTTTAAAGTGTTTTTAAAAATTGCAGTGTATGTGTGTGCGCGTGTGCGTGCGTGTTGTGCTCACGCCCATGCCATGACACCCCTATGGAGGTCAGGACAGTTAGTGAGAGTTGGTGCTGGGGACAGAAGTCAAGCTCTCAGGCCTGGCGAAAGCTATCTCCCCAGAGCAGAAGCATTTTGTCTTTGCTAAGATAAGCAATAGGCTTTCCCAGTGTGTACTTTCTTGGAAGGTCAAAAGCCAATAGTGGTGAACTTCCTGTCCAGGGTCAACTAATAACGACCTAAAACTGCTTCATCTGTTGAGAATATTCTTTACTGAGTTGTAAGCTAATTAGAGCTACCTTGTGCCTCGTAAGACAGTGAGTTCCAGAATCAGAGTTTGGTTCTGCCTGTTTTACTCTCAGAACAATTGGCTCTGTACAAGTTATTTAGACATCCAGAATCTCCATCTTCTCACATTTTTTTTGTTTGTTTTTGTTTTTCGAGACAGAGTTTCTCTGTGGTTTTGGAGCCTGTCATGGAACTAGCTCTTGTAGACCAGGCTGGTCTCGAACTCACAGAGATCCACCTGCCTCTGCCTCCCGAGTGCTGGGATTAAAGGCGTGCGCCACCACCGCCCGGCTCCATCTTCTCACTTTTATGATTGTCTAATAGTCCTTTCCTCATAGGACTGTTGGAAGGGTTAAACAGAAGGACGTGACATACAAAACACAGTTCATGAAATATGGTAGACAGTCTACTGACTGGTCTTCGACTTCTTCCAACCTGATAGATTTACCTAGTGTAAAGGGAAGGAGGGATGAAGTAGGCGTTGCCTACATATATGTCTGTGTACTACCTCAGAGTGCAGTCCCCTCAGAGACCCAGAAGAAGGTGCTAGATCCTCTGGCCCTGGGGTTTTGAGCCACCATGTAGGTCCTGGGAACTGGACCCAGGTCCTCTGGAGGAGCAGCCAGTGCTCTTGAACCACTACTGATCCAATCTTCCTATCCCAGGAAGGATTCATAATTAATATTCATTGTCTTAGCTCAGATTGCTTTAACAGATTACTGAAGGTTGGGTATTATTTCTCATGAGAGACAGGGAGAGAGCAACTTATGGGAATCCATTCTCTACTTTAACTTTGTGCTTTCCAGGGATCGAACTCAGGTCCTCAGCCTTCATGGAAATACCTTTGCCTGATGAACCATCTCGCCCATCCTCTCCTTTCTTTTTCATAGACTCTGATCCCATTCTCACAAACAGACCACTATATAAAGACCCCATTTCTGATCCTCTCAGTTGAGAGTTACGATTTTTGAAATTTATTTGTTTTTATTTTATGAGTGTTTTCCTTCATATATGTCTGTGCAGCATGCATATGCCTGGTACCCGTGGAGGTACCAGAAGAGGACATCACCTTCACTGGAACTAGAGTTACAGATGCTTGTGAGCCACCATTGGGTGCTGGGAACCAAACCTAGGTTCTCTGCAGAGAAGCTAGTGCTTTTAACCATGGAACCATCTCTCCATCCCCTTGGGAGCTGAACAGTGCCTCCATTCAGAAAACAGAATGAGTGTTCAGATGGACTCAGAAAAGCCTGCGGAAAATGACAGAAAGAAGTCGAAGTGAAGAGTAGAACAGGAATGGTGGTGCATAGCTCTAACCCACACACTCAGGAGGCAGACAACAGGCATGCGCGGGTTCAAGGTCAGCCAGGGCTGCACAGCAAATTTCATTCAGGTCAGCCAGGTGATGCAGAGCTACAAGAACAGGCCCATCAATTCAGATATCTTCCCAGGACTGAGCCAGGAAGGATGAAAGGTAGCTGATGGCTTAGCATGGCTCCATTGGGGTCACCTCTTGTGTAAAAATTGAGGCAGAGGCAATTCCATCCTCTTGCCCAGGAACCTGTCCTTTTGGTGAGATTTGGCAGCTACTTTTGATTTCCAAATGTCAAGCAATCCTTTCTCTTCGTACACTGGACCTTTTGTGTGGGTGACGCCGTTTGATTTGGTCTCTTGAGCCTAGTGCAGGAGGGTGGATCAAGCTGCCTGTCACCTTAGCTACGTCTCACAGAGGTCTGAGAAGGCCGAACTAGTGTTTGGGGAAAAGTGAAGAGTGGCTATATTTTACAGATGAGATTGAGTATGAAAACCAAAAGAGGCTGGAAGAAGAAGAAGATTTGAATGTGCTGACATTTGAAGACCTTCTTTGCTTTGCGTATCAAGTGGCCAAAGGCATGGAATTCCTGGAGTTTAAGTCGGTGAGTGTCTTTTAAAGAGAATACTAACAAAGTAGAAAAAGAGAACGATAGAAAAAGGCCGCGTGTGCATGCAGCTATGATAAAGAAATGTGCTTCTGTTTGCTCCTTGTTCATTTTCACATCCCTCCCTTCATATCTGTCCTCCTGGCACTTTCCCAACTATGATGTAGTCTCTCCAGCATAAGGCTCAGGGTTCCTTGTTACAGCTGAAGTCCCGTGGACCTTTTGGGAAGCTCGTAGGAAGTTTGAAAAGCCCCACTGAAAGGAGCACAGTATCACCACCCTTCCTGCTGACCCAAGAATTCGGGATGTGCCCTGTACAGGCTGTCTGCATTCAGGGGATGAATGGAGGCCCAGAGTTGGCGAGTTCTGCCCCCCACAACCAGTTAACCTGTGTGTAGCCAAGGCTAGCCACAGCACTGTAGACCGTTTCTTTTCATCGTTGCTAGTTCCACATTCCCGAGGCCTACACCATGCTCCCCCCCCCCCCCGTGTTGCTTCATGTCCCTGCTTCTGCACCTGCTGTCCCCTGCCTTCTCACGTTGTAAGTCGCCAAAGCCATTCTCTCGCTCTTTCCTTACATCACTGTCTCCCTCGTAGTGACAGAGGGAGTTTCTCCGTCATACCAAAGCCTCAGGTCTTTATGTCTGCTGAGGTTCAGTGGTAATAAACAAATAAGCAGGTGGAAAGCTTTTTGCCTATGTGTGTGCTATGCAAAATATTGGCAAAGCAAAGAAGGGCCATGTCATTCTATCTTACAAAGTTTTTCCATAGGGATCGATGTATGTAGTTCAGAGAGATAGTGTCAGGGACCATGAGAGTTATAGCAAGTGACAACTAGTGTTCAGATGTCAACCCACCAGAGGCATGATTCTCTGATGGATGTTAATCCTGTCCTGGCAAAGCCTGCCGAGCCATCAACTCTGGAAACCATTGCTCACTTTTGCTAAAGCAGCTTGGTGTTTCCCCAACACCTGCACTGCAGAGTGTAATCTCATGTGATGTGTATATGTAATCTCGTGATTGCATCTCCATCTTATGGGCACATCTATCTGTGGGTGGTCAGGAAGATGACTTTTTATTTGATTGTATAATTTTGATATATAGAACATATATTAGGACATCCTTCATAAGTGGATCTATTTGTCCTAGGGAGGACTGTGGAGAGTTAAAAGCCTACCTTGTTCTTTTGCTTAGACTAACTGCACACAATTAGCTCACTTCCACCTCATAGCAAGTTCAAACTAGACTAAAGGATTTTTTGTAAGTAGATCGTAAGTTTAAAACCTTACAGCTATGCACAAGGTCAGAGCCGCAGATGTCCAACCAAGCACCCTAAGAAAACCATGCCAATTCTTTGCTTGCCAAGCATGTTAACAATAGACCTACGTCTCAAAGTTTGTCACTGGGCGCTGTGACCACCCCCCCCACATCTGGTGACCGTTTTTCTCCTGAAGCCTGAAACCCTTTTAATTGCCATAGCAATGGCTCAACTCCTTATCGTTTACCTTAGGAGTGTGCTTTTGGCCAATGAGAGGTAACTTTTAAAATTTCTTTGTCGCTTCAAGGAGAAAGAGAGATTTTAGGGGAGAGAGAAGCAGCCGGGGGGAATTAGAAGTAGGGCAGGAGAATCAGAGTGGAAGCAGAGCAACAGAGAGACTGATTCAGAAAAGCCCAGAGTGAGAGATTCATTTTGCCCTCAGACATTCCTCTTTCCCTTGTTGTAGCTTCCTCTCTGAACCCTGAGAGGGCATTGAGCTAGCCCCCGAAAGGCTCTCATTAGGATGGTATATTAATTAAGGTTCTCTAAAGGGACAGAACTGACAGAATAAAAAGCTACACACACAGACACACACACACACACACACACACACACAGGGATTTATCGGAGTAGCTTCCAGGCAGCGGTCTCAATGTTCAACAGTGGCTATCTCTCAGTGGAAAGAGCAAGAATCTGGTAGTTGTTCAGGACCCAAGACTAGATGTCTCAGCTGTCCCAGTCTGGTGCTGGAGTCTCAGGGAAGTCCTGGAGAGTTGCTACCTTCAGTGGGTGCTGGATCCTGAAGAAGTTGGTTCTAACCCCAGTGAAGGAATACCTCAGCAGCAGGGCAGATGAACTTGCCAGCAAGAGTGAGGGCAAGCAGGCAAAAAGCAAAAACTTCCTTCTTCAAATCCTTTATGGGGGCTGCCAGCAGAAGGTGTGGCCCAGATGTTAGGTGGCTCTTCTGGCCTCAAATAATCCAATCAAGAAAGCCTCTCACAGACTTGACCAGCTTCTGGGTCTTAGTTGATTCCAGATGTAGTCAAGCTGACAGTCACCTGTGAATCATCACAGAGAGTAAATGGTTTTATGGGAAATGAATGCCCTGAAGAAGAAACCGTGGGGGCTGAAGGTGTAGCTTGGTGGTTGAGCACTTGTATAGAAATGGAAGAGACCCTGAGCTCAACCCTCAATAAAGTGGATTCCCCTTTCCTGGAGCTTCCTGCCCCCTTTATTGATAGTTCAGAGGGCATCTGCCATGGCCCATTGTGCTAGCTGTAAAGCTAACATGGTCCTCTCCTCCTGTGGTCCCACTTGAGACTCTCAACTTCAAGATGGTGCAAGAGCCATAGATTCAATGGGACCAGTCCTCAGAATTTTGGATTTATGCTTTCGCTGGGCTAGTGTGCACAGTCCAGCCCTCTCTCGTGATGCTAAGCAGTGGCAGAGACTGTGGTCAACCCTTGTGATCATGAGGGGAATCAATAGTACCCCATGCTGCTGAGCTACAATGGCCAATGGCACATTTTGTCCATGTTCTCTACTCTCAGTGGGTCTGTGGAAAGTAAGTTGAAGAGAAGCTGTACTGGGTCAAGGGCACGGGCTTCCTTTTTCTATTTCCTCTTAGGCACATCCTAGCATGATTCTTTGAAGAAAGCCCAATTTTTAGACCCATTTGTCTTCACCGCAGGACGTCCCCTCCAAGTTGTGCCGAGCATGGCGACCCCGTCATACATTGGTGTGAGTCTGTGCTAACAACTGTGCTGGAGCAGAGACACAGTGAGGGTGGGACTTCTGCTCCCACAGATTTTACGTTGAGAGAGGAAGCCTAAGCATACATACCCATCAGATCAGTCTCCTGTGATAAATTTTGTCACAGAAGTAAACCTAACTACTACATGATTGACAGACCTGGCCAGTGATGGAAGGGAAAGAAAAGGCTGCAGGTGAGGGCTCACGTAGCTTCTGGGGCAGGTTTTGAACAGAACAGCAGCAGGGAACATGGGACATTAGGGAGTGTGGCTCTGCAAGGAGACCTTTGGATAAAGGAAATTACTTAGATCGGGAAGGTTGTGGTGGGGGACAGCCCAGGGAAGGAAGCTCTCGGCACGCCTATCTGAAGGACAAAAGGAGCCTCTGGGTTGAGCTGAGACTCGAGTGGTGGCAGTTGCATCCCTAGGTTGAATGGAAGGAACTACCTAGATGGGGGATGTGGAGGCACGGAAGAGAGTGGACCAAAGAGCTGTGGTGGAGCAAGGAATAGGAGCAGGAGAGAGAGCAAGAGAGCCTCAGTGGAATTCAGAGGGAAGGACAGAGGATGACCAGGCAGGGCAGGCATCTTGCTGGACATCATGGGCCTTTCCCAGAGCAGCTGTGGACAAATGGATAGGGCAGGTAGCTGGGGGTGGGACATGTTGGGGAAAGGGACCATCCGCAAGTAATTGCCACGTGAAAAAAACAAACAAACAAAAAACTGTCTTGGAGAAGGTGAGCAGGAGGGGTGAAGGCACAGACATTTTCATTTGTAGAGGTTTTGTCCAAAACGGTTGAAGGGAGCACACTGGACCCCTGTGGGTGCCATATTTTCTCTAGCATCCTCTTTCAAAGAGTTCATTCCTCTTCAGAGACCTGTAATTCTGTTTTCACAATAGTAGTGTGTGTGTGTGTGTGTATGTGTGTGTGTGCATGCACATGAGAGTAGTATCTGTGAAGGCCAGAGAGGGTGTCAGATCTCCCTGGAGCTGGAGTTATAGATGGCTGTGAACTGTCTGATGTGGGTGCTGGGAACTGAATTCAGGTCCTCTGCAAGAGTGGCACATGCTCTTAACCTCTGAGCCCTCTCTCCAGTCCTCCCCTTTCAAAACTAATTTTTATTTAGCGTGTGCATGCATGTGAGTGAGTGTGTGTGTGTGTGTGTGTGTGAATGTGGGTGCACACATGCCACAGTGTCGTATAGAAGTCAGAGGACAACTTTCTTTCTTTCTTTTTTTTTTTTTTTTTTTTTGGTTTTTTTGAGACAGGGTTTCTCTGTGGCTTTGGAACCTGTCCTGGAACTAGCTCTGTAGACCAGGCTGGTCTCAAACTCCCAGAGATCGCCTGCCTCTGCCTCCCGAGTGCTGGGATTAAAGGCGTGCGCCACCATCACCGGCCAGAGGACAACTTTGGGAATTAATTCTCTCCTTTCACTGTGGGACCCAGGGATCGAGCTCAGGTCCTAAGGTTTACATGGCAAATGCTTTTTTCTATTGAACCATCATCCCTTGGTCCCCTAAACTCATTTCTTCTAAATATTTTCTTTGATATTAGTGTGTTCACTTATTTATTTAGAAACAAGACCTCTCTATGTAGCCCAGGCTGGCCTCATCCTTGGAAATCCTCCTGCGTCAGCCTCCTGCTACCAGGGCCTGCCAAATATTACACAGTTTTATTCCTAAAGCCATTTCTTTATCCAGAAGAGACTGCTCTTCACACTCACACACAGGAAGACAGCTGCTAGAAGCTTCTTTGGGGCTCACTGAAGGTACCTTTTGGCACTGCTTTTGCTTATAGCTCCAAGAATGCCCTGTAGAGACTCAAAGGACTGCAGCTGAGGTACCCGAGGAATCAGCCGTGTGTTCTCAGGGTGTGTGACAACCGCAGCCCCCGCCACTGTCCTCTGTGACTACTGTGAACCTGAACCTTGACGAGACATCCGTCTCTGAAGGCATCCATCACAGCCATTGTCATTCTGACCTCTTTCTTCTAGTGCGTTCACAGAGACCTGGCAGCCAGGAATGTGCTGGTCACCCACGGGAAGGTGGTGAAGATCTGTGACTTTGGACTGGCCCGAGACATCCTAAGCGACTCCAGCTACGTCGTCAGGGGCAATGTGAGCCGTTTGCTTTTGTCACGCGTACAGGAAACATCTGCACTCGCTGCAATGAGCTTTTGATTTATGGCAGCACAGAGGAAGAAAATCCTCCCAGGGCTTTACTTATTTAGGCTGAAAGGTTGCTCTATGTTTAATACAAGTTGAGCAACAGAGCCACATGTCTCTTCCTGGGGCTGGCTACTTAGAACAGATCCACTAGGGTTTGGCTTGTGGTCTTCTTGTAAAAAAAAAAAAACAGCAACCCAAACTGCCCTTCCTTAGACCTGTTTGAATTTCCTTAGCTACAAAGGCTGTTGAGTTATGTTTCTGATCATGTTCAGCAGGCTTTTTCTTTTCAGAACAGGAACACACAGATGTTAACTCTAAAATTTAAGGACGCTGTAGTTAACTATTAATATTTGTTGTTCTGTTACTATTATATTAATTCAGGAAGATCTAAAACATGACTGAATTTGCTTGTTAAAAAAGAAAGAGATGGCTCAGTGGTTAAGAGCATTGCCTGCTCTTTCAAAGGTCCTGAGTTCAATTTCTGGCAACCACATGGTGGCTCACAACCATCTGTAATGAGGTCTGGTGCCCTCTTCTGGCCTGCAGACATACACACGGATAAAATATTGTATTCATAATAAATAAATAAATATAAATAAATAAATCTTTTAAAAAAAAGAAAGAGATGCTGGGCACACACCTTTAATCCCAACACTTGGGAGGCAGAGGCAGGTGGATCTCCAGGAAGTTTGAGGCCAGCCTGGCCAACAGAGTGAGTTCCAGGACAGCCAAGGCTACACAGAGAAGCCCTGTCTTGAAAAACAAAACACAAAGAAAGAAAAAGAAAAGATAAAGGAAGAAAGATAGGGGACTAGTGTGATGGCTCAATGGTTGAGAACAACACTGCTCTTTCATTGGACCCAAGTTTGCCAGCACGCGTGTCAGGAAACTCACAACCATTTATATAACTCTACCTTCAGGGAAACCGAAGCCTCTGGCCTCCTCCGGTGACTACACTCAGCCACATAGTCACACAGAACTTAAAATAAATTTAAAGTGTGATGAAGGAAAATAAGTGTTTAAGAAGGGAAGAAAAAGGTAGATAGATGATAGATGGATAGGTAGGTAGATGATAGATGATAGAAGGATGGATAGATAGATGGATGGATAGATAGATAGATGATAGATAATAGAGTAGTAGGTAGATATGTAAACGATTATATATATATATATATATATATATATATATATATATATGGAGAGAGAGAAAGAGGAGGAGGAGGAGGTGGCTTAGCAGCTAAAAGCACTTGCAGCCAAGCCTGAGGACCCGAGTTCTGGCTCCCAGACCCACATGGTGGAAAATCCAGAATCCTGTAAGTTGACCTCTGACTTTCACGGGTGTGTTGCAGCGTGCCCCAATGCCCACACACGTGCATTTGAATAAATTAAAACATAATTCAAACATTTTTTTTAATATTTATTTATTTATTTATTATATACAATATTCTGGTGCCGGAAGAGGGCACCAGACCTCTTTACAGATGGTTGTGAGCCACCATGTGGTTGCTGGGAATTGAACTCAGGACCTCTGGAAGAACAGTCAGTGCTCTTAACCACTGAGCCATCTCTCCAGCCCTAATTCAAACATTTTTGAGACAGTTTCTCTGTGTATCCCTCTCTGTCCTGGAACTTGCTCTGTAAATCAGGCTGGCTTCAAATTCAGAGATCCGCCTACCTCTGCCTCCCGGGTGCTAGGATTAAAGGCGTGTGCCACCACTGCCTGGCACGATTTAAAAAAAAATAACTTATTTAAATTCATTTTTTGTGCATTGGTGTGAGGGTTTCAGATCCTTGGAACTGTGTTACAGACAGTTGTGAGCTGCCATGTTGTTGCTGGAAATTGAACCCGGGTCCTGTGGAAGAACAGCCAGTGCTCTTAATCACCTAGCCATCTCTCCAGCCCCATGGCATATTTTTAAAGATAGAAAGAATGAGGGGCTAGAGCGATGGGGGAGCAGTTAAGAGCACTGACTGCTCTTGCAGAGGTCCCGAGTTCTGGTCCTTCACTAACGTGGTGACTCACAGCAGTCTGTAGCAGGATCTGATGCCCTCTTCTGGCAGAGAGTCATACATGCAGATAGAGCACTGAGATATAAAATAAATAAATTTCTTATTAAAGGATAGAAAGAATGAAAAGAGCAGTAAGGGGGTGAGGTGTCACTCCGGCATAGTGCTCTTGCCTGGCCGGTGTGAGGCTTTGGTTCTGAGCCTCAGAACGAGGAAGGAATCACACCTGGATTTAAAGCCCTCAGCTGCTTCTCCTTTGTTCATTTGGTGCTGGGGGTTTCTCTCAGGATTAGCATCCCTATTGTGAAACAACAGCTGCCAAAGCTGGCCCCGTTCCTCCTCGGTGCTCGGCTCTCCCAGGTGCTTTACAAACGTGCTTCGTTCCGGAAATTCCCACTCTGTGAAGAGGAAGTTGAGGCAGCGAGAAGCAGCCTGCCTGTGGTTTGCTCAGTGCGTGGCTCTGAGCACGTAGAGTCCGAGTCTGTGTCACCTACTGTAGAGGCATACCTCCTGGAGGATTCTGAATTTGCCCCCTAGGTTCCTGGAAATCAGTAGAATCAGTGTCAATGCCCTTTACTAGGGGTAAATGCCCCAAAGCGTGAAAATGCTCTCATCTCAGATGGCTTAAAATGGGTCCCCCGAGATTAGAGCGGCAGTGACTGTTCTGTGTGGCTGTGCGGTTTCCACCCCACCACCGGGTTCGCATGTGGGAAGGTGAATTCCATTCAGAACCTTCTACTGTTGAGTCCGGTGACCCAGGCTGGCCAACTCGTTTCATTCCGCGACTCCATTTGCATAGGATTTAAAAGAGGGTCTCTTTCTGGGAGTCTGCTGTGGCCTGGTTGATTATATGTATCTTAAGGGTTCCTGACACCAAATCAGAACAAAACCCTGTGCCCAGTCACTGTCTCGATTCACATCAAAGGCTGCACAGACCAAGGCACGTCCCCCTTTCATGCTGCTGGAAGTTACTCAAGCCACAGAGGACAACCTAATGCTATTTCTAGATGTGACGACTTCAGTCCCTTGCCAGATTCTCAGGGATGACGCTTGCACCCAGTTCTGAGAAACGATCTGGTAAAGGATTCTGCTCATTGACTTAAACTTGCTTCCCTCCCAGCAAAGGATGAGTTCTTCCTTAAAGGAGAGGCTTGCCAATTCCAAGCAGAAGCCTCTGCTCGAGATGACTTTTAAAGAAGTGTATTTTGTTAGGCATGGTGGCATATCAAATATTTGCATTACAATTCATAACAGTAGCAGAATTACACTTATGAAGTAGCAATGAAATAATTTTGTGGTTGGGGTCACCACAACATTGAGGAACTGTATGAAAGGGTTGCAGCATTAGGAAGGTTGAGAACCAACCGCTAGAACTTCAGCTCCAGGGGACCAGACGCCCCCTTCTGGCCTCCTCTAGCACTGCATGCACATGGTGCACTTAACATCTATGCAGATAAGCACCCGTATACATAAAGGTAAAAACAAAAGCTTTAAAATCCTTGAGTCTGCGCATGGGCACTTTTTTACCATTCTCTCTTGTATTTGGTGCAGGCACGGTTACCTGTAAAGTGGATGGCTCCTGAGAGCTTATTTGAAGGAATCTACACAATCAAGAGTGATGTCTGGTCCTATGGAATTCTTCTCTGGGAGATCTTCTCACTGGGTATGTGTGCACTTGGCAGGTCTCCCCAGGCTCTGGCTTTGTGTCTCCCATTCCTCCTGCACCTCTCCTCCACCATCTGTCTTCCAAGTCAGAGGGCGGGTGGAACACCACCGGGTGGCTCCCACGGCTTCTGGTCGGTCCAGTTTCTGTTGCCACAGTATGTTAGTGGCTGACATGCTGAGATCTGCCTTAACTATTCCGGGTCCACTTGAAACCCTCAGTCCAGGTGGGTCGGCCACTGGGGAGTTCTCTTTGCCTGTTTGTCAACAGAATTATAAACAAAACAAACAACAAACCCGTGTTTGTGTGACCCCGCTGAACTTGTGTTTTTCTCAGGTGTTAACCCTTATCCTGGCATTCCCGTCGATGCTAACTTCTATAAAATGATTCAGAGTGGATTTAAAATGGACCAGCCATTCTATGCTACAGAAGATATGTAAGTACAATCAGACTTGGGGTTGACAGCAGGCATTTACCATGCACTCTAAATCTTCAAATGCATGACAAAAAAAAAAAATCCATTGCTTTTTTTGTTTGTTGTTTCTGGTTTTTCAAGGTGGTTTCTCTGTCCTGGAACTCACTCTGTAGTCCAGGTTGGTTCTGAACTCGGAGATCGCCTGCCTCTGCCTCCTGAGTGTTAGGATTAAAGTCCTATACTACCACGCCCAACTAAAAATCACTTTCCTATTATATTGCTTAGGTCTCTTTTTATTCTTTTAAGATTTATTTATTTATGTATCTGGGTGTTTTGTCTGCATGTACATCAACACATCAGAAGAGGGCAGCTGTAGATGGTTGTGAGCCATGTGGGGGATGGGAACTGAACCCAGAACCTCTGGAAGAGCAGTCAATGCTCTTAACCGCTAAACTATCTCTCCAGATCATGGCACTTATCTTTAATCCCAGTGTAGATGAACTTGCCTTTTTAGGCCACCAGCTCACAAAAAATGACACGGAGATTTATCCTTAATTATAAAGCTCAGCCTTAGCTTAGGCTTACTCCTAACTAGCTCTTGTAACTTAAATTAGCCCGTATATTTTCTTTTCTTTCTTTCTTTCTTTTTTTTTGTTTTTTGTTTGTTTGTTTGTTTGTTTTTTCAAAAGACAGGGTTTCTCTTTAGCTTTGGTGACCTAAAACTAGCTCTTGTAGACCAGGCTGGCCTCAAACTCACAGAGATCTGCCTGCCTCTGCCTCCCAAGTGCTGTGATTAAAGGCGTGTGCCACCACCGCTGATTAACCTACATTCTTTTAACCTACATTCTTTTTTCCCTCCAAAGATTTATTTATTTATTTATTAAGTATATAATGGTTTGCCTGCCTGTGGGCCAGAAGAGGGAATCAGATCTCATTATAGATGGTTGTGAGCCACCATGTGTTTGCTGGTAATTGAACTCAAGACCTTTGGAAGAGCAAGCAGTGCTCTTAACCTCTGAGCCATCTCCCCAGTCCTTAACCTACATTCTTACGTGGCTCTGTTCCCTTTATTCTGCACTGCCCATCCAGTTTCCTCTCCATCTGCCTGGAGGCTCTCTCTGTCCAGAAGTCCCTGCTATGCCTCCTGCCTAGCTATTGGCCATTAACTTTTTATTAAACCAATCACAATGGCACATTTTCACACAGTGTAAAGGAATATTCTACAACATTTCCCCCTTTTGTATAAATAAAAAAGAAAAGTTTTAACTCTAACATAATAAAACTATAAACAATAAGAACCATTATCAGGTAAGAATTACATTCACAATGTTCAGTCCATTCTCATTTGGAAAATTTAGAGAAAATGCCCCATTATCTATCCTCTTAGTCCACAGTTTTATACCTAAACCATTTTTCGTCATAACTTTTATTGCCATCCTAAAAATATCTTTTTAGAACTTAAAACATCTTTTAGATAAAAAACTTTTTTTTTTATGTTTCTCAACCTTTTAAATTTTACAACTCTTATGTAAGTTTTTTTTTCTGAATTTGGTAACAAGGAAAACTATAAAACTATAGCTATCTAATCTTCAATTCCCATCAGAGACCCAAGAAGGATAAAATATTACTTGAGTAAACAGGAAGTACAGAGAAAGCAATTTCCAAAGCTATAGAAATGACAGAGACATCTGACTGCCTGGACTCACCCCAGGATTTCTCTGCAATGGCACATCTTTACAAAGTGTAAAGGAATATTCCACAACACCCCAGGATGCGGGAGGCAGAGGCAGGTGGATCTCTGTGATTTGAAGTCAGCCAGATTCATATAGAAAGTTCAAGGACATCCAGAGCTATGTTGTGAGACCCTGTCTTGAAAAAAAAAACAAAACAAAACAGTCAACCTATAAACAATTTTAAGAGAGAGAGGAGGAGGAGGAAAATGAAGCAGGAATGGCAAGGGATCACTTGCCTATAATCCCAGCACTCCGGAGATGAGGCATGAGGCAGTAGACCGTAAACAAACAAGCAAGACAAGCAGAGAAAAACTTCATCTTTCACTTCAGTTAACTTTGCTGTCCTAGGGGGCAGTACTCTGGGGCTTAATTCCTTTGTTTGAAACACCTGCGGGTTTGACTCCGCCTCACGCAGCGTCCAATGCTGGCTTAGTTTGAAGGTTTGACTCCGCCTCTTGCATCGTCTGGTGCTGAGGTGCTACAAATTCTGATACTTGGTTTCCGCAAAGCCAGGGCGTCTTGCACAAGCTGTCCCACGCTGCGGACCGGACGCTGCCCCTGCGTGTGGACTACGGATGACAGTTCGTTTGAGTCCATTCACCCCTTCTCAATGCGGCCTTTGCTGTCTTGCTTCACAGATACTTTGTAATGCAATCCTGCTGGGCTTTTGATTCAAGGAAGCGGCCATCCTTCCCTCATCTGACTTCGTTTTGGGGCTGTCAGCTGGCAGAAGCAGAGGAAGCGGTATGTAGAGACGCGGGCTTGATGATAGCCATCCCCAAGAAGGAGGTGTGTGAAAGAAAGCGTGGGCACCGTCTCCTCGGATCCAGTTGTGGCAGGCAGTCTTTCTCACCTCAGTTTTCCGTTTATCCCGATTACTCTTTCACAGCTGTGTGGAGGAAGACCTACTTCTTTTGTTCCTTTGTTTTTGTTTTTGGCGAGACAGAGTTTGTCTGTGTAACAGCCCTGGCTGTCCTGGAACTCACTCTGTAGAGCAGGCTGGCCTCAAAGTCAGAGATCCTCCTGCCTCTGCCTCCTGAGTGCTGGGATTAAAAGCATCTGCCACCACCACAGTCCGGCTAAGACCTGTTTCTTAATATGGTTGTGGGGGAGGGGACGACCACACGGGACTGGGGGGAGGAGGGGGAGACACAACCACTGTGATTTCATCCAACTGGCTCTTAGTTTAAAGTTCTTAGGAATCAGGTGTCGTGGTACATGCTTCTAATCCCAGCACTCAGGCAGGAAGCAGAGGCAGGTGGATCTCTGTGAGTTCAAGGACAGCCGAGGCTGCACAGAGAAACCCTGTCTCGGGGATGTGGGAGCTCTTAAGGGTCCAGTGCCAAGTACTAGACTGCTAAATGAAACCCAATTGCTCCAAAAGCCACTGGCCTTCTCTAACTCAACATGAAGCATGAACATGGGCTCCTCCCAGCTGGGTCAGGGTGGCTGTGGGAGCTGGGGAGGGCTCTGACCCGATGCTGTGAGGCCCCATTCCAGCTCTACTGCCTACTCCTCACTGATGATGGTGAGACCCTTCTGTGGCCTCAGTGTTCCCATCTGTAAAATGGCTTGCAAAGCCAGCTGATCCTCTAGCAACAGGATCTTGGGGTTTCCTCACTAACTCCTCCTCCTTGGCACTGCCAGCCATGGAGAGAGCTGTTCCAGTTGTGAGCCAAGGATGGGGCCTTGAACTCTCAAAGCCCAGGTTCAGATCCTGCCTCCACCACTTCCATTTCGTGTAGTGTTTACTACTTGACACTTTAATGTGGACACCTTGTGGGATCAGGATTATAGTTCTATAAAGCATCTGCCCCTTTCCTACTTTTCATTAAAATGAGTGGCTGTTATTTAAGAAAATAAAAATATAAAGCTGGTGGGAGGTGCTAGAGAGACAGTTCAGGGGTCAAGAACACTTGTTGCTTGTACAGAGGACCAGGGTTCCCTTCCTAGTACCTACGTTGTGGCTCACAATCACCTATAACTCCAGTTCCAGGGATCCGACACCCTCTTCTGGCCTCTGCAGGCCCGGTACTCATGTGGTGCACACACCAACAAGCAGGCACACGCTCATTGTGCTTAAATAAAAGTAAATAAAACTTTTAGAAGCTGAGACTATCCAAATTAATAATTTTGTTTTTTTAAGATTTATTTTTTTATTCATGTGTATTAGTGTATTTGGGGGACCCTCAAAAAACAGGAGAGAGTGTTGATTCCCCCGGAGCTGGAGTTATAGACAGTTGTGAGCCACCACGTGGGTGGTGGGAATTGAACTCAGGTCCTCTGCAAGAGCAGCCAGTGCTCTAAACCGCTGAGCCATCTCTCCAGCTCCTACATCCACAATTTTAAATGGTCTGTATAAAAGTGAGCATTAAGTCCTTTGCTTTCTGGCACACAGGTCACCTTTGCTCTCTTCCCTTTTCCAGATGTACCAGAACATGGGGGGCGACGTTCCAGAACATCCTTCCATCTATCAAAACAGGTGGTCTGTCAGCAGAGAGGAAGGCTCCAAGCCGCCGTCTCCACAGGCCTAGAGGAAGATTCATAGAGAAAGAAGTTAGTGAGGGGTCTTCGTCTCCCGCCACCCTAGACAGGCTGTAGATTACAGAGCCAAGACTAGCCTCGCCTCAGAGGAAGCGCCCTACAGGCTGCTGCTTTGCCGGACTTTTCTCTAGATGCTATCTGCCATTACTCTTGTTTCCAAAGTGACTTCTATGAAATCCACCCACCCCTCGCGTGGACAGGAAGAGCCAATAGTGAGATTTATTGGTGAGCCTGCCTATATTGGGAGGCCTTCCCAGGCTGTCTTGAGGGGGAAACCGTGTATCTAAAATATAGTATATTCTTGTAAATACATAAAACAAGACAAAATTTAAAAGAAACATTTTTGCTAAGGAGAAGCTAAATATGATTTTTTTAAAATCTATGTTTTAAACTAATATGTAACTTTTTCATCTGTTTAGTGATATATTTTATGGATGGAAATAAACTTTCTACTATAGAAATGGTGGTCTTTGAGCCTTTATTCAAACTGGTTAGGGGCGGCCCTAGCCGGAGCTCATGGCCTTCGGTGTGTGTTTTCATGTTTTTTTCCTGAGCAGGTGCATTCTGGGAGAGGCTTCCGTGTTGTGGCTTGTCTTTGCACTAATTATGTAGCTCGGGCTGGCCTCAAGCCTGGGATGCTGGGGTTAATAGCATGCATCCTCACGTCTGGCAGAAGGTCCACCTTTCATCAGACTATTAAAGGTACCCAAATCCAGCAGGCTCAGGACAGCTGTGGCCATATCCGTTCTGCTCTTTGTAACTCCCTTTTCTCCCCATTTGCTATTGATCTCTTGAAACTGAGCAACCTCCAACCCATGGGTTTAGACATTTGGCGTGCTTTGACCCCTAGCATTGCTGGATGCCACTAGGTTCTGTCTTTTAGATCTCGTTTCATCCTAAGACAGGACTTCATGTGTCCCAGGCTGGACTCGGATTTACTGTGTGACCGAGGATGACCTTGAACTTCTGAAGCTCTGTTTATTAAACACCTTGGGTTCCTCAAACCCACAAGCCCTTGAAGGCACCATTCCGTGTTCTGCTGTGGTGAATCTGACCCGGGACAGTTAGAATCCTTCAGAGTTTGTCATTTTGTGTCTGGCTTATTCCATGCAGCACAGTGTCCTCAAGACCTATCCATATGTCGAGATGTGTGGAAATTCTCTTCCCTTTTAGGGTTACATATTCTACTATGTGCACATAGCATGTTTTATTTGGCCATTGACCTGTCAACAGACCTTGGATTGCCTCAGTCTCTAGTTGATGTTAAAATTGCTGCTGAGGACATGAGTGCAGAAATACCTTTCTCATTTAAAAATTTATTTTATTTTGAGACAAGATGATGATAATGATGATGATGATGATGATGATTATTATTATTATTATTATTATTATTATTGGGGGTTTTTTTGAGACAGGGTTTCTCTGTGTCACAGCTCTGGTGATCTTGGAACTCCCTCTGCTCTGTAGACCAGGCTAGCTGACCTCAAACTTAGAGATTCACTTGTCTCTACCTCCCAAGTGCTGGGATTAAAGGTGTGCACCACCACCTCGCTGGGGCAAGGTTTTATTATGTACCCCAAATTGGCCTTGAACTCAGGATCCTCCTGCCTCAGCTTCCCAAGTGCCTGTCCCGCTTCTCCTCCACCCTGGCCTTCACACCTGGCTCTGAGAACCTAGCGTGGGACCCCAGACACTCTCAACTTCAAGGCACTGCTGAGGGTTTTGCTGGCTTTGCCTTCTCCCTGCATTAACCTACTGAAAGACCCCCACTCACTAAGCAGCAGTAATGCCATTTTGCAAGGCTTAAACTTTGGAGCAACGCAAGTAATTAGAGCAGGGAAGTTCGACTTGAAAGCAAGGGCGAGAAGCCAGGCGAGATATCTGCGGTCAGCCGGTCAGCCACCTGGCCCCAAGCGATAAGGAACCCGCAGCTGGCCTGCTCTAATGAGAACATCCCGTTTGCTTAGGGAAACGGGGGATGCCTATAGTCAGCACATGTGCCCAACTTAGAATGTCAGTAATTCACTCCCCCTATGAAAGATCCCAGCTTATCTGCTGTAACGTCATTTCACAAAGCTTTTGACGAACGACTGTAAGTGCAGAGTAAGGTCAGGGTCCCTGGCTGCAAAACAGGATCTTTATATCCATAGATTAGGACAGGACATCAATTAACAGGATGTCTGTTCCCATACATCTGTGCTGGGAGAGGAAAAACCCCCTGTGCCCCTGGCCCCATTCCAACTGACCACTAACAATGCGTTTGCTTCTGTAATCTGCTTCTGCTGCCCTCTTTCCTATAAAAAGACCTTCCCCCAGTCTGCAGGCGCGCTTGTCTCCCGAAAGACTAAGCCGCCCCAGGTACCTGTGTACTCAATAAAAGCCTCTTGCTGTTTGCATCCGGAGAGTGGTCTCGCTGTTCCTTGGGAGGGTCTCCCCGGTCTGAAAGACTGCCTACCACGGGGGTCTTTCATTTGGAGGTCCCACCGAGATCTGGAGACTCCTGTCCAGGGATCACCGACCCACCACCGGGAGGTAAGCTGGCCAGCGATTGTTTCCCCTGAATATCAGTGTTTCAGTGTATCCGTGTTTCGGTGTTCTGTGTTTGCGCTTGCGACTGACTCTGTACTAGTTGGCCGACTAGGTCTGTATCGGGCGGACGCGGGGGGAGCCGACGGGCTCACACTCCCGACCGCAGCCCTGGGAGACGTCTCAGGGGCATCTGGGGCTGGATGTGGTGCCTGGCCCATCGGTAACTCTGTGAATCCTTACCGAATAGGATTGTTTGGGGCGCCCCCACAGTCCGAAGGGTATGTGATTCTTCTGGGAGACGAGGAATCCGGATCCTCAGAGTCTCCATCTGAAATTTTGCTTTCGGCATTATGCCGAAACCGCGCCAGCGCATCTGTATTGTCTGTGTATTTTTGTGCTTAATATGTTCTTTGTTTTGTATATCTGTTTGTACTCGAGTCTAAATCTGGTACCATGGGGCAGTAAATAACCATCTCTTGGACCCTAACTCTAGGAAAATCCAAAAGAAATGCAGACAGTCTGCCCTTCCTTTACTTCTCTAGGCTCTGCTGCTGAACTGCCCTGCTTGCTGTCGCGAGGGGGGAGGGAACAGGACTGTGATCTCCTGAGGCACAGCCTGGAGCCAGGCCTAGGCGGGGCAACTGGCTCCAGCTCTGAGCAAACCTCTCAGCAGGACGCAGGGCGGGGCATGGCAGCAACCCTGGCCCGAGTCAGAGAAGGGGGCAGCCGTGGCCCCCCTGAAATCCCTGTGCTGAAAATGACGTCCTCCCTTGCTGACCTGAAGTCCACCAGCGCCGCACGGGAGGACTGGGGGAGGAGGGCTGCCTTAGACAGTCCAAGGTGTTCCCTCCCCCTACAGCCAATGCAAAGGCCTTCCCAGCTGCTACTGGCAGTGTGAGGGCTAAGAGGAACTGAGTGGACCAATCCTGACCTCACAAGTTCCCTGGAGGGAATGCCTCCTGGGGCCTCTGGAATCCCATTCAGAGAAAAGCTGCTAGATTGCTGTGAGTATAGAGATGGGA
The DNA here is from genome assembly GCF_018167655.1 of Microtus oregoni. Classification (NCBI taxonomy): domain Eukaryota; kingdom Metazoa; phylum Chordata; class Mammalia; order Rodentia; family Cricetidae; genus Microtus; species Microtus oregoni. The sequence goes on along the minus strand of NW_024543088.1, from coordinate 9,359,342 downwards.
TGTGGGAAGCTTGTGCTATACAACTAGGAGCTCACTGTGGACAGAGCTGAGGCTGAAGCCAGGTCCTGGGAGGATCCCCAGTGGGGTTCCCTGTGGAGAAGGCTTGTTTTCCTTAGAAAATAAGGTGCTAGAGACTGAATGGCAGCCCCCCATCTGCAAATGCCATGTAAAACCTTGTACTAAAGATCTGTGGCCCTTGCCCAGGGGAAATAGCTGGTGCTAGCGCCAGGGTCACAGAACTAAGCCTGGGAACCTGCAGTAGGCTATTTCTCTGGGGTCGGATACCCTATTAAAAAGCAAAGGTCCCCTAAAGAACCTGGACCTTTCCATTTTGGCAGTAGGGCAAGAGATTGCAAGTAAATTTCCCTGTGGCTGTTGATAAATGATAAGTGTGGATTCAGGAGTAGTAGCTAATGGAATAAGCTGACATCAAAAGGGCCTACCAGCCCTAATAACATCTGTCTTCTGGGGATGCTCTATACCAGTCATCATGTGCTGCATCCAGGTAAAAGCCTCTGGTTTAAAAATCGGGAAAATTAAATTAAGTCACTTTAAAATAATATGCTTGTGATAAAAAAAAAAAAAACTACTATGCAGTGTGTCTAGAAGAAAAGTAAATTCCCAGTTCTGTTTAGATGGATGCAGGACTACACTGTCTTCAAGAACTATTGCTGTAGAAGGCCTGGCACAGGGCCGGGGCCATATGAACAGCCCAGCTGAGCTTCTAAGCCAGCCCATGTTTAGATCTGAATTTAACACTTGTCTGCTCACAATGCTTGTGATAAGGTGGGGGCCCTGAGTTGCCCCACAAGACAAAGATCTGCTAAAGCCTCTCACCCCACTACAATGGCAAAGGGGGTGTTACTAAATGATGAGGTTGAGTTAAAATGGTCCTTTTGACTCTTTATAATGTTTATGGCTATTAAAAAAAAAAAACATGGCGAAGATTCTCATTTATTATTAATATAAAAAAGGCGCATTTTGAGTTGTTTTCAGATTCTGTCAATGATAATATAAAGGATGTCGCTAAGTTTTTAAGGTAATATGTTATCTAATTTTGAAAGTCCACCATGCTAATGTTCAAAGTAGCTGTAAGCATAAATTGTCAAATGATATTTTTAATCTTGGTCAGTTTTACAAGAATAAGATAAAACCTCAAAATTGTTTAATTTGCATTTCCCTGATGATTAAGGATGTTATATTTAAACAAATTTTAAATATCTTTCAGTCACTTCAAGTTCATTTGTTGAGAATTTACAGTTTTGGTCTGTGACGTAATTGTACTAATGAGGATTAAGTTCCTAAGTTCCTTATATGTCTCATGATACCTCCCCATTCTACAGGTTGATATTACGTTCTGTTGATTATATCCTTTGCTAAAATAAATTTTAAACTTTTTTCCTTCTATAAAAGGTTCAATATTGTTGGTTTTATGTTAAGGTCTTTAATTTGTTTGGATTTCAGTTTTGTGCATAGAGAAAAATATGGATCTATCTTCATTCTTCTAAAGGGAGAAACTGACAGTCAAAATGCTGGGCTCATGGCAAATCTCAGGCGGGGGCTGCAAGGCACCCCACTAATTCGGCCGAGATAAGAGAGGTTCTCCAGGGGCCAGTTAAAATCTGTGTTCCTTAAATGATTAATGAAAGTTTACAGGCATTTTACCCAACCTCTGAAGGTCAGCAGACAGCAGTAGCCACAAAAGAGAGAAAGAGAGAGAGAGAAAAAGAGAGAGAGAGAAAGAGAGAGAGAGAAAAAGAGAGAGAGAGAAAGAGAGAGAGAGAAAAAGAGAGAGAGAGAGAGAGAGAGAGAGGCGGGAAGCAAAAGAAAGATAGGACTCAGACAGATTAGGAGCCTGGGCAACAGAAGATCAAAGACAGATAAAGAGGGACACTGGAACTGAGTAAAGAATACAAACTGGACACCTTACGAACTATAAATTTGGGAAAAAGACAAATAAATGACTCGTTCCTCCCTGGTCACTTCTGAATGTATGACCAAAGAATTTTGTTGACCAAACGAGGGACTTTTGCTTTCGCTGCTGTTTTCAGTTCTGCAGGAGACACAGGCTGCTTGTCTGCCTCTGTCTCTACCACGCCCTCCTCACCAGGATGACCACCTCTCCCTGCCTTCACCGCTGAAGAAATCCTCACCTCCTAGCAACTGCCTTGATGCTGTGCTTGCTCTAAAGCCTGCATGAGCCCTGACTGCTCACTCTACAGTCTTGCTCCCCTCACCCATGTCAGACTGCGATACAGCAGTCACCATGCTACCACAGGTGCCCTCCTGTGCCAGACTACTGCTCCTGTGCTGGGCTGACGTCGATGGACTATGGATCCTACCAGCATCTGCCTAAAGGACAGGCGAATGGCAAAATGGCAGCCTAAGCTGTGCCAGGCAGAGCCGAAAATGAGGGTGAAGCTTGCCAGGGGTACAAGGCTGGCGGTCCGAGCTAAGCAGGTACAGAAGACCGAAGGTAAGCGGAAGGCGGGGGCAACATTGGTGGACAGGAAGCAAATGATCTGGGCCAGTAGCCTCCCTTCAGGGATGGTGGCCCGACCAGAACGCTGAACTTGTGGCTTTGATACAAGCTCTACAGATGGCAGAGGGAACGTCTATACTAACAGCAGGTATGCTTTTGCCCTCACCTATATATATATATATATATAAAGCAATATACAGACAAAAAGGACTGTTGACATCTGCGGAAATTTTGAGCCTCCAGGAGGCCACGCATTTGCCAAAGAAGATAGCCATCATACATTGACCAAGATTGAGACACCCAATGTAATGGCTAAGAAGATCAAAAAAAAAAAAAATCATCCTAAGGTTTGGGATGGCCAAGATAATCATGTCCCATAATAGGCCTGCCTTTGTTGCCCAGGCAAGTTAGGGTGTGGCCAAGACATTGGGGATCAATTGGAACTTAAGCTTACCAACCTCAAAGCTCAGGTCAGATAGATAGGATAAGTAAGATTCTAAAAAAACAAATTGATATAATTGGCCCTGGAGACCAGCAAAAATGACTGGACAGACCTCCCTCCCTCCTGTCCTGTTCTGGGTTCAAAACACCCCGGCATCGTTGCCACTAGCTCTGTTGCCTGGCTAGTTAGCTGCTGCTCATGTATCTGCTGACAATGGTTGACCTTAATGATGGAATCCTGAGCTCAAGGCTTGCACAGGGCAGGCACATCTGCTGTAAGATGGGCTTACATCACCTTTAAGGCTCTTCTTTCCTAAAGTCAGAAACCCACAGGGCTCTGCTCATTTTTAATGTCTTTTGAAGCATAATATCAGACAGCAGAAGCAAAAGACAATTCTGTTCTGTTCCTCCTTTGTGTGTCTGGGACCTATTGACAGGAATTATTTAGTACAGTTTGAGACTTTTCCAGATCAGACCGTTTTGTGCAGATAACTGCAGAGAGAAGCAAACACACCTAAAGCCTCCTTACCTCTTGACAGGTTTTGTTTTTCTACAGGAAAATCTTGTTTTAATCTATGGGGTTATAAAATGATATGACTTTCAAAAGGTAAACAGATGTAATTTAATATATAATAAAATAGATATCAATGGGATGTTAAAACTTTTTGATGCTGTACTTACAAATGTGAAGCCTGGGTAAGGTCAGTCTCAAAAAGATATTTATGTCCTCATTGGCTGTCCTCTGGCTTTAGGGCTTTCTGTTTTGTTTTAAACATTTGTCATCCTGTATTGCATTTTCTCTCATTGTTTGTTAAAGTTCTCACAATGGACACAACCCTGTACATTTGGATAAAGCTGATGCTACGGGATGCAATGGAAACTCGTAAATGCCATGTGGTGCCAGCTGGACCGAAACTGACTTCTCCGGCACATTCTCTGGAGCTGAGGAACAACACTCCCGGTGTCTACAGCAAAAGAGATTTGTCTTCATAATACTAAACTTGCCTCTTAGGAGAAGGCATCCATGTGTTTCTTAGGGCTGAGTTAAGCTCTTTGTAGTCAATAGACTATTATTGCCACAATGTTGGGTGCTATTCTCGGGTCTACAGTGGTTCACAATGTCTACCATGTAGTTACTTTCAAGCCTCATTCAGATAGTTTTGCTAAGAGCTATTCTGCAAACCCTAGAGATGTTCTACTATCTTCTCAACAAGGATATTTTAAAGGATGGTTTAATAAATCACCATGGTTAAAAGCCTTAATTTCCATTATAGCTGGGCCCCTACTTATTTTACTTCTTATCTTTACAATCGGCCCTTACATTTTAAATCGCCTGGTGCAATTTATAAAAGACAGACTTTCAGTTATCCAAACCATGGTACTCTCCCAGCAATATCAGATATTAAAGCAGAATGACGTAGAGGTCTTTAAACACATAAATTTATGATTAAATCCATAAAAAAAAAAAAGGGGGGAATGAAAGACCCCCACTCACTAAGCAGCAGTAATGCCATTTTGCAAGGCTTAAACTTTGGAGCAACGCAAGTAATTAGAGCAGGGAAGTTCGACTTGAAAGCAAGGGCGAGAAGCCAGGCGAGATATCTGCGGTCAGCCGGTCAGCCACCTGGCCCCAAGCGATAAGGAACCCGCAGCTGGCCTGCTCTAATGAGAACATCCCGTTTGCTTAGGGAAACGGGGGATGCCTATAGTCAGCACATGTGCCCAACTTAGAATGTCAGTAATTCACTCCCCCTATGAAAGATCCCAGCTTATCTGCTGTAACGTCATTTCACAAAGCTTTTGACGAACGACTGTAAGTGCAGAGTAAGGTCAGGGTCCCTGGCTGCAAAACAGGATCTTTATATCCATAGATTAGGACAGGACATCAATTAACAGGATGTCTGTTCCCATACATCTGTGCTGGGAGAGGAAAAACCCCCTGTGCCCCTGGCCCCATTCCAACTGACCACTAACAATGCGTTTGCTTCTGTAATCTGCTTCTGCTGCCCTCTTTCCTATAAAAAGACCTTCCCCCAGTCTGCAGGCGCGCTTGTCTCCCGAAAGACTAAGCCGCCCCAGGTACCTGTGTACTCAATAAAAGCCTCTTGCTGTTTGCATCCGGAGAGTGGTCTCGCTGTTCCTTGGGAGGGTCTCCCCGGTCTGAAAGACTGCCTACCACGGGGGTCTTTCACTACCAGTGGTCTTTATCGATTTATATTTTTTTTCAAAGATTTATTTATTTGACCGGGCGGTGGTGGTGCACGCCTTTAATCCCAGCACTCGGGAGGCAGAGGCAGGCGGATCTCTGTGAGCTCGAGACCAGCCTGGTCTACAAGAGCTAGTTCCAGGACAGGCTCCAAAACCACAGAGAAACCCTGTCTCGAAAAACCAAAAAAAAAAAAAAAAATTATTTATTTGTTAAGTATACAGTAGTCTGCCTGCATATGTCCCTGCAGGCCAGAAGAGGGCACCATATTTCATTACAGATGGTTGTGAGCCATCATGTGGTTGCTGGGAATTGAACTCAAAACCTTTGGAAGTATAGCCAGTGCTCTTAACCTCTGAGCCATCTCTCCAGCCCTCGATTTATATTTTTCCATGGTTTTGATGGAACTGGTGGAAAGAGCAGAGCTCCGGGCATTTGGCAAAGCCTCTTGAAATGCTCATCGTGAGATGCGTGCTGACGGCAAGGAGGCAGAATGCTGATGGGCTAACTCTAGCAATCTTCTCTCTTCTCTCAAAATGATTCCACCCAGGATATGTGCACACTCTGTCCATGACATCTCTGTGGGTGGAGTCAAACACTCAATTTCCATCCGGAGTCGGCTTCCTTGTGTGCACCGTTGAAATCACCAAAGGACTTCATTTCCATGAAAATGAAGTCTCTTCAACAAAGAGACAGACGTGGATCTAATCTACATGGGAAGAAGAAAAAGACAAGATCTCCTGAGTAAATTGAGAGCCTGGGGACCTTGGGAGAGGGTTCAAGGGAAGGGGAGAGGCAGGGAGGGGAGCAGAGAAAAATGTAGAGCTCAATAAAAATCAATTAAAAAAATAAAAAGAAAGAAAGAAACTGTTTTGTAATATTCTATTTCATTAATTCTGATCATTCTACTAAAAAAGAAAGAAAATGAAGTCTCTTGTTTGTGAGTGTTATAAAAATGATATCAGAGTCTATGTATACTACCAAATATTTCTTTCAAGAAGCACAATCTTGGGCCTGGAGAGACAGTTAATAGTCCGAAGCTCCTGCAGGGACCTGAGTTTGCTTCCCAGCACCCATGCCTGGGAACTCCCAATGGCCTGTAATCCCGGTTCAAAGGGATCTGACGCCCTCTCCTGGCCTCCAGAGACGCTACATGCCCACGGTGCACCCACATTCAGGCATATACAGAGACATGAAATAAACCCAGAAATCCTGTTTCTAAAGCACAATAGACTTGCTCTTCAGAGATGTATTCTTGTTATGCAGTGAGCATCCCTGATCCCCAACCCTGAAGCCCAGAATCTGAACTCCAGAACATGAGCCATCACATACGGAAAATTCCATGCCTGGCCCCTGGGTGAAGGGGAGCTCACATTGTTGAACCGAGCTACCATCAGGCTGTGCACATAAGGTGCACACAAGGCATAAATGGATTTTGTAAATTATATGTACGAAAATACTCCAATCACGGCAGATTTAGAATTCAGTTCCACCATTCTAAGTAAGGGTTGTCCTACCTGTTTAATATTTTCTGACGCTCCTCATTTTGCTGATGTCCTGTGTAAACACAGTCCTTGGTCACCATGGTTGTTCATTCTCAAACTAATAACATTGAAATATGCTTCTGGCCATGTGGTATCTTCACAGAAAGTGAAATTGGGATTATGCTCCTGGTCACTTTAGTTTGGGTCAAGCTGTGTCCCTGATGGGATCCCTCTTCTTTCTTTTCTTTTCTTTCCTTTTTTTTTTTTTTTTTTTTTTTTAAAGAAAGGTTTATTGAGTACACGACAAGAGGTACCCAGCTGGGCAGTAGCAAGAGTACTGCTTGCCATAACTTCCCCCTTTAAACGTTTTTCAGAATGTTATATTTACCCCTCTCTCTTCCCCCTCTAATTCCTCCCATGTCCCACCCCCACTGCCTATCAAGTTCATGACTGACATCTCCACACACACACACACACACACACACCCTACTGAATCCATTTAGCAGTGCTTATATGTACATGTGTTTAGCCTTTGATTGCCTTTACAATTGGTCAAAATGCAGAGAATAGGTGACCCTGGTGTGTCCAGCCCCTGGTGCGTACACAATGCAATTCCTACACCCAAGCCCTAGGAGACACCAGGAACGTGGTTGTAGAAAGAATTTAAGAGCCAGAAAGGACCAGGACACCTGCTTCTAGGCAGGACAGCGAAGCAGCACCCATCTGATATCAACAACATGGTAGTCTAGATCTGCATAATGAACGACCCCAGCGTCTGGCAAGGTCTCACCCTCCTTAACATCCTCTAAGAGGAGTCTGGGGGGGAAGACAATCCCTCCAGATTGTGCCAGCAGATGGCGCCCGAGCACCACCGATTCTAAACGGAGTCCCAAACACCAGGCCTGACTAGTTACCGCCCCTTGGTTCCTGGAAAGACAAATACTGAGTGAAAGGAAAGCCTTTGGAGATAATTTACCCAGGGTGCAATCGTTTCTGGATTCACGGTAACGAGAGATTCTTGTGCTGCCCCTAGTCCAAGATTTACTGAGGTCCCCCTGAGATCAGAGCCTCCCCACCCCCCACCCCTACCCTCATCCCCACCCCTGGTCTCTGGTACTCCATCCTAATCTTTCCTTTTTCCGCGAAGGACTCTCCTGGTAATACCTTAGCCACACTGTCCTCTGTTTGCTTCACTGCTCCTGTGGAGAAGCACTGAACCAAAGCAACCTGAGGGAGGTTATCATTGAAAGAATTGAAACTGGCGGAACCTGGAGGCAGATTTGACACCCTCTTCCGTAGGGACCGGTACCGACACTCACCTGTGTACACACATAGAATACACCTAATTTAAAAAATAAAAAGGAGACCGGACAGTGGGGACGCATGCCTTTAATCACAGCACTGGGAGGCAGAGACGGGCGGATCTCAGCGAGTTCGAGGCCAGCCCGGTCTACAGAGAGAGTTCCAGGACAGCCAGGGCTACACAGTGAAACCCTGCCTCGATAAAACAAAAATAAACAAGTAAATAAAAAAATCTTTTTTTAAAAAAAAGGAAAAAAAATAACACACAAGGAGGCAGAACTCCCCCTGAGACACCTCACTGTTTCATATGTACTAATGTTGCACATATGTTGAGCATTTGGGCTACAAACAAAGATTAAAACACGGTACCTAGCCTCTTGAGCAGGGTTTCTCAACATGTGGGTCAAAACCCCCTTTGGGGTCAAATGACCCTTTCACAGGGGTCGCAGATCAGATACCTTGCATATCAGATAGTCACACTACAATTCATAACAGTAGCAAAATTACAGTTATGAAGTAGCAATGATATACATTCTATGGTTGCGGGTCGCCACAGCATGAGAAACTGTAGTGAAAGGTCGCAGCATTAGGAAGGTTGAGAGTCATTGTTCTAGAGCAACAGCAAGGAAAGATGAGAAATCAACTTCCAAGTAGGAGGACCTGTGACCTGCCTGAATTTCCAGGAAAAGCTTTCCCAGGAACAACCCAGGTTCGATTCCCAGCACCCACGTGCTGATCCACAATCACCTGTAACTCCAGTTTCAGGGGGTCCCACACCCTCTGCTGGCTCTGAGGATGGCCAAACTTGCTCGGGAACTTTCCTTATGCAGAAGTCCTTGCTCCCTTGTCCATGGCCTTAAGCCTGGGTGGAATAAAACTCAGTGGTAGAATGCTTGTTTAGCACGTGTGGGTTCTGTCCCCAGCACATATAACACCCCCTAGCACCAAGGAAACCCTTAAACCCGTGTTTACGCATTGCAGGAACATTCTGGACAGGCTCCTCCCAGGGGCATTTAACCCAGCTCGGCTGGTATTGCACAAGGCGAGCCTGTGTGTTCAGCAAATACAAGCGTGCGAGGAAGAGTCGGTGCCACTCACTGGAAGAGAGCAGAATCTCAGCCATGGACATGGAGAAGGTCAACTCCATGGACTTCGGTGAATTTGTGGATGTGTTTGGGAACGTCATTGAAAAATGTCCTCTGGTCGCAGCTGCTGTTTGGTCCCAGCGTCCATTCTCTGGCTTGGAAGACCTGGAAAAACACTTTTTTGATTTTATCGATGCTCTTCCAAGGTCAGGTAAGACTTCCGGCCCTTGAGCTCACAAAGCGATTTCCAATATCGTATAGAAAAATATTTTAGATTGGTTTAGCCCTGTTGCTTATACTTAGAGTTATCTAGCTGGTTTTGTTGGAAGGGTTAGCCTTTCAAGGTGCTAGGCTCTAAGTAGAGTCAGGAGTGTGCGGGTGCTCGCTTCGGCAGCACATATACTAAAAAAAAAAAAAAGAAAAAAAATGGAACGATACAGAGAAGATTAGCATGGCCCCTGCGCAAGGATGACACACAAATTCGTGAAGCGTTCCATAAAAAAAAAAAAAAAAAAAAAAGAGTGTGTCCGGTAAGACAGCGTAGCGAACATTGGAGCCTGGAGGTCACGAGCGTGTTAGAGGCCAAAGGGCAGTCTGAGACTGGCCCCTTTCAGCCACCCAGGGTCCACCTTGGCATCGCTCTGGGTACAAGAGAGAGGGCAGCGAATATATCTCAGGGACCTCCAAGGGGAGTGCTAAACTGGGTCCTTCACAAGAGAAAGTCAGTTTGGACCAGACAAAGAAAGTACTTGTACTCAGATCCAAGGCTCTGTTGGGGGAAGAAGAGACGCTTAAGCAAGTGGTGTGTTCCTGGGAGAGAGAAAGCCCTGAAGCATTTGGGGCCATGAGGTGGGGAGAAGAGAAAGTAGGGGTTCAGACTGATTGGTGCCCGAAAGGCACAGAGGCCAAAGGCATGCAGTCCTTGCTCGCTGGCTATTTGGGTTCCAGAATAAACCAGACATGCCCTTGGGGACTTGAGGCAGGAGGGTGACCCTGTGGTCTCACAAAGGGACAGGCACACACTGCTGTCTTCAGGACAACTGCGATGGCCAGTGACGTCCCGTCCTCACCTGGACGTCCTCATAAGAGAATTTAGAGTACTCTGCAGGTAAGAGCACTGGCTGCTCTCCCAGGGGCCTAGAGACCGAGTCTCAGCACCCACACAGCTGTCACAAATGCCTCTGAATGAAAAAACCTGATGTCCTCTTCTGGCCTCGGTGGCCATCAGGATCACATGTGGTGCACAGACTGTGCAGGCAAACACAAAAATCTAAGGGTGCGTCTATCTCAAACGGAAGCCTGGTGGCCCTAGCCCATAATCCCAGTACTCACTGAGCTGCATTCAATCCTTCCACGTTGTTTCTGTCAAAGGAAAACCAACAACAGCTAGTAACTCAATGTCTTTTAAGGCTCCGTTTTTAAAATGAATCCAGCATAATTTTTAAAATTAATTTCCTTATGTAACTATGCGTGTGACAGAGTGTATCTCTGTGCGCCTCGTGAATGCAGGTGTCTGTGGAGCCCAAAGTAGGTATCAGAGCCCCTGGAACTGGAGTTATGGGCCATTGTGAACCACCTGAGGTGGGTGCTGGGAACTGAACCCAGGTCTTCTGCAAGAGTAGCCAGTGCTCTTAACCACGGAGCCATCTCTTGACCCCAATCTAAAGGTTTTTGAAGAAAATGACCAAACTAGAAGTCAATCTCCTGACTTCTGGAGGATTTTCTAGATAATCTAAAAACAAAATTAGAAAGGTGTGCGTGTGTGTGTGTGTGTGTGTGTGCGCGCGCGTGCGCGCGTGCTCGCGCACTCTCACAAACATGCACATGTGCTGTGTGTGCTATATGTTTGTGTGCACACACGTGGGGTGGGTGCACACATAGAGGAGGACTTCAGGTATCTTCCCCTTTCTCTCGGCTTTTTCCCTTTGGAACAGGGTCTCTCACTGAACCCAAAGTTTGTTTTAGCCAGAATGACCTGCAAGCCTTGGAAGAATCTGCTTGTACCCGCCTTCAACACTGGAATAGCCAGCCAAGCAAGGCTTTTGACCGGGGTGCTGGAGATTCAAGTTCTCACACCCCTGTGCAATCTTTTGCCTTTGGACAACAAGGAACAAACTGGGTAATAGAATCTTTGCCGTTTAAGGGTAGAAATGACCTAAAGGGAGTGCTTTACTTTATGTCTCTGTTGCTGTAACAATTTTGGGGTCGAAAGGGTTTGTATGAATTACACTTCCCCATCACAGTCCATGGGGAGGGAATTCAGAGCAAGGAGCTCAAGGCAGGAATCTGGAGGCAGAAACTGAAGCAGAGACCACGGAGGAACACTGTTTATGGGCTTGCTGTCTCTGGTTCTCTCCGATTCTTTCCTAATCCAGTTCAAGCCCAGCTGCCTAACCCACAGTGGGCTGGACCCTCCCTCATCAATTAACAATTAAGAGAATGCCCCACAAGCCAGGCAGCGGTGGTGCATACCTTTAATCCCAGAAGACAGAGGCAGGTGAATCTCTGCAAATTTGAGACCAGGCTGGTCTACAGCGAGTTCCTGGATAGCCAGGGCTACAAAGAGAAACCCCATCTCGAAAAACCAAAGAAGAAATGAGAAGAAAAGAAAGAAAAGAAAGAGAAAGTGCCCTGCAGACTTGGCCACAAACTGATCTAATGGAAGCAATTCTTTGATTGAAGTTTCCTTTTCACAGATGAAGAGTTAGTTTGTGTCAAAGTGATAAAAATGAAGTATCACGGGGATAAGGGATGGGGGTGGATGAAACACAGTGTTATTCCTAGAGAAGGGTTTGTTTGGATTATACTTTTTAAATGATTTATTTATTTTTGTTTAATACCCATTTGATGTTTTGCCTGCATGTACTTCTGTGTGAGGGTGTCAGATCTTGAAGTTACAGACAGTTGTTAGCTGCCATGTGGGTGCTGGGTCCTCTGGAATTGAACCCAGGTTCTCTGGAAGACCAGCCCTTGCTCTTCTGGACCATCTCTCTATCCTCATGGGTTAGCTTTTAAAAGGAAGGAAAGGAGGGATGGAGAAAGGGAGGGAGGGAGGGAAAAAGAAAGAAAGAAAGAGAAAAAGAAAAAACTTTCTACCTTGGGCAGAAAACTGGATTTTTAGAGTGAAAGTGAGGTTGCCCTCTCCTTTAAGTTAAACTATGATGTATAGTGTCCACTAGATGGCAGTAGAGGATTACTATTGGGCCCAAGCCTCACCTGCTAATTCAGCACGTCTAACCTATCAGCTCTCATAGTCCTAAGCATAGGTGGCAACTGTAGTAAAGGAAAGGAAGGGAGGTTGAAACCACAGGCGCTCCTAGGCTAGGGAAATGAACCACACCTAAGGCTGTGGGGTCCAGCTCCAGTGCCAACCCAAACCTACAGCAATAAGTCTCTTTCTCTCTCTCTCTCTCTCTCTCTCTCTCTCTCTCTCTCTCTCTCTCTCCAGTCTCTGCCAGTTTCTCTCCATCTTTGTCTCTTTGTATCTATTTGTGTCTCTCTCTTCTCTCTTCTCTTTCTTCTCTGTCTTTGTCTCTAGCACCCTCCACCGTGTGTGTGTGTGTGTGTGTGCGTGCCCGCGTGCAATAACTTTGCTATACCAATACAAGCTGTTTGTACTGTGGTTGGGGTAGTGGAGATGGTGAGACCTGCTGGCTGGCCAGGAGAGAGAGCTAAAGTCAACAAGATTTAGGTAGGTGGGTTTGACAGAGGGAGATCAAAATCAATAAATGCTAAAGATAACCCTTCAGTACCTTGTCTGAGTGGCTGTGTGGGGTGCTATAATTTTCTGGGGTACAGAAGACAAAAAGCAAAAAAAAAATGGGATCTTGTTAGTTCTGGTCCTAATAAAAACTAAAATGAAGATGCTGTATGTGATACTCGATAAGAGAAAGGGAACATGGTGAAGCTAAGGACAAACTAGATCTTGGGGTCATGAAAGAACTTACAGCACTTAAAACTGCATGACTGACTGGGGGTGTGGCTCAGGGGCAGAGTGTGTGCTTAACAAGCAGGGGAACCTGAGGGTGACCCCTGGCCTGAGACTATAAAGATTTAAACATGGACCGGATGGTGGGGCAGGAGAGGGAGTTCGGTTGCTTGGTGGAGAGGTTGTCTAGGATGTGGAAGCCTTGGGTTTGGTTCCCAGGACACAGCACAATCCAGGCACAAATGCTGTATGTCCAGCACTTGGGAGATGGACTCAGGAAGGTTATCCTCAGCCACATATGGAGTCTGAAGCCAGCCTGGACTACAAGAAACCCTGTCTCTGAAGAAAAATTTAACAGAACAAAAGAAAACCCCTCGACAAGAACACTTAACTCTGTAAATAAGAAAGGGAGAAGCAAGTCCAACTCCTTTTAGTGCTAACATCTGGGCTGAGCCACACAAGGACAGGCACCTGAAGCAGGAGGGACGATGCCAGGGCCTGGCCCATGGGCTCAGGCTAGACTGCTGTTCTTAATGGACTCTGATGAGGGCAGATTGGTTTGTGGGAGGGGTCAGAGACTTGATAGAGTGACCTGGATGGAGAAGCGCAGAAGTAAACAACAAGAAAGTGAGAAGGCCAGAGAAATAAGAAAAAAGTGGTGGGGAGCCGGGAGCTCCATGGGGGCTCTAGATCTGCCTTTGGGAAGCATGGTTCTCAGTGGCTCCCCACTGTGGAATGGGGAGGGTGCAGAAAGCCATGCATGACTTGTAGATGTGACATCTGAGAAGGAAAGTCACGAGTAAACTCAAGACACCAAAACCAGGAGCTGAAGAGATGACTCAGTGATTAAGAACACTTACAGCCCTTGCATGGGATCCCAGTTCAGTTCCCAGCACCTCAAGTGACCAAAAACCACCTGGAAATCTAGTTCCATGGGATCAGATGTCTCTTGCCTGCAAGGGCATCCACAAGTATGTGACACACAAGCACGCACACATGCACATATACAACTAAAAACAAAGAAACCACAGGTGGAAATGCTGTGGACTGACCCCAGAGCATGCGCAATAAAGCTACTGGAGCCCCCGGGGCAAGGGGACCTAGAGGCTGCCTTGAAACTGAAGGAACAAGAGAGAAGCAGTTGGGTGTGTGCATGGCACCTACATATATGTGAGACACACACACACACACACACACTTCAAAACAAAGAAACCACACGTGAAACTCAGTGTGGGTAATTCATGTAATTCCAGCACTTGGGAGGAAGACCAGGCAAACAAGGGCATTGCCTTGGCTAGATGAGACTGTCACCAAAGGAACACTGTGTCTAGAGGTTAAGCACTTGCAGATGAGCTGAGTTCTGTCTGTTCCCAGCACCCATATCAGAGCTCACAACCAATCACCAGCTCCAGGGGATGGATACCTCAATAGCAGGCAAGCGCGCATGCATCTGGGCACACACTCCCGTGTAAACACACGAAAATTTAAAAATAAATATCTTCAGAAGGTCTCCTTTTGGGGCTGGTGAGATGGCTCAGTGGTTAAGAGCACTGACTGCTCCTCCGGAGAACCTGGGTTCAATTCCCAGCACCCACATGGCAGCTCACAGCTGTCTGTAACTCCAGTTCAAGAGAATCTAACATCGTTATACCAATGCACATGAAATAAAGTTAAATAAAGTTTAAAAAATCATACTATAAAAATAAATAAATAAAAGGTCTCCTTTTAAAATAACTCTCTCTCTGTGTGTGTGTGTGTGTGTGTGTGTGTGTGTGTGTAAGAACACGGGTGAAGGAGTTGGTCTTTACTAGATGACACAAGACCATCCCTTGTGCCAGGAGTGGGGGGCGCATGACTGGTGTAGACAGAGGGGCACAGGAGGGCCACAATAGGCTTCTAGGCAGTTGCTGCTTGCTCAGAGGGCACTGTTGTCAGCCCTACCCTTCTCTGGACTCGCAGCAAGTCTTGGTGAGGTTGCCCTCTGTTCCCAGTGAGCAATACCTACCTGCTCCTCGCCTTGTCCTGACACCCAGTGACACAGCTGGGAAAATCTGAGTTTCCATGAGATGTTATGAAACAAATGAGGGTGCCAGAGACTGCCTGCACTGGGCCACCCACGTAGGGGAGACTCCGGAATGCGAGCTGTCTTCCAGTCTCCAGCCTCCTTTTGGGATTAATGGCCTCAGCTGTGGGTACCTTGAAGGAGATACAGTGCAGATGGGAACTAGGGAGGCCCTTGCTGTATATCCGTAGGCAGATGGGTGCTAGCCTCTGCAGTACCCAAGGGACCAGCGATTTGGAGCAGCTAAGGTGGGAACCGTGACTGGGCAAGCCAGCCCAGCTTTATTTCTTCTGGTAGGCTACCATTCCAGTTCTTTCTTGTCTGTGCCGCTGAAAGGCGCGCGCGCGTGGTGTGTGTGTGTGTGTGTGTGTGTGTGTGTGTGTGTGTGGTGTGTGTAAATTTCGGTTCCGCTAATTTAGCGTAATTTTCTTCTGCCCTTTGCCCTGCTCTATTCTAGGCCTCTTTTCTCTTCCCCCTTCTTGTCTTCTCTGCAAGAGTGGCAAACACATCTCACTCCTAGGCAAACATTAACTCAGGCGATGCTTTCAAGAGGGGAAGATAAACCTAGGAGGAGTGAGAAGTGAGGTGTAAGGGCAAGAAGGTTTGGGGGGGTGGCGCTCCACGCATGTGCAACAGCAGGTTCCTGGGGGCGGGGGGGGGGGAGACTTCCCACTCCCGTGAAGCCCACCAATAACTGCATCGATGGCTGCTTGAACAGACCCGGGAGCACACGCAGTAAAGCAATTGGATCCTCCTGGGAGAGGTGGCCCAGAGGCTGCTTGTTTTAACTCTTAACAAGAGAGGATCGATGTGGGTGCGCTGTCTTTTAGTAGCGTAAATGTGCAGCCAAGGCTGTCTGCCCATTCTGGGATTGGATGGATGTGGGGAGAACCTGTCCTGAGTGGCGTGGCAACCACCAGCCCTCTGGCCTCCCAGGTGGGAAATGTAACACACACGTTTTCGCACCACACGGAAAGCTCTCTCTGGACTGCAGAAGAGAGAACTACTCCTGAGCGCGGTGGTCTAGAATTAGGATACCCATGACGGGGAGGGGGCGAGAATGGAACTGGTGACCAACTCCTCTTAGCCAGGCAAGTCATTACAGCGGTCTGTGGGTTTAGAGCGAACTGTGTGCAGGTGCGCAGCTCAGTGACCTTGGGCAGAAGAACTGAAGTTTGTCTTTTTGAGCCTTTGCTCAATATTCTTTTCTAAAATGGATTTAATTTTTATTTATGTGATTGTGATTGTATGACACTCGCTTGTGCGCCGCGGTGACCAAGGAGGCCAGAAGAAATTGTCTGATCCCCTGGAGTTCCGTATACAGAATACAGGCCACGGATTTGCTTTGGTGTGGGCTTTACTTTCCATCCTGTTATGGAGGCGGGGTGGGGGAAACTTTTGGGGAAGGGGAGGCTGCACCATATTTAAAGGGGGTTTTCCTCTCTGTGAGTATTGAGATACAACTTACTAAAGGGTGTTTTAATCAGTTCCCATTTCCAACAAAGCCGCACCTATTCCCACTGCCAAAGGGAGATAGACACCTACCTGCTTTGTGGAGATGGAATAGAAAGGCGGCTGCATCTCATAGTTCCGTTTTCCTGGACTTGCTATGAACATGAACTGCTTGTGCGTTAGGTGCCAGGGTATGGGGAAATGAGTTATCTTTAGTTCTCCATAATCGGTAAATTAGGTGTCACTCTCCTTCTTTTACGGAGGGCCGCCCTTCTGGGCACATTTGAGATCTTGTCTAGCCAGGGAATTTCAATTCGCGTTCTTTACAGTGCTTAAACGACGCGACCTGCCAGGATGGCCGGGAGTCCCCTTAAATTAGAACCCCGGACGCCACAGCTAGACTTTCCCAAAGCGAGAGGCCTAGAACGAGAGCTTCCACCCACTCGGGCTCTTTTGGGATCTGAAGTCAGACAGAGAAGGAGTAACAACAGAACCCCAGAGTGGGTGATTATAATTAAAGAAACAAAACAAATAAACAAAAAACCAAAACAAAAATAAAAAGGCAAGCCGCTTTCATCAAGAGCGGAAGGATTTCGATGAAATGGGATTCTTTTCGGTTAGCCCGCAAGGTTCATTGACTGTTTCATCCCAGAGACCCAGAACTCACACTTAGAGTCACAAAATCTAGGCATTTATTTGCAAAGCCCCTGGACCCACTCCGCTCCTGCCTGTTCTTAGAGGCAGAACGAAACCCATTCCAGGACTTTTGGCGGAAGTCTTCAGGCCTTCGCATCCGGCCCCCTTTCAACATCAAAGCCCCCCTGAGAGCAAAGGACTTTGAAAAGATAGGAGTAGCTAGGACTTCTTATCGCTTCCCAGCTCTCCCAGAACAGGTCGTAAATTCCCAGCCTCTCCGATCTCTCTCTCTCTCTCTCTCTCTCTCTCTCTCTCTCTGTCTCTCTCCCTCCCTCCCTTTCTTCCCTCTCCCTCCCCCCAGGATCCCCCCCCCCTTAGGTCTGAAAGGCCAAACCTGTCACTCGCGCCCCGCCCCCGGGTCCTGGCGGGGGACGGAGGGACCCGCATCCCGTTATTGGAGAGGGACACCACTACCCAGGGACCCAGTTTGGCTTTCTGAAGTGCAGGGAGTAACCCTCTGCAGGTGTGTGTCTGTGCTTCTCTCCGCAGGCCATGAGGGCATCCTACGTTGTCACCCGGACCTAGCGGGCCGCGATCTGCAGCAGGGCACGCTCACCGCCGAGTCGCTGCGGGAGCAGAGCCAAGCGGGCCTCATCAGCCTGGACTCAGACGACCGGCTGCGGCTGCAGCAGCTCAACGCGCTGTACCGCAAGCGCTTTGGTTTTCCATTTGTGCTAGCTGCGCGCCTGAGCGACCGCGCCGCAGTGCCCCGGGAGCTAGCCCGCCGGCTGCATTGCCAGCCCGAGTCCGAGCTGCGCACCGCCCTGGGCGAAGTGAAGAAGATCTGCCACTTGCGCCTGGCGGATTTACTAGGCGCCGGTCCCGCCAGTGTGGAACCGCTGCGGGGCTGGGGATCCGAACGCCAGCAGGATGCACCACAAAGGGGACACCCTTCGCCGGAGCCGGCTCCGGCCTGGAAGGACAATCCTCTCACCCACACAAAGCAAGTGGAGAACTGAAGCAATCACACGAGCAATGAATGCATCCTTTGTGCACTCATCCACATGAACACTCGTCGCCAAAATATGTCAAAATTCTAGAGAGTTTAGCGCTTTGTCCCGGATTTATCCAGATCGCTGCTTCAATTCTCCATTCGCCTTGCGGTCTGCCCGACACTACAGCTTTAGCGAATTGAAAGCTCCCTTCTGGCTCCCCATTCTCTCCTGCTAAGCAGGAACAACAATGCAAAAGGCACTGAAAGGGGAGTCTTGTATTCCATAGTGATTTTTCTTTTCCCACTTCATTTGATTTACCTGATATTTACACGTGAGCAGAAGCGACTATCTCACTTTGAGACACTCATGAAAGCTGAAGTTGGGAGGGGGGAATTAAAACATTGGTTTTGGTCCCAGGTGATCATCTAGCAGTGGGAGTTGAGTTCTCCTACTCAACTACCAACTTGGGGACTATGCCCTGCAGAGATCAGTGTGTGTGTGTGTGTGTGTGTGTGTGTGTGTGTGCCCAAGTTGGAAAGTTTTGATGGTCAGGAGCCAGTGTCACCCTTGTCCCTCCAAAAGGTCAGCCTTTGGTGGTGGACTGGACAGCCTTATGAGCCACCCAATATTAAAATAGCAATACTCATTGGACAGCCCTGGGTGTTGTGGAGCCCTGGATGAAGATGGTATCCCATAGTGCTGGTAATATGGGGGTAGAGATGATGCAGATAGAAATCTATAGAACAAGTCAGATTTGGGAACCTGGAGATCCAGAGTCAGTCAGCCTGCTGTGGTCTCTGAAGAAGCAACATCACCAGCAGGAGACACTGTCACAACATCCCACCCCCGCCACCAGAGAGAGAGGGGAGGGGAGTTAATGAGTCGCAAGAATACTACTTAGGCTTCTCTTGGTCCAGAGAAAACACAATCATTCATGACTTCCTCAACAAGACAGGTGGAAGCAGAGTTGATTTTCATTAGCAAACGACTAAATAAAACAAAATGTACTCTCCCCCTTTTCCAGAACTTTGGGTTCTGGGGGTCCACAGAAATAATCCCCTCCTGGAGCACTCAGAATCAAAGGAAAGGAACCTGTTACCTCTTCTGTCACCTCATCTACTTCCCTGAGCAGTGTGGGCAAGGGAAACTGGGGATGAAGGAGTGGATGCCTTGGAAGGCGCCTGCTATCAGCATCCTATGGTGGGCCACCTGGGGGACAGGAGCACCAGGCCAAAGACTCAAAATCCACTACACTCAAAGCATTCCGTGTAGCCCTGGGGTAAACCCAACCCTTAGATAAGGGCCCTAAAATGTAGAATCCACCCTCTTTATGTAAATTTGATAAACCGAAGATGCAGAGAATCCAACGGGGCAAGATTCCCAGGGCTATTTTTAGAATCATAGATGCAATCTGTGCTTCTCAGGAACGACCGGGTCTAACTAGTGGCATAACTGCATTTCAGCCATCAAGAGATTATCCAGTCTTTTACCCCTGAGGGAAAGGGCACGGGTTGGGCAGTTGCTGGCGTCCCTTTGGAAGGAGGTGGAGGTGAGGTGACCCGAGAGGGCTACTCAAGGACTCTTCCCAGTCTGGAGGTCAGGGCTGGACGTGCGATGCAGGAAGAGAGCGAGCTGGAAAAGAACGGTTGCGGCACCTGAGGGCCCTTTCTAGGGAGCCCAGTGTCAAAGCCCCCCTCCCTCCGCCCCAGGCCCGAGGCTGGTGGCGGGTGACCGGTGCTGCAGAGAGGTGGCTCGCAGTTTCCTTTCTTCGTGTCTGGGCTCCAACAGTGGCAAGCCTGTGCCTGGCGCTGCCCCTTGTTCCTTCCCCTCTCTGGTGCGCAGCATGCGGGAAACCAGCCCGCGTCGCAGGCACCTCAAGGTGCTCGCTCCGTCGGGTAGACCCAGCGAACACCAGGAGGGCGCAGGGACAGCTGGTTTGCATTTGGTGGGAACAATTAATATTTTACTTACGAATTCGTCAAGGAAAAAAAAGATTGAGACTGAAAAAGAACCAGACAGCCCAAGGATTCGAGGACTGGGTGTTTTGACTCCAGTAAGTAACCAGACAGTTCACCACAGGGTACACACACACACACACACACACACACACACACACACACACGGGGGGGGGGGGTGCTTCGCTCTTCACCTCCCCCACAGTTACAGCCCCTTACAAAAACATCCGAGCCCAGCAGGGTACCTCAGCCCAAGGCTCAGCCTGGAAATCAGGAGCCCATTTCTGAACTAGTCGCTCACCTTCGTAACTGGGGAGTGTGGATGGTTTAAAAAAAAAATAACTAAAAAAACCTATTCTGTGCCTTGGGCTTTAAAGAAGCTGGTATTTAATAAGGGGAGAAGCAGGGAAGAGACATATTCGATGCCTAACCTTTGTTCGTTTTTTGAACGGACACCTTTCCAATTGAGTCACAGAATGTCAGTTGCGATATTAAAAAATGGAGATTTCCCCCGCCCCTAGAAAGTGTTTACTACGAGACAAAAGTGGATGGAGACCTTTACAGTCAGTCGGAGAAACTAGAATAGAACTTCTGGGGGAAATGTATTCCATAACTAGGAAGACTGAAGAAAGCAGGTGCTCCCGAGAGAAAGCAGTCTGGAATGTGGGTCAGCATTGTAGCAATCCAGAGCCTGACTGCTCCAGTACTGTGGTGCCTATAGGGTGGGGAGTTCTCAGTCCTTGATCCTGATAGCTGGTTTTGTACTGGGGATGTTTCCAGGGTGGCACCAACAGACATAGTAATAATTAACGTCTGTACAGACTGCTGCATGGCAAAGATCAGACATATCGCTGGAGATCTGAGCATAGCTGTGAGACCTTGGGAGGATCTCCACTCCTCTCTGGTCTTTGTAAAATGGCAACTTGTGTAGGTTCTAAGTGCCACTGCCACTGTCACCATCACCACCACCACCCACCACCACCACCACCCACCATCATCACCACCACCACCACTACCACCACCACCACCACCACCATCACCACCACCACCCACCACCACCACCACCACCACCACCCACCACCACCACCACCACCACCACCACCACCACTACCACCACCACCACCCACCACCACCACCACCCACCATTATCACCACCCACCACCACCACCCACCACCACCACCCACCACCACCACCTCCACCACCACCCACCACCCACCACCACCACCACCACCACCACCACCACCACCCACCATTATCACCACCCACCACCACCACCCACCACCACCACCTCCACCACCACCACCACCACCCACCACCACCACCACCACCATCACCACCACCCACCATCATCACCACCCACCACCACCTCCACCACCACCACCTCCACCACCACCACCTCCACCACCACCACCACCCACCACCACCACCACCACCACCACCACCACCACCATCACCACCACCACCTCCACCACCACCACCTCCACCACCACCACCACCCACCACCACCCACCACCATCACCACCCACCACCACCCACCACCACCCACCACCACCCACCACCACCCACCACCATCACCACCACCACCACCCACCACCATCACCACCACCACCACCACCACCTCCACCACCACCCACCACCATCACCACCACCACCACCACCACCACCACCACCACCACCACCACCACCTCTACCACCACCACCTCCACCACCACCACCTCCACCACCACCACCACCACCACCACCACCATCACCACCACCATCACCACCCACCACCACCACCACCCACCATCACCACCATCACCACCCACCACCATCACCACCACCCACCAGCACCACCCACCACCATCACCACCACCACCACCCACCACCATCACCACCACCACCTGCCACCACCATCACCACCACCCACCACCATCACCACCACCACCCACCATCACCACCACCACCCACCACCATCACCACCACCACCACACCATCATCATCACCACCACCCACCACCATCACCACCATCACCACCACCACCCACCACCATCACCACCACCACCTGCCACCACCATCACCACCACCCACCACCATCACCACCACCACCCACCACCATCACCACCACCCACCACCATCACCACCACCACAACTATCACCACCACCCACCACCACCATCACCACCCACCCACAGCCATCACCACCACCATCACCACCAGGCACCATCACCATCATCACCCACCATAACCACCACCACCACCACCCAGCTTCAGGTAAGGCAGCCTGTCAGTGTATATGAACTGAGAGAGAGACACGGGTTTGTCTGTGCCCCGTCCTGCCCTGGCCATATTAAACTTGCCCAGTAGGCTTTCCTTGGAAGAGATTTTCATATGACAAACAAAGGTCATTCCAGGCTGAGACAATGGTGAGAGAAGAGAGGCTAACAGAAGGCCAGTGCACTGGGAATGCTCTCTGCTGTGAGCTTAGATTAGCTCTCTCCGGTGTTTCCTAGTCTGGGAGACCCCTCAGATCCTACCGTTACAAAAGCTCTAGCGGGTTTCTGTTCTCATCTGCCATACGGAAGTCAAAGGAATTGCCCAACACTCCAAGCATCCAAGCACCAATTTTAGAACAAAGGAGAAAGATAAGTCACTTCTAAATATTTAACTTTCATCCAATGAGCAAAAACATTCTAAAGAGAGTGCTAAAGCCAAACATTTCCCCCTTTCCTTAACAGCTTTGTTTTCTTAGACCTTCTGGCTGTGGGAATATACTTTGGGCAGAACAGTAGAACAAGGGATATCTCCTGCACTGGATCAGAATGCTGCTCCGCTGTTCCTCCAGGAGAGGCTTAAGACAGCTGGGTCCCTAAGCTTGGGCATCCCAGCCCACAATGCTCTGCGAATTCTGGGAGCTCTCCTTAGCTGGAGAGGACTGGCACCCAGCGTGCTTCACTTGCCAGCTGAGACCACATCTGTTTCTGCTGGCGGCTGAGCAGCTGCAGCACCTCCTTGCTGCCCTGGATGGACACTTGGGTCTCCATTGTAGCCTAGTGTGCTGGGCAGGTGACAGACTCTGGAGAAGCCCTAGAGAAAGGACAATGCTATTGACTTCCTTCCCTGAGATGTTAGCTGAGTGGGTTGCCGCAGGGCCGGTTGCTGCTGTTGGGGTTAATTCATGCATTATTGAGTCTTTCTTTGTGTGAGTGGATTGCCATTGGCTCAAAGATTCCCAAGCTCCCAATTAAGTAGTGTTAGAACGTTGACCCACGGCACTCTGCCTGCTAAGCTGAGAGAACTGGCCAGAAACTCTCTCTTGCTCTTCCTGGGGATTCAGGTTTTTGATGAGTGGGTCATATTACTGAGGTCCATCTTGTTTCCGGGGAACTCAGAAAGGACGCTAAGGTGGGCAGAGAGTGCCTACTTTGTGTTAGGTGGGTGCCCGCTTGCTCTCCAACTGCAGGAACTAAAATTGTGTGACAGAGGTGAGGTTCTGTAGCTGGGACCAGCAGCAGGACCTTTGAGCAGGGAGGGAGCCAGGTCAGGGATCTGTGGGTTTAAGGGTGGGGGAGCCCGCCCCTTCCGGTAGCTCCCTCCTCCTCCTCCTCCTCCTCCTCCTCCTCCTCCTCCTCCTCCTCCCCCTCCTCCTCCTCCTGCGCCCCTGCTCAGGCCACCAGCCTGTGTCCTGAAAAGAGACCCTCTTGAAGGAATGTGGAATGGCCTCTACACTGTAGGCAACAAAGGGTTACCCCTTTGATAACCAGGTTGGCTGTCCCCACAGTCTTCCTGTTGCTTTATTTACTGGGATCTTTTTTTCCTTCCTACTCTCTCCCCTGTCAGCTCATGCTTTCCCAAGAGGGAGGGCTGGTGAATGAAATAGTCTGTGGAAGGCAGCCACCTCCAATGCACCCGGGGACACCCAGAGTGGTCCCTTCTCTAGTAGTCTCAGCACAACAGTAAGGGAGCCTGGAGGGAGGCTTTACCCACCTTTCTCTGTATTATGCCAGAGTTGTGGGTCAGCACTTACCTGGAGGCCCTGCTTCATCCTGGAGGGGATTTCCAGAGGAAACCTCCATCCTACTAGAACTGTCCCAGTAGAAAGACAGGCAGGCTTCCTTCCCATTTGCCACCTTCCACAGAAGTCACAATCTTTCTCACCACCCTGTCCCTCTGGGAGACCCAGCCTTGGAGGATGGGAGGATTAGCAACGCTTCCACTCTGAAGAGCTTGTCAAAGGACAGGCTTTATCAGCCCCTTTCTCCTCTCCCAACAGCCCAGACTCTGCCACTGCCACCGCGGTCAAGCTATGACTGCTAGGGTACCCAGGTTTTGCAAGGAGGAAAAACAGTTCCTGTTAGTACTGGTTTTCTTTCCTGGGTTCAAGCACCCCAAATAAAACTCAGGCTCCCCTGTTGCTCGGCCTTGGGAGAGCAGAGTAACCCTACCTGCTCCCCTAGTAGTGCCCAACCTGAAGTCATTTTTTTCCATGGCAGAGTACAGAGACACAGCTGGAAAACAGGGACAATTAGCCAGTGGCTGGCAGCCTGGGCCATAAAAACTCAGGAAGTAGCCACCACAGGGCTGAGGGGGAATGGCTGTCCCTAATAAAGTGATTGTTTCAAAGAAATGCCAGAATGCAGGCATTCTAAAGACACAGGCTGAGCCTGGGTCTGGGCCTGGGCTTCCAGAGCTTAAGCCTGGGAGGGGACTTGAAGGAATGGAAGAGGTATTGAGTCTCAGGAAGAGGAGGAAGACACTACTAAGATCAAAAGTCTGCAGTGCCCACTACTTAACCTCCCACATTCTGGCCACCCCGTAGGGACTGGGAACACCCCTTTCTGCTTTTGCCTTCTGTAGTAGGGCTTGATATTTATTTCCAGGTGTGATTCTTGCAAAGAGAGATGGCACTCTTGTTGTTCCTGTTCAGTGCCTACCCAGGAGGGTTTAAGGAGGAGTAACAAGGATCCCTGGCCTCTTGAGGGACAGCTCTTGAATATCCAGCCACCCCCAGTTTTAACCTTCCTTACAACATACAAAGGATATGAAGAAGGCAGGTTCCCACAGGTGTAGATTCGTGAGGCAGGGGTCCAAGAAGATAAAGGGCCCTGGAAAGTACCCCAGGGAGGACTCCTACCCAGAGAAGCCCTTGACAAAAGAACCTATGATCCATGAGAGAAGGGCTCTGTGAAGGAGTGCTACCAATACCTTGAGTTCCAGGCACCATTTGCAAGAGCAAAGTAGAGTTGCCTAGCTTGGGCCTGGGCGGTTTGTAACCTCCCTTCTGAAGTGGCAGTCCCAACATCACCAAGTTGCCTAGTGCAATCAGGTGACTTTCTCCCACCCCAAAGGCTCTGCTGTAGGGCAGTTCAGGTCTCCGTGCCCGCCCTTGATTTTCATGAGCAGAACTAATACTGACAGCAGATGGCCTCTTCATTCCCTGGGATGAAAAAACAGATTTCTGCAGAGAGGGTTTTACATTATAAAAGAGAAAGTGCTCTTTTAAACTAGTTGAATGTTTTCAAAGATTGACCTATTTTATTATTTTATGGGGGTGTTTTGTCCATATGTACGTCTGTGCACCATTCATGTGTCTGGTGCCCAACGAAGTAAAATGAGGGTGTCAGATCCATAAGGGCTGTGAGCCACCAGATGGGTAGTGGGAATTGAACACGGGCCCTCTAAAGAGCAGCCAGTGCTTTTTGGGTAAGACATCTCTTGGGCTCCAGGAGAAAGGGTTTTTAAGACATAGGCATTATGTAAGACAACAATAACTGGGTAGGAGTTGACAGAAACATGCTCCTTGATTTTTCAACTTTTAAATACTTTTAATAAAAGTACAAGTATAATCGGTTGACATTTCAAACTGAATACACCGTATAACTAGTGCTCAAGGGTAAAAATTTACTGAGGTCCTAGGCATCTCTTCAGACCCCACCAATTACTCCCTTCCAAGGTAAGTCATAGCCAAACATATCTTGGCTTTGTAGAGGTGTTCGGTTCTTTAAAGTAATATTTTTTTTTGGTTTTTCGAGACAGTAATATTTTTAAAATAGTTTTAACTGAACTCAGATCCTAAGTGTAAGACGAATTCAAGGGCAAGGGCGCAGCCTGGAGCTAGGACCATCTTTTATCTTTGGCAAGGAAATAAAAGTAGTGCTGTCGGTTGTTTGGGACGTCAGTCAGTTTCATTCTGATTCTGGGAGTGGGAAGGAATGGCCCTGGTCTTAGATCTACAAGTCACCTCCTCTGTTGGTCAGAAATGTCCTCAAAGCAATGGCTTCTGGCTTCTTTTTTCTCTTTGGGAACAAGAATTTCTTGACCGCCTCCTCCCTGCGAATGCAGGAACAAGACTGCTCCTGTCTCTAAACCCAGATTCCAGCCATCCAACCAAGATCTCTCTCCCTTTCTCTCTCTCTCTCTCTCTCTCTCTCTCTCTCTCTCCCTTTCTCTCCCCCCCCCCCTCCGCCAATACTTTTTGCAAGTCTCTTGATTTCATTCTTTGAACCTGTGATTGGAGGTTAAAGTGCACCAGGTTGGAAGGAGGAAGCTCTTTAACAATAAAGGATTGAATATTTAGCTGTGATCTGGTCCCTGCCCTCTCGTGAGCTCCCCCCCCTTTCTTTTAAATGCAAATCGTGTTTCTGGGGGTTTGTGAGCGCAGTGCGCTGCGACTCGACGTCTCCAGCCATTGGTGTCTGTGTCATTACTAATAGAGTCTTGTAAACATTCGTTAATCACGTAAGGCCGCTGGCCTGGGACTCCGCGAGCCAACCTGTGGTGGCGGGTCTTCCCCCGCCTCCGCAGCCTAGTGGCAAGGAGGTGGGAGGAAAGAAGGAAGAGAGGGAGGAGGCAGGACAGAGGGAGGGACTGCCCCGGAGGCAGGAGCGCCGCTAGGAGCCAGCGGAGCACCGTGGGCTGAGGTGCAGCCAGCCACCCGCAGCTCCCCGCGCCCCCGCGTCCCTAGCCCTCTGTGCCCCGCGCCTCTGGCAGCCTCCAGGATTCGTCCCCAGGCAGCATGGTGAGGTCTGCTCTGGGTCCCTCGCCACCATGTACGTGAGCTACCTCCTAGACAAGGACGTGAGCATGTACCCCAGCTCCGTGCGCCACTCCGGCGGCCTCAACCTGGCACCGCAGAACTTTGTCAGCCCCCCGCAGTACCCGGACTACGGTGGTTACCACGTGGCGGCCGCGGCTGCTGCCGCG
Organism: Microtus oregoni; assembly: GCF_018167655.1. Classification (NCBI taxonomy): domain Eukaryota; kingdom Metazoa; phylum Chordata; class Mammalia; order Rodentia; family Cricetidae; genus Microtus; species Microtus oregoni. The sequence goes on along the minus strand of NW_024543088.1, from coordinate 9,332,132 downwards.
GCGAATTTGGACAGCGCTCAGTCGCCAGGGCCATCCTGGCCCACCGCATACGGCGCGCCTCTCCGCGAGGACTGGAACGGCTACGCGCCTGGGGGCGCTGCTGCGGCCAACGCTGTAGCCCACGGCCTCAACGGGGGCTCCCCGGCCGCCGCTATGGGCTACAGCAGCCCCGCCGACTACCACGCTCACCATCACCCGCATCACCACCCGCACCATCCGGCTGCCGCGCCGTCTTGCGCCTCCGGCTTGCTGCAGACACTCAACCCCGGCCCTCCGGGGCCGGCAGCCACCGCCGCCGCCGAGCAGCTGTCGCCCAGCGGCCAGCGGCGAAACTTGTGCGAGTGGATGCGGAAGCCCGCACAGCCGTCCCTGGGAAGCCAAGGTAAGCGGTGCTGGGGCGCGTCCCAGGTCCCGCGCGCACCGGGACTGTCGCCGGCAGTCTGCGAGCTTCTGGCCAGTAGAGGAGGAGGGGCAAGGGGGAAACCACTGGGATGGACCCCTGGTGGGGGGGCTTTTGCTGATTGCGGTCCCAGATGTGCATAGTTTGTGCTTCTCACACACGTTTGTTTAGGGCAGAGGAACGGTTTCCTCTCTAACAGTTCCTCGTTGGCAACATCGGGATACCTTCGGAAGCTTCCGACAATGTCGTAAGCTCTACGCCGCGAGGAGAATCACAGGGCCAGCATTCCTTACACACCCCCCAGGCGAAAGGGGGGCCTTGGATCCCCTCACCGTGCCTATACCATTTAGCTACCCACTCTCCTTCCTCCATTTGAGGTACCCCCTAAAGGGGTAATTGCCAGGGAGTGTGGAGACTGAACAAGACCAGTTTGACTATTAAAGCCAACTCAAGGGGTCAGCGCTGCTGGAGCAGAGACCAGAGGCTGCTGTGCGCCCGCTGGAGAGAAGGAAGGCACTGGCTTAAGGGGAAGGGGGAGTTCCAGGATCCCTGACCCTTCCTTCTGCTAAGCAAAGTCTCCCACGGAAGTCCTCTCCTGTCATCACAGAGAGCAAGAAGCAAGGAGAGGAATCCCTGAACGGACCCAGCTTCTTCAGACGTGGGCCATTTTTCTCTATTTTCTCTAACCGAACCTTCAAGGATCTCGTGTGTCTGCGCGTGTTGTGTATTCTAGACTCGGGAGATAATTGCTAAAGACCCTAGATTTGCCGAACTGTGGGACTCACTGGCGTCGGTTTTGCCTTTTCTGATGTCCCTATGTGTGTGTGGGGGTGGGTGGGTAGGAAGGAAGTGGGAAAAGTGTGACAGAGGAGTGGTATTAGAGTCCCCTTTTTGTTCCGTGGAACCTTCTTCAGCTCTTTGAGTTTCCGCTTCTCTCGGTTTGCATCTAGTCAGTACAGCCAGGCCACATGCAGGTTATGGCCACTTTACGGAGGTTTATAGCCAATTACAGCCGTATAAATCAGAGCGGCACTTGGGGGCCTGTCTCTGGCTCTTCTGCGTCACTGAGCACACCCCATGAGCGGCCTGGTGGGCAATGTTGTCGGACAGAAGGCTACAGATTAGCCTCCAGTGAGTGGGCTTTGGCTTGGTCATTTCCAAGAGGATTTATTCCTAGACCTGAGCTACCCCAAACCTTCCCTGCACCAGCCTGCCTGAAGGACACAATGGGCGGGGGTCTGCGGCAGGGGTCTTAGACCAACGAAAGACTTTTAGCGTGCAGGGGGTGGGTGGTCCGAGACTGGGGTCCTGGGAGGGGGCGGATAACCTCAGGAGCCCTGGCCGCGGGGTCAGCAGATGAGAGGCCGCTGTGAAGTCCCGCGCCGAGGTGGCAAGGCCGCTGTCGGCGCCGGGCGCCCTTGTGATGTTAATGTGGGGAGGCTGTGGCCCGCAGCGCCGGAGCCCGACTCCTCTGCAGAGCGTCATCTGTCAAGGGGCAGAGGCGTGTACGCCGCCCGGCCAGCTTTGATGTACACCTTTTCAGCCCAGCCATTGTCTCTTTTAGGGCCCGGAAAGAGGGTGGTGACTTTCGCAGTCAATAATGAATTCTGACAACTCCTTCTCATCCCTCCCCTCTTCCAGCCCCCCTGCTTGGTTCCCAGGGGGTGCGGGGCTGCCTCCCAGACCCTTGAGGGAGCGGACCTCAGAGCGCTGAGCGTTCCTCAGCCCGAGCGTGGTGCTGAACGGGCAGCACCCATCCCAAGGCGAGAACCTCTGGGGGAACTGTCCTGTGCCTCCCTTCCCAGCTCTAATGGTTTCCTTCAGGATTCCAAGTGTTGTGCAATTCGGGCTGCGCACCCGGATCTGGTTCTGTCGTCTTCTGTGTAGTAGGGCACTCGAGAGTGGGTTTCAGGCAGTAACTGGTGTGAACGCGTTCAGGATATGTTGGATCCCTTTTCTTCCAAAGCAGGCGCGGGGTCGAGGCCGCAGCGCCCATTCAAATGCGCCTGCGGTGCTGTGTTTATGTTAATGCGCCTGGCGGGGAAGGGGATGAAAGCTGAGGCCGCCATTTGCTCAGTAGTGGTAATTCAAACAGAATGCGGTTGTTATTAAAGCATTGAAAGGGCTTTTCTTTGATAAGATCGCCTTGTCCGGCATTGTTTGCGACTGTGTTCCCCTTTCAGAGGCTGGGGGAGCTCTCTGATCCCTCCTGTATCCTCCCAGGGCGCTTTTGTTGTGGTTTGCAAAGGTTTTTTACCTGAACAAAGTCAGCCTGCGGGGCCTTAAACACCTCTCGGCAATTCCTACCCCTTAGATCTCCTTGTTCGACTAGGCACTGAGCGCTAAAACCTGCTTTGCTGTGTGGCCTCTCCAACTTGAGACGTGGAACAGTTCCTGGCCAGCGTTCTGTCGAAAAGCAACCACGACAGACGCGGTGAATAGACAGGCTCCAGCCTGATGCAGCAGTCCCGCGCTACTTGTCAAGGCCCTTCAGTAAAACAATCAATCCAAGATTTAATATGTTGACTCAATCCAATGATCATAGGTCACTGGTCAGGATAGCTGTCGCATGGAATAAATGGGGAATTAAAAAAGAAAAGTTGCCCTGGGCCAAACCTGGTTGGGCAGGAATGAAGTGTTCTCAGCAGGAGGGATTGTCCTTCTGAAGTTCTGGAGCCCAGCTCAGAATTCCAGAGCAGAATTAGTTACTGTATCTAGAATATGATTCTGGTGGCTTTCAGGAAGCCGCCAGTTCCTGCACCCACCTTTCCACTGTATTGAGACAAAGGGGAAACCAACAGCTAACCCTGACACCACAGTCCCAGGTGTTTTAAAGGTGGCTGTCATTTCTAGTAAACCTGAAAATGGATATTATATACCTGGGGACTCTGGCCACTCCCCCCACCTCCCTTTCTTCTGGTCCTAAATAGACTATATTTGGATTATGGGTAGGAAGGGGCTGTGTGAGAAGTTAGTTGTGCCCCGAGGCTCACACCCTTCTCCTCCCCTGGATCCTGTGGTGTGGATATTGTCAGCCTTGGTAGTAGACAGTCACACCTGCTCCCCCCACCACATCAGTAAAGGAAGAGAAATGGCTCCTGGGTTAGGGAGGTTTGTCATTACCTATGACTGATGGATTGTAGTTCTTAGCCAAAGCTTCTCCTTCCTCCACAGTGAAAACCAGGACGAAAGACAAATACCGAGTGGTGTACACAGACCATCAGCGACTGGAGCTGGAGAAGGAGTTCCACTACAGTCGATATATCACCATCAGGCGGAAAGCTGAGCTGGCGGCCACACTGGGACTCTCGGAGAGGCAGGTGGGAATTGCCTTCCCAGGGTCTGGCTATTACTGCATGGGGTGCGGGCACTGGCAGGTAGCACTAGGAAGCCTGGCCAAGAGTCCATCCACCCTTTCCTTAATGAAAGGAAGAGAGCAGTTTCCTTTTGGGAATCCTTAAATTACCAGTTGTCTTTTCTTGATTTTTTTTTCTGAATTGCTTTTTATTTTGAGGGATCTGAGAACTGCAAGAAAAACCAAGGCACGACTCAAGCATGGAACTCCACTTGGGACAATAAAGATTTATTAGGACGGTGATTTTCAACTTGTGGGTCCAGAGATATTTACATTATAATTCATAACAGTAATAAAAGTACAGTTACAAAGTAGCAACACAATAATTTTGTGGCTGGGGTCACCACAACATGAAGAACTGTCTTAAAGGGTCACAGCATTAAGAACATTGACAATCACTGTATTAGGATATGTTCTCTTTATCCCAGCACTAGGGGAAAGAAAAAAAGAAAAATGAAGGCCCCGTCTACTCATACACTAAAGAGACAGGGGCTGGAGGGATGGCTCTGCATTTAAGAGTACATTAATGCTCTTTCAGAGGACTGAGTTCTGTTTCCAGAACCCATATCAGGTGGCTTACAGTGGCCTGTAACTCCAGCTGCAGGGGTCATCCAGTGCCTCTGGCTTCTGTGGGTAATCTCACTCTGTATATGTGCATACACATAATTAAACATAAAAACTTGTTTCTTTAAAAAAACGAAAGAGGTTTTGCTTGGCCCACAAACACTTTCTATAGTATAGGGAAAAGGAAAAGAAAAAAAAAACAGGACAAATTCAGTCAGGAAATTTTACAGGAAATCTCATTGCGGGCACCAAGGTGAAGACCAGTACAGTTCCTCTGCACTGAGGGCCAAAGGATGCCCGTGAAGCTGGCCACCCATCTGCATGGGGGAGGACCTTTCTGCGCGGTTTCTTTTCCTTGGTTCTGAGATTCCAAGAGGCTCTTTGGAAAGCAACGGGGGGAAGGAGGGCAAGGCATGGGATTGCCACTTCTCCTCAGACTGAATTGAGTCTGGGAACGAATGCTTCAACGTTGCGCTAAAGCTCAATGGTGTGTGTGAGGGGGAGTAGGGGATAGTGATTGGAAACTTCTGGAAGAGCCCGGAGACGGTTTCTCAGGCAAGGATGATCTTAGAATGCTGCTGCTTCCTCTTTTCATCTTTTCTATCTTCTGCCTTGTCATTTCTAGGTTAAAATTTGGTTTCAGAACCGCAGAGCCAAGGAAAGGAAAATCAACAAGAAGAAACTGCAGCAGCAGCAGCAGCAGCAGCAGCAGCAGCCGCCGGCCCCACCTCCGCCGCAGCCCTCGCAGCCTCAGCCAGGTGCACTGAGGAGCGTGCCCGAGCCCTTGAGTCCTGTGTCTTCCCTGCAAGGCTCAGTGCCTGGTTCGGTCCCTGGGGTTCTGGGGCCAGCTGGAGGGGTGTTAAACCCCACTGTCACCCAGTGACTCCTCCCGTGGTCTGTAGCGGCGGCAGAGCAATTCCAGGCTGAGCGGTGAAGAGCATGGACCTCCGAAGACGCCTCTCTCTTCCCACCCACAAATAATACCTACAGATGAAGAATGGGGACAGAAGTTAGGACAAGTGGGATTGTGGGCCTCAGGGGAAGATATGGTTCAGTTTTTTTTTTCTTCTTCACTCTTTTCCATTCTGATTCTTCCTGTCAGCGATGACAGAGGAAGTGATCTCTGGGGCTTCGTCCACGCTCCCTGCCAGGACTGGCTACAGGCACCAACCAAGCCTTCAGCCTCTTGTGCCCCGGCTCTTGGCCAACAGCATCGGACTGCATTTCTGGAGCCGAGGAAGGAGAGAGGCTGGGGAAATGAGCAATACTTGAGCCAAGATGGCTGTTTCCTGCCGACTGCTTTCTGAGAACCAGCTGGCCATCCTGCCTCGGGGCCAGGGACAGTTCAAACTGCATGAGCCAGAGGCAGCTGCGGGAGAAGGTTGGACTAACCAAAGTCTGCAGAACCCCCAGGTGGTCTGGCTTTCTGCTCCCTCTACAAACCAGGAAGGGGTTGGTGGGCTCAGGGACTGAGGTGAAAGGAGGGGGTGGTGAGCCAACTCCAGGCCCCTGCCGACAAGGGCTTGTTTGGAAAGCCTGTCACCAGAGCTGCTGGAGGCTGAATGTATGTCTGTGTTGTAAATGCCAGAGCCAACCTGGACTTCCTGTCCTTTCCCTCGTCTCTGGCTGGTGAAGAACGGAGGTGTTGCTGCGGTTGGAGTCCTTGATCTGTGTAACAAACTAAGCCAGCCTTTCAAAAAGCCATGGGTAGAGAAGTGATGTGCGGTGAAGGGAAGTGGGGGAATCCGAACACGGTCGACTTTTATTTTCTAAAAAGACAAAAGATAAACGAACTTTCCAGATTTCAGATCCTGAGATTTATCTTCTTTGGATTTTGACTGAAATTATTCCCACTCTCACACCCCCAGGAAATATCTTCTCCGATTGCACGCTAGAAGTGGTGCGGAGGGGAGGGGGGTGAAGGTGGTGAGGAAGAAGGTAGGGGAGGTTGTTGTCTGGGAAGCCTCTTACCCCTAAGCTTCAGAAGCCTGAAGGAGGAGGAGCAGATTCTGAGCCCTTCCCCTCCCCCACGCCTCGGTGCAGCGTAGGGCTGTGGAATGTGCGGTTTTCCTGGGGGTGCCTTTGGGCAAAATGCTCGTCACTAGGGCTAGCTGCTTCCCAGCTGCTACAGAATCATGGGGGTGGGGTAAGAAGGCTTCAGCTCCCTTCCCAATGCAAACAGACCACAACTCCCTCCATTAGTGACACCCCCGCGCGCCCAGGTATGCCCTTTAGCCCAGCGAAGTGGACACAAGCATTGATTAATATTTTTCTGTTCTTTCCAGACGACATTTCCATGGCTATATATAGTCTTCCGAATCCCTAGACGTGTCCATGGGCCCTCTATGTCTACACGCCTTTAGAATTACCCGGAATGACCTTGTCCTCACACCCTCATTCCCCAAACACAAGAATTCCAAGATCGGTTTAAGATTCAAGTGGTGGTTGCATATCTGGCGGATCTACTGCCGCTCCTGAGTGTCTGGATCTCCGGGCAAGACCGGGAAGGGAAGTTTTACCCCACCATTTAGGACTAAACCGCGCCCTAAACCCGGGCGAGGACTCACAGGAGGGAGGAGACACGCAGGGCAGGCTGTGCGCAGCTGCGAGACGCTTGTACCCCCTACCCCTGGCAGCACCTCCCCAATTTCTCCGCCCTTCCGAGTGGCGAATTTGCTGTTAGATTGGCAAAGGAGGTCCAGCGGGAAGTAGAAGTTGGCCAACCAGAGGGAAGCAGCGTGGGCGTCTGCGAGGCGGGAGCTCCCCGGGTTCAGGGCCAGGTGATCCCCATTGCCCCTAGGTGCCTCCCGCCCCAGCAAAGAGCGCTGCTTTGCGTTCTGGCCGCGCCCACACGCCAGCCCTTTGCCAGCGGCGCGGTTGCTATGCGTTGCCGTGAAACGCCTGTCAATAAACCCTGTTTGGACAGTGGAGCAAGAGCACAAGGGTTGTTTGCTTAGTGGTTAGAGGTTCAAAAGTCGGCATTGTCCTGCTGCACGCGATTACAAGTTCTTCCCCTCTTCCCGGGGCTCGGCCCCCTCCTGGCTCAGAGATGATCTAGGGGTGCACCTGAAACGCCACCCAGCAAACAACCCCCCTGCCCCCACCCCGCTATCCACAGCTAACGTCTACCTGAGTCTCCCAGGCCAAGAAAAAAGGGCCCTCCCGGGCCAGTGACGCTTCAGATGACACTGTGTCATCGCTAAAGCCAGCTGGGGGAAATGTGGCATATGGTGAGAACCCGGCAGCGCAGCCTCAGTTTAGGCACTAAATTTTAGAGCGCCTTGTGCTTGGAGTTTGAAGCTGTTTTAGAGTTGACCTCTTGAGAGGCTCCCAAATGCCCCAGCACCGGGCGCTTGAGACGTCCAGCCGGGCTCAGGACGCTAGGGGGCGCGTGCGCTCTGGGAAGAGCTGGGGCTTGGAAGTGCTCAGCTCTTTCCCTGGAGACACCTGGAAAGGGCTCTAGATCATGACTAGCCAGGAAATTCCAGCCAGTGCCTCTCTTTACCTCAGCTGCTGTCATACTGGGGCTCTTGAGATCTTCCAAAATAGCCCTAAACCTGTAGAAAATGAGTTTAGGACTGAAGAGGTAGGGACGGGACACATTTCACTAGCAGAGCTTAACATGTAATAGGGGACTGGGTTTAGCCCCCTAACTCAGTTCAGACCAAACCTGCAAGGGATTCTTGGATGTGTTGACTTTAGGAAAACAAACCTGGCAGGTCTGTGCTGGAGCACTCGGGAGGCTGAAGCAAGCGGATCTCTGAGTTCGAGGCCAGCCCGGTCAACAAAGCTGTTACACAGTGAAACCTTGTCTTAAAAAAAAAAAAACAGCGCACGCCTTTAATCCCAACACTCAGGAGGCAGAGGCAGGCGGATCTCTGTGAGTTCGAGACCAGCCTGGTCTATAAGAGCTAGTTCTAGGACAGGCTCCATAGCTACAGAGAAACCCTGTCTCGAAAAACAAAAACAAACAATAACAACAACCAAAAAAAAAAAACCAAATAACAACAACTAAAGAAAGAAAAAGAAAAGAAGAAAGAAAACAAATTTGGAGTAGCGATTCTTCACCTTTTTTTCTATATTTATTTATTGTGTATACAGTGTTCAGCCTCCTTGTATGCCTACGGGCCAGAAGAGGGCACCAGACCCCATTACAGATGGTTGTGAGCCACCATGTGGTTGCTGGGAATTGAACTCAGGACCTTTGGAAGAACAGGCAATGCTCTTAATCTCTGAGCCATCTCTCCAGCCCCGATTCTTCACCTTTCTAAAAGAGCCCCTTTGCACCATATCTTTCCCCTTTTTTTCCCTAAAATTTATAGTAGGTTGGAGAAATGGCTCAGTGCTTAAGGGTTCTGGCTGCTCTTCCAGAAGATATAGGTTTGAGTCCCAGCACCCACAAGACACCTCAAAACCTTCTTTAACTCCAGTTCCAGGGGATCTGACACCTTCTGGCCTCTGCAGACACAGTGCACAGATACGCATCCACACTGCCAGAACGCACACAAGAGAAAGGATAAATATGGGAATAAAACCTCGGTGTGGGACCTGTAAATGGAGGAAGAGGCAAGCTCTGCTTGGCTATTTTTTTGTCCCTGTGAACAACAATGTGTGGCATTATTCCACCCTCTAATAAGGCTAACATTTGAAAGGCAAATGATGGCAAAGATGTCACTTCTAATATTTAGTCAGATGTTTACATTAGTCAAGAAGATCCATTTTTAAGTAGGCATTAAAACACATTTCAGTCGGTTTCTCGCTGTTATGATTCATAACCAACAAGGGAAAGAAGGCAACATGGGCTACCGAAAACAAAAAAAGAAACGAGGTGTTTCTAGGGCTGCGATTTCAGGGTCTGGTGACCTTGGGGAGGTCTCAGCTCTGACTTACAGCTCACCTGTCTGTCTTGTGGGAGTCAGATGAGGTCAGAGGAGTATGTATCTTTACAGCACACGCGATAGGCCTTCAGAACGGCCAAGCTACTTTTTTTATCATGAGCCATCTTCTGCAAAGTGCTCCAGGGCTCTTACGAAGAACCTTGGGACTGGGTAATTTCTCAAATCCCGATAGAATCGCCCATTCCTGGAATTTTTTTTTTTTTCTGAATCTTTTAGCTCTGGTTGCTTTGTCAAAATAGCCTCCAGTCTGCAGGGCATCCACAGAGATGCATAGACTCTGGAGTGGCCCAGGCTGTAACCTGAATTCCGATGTGAAGACAAGCAAGCGGCTGACTGGTTGCTTCCCCGCTACTCCCGGAAATGTCCAAACACATTGTTTCCAGGATGAAGATTCCTTAAAGGTGCTTCTGAACCATCCTTGTAACTGATCAGTACTTTTTTTGTATTTTGTTTTTGGTTATTTAGCTCAGAAGAAAAAAATCGAGCTTTTTCATTATGAAATGATCTACTCAACACCATCTTCTTAACTCCACGCCCCTCCAGGAGCCATTCCCAAGCGCCAGTTGTGGCTTTGACTCTCTAAGGCCCCATCGTCCCTCAAGAGTGGCTAAGACAAGTGGTTTACTCCTGTCCTTATGGTTTCCCAGTCACTGAAACTGCTGTGGCAGGTATCATTGCGCCAAATGAGCCTTGGGAGCTAAGAAAGAAAAGCCTACGTTATGTAGGTTTATTTGTAAATATTTAAAGTATTTCTTAATACTTTTATATTATATTTATATAGCTTGTTTATATAAGCGTCTGATTCTCATGAACTCCTTTAACTTTTCCTTTTGCCGGCTCCCTCTGTGCTTCCTCAAAGGTTGTGTTGTGACTAGGAAACCAGGCAGGTGTTAGCGGCAGCTGGAGGAGTCTGGAAGACCCCAGGGCCAAATGATCACTAAGTGCCTCAGTGTTTGCTCGTTTCCCTTAGTGACAAATCAGAGAGAATAAATCTACTTCTTATATCAGATTTCTGAGGACATTATGGAGTTAGATGTAGAAAATAGCTCGGAAATTGTTATTACTATTATTTTGAGATAGGGTTTTATTATGTAGCCCTGGCCTTCCTAAAACTTGCTGTGTAGACCAGGATGACCTCAAACTCACCAAGATCCTCCTGCCCCTGCCTTCAGAGTATCAGAACTAAAGGCATGTGCCACCAAACCCCTATTCTGAAGTCCTTAAGAAAAAGATTAAGCTAGACTTGGTGGTCCAGTATCTTTGGATCCCAACACTCAGGAGGTAGAGGCAGGAGACTCTCTGTAAGTTTGAAGTTGGCCTGATCTACAGAGCGAGTTCCAGGACAGCCATGATGGATATATAGTGAGATGCTGTCTTTACTTTTGTTTGTTTGTTGTTGTTTTGCTTTTGTTTGAAACAGGGTCTCACTGTGTAGCCCTGGCTGTCCTGGAACTATGTAGTCCATGTTGGCCTCAAACTCACTGAGAGCCTCCTGAGTGCTGGGATTAAAGGCATTCATGCCCAACCTGATATACTTTCCTTCTTTTCTTCTTAGACTTATTTACTTATTATGTATACAGTGGTATGCCTGTGTGTATGCCTGCAGGCCAGAAGAGGGCGCCAGAGCTCATTACAGATGGTTGTGAGCCACCATGTGGGTGCTGGGAATTGAACTCAGGACCTCTGGAAGAGCTACCAGTGCTCTTAACCTCTGAGCCACCTCCGCTCATACCAGACATTCTTTGGGAGGAAATCCCTGCAGAGAAGGTGGGGGCTAGCACCCGGGTGACCTTCTTCTGTCTCCTAAGGCTCCACTACCCAAACATTAACATCTGTTTTAACAACAGCCTCTCCAAATTGGACTCTGTGATTAACAAAAGTGGGCATAGATACTATCAACACAGTTACCTAGCCCCGGAGTGAAAAGGTGATTTTTCTTCCTGCAAGCCCTGGGCAATCCTTGCTGTGGGTTGAAAGCCCAAACCCAAGCACAGCTAGGTTTGGTTTGGTTCTTCATCTGTGGCTCTGGGGATTAAACCCAAGGATTCACAGGCCTCAGACCACTGAGCTACACCACCGGAATAGTGGCTGCGTGAAGACTTCCCTCAGATGGAGTGGCTACTGAATCATCTCTCCACGTGCATGCATTTACGGACACAATAATGTTCAGCTCATGTATTGGGTTTATGGGTCCAATATTTTACTGGTAGGAGAACACCAGGCAGTTCCTGACTGTTTTAGCTTCTAGGAAAGGAATTTTTTTTTTCTTGAGGCTCATGTGTTGTTATAGAACTCTTGGGGTTAGCAGCCTGCCATCATAATGCCTTCCACCTGTATCGTGACAGGATACATCTTCATAAAAATGCTGCTTGAGGACTGGAGAGATGGCGCAGTGATTCAGAACACTGGCTGCTCTTCCACAGGACCTGGGTTCAATTCCCAGCACACACATGGCAGCTCCCATGTGTAACTTCATTTCCAGGGGATCTGATGCCATCACACAGACATCAATGTACAACCAAGGAGGTGGGTGGCACACACGTGCAATACCAGGAGACAGAGGCAGGAGGATCTCTTGTGTGTTCGAGGCCAGGCAGGACTACAGAGCAAGTTCTAAAACAGCCAGAGTTGTTACAAAGAGAAACCCAACAAACAAAGAACCCAACCAACAAACAACCCCCCAACCCATTGTTGTACATAAAATAGAAATAAAAAATGCTACTTAAATCCTCTCTGACTTCAGGAAAGCCAACACTGAAAATAAAGTAAGAGTTAACCATCACCATATGACATACCATGGTATGTTATGTGGTATTTAGACCATTTTAATTTATCGATCAATAGTAACATCCAAATAAGAATTGTTAGAAGCGGTTTGATCCTGATCCTGATGCAATGTTAGTACTGTCACCGGGGAGGCAGAGGCAGGTGGATGGATCTTAAGTTTGTAAGTCTATATATTGGGTTCCAGGCCAGCTAGGGCTACACAGTTCCTCTATTGCAAGGAACCAAAACAAAATACCCACCCCCGACCCCTGCAAAAGAATTAAATAGCTAAAAGAAAGGTTAGATTGGACAGACAGAACTGATTAGGCAGCTGAGGCTGGCCTTGAACTCCTAATCATTGTGCCTGCACCTCTGAAGTGCTGCAGATACCACTGTGCTTCAACAAGTCCCGCTTTGGTCCACAACTTTCAGCATTCCTTCTTCACTCTGCCTCGGAGAAACCAGTTCGGGTTTGAGCCTAATTTTTCTTTTCTGCAGAATTCTCAGTTGTCTGAAATAAGCCTAGGGAAGTCCTGGCCACACATCAAAACACCTGTGCCACTAAGCGACCAAGTCACTACCTAAGACTCGACTCAGTCATCGCGCTGACCCCACTGTTCATAGTTCGTACACCTTAATGCTAAGGCTTTGATGATAAGCCTTGTGCTTCCCACCTCCCCAAGGCAACAGGAAGGAGTCACACTGACTTCCTGCGTGCAGAACCCAGACTCCCGCGCCTTCCCCAAGGCTACTGGAGCAGTCGCCTCCCCACCCCCCATGCATACAGGTGCGCTGCTTTCCTCCGGAGGGGGCCCAGAAGGCGGCGCTCTAGCCCCGGGAATCCCTGAAAGCGCCCCGGGCACGGTCACAGCTTCTCCCTAAGCGTGGCGACGCGCACAAGACTGCCCCGGATCAAAGCCTCTTAGCACGCTCTGCCACTACCTGCCTGGTTGCAAGCTTCGGGGCACTTTTTAGTCCTTCTTTGGAGCAGCTTGGTTCCGATGGGCGCCCTTTCTTGTTTTCTAATTAAACATGCCCTGACTTTTAATGTTTCTATTTCTTATTAGAGACAGCGTCTCACTGTAGCCCTACCTGGCATAGAACTCACTGTGTAGTCTAGGCTAGGATCTGCCAGCCTCTGTTTCCCAAATGCTCGGATTAACTAAAGACAATAACACCATCACGCCCGGCTGTTGGTTTTTATATATAAAATATACTTATTTATTTATGTGTATTTGCTTGCATGAGTTAAGTGGTCAGAAGAGAACATCAGATTCTCTGGAAGTGGAGATGATAGTGAGCCTGTGGGTATTAGGACCAGAATCTGGGTTCTCAACAGTCCCAGATTCCCCCCCTTTTTTTCTCCTGGGGGCCGGAGGACGGGTTGAGACGGGGTTTCTCTGTGTAGCTCTGGCTGTTCCAGAACTCGCGCTGTAGACCAGGCAGGTCTCGAACTCGGCGATCCGCCTGTTTCTGCTGGGACAAAGGAGTGCTCTAGTACGCCCGGCGGATTCACTCAGTTTTAAACAGCATAAGCCTCTAAATTCAGATCAGAGGGCAGCTGGCCACCCAGCGCCGGGGGCTAGAAGCCCCTGGAGTGAACTCGGGCCACCCAACTGATTCCTACAGCTGCGGCAAAGCTGTCCCCACTAGTGGCCACGCAGCCCAGAGCAGAACTCTCTATGCCCTCGAGGACCCGACAGGGGGCGCTGCTGCTCAGGCTGAGCGCAAGGATCTCTGCTACCGGGGCGCAGGCAGGGGCAGCCAGGACAAGTGGGTGGCGCTCAGGACAGACTAGCCGCCCCAGCGGCTGCTTCTTGACTTGGTGGCCAAGTGCACCAGACTGAGGAAAGTCCTAGGGGATGTTTCTTGGCACAGGATGTGAATGCACCTGCATATTTCTGCCTTTTCCGTTTGCATGTAGCACTTTCACCCCCAACTCCTATTCTTTACAACGGGGTGTGCACAAGGGATGCCTCTCTGGCTTGCCCTTCACTGACTCCAAATTCTGCACAGTGACCTGCACCTGAACCCCAGCTACCCCGAATCTCTTTGAGCCCAGGAATTCAGAGCCAGTCTGGGTAACAAAGCAACAATCCTACTCCCCTACCCCCAACTCCATTCATTTTCCTGGCTTCTGGCAATCTGGTTTCTCTTCTTGTATTAAATGATTAGTGGATTTGCGGATGATGTCAACCTCGGCCCACTTTGGGGTGTGGAGAAGGTTGGATGACTCAATCTAGTGTCACAGCTAAATAATTTACTCAAGGTCTTCTCTTCTGGCAGTTTCCTTCCCCGCACCCTGCCGTTGACTTCCTGCTTCAGGAGAGAGAAAGGCAGGGTTCTAATATAAGTTAATGTTTACAGAGGAGGAGACGCCATGCTTCTCTAACACCCAACCCTGCGCCATCCGACCTCCTCCCCGTCTGTTAGCCTCCCTCGTCTGGCAAGACTTTAAGAAATGGAACCAGGACTTGGATATCGGGGTATATCCTGAAAATCAAGAGGCTAGAAGGACGGCTTTGCCACCTTCTTTCAAATCCACATTCTTTCCTGGTTCCCAGCGAGCGAGCGGAAAGTGGCAAAGGTCGAACTTGCCCACGGTAGCTGCCACAGGAGCAGCGCCCCTTTTCCGGCTCCCCTCACCCCGACCCCTTAGGCGGCTAGAGAACACAATCTTAGAGATAAGCAGAGGCGGGACTCTGTGGGGGAGATGGGCTGCCGGTGGAAGGGACCAACAAGCAAACTAGCAAAAGGGAGAGACAAATTCACTGAGGTTCAAGACTCGGGAAAAATTTGTAAAGAGGAGGGGAAAAAGAAAGAAAGAAAGAAAGAAAGAAAGAAAGAGAGAGAGAGAGAGAGAGAGGGAGGGAGGGAGGGAGGGAGGGAAGGAAGGAAGGAAGGAAGGAAGGACACTGTACAAAGAACACCTCTGGACTTCAAGGTCACTTCTAACAGGTGTGTAAAGATGCAAGGCTGCTAGATTTTTCCATATCCATGCCTGCCTGGGCTTGAATTTCTATTAATGCACACTAACAGCTCCCTCATACCTTTCCTTCCAACACATTTAAACGGGGCAAGGGTGAAAAATGGGGGAAAAAAGTGAATAAGTTCTTTCTTTACCGTGTACATTCTAGCCGGTTGGGCTATTGGTGTTGCCCTGGTTTAAGCAATTTCAACCAAGGTTTCTGGGTGTGGGAATTGGAGAGAAGGCTCAGCGGTATGCTGGCTCACAATACCCAATACACAATCGATAAATGAAAACTTTTAAATAAAGAGTTATATGTGTGACTTACACATACATGAAGTAACCTCTTTTGTAGTATTTAAAAGCATAGAGATGGAAACTAAGTCACAGTTTATAACTTTTTTTTTTAAAAATCACTTAATGCAATGCCATGGTTATTTCTGACGTCATTATGCATATGCCCAAAGATATTTTTAACAACAAAAAATTTATTGATTTACAAATTTTAAAATGGATTACTAAAAAGTGGGACTATCTTAACCTTATTTTAAAACTAATTCTTACTTTCTTTTCTTTTCTTTTTTCTTTTTCTTTTCTTTCTTTTTTTTTTTTTTTTTGAGACAGGGTTTCTCTGTAGCTTTGGTTCCTGTCCTGGAACTAGCTCTTATAGACCAGGCTGGCCTCTAACTCACAAAGACCTGCCTGCCTCTGCTTCCCGAGTGCTGGGATTAAAGGCGTGCGCCACCACCGCCCAGCAAAACTAATTCTTTCAAAATGTACTTTATTTTTAAAGTGATAGAAATTACCCAGGGACCAATCCTTTTAAACATGGACCTTTACGTGTTTTCTATGTCATGTCAAACAATCTGCAGAGTAGAGCAGAGCAAAGTGCGAAGCTTGCGCCGTGGTCTTCACACAGACGTCTGACCAGACGCAGAAGCACACACGCTGTAAGCTCTACAACAGTGGCCTCTGCTCTGTGCATCAGAATGTCTGTATCAAGAATGCTGCGTGAAAACCCCTGCTCATTACCAGCAAAACAAGAGGGACACGTTTAAAGAGAGGCAAAAGTTAACTGTGAAATATGTATTGTAGGGCTGGAGAGATGGCTCAGTGGTTAAGAGCTTTGCCTGCTCTTCCAAAGGTCCTGAGTTCAATTCCCAGCAACCACATGGTGGCTCACAACCATCTGTAATGAGGTCTGGTGCCCTCTTCTGGCCTGCAGGCAGACACACAGACAGAACATTGTATACATAATAAATAAATAAATATTAAAAAAAAAGAAATATGTATTGTAAAACTACTTGCTGCAGCCTACATTTCAGTTGACTCATCATCATCCTATAAGAAAAGAATTCAGGGGCCGGAGAGATGGCTCAGCAGTTAAGAGCACCGATTGCTCTTCCGGAAGACCCAGGTTCAAATACCAGCACCCACATGGCAGCTCACAACTCTCTGCAACTCCAGGGTCTAACACCCTCACACAAAATATACATACAGGCAAAACACTGATATGAATAATAAATTGTTTTAAAAAAAAGAAAGAAAAAAATTCAGCACAAAAGGGTCAGACTAAAAGATTTTCTTTTCTTTTCCTTTTTGCATCCTCCATGTGCAAAGACTCACATGTTCATGTCTCACACAGTTCTAAGGCTTAACCCTTGGTCAGTAGATTTCCAAGTGCAAGTCCAGCCATGCTGCCCCCAGGATTCTACTAAGACGGTGACATTTCCTTCCCAGCAAGTCTTCTATGGGGGGAAATTCACCAGAAGTATGCCTGGGAGGGGCTGCATGAAAAGCCTAGGAAACTATGAAACTTGCCGGTTCTTCCAACTCAACAGAGCTTCCACTGATTCATTGCACAGGACAGATGTCGTGTGCTCCTCAGCACTAAGCAGACAGACACAGGAGAGGTGACAGACTAGACAAGCAACTTTTGTGACTGTGTTGTGGTGGGAGGCAGCAACATGATCTCTCAGAAAATATCCATTTCTTTCTTTAATTTTTTTTTATTTTATGTGTCCTGGTGTTTTGCCTGTATGTATGCTTGTGTAGGGGTGTCGAAGCCCCTGGAACTGGAGTTACAGACAGTTGTGAGCCACCATGTGGGTGCTGGGACTTGAACTCACTCAGGTCCTTCATAGTAAGAGCAGTCAGCACTCTTAATCACTGAACCATCTCTTCAGCCCTCAAAATACCCATTTCTTAATTCTTAGAACCTGTGAAAATTGCCTTAGAGCAAACAAACTTGCCAGGTGTGGGGGCTCATGCGATCCTAAGCAGGGGCAGGCAGATTTCTGTGAGTTTGAGGCCAGTCTGGTTTACATAGCAGGCTCCAAATCAGCAAGGGTGAAGCAGTGAGACCCTGTCTCAAAACAAACAAACAAACAACAACAAAAACCCAACCCTAAACTAACCACAAACAAAAACCCCTCCACCAAGGGCCTCTCAGGTAAAGGTGCTTGTCACCAAGACTAAGGACCTGAGCTTGGTCCCCAGGAAGCTAGAAGGAGGGGACAGACTCCTGCAAGTGTCCTTTGATGTCCAGACACTTGCAGTGACACACGAGCACTCCTGCACATACGCATACAAGTAAATAATAAATATGGTTTTAAAAATGGTTTTTTCATACACTTGCAAGTAAATAATAAATGTAGTTTTAATTTTAAAAACACCCTTCAGCTAAAATAAAAATACACACAGGTACAACTGAATTAAATCTCCTGGGCTGGGGCTGTGCTCAGGGGTAACAGTGCTTGCCTGGCATTCTTGAGTTCCTGAATGTGATCGCCTGTAACACACACACATGTGCACACACACACATAAACACACATGCACACGTGCACGCATGCATGCATGCACACACACACAGTTAAGTATTTTGACATGGATAGATCTTTCTTGGCGATTTGTGCCATCCTTATAAGCTAGTGAAAGCATTAGTATTAAGAGGAGACAGGTACCCCCCCACTATGTGACACCCACACAGAGGTGAAGGACCTGGGTAGATTCTGTTGCTATAAGCCACCACGGTCTTATGAATTCATTAAAGTATTCAAATGGAGCACACAGAGAGAAGTGATTTATAACTCTGATTAAACACCCCAAACTTGGTTTTCTATGACTGTGTCCCTGTGGTCACTCATTCTACAGGCGAGGACTTCAGAGAGAGTACAGCAGGGATGGCCAGTCCCACTCCACCGTACCTGGAGCCTGGAGAAGGACCTGAAGGACCAGACTGGAACCCTCTGGAGGTTTTCCTAAAACCTAGTAAGTTTGAGTTTGAGCCAACATAGTCTACAGAACAAGTTCCAGGACATCCAGGACAACACAGAGAAACCCTGTTTCAGAAACTGAAACCCAAACCAAAACAAACCAGAAACAAACACCGAAAACACCCTACTAATGTTTTTAGAGACTTAGAGACTAAACTGAGTCAAAGGCTGAGCTCATTCAGGTTTATTTATATATAGTTTTGTTTCTGTTTTTCAAGACAGGGTTTTACTATGCAGCCCTGGCTGTCCTGAAACTCACTGTGGAGATCTACCTGCCTCTGCCTCTCAAGTGCTGGAATTAAAGGGTTGCACCTGACTCTATATTTTATGTGCATGGGTATCTGTGCATTGCATGCATGCAGTACTCAATGGGACCAGAAGAGGGCATCAGAGAACCTGGACCTGGAGTCAAAAACACTGTGAGCCACCATGTGGGTTCTGGGAACTGATCTCAGGTCCTCTGGAAGAGCATCCAGTGTGCTTAACCATGGAGCCATCTCTCCACCCCCTATCCAAGCTTCTTACACAGTGGTTTAGAGCTCGTTCCCAGATAGCCTGGTGTGAGGTGGATGGAGTACCAGGGCCTCAGTTTAGAAACAGGTCACTTCCACCCACACTTCTAATTGATTGAAGCAGTATCAGCCTTCAGTGAACACACAGATTGTTGATATTGCCAAATTCTTCCTTCCCCCCTTTCTCCCTCCTCTCCTCCTTCCTTCCCTCCTTCCCTCCCTTCCTCCCTCCCTTCCCTCCTTCCCTCCCTCCCTCCCTTCCTTCCTCCCTCCCTCCTTCCCGTTTCTCCCCCTTTCTCCTCTCTCCTTCTTCTCTTCCCCCAACCCTCAGTCCTGTGTGTGCCACCATAATGGGTATAGTTTTTTTCTTTTAACCTAAAAATTTATTAAATAAAGAGATAAACTTTTTTTTATGGTCATTTCTCCCTGAAATAAACCCAACACCCAAGGCTATACATAGAGAATTATCGCTAGAACATTCTTGTCCCAATACGGGGAAAGTGCTGGGACATGGCTCAAGGATGGGTGCCTAGCGCAGGGAGGCTTCTCAGTTCATCCTTAAGCATCTCAAATTACAAAACAAATAACAGCCATTGAGGCTAGCAAGATGGCAGCGTGGGCAAAGGTGCCTGCCTGCCTGTGCGCTGTGTGGACGAGTTCAATCCCTGGGACCTCACATGGCAGATGGAGAAAACCAGTTCCTGCAAAAGTTTACACAGGGCACACCTACCTCCTTCAAATAAAGAAAGAAAGGTGTTAAAAAAAGAAAAAAAAATAAAAACAAGGGGCTGGAGAGATGACTCCGCAGTTAAGAGCATTGACTTCTCTTTCAGAGGACCCAGCTTCAATTCCCAGCACCCAAAGGGCAGCTCATAACTGTCTTTAACTCCAGTTTCAGGGGATCCCACATCCTCACACAGACATGATGCAGGCAAAACACCAATGCACATGTAAGAAAAATGAATATTAAAAAAGGTTAAAAAAATAAAATAAGGACTGGAAAGATGGCTCAGCAGTTAAGAGCACTGACGGCTCTTCCAGAGGTCCTGAGTTCAATTCCCAGCAACCACATGCTGGCTCACAACCATCTATAATGGGATCTGATGTCCTCTTCTGGCCTGCAGGCGTACACGCTAGTAGAGCACTCATACCAACAAACAAACAAAAATGAATGAATGATAAATAAATATAAACAGCGAGGAAGGTGAGCATACACAACATTCAATGGTTTGTTAATTCCAAACTCCTCCAAGCACACTCTGCCCCACTACCACTTATTCTCAGTCCTGCCTGCCGAGAGAACATGTCTGAATCATTTCCTGTCTTGTAGATTTTTGCCTTCCTCTTAATAATAATTAAAAAATATGAATGTAATTTGCATTTTTTCATCCTATAGAATTTGGAAATCTCAGTTCCTCTGCACTATCTTTGTTTTCTTGGGTCTAAGGTGGCCAGCCTGGTCTACACAGATTGGGTCTAAGGTGGCCAGCCTGGTCTACACATTTGGGCTGGGCACTATATAAGTGGTGCTGGGGCTTGAACCCAGGATTTCTGTCAGTCCAGTTGATCACTCTATGAATTGAGTTACATGCCTAGCTTGTTTGATTACTTAGTTTTCCAAGGCAGAGTTTCATTGTGTAGCCTTGGCTGTCCTGGAGCTCACTCTGGCCTCAAACTCACAGAAATCCACCTGCCTCTGCCTACTAAATGCTGGGATTAAAGGTGTGTGCCATGGCCACTACCACCCAGTGAGCTCATATGCTCTTATGGAATAAAAAAAAAAAAATGAGAGAAAAAGTATGGTTAGGGACCATGACCTATGAACAACAATGTGTTGCCATGGGCGACTTGCTTGTGGTACCTTGGCCAGAGGATGCTGCTCAGAATGAGATGCAATGTCATCATCGTATTTTCTCCTCTCCCTGCACCCAGGACATCCCACACCACCTCCACTCATGCTGACCCTGAACTGCGAGGCCTCCGGGTATTCTAAATCATTACTTCTGGATGATTAATGAGGTGAAGGGATTCTCAGACTTCCTGGAGCAGACTTCCTTGTATCTTGATATATTTACTGTACTTCCTGTGAGACAAGTGGCAATTTAGTCAATATTCTTTAAATACTGCCGATTTTTCTCAACAACAACAAAAAGCTCAAGTAAGGAAAGAAAGCTGTAATTCTACTCAGAGTTAACCACTGACAGCATCTTCAACGTTTAACGTTTATTTTTAACTGAAACGACGATTCTTTCCACCTGTCAAAAATACAGTGTGGGGCTCAGAGGTTAGGAGCATAGGCTACCCCTGCAGTGGACACCGTTGAAGCCACAGACTCAGAATTTGTTTGCAAAGTACCTTTGTCCTCCAGCCTCACTTCCAGACGCCACCTTTTTTTCTTTTCAAGTAGGCTAGAAGCTGTTCTCCAGTGCAGGACTGTGCCATCTGGGATGCTGACAATAGACAGATTCTAAATAGGTGAGGTAAATATTACTCCACTCAGAGCTAGTCTTTCTTAAAAACAAAACAAAAATGAACAAAAGGTTTCACTATGTAGCCCTGGTCCATCCCGCCTGAAATGTGCGATATAGAGGAGACTGGCTTTGAACTCACAGACATCCTCCTGCCTCTGCCTTCAGAGTGTTGAGAGTAAAGGTGTGCACCACCATACCCAGCACCAGACACGTTTTAAGAACAGCTCTGGTCAGGCATGGTGGGGCATGCCTTAAATCTCAGTCGTTTGGTGACAGAGGCAGGTGTATTTCTATGAGTTCAAGACCAGCCTGGGCTACATAAAGACTGGATAGCACTTACATGGCAGTCCAGGTAACTCTCACTACATATAGCACACCCTGACATTTCTCATTCTATCTTATTTGATTATTATTATATTATTATTATTTTTGTGTGTGTTGTTTGAGATGGAATTCATGGCCTTGGGCATTCTAGGTAAGACCTGTACTGCCCCTTAAGGTAGGTCTCTGGCTTCTATTTTTATTTAAGTCAAAATATCTAGTTACAAACTATTACATTGACTTCATCAACTGCTAATTAGTTACGTCACAGGTAACTGTTTGACAAATGCTCAGAGAAGAGGAGCATGTTTACGCGCCTATAGGTAACATTTATCATCTCAGAAAGCACTTTCCAAATGCATTACATTTTTTTATTGAGAAAGGGGAAAAAAAAGTTCCCACCTCCTCCCAGAAATGCATTACATTTTTAAAGGGATTTGAAAATTATTTTTTTATGTGTATAGGTGTCCTACTTCTATGTAACCCTCCCTGTGTACCGTGTGTGCAGTGCCTCGGGAGGCCAGAAGAGGGCACTGAATATTCAATGGGACTGGAGTTACAGATGGTTGTGAACCCCCGTGTGGGTGCTGGGAATCAAAGGCCAGTCCTCTACCAGAGCAGCCGTTGCTCTTAACCACTGAGCCATCTCTTCAGTCCCCACATGGCTTCTTTCCTTTGGCACTCAGAGCAGTCCTGTGGAGTCCCTCCAATGACCACTTTGACAAATGCCCACATTTGACAAATGAGTCTTCCGAGTGCAGCAGGGAAGCAGGTGGTAAACACAGAACTAGAGGTGGATTCTTCTGACCGACAAATCTCAGCCTTCCTCCAGGGTCCTGGACTAGAATGGATACAGTGTTGGGTTCTGCCTGAACACTAATTTTAGTTCTGAGCTTTCTGATAGCTAAGGCAAACAGTGGGCACAGAGTCTGGCTGTTTAATGAGAGCGAGCACACACATTTGAATAGACTTCCTTCTGGCAGTGAATTCCAGGACACAGGCTCCCTGTAGAGGGCTACTGTAAATAATGAATATAAAACACCAAATTGTCATAACAAGTTTCATTTATTAAAGATCTATTTATTTATTTATTGTTTGTTTGTTTGTTTGTTTTCAAGATAGGGTTTCTCACTGTAGCCCTGGCTGTTCTGGAACACACTCAGTAGACCAGGCTGGCCTCAAACTGAGATTTGCCTGCCTCTGCCTCCAGAATGCTGGGACTAAAGGTGTGTGCTACCACAACTCAGCTCAAGATTCTATTTATTTATCATCTATCTATCTATCTATCTATCTATCTATCTATCTATCTATCTGTGTGCACTTGAACACGTGCATGTGCATGCAAATGCAGGTCTCTAGGCAGGCCAGAAGAGGGCATCATATTCCCGGGAAATAGTTCTAGGTGGTTGGAAGCCACCCAGCACGGGTGCTGGAACTAGAACTCAGGTCCTTTGGAAAAATGGTTTATGTTCTTGACTGCTGGCCCACTCTCCAGCTCTTCAGGACAAGTTTTTAAAAATTACACATATGTGTTTATGTATCTGTTCATTTACTTACTTATTTATGTATTATGTACTTATGTATTTGTTCATGTATTTTCTTTTTTAAGTTCTTAAAAGTTACATATATGTTTATGTATTTATTAATGTATTTTAAAATTACATATATGGCCAGGAGGTGGTGGTGCATGCCTTTAATCCCAACACTTGGGATGCAGAGTCAGATGTATCTCTGTGAGTTCGAGGCCAGCCTGATCTACAAAGGGAGATGCAGGACAATCAGAACTATACAGAGAAACCCTGTCTAGAAAAACAAATGAAAACTTACATATATCATATATCTATTTCTCTCTCTATATATATTATATATATATATATAATATATATGTGATGCATATACTGAAGTTCTTAAGTACATTTATTTGCTGCATCATTTAACTGGCCCAGAATTGGTAGTATTTGTAATCCTCACCTTCCCATGAGGTAGGAGAATGCACGCAAGCTCACTATTACACAGAGAGCCCTTATCTCAAAAAAAAGAAAGAAAAAGAAAGAAAGAAGGAAAGAAAAGAAAAAAATCAGGCCAGTAAGGAAAACAAAACAAAACAAAGCCCCCAGGGCTTAAGTCAAGAGGAGATTGTTCTTTCTGGAGAATGTGCTATGTTGCTCAGCTGGTTAGCAGATCCAAGCTTTTGTAGTTGGAGAACGGCTCCCACTGCCACTGCTGACTGTCCATATAATCTCTTCAAGGTCCCTAGCCTCATCATCCTTCTAAAGCCCCTTTGCTCTGTAAGGGCGCACATTGGCGGATTTGAGGTTTCACATGATCTTTTAGTTTTTCACGGACTGCACTTCTGCCTACCTCATCCTTGCTCCTCCCCACCTACTGCTTGAAAAGCAGGTGCAGGGAATGGAGCACAGCATGGGGCATGGGGCGGAACAGACAACACAAAGTTGGTAGAAGGGACAGTCAAAGCAGCCAAGCCCCAGACAGCTCGAAGCAACATTCCCACTCTATAGGACTTAGCCACAGGCTCCCATGTAGGACAGAAATGAACTGTTTCTGTATAAGTCCCTGTTATTTGGGTGGTCTCTGTTAGTCACACTGAAAGCCAATTGATAGACTAACAGCCAAGGAAATGATTTATAAGTGAGATCAGGGGACAATCTCTTACTCTTGGGGTCCTAAGAATTGCTATGCAAATCCCACATCATCAAAACACCTCTATCCCCGGAGTCACCAGACAACCCTAGAATTAGATGATGCATGCCTGTCCTGTGTGCAAAGCCACATGAAGTGAGTACCGGTGCCGTGTGTGCTGTGTGCCAATGCTCTGCTATCTGTAGGCATGTCTTTGCTTGGGTCTGGCCAGTATCTATGTCACTTTGCAGGCCACACACTCTGGCCTGGATCCTGAATTAGATTCAGGTGTCCGTCAGAGGTGGACAGAAGATCCTTAAAAAAAAAAAAAAAAAGTCTGCATGACATTGCTAATGCTGCCTGCCCTGGGGCCCACTGGACCACGCTCTGCCACATGCCGAGTAGGAGAGGCGAGGCCTATGCTTTCGGAGGGACCGCATGCTTCTGGAAAGCCCTACTCCAGTGGACTCTACTCTTCACATAAACTATTTCACAACAATCACAGAAGATGAGAAGAGCCCTAATTCCAGGGGTCAAAGACAGGGCCAAAGGGATTAAGTTATTTGCCCTACTTCAGAAGGGCAATAAATAACGGACACAGCTCAGGAAGCCAAGCCCTGTCCAGGGTTCTGAGGAAAATCTTTGTTTTTTTTTTTCCTGTGACCCAGGGTCTTTCCCTTTCTCCTCCACTGAATCTGAGAGCAAATGGTAGCTTGAAAGATATCTTTGGGGGCTGGAGAGATGGCTCAGTGGTTAAGAGTATTGCCTGCTCTTCCAAAGGTCCTGAGTTCAATTCCCAGCAACCACATGGTGGCTCACAGCCATCTCTAATGAGGTCTGGTGCCCTCTTATGGCCTGCAGACATACACACAGACAGAATATTGTATACATAATAAATAAATAAATATATATTTTTTTAAAAAAGATATCTTTGCCTTGGTGTTTGGTTGGGTCTTTGTGGAGGAGCCCACTCATATGGGGTGGGGGGCATTGCATTTCCCTATTAGAAACTTCCTCTTGCAACCTTAAGTCCAAATAAAGTATATATGCGTTTATTATAATGAATCCAACAAATACAGGCTCTTCACATTTTCAATTCTTGATAATACCTTTTGTATATTTATTTATTTATTTTTCCTGAAGTAGAAATGGTTTCATGGTCGTATAGTTGTGGCACACACCTCTAATCCCAGTACTCAGGAGGCAGAGGCAGGTGGATCTCTGTGAATCTGAGGCCAGCCTGGTCTACAGAGTGAGTTCCAGGAGAGTCAGTGCTACACAGAGAAACCCTGTTTCAAAAAACCAAAAAGAAAAAGAAAAGAAAAAAAGAAGGATGGAAACCATTCCATGTAATATAAAAAGCATTCCCAGATGTATTCAGCTGTGTGAACCTCTTAAGTGATTTGGAACATGGGCAAATAGATAAGATGTTTTCAAACCTCATAGTCTCATGATCAGGTCTGGCAGAGAAGTCAGGAAAAAAAATTCATTCAGATAAGAATAGAGTTCATTCATAGGAATAGCCAAACTTATCGCCATACATTTGAAGAGTGCACTGTGCTACAGTGCAGAGAAACAACTCGAACGCATGCGTATGAAATCGATCTAATTTCAGTGCTGGGCACCGAACCCAGGTACAAGCTAGGCTGGGGTTAGCCCCAGCCCAAAAGAACATATATTTTCATTGCCTGAGTCTTTAGGAAAAGACTCTAGGCAATTCAACTCCTTGAAGTCAAATTGTAGAATACAGCTTAAAGTTGGAGTTGTCTGTGCTTTCAAAAGTTATGGCATCTCATCTAGAGCCCAAAATATAGATGAAGCCGGGCGGTGGTGGCGCACGCCTTTAATCCCAGCACTCGGGAGGCAGAGGCAGGTGGATCTCTGTGAGTTCAAGATCAGCCTGGTCTACAAGAGCTAGTTCCAGGACAGGCTCCAAAACTACAGAGAAACCCTGTCTCGAAAAACCAAAAAAAAAAAAAAAAAAAAAAAGAACCAAAATATAGATGAATTTTTACATGTGCACTCTAGGCAAGAGCTCAGTTACTGAGCTACACACAACATCAGAGAAAATATTTTAGTGAAAATGTCGGAATAAGGTTTGGTCATGCTCCTTCCACCTACTGATAAACAAACACAGCTTTGAAATTGCATTGACATCCAAGACCCTGAGGAAGCCCGAAGATCAGATCTGATTGGCCAGTCAGCCTCTTTCACCCTGGGAACAGTTATTTGGAGCCACTGTTTAGCCTTCCTTTCCCACTGTGTCTGGCTGTCCTCCTAAGCTTTCGGATCTATCCACAGAGAAAAATGTCCAGAAGGCTCCAGCTACTGCCTGTCCCTGCAGGGACAGCTTTCTGCTTCCTGCTGCCCTACCTCAGTTTCCCATTAGCTTGACAGAGGTGGGCTTGAGTATAGAGAGCTCTGCTCTTTCCTGACCCTCCCAGTCATGGTATTTCTGGGCGCGCCTGTATGTGATGCTGTTAAGGCCATGATTGGTAGTTGCTGTGACCTCGAATTTTCTTGAAAAGATTTGGAAATTACTCAGGTGACACAGGGTTGAAACCTTGGTAGAAGATGGTAGAATACCACAGATGGCTTGTTCTGGTGAAAATGGTCTCAGTTCTTTATATTTTGAACAGTTTTAAAGGCAGGAGAAGCCATCTGTGAAGAATGTGTAATGGGTTGGGGCTGTGGTCACTTTCAGTGCTGGAGAAGTTGCACAGGGTGAGCGCAATCCTTTGTTTCATCTCCAGAACAGAGAGAAAGAAAAAGAAGGAAAGGAAGGAAGGAAGGAAGGAAGGAAGGGAGGGAGGGAGGGAGGGTCAGGCATGGTGGTGCACACCGTTAATCCCAGCATTTGGCAGGGGCAGAAGCAGGCAAATCTCTGTTAGTTCAAGGCCAACATGGTCTACATACAGAATTCCAGTCCAGCTAGAACCACAGAGTGAGCCCTTGTCTATAAATAAACAAATAAGTAAATAAGAAGAAAGGAAGGAAGAGAAAAGGAAAAGGTATATAGGAAAGCAGCCTTTGGTGTTTAGTGCCACCTGACCCTTGTCACTATGGCAACCTACCGGACACACAGTAAACATATAAACACATCACATGGGGTATGCAGGCATATCCAGACACACAAAGTTGGACTGCTTGTCTCTTAAAGGGACAGGGCACTGATAGGGAAGGCCAGCACAATCATAGCGCTCACCCTTAGACATCAACCATACAAACATGGCTATATAAAGAGGCACAGACTCAAAGAGAGAGATTGATGGGGTGTGTTTCGTAGACCTAGGATAGGAGAGGCTAGCAGATGACTCTATGCTTAGGAACACCGGTTGTTCTTTCAGAGGAACTGGGTTTGATTCTCAGCACCCACCTGGTGGCTCACAGCCATCTGTGACTTCAGTTCCAGGGAATCTGATGCCCAGAGCTTCCACAGGCACCAGACACACACATGGCATACATACATACATGCAGGCTAAACACCCATACATAGAAAGTAAAATAATATTAATATTTAAAAAGAAATGTAATAGGTAGAATTCACTAACTTGAAAGAGCAACACTTAAATTTCATTCAGATTTAGACACTGGGGCTGGATTAATTGGAGAGGGTGTGGAGAAGTGACTTGACCAGTTCAGGACCCCAGTGCTGATTTGGGAAGTGGAAGCCGCCTTTGTTCTTCCAAAAGAGATACCTGGTGAGCCTGATTAAGCCCTACTCCCTCTAGGACAGATAATCATGAGTCCCCAGGGCAAACACAGCACACAGCAGGGACTCCAGTTCAGGACAAGAGTCTGGCGGTTCTAGGTGGGAGCTCCCTAGAGCAGGTGCATAGATACCTTACAGACAGTTCGTTCTCAGTACCACTCATACTATTTTTATCCCCATGCCGCCTTCATTCTGGTCTTGGATTGGGAACTCACAGGGCTTGGGAAAAACCACAGAAATCCCTTAGTTCAGGTTCTCTGGTTGAGGAGTCAGGTTGCCGTTTCCAAAGGCTTCCAGGCCAGGGTGCGCATTGAAGAAGTTGGCAATGTTCTCCAGGGCTCCACTTTGACCACGGTGGTCAGTGTGGTTCAGGACTGATCCACACATCGGTGATTCAGGAAGGTCTCTCACTTTACTGATAAATTCAAGAGAAGTGGCGGGTCAGGTACATGGTGGATCCTGCCAGGGCGTCCCCGGGAAAAGAAGGGGAGAAGAGGGGGGCATGGAGGTGCAGGCAGGCACGCTTGGGGCTCACACACCTTCTTCTAACACTTTCCAAACTCACCCTCAGTGGTGTTCCTTACAGGACTGGAGCACACAAAACCCCAGAGTAGCAGAGGGAGGTGGGCAGTTCCCCCACAGTTCCCCCCACCCTTGCCCTCAGTCTCTTTTCTCATCCTTAAGGCCTCAGAAACCCAGACTTCTTCACAGACTTGAGCTTGGAACTCCCAGCGCCTGGAGCCCACCCCCACATCCCCAGCTGCCAGAATGTGTGTCTTTTCCTACCCTGCACCTTCCAGCTAGTCAGCTCTGGGAGGCTGCTGAATTCCTGGTACACAGGTGGAAGCCCTGTGCCAGAAGACCCGAATCATCCTGCAACCCAAGGTTATGCCAGTGCAACTCTCCCCATGCTTGAGGCTGCTGTCTCTGAAGAGTCCTGTTCTCTCTTACTTTCTTGAGTATTATCCTCTAGAGAGGTTTCTATCGAACTAAGGGACAGCAACCACCTCCTACACCACGTATACTGAAAGATGTGTGCTGGACCTCCTCCAAAGCCCTCCAGAAGACGCCATTTCCTTTCATCTTCATTATGGGCCCCATAATGAAGGAGGAAATAGAATTGACTCAGTTGAGGCTACACATAGGTAAGGGGATGGGAGATACAGGTCAGGGGAACCAGATGGTTTTATTTTTAGAGTGTTCGGAGCAAAGCCCCAGGTATCCCAGCTCTGCCTACCAGACCTTGACCCTCCTGCTCACAAGAGGAAAGGAATGAGCTAAGATCTCTCTTCTGGCTGATCTAGAGAGCAAACCAGTTAGTTGCCTTACAACTACTGGTGTCCAAAACCCCTGTATCCCAAACCCCTGCCAGCCTATGCCTTTTTCCCTCGGGCATATTCCAGAGCCTGGTGAGGAAGCTGCAACTCCGCCAGTACCAGGATTGAGATCTCAGGTTCTCAGACTCTCAGAGCAGACTGCTTTACTCTGGAACCCAAACATCTGGACACTGGACAGTTCTCAGTCTCCTCCAACCTTACAGAAGCATCCTAGGAAGAAGCGCCTGGAGGAGGTTGCTGTGGCAACATGGGAATTTTGTAAAACCAGAAGTGCTCATCTAAGATCAATGGGTATGTAAAAATCACATCGACAGGATGGGGCTTTGCCAAAGGAAGGCCTTCCAGGAACCCCTGGAGACTGGGAGAGGCTAGTGGCCAGGGAAATGGCCATGAGCAGTTACATGCTTTTCTAGATAGTAAACTAAACCCATTTATAGTCTTTAATTTAAACCCCGCAGCAATCCTATAAGGTAGCACAAAATTTTGTCACTACTTTAAAATGGGAGAAGAACTTAAATAAGTTTTTCTTTTCTTTTTTCCTTTTTCTCTTTCTCTCTCTCCTTTTCTTTCTTTTTTCTCCCTCCCTCCCCCCTCCCTCCCTTCCTTTTTCTCCCTTCTTTCCTCTCTCTCTCTCTCTCTCTCTCTCTCTCTCTCTCATCTCTCTCTTTTTTCAGAAATGGTAGCCCTGGCTGTCCTGGAACCAGCTGTGTAGACCAGGCTGGCCTCTAACTCACAGAGATCTGCCTGTCTTTGCCTCTCCACCACCACCACCACCACCAGGCTTAAATCATTTTTTCCCTATATCTCCAGTGTAGATTTGTCACACTTCAGAGCCCAACCAGTGTGTAGCCTCCACCAGGAGAGGGCACATCCACCTTCCTGATTTAGGAGAGTGTCTTCCTACCAGGTTGTGACTCTCTAAGGAATAGGGCAAATTATTAAAGCAGGCAAGTAAACAAATAAGACTGCCTAATATCGCTCTGTGTAGGAAAGAAATAAAAGTAGTAACTCCTGAATCTCAGACTTAGACTGTGGGGGTGCTCAAGAGGCATTGGTGCCACTAAAGCAACTATTCTGGAGTTGCCTGCAGAGCAGGGAGGGGTAGGAGTTTGAAGCCAATTTTGCTAGTTCAAGGCACTCCTGGGCTGGGTCTCTGAGGATGGAGACTTGTTCACTCACTCAAACCAACCAACCAACCAACCAAACAAACAAACAAACAAAGAAAAACAAAACAAAACACTTTCGTTAGAAAAGCTGTGGTTTTTTTGAAGACAGTTTCTCTGCATGTCTCTGTCCTGGAACTAGCTCCATAGACCAGGCTGGCCTCCAACTCAGAGATCCACCTGCCTCTGCTTCCCAGTGCTAAGATTAAAAGCACCGCTGCTTCTCTGGCCTCAGCTGTCCTACCACCACCCAGCTTGAAGCTGGATAATTCTTAATCGAAACTGCTAGTTAAATATTTAAATGAGACGGAAACATCATCTTCTAGGGAGGTTTGAAATAAGGCAAAGAGAATTTGTCTTCGTTACCTATCATGCAATTTATTAAGCATTTTCCACAAACAACCTAAACATAAGGTTCAGACCTTGAAAGAAACAACCGACTTGGAAACGGCAGACGCGTAGGCAAAGAACGGCTAATTTTAAAGCTTTAAACGAAAACAACCAGTTCCCCCTCCCCCCCCCCCGCCCCCAAACCTTCAAAATACGATGTAGAAATCACATCGGGTTTTGTGAAGAGTTTTCGGCACCTGGCTTCCTTTTGGGAAGATATCCGCACTTTAAATAGAAATCTCAAATGTCCTTGTGCAAGCTTGGTCCCTCAGGACCCAGGAGGTCCCATTAGGTGCACGAGGACTCTTGCTTCCTCTTCCCCTCAGGTCCAGTCGGTGAAGAATTTCTGATCTTCAAAGAAAAGAGTGCAGGTTGAAGAACGGATGTTAATGAAATATTTGGCTAAAGGGGGGGGGGAAGAATCTAGCAGAGGGGAAGCAAAGCAAAAGGAGGGAGGAGGGGTGGAGGGAGAGACGGCTAGAAGAAACACACACATCACTGCGTCTTTGAAACCTCAAGCAGTTTGTTTTCATTATTCTTAACCTTAAAATGGTTGGTCCAATAATGGCAGTTGTTTTCTGGGCAAACAAAGGCACCCAGCCCAGCTCTCCCGCCCACTGGACGTTAGGCTAATGATCACGTTCGTCCTCTTTCCATCATCGCCAGTTTTGAGTCCGGTCCTCTAAATAGGTCCCTGGATAGAGCCCTGGAGACAGGGAGAGGAACGCGACCAACAGAAGCAGACCTGGCCATTCGCAGTCTCCAAAGTTTTCAGAATCCAAGGTCTCTTTTTCCAGAAGTCTGCCAGCATCTCTCTGGCTATACCCAACTGGCACGTGCCCTCAAGAATGTTCTTGAGTGGCATCCAGGTTAAGACTCACCATCCCCTCTCTATCTAGGGGCCCACACGCAGCGCGTCCATACTCGGGGTCCTAGACCCGCTCGCTCATCCTCAGCCTGCGATCCTCACCGAGGTTCCTGCGGTGGTCGCAGAGGCGCTACGCTGGAGGGTTGTGGTGACGAGTTAAGGCCCGGAGGCAGCCGGCCCTCTCTGGCTGCAGCGGGGACGCCTGGGGGTACAGCACCACCCGGAGGTGGCGCAGGCGGCAACGCCAGTAGCTCCTCGCCCGAGGTCACCGCACTATCCTGCTCTGGTTCTTCGCCCCCACCGCCCCCGCTTGCGGTCCCGCTACTTCGCTTCTTATCCTCTTCCTTCTTCCACTTCATGCGACGGTTTTGGAACCAGATTTTGATGTGTCTCTCAGTCAAGTTCAGCATCACTGCCAGCTCCACCCGGCGAGGCCGGGATATGTATTTGTTAAATAAGAATTCCTTCTCCAGCTCCAGCAGCTGCGCCCGCGTGTAGGCTGTACGGGTCCGCTTGTTCTCCTCCGGCTCCACTGCATACGCACCGCCTGTGGGCGACACGGTAGTCAGTGAGTGCGGTCCCCGGGGTACAATTCAGCCCAAATATTTTATCCCCAGCCCAGTAATAGCCCTCCTGCTGATCGCGACTGGTCAGACCTTGGGCAGCCCCTCGCTCCAGAGCCTACTGTGGCTGCACCACAAACTTCCCTTTCTCCTAGGTCACAGCCGCGCCTCGATATCATTCTTGGGTCTGTTGTTTCAAAATTAGTTCATTTAAGGGATGTTAAAATGGTTAAAATGCACACAACAAACACTTTGATCCCATTCTACTTAGGCAATAATATGCCGTAAACATAGGATTTTAAACAAACTTTCTCACATTGACCTAAATCAGTCTGACTGGATGAAATAGGGTTCGGATTACTATTCCGTCTTTACAGGAATCTATAGACCCGATAAACATTTCT
Organism: Microtus oregoni; assembly: GCF_018167655.1. Lineage (NCBI taxonomy): Eukaryota > Metazoa > Chordata > Mammalia > Rodentia > Cricetidae > Microtus > Microtus oregoni. The sequence continues at coordinate 9,299,525 of NW_024543088.1, read as the reverse complement.
AGACTACGCTTTTACCACACGCGATGCTAATTCTCCTCTTTACTCACTGTTTCTTTAGCTTAAAATAATGCTAAACTCAACACATTAAATTATTATTATTTTTTTTTTACAAGATAGGCATCCGTGGTGCAGTCTCTAATTTCAGCGCACAGGAGGCAGAGGCAGGGGCAGGCAAATGGCGGCCAGCCTGGTCTTCATAACGAGTTCCAGGCCAGCAACAGCAATATTGAGCTCTGGTCTCGAAACATATTTTTTTTTAAATGAATTGAAAATGACTCACTAACGGACCCAGATTGCAGTGTGAAAGAACATGGCGCTCATTAAGTTATGGGAACATTTTGTTATGTCTTTTAACATATTGTTATTTATTTAAATATTTATTATTTTGTTCGTAGGATATGCACTGTGAGCGTTGCAACACGCCTGTGGAGGTGGGAGCACAGCTTTTGGAAGTTGTTTCTTTTTTTAAATTTTAGGTTCCGTGAATTGAACTAAGGACTTCAGATTAGAAGAGGGAACGTTTTTTTAGTTTTTTTCCCTATATTGTTTTAAAAATATGGTTATATTGTAATTAGCCCCAACTTGAGAGGTAATTGTTACTTTAATTTTAGTTAGTACCCTGCCTCTGAGAAGAAGAAATACTTTTGGGAGGGCGGGGAAAGATCACACAGGAGACCCATTCTGTGCTGTGCCACCAATATTGGCAGAGACCAGGTCGAAGAGGAACTCAGAGCTATTCTGGAAAAGGGATAGATCACCAAGGGGCTTGTCAGTCCTAGCTCCAAACCCTCATCTAAAGCAAGCAACAAACCCAAGTCTCCAGGAAATCAGTGACACAACTGAGTGTTCCCCAGGTCTGTGCAGGGCACCCGAATGCCTAGACTGTGAACACTATTTTAGGGCTCTCCACCAAAGCTCATCGAAGAGGCCAAGGCCGACTTGATTCTGGACAGAGGCAAGGGACGTGACAGCAGTCAGGGCAAGGGATTAATTTCCTGGACGGACCAAGAGGAGGCACCAGAAGTTGAGTTGAGGCCCCTAGACCACTCTTTGGAAAGCAGCTCTCTCCCTGGGAACGCCTCAGAAACCACACAGGCCTTCCCCGAAAGAGGAGAGAGAAAAGACTTACCCTTTTCGAAGCATTTAAAAATGCCAACCTCGGTTTCATAAATGTAACTCACAGGTTCCTCGGACTCCTGCCCTCAGCGGCCTACTTTGCTGAGCCCTAGCAAAAAGCTATAGGGATCTGTGTCCGACTAGAGGAAGCAGAGGACGGAAACTAAAGTTGGAATCTGCAGATGAGAAAATGTTCCGATTTCCCCAGTCTGACTTTTTCCCGGGACTCAGAGTAGAACCGGCCAGTGGTGACGTTCTTTTAGGTCCAATTATTTTCAAGTGACTATCGCCATTAGTATTCGTATTTCTACTATGAGCCTTTTGGTCATTGCGCCCTTTCCAAGGGTTGCGAAACCCCACTGAGCACACGCAGGTGGTCTCGCTAAACTTGACAGTTCTTCCGAAGTGGAGCCGGCTGGAGCTCCCTGCAGGCCTCCACCGGAAGAAGAGAGGGGCGGCCAGTCCAGAGTCGGACGCGCAGAGGGTCAGAAGGGACCCGCAAAGGCTTCTGGCGCCCGAATTTTGCAGTCCGAAGGCTTCTCCAAAGAGTTTTCCAAGCACAGGAAAAGCTGTCGGCCTGCCCTCAGAATTTACTCCTGGTTTCTTTCCTCCTTAGTCCAACGCAGGAGCGGATAGCCAGAGATTCCAGGGCTCTGCGGGAGGGAGCCCAGAAAGACAGAATCCTTGGCAAAGAACCAGGGACTGAGAACCCCCTGGGTGGAGAGCAGCTCAAGAACCGGGTCTCAGCGACGTTTGGCCTTGGCCTTGAGACACCTCTGCAGCATCTACCTTCTTCATCTGCTTGGAATTGGTTAGAGGTGAGGGACAGACGTCCCCAGGAAGAGTTTGAACCCTGTCTTAAGTTAGGATTTTTGCTCTCGCTGGGTGTCCCCTGGGACTTTGGTGAGCCTGGCCTACCCCAGACCCTCTCCAGAGCTTTGCTTGGCTGCTCCTGGGGCCCGAGTCAGGCTCCTTAGACAGGCCCTGAAGACCTGACGTTGAGAATTCTCAGGGGATGCCAACTCCAGCTTCTGAACCCGTGGTTCCTGACAGTCAGTCGGAAGGCAAAGAAAAGGCTGCTATTTGCAGTACAGGTGTGACCAGAAGTGGCTGCAGCCCGGAAGAGATAACACTGTGCAGCGGCGGGCACAGGCCCCGTGCGAATTCGCTGCCAGCACCCGGCAGGGAAGGGACCTAGAGCTTGCTCTGCGTCGCCTCTCCGCTGCCAGGGAGGGCCTGGAACAAAGCAGGCAAAGCCCAGAGCTAAGGAAACCCGGGGGGTCTGAGCCGGACTTCAAGAAGGAGGGGCCTCTTATTGCATATGTACTTCCTGGGACGCAGCGCGAGAAGATCCTTCGACCCCTTTTGGTTGGTCCAGAAAGAATAGGCACCCCAGACGCCTCTCCCAGCTGCCAGCTCGGGAGCCGCCTTTCGGTGAGCCCCTCACCTCGCCCCAGTCTCTTCCTGTTCACTCCCACCCCTTACTCTACTCCAGGGCCTCCGGACCCTTGGCAGGCCTGGATGGACGCAATTTTCCTTTCCTTTTCTGCTTTTCTGCTTCTACTCGCTGCCCCCAGGAGGCCCATTTTCTTTAATAAAGCCACCAGCACCAGCACAGGGCCAGGAAGTGAAGGGGCCTGAGGCTCCCAAGGGGTTCCAGCCTAGGTCAAAGACTTGCTTTTAACTTGGTGCCCACTACCTGGGAGTCCTCGGCTTCCAGATCTCCCGCTGCAGAAGGATCCAGAGAGTTCAAGAAGGTCTGAACCTGGGTAGGCCTCGGCTTTCTTGGGAGTGGGAGCCGGTTCCCAGGTTAAGAAAGGCTTAGGACACTCGCAAGGAAGGAGGAATGCCAGTGGAGAAGAGGCTTCCAGGTGAATGGACTTGTTGGCCTCACCAGAGTTTATGCTAAGCCTGCTTTATCCTTGCAGGTGGAAAAGGCCCAAGGGAGATAGTGGCAGCTGAGTCTACACTAGGAGAAGAGAAAGGGAGAAAAGCCAGGCTTACCTGCCCACTGGCCTTTCCAAGCATGAGCTTTGGTGGATTTCATCCACGGAAAAGGGAGCTGAACGCGGCTGGGCTCTTCCAGGCCCCCAGGCTCTGTTCCATTCGGGAAAGGCCCGGAGGGCGGGTGGGCGAGCCCGAGCTGAGCTGGGAGGTGGTGAAGGTGCGCCACTGCAGGGTCTTCGGCGAGCGGGGGCACTTCGTATGGGGAGATGTCCGGGGGACTTCCCTGCTCCAGTGTTCCCAGGGCGCCTGCGAATTGGGGTGGCGGAGGAGGTGGGGGCTGGCGGCCCATGTACAGGCACGCAGGGGGGTTAGCGCTGAACTCTGGCACCGGGCCCCTCTGGAATGCGCACGGGTCCTTGTAGAGCTGTGTGGCCGCATAGTACTGCTCCTCACCGTTCATGGTGGCAGCCGGCACTTGAGGGACAGCCGCCCCGAGTAGGTATCTGCAAGCCAGGCCCTGGCGCTGTGCAGCTCATGGACTCCCAACTCCTGTCCAGATCGCTTTGACAGTTCCCCACGGCTGTCCTGAGGACCAGGCGCTGGCGGGGCACAGACAAGCCGGCCGCCGTGCCATAGGCTCTGAGGCACCCCACGTGGCTCAGCCTGGGGCCATTATTGGCCTGGCGGACTGCCTTAAGAAGGAGGCCCAGGTACCCGCGAACACCTACATTTGTTTCAATTTTCTCTCTCAGTCGGCTGAGCCCTCCTCCGTTTACAGCAGGCGGAGGTCTCCAAAGCGGGGCGCGCAAAAAATATCAGAGTGTTTATTCTTTTACAGAACCCCTTCCATCGCGCTTACTTGAAATGTTTACGTCCCCGTTCTGGGTTTCTGTTTGTTTGCTCGTTTTGATTTGTCTGTTTTGTTTAAGACAGGGTCTAATTTTGTAGCCTTGTCGCGGCTACAACTCACGAATGTAGTCCAGGCTGGTCTCAAACTCCCTCAAGCCTTCATCTTTGTCCTCCTCAGACCTGGGATTGCAGGTGTAAGGCGCCATGCCCAACTTTTAATTTTCTTGTATTTTTAATAATGTATGTAAATATCAGCTCAATACCGTGATATGCAAAACTGTAAGGTTGCATATCTCAGCTGCTGAAGAACACACTTTTAGAGAGATGCTCGCAGAATCCAGCTCTCCAAGCCCGAAGCTGTCGTTTTAGTTTTATTGTTGAAACTATCCTCTTAGCTTCTTTTCCTCTGTGTTTGTACTCCCAATACTTCTAGCAGGCAGACTGCTAACTTGGGGGGGGGGGGGGCGGAATCACAGTGGCTAAACATTTTTTTTAAATTGAAGGCTATTGTTATTTAATTTTAGGAATTGGAATCTACTTGAGTAACTCAGCATAACTTCCCAAATGTGCCAAAGGCAAAGGAAAGTGTCACCTCTGTGGTTGGACAAGGGATCGAAACAGTTTTCTGATCCCTGACAGCTGTCCTGGAGTCCCGGTAGAATCTACCTGTAGAGAAGACCCACATTGTGTGTTGTTGAAACAGCGCAGCTGGGCAAGGAGATGATTGGGATGCCTAGAAAACGAAATTAAAACCCTGCCGGTTCAAGGAGGCCTGTGTCTAGTTTCCACCTGCCAGATATGCTGGGGGACCTGCCTTTCACAGGCTCACTTGAGAGAGAGAGAGAGAGAGAGAGAGAGAGAGAGAGAGAGAGAGAGTCCGTGTGTCCCCATTGGCACGGACCCAGTGGCTTTTGTGTTCCTTCTCTGGAGCGGATGTTACAGAGGTTGCGGACTCATTGAGTTCCTTGACCTGGTCCTCCAAGGCCACTGGAAGGTTTTGGAATAACCGGGCCTCTTTGCATCGGTGAAGAGAGCCTCTGTAAAAGCAGGCGGGAGGCACATGCAACCAAGAGGAAAGTGATTTACACTGTGTCCCGACTCAACCAAACACTACAACCACATTAAAACCTTTGCAACATTTTAATATGTTTTTCCTAGTGGAAAAAGTGTATTCAGATGGAGTAGGCTAGTCTCTATTAAAGGCAAACAAAAATTATGCGGGTTTTGTGTTCTGAAATTTCTTTTCCCTCCTAGGATTCTATTTTGCTTGCATGCTGCGCAGTGCTGATGTGAGAGCCTGGACCCTCTATAGTCCCAAGCTCCGGCTCAGGTTCTCACCGAGGGAAGCCAGGCCAGAGGGGAGAGTGTCTCTGATTTCTTCAGGGAAAAGGGCCACCTGTTGCCATCGAGGGCCCTGGGAGTGAAAGGCCGGGGCGCCTTGCACCTAATCTCGACAGGCCCGCCTCAATGAGTCTATTGTTCAGGGTGGCCGCCTGGGACTCGACGCTATCTCCTTGACCGCGAGTGGCCACATCGATCGGAAGGACAGGGCCAGAGTGGGCGGCGCGGACGCAGGGTGTTGACCCTGGAAGATAATCTGCCGAGTGGCTGTGCGGGTTGACTTGGTGAGGCGGTTATGAGCGTGTCTCCAGTTTGGGATAAAGATAGGCACCTTCCCTCCTGGTTCCTCCCCTCACTCACCTGGGCACCTCCGGAGCTGGATCCTCATTGTTCTCCTCCCGCCCCTTTCTCCCCCCACTCAGCCTCACCTGTCACCCCCAGAGTGTTTACTTAGCACTTCTGGTCTAATTGCATGCATTTTGGTAAATTGACTTCCATTTCGATGCTTCGTTTGTTCCCATTTAATATTTTTGCTGGGCCTTGCAAAAAGGAAAGTGTCTCTCCGGCAGAAAACAAAGCCAAACAAATAAATAATTCCCCCAGGCTGAGCAAAAAGGATCCTCCCTCTCCTGCCTGTGGGTGTTTGTGACATATTCTTGATTTCACAAGTAGTGTTTTCTGCCATCTCCTTCCTTAAAAAGGGACTTGAGAAACAAAGATCCCAAAACCATTTGGTATGACTCTTAGATTTTTGACTGGTTAATGGTTGCACACTACAGAACCTCCAGCGAACAAGATCACTCAGCGTTTCTCTGCCTCTCTGCCTCCCAGAGTGGCCAAGTCCATTACAGGTGAAACGCATTTCCGCTCTGCATCCCCTGCCGCCTGTGCCTCCTCCGCCTCCAGCAGGCCTCAGAGATACCCAGCCATTAGGCAGGAGCCTGCCCGAGCCATTTAACAGCAGCTCTTATGGATAAATAAACAAAAAAAGCTGTAAACCAATTATAGTGTGGACAGTGAAAAAGTCTTTGATTAGCAGGCTGTCCTGACAGTCCCTGCTGACACTGGAGGTCCCCTGCCTGCTCTTTTAGCCTCTGCCTGCGCAGACTGTGCAGAGAGACTCCCGTCTGCTTCCTGAGTGGTTCTGTGGCCACACCAGAGGCTGGTTTGGGCTAGAGGATAGAATTAAGCCATTGTATACCATTTTGTGTTCATGTGTGTGGCGGGCACGGAGGCGGGGGTAATTCTCAGCAAAGATAGGTAAATGTGAAATTTAATTTTTAAGACCATATACATTTCAAAATTATTTGCTGTTAAAAATTAAAACGAGGCAGGCAGTGGTGGCACACACCTCTAATTATGGCTGAGGCAGGTGACTCTCTGTGAGTCTGAGGCCAGGACAGCTAGAACTGTTACACAGAGAAACCCTGTCTTGAGAGGGAAAAAAAGAGAGTTAAAACAAAATTATGCCCCGAGTTGAGAAAGCCCAGTAAAGCAAACAGTGTATATTTAAGGAGAGTACCACCTCTTGATTGATTTTTGACTCACCTGCGATAACACAGATGTTAGAGGCCTAAGAGATTTTACTCAGGGACTCAATTCAGATTCAGCATCTGGAGCACAGGAGGAAGGAGGAACCTGAAAGCAAGCAAGATGGGATCGCAGGTGTGTTAGTTGATTTCTGGGGCAAAACACTTCTAGTGGCAATAAGTGAAAATTTGAAATTATTTTCCAGATAATTCAACACCCACCCCCACCCCTCTACAACAAATTGTGTTCCTTAGGGTTTCTCTTGTTGTGATAAAACCCCATGACCAAAGGCGACTTGGGAAGGAAAGGGTTTATTCCAACCTCCTATCTCTCAGATCACCAGCACAGAGGGGTGCTGCCCACTGGCTTGCTCATCGTGACTTGCTCAGCCTGCTTTCTTACAGCACCCAGGACCACCAGCCCAGAGATGGTACTGCCCACAGCAATCGCCAATGAAGAAAATGCACGCAGGCTTGCCCTTCGATCGTTCTGGTGGGGGCATTTTCTCAGTCAAGATTCCCGCTTCCCAAACGATGCCAGCTTGTGTCTCACTGGCATGAAACTAGCCAGCACAGACCTGCAGCTCAATGAATGGTCGCACAACTGTCTTACAGCATATGCCTCTAGCTCTGGTGTGTGAGTAGAGAAGCCATAAGGGCAAGGGTCTCTGGAGGTTCCAGTTCTGCTGCTGGCTCTTCAGGAGCGAGCCGCCAGCCGGTCCCATCCTTTCAGGTTTCCTTCTTCTGTCCCCTTCAGTTCACTGGGCAGCAGAAAGAAAACAACAGAAGGAAGTCAGACTCGGAGTTTCACCCCAGCTGCTGCCGTGTCCCCCCCCCCCCCCCGCAATCTCTGTGGTCTCCCCTAGAACTTGTACACTCACTGCTCTGGTCTGCTTCTGCCTGAACTCTGGTTCCTTCACCTCTCTGCCCAGTGTCCAATCATCCCTGCCTGCTCCCAGCCTTCTGTTCTAAGTCCTCCAGATCATGCTCTCTTTAATGTGTCCTTTCTCTGCCTTCTTCTCCTCCCCACCCCTTTGACTGTGCCCTACTCCTGGGGACCTCTCTTTTCTTCCAAGTTTCTGTTGTGCGCCACACTGGCAGGTCCCTCCTGCTGTCTCCTTCAACCAACCTGCTGTATGTTGAACGGTTTATTGGCTTCAATGTTATTTATTGATTAAATACCCATAGACTCTTACCGTGTGCTTGCTTTTGAGGAGTGAGAACTCAGTAGTAGATAAGTGTTCTGGGGGCTGGAAAGATGGCTCAGTAGTTAAGAGTGCATACTGCTTTTGCAGAGGACCTGAGTTTTGTTTCCGACTCCCCATACGTAGCTCATCACTGCCTCTAACTCCTGCTTCAGGGGCCCATGCTTTCTTCTGGCCTCTACATGTACATGCCCACACACACACACACACACATGATTTACTTATTTTGATGTGCATGAGTGGTTTGCCTGTATGTGTGCTATATGCATGCCAAGTGGCGGAGGTCAGAAGGCGAGGTGGAGGGGGGAAGGGCAGATCCTTTGGAACTGGAGTTATGGATGGTTGCGAGCCACCATGTAGGTGCTGGGAACTGAATCCGAGTCCTTTGCAAGAGCAGCAAGTGCTCGTAACCATTGATTCATCTCTCAAGACCATGATGGGCCTTTAGAATTCAATCTGGCTGCCTTGACAATATCCTAGCTTATTATGGAGTAGGTACTAAATATATATTTTAGACAAGCTTTCAACCAGCAAAGGCTGGCCTTGAACTCACTAGGTAACTGAGATTGGCCTTGAACTCCCCTGATCTTCCTGCCTCTACCTCCAGAGAGCTGGGGTCAGTACCCTAGCCTTTTGGTTTAGCTTTTTCTTTTTTTGTGATGGAGGTCAAAACCAGGGTCTTGTGTATGCAAAGCAAGTGTTCTGCCCCTGAGATACATCCCTAGCCCCGGGAATCTGCATTTTAAACCCTTACAAGCTCATTTGTGGGCATACTGTGCATTAAGAACAAGAACTGGGCTGGAGAGATGGTCAGCGGTTAAGAGCTCTGACTGCTCTTCCAGAGGACCTGGGTTCTATTCCCAGTACCCACATGGTAGCTCACAACTGTCTATAATTCCAGTTCCGAGAGACCTGTGGCCATGGCCAAACACCAATGCACACAAAATAAAAGTAAATGAATTAAAAAACAATAACAATAGTCACTTAGACTAAATTTTACTTAATTTAAATGATTGAAAAATACTCTCCATCATGAGGTTGTTATGCAACTGGAAAAATGCCCAATTCAGGAGAAACAGCAGACCAACCATTGTCATTTGAATCTTCATGGACTACACACCTATAAATACTGACGCTTCCCAGTCGGTCAACACTGACATAATTCTCTTTCTTCCCTTTGTAGCTGTTGTTTTTGCAGGTAGCTAAGGATTTGGGATGGGTTAGTGGACTCTCCTGGGGATGCTAGTGTCCTCTCAGGTGGGCTCTAGGGCAGAACACTGAGCAGCTCACCCATCAGTACAATTAAAGGCAGGCAATAAAACCAAGGCATATTGATCCATCTCCAGCCAGGACCATTAACCTGGGTCTTAATGCAACACTCTGTCTGCTCTAACCGTGACCAAACAGCTTCCTTTAAAGGTGAATGAATTTTCTATAATTTGTTAGCTAATTCCACTTAATTCTGCCCGCATGAGCATGTGATAAGGGAATGCTAACCCAGGTAACAACATCAGGCTACCAGGGGAGTCCAGGAGGACCTGCCATTTGATTTCCAAGTGCTGGGGCCCAACGCTGAGAAGCCCAGATTACTAGGAGTACTCTGGGTTCTGGCTTGTTTACTTTCTGCTCTCCCACTCCTGAGTATAAAGGGCAGCAAGGAAACTCGGGGCTCCCATCTGTCACAGGCCAGTTAACAACACAAGAAGGAGGAGCCCCCCCCCTTTTTTTTTTAACAAAAATCATTCTTAGTCTGACAAACTCCCCTTGGATTTCAAGGAATCAGGAAGAGTAAAAAAAAATAATAATATAATCAATAATCACTTTGTTATCTAGTAACTTAAACAGCCCTTGCCGGCTGGGATGGCAGAACAGGATCTCTTATCTGGCAAACAGGGGTGCTCTCTGGATAGTAAGTTATTTTTCACAAAGCGTTTCTAACCAGTTAGGTGGGAGAGAAAGTGTCAAAGGTGAGAACTGGGCAAATTCTAACCCCATGTAGCCATTAATTTAAACAATGGGAAATAATTTGGTCCTTTAAAGTAAAATATAGAAGGAAATAGATATTATGTATTCTTTTTGTTTGTTGGTTTTTGTTTTTCCCTGAACTTGCTCGGTAGACCAGGCTGGCCTCAAACTCACTGAGATTTGCCTGCGTCTGCCTCCCAAGTGCTGGGATTAAAGGCACGGGCCACCACCGTCCAGTTTATTATGTATTCTTTTTTATTAAAAAAAAAAACAATGGCATGTCAACTGTTGCATGGTCATTTAAATAGTGAAAACAAAAAAAAAAAAGAGAAATTCTCCATAAATGTCTAATTTAAGTAACTATCCCAACTATAGGTTAGAATGGGTCACCTTGGCCATCCTGTCTGTGGTATGGGTCACTGCTTGCCCTGTACTCTGTGTGCCTGTGTTTTGACAGCCGGCATTGGAGTCTCCAGATTCAGGACTTCCCCAATAACAAGGTACCAGAAAAGGGCTCTGTGGAACACACTGTAAGGTAGTATACTAAAGAAAGTGGACTCTATCCTTAATACCAAAAAGAAACAAGAAAAGCATCAGAGGTGGCCCCGGCTTGACTGGAACCGTCCATGTTTATCTATTTCTTTGATAATTTATTTATTTATTAATTAGTTAGTTAGCTATTTAGTGTGTGTGTGTGTGTGTGTGTGCGCGCGCGCACATGTACCTACCACATGCAAGCAGGAAAACCCAGAGGACTTAAGAGGGTGTCAGATCCCCTGAAACTGTAGCTACAGAGTGGTTGTGTGCTGTTCTATGCATCCTGGGACCTGAACCAGTGCTCTTAACTGCTGAGGCGTCTCTCCAGCACTCTGTATTTCTTTACATGCAGATATCGATGCTCTTAGTTCCAGACTCATGAAACATGGCATGTTTCAAAGTGTACCTCTCTTCCACAGTGCAAATGTGTAACTAACTAGATAGTTCATACCCACCAAAGAGATGGCTGTGTTCCGAGTCACTCATTAAAGGGGACAGGGAAGCTGAGGGGCTGTAGACCAAGCCTGGAGCTCTTGCTAAGTTTGCAGCCAACTTGATCATTTGTACACTTCAGTACCGACTCTATCCTTTCACACTTCCGGTCTTGTAGAATCCCGTATGCTGTGTCCACAGCTACACACAGCAAGAGAGCACGCATTCCCCACGTTGCTCCAGATTGTCTGTGAACACAGGCCAGACGTTTTCCTCTGGTTTCCTTGGGAAAGAGACACTGTGGACCTACAATTCAATTGAGGGGAAGGAAATATTTTCTCTTTACTCATGCTTCATTGTAAAATACCATCCATCAACGTCATCTGCTCCATTTACAGAGTCATTTGTTAGCCTCTGCCAACACCATCGCATTCAAGCCTCCAGGTCTCTGAAGGCTGGAGTTAGAGATTGCCACGAACCCAGATAATCGGCCATGCTTTCTTACCTTCCCAGCAGATTGTGACAGGCGTCAACAGAAGGTAAATAAAAGCCTCAACCCCGTGCCCCCCGTAATCTGCCTCCTGGCCTGGAGTTACACGGAATTTATATTTTTCTCAAGAAAATGGATTGACACTCTTTACCTTTTTGTGTTTATACAGCCAGTAGCCGAATTTAAATCTAATGCCTGGAGAAATTCAGTTAGAAAAAGTATTAGAAAGCGGGTTGCGTTTCCCGTCCTCCTGTGATTCCTTATGAACCTCTCTCTGCACTGCAAGATCATTTCAAAAGACAATACCAGAGACAGCTCAGCTCAGCTGGTTGCTCCCATAGAGGACCCTGGTTTGCCTTCCAGCACCCACACAGCAGCTCACAGCCATCTGTAACTCCAGTTCCTAGGGATCTGATGCCCTTCTCTGTCTCCGCAGGCACCAGCCACAAGTGTGGTGCACAGACATGCACTCTACATATGAAATAAATAAACCTAAAAGAAAGAAAATGCCAACCTGGTACCATATGTTTACAATATTCGAGGATTCTTTATCTTTGTCCTTCTGGCCTGGATGTGGAACTTGGAGACACTTTGCCCATTCATCAGATGCTGTATATAACACTTTGATTCTGATTATTGCTTGATGTGAGGAGGGAAAGTCGAACTAGAGATTGTTTATGTATATTTCTTTTTTTGACTTTTTTCAGACAGGGTTTCTCTGTGTAACAGTCCTATTGTCCTAGAACTTGCTAGATAGATCAGGCTGACCTCAAACTCACAGAGATCCACCTGCTTCTGCCTCTCTGGGATTAAAGGAATGTGCCACCACTGCCCGACCTGTTTATGTATATTTCAATGGAAGAAAGCAATCTTTTTCTTGGGTCTATGGTGTTGGAGATTGAACCCCAGGGCTCCCGTGCCCAGGGCAAATCCCTGCCACTGTGTTCTAGCCTCAGGCCTGAGGACCCAGGTGGACAAACCTGACAGATGGCTTTACCCCACTTTTCAGTATATCAGGTTAAGGGCAGTGGGATGGTCTTGAGAAGAAACCACAGACACATGGACTGTCTGATGTGGTCTTTCTTCCTCATCTTTCTCAAACTCTTTTATTTGTTTTTGAGGCAAGGTCTCTCTCCATAACCCTAGCTGGCCTGGAACTCCCTACGTAGACCTTGACTCATGAGATCTTCCTGCCTCTGCCCCTGGAGTGCTGGGATCAAAGGCATGCGCCACCACACACTTTGCTGTTGCTTTCCTATAAACATATATGAAAATGAATTGCTTTTGTTCAGCTTCTTAAAAAGAAGCCAGGAGGGACTAGCATGACAACAGCAACTCAATTTGCCCCAGTCCCTTGAATCCCTTGAAGCCAACAGGTTTCTCTGAGCTCTCTCTCTCTCTCTCTCTCTCTCTCTCTCTCTCTCTCTCTCTCTCCCCCTCTCCAACAGGCAAGCAAAGAGGCTAACAGGATGTCTGTGACCTGCACGGCTCTTGAGATCGTCACAAGAGCTACAAGTCATCTTTCAGAGAGACACACACGGGTGTGACACACACAATTCTTCAGGAGCTTCTAGGAAGTGCACAGCCCTGTCTGCTCGCCTGGTTCTGAGGCAGGGCTTCTCAGGACCCCATCTGGACCCACTGTTTGTTTGTCCTAGGTCTTTTTTCCTTTCCTTGTTTTCCATTTGCTTCTGAGCTTCAGAGATGTGGCTCCCTCGCCGATATTCACCCTGGCTGTTGTTCGTCTGACATGCTGTGTCAGAGGGCTTCCACGCTGGGTCACCACCACTCAGGACTTTTTGCTGGGGCATTACCCTTGTCTGCGAGGACAATAAACACTCCGAAGGTCAGACGGTGCGTTCAGAAGATAGGAAATTGTAAGTCTAAGATTAATTAGAAACTCATGAGCTTAAAGTGCACTGGGCTGTGGCATGGATCGGCTGCACAAACGGTCATTTGGACTAACATCACTCTTTTCCTCCCTTCTCTTGTCTGCTTCCTGCCGGGCTCTGTGATAGACTCTGGAGACACGGCAGCATCAGACACGATCCTTATCCTGGAAGCTTTAGAGTCTAGCACTGGGTGGAAGGCACGTGTGCTCACACACAGAAACCCAGATGCCTCCGGACTGGGGTCTCCCACCTCTCACTGAAACTAGTGAACATACCACACACATAGGCAGAATCCAGCTTCCTTGGCTCTGTTCTCAGTCCTGTCCTGAAAGCTTGTGGGGGATGGGGAGGATGGGAGGAGGGGGTTTGGCCTCACCACTTACTAGCAGTTTGACTTTGGACTTCAGCTGACTCATGTTTCCAATATCTTTTTATTTATTTATTTTTTCTTGAGATACCGTTTCACCCCGTAGCTGGGCTCGAACTAGCTATGTAGACCAGACTGGCCTAGAACTCACAGAGATCTGCCTGCTTCTGCCTCCTGAGTGCTATTTACTCAACGGCAGCTTGACAAGTGGGTGAAGTATGGCCTTTAGCTCTGGACTGTCGAGGTTGAACCTCAGCAATGCTGCTTATTTAGCTGTGTGACTTTGAGCAGGTTTATTAACTTCTCTGTGCCGATTCACTACCTTCCCAGTAAAAGCAGGGTGAGGGAAAGTTTTCCCACACAGAGGCAAGTGTGCCTCAAAAGACGCAGACAGCATTCTAAACAATCAATGCTGATCTGAAGTGTGGGCTGAAATGACAAGGCGGGCAGCTCAGAAGCTGCTGATGTGGATGCGATTTAGAACAAGCATGTAGTCAAACCTTTTCTGTCTCTCCAGCCAGCTCCCAAATAACCAACACGGAGATGTCTTGTTAATTACGAAAGCTCAGCCAATCGCTAAGACCTGCTCCTAACTAGTTCTTATAACTTAAATTAGCCCGTTTCTATTAATTTACTTTCTTCCTCATGGCTTTATTTTCTTTACTCTGTACTGCCCATGCTACTTCCTCTGAGTCCTAGTGCTCCTTGTGACTCTGCCCTTCTTCTTCCCAGAGTTCTCTCTGTCTCACTTTCCTGCCTGCCTAGTGAATATCCAGAGAGATTTTTTATTAAGCCAATCAGAAAGCGCCTTGGCAAAAATACATCTTCATGGTGTACAAAAAGATTACCCCACAACACAAGTATGTAATTATGAACTAGAGTGGAAATGAAGCAAAAGGGGGAAATGCAGAACATAGCAGAAAGAGATTACAGGATGCAGAGACCCGTCGGAGTGGGATGAGTGGGGCCCAAGCTTGCTGAGTCGGGATGCACCCTGGCATCTGCTGTATTTCTAGTGACATCAGGTGTTGTTATGCCCGTCTCACTGTTGAAGAAACAGAGGGTCCTTGATGGAAGTTCACTTGTCCCAAGTTAGAGACTGTGTAGCTAACCAGGCCACACTTTACCCAGAATCTGGTTCTTGAGCCTGCGATCTTTTAGGACCAATCTGCCCTAGAGGTTGCTGGTCTGAAAAACTGGGGAAAAAAAAAAAGAAAACGCTTTTAGCGATGAGCCAAGAAAGCAGAACTCAAAGGATCCATCTACTGGGCAATGCAACTGTCAGTCCTGTTTGGGTGTGCTGAGTACAAGGTTGAGGCTGGTGGCTTAATTCATGGGCATTTGGAGAACAGACCTGGCCATGTAGATAGCTGGAGCCCCAAGTGTTGTTAGCACATGGAAAGATGAAGTCTAGAAGGGAAAGGATGGGTAAGGTCTTAGGGGTATTCTACTTAGGTGGTAGGGGAGAGAAAGTATGCAGTCAGTGAATGAACTGATAGAGGACTGCAGTTCAGCAGAAAAAGAGCCCGTGTGGTCTGATGGGAGGTGAAACGACTCAGGTCCTGACGTTCTGAGTAGAGCAATGCCGTCTCATTTCCATGTGGATGCCCAGCATCCTTGCCTCTGCCTTAGCCAAGAAGTCACTGGGTACCCACCAACATCCTTGCTTCTGTCTCATCCCAGAAATCACTGGATACCCAACAACATCCTTGCCTCTGCCTTATCCCAGAAGTCACTGGGTACCCAACAACATCCTTGCCTCTGCCTTATCCCAGAAGTCACTGGATACCCAACAACATCCTTGCCTCTGCCTTATCCCAGAAGTCACTGGGTACCCAACAACATCCTTGCCTCTGTCTCATCCCAGAAATCACTTGGTACCCAACAACATCCTTGTCTCTGTCTCATCCCAGAAGTCACTGGGTACCCAGCATCCTTGCCTCCTGCATCATCCCAGCAATCACTGGGTACCCAGTATCCTTGCCTCCTGCATCATCCCAGCAATCACTGGGTACCCAGTATCCTTGCCTCCTGCATCATCCCAGCAATCACTGGGTACCCAGCAACATCCTTGCCTCCTGCATCATCCCAGCAATCACTGGGTACCCAGCATCCTTGCCTCCTGCATCATCCAAGCAATCACCAGATTGCCTACTCCTGCCCCACTGTCCCCTTCCATGGTCCTGGAATCATCCTTTCCTTAACGCTGAGTCATCTGGGCAGTTGTGACAGGGGTCTACCGGGGCTCCATCTGCTTCATCACATTGTGACATGTATAGTTTCTATCCTTCTTGTAATATCAATTTCCTAACTACATCATTCCAGAGGTTAATTTTCTTCCACTGCCTAGAGAATGGAGGCAAACTCTCCAGCAAACCCACAAAGCCCTTTGTGCATGGATATCAGCCTCTCGGGATGACTTCCATGATGGTTCTTCTGCTCCCGTTGGTGAGCATCAGAGTTGCCAATAAGATGTCCCTTCTTTTTCTCCCAGTTCAGCCCATCTTATAGAATCCTCACCATTTGGATGGATCTCATGAATCTAAAGGCCATGCTTCCCCAGGTCTATACCTCAGTGCTTAGTATGTAAAAGAATATGCAGTAATACACAAGTACTCAACAGATGTTTATGATCTCATTTTCTTTCGTTACATCTACTCCTCCTCTTCCTCCTCCTCCTCCTCCTCCTCCTCCTCCTCCTCCTCCTCCTCCTCCTCCTCCTCTTCTTCTTCTTCGATAGGGTTTCCCTGTGAAACAGTCCTAGCTGTCCTAGAACTAGCATCTTGTAGACCAGGCTGACTTCAAACTCACAGAGATCCATCCACCTACCTCTGCCTGCAGAGTGCTAGGATTAAAGGTGTGTGCAACCACTGCTCAGCTCACTACATTTTCTTTTTTAAGATTTATTTATTGGTTATATACAGCATGTTTTCCTGCACACCAGTAGAGGGCACCAGATCTCATTACAGATGGTTGTCAGCCACCATGTGGTTGCTGGGAATTGAACTCAGGGCCTCTGGAAAAGCAGTCAGTGCTCTTAACCTCTGAGCCATCTCACCAGCCCCCCCTCATTACATTTTCTTAACTGTATGAGTTAAGCCTACATTTTTGTATATGTACCATGTGTGTAGTGCCCTTAGAGGGCAAAAGAGGGCATTAGACTCCTTGAAACTCGAATTACAGATGGTTGTGAGCCTCCGTGTCCATGCTGGGAACCGAAGTAGGGTCCTCTGCAAGAGCAGCCAGTGGTCTTAACCATGGGACCACCTCCAGCCCCTTCTTTCTTTCTTACATAGATAACTTCAGTGTTTTCTCAGGATTTTTTCTTATTAAAAAAGAGAGATTTACTTATGCTTGTTAGTTTCCCCTTGTATATTTTTGCCCAAAAGAGGGCTAGAGTCTCAGGCTGGAAAGGTTTGGAGGTTCAGAGTTTACAGAAGGGGAAATGAGAAAAAAGAAGCCGGGGACCCGTTTTCTAGGGATTGATTTTCACACTTCCTCAGTCATCAATATTCCCTTCACAGAGATAGTTAATAATCAATTCTCGTGAGAAAGTAAAGCTTTCCCAGTCTTTTGAAAGCATTTGAGCACAAAGCTGGCTGGACTCACGGGGCTTTCGTTGTATGGACACCGCATCTGAGGCCAGTGATTAGTCTGCGCATGCTCTGTCGCCTTAGAGCCAGACAGCAACAACAGCCTCCTCCTTCCTTTTCCTCCTCCTCTCCTTTTTTCTTGTTTTTGGGGGTGGGGGAGAATTTTTCAAGATAGAGTTTCTCTGTCTGGGACTTGCTTTGTTGACCAGGTTGACCTCAAACTCACAGAGCTCTGACTGCCTATGCTGGGATTAAAAAGGTGCGCACCACAGTGCCTGGCTCATTGTTTTTTCTGAAGCATCTCCTCGGGGCACACTCTTCCTCGGATATTCATTTGTTTGTTTTGGTGTGTAGATGTCATGTAGACGCAGGTGTCCTCAGAGGCCTGGAAAGATCCTGACTCCCTGGAGCTGGGATTGCAGGTGTTTGCACTGAGCCAGGTGCTGGGAATTAAACTAGGGTCTTTGCAAGAGCAACCAACGCTCCGAACCACTGAGCCATCTCTGAAGTCCCTAGAATTAAGGATTTTAAAACATCACAATAAAAATATTTGACAAAGAGATACAGATTTTTTTAAACAAATTATCTCAGCAAAGAAGTAATAAAAAGAAACAAATTACAATTATAAAACAAACAGGGAAACCTTGTCTCAAAAAACAAACAAATTATAAAACAAAAAAATGCCAAAATAAATGAAATACAAATCTTACTAATATAGCTCTGGAATACAGTGGGGATGGCTGGAGGATGACATCAGTGAACCTGAGGACAGGTGGATACACTGTGCAAAACGCGGAGAGCAGAGAGAATATGCTGGAAAGAAGGGACAGAGCTTCAGGGACCCGTGAGCCATCATCAGCCTAGGAAGGAAAGGAGGAAACAGAGGAGGACTGGAAGAACTGCTGGTGGTTAACTTCTCACGTTTGGAAGAGAAATAAACCTACAGATACAAGAGGCTGACTAAATGCCAGCTATGCCAAGTGCCCATGCAAGGCTCAACACAGACTTCAGAAATTCAAGTAAATGATGTACCAAAGATGTAGCTCAGTGGTGGAGCTCTTGCCTAGAGAGCGCAAGATTTGATTCCAACGCCAATAAATACATAAACATAAATAAGTAAAATGAGAGAGGGCAAAGTTTTTAGTTTGGCCACAATACAGTTTAAAGTTCATTTCTAGACTGGTATTTCCTGGCTCAATGTCAAGGCACACTGGTAAGTCTCAATTATTTATATTTACAAAATTTGGTTTCTTTTTTTTTTTTTTTGGTTTTTTCGAGACAGGGTTTCTCTGTGGCTTTGGAGCCTCTCCTGGAACTAGCTCTTGTAGACCAGGCTGGTCTCGAACTCCCAGAGATCCGCCTGCCTCTGCCTCCCGAGTGCTGGGATTAAAGGCGTGCGCCACCATCGCCCGGCTCAAAAATTTGGTTTTATATTACTGAAAATGCATTAAAGTTGATCAAGGTTTTCCTGATAGCCAAGTTATTTATGCTTAGTGTGTCTTGAAGAAAAAGTTCTTTTCTCCTAAATTTATAATGTAATGATGTCTTAGATACACAAAAGACTCTTTTGTGCCGGGTGGTGGTGGTGCACGCCTTTAATCCCAGCACTCGGGAGGCAGAGGCAGGCAGATCTCTGTGAGTTCGAGAGACCAGCCTGGTCTACAAGAGCTAGTTCCAGGACAGGCTCCAAAGCCACAGAGAAATCCTGTCTCGAAAAACAAAAACAAAAACAAAAGACTCTTTTTGTTTTGTTGTTTTGTTTGAAACAGGATTTTCCCATAGAATCCTGGCTGTCCTGGAACTCACTCTCTAGACTAGGCTGATCTCGAACTCAGAGATCCACCTGTCTCTGCCTCCCAAGTGTCAACTTAAAGTTTCTATACATTGTATACTTTCAAAGGATTGTGTCATATATATGAACACTGTAATATATCATGGAAAAGTCACCAAAATGAAGCACGGGCAATAACCATGTGGTGGAATACACCTGTGATCCCCACACTGAGGAGACTGCGGCACGAGGATGCTAAGTGGGAAGATAGCCTGGGCTACATAGACTGTGAGCCACCCAATGAGTGGAAAGACAGCCTGGGCTACATAGACTGTGAGCCACCCAATTAGTGGAAAGACAACCTGGGCTACATAGACTGTGAGCCCCCAATGAGTGGAAAGACAGCCTGGGCTACATAGACTGTGAGCCCCCAATGAGTGGAAAGACAGCCTGGGCTACATAGACTGTGAGCCCCCAATGAGTGGGAAGATAGCTTGGGCTACATAGATTGTGAGCCGCCCAATGTGACTGAACTCCAGTCTTCTGAAAGAACAGAACAGGTCCTTTACCACTGAGCCATTTCTCCAGCTCCAAGTGGACTCTTTCTTGGTTTGTTATGAAGTTTTGGATTTTTGTTCTTTTTTTTAAACGATTTATTTATTTATTAAGCATACAATGTACTGCTGGCAAGGAAGGCACTAGGTCTCATTACGATGGTTGTGAGCCACCATGTGGTTGCTGGGAATTGAACTTGGGACCTCTGGAAGAGCAGCCGGTGCTCTTACCCTTTGAGCCATCTCTCCAGCCCGATTTTTGTTCTTTTTGTCTCCTGTAATCCTACCAACTTCTGAGGCTGGATATGAGGGATCCTGAGCCAGCTGGTGTTGACTGAGGTTTCTGTCCCACCTGGTCCCACAGCTGTTCATCCCAAAGAAACACACAGAGGTCTACATTTATCATAAACTAGTTGGCCTATTAGCTCAGGCTACTTATTAACACTTACATCCTACATTAACCCATAATTCTTGTCTGTGTCAGCCATGTGGTTTGGTACCTTTTTCAGCGAGGCATTTTCATCTTGCTTCCTCTGTGTCTGGGTGACAGCTGCAGACTGACCATTTCCTCTTCCAGAATTCTCCTGTTCTTGTTGCCCTGCCCCTACTTCCTGCCTGGTTGCCCCATCTATACTTCCTGCCTGGCTATTGGCCAATCAACATTTTATTAAAATTCAAGTGACAGGGTACAGACCATTGTCCCACAGCAAGCTGGGTTTTTATTATTATTATTCTGTAAGTAACTTGCTCCTTTGACTCAGAGGGATGCAGTGAACACTGCATCTCAAAATCTTGCCATTTTAGAAGGATGTGTCCAGGGCTATGCTTCATTTATTTATCCACAATTTAAATCGCGTCTCCTCGACCCTCAGGGTGGCTCACTGCAAGCCTGGTGATCTGAAGCTGATCCCCTGGAACCCACATAAAGATAGAAGGAAAGAAGTGACTCCCCAGAATTGTCCTCTGACCTCCACAGGTGTGCTATTTTATTTTGTCCCTCACGGATCACTGATGAGCTAGACTGGGTGGCCAGTGAGCTCTGGTGATCCACTTGCTGCCCCCCACTTACACATACACATTTCCAGGGTTACAAGTAGGCATGACCACATCCAGTTTTGGTCATTTCTTTATTTCCCCTTTTCCATTACTTTTATTTTTTCCTTCAGGCATTCATTCCTTGTTTGAGTCTTCAGGATCTCTTTCAAGCACAGTGGCTCCTCTTTGTATTTTGTTGTAGGTTTTTTTGTTTGTTTTCTCAAGATAGCATTTCCCTGGCTGTTCTGGAATTCACTCCTTAGAACAGGCTGGCCTTGAACTCAGAGACCCTCCTGCCTCTGCCTCCTTAGTGTTGGGATTAAAGGCGTGCACCACCACCTATCAGCTTGTTGTATGTTTTAAAATTGTTTCTTCTGCTTAGTCTCTGAATCCACAATTCTTTTCCTTCCTTCCTTCCTTCCTTCCTTTCTTTTTCTTTCTTTTTTTTTTTTTTGAGACAGGGTTTCTCTGTAACCTTGGAGCCTGTCCTGGAACTCACTTTGTAGACCAAGCTGGCCTCGAAATCACAGAAATCCACCTGTCTCTGCTTTCTGAGTGCTGGGATTAAAGGTGTGTGCCGCCACCATCCGACAGAACCACAATTTCTTGTTGTAGTTGTCTTAGGGTTGTTATCACTGTGACAAAACACTGTGGCGGAGAAGCAGCTTGGGGAGCACAGGGCTTGCTTTGCTCACAGTTCATCATCAACAGCTGTGAGGGCAGGAACCTGGAGGCAGGAGCTGAGCAGAGGCCATGGAGGGCTGCTGCTAACTGATATGCTTCACATGGCTTTCTGAGCCTTCTTTCTTACAGCTCCCAAATGGTCCCAAGACCACTGGCCCTGCGTGGCCCCACCCACACCAGGCCGAGCCCTTCCATACCAATCTCCAAATAAGAAAATGTCCTAGAGGCTTGCCTACAGCCCAATTCTATAGAGGTGGTTTTTCAACTGAGTTTCCATCCTCTGATGACTCTAGTTTGTGTCAGAGTGTTAATAAAGGTAGCAGTAGAAGGGCCGCTGAGTGACTTCAGTTGGCAGACATCTAGTTTCTTTTTTGTTTCTTCCATCTGACCTACAAATGAATAAAGGTCTTCCTTATGCTAGATGGTTTCCAAGATTCTTTTGTACACTATATTTTTGATAAATTCATTTAGTGTGTGTGTGTGTGTGTGTGTGTGTGTGTGCGCGCGCGCGCGCGCGCGCGCACGCGCGCATGCTCTATGACACATGTCCTTCCCCCACACAGGTGGGGGATCAAACTCAGGTTCCAGGCTTGGGGAAAGCGCCTTTCCTTTCTCACCAGCCAGGTCCCCACGATTCTTACTCCACCCTTATCTTTTCCTGTGTTCTTCTACAGAGGAGTGTCGGAGAGCTTGTGACTTGTAGTAATAACAGAACCAAGTTCAAATCCTAGTTGTTCCACTAATTCTGGGCCCTTGAACTTTCTCTAAAGTCTGGTTTTCTGAAGCTGAAAAATGGGAGAAAAGCTAGTATCTGCCTCATAGGCTTTTCTTTTAGTATTAATGGTTTAAAAACCTACATAATATATTGTATTTTTATTTCTTTGAGACAGAGTCCATTATGTAGCTCTAGCTGTTCTGGAACTCACTATGTAGACCAATATGGCCATGAACTCCCAGAGATCTACCTGCCTCTGCCTCCCGAGTGCTGGGATTAAAGGGAGTGCACTAGCACTGACCTACACTGAACTACAGTTTTTATAGGCGACTCCTAGCCTGTCTCTAGCCTGAAGGACTTCCCTGAGAGTCCATCTGCAGCTTGCTCTATAGTCTGAGCTCTCAAACTTCTTAGCGATGAAACAAATTGATCCGTTGATCCATCCTCAGATCAAAGGGTGAAGGAGTCTGCTCGCCACCACACCCTGCTTGGAAGACTGCTGCCAGGTTTGTCGGCAAATGGCTCAGGCCGAGGATGGCACTGCTCTTTGCTTCCTGTGGCTCTCGGCTCTCCGAGCATGCCACGGCACCCACCCAGGGGTCCACCCTCACTACTGGCTATGACCCGTCCAGTGCCTATGAATATACAATACCGCTTATGGAGAAAGCTGTCCTGAAAATACATATTCAGCTAGCTGTTCCTTCTGGGTGCTTGCTACAGGAGAGTAGCTCCACGTTCTGGCTTGGCTCGAAGCCCTGAGCCGCTGTAGGAGCCGCTGTCACAGATGAAGATTATAAAGGACGTGTTAGTGTTGTGATGTTTAATTTTGGAAAAGAGAAGTCGGAAGTGAAAAGAAAAAAAGTGACCGAATTGCACAGCTCACTGGAGCACAGATATTTTATCCAGACTTAAGAAGTTAAGACACTCATGACACTGACAGGGGCTCAGGAGGTTCCAGCTGCACAGGAAAAGTTAAGAATTTGCTTACATTACTGTGACGTTTCAGTACACTGGACTGCTAATTCTTGTGGTGTTTCCTGCTCTGGGACACATGTAAGGAGGCCTGCTATGATCACATTGCAGCGACTCAGTTCTCTGTGGTTGATGGCTGCCTGTAAATCTGCATCGTGAGTCAACACTGACATGCAGACTGGCCAGTGTTTAGATACTTTTAATGACGAAATGAATAACTCCATTGCCTAGTACCCACTGTGGGTTCAGCTGGCCTTTTGAGAGGGGAGGGAGCTTCAACAGGATTTCTCCAGGTAATTCAACCAGCCTGACCTCGAACTCAGAGATCCTCCTGCCTCTGCCTCTCCAGTGCTGGGATGAAAGGTGCGCATCATCACCTAGCTTTCGACTGGCTACTTTTACATAGGGTAGTGAGGCTTTGCCAATGGTGTTAGCGTTCTCAACAGATATCCTCCATTTTCCTTTTCAGAAAGAGATTCTTGAATCTAACCTCCCTTGCTCAGTTTCTCCCCTTACCATGACCAGTAACAATTTGCAGTCAACCCCTCTAAATGATGACAAACATCCATAACCCACTGACTGACCAAAAACCCACCCACCCACCCAGCCTCTTGGGAATGTGGGAGTCATATTATTAACATTATTTCCTGTTTTCTGGGGGCAACGACATTGTTAGGGGACCCTGAGAAGTTTGGGATAACAGTCAAGTCAGAGGGAAACTATGACATTTGTTCATTTGTTGCCCTGTCCCTGTGTGATGAGAAAATACACAGCTTATCTGAAGGTTCTGGTTAAAGTAGTCTGCGAGGCTGGACCTTTGAGGTTGTTCTGGAGGTGGAATTTTGAGGAAACTGTAACAGAGGCATTCTGAGAGGCTGGGTCACCTGGGCTACTTGTCTGGTCCTTTTTATCCTGAAAACACAAACTTTTACCTATAGACCTGTATGGACACAAGTCTGGAACGTGTGGTGTGCACAAGTCAGCTAAAGATGATTTTATTTGTTCTGTGCTTGAGCAGGTAAAAGGCATCTGTCAACTTCCTCAGTCCATTTAGACTGTGTAACCAAACCTCTATCCATGCCGTATGAAAGGATGGCGTGGAGCCATAAGCTTGAGGAGTTCATGGCCAACAACATTTATCCCACCTCTCCAGTCTCAGAGCGGCTCCCATGTCAAGGGATCGGCTTCCAC
Organism: Microtus oregoni; assembly: GCF_018167655.1. Lineage (NCBI taxonomy): Eukaryota > Metazoa > Chordata > Mammalia > Rodentia > Cricetidae > Microtus > Microtus oregoni. Next base: position 9,275,340 of record NW_024543088.1, on the reverse strand, counting down.
ATCCTGTTTTATAGTCTTTCTTGGCCTTTTCTCTCTCCCTTAATCAAATCTGATCTTTATTAATTTGGAAGGAACCCATAGATTTCCGTTTCCTGTGGAAACAAAGGCATATCCTTTCCCCCAACACAACATATGTTTTGACTTCCCTTTTAAAGTTAAGACATCTTTAGAATATATAGGCTGGTTTAATTTAGCAGTTATTTTTTACACAATCAAATATTTCTTAGCACCTTCCATTTTTTTGCTCATTAGCATTTAAAAATTTTAAGTCAACAAAGCACCACACAGGATACAGACACTCTGTGTACTTTACCTGGCTTATTCTTTGTATATTACTACCTTTTCTTTAAATACTTTTATTATTTTTAAACTATTGTTTTATGACTGTCTAAACCCATTTTTTTCTTCAGCATCTAAGCATATTCAAACATATTGTATCTGTTTAGAGGTTTTCTCAGTCTGGACCTGACTTTTTGCGTTTCTGCAGTGTACTCTACTATGCATTTTAAAAGCTTTAGTCTTTCTCGATATTCCAAAGCGGCTGGTATATTTTAAAGGTGGAAATAGCAAAGCAACACATCTTGTAAGTATCTTTCTGTTAAAGATTATATGAAATGTTTTGGAGTAGTCAGGTGCCTCTCGACTTATCCATTTGTGTCTGTACCCTGGTCATCAGAGGAGGGAAATGCAGCGTGCCCAGGCTGTGTGCTCACCGTGAGGGACACAGTCTCATCTTGTTTTATTTTGCTGTGTACATAGTGTATTCACACTTTTCTCTTGCTGTGCTAACATACCATGACGGAAGCGACTTAGAGATGGAAGGGTTTGTTTGGGTTTGTGGTTCCAGGGAGAGTCCATAAGGGTAGAGGAGGCACGGCAGCAGGCAGCCAGAGCTGGACACTGAGAGAAGTCTCCAACAGAAAGCGGGAAGGAAGCAGAGAGAGGGAACTGGAAGTGGGGCAGGACTACACGCTCTCAAAGCCCGCCCACAGTGATGTACTTCCTCTGGCAAGCCTGTGCCTATTAAAGATTCCAAAACCGCCCCAAACAGCGCCACCTATTGGGGTCCAAGTGTCCAAATAAATATGTGCGCCTATGGGGGGCGTTATTTCTCATTTAAAGTACTACACATGTGTTCTGGGTTTTTGTTGATGTTGTTACGTTTTGTTTTTGAGACAGGGTCTCACTGTGTAGTCCTCGATGGCCTAGAACTCACTCATATACACCAGGCCCACTTCACAGAAATCTACTTTCCTCTAACTTCTGAATGTTCCATTACAGGGCTGTGTGGACACGCCTGGCCAATTTTTATCTAGTTTTGTTCCCCTGTAAAAATTATGCATGTACTGGACAAGTACGTTCTAATTGGATAATATCTAATCCACAGACACTAAAGATATTGTCAGTGGTAGGACACAAGTCAAGTTAGAAAACTTAACGTTCTGCACATAAAAAAACTAAGAGCCAGGTGTGGTGGCGCACGCCTCTAATCATGGCACTCAAGAGGTAGAGGTAGATGGATCTCTGTGAGTTCGAGGCCAGCCTGGTCCATAGTGACACCGTGAGACGCTGTCTCAAAAAACACACAAGCAAACAAAATTAAAACAACACAAACTAAAACAACCCCACAGTTCTTGTTCCATGTAGATGAGAGATTTTAGAGACTATAATTAGACTCATTTGCACTGGAGATTGAATTCGGGGCCTGGTGTGTATTAGGCAAGTGGAGACAGAATTTGAAGCTAGCAAAGCATAGTAGAAACCATAATGAAAATGCTCAGGGGGCTGGAGAGATGTCTAAGCGGTTAAGAACACTGGCTGCTCTCACAAAGGACCCAGGTTCAATTCCCAACACCCACTTGGTGGCTCACAACATCTAAAATTGCAGCTCAAGGAAATCTGATGGCCCCTTCTGCTCTCTGAGAGCACCGGGCATAGACTCGTGCAAGCCATGCAGACAGAACATTCACACACATAAATAAAATAAAATAAAAATAAAGAGCTGGGCAGTGGTGGCTACGGCTTTAATCCCAGCACTTGGGAGGCAGAGGTAGATGGATCTCTGTGAGTGGCCAGCCTCGTCTACAGAGGAGCTAGTTTCAGGACAGCCAGAGGCTACACAAAGAAACCCTGTAATCATGTCTTGAAAAATGAAAATAATAATAATAATAGCAAAGAAAGAAAATGCTCAGCTAAAGATTCCATTTTCAGGATCATTTCTGAGCTTGTTACTAAAGAAAATTCCCACTAGTTCTAATATGTTGAATACCTCAGAATTTTCAGTGCATCAGACAAGCAAATAATTGATGCCCTTAAATCCCAAAGAGTTGCTGGGCCCTGGCGGAGCCTGATCTGCATAGAGAGTTCCAGTGTAGCGAGGGCTCTACAGAGAAGCCCTGTCTCAAAAACACGAGAGCCACAAACAAAAAGTTCATTGAGTACACTGCAGGAGAGCAGCTGGCTGGCCGTAACTGGGCCTGCGCTTATCACCTGGGCAAATATTTAAAGAAATTTTAGGATTTAGTACTGTTTAAGACATGTAGAAGTATTTATTTCAAACACTGATACAACTTTTCTAGTGATCAATTTGACAACAAGCAACCTTAAAAGTCAGCATTTTTATTGCCATGCTAAAATTTTCTTCAAAAAGCTTTTCTTAAAAAAAATAGTTATTTTTATGCAAGGGAAAGTTTTGCTTGCATGTATGTATGCACACCATTGTTTATTCCTGGTGCCCTTGGAGGCAGGAAGAAGGCATCAGATCCCTGGGACCTGAGTTTTGGGTTTTTTTTTTTTTTTTTTGATTTTTCGAGACAAGGTTTCTCTGTAGTTTTGGTGCCCATCCCGGAACTAGCTCTTGTAGACCAGGCTGGCCTCGAACTCCCAGAGATCCGCCTGCCTCTGCCTCCCGAGTGCTGGGATTAAAGGCATGCGCCACCACCGCCTGGCCTGAGTTTTGAATGGTTCTGAGCGGCCATGTGGCTATTGGGAATCGAACCCTGGTCCTTTGAAAGACTAGCTATCTCCCAGCCCCAAAGCTTTCTTAGTAACCTAAGAAATAATTTCATTCAAATGGGTGACAAAGAGTTATATAAAATGATGCTAAAAACTTAGTTTTATGCCGGGCGGAGGTAGCGTACACCTTTATTTCCATCACTTGGAGGCAGAGGCAGGTAGATCTCTATGAGTTTGAGGCCAGCCTGGTCTACAGAGTGAGTTCCAGGACAGGCTCCAAAGCTACACATAGAAACCCTGTCTTGAAACACCCCTCCCCACTAAAAAAAAAATTAGATTCAACTGGGCGTGGTTGCTTATGCCTTTAATTCTAGCGCTCAGGAGGCAGAGGACAGCAGATCTCTGAGTTTGAGGCTAGCCTGGTCTACCTAGAGATCCAGGACAGCCAGGGATACAAAGGGAAATCCTGCCTCAAATAACCAAAAGCTAAAACACAAAAAACAAACAAAATATTAGATTAAAAAAATGTTAGGGGAGAAATTGAGATAGAAATAATTCCACAATGTTAAAAGAACTGGTTTTTCGTTTCTCGTTCTAAGTTCTTCAGCGCTGTGCTAGATGCACATCCAGAACTAGAAGAAAATCACAGTTCATTGTGTCCTAGTAGACAGGCTTGAACGTCTAGCCCAGATCCTTGGCATTGCTCTCTGACTGCCAAGCCCATTGCGATTTCTTAAGTATCCAGAATTCTCTGTTCCTGGAAGTGATTTAGAAACTAGTTCATGTAACACTTAATCCCTATGTACATAACACTGGAGCAATTCACTAATTATATAGGTTTTGGACTTTCCAAGAACACAGGGAATTTAGATGCCTGGGCAGCCATGACGCTTCCTTAGTACTAAAATCAAACTGAAAAACTTTTGGGGACTAGAGAGATGGCTCAGCGGTTAAGAGGACTGACTGACTGACTTTCTGGGTTCAGTTGCCGACACCCACATGGTGTCTCACGTGGTGACTCACAGCCATCTGTAATTCCTGTTCTAGAGAATCTGGCAACTTCTCTGTGTGCACTGCACATACATGGTACGCAGTCAGAGTCAGGCAGGCGGGCAAAACATCTATACATGTTACATTTTTTTGTTTTGTTTTTGCTTTTTCAAGATAGGCTTTTTCTGTGTAGCCCTGATGTGCTGGAACTTGCTCTGTAGACCAGGCTGGCCTCGAACTCACAGCGATCTGCCTGCTTCTGCCTCTTGAGTGCTGGGATTAAAGGTGTGTGCCAACACTTCCATGACCTAAGTTTTTTTCTTAGTTACTAGGAAATTTTTACTTCAGCTCAGAAGCAAAACGTGACACCACCTACTCATTCTCTAGAATTCCACGAGTAGTTTATCCAGTGTTTTCTAGGCTCCAGCTGAGTTGAGCCTTCAGGTAGGAGCTTGGCGAAGAGCAGGGTCATCCGGCTATGTCACCTGGTACCTGGCTCCAAGTCTAGCTATGTCACCTAGTACCTGGCTCCAAGGGAGCCCATGGGAATCACATAAAGCATTTCTCTGTCACCCTGGTGGCCATGGTGGCCCCATGGACACTGAGTCCCCAGACTCCACACAGGGAAGTGGGTTAGCAAGTTAAACAAAGCAGCCTCGATAGCTAAAGCTAACCCTCCTCCACATTTCAGAGGTGTGTGAATTTGTCTCACCGTGACTCCAATCTTGGGGAAAGTTGTGTTTGTCTGTGTGGCCTGTCCTCAATGGGAGGTAGCATATCATAATTTTGTATTTCAACCAAACTCTCAGAGTTGGGATTCCAGAGACAATGGTTATGGGCAAGTATTCCAAGCCCTTTGGTCCTCACAAACAAACAAACATAGATTCGTTATTAATCTCCACTCTTTCTTTCTTTTTGCTTTTGTTTGTTTGAGACAGTGTCTCGTGGTATAGCCCTGGCTGTCCGGGAACTCAAAAGAGCGCCCCTGTTTCTGCCTCCTAAGCACTGGGATTGTAGATTGTGCCCACCACACCCGGCTCAGTTTCTGCTTTGTCTTGTTCTTAACCATTCAGAGAAGCTTTTGATGTTAGCAGGAAAATGTATGTCAAGCAGTCGCTGCATGTCAGCTTGTCACAGTGAGACCCAAGAGCTTCCAGCCGAAGGGCTGGGAAGCAGGGGTTTATGAAAGGGACGTCTATGCTTTGAATATCCATGCTACCGTCATTTGACCCCGCCCTTCTCACATATTGGTAATGACATGTAGAACTTGTTTGAGATTGTCCGGTGCCTTGAACCTCTTCCATCCAGACTGCACACTGGTCAGGTCTCTCCCTCCCTCCCTCAGACTGGTTGAGAAGATCCAACGTTCGAGAGAAAACTGTGGGGAAGACCCTACCCCCTTCTGCATGCCTCATTCCTTCTTTCCATTCCGGTGTGAGAGATCCGGGAATCTAGACACACCCTCCTACTGGCAGTCCACTGTCTTCTGAGGCACGTCCCTGCAGATGGGACGCACTCATTTTAACCACATGCAGGATTCTGCTGTGTGACCAGTCATTTTCTTGATGTAACATGTTTGGCTTTGCTGCTGTGGTTGAACCTTACATGGCTCTGGGTTGTTCCTTTTTATTCTGTGAATTCTCCCTAAACTCCCCTAAGATCTAGGCTGAGAGAGCTAAGATGCAGCCAGCTTCCATCACACCTGTTTGCCTCGAGTTCCTGGAACTGGGAGAGTTGCTTAACTTCCCTGTATTTTGGTTTACTCATCTGGGATCCCAACAGACCCCGAGCCCTTGCTTCCAGCCCCCTGCATGGTAAACGGCTCTTTCCTTCCAGCATTTACAGCTCTGATAAGAGCTTTGTGGAAATTCTTGGTAGATAATGTATCTTGTTTTCCTTCTTCCTATCGGTTTCTAGAATTCTCCAGTGCTCCCAGGTGTCTCTGCATATGGCCTGTCTTTTAGAAGTTTTTTTTTTTATGTTTAGAATTCAGTGTACATGAGGCTGTTTCTTCAATTATGAAAAATCATGTCATTATTTTTCTTCTTTTTTTATTTCTCTGTTTTGGGTTTTTCTTGTTTTGGTTTTGAGGCAGAATCTCACGTAGCCTAGGCTGTCCTTGGAGACCTGAGCCTCCTGCCTCTACCTCCGAAGTTCTAGGATTACAGGCTGTGCCACCATAGCTGGATATATATCATTTTTTAAACTTTTTTTCTCTGTCATGTCCTCCCTTTGTTTAAAATGTTTGTTAGACGCTTTTTGAAACTCTCAAAAATATTTCCAAATATCTATTTTTCCTTCCTACTCTTTCTCCTTGATTCTGTCCCTCTCTTATTTCTTTCCTTATGTAGCCTAGGTTAGCCTTTAATTATTTTTTCTTTTTCTGGATTTTTGTTTGTTTGTTTTTCAAAACAGGTTTTCTCTGTGTAGCTCCGGCTGTCCTGGAACTTGTTTTATAGATCAGGCTGGCCTCAAACTCACTGAGATCCACCTGCCTCTGCCTCCAAAGTGCTGGGATTAAAGGCGAACATCACTACCACCCAGCTAGTCTTTAATTCTTGATTGTCCTGCTTCTGCTTCCCAAATATTGGAACCACTGGCAGGGCCCTCCATAACTAAGTATATCTATTTCTTCTACTGAATTTTGCATTTCTTCTGTCATACTTAAAATTTTCTAGCAGCTTCTATAGGCCTCTGTATGAAGTGACTCTCAGTCTAGCATAAAATGATGATGCAGATTGGGCCGGAGACCATGACCTTCTGCCCCAGCTATGGCTCCACACCCAGCTGACGTGATAAATCCCATCCAAGCGTAGTGTCTTGGTTGGTTGATGATGTGAAATAATGACTCAGAGGATTCTTCATATTTCCTGTGTAATAGACTTTGATCATCACAGGCCCAAGAGAGCTCTTGTCTTAGTTTCACTACGGAGACCTCAAGAGCCTCAGATAAATGAGCCAGCCTGTCCAAAGTCACATAGTAAGAAGATGTAGAATCCTAGTCCGTAGAGAATTAGGGTCCAGGATTGGAGAGCAGGTAGAGCGAGAAGGCGTGTGGAGCAGTGGGACCCATCAGAAGAAGGGCGGAGGGGAGTAGAGCTATGTGGAAGTGGGAGGAGCTTCAGACCGGAATGGAGGTCTGTAACCACAGGACTCCTTAGAGAAATCTGGGGAAAGGAAAATGGCTCTCGAGAGTGAAAGACCATGACTGCCAAGCAGGACAAGAGAAGACGGTCTAGGGAAAGGGCCGGACTGTGGAAATTGTCCTCCTCCATGGAAAGCTCTGGAGTGGAAAGTCCACAGAGCAATTTCAGAATTCCAGCCGAAGATGCCCTTCGGCAACCTTTGGAGGAAGTCGCCCATCTGGAGGCGTCGACCTGACGGGAAGCAAGTCAGTCCCAGCAGCTTCTGCACCCACACCTGGGTCAACACAAAGACCCCGGCTATATGAGAAGGTCAGCTGAGTGGCGGACACCTGAGAAGTTGCTGTAGTCTCATGCCTGGGAGAAGCTGTCCAGTCCGGAGATCCTCCACACTGACTTTGGCTTCCCAGCTCCTCCACCTTGAGAGCTGGGAGCTCACGTGTCCCTCAGGCCCCAGCCTTTTCTCTGGCTGTTAAGCTCCCAGGCATGATACCTTCAGGCACTGTCCTGTCATCAGGGCCAGGACCACCCCTTTATGCCCCGGATCCCTATTTCCCTCCGTGGCAGAGGAAGCCTTCGGCTGTGTCTCGGAATCAAGCTGACCCGGAAGCTGGGGGATGTGACAAGATTTGCCTCGGCCCTGAGCTGGAGGCTCCGATCATCTAGAATGATTTGAGGGTGTCCTGGGGGGAGGAAGTTCCTTCAGCAAATAGCACAGTTCTTAGCAATAATTTGTTTTTCTCATCCATCTACCCCGGGTCCCCATTGACCTATGCCTCCTGGAGACATTGTGGCTCCCTGTCAGGCTGGTCAGTGTTGGGGAACCAAAATCAACTGAATGGCCTTGTCTTCATTGAAAAAAAAAAAACAAAACCTGTTCAGAGAGTGTCTATCAGCAACACGCAGTAGGGCCATAGTTATGATGACTTCTTCCTATTGTGAAAAAAAATCCCCAGGGCTTTCTCTTAGGACACTGCAAAGCCCATCCAGTTCCTTGACCTGGCTTCTCAAAGTTGTGTTTTTATTAGGGTACACCAGTCTCAGGACACATTTTGTTTGTTTGTTTATTTATTTAAATATTTGTTTGTTTCTGATATTTTCCTTTTATAATTTTTTTATTAATTTTACACATCAACCACAGTTCACCCTCCCTCTCCCCCTGCTGACCCCCTAAGCCACTCTGCCCATCCTCCACCCCCATCCACTCCTCAAAGGGTAAGGCCTCCCATGGGGAGTTGACAAAGCCTGGCACATTGAGGCAGGACCAAGCCCCTCCCTACCTGTATCAAGACTGCACAGGGTATCTTAGGGATCCTGCTGTAGGGAATGGTCTCCAAAAAGCCAGCTCATGCACCAGGGATAGATCCTGGTCCCACCACCAGGAGCTCCTCAAACAGACCAAGCCACACAACTGTTGCCCACATGGCCTAGTTCAGTCCTATGTAGGCTCTACAGCTGTCAATCTAGAGTTCTGAGTTCCTATGAACTTGGTTCAACTGTCTCTGTGGATCTGCCCCCACCCCACCCCCGCTCATATAATTGCCCCTCCCTCTCATCAGCTGGACTCCAGGAGCTCAGACCAGTGTGTGGCTGTGGATCTCTGCCTCTGCTTCCATCAGTTACTGGATGAAGGCTCTATGATGTCAATTAGGGTAGTCATCAATCTGACTACAAGGGAAGCCAGTTCAGGCACCATGGCTAGGAGTCTTGGCTGGGGCCATCCTTGTGGATTCCTGGGAGTTTCCCTAGCACCAGGTTTCTCCCTAACTCCCTAATGGCTCCCTCTATCAAGATATCTCTTTCATTGCTCTCCCGCTCGGTCCTTCCCCCAAATTGACCATTCCATTCCCTCATGTTCTTATCCCCAACCCCTTCCCTCTAGCGCCCCACTTCCCCCAGTTTACACAGGAGAGCTCATCTGTTTCCCTTTCCCAGGGCGACCTATGCATCCCTCTTAGTGTCTTTCCCTGTTACCTCCCTTCTCTGGAGCTGTGGATTGTAGCCTGGTTATCCTCCGCTTTATGTATAGTACCCACTCATGACTGAGTACATACCATGTTTGTCTTTCCGAGTCTGGGTTACATTTTGACCTCCTCTGGTAAGTGATCAAATCGTGCAACCTTCTCGTTTGATGTTTGGATTTGGTTGACGCCAAGAAGGATTGACTGGCCTTATTGATTTCAGAATGATGTCATGACCTTTCTTTTAAACAATTTTTAAAAATTACATATTTTTTAAAAATTAAAATTTTGGCTGGGTATAGTGGTACACACCCTTAATCCTAGTAATAAAAATCACAGGTGAGAATATCTGTGAGTTCCAGGCTAACTTAGTCTTCACAGCAAGTTCTAGGACAGCCAGAGCTACAAAAAGAGATTCCGTCTTAACGCCCCCTACCCCCACCAAAAAATAAGGCAAAAATTAAAAAAAAAAATAGCCAGGTGGTGGTGGCACATACCTTTAATCCCAGCACTCAGGAGACAGGGGCAGGCGGATCTCTGAGTTTAAGGCCAGCCTGGTCTACAGAGTGAGTTCCAGGGCTAAACAGAGAAACCCCATCTTGAAAAACCAAACAAACAAAGGAAACTTTGAAAATTACATTTATTTGCTTTCTCTCTCTGTGTGTGTATGCATGTACCACTGTGGGCATGTGGAGGTCAGATGCTGTGTGTGTGTGTGTGTGTGTGTGTGTGTGTGTGTGTGTGTGTGTATGCTTGTACCCCTGTGCACAAGCCATGGTCAGAGGATAGCTTACAGGAGTCACTTCTCTCTCTCTGGAGATTGAATTCTGATCATTGTCAACCTTGTCGCAAGCACCCATGCCACTGGCCCCATCATAGTCTTTCTCCACTCCGCTTGATGTGAACCTCTGGGAAGACAACCCGTTCTCCCAGGAAGATTGTCGTCCGAGGGTGGCCAGAACTCTTTTGGGGACAAAGATGAGTCTCTCCTCCACTCTTCACACCCTTCCCATCAGTAGTCTCGGAATGACCCAAGGTTCCTTGGAGTTTTCTTCGGGGCTCTCTCTGCAGTCTGAGGGAGTAGAAAAGCATTGGGGGTGGTTCTATAGAAGCGTGAGACCCAAGTGCTCCTGTGCCTAGATCCTGAGCTCTCCTCAGCCTTGGTTTCTGGTGATGTTCTGGGTTCCACGAGAGTAGGCCGGGTAATCTTCATGTTTGTTCTACTTCTGATTTATATTCAGATTTTAAAAGATTAAATTAATAAGTTAGGTTAATGTGTTTCACTGGAAGCAAACTCTTCTGAGAATTTGGTTTTGGTCTCTTCCCCATTTCCTTTCTTTCTTTTTCTTTGAGACAAGGTTTTTCTGTGTAGCCCTGATGTCCTGGAACTTGCTATGTAGACCAGGCTAGCCTTGAACTCAGAGACCCTGACTCTGCCTCCTGAGTGCTGGAATTAAAGATATGTGCCACTCCCACTGTCCAGCTTCATTCCCATTTTCTAAATGTTTTGTAGGCTATTTGTTTAGCTTTATTTACTTAATGTGTCTGAGTGTTGCCTGCCTATATGTTATGTGCACCATGTCCATGCAATGCCCACAGAGGCCAGAAGAGGGCAGCAAGTGCCCCAGAGCGCCTCCATATGGAGGCTGAGAACTGAACCTGGGTCCTTTATTAGAGCCACCAGTGCTCTTGACAGCTGAGCCATCTCTCCAGTTACTGATTTGCTTTTTAAATACAATTGCAAACACATGCAAAGGAGGGAACGCCACTGTTGTGGTTTTATCTTTCATTTTTACCTCAATCCTTCACCTCTTGGCTGGTTTCTGAGCATTTTGCATTTTGGTTGCAACGAAGGTAGGTGTTTTGTCTTCTTTACCCTGAGTTCTTAGGGTAGCTCTTTCTGGAACCCAACCACTGCTCGCAAGGAACTGCTCTTTGAAGAGAACTTTCTAGTCTTGTGAATAAGCTGCCCTGAAAGCGAGCCCTCAGGTCCCAGGTGCCACCCCAGCCGACATTACCAGCCTCCCCACCAAACCCAGCTAGACTGTGGACTCCTGAGTAGAGTGTATCTGTGGCTATCGCTTTAAGCCCACTGTGCCTGGGAATAAGGCATTACTCAATAATGTTTTGTTTTTTTGAGACAGGGTCTTGCTAAAAAACCCTGGCTGGTCTGGAGTTCACTACCTAGAACAAACTGGCGCTGACTTTATGATAGGCCTGCTTCTGCTTCGGAGTGCTGGATGCCCGCAGTTGTCTGGGTTGCTCAGCTGGGCAAGCCCACAGACTGAGTGGTTGCAATCAGCTGCTGTTCACCAGGCTGGATGTGCTGCCTTTTCTGATGCCTGTCGTCTGATAGCTGAAGGAGGTCTATCCCGCCTCCTTAAGTTGCGATATTTACCACTACCCTGCATGCGGAGTCGCTGTAAAAAGAGTCCCCAGGAGCCCTGGGGTGTTTTACAGACATGGCCTGCCAGACAGGACCTTAAGATCTTCAACAATGGGCTATATATTTTGAGGGCCTGTGAAATCAAACTTCCAGGGATCTTAACAAAGCGTTCTTCTATGGGCACACATTCGGTTTTATTTTTTCCTTGGGACATTTACCCGCCAATAAGCTGGATTTAATATTTGCTGTGATGTCTGATTGGAAGGCAGAGAAACAGAGCGAGCCACGGTTCCTTTCATGTACCATGTCTGGTTGGAAAGGGCCTGCTCCCCTTAGGTCCCCTCTCTCCTTATACAAACCTTTGCCCTAAGGACACTGCCTGGATCCCTCCTGAGCAGACTCCCTGCTTCATTGCTGTCTCCTGCTAACCTTTCTGCCATGTTATAAATAGGACCCCCTTCTTCCTCATTCTAATCCCACAGCCACCTTTCAGAGTCCCTCAGGAACCCTTTTACAAGTCAGTATCCTCTTGGCTTCAGTTGATCATCAGTGCCCAATCCAACGACATGTATATATATATATATATATATATATATATATATATATATATATATACACACACATATAAAATATGCACACATATAGACCTATGTCATTAGAGTCAGTGTCATATATAGTAGGTATATATACATATCAGACAGGTTTTTATTTCCAAATACTCCGCTCTCAGAATCTGTTTGCCCCTCTTGCTATGCTGCAAATTGCGCCCAGTATTTAGCAGCTTGACACAGTCATTTTATCTTTACTCAGGACATTACGGAAGAAGAACTCAGGAAGGGATGGGTGGGCTGACTTGGTCCCGTGATCTCAGGTGGTTGTTGATGCATCAGTTCAAACTGTAGTCGCCTGAAAACTCAACAAGGCTAGGGTGTGAATTCCAGGCCAGCCTGGGCTTCAAAGCAAGACCTTATCTCAATCAATGAGCCACAAACAGCTCGTGTGGCTTTTTTTTTTCATAACTTGTGACCCTGAGGAACAATATCTCCTTTTTCTTCCTCTTTGCTTGTTTTTGGTCTGGGTATGCCTTGCAGATGGGACCCAAGTCCTTGAACCAGTTGCCGCTCAGCCTGGACCATACTAGAGAGATTCCATCAGAGTCAGGAGGGTCTGTATGTCGGGGAGACCAAGTGGGGAGAAAGGATGGAAGATAAGCTTGGGGCCCCGACATGGCTGTGGGCGTCAAGGGGAAGAGTCACCTTGAGGCCAATGGTTCTGTGTGCTGCAGGTGGCGAGGGATCTGGAGGCTGAGGCAGAAGGCGCTGCACTGCCAGTGTTTCTGCAGCTTTGGTGATGGGGGGCCACAGATGTGTGTGGCTGGGCTTGCCTCTTGGACTTCATAGAAGTAGGGATGTACAGGGACTCAAGGCCCTGGGTGTGGCTCCTCCCTCCCCAACATGAATATCCGATAGCCACTACCCCACCAACACGGAGTAGACACAGGAGGGCAGAGAAGGGACGAGGCCAGGAAGGTGTCACTGACAGGCCGTAGTTTGATTAATGGTTCCAGGCTCTTTGTCTTCCAGGCTAAAAATACAGGGTGTGTGTCTAACTGTGACACAGGCTTGCTTTGCTGGGGCTGTCTTGAAAAATCCGAGACATGTTTGAAGGAAAACACAAGATAAAAGGAGGAGACCTACACAGGCCTCCGGGAGCTCAGGCTTCTGGGATTGGCCACAAGAGATGTCCTTCATCATATCTGTGCTGTAGGACAGAGGGCAGGGAAGGAGGCGGGAAAGCAGGAAGGAATGAAAAGGTGTCTGTCTGTACAACAGAGGCACAGTCCAGCCTGCGCAAAGGAACGGGGCCTCGGATTAGTCAGGGTTCTCTAGAGCAGTGGGTCTTGACCTTCCTAATGCTGCGACCCTTTAATACAGTTCCTCATGTTGTGCTGTCCCTAACCATAAGGTTATTCTCATTGCTATTTCATAAGTGTTATTTTGCTACTATTATGAATCATAATGCCAACATCTGATATGGAGGGCATCTGATATGCGACCTCGGTGTCACAGCCCATAGGTTGAGAACCACTGCTCTAGAGGACCAGGACACAAAGAATGAACATATATACAGATAGGGCACTTATTAGAAGGATTTACAGACTGTGGTCCAGCCAGCCCAACAATGACTGTCTGTTATGAATATTTCTTAGAACAAGATTCTCTGCTGATGCAAATAATTCCAATCAGACCAAATAAAAGATGCCCATGTTTCATGCAGTGATCCCAGATGACACCAGGAAAGCATGGCAAAGGACAAAGGGGGGGGGGACCACGTAAAACCCGGAGACCACGTGTTCTCTGGGGGGTAGCCTAAATAGCCTGTGAGAGTGGTCCTGACCTTCCTTGGGGAGGGGTCACCGCTTGGTGGGCTTTCCTGGAAGTGGAGTCCGAACAAAGGCAACTCCTAGGGGGAGGGGCTTGAAATGGACTGTCCTGCTCCATTCCAAAGATGGGTGCCAGGGGCTGGGGTGAGGCTCCTGAATAGAATTTTCCGGACTCTTCGTATAAAGGAGTGTTAGGGAGCTGGGTGATGCTGGCTCTAAGGCCAGAGAAGGAATGGATTTGTTGGCAGGGGTGAGAGCAAGCAGGCAGAGGGCAAGCTTCCTTCTCCCAGGTCCTCTGTGTAGGCTGCCAACAGGAACAGAAGGGGTGGCTCAGATTAACGGGGGCTCTTCCCACCTCGGAAGATTTGGCTGAGAAGTGGATCTTCCTACTTCAAATGATTTGATTTTCAAAAAACAAAACAAAACAAGCCCTCACAGGTCTACCCAGCCACTTGGTTTAATTTGTTCCGGATGGAGTCAAGTTACTAGGCACCATAGGCCTGTAGATGCTGGATGCCACCCAGGACGCTCACTATGCCTGGGGCTCTCATGGGGCAAAGGTGTCAGGTGTCTGCTTGTCCTGTACGGGACTTCAGGGCCATGCATTTACTCACACACACGGCTTCCTCAATCTGTACAGACAGGCTGTAAGCATTAGCCTGGACTGTCTGTAGGGTAGTGAAGAGATTCGTGTCCGGAAGCGTGTGTAGGGTGTGAGGGGCTTCGTGCCCTGAACGGGTGACTTGTGGAATAGTGAGAGAGTTTCCAGATTTGTACCCCTGCTTGTGTGGACAGCGGCCAGCGCGTGCCCTGAGCCTCTCACAGGTCGGCAAAGAGATCAGGCAAAAGAAAAGCTGCTTTGAGGACAAAGAGTGCTGACTGTAGGGGTGGACGGAAGGAGGATGAGGACAGAGAGGTCCAGGTTTTTCCCCCAAGACAGACCGTGGGGGACTGCAAGGCCCAGGCAGCAGGGAAGTCGGGGCAAGTGGTTGACGTGGGGACATCAATGTTCCATGTTTCTTCTAGAAGGCCACAGCACCTGCCCACTAGAGCTTCTGTCTTCATGGTCCTCTTTCCTTGTGGGCACTTGCTGCGCATTTTCCTTAAAGCTACACATGGCTGAGGGGACCCTCGTTCAATCGCCTCAGATGCCAAGAGCATTGAGCTTGTCAGATATGAAGGCAAAGAAATGGCGACCCCACGGAGGGTAACACAGCCATGTGGGAAAATGTGCACAGGGTGACGTTGCGATGCAAAAAGTGTCCACCACCTAAAGACTCCCAAGACTGATGCTTGGAAAGCCACTGTTCCCTACTCGCTGTGACAGGAGTGTTCTTTCCCTCGTCTTTTCTGTCTCTCTACCCCCTCACAAAGACTGATGGGTCAAAGTGACTATCAGCTCTCTTTGGGCAGGGGTCTGGGTAGTGAGGACAGTCCCCAGGGATCAAGGAGAAAGTGTGGAGGATTTGGGATGGAAAGTCAAGTCTGCTTAGGGGTAAACTGAACTGTGACATTATATTTTAGGCGAGTACCACAAACCAAGTGGTAGGTACTCTTTCAGTCTCTCAAAGCGTGGCCCCTGCATCGGCATGAGCGTCACCTGAGAGCCTCTAGAAAATGCATAGTCTTAGGCGACAAATCAGCAAACTGTAGCTGAACAAGGCCTTCGACGCGGCCGTGTGACTCAGTGGTAGAGCATGTCCGGCAACCTGAGGCCCTCGGTTTTTTTTTTTTTTTCTCAACACTGCAAAATGATACAATAACAATACCAGTACAGACTGCAGGTGATTTAGACATATCCAAAGCTTGAGGACTTGCGTAGGAAAGGTTTCTTGAGCTGCTTGTCTTTATTCTCCCTTACTGTTCCTTAGAAGAGAGATCGAGGCAAACTGTTGGCTTGAAGATCACAAACTGAGGCCCTGGGAGTCTTAACCTGTGGCCACTATTGTCGTCATCCTATGACTGTGAAGGTCCAGGGCCTGAAACACACATACGGAGTTTGTGTCCTGGGGGCCTGGCCACAGAGGCCTGGGCAGGTTGGTTCTCTGATTTTCAGTTCTCCGCCAATAATATGGTCTTTGAAAATATTTATTTATTGTGATTTATTATATCTGAGTGTTTTGCCTGTAGGTATGCATGTATATACGTATGCATGCATGCATGTATGTATGTGTGTATGTATGTATGTATGTATGTATGCATGTGTGTGTACCATGTGCATCCAGTGTCCAAGGAGGTCAAAAGAGGGCATTGAGTCCCCCTAGAACTGGAGATGATTGTAGGTTGCCATGTAGTGCTGGGAACTGAACCCAGGTCCTCTGCAAGAGTAGCCAGTGCTCTAACTACTGAGCCATTCTGTCAACGTGGAAGGAAAGCAGCGCCCATGCATCTGATCCACACTGGCACACGCAGCCAGATGTCAGAGGAATGATGGCTGCGCTCAGAAGGGCAAGAGGGCGTGTCTGGCTTTCCTCCTTACTCCGTACTCCGTCATCATGAGAACCCATCCTCTTTCTCATGGAAGATAAGACTGGAGGACAAGGAGGACAAGTAACTTTACAAGACCCGCAGCTAAGCAAGGTGTCACTCGGGCCCCCAGGAATGTGACCTCAAACCAGGGTTTCGCAGACATCTTAGCGGTTTACCCATACTCAGTACTCAGCGGTTGGATCTCTATGCTAAGGAAACTTCACCTCAACCTGGAAAAGTTGAACTAGATCTCAGGAATACCCTAGCGGTGGGGTTGGGGGTGGGAGACGACATAGTAACAAATCCCACACGTCCTCAGCCTCTAAACCAGTGCTTCTCAACGTATGGGTCACAGACTCCGAAGACCACTGGAAAACACGGACATTTACAATAACCTTCGCAAGAGCAGCAAGATTACAGTTCTGAGGTAGGAACAAAAATAATTTTGTGTTGGGGGGTCACCACAACATGAGGAACTGTGTAAAAGGGTCACAGCGTTAGGAAGGTTGAGAACCACTGGTCTAAACCATCAGAAGCTTCCAGGCTGATGGTAGCTCTGCACATTGGGGAAGGCACAGGCCAACATTTGCATATCTTACAAACAAGGCCGTGGGCTTGCAAGGCTGGGGCTTGCCAGCAATTGCCTCTGCCCTGACTGTGTTCCGCAGGAGAATGACTGAATGGGAGAGCTACCTCGCCCTGCTAGATTTGCTGGCAGACTGAGTAGGCACACCTGGCTAGCCAGCTTGTAAACCAAATGGCCACTTTCTCCCGACAATGACCTGCCCAGGGAATGATTTATGATCCGTCAGTTTTCATTTATAAAAATGACAACATTTGAGCTGATAATATTGATAGATGTGAAATTCAGTATCTGCAGGATAAAAGCTACTGGCCCCGCTGTGACATTTGGCCGCTTGGCAAAGACGTCACCTAGTCGCCCTTCACCCGGTGGAATGCTGACTCCGGCTAGATAAACGAAAGAGCCGTTAAGGTCCACAGGGTCGAGCCTCCGAGTAAAATTCAACCCTGGGTTCTGGGCTGAGGTAGGTCCCGGGAAGGAACACTCTCAAAGAAATATCTTACATTGTGATTCTCAAAGAGCAATGGGAGATGGGGTCTGTCACTTAGGTCACAGGGGACAGATACATGGGTAGAGAAACTGAGGCCATGACTCCCTCACAGAACGTCTCTGTGGGTGCCGGTAAGTACCGGTGAGGGGACTGGCCCCGCTTTGTATCTGAAAGTTTCAAAGTTCTTGGGGTGTGTCAGTTGTTCCTAATACTTCATACAAGGCCGTCATGTTCATCCTCCTGTAGGAAGCCTGGAGCACAGGTGAGGCAATGACAAGGCAGGTCACAGAATGACTACACAAGCTGCTGCCCTTGTGACCCAGGGACAGCCAGGGAAGGAGACGGGGTTTGCAGGCAGCAAAGCCCAAAGATCTTCACACTCGGCTCCTTGTGGTGCTGACACCGGATCACCAAGTGAGTACGTGAAAACTCAGATTTTGGCTTTGGGGTGGGAGGGGCGGACTTAGTGGGGCGGACCCCACTAAGGCTGAGCCATGTAATTAATTTCTCCTCAAAAATTTTGGTTCAGTAGGTGTGTGCTAGGGTAGGAACCAAAAGTCTGTAGTTTAACCGTTTCCATGGGTGACTGCGGTGCATAACCACATTTGGTTCTTCAGAGGCCATGAATAAGAGCCACTGTGAGTGAAGGGACCTCAGGGGACCCCGACTGTCACCAGAAAGGCTCTTCCCTTCCTTCCTGCTGTCCCTTAGCTGATCAGGCTCTCCACCTAAAGGGGTTGCATGTCCTTTTGAGATGTCTTTGTATGTGTGTGCCCCAACAATTAAAAAATATTTTTGATACTATTTTTTTGTATGAATGGATATTTGGCTTGTATGTATGTCTATGAACCACCTGCATGGCAAGTCCTCGAGGAGGCCAGAAGAGGGCATCAGATTCCCTGGAATTGGTGTTATGAGTGTTTGAGCTGCCCTGTGGGTGCTGGGGACTGAACCTGGCCTAGACAAACAGCCAGTGCTCTTAACCACGAGTCAAGTCTCCAGCCCTGTGATTTTTAGTTAGGGCTGCTG
Organism: Microtus oregoni; assembly: GCF_018167655.1. NCBI lineage: Eukaryota > Metazoa > Chordata > Mammalia > Rodentia > Cricetidae > Microtus > Microtus oregoni. The sequence continues at coordinate 9,256,951 of NW_024543088.1, read as the reverse complement.
CTTACATGAGAGTGGGTGAGAAGTTCTTTACTGAAGCATGGGTAACTTACCAGTGAGCACAACACTGAAAAAAAATGCCCCTCTGCCCCTCAGCTGCCAACAGTTCCTCGGGGAGGGACCGAGCCTCAGAAGGTCCTGCCCCCAGGACAGAAGAGAATGCTGATGGGCCCAGTCCTGTGGAGGTGAGACAGGAGGATTTCTGTGAGTCCAGGGCCAGTCAGGGCTACACAAAGAAACCCTGTCTCAAAGTCTCCCCCACAAAAAAAGATTAATTTTTTTACTTATATTCGTGCACGTGAGTATGTGATGTATGAGCACGCGTGTGAGGCACGTGAAGTGCACGCTCCTGGGCATGTTTGCAGGGGGCAGAGGAGGGTGGCAGCTACACTTTTATTCCTCTCTGCCTGTTCCTTTGAAGCACAGTCTTTCTTTGAACTCAGGACTAGAAATCAGCAGCCTCAGTGATCCTATCTCCATCCCCTCAGAGTTGTTTTCACAGGCGTTTGAGCGATACCTCTTTTGTTACAAGGACTCTTAGCACTGGAGTCTCACATTTGTCTTCCTTTCCTTTCCTTTCCTTTCCTTTCCTTTCCTTTCCTTTCCCTTCCTTTCTCAAGACGGGGTCTCAAGTAACCCCGGTTGTCTTGGAAGTTATTACAAGACCGGGTTGGCCTTGAACTCTTAGAGATCTACCTCCCTCTGCTTCCGAGAGTGCAGGGATTAAAGGTGTGAACCACCATGTATTTATTTATTTATTAAAGATTTCTGCCTCTTCCCTGCCACCGCCTCCCATTTCCCTCCCCCTCCCCTGATCAAGTCCCCCTCCCTCATCAGCTCGAAGAGCAATCAGGGTTCCCTGACCTGTGGGAAGTCCAAGGACCACTCACCTCCATCCAGATCTAGTAAGGTGAGCATCCAAACTGCCTAGGCTCCCACAAAGCCAGTACATGCAGTAGGATAAAAAACCTATTGCCATTGTTCTTGAGTTCTCAGTAGTCCTCATTGTCCACTATGTTCAGCAAGTCCAGTTTTATCCCATGCTTTTTCAGACCCAGGCCAGCTGGCCTTAGTAGGTTCCCGATAGAACATCCCCATTGTCTCAGTGTGTGGGTGCACCCCTTGAGGTCCTGAGTTCCTTGCTCGTGCTCTCTCTCCTGCTCCTGATTTGGACCTTGAGATTTCAGTCCGGTGCTCCAATGTAGGTCTCTGTCTCTGTCTCCTTTCATCGCCTGATGAAGGTCAATATTCAGGAGGATGCCTATATGTTTGTCTTTGGATTCACCTTCTTATTTAGCTTCTCTAGGATCGCGAATTATAGGCTCAATGTCTTTGTTTATGGATAGAAACCAAATATGAGTGGTACATCCCATTGAACCACCATGTTTTATCCTCATTTGTTTTCTTGGTGATGGGCTTTCTGGCTTGGATGAACTAGCATTTCAAATTTGTTCTAATTTGCTGATGTCTAAATATGCTGGACCATACCTCGAGGTCGTTTAAGGTGCTGAGGTCATTCTCGGGGAAGGACTCTGTCACTCCTTATTTGGATTTTTCCTTTTTGTGAAAAATCCAAGCAAGCCCTTCCCTTCCTCTGGCTTCCTGCCTTGCCACACCATAATTCTGTCTGCCTTTAGGCCTTCATCAGAGACCAAACCAATGGGTTCAGCTTAGAATTTCAGCTTTCAAAGCATCTACAGAGTTTAGAACTGGTGGAGAGAGAAACTGAGCATCTATAAGTCCTCAGCTGGATTCAGGATTAATACTGAGACCCTGATCTGAGGCAGCAGCTCTAATTCTTTATCCAGAGGGAAAGACCAAGAGAAACAGAAAATACCATCAGCAACTGAGATGGATGTGGTCACAGTCTAGAGAAGCACTGCCCACCGACAGGACGGATATGCCCTTCCCTCAGGGCCATCATTAGTGTTAACAAGACAGAGGAAGTGGCCCAAAAGTGAATGGAAGAGGAGAGAGAGGAGGGAGGAAGGGAGGAGGGAGGAAGGGAGGAGGGAGGAAGGGGTGAGGGTGGGAGGGGAGAGGAAGGAGGGTGGGAGAGGAGGGGGAGGAGGGTGGGAGAGGACAGGGAGGAGGGTGAAAGGGGAGGGGGAGGAGGGTGGGAACGGAGAGGGGGAGGGTGGAAAGGATGAGGGTGGGAGGGGAGTGAGAGAAGGATGGGAAGGGAGGGGGGAAGGTGGGAAGGGAGAAGGAGGGTGAAAGGGGAGGGAGAGGAGGGTGGGCAGGGAGAGAGAAGTAGACAAAGTGAGATGCTTGGAATCAGTAGTGTTTAAGGGCTGTGAAGAGGAGCCAAAGTGACGCAGTAGTTAAGAGCATTCGCTGCTCTTGCCGAGGGCCAGAGTTTGGTTCCCAGCAAACTGTGGGTGGCTCACAATAGTCAGCAGCTTCAGTTCCAGGGGCTCTGACACCCTCTTCCGACCTCCTAAGTCATCAGATAGGCAAATGATCCACAGCCATGCATGCAGACAAAACATTCCTACAACAGAATAAGGTAATAATTGGTGCAAACACTTCTTAAAAAGAAATTTAAATTCTTTGAGGAAAGGGAACTGAAGGGACCCTAGGAATGACATGGTAAGGCCACACTGCCAGCTGCTGAGACAGCAACTGCACTTGACCCCTGTGCTAGCACTGGGCCAAGAATCTTCCAGAACACACACTAGGCATAGGCCAAACCTCCTTAGTTATAGCTAAACAGTGCAGTAGGAGCGTCCTTTGTCCTGACCTGAAAGGCTGATGCGTAGGGGCCTCATAAAGTATGGCTCAGACTGTTCTCCTAATGCTGAGCAGAAAGAAAAAGTCTTTCTGGAAAGGACCCTGGGTAAGTGTGGGAGGCAGAAATCCTCTCTGTGGCTTATTTGTAACTTGAATAAGTAAGGATGAATGAACATGGCTGCTGTAGGAAATCCTACAGCCAGTAGCCTTTAAGTTACCGCCCACTTGGGCGTGGCCTCTTATACTATAAATGCCGATATAAAGAGTGTGCTCCCTCTTTCTTCTGGCTGCCAGATTTGGTTGCTGTTCAAGCAGAGGACTTTGATCTGTGAGTCTACCCCTAAATAAATAACCCTTTTATACTCAATTCTGAGCTAGTGTGGGATTTCTTTTTAGCATCCTTCTTCATCTGGTGCCCACGTGGATCTAAACTCCACACCTACCAAGTGGACCAACTTAAAAGGCCTAAATGGTCCACAGCCCAGAAAGTCTCCCACCCCTGCCTGCATGGCTTGCTTTCACCTACTAAGCAAGTTTTTTTTTGTAAACACCCCCCCCACACACACACAGCGAGCTAAGTGCTCATTGCGACTTGAAAATTTCCCAAGCACTCACACATCTCCCTGCCACCCCACCTTCTCGCGGCTATTTGCACAGCTTCTGGTTTGTGCTCCCTGCTCCTGAGTTCTAGGCTCCTTGCTCCATGCATGGAATTGATTTAATTGCCTTTAATTCATCAAGCAAAGCATTTTTTCTCAGTATTTAACTAGCGCCAAGGTGGAAAACCTGGAAAACCAGCTCTGGACTATTTTTGGCACCACTGGTTGCTGCTCTGCAACCACAACACTTGCTGGACAATAAAGATTATTACACCTAAAACAATTTACCAACTTCAAAACACAGGTAAGTATTTTATTGATTAATAAATCAATATACTTGAAAGTTACATAATGGCAGACAACATTACTATTGAGAATTTTAATAACCTTTTTGTTAATACTATGGATTGTATTCTGCAAGGCTTGTATGGTTATTGTGATTCATCCATTTTTTGGGTATTGGGATTCAGCTTTTTTCTTCATAGTATATCCTTAAGAAAATGGTTTGATAATAGAGCCAAGAATGAGGCACTTTTAGAAATGATACAGTCTTTACAGACTTATAATGAACAGCTATCTGACAAAATCAATACCATTGAAAGTCAAAAGATACCTGAAAAAATTAATACTATTGAAAAGGGTAGCATTAATTTGACAGACAAAATTGAGATCATGTCAAAGGGTACTGAGAAATTATCTGAAAGAATTCATACTATTGAATTTGACAATCAAAATTTGTTAAAAAGTTATGATAGGTTAGCAGACAGAGTATCTCTCCAGGATGGCAATCTTCATGCTATCCAAATAATGTCCAAGAATGAGATGTTATCTTTAAAAGGAAAACTTCAGACCTTGGGCTCACCTGTGCAGAATGAGGACCAGAAACTAGGTGCCTCAATTAAATCACTAGAAATATATACAGACCAGGAAATTCAGGTTTTACAAAAGACAGTAGTAAAAAGATTTGAAACAATTGAGAAAATTATTGGAGCTGATGAGCAGGGAAAGAAGGTACAAGGACAGGATTTACTACTACTGTCAGAGATGACTTACCTAGGATTTTAGCTTCCTACCCTGTAATCTACTCTGACAAAGCATCAAGTTCTAAAGGCCCAAAAGGATCCAAAGAAGGTAGATGGATACCTATAGGAATGAATGATCTAAAAGAAATTAAGCAAGCAGTAGTAAATTATGGCTTGCATTCTGCATTTTTAAGGAGATGGTAAAGACATGGACTTCTAGCATTAAGGCCACCCCACACAACTGGCTTCAGTTCGTTCCAGCAGTCCAGATGTCAGGCCTCAATTGATGTGGAAATGTTATTTCAGGGAAGAGGCAGAAATTTTAGAACAACAGGGAAAAGCAAGAGGACTTGAGACTTCCCAAGATCAAATTATTGGTGAGGGCACTTATGGTGACCCACAGGCTCAAGCTCTTTACGATGAACAATTCTTGTCCCTATGTCACAAAGCAGCTTTAAATGCTTGGGACAGGATTCAAGAACTAAGAAAATGAATTGAATCATATACCAGGGTTAAACAGGGCTAGAGAGAACCCTTTAGTGACTTTTAACAAGATTAACTAAGGCTGTACAAATAGAAGTAACAGACCCAGATGCTAGACAAGTACTTATTGCATCTCTGGCTTTTGAAAATGCCAACATAGAATGCAAAAAGATACTTAGGCCTTTAAAGGTTAGATCAGTACCAATGGCTCCTGCATACAATGAACACTGAAACATTTGATGCTAATACTGAATCTTGGATGAAAGAAGCAATTTCCAAAGGTATGAAAAGACATCAAAATGCCAAATGTTTTAATTGTGGTAGAATAGGACATCTGAGAAGGGATTGTAGACAAGGAATTCCTAGAAATAATATCTCCTCTGGGGATGGCAAAAATAAAAGATATCAACCTTCTGGATTATGTAGAAGGTGTGGGAAAGGACAACATTAGGCCAATGAATGCAGATCAACAAAAGACAGACAAGGAAACCTGATACCATTGGGAAACTCCTTGGTGGACCTCTCACAGGCCCCCAAGTCAAAAGTGGTCCAGTTATTTCCAGTCACTGTGGAGGACATATCTCACCAGGAAAATTAAAAAATCTAGAGCCTTCTATAAAAAACGTACTGTTTTAGATGATGGAATAAACATGAAGAGTGAATCAAAAATTCTAATAGGAAATAGGATACGTATAGTCTGGCAAACGTCTGTCATTGATCACAGACCAAAGCTAAGAGTGTGTATAAATGGCATTGTAATTGTGGGTTTGATGGACACGGGTGTGGATGTGAGTATCATTACTCCAGAAACTTGGCATCCAAATTGGCCTTTTTAAGAGGCAGATGTTCAATTTCTAGGAATTGGAACCCTATCTCAAGTGAAACAAAGCACAAGATGGGTTGAATGCATAGGGCTAGAAGGACAAAGAGGAAGGCTGAGGCCGTATATGGCTAATATTGCAGTGAATTTATGGGGTCATGACCTGCTGCTGCAATGAAACACCCAGATTAACATTTCTGCAGTCCCAGAAACTCATAATTCTGGGAAGGATATTATAAAGTACTATACACAAGGGTCACCAACCATTCAGGCTGTACCAGAACACAAAGCAACTAGTAAACCTTTAGAGGTACCAACAGCCCTAGGTTGACTGAGAAACCAATATGGGTTAAACAGAAGACAAACTGCAGACTTTAGACCAGTTGGATCTAGGAGCAACTAGACGCTCACCATATTGAAAAATCAACCAGCTCTTGGAATTCTCTTATATTTATTGTTAAAAAGGAATCTGGTAAATAAAGAATGGTGACAGATCTAAGAGCTGTCAATAAGGTAATTCAACCAATGGGCTCTCTACACTCTGGAATTCCTCTGCCTTCTCTATTATCAAAAGGATGGCCTCTTATAGTTATTGGTTTAAAAGATTGTTTCTTTACTATACCTTTACAAGAAAAGAACAGAGAAAAATTTGCCTTCACAGTGCCTACTTATAATAATTATAAACCTACTAGGCAATACCAGTGGACCATCCTTCTACAGGGAATATTCAACAGCCCTGCCCTATGCCAATACTTTGTAAGTCAGACACTAGAAATAATACATAAAAATTTTCCTAAATCTATAATTTACCATTACATGGATAACATTTTGCTATCTGATTCAAACATAGATACTTTAGAAAGAATGCATGAAGAAGTAAAGAAACTTTTGCCAAAATGGGGATTACAAATTGCTCCTGAAAAAATACAGAGAGGAGATTCTGTCAATTACTTAGGTTATAAAATGGGTTTACAAAAAATTAGAACACAAAAGGCACAAATTAGGAGAGACTGATTGCAGACTCTTAATGACTTTCAAAGATTGTTAGGAGACAATTCCAGTCTATGACCAGCTGTTGGGATAACACCTGATCTAATAGTTCATTTAAACAAAACCTCAGATGGTGACAAAGACTTAAATAGTCCCATAAAATTAACAACTGAAGCAGAAGAGGAATTGATTGTTGTTGAAGAGAAATTATAGGAGGCACATGTGGATAGGGCGAATCCAAATCTTAATTGTATTCTATTCATATTGCCTTCCAGAATTTTCCCTACAGGAATTTTAATGCAAAGGAAAGATATTATCTTCAAATGGATCTTTTTACACATAAACCAAGTAAAAAACTAAAAACTTATGTGGAAAAAGTCTCTGAATTAATTATAAAAGGAAAATTGAGACTTCATCAAGTAGCAAGTATAGACCCAGCAGAGATGATAGTGCCTTTTACTACTGATGAAATTAAAAAATTATGAGAAGACAATGAACCTTGGCAAAGAGCTTTTTCTAATTTTTTAGGAGAGATTAATAGCAATTATTCCCAAAGTAATAGAATTAACCTTATAAAGAGAACTACTTAGATCCTTCCCCACATTGTATGGGACACACCAATAACTGGAGCCCGTACATTCTATACTGATGCAAATAAATCAGGAAAGGCAGGTTACAAATCAGAAGATTTAAGTAAGGTGGAACAAAGCCCTTATAATTCTGTCCAAAAGGCAGAATTACATGCTATTCTCATGGTACTAAGGGATTTTTAAAGATTAGAAATTTTAAAGAAAATAAAACAGTTTTTTGCTTATTATAATATAAAGCATATTACAGGTATAGCAAACAATCCTACAGGCCAGGCAGTTATAGAAAGATCAACTTGAACTATAAAGGATATATTAAACAAATAGAAAAGGATGGAAAAATACCTCCAGAAATAGATTACATAGTGCTTTATTAACTTTAAATTTTCTTAACACTAATGAGAAAGGGACAACAGCAGCAGAGAGACACTGGATAATGAAAAAAATCTGAATTAAATCAGCTGGTGTGTTTCAAGGATGTGTTGACCTCACAATGGAAGCCAGGAGATGTGCTGTGTTGGGGAAAGGGTTTGCTTTTGTTTCAACAGGAGAAGAAAAGTTATGGATACCATCAAAATTAATAAAGATTTAAAAAAGAGAAATTTCTTTAGAAAGAGAAATGATGGCTCATCCACAGAGCTGACAACCAATCAGGTGGTAAGGAAACCCCATAAGGGTTGGGTCAGGGTTCTGTTTTTGTCTTTGCAAGAAAATACTCAAAAAAAGAAAAAAAGAAAAGAAAATACTCATCTTCAGAAAGTCAAGAGACCCTGGACCTCTAGATGCCTAAAGAAGAAAAGATAATTATCCAGATAGAATCACCAATCAAGGAGAATTATGACTTATGAGGACAGGTCATCTGAGAGTAAGAATCTCTGAACATAAACCAGAATAATAGTCATGACTCACTTAAAAAGCAAAGTTGCCTTTGGAGTTGGACAATGGCTCTGTCCTTCTCTAAATCCAAACATCCTGTTAAAATAAAAATTCAGAGTTTCTGTCTCATGTCAGGAGTCATGGTATGGGTCAGAAAGAAGAAAAAAATTTAGAAAAAAAATTTACTTATCTTCATACCTATTTTTGTCTCTATTGTACATTTCATTGAATATATGTCTGTATAATGTTTAAGTTTTCCACAATGAACAATGAATTTTCCTGCAGTAATCTTTGAAGTTTCCAGGAAGAAGATGGGGTCCCACAACAACTCCACCTGGTTGATATGATGTCATGATGCTGATAGTGCTACTATAAGACCTGTTTTGGGTACCAGCTATTCAAGATGGTTCCAACTTGGTTAGCTGAAATGTTGCCCTTTTTTTTTTTTTTTACAACGTTCTGGCCAAAGCTCCAAATAGGATCCTCAGAAAAACCCTACTGAATACTCAAAGACTATTTGCAATTATACCAGACAGAAATCTTGAAATTTAACCATCATTTTACTTTCATAGGATCCCATAGAAAAAACATCACCCCCATAACAACTGGAAGTAATTCTAGAAGACTACATTCCCTCTTTCAACAAAGTTTGTCCTAAGGGTTAGGGACATCATTTAGAGGTTTATTATAACTGTTATAGGGTTGGGGGAAAATTATGTAAGTTCGGGGATTTCTTTGGGAAAAAAAGGGAAATTAGATGGAGTAATAGATTAGTGTGAGCTTACTCACACTAATAATAACAATGAGTAATGGAGTGAATACTTGTGAGCTATTATTTATAGGCAATTTACATTGGTATAGATTATTGTATATTGATACAAACTTAAATTATATTGAATACGTTCCTATTTTTGTCTACAATATTTGTATACCTAGGCAAAGTTATTTTGTTATATTATATGTATGCATGTTTCTACCTCTGCTTAAGATATTTTGTATATATTTATCATACTGCAATATACATTTATACCTCTGATCAAGATACTTATACATTATTTACATTTTGAGATCATTGTCCTCATTTGTTATTCTAATATGAATCTTAGTATTTAAGTTATATAGGTATTAAGAATTATAGGTCATCCATGTTTGTCATACTTATAAGTTAGACTAATCAGGTTATTTAGATACATAGAGATTGTATTCTGCATAGATAGGTAATCTTCAACCACTTCAATGAACTGTACAATATGGCATTTAAATAACTTAGGGTTCTGTTGAAGTGAGAAGACACTTGCTCCTGGCAGCACCGATCTATTCCTGAGAGAATGTTGAGCACTGAAGACACTTCACTTGGAGCTTGTTTTCTTCTTAGCAAAACTGGCCTTTGGGCAAGGAACTGCCCATACATTGACCACAGACAAAATGCACAGTGTTTAGACTGGACAAGCAGGATACAAAAAAAAAAAAAAAAGACTGGCAGGAAGGAGGTGGAAATTTTTAATTAAAAAAATTTAATAAAAAAATTTCTAAAAAAAAAAAAAAAGACTGTCAAATCTTGCCAAGACAAGGTAAGGTGGTTTTGAAAATTTTTCTGCCTCTGAAAATGGTCTATCAGTTACTTTAGACTTTAGCCAAAGTTGGTTGCTCCAACATTGCAAATGAGATCTTGGATGATTGCCCAAGTAGTCAGTTGTCTCTGTCATTTGTTGCACATTTTGGAAGTTGCTTGATTGCACTTCCTTCTTACTCAAGTAATATTATTTCCCTTCTTGGATCTTCAATGGGGTTGAAGACTAGATAGTTGTAGTTACTTCTCTCATGACTTGGCCAAGTTATTTATAATACAAGTCTTAAACTCCTTAGGGTATGATAGTTATTAAAACAATTTATCACGTTTCTTGCTAAATATTGTTTATGCTGGCTGTAATTCTAATTTTTATACCTGATATTTGTTATTATTGTATGTAATTTTGTATTAGACTTAGAACTCTTTTATTTAAACAAAAGGGGGAGGTGTTGTAGGAAATTCTACAGCCATTAGTCTTTAAGTTATCGCCCACTTGGGTGTGGCCTCTTATACATAAATGCCAATGTAAAGCGTGCATTCCCCTCTCTCTTCCAGCTGTTGGATTCAGTTGCTGTTCCCTGTTTGAGCAAAGGAATGTAATCTGTGAGTCCACTCCTAAATAAATAACCCTTTATTATACTCAATTCTGGCTAGAGTGGGATTTCTTTTTAGTGTCCTTCTTCACATGGCAGCTTGCAACTGTTGTCCCCAAGACATTCAAAACCCTCCAATCCTTTCAAAAATGGACAATGTGGATGTCCCTGCCTCATCCGGAAGGGACAGGAGCCAATTAAACAGACACTAAGTCCTGGGCCATGGTGGTCTGGAGTATTTGGGCTACACAGCTCTGGCCATAAGGCCTTTACCAGAAAAGAGGGAGACTCATGACTTTGAGTGACAGGAGTAATCATGTGACAAAAGGAGCATGAGCTATGCAGTTCCCATGCAACACACCGCACTTCAAACTGCTTCAGGGCAATGATGCTATTTTTCAATCTCTTCCTCTTGTACACTCTCTGGCATAAGCTAAGATTTCAATATCTATTTTCTTGCTAGTTGATAACTTGGACTGTCCCACGGTATAGGTACATAGAAGAATCTGGATTTTATTGAGTTTAATAGAATAAAAAGATTCCAAATATTTTTTTAATTTTTTAAAAATCTCATGTGCATGTATGTCTGTGTGAGGGCGTCAGACCCCCTGGAACTGGAGTTACAGGCAATTATAGCTGCCATGTGGGTGCTGGGAACTGAACCCAGGTCCTCTAAGAAGAGCAGCCAGTGCTCTTAATCACTGAGCCATCTCTCCAGCCCTGGTTTCAAATGTTTTGTGCATGGGGTTGGTTCATACAGAATCAAAATCACCCAGACCAGTTTTAGGTTATAGGAAGGAAACTTAGCCAGAATAGGTGAGATGGATTGGAAGCGTCACATAAAGAAACAAAAGCAAATGGATAGAGGAGCCAGGCACCACGGTCCATGACTTTAGGCCAAGCACTAGGGAGACAGAGGCAGGAGGATATCTGTGAGTTCCATCTAGTCTACATAGCAAGTTCCAGGCCAGCCAGTGCTGCCCAATAAGATCTTGTCTCAGATAATAAAAAATGATTGTGAAGATGGTGAACTGAAGTAATAAGGGCGGCGGCGGTGCTGCGTCCCCAACACCCCAGCCGCCTGCCCGGCTAGCTTATGCCCCGAAATAATTACACGGACACTGTATTCTTTTAAACACTGCTTGGCCCATTACCTCTAGCCCTTAATGGCTAATTCTGATATCCCAATCAACCCATCTCTAATAATCTGTGAGAACTGGTCTTACCGGGAAGATTCTAGCCTATGTCCATCCTGGGTCAGAGCTTCATCCCGGGAGCGGGGCATGGCGTCTCTCTCAGGCATCTGCTCCCAAGAGAGCTGTGGAGTCTCTGACCTCACTTCCTCTTCCTCCCAGCGTTCTGTTCTGTTTACTCCTTCCACCTATCCTCTAACCAATAAAATGGGCCAAGGCAGTTCCTTTATTAGCCAATGACCTTCCTCCATCAGTGAACTAGAAGATCACTTGGTGTAATGACATTTCATTGTATTCTAATAAGTAAAGCTGGCCTGAAGATCAGAGAGTAAAACAGCCCCACTGGTCAGCCTTACAGACCAGGCAGTGGCGGCACACACCTTTAATCCCAGTAGCAGCACTAGTTTGCCACAGAAACCGGGCGGTGCATGCCTTTAATCCCAGCCCTAGAGAGGATTATAAAATGGGAGGAGACAGCTCTCCCACACAGTCTCATTCTGAGATTCCTGGAGGCAGGATTGCCATTTCGGACAGAGGTCGAGGTAAGAGCCAATGGCTGGCTGTTTTGCTTTTTTGATCTTCAGGTTGAACCCCAGTTTCTTTCTCTGGGTTTTTATTAATCATGCTACAACTTGGAGTCTAGCTGGGCACAGTGGAGCGTGCCTGGGATCTCGGTGTGCAGCACTCTGAAAGATGAAGATGGGAAACTCTAGCTTGCTTAGGCAAGAGGGGCAGCCTATCCGTTGTGAAGTGTCTCCCTTTGCATGAAATCATGTGGTGTTTTGATTTTCTTTTCTTTGCTCTCTCTTTTTTTTCTCCAAGACAGGGTTTCTCTGGGTAGCCTCAGCTGTCCCAGAACGCAGATTGGCCTAGAACTCACTGAGATCCACCTGCCTCTGCCTCCTGAGTGCTGTGATTTAAGTTGTGCACCACCACTGCCAAGTTTATTTTCTTCCTTCCTTCCTTTCTTCCTTCCTTCCTTCCTTCCTTCCTTCTTCCTTCCTTTCTTTATTTCTTTATTTCTTGGTTTTTTTGAGACAGGGTTTCTGTGTGAAACAGCTCTGGCTGTCCTAAAACTTGCTCTGTAGACCAGTCTGGCCTCAGATTCACAGAGATCCACCTGCCTCTGCCTCCCAAGTGCTGGGATTACAAGCATGTGCCATCACTGCCTGGCTCAGCTTGTTTTCTTGAGTTAGGGTATATTTTAACTTTTAATATATTTTATTAATTCTTTGGCAGTTTCATACAGACATATAATTCATTTTGCTCATATTCAATCCCCCAAACTCCTCCAAGATCTAACGTCAGCCCACTCCCTGCCATCTCTGTTTCTCCCCGCTTTTAAGCCCACGGAATCTAATATGTGCTGCCTGTATACTCATGGGTGTGGGGCTATCACTAGAGTGTGGATAACTTATGTGGGGCTATATCCTTAGAGAAAACGGACTCTCCCCCACCCCGAAGCCGCAGAGTACCCAGAGGTCCCCAGCTATGGGTGGGAGCTCATGAACGCTTCCCAGCTCTGTTACCGGGTGCTGATTGATTTGATCCTGTGCAACTGCTGCACAGCTGCTGCAGGTTCATGCATGCAGATGCCCGTTGTGTCTAGAACAGTCCTCCCTGACCTCTAGCTCTTATAATCTCCTTCTGTGATGTCCCTGAGCTGGGGTGTCTGTGATATAGATGTCCCACGCCACTACTGCGACGGTCTTGTCCCACTGCCACAGGGCTCCCCTTTGGGTAAAGTTGAGGATGACTTCTTCCCCTCCCCATCCATACCCTCACTGAGCAAGTGTTAATTGAATTCCTGCCATATTCCAGGAATTACACTAGGTGCCGGAGGTTAAAAAGAAGGGTAGAATGCACTCTCTGTTTCGAAGGTGTCTCCAGTCAAGTGAGGACACCTGGAAACATCCTTGCTCAAAATAGGTTAAGATATTAGATAGAAGCAAAAATGCCAGCAAGTGTTTCTGGAGGCGGGCAAACTTAAGCTAAAATGATGCGGAAGGAGAAGGACTTGGGGTGAGGGCTGAGGTAGGAGGATTAAGAGTTCCAGGCCGGGGCTGGAGAGATGCTTGAGTAGTTAAGAGCACTGGCTGGTCTTCCAGAGGACCCAGGTTCAGATCCCAGCACCCAATTCAGCACACAGCAGCTCACAACTGTCTGTAACTCCAATTCTAGGGGACCTGACACTTTCACACCAAATGCACATAAAATCAATAAAAAAAAAACACTGGATGGTGGTGGTGCACACCTTTAGTCCCAGAACTCAGGAGGCAGAGGCAGGCGGATCTCTGTGAGTTCAAGGCCAGCCTGGTCTACAGAGTGAGTTCCAGGACAGGCTCCAAAGCTACATAGAGAAACCCTGTCTAAAAAACAAAAACAAACAAACAAGAGTTCCAGGCCTGCCTGGACTATAGAGTGAGACACTGTCTCAAAATAGACCCATACAATATGGCCGATTTTTAAAAGATTTATTTATTTTTATTCTGTGTATATTAGCGTTTTGCCTGCATGCATTTATGTGCATCAGGTGCATACAGTTCCTAAGGAGGCCAGAAGAGGGCATTGAATCCCTTAGAACTGGAGTTACAGATAGCTATGGGCTACCACGTGGGTGCTGGGAATCAAACATGGGTCCTCTGCAAGAGCGCCAAGCGACCTTAACTGCTGGCCAGTCTCTCTAGCTCCCTGCTAAAGAGTTTGGCAAGTAACACAACAAAAAACGCTAACAGCATCCAGCACATGGAACGATGGCACTTCCTCTATTTTTCCCACAAAGGCCATTTATTAAGGGGTGGAGGGAAAGCCTGAGAGAATGCTCTGCTGTCTTTTGGGGGACATGGGCTTTCTGCAGTGCTTCAGGGGGAGGTCAACTCCAGGGCACTCAAGGACCACGTGATCTTGAAGGACTCTTCCCCTCACTAGGCCTCCTATTCTTTCTGTTTCACAGTGAGGAGGTAGTTTGCTTTTGGAATTGTTTTCCCAGCACAGCATGGTAGGACAGGCTGGTATCCACAGGAGGCCGAGTCAGGAGAATGGCCAGTTCAAGGGCAGCCTGGGGTATACAGGGAGTCAGCCTGGGGTACACAGGGAGTTAGCCTGGGGTACACAGGGTGTTAGTTTCTTTTTGTTTGTTTGGTATGCGGGAGATGGAATCCATGGCTGCAGACTGCCTGAGGAAGCTCTCTGCACTGAGCACATCCAATGTCCTCTGACTTTAGTGAATCCGGTCCAGCCATGGTTGTATTTTAAAAATGGAATTTAAGCGTTGGTCTCCGTTTTCTTTGCTGTGTGAAACTATCTGGTCATCTCCCGGCCTCAGTCCTTCTAGCTAGTGTCCTCAGAGAAATGACGTGTTACACTGGGGGAGTGGGGGTTCTCCAGAATTTAAACTGAGACATTTCAACAGTGAAGCAGGCTGGGCTTGGCGCATGCCTTCAATCTCAGCACTCAGGAGGCAGAGATAGGTGGATCTTTAGGAGTTGGAGACCCGTATGGTCTACAAGGTGAGTTCCAGGACAGCCAGGACGGTAATACAGAAAGATCCTGTCCTGAAAAACCAAAACCAAACCAATCAAACAAAAATAAATGAAGCCATCAGCCCAGCGAACTACACAGGAGCATAGATAGCATAGCCTGGCAAAAGCAGGCTGTCACGGAGCACAGTGCCCAGCCAGTGGCTCTCTGGCGCCCTCTGTGTACGGTGGGTCTCAGTGGCTGAAAGGCATCTGGGTCACTGGGACTGACAGGACCCCATCCAGTCTCCTGACCAGCCCCCAAATCTGTCTTTAGAGAAGAAATATTGTGCTGTCTGTTCTCTTGCCCAGTCAAGGGAAATATTGTAAAATGAACAAATAGATAAAACTTTCTGGCAGGCAAGACAATTTAGCAGGAAAAAAATCCCTGGCTGCACAAGACTCACAGCCTGAGTTCAAGCCCCATAACATCCCAGATGCCCGCCCCATGCAGTAGCACTCTGGAAGGAGAGGTGGGGGGCGGGGGAATCTCTGTGAGCTCAAGGTCAGCCTGGTCTAAGAGTGAGTTCTAAAGTAGCCAGGGTGTGGCACACCCGCAATCCCAGCTCCCCTACCGAGAGCTGAAGTTGGAGGTAGACAACCATAGGAAACATGTCCTCTGGCTACCTTGGAGAACATAGAAGGGCAAAAATTACAAGAGAGACCCTGCCTTTAAAAGTGAGTTGGGAGGAGAGAAACAACTTTCCGGCAGTCCTCCTCTGCCCTCTGCCCTAGTGCACACACAAAGAAATAGATAGCCTTCAGTGGGAATTCTCTTTCCTGTCCCTTAAAATGAAACTAAATTTGCTTTCCCAGACTTTGCCCCCCACTTCTGAGCCTGGGTTTTTCTATGTAGCCCTAGCTGTCCTGGGACTCACTCTATGGACCAGGCTGGCCTCAGACTCACAAAGATCCATCACCGCTCGACTAGGATTTGTTCTTGAGATAAGATTCCCCTCAAGTGTGAATATTGTCCCCGAGCTCCACATAGTCTTATGCCGCTACACTCTACAGAACATCTCTCCGAGAAACAGTTACTTCAGAATCTTCTGTCAGGCTGTTCCCTGCCCCTCCCCTGGTTCCAAGTCCTCTTCCAGGTAGTGAATTTTCTGAACAATGGAAAGTTCACCTGCTGGCTGTGTGAAAACTGATGAAAACGCAACTCTCTGAGTTAACAACATCCATCTGACAGGCCCGTTTTACCTGGGCCCTGTGCTTGGTGCTGAAGACACAGCCAGGGGCAAATGTTATTCTCTCTCCTGTAAGTCACCACACTGGGAGGTGGCCAGATCAGCACCCAGTAAGAGCAGGAGTGTCTGTGTTGGGCTGCTGGAGGCGACACACTGAGAAAGAACAGCTTTGACCCTGAGATCTCAGAAGGCCCTTCAAAGCTGAGGCTAAAGGAGAAAGGATGTTACTTCAATGGCAGAGCTTCTGCCTGGCGCTCAGAAGAATGCTGGTTCCATCCCCAGCGTAAGCATGACTGGTAGCAAAAGTCTTCAGCGCTGCTAGGACTGTGACTGTGGCATGGGTGAGGAGGACAGCAGGCTGGCATGTAAACCGGACAGGTTAGGCGACTGTTTGGTGCAGTGCTGGGGACAGGACCCAGGGCCTTCTTCATGATAAACTAGAAACTGCTACTAAGCTACATCCTCTTTCTGACTTTTTAAATCTTGAGATAGGGTCTTACTAAGTTGCCAAGGCTGGCCTTCACCCCCATTCTATAGCTCTGATGGGCTTGGAATTTGCAATCCTCCAGTCTCAGCATCCCGAGGAAAGAAACTTTTAATCTGGACTCGGGAGATGGCTCAGTGGTTAAGAGCATTGGTTGCTCTTGCAGAGAGCCAGGGTTTGATTCCCAGCACCCGCATGATGGCGCACAACTGTCTGCAACTCCAGGTCTAGTGGATCTGACTTCTTTTGACCTCCATGGGAAAAACACTCACACATGCAAAATAAAATAAAATAAAATAAAAAAGCGTTCAATCATTAACTTGATCTGGTGGGGATTTATGAGGATCCCGTGGCAGCTGTGAGGTGACAGAGGGGAGGTGGCCAGCCTGGGAGTTGATGATAAGTGGTATGTGCACCTGCTTGTTAACAAATGAAAGGGACAGAAGTAGCCAAGGAGGGCGTGTCCTCCGAGATCAGGGTAAATGGGCACGCCCATAAGCTGCCAGTGGCTTATGGGTAGTTGAGTGTCTGGCCCCTGGTAGGGAATCTGGGGATATGGGAAAGCGGTTGGCCAACTTTATCCTAACGGGACTGTTGAATATGTGTGAGATTCTTTTGATGCCAAGCTGGCATAGTTCTATCACTTGACTCTTATTCAATGACATGATTTTCACACTTAGGAAAGAACAAACTTGGTTTTTACTATGGTTTTAAACCAATCCGCAGCCAGCACCCAAGACTGCCTCTGGTCCTTGCTTGCCCTTGGGCCTACTTTACGCATAAGTAGGTGGACCGAAGGAGACTGGACAAAGGACGCAGCAGGAGCTGCTCACTGCAGACAAGCTCCAGGTCCTTGTGGGAAGCAATTTTACGTGCTATGTGAAGTCCAGACTCAGAACAACTCTGGCCGCTATTGCGGTCACACACCAGCAGGGGGCGCTGCGGCCTCACCGTTTCGAAACCGCTTCCAGGCACCGCTCCAGATCTCGGCCACGGTTTAAAGCGCCTGCAGTGAGCCCGCAAACCCAGGGTAAAGCTGCCAGCGCCCGCAGAGAGCTGCTGGGGGCCCCAGAGCTGGACTTTGCCCAAGCCTTGGAGCCAGTGATCACAGCCTTGCTCACACCCTGCTTGGAACACTAACCTGAAGCTTTTCCTCCTGGCAACACAGCGATTGCTGTTTTATTTGATCCTGTTTGGGCTCCCTTCCTCACATGCAGATCCAGAGAGTCAACTCACTCGGCCTAAACCACTCTTCAACCATGCTTCAAAGAAACTGTCTGTGTGGGGCATCTATGGCTTAGAAAAACTGCTCAAGACAGGGGGTATGCAGAATGCCAACCTAAAAGCGGGGTAAGGCTTAACCAGTAGGCCTTGAGATTGTCCTGTCTGGGGCCAGCTGCCACCCAATTCCAATCTCAGCAAGCAGCTGGGCTAAAAGACAGACTTGTTTTGCAACCAGTGGGTGACACACTGGGACATGTGTGTGTGGTAAGGAAGCAGAGATCCGTGGGGAAATTGGTTTTTCTTCCTGAGGCACTGGCTGTCCTCTCCTGAGGTCAAGTCCACTCCCAGAGGTCCCTTCATCACACAGCTGTAAACCTTTTCCCCTGACCAATGGGGAGTGTGGACAGAGTGGAGGGAGGCCTGGCCAACACACCAGGCTCTTTGACTCTCTCTTGTGTCTCCTGGGCAGGAGGAATGGGAGCAGAGTTCAGAGCAAAACCTACAGAGAAGATTCGGGTTGGCTTTTGCCATGGCGGCATCAACTCGGAGGCCCTGCTAACTTAGCAGACTGTCCTCATGGATTCCTCCTATGTCCATCCCTGTGAGATTCAGGGGCCACCCACAGTAGCTTGGGCAGTCTATGTGATGCCTCTGAAGGACCCTTTCCTTTCTTCCCCGAGGGAGGAGAAAAGCCCCCCCCCCAGTGGTACCAAGTGACCTGTGCCTTGTGCCCCCCCATGGCTGGGGAAGGTGTCTCCTCCCTACCCCAGTTCAGGCTTGGTGAGGGAGTGAGATGAAGGGTGGTTGGGTACCTCTAACCTCTGCACCCAATTGAGAAGACCCAATGCCTTCCTCCTTTTCTCTGCCTCCTCCTTCAATGGGGTTCAGCAATTTATCCCGCTCACCCAGCTGTGTTCGCTTCATGCCTAATTCACATATTTAAATGGGATCGGTCAGAGCTAAACTATTTGATGCCAGCCAAGCGCATTTACCAGGTCAAACTGCCCACAAAGGCTGGAGGCCAGCTCGGGTGTGTGAGTGTGGGCGGAGAGGACCCCAGCCTATTTATTTATTTTTAGTCTCAAATTTCAGAAGCAGGGGACCACATCAGAAGCTTCTATGGCTCCTAGGGTCCCTTCTGAGGGCCTGGCTTGCTCTGGGCTCTGGCTCCCCATCCTGTCCTCTCTCCCCTCCCCCTCTCAGGAACTGTGGGTTCTGATGGGGCTTCAGGGGATGAATATACTCAATTACAGCCCCTTTCACGTGACCGAGCAGTTTCAAAGACGCCCCATTTTATTATTTGGTGACCCCTGACATTGCAGGTGCAGATTTAATGGTGGAAAAGTTGAGATTAGCCAACATAGACTTCTTTTCTCCAATCACAGCACAGAGAGATGGGTCCAGTTCATTCCAGCTGGAGCTGCCGGAACTTTGCTGGGTGGGGAAGCTAGAAAAAGTGTCACTTTTAGTTCAGGGCCACTTACAGCCCCTCCTCCTCTTCTGGGTGAGCTGCAGGCCCAGAGGAGTAAAGAGTTAAACATGGCTGCCTTATCCTCCAGCAGAGGAAACTCC